>NC_072896.1:86222500-87472500 GCF_027943255.1 Anastrepha obliqua | reverse complement strand
TTGAATGTTTCCGGTTAGGTGTTCGGTTACAAGCCTGGTCTCGCAAACATAGAGCGGTACTTAAATGACATTTGATTCAAGTCGATTAATTCTTCTTCGGAAGGATATTTGTGATGAATTTCAGGTTTGGCCAGCTACTTTTTTCATTATGGCCAGAATATCCTTTCTCGCACAATTCTCAGCTGGTATTCCCCTGCCTAGGTAGGTAAAATCTTCGACCTTTTCAATTCCTTTGCAATAAAGCATAAAATTGTTGCCATATATGGACGTATTGTGCAAAATTTCAAAGCGATTGGTGCAGAAGATTTTGAGTTATCGCTTAAAAAAGAAAAACAAAATAAAGAAAAAAAAAATTTCCATAAAAATGTTTTAATACCTTGCATTTGCACTTGCAGCACTACATAAATAACAGAAAATTTCTGCACTGAAATCTTTTCAAATTACGTGCATACATGTCCACATATATATAAGGTGAAGTCCTTAATGAACAAGACTGAGCTAAAATAGAAACGACAGAAGCTTTGCTCTGATAACTTCGAGTTTATTTATACAAAATAGTCCCCTATGGCCTCGCTCGATACACTATTTTGCCCGATCTAAAAGCTTTTCGAAAGAGTGTTTCAAGTCATTGACCGAAATGTCCCTCAGGATGTCGGTACGAGCCTTTTAGATGCCCTCTACGGACGCAAAACATTTTCCTTTCATGGCCAAATGCAATTTTCCGAATAGATAGAAGTCACAGCTAGCCATATCCGGCCAATACGGTGAATGATTGATGGTTAAAATACGATTTCAAGTCAAAAAATCAGTCGCAAGAGTGGATCGATGTGATGGTGCATTATCATGCAATAATCGCCAGCTTCCTCCTTCCCGGTATTCAGGGCGAATTCGACGAATGTGATGCAAAAAACACTTCCCAACGCCAAGATAAAAAATTGCATTGACGGTTTGGGCCATTGGCACGAACTCCTAGTGGACAATTCCCTTGGAAAAAACAAATGAGCATCGACTTTATTTTTGACTTCTCCAAACGCGATTTGTGAGTGGTGGCTCGTCTGGGGCCTTGACACCTTGACGCTTAGTTTCAGGTTCATGTTGGAAAAACCACGTTTCGTCATCAGTTACAATGTTGTGAAGGAAGCTCTCGTCTTTTCTCGACTCTTTAATGAGGTCTTGCAAATGTTGAATTCTGACCAATTTTTGGTCCTCAGTTAACTTGTGCGGAACGAAACGTGCACAGACCTTTCGTAAGCCCAAATGATCAGTTAAAATGCGATAAATCGATGTTTTGGAGATATTCAACTCCGATTCTATGAATTTTAATGATGATTTCGGTTCATTTTTCATAAATGTAGGAACAATTTCGGTGGAGTTTTCGGTGATTACTGATTTTGGGTGGTCCGTATGTTCATTCTTATTTATGCCCTCACAACCATTTCCGAAACGTGTAAACTACTCATGAACTCTGGCACAAGATAAACAATCATCGCCATAAACTTTTTTCATCAATTCAAATGTTTCACTAAACGTTTTACCGATTTTTAAACAAAATTTGATATTCGCACTTTGTTCGAAACTCATTTTTGTACCGATGACACAAACATACTGACACTTTAGACGCAATAACTTCGCTTCCACTAAACCGAATGTCACCAAGCTTTCACCGAAAGTCAGCTAGGGATGTAACTTCCAACCCACTAACTTAATAAAAAGATGGCGCCATCAAAGATGTTTTTATGACGCCAGTCTGGTTTGTTTTGGACTTCAACTTGTATGCGTAATTTACCTATCCTATCCTTATCCCATCCCTACCTATGAAGCGCGACGCTTATTGGTTATCTTGAAATTAATGCAGAACTGAAGAATAGTCTTATGCTTGTATTTCATTTTTGCTTTGATTTATGGTGCTTCTTGAGAGAATTCTCTTTATATTCCGGCCAGAGCTCTTCGTAGTACGGAGTTTTTCTATGTTAGTCTCTCAAATTCTCCTTACGCTAGAAATGCTTCTATTTTTTATTAAGCTTTAATTGACTTTCTTAAAATCTCAAAATTTATTGAGGCAGATTTTTAATTTTCCAAATATCAGCTATTGAAGTTTTTGAATATTTATTATAAATAATTTAAGTGTACCTTCTGTATTTTAATGCCGATTAACCTGTAAAATATATCTTCTAAGCCTATAAGAATTTTTATATTCATTAATTTTTTTTTTTTTTTGCTCTTTCGGGATAAACTAGCAAGTACAGCACTCAGACAACATTAAGTCCATTGTACTGCACTCGGGTTCCCGCTTTAATTATCTTTAAATCCACCCGACCTCCAAAGAAATCTGAGTAGATCTCGTGCCGCCAAAGAGCCAAGGTGGTTGCTTCTTAACACATCAGTGCCAAAGACCTCAAACCTGATTCGAGCGAAGGCGAGGCAGACGCACAGAAAAATGTCCGGGGTCTCATCCTCCTCTCTACATACTGGGCAAAGTGCTTTGACTGAGGTGCTTACCTTTTCCAAGGACCCGTCATCAGTCTAACCAGCTTCTTACAGACTTTTCTCCTTAATGGCAGGAAGATCTGCGATAGTCGGTCGGCCAGCACAGGTAAATCAGTTTTGTCCATGTGCAGGACTTAACTACTCTTGAAGTGGTTGGAGGGCTTTGTTGAGGGTCATGAGTGCAGCTTTGCTGTTGCTGCAGAAACATACAGATTTGCCTCTTCTCCTGTTTTCCACAACAAAGTTCATTACTTCTGGAATAGCATACACCTCCACTTGAAACACAGATGCGTACATTGCATTGATTGATTTAATAATAAGTCAATAAATAATTAAATAAATAAATAAAAATATTTAAGGCTTATGCACTATAGAAGCTTTATTGTTTTAAAACTATTGGAAGTTTCATGCGGCACAACTGTGTAAACTCTTCTATTTCTAATTTAAAATAATGTATTTTTCCCAAAATTAGATATAAAAATCTGCCAAATTAATAGCTCAAAAACTTGTATTTTCTAGTACCTAAAAAAAAGGCGGCCGCCGTAGCCGAATGGGTTGGTGCGTGATTACCATTCGGAATTCACAGAGAGGTCGTTGGTTCGAATCTCGGTGAAACCAAAATTAATAAAAACATTTTTCTAAAAGCGGTCGCCCCTCGGCAGGCAATGGCAAACCTCCGAGTGTATTTCTGCCATGAAAAAGTTCCTCATAAAAATATCTGCCGTTCGGAATCGGCTTGAAACTGTAGGTCCCTCCATTTGTGGAACAACATCAAGACGCACACAACAAATAGGAGGAGGAGCTCGGCCAAACACCTAACAGAAGTGTACGCGCCAATTATTTATTTTTTTTTTATTTAAAAAAAATAAAGGAAATTAAACAGTTGATGAAAAGTACAATTTAAAACTATTTGAGAATTTTGATTTATTTCATAGTCTCGCTGAACAAAAGTCCAAAATTACGCTTATTTTTTGCGCCGCTAAGTGCCCTGTGACCCCTTATCACAACATACGGATGTTATGTCACGCTGCCTCACTGCTAGCAGCCACAGCATCATTCACTTGTAAAAGTTAATAAATACTCTACTCTACATGAAATAAGCCGATAAATGCAGTTAACGTAATCCCTAAATCACCTGAAGGTGTTTCAATATTAAACTCCCTTAAAAGTAAATTTAATAGCTTTCCGCCAATATTTCATGAAACTTTTATTCGAAAGAATAAATTTTGAAGTGCTTCTTTCATTTTGCGTCAACTTGCGTTGGATTAATAATTATGTATGTTTGGGTGTGTGCTCGCTTATGAATGCATACATGACCTGAACTTCTCCCTCATCGCACGACCCAAATGTCAAACCACATTCTGTTGCCATTATTTCCGGTCGCTGGCCTCACTCACATTCCTCAGGTAATTTAGTCAAACACAATGGAACACAGCCACACACCAATACTTGTATGTTATGTATTATACAACATAAATTCTGTTAGCTGCATGGAGAGTGGGTGTGGGAGAGCGCACGTGTGGATGTGGCGTGTGGTGTGGTGTAAATGCTTGACAGAGCATTTTGTGGGAAGCAGCGATTGTTTGCTTACAATTATGTGAGCGCTTCAACACTAACTATGCGCGCGTGTAAGTACAGACACACACGAGTCCGTGTGTTAATATGTACAGCCTCATTATACGGTACGTCTGTTTGCGTAAGCTAAAATTGCTTTTGATATGTTTATGTTAATTTTCCTCATCTCATCGTCTAGGATTTTCCTCTTGTTCGGCCATTGTTGAAAGAGAAGTACTCGAGCAGCGCTCAAGCCATAGCTGAATAAGAAATTAGAGAACAATTAATGTTAAATAGTTAACATAAATAACAACCGTTAAACGGGAATTTACTGAAAATGACATGGGAATGAAAATGATGAGGATTTATGTTGCACAATAGATCGAGAGCTTCAAAAGCTGTTGTTCAAAAACAAACATACAGAGATTAGACACAGCGACTGACTCAATTCAAAGCTACTTTGCTTATGCTTCATTCATAAGAAGTAAGAAATTTTTTTATTATATACAATAGATGTTCCATAGTTAAGGAAGTGGCTTAAAAAGTTAATTTTTTTTTCTGCGTAAATTAATTTTAATTATACCCGCAAGTTAGGTTAGGTTGGTATGGAATGAACACACTTGGACGAAGAAAACTCGGATTCGCCCTTTGTGATATCATTATGAAGGAGATGAGATGAAAGAGAGAGACCGATGGAATGCAGGGAGAGGGCGGGGAGAGCTGGTGCTGGCATGGTGAGGAAGATGGGTTCAAAATGTGTGAATTATGAGATGACTGTACTGCGTTTGCGTCAACCGCTTTGTGCTGCTGATGAAATTCAACAGATTTTTAATGTCAACGCCAGCTATATCAGCAGGCGTAGCAAGGAAGTAAGCGCCAAGATGCCTGGATCTTAGTCCCGCCGGAGACGGACAGCTAAGGAGAAGATGCTGAGTTAATTCCGCCTCATCCTCCGTACATCCAGCGCAAAAAGAACTCGAGGTAATTCCAAGTCTTACAGCCTGCATTCCTCGTGCATAGTGACCTGTGAGAAAACCCACGAGATTCGAGAGCTGATATTTTGCCAACCTCAGAAGCTCCCCCGAGCGCCTCCGGTCCACACGTAGCCAGAAGGATTTCGCGACCTTACAAGTTTGTGTAATTTTCAGGAGCAGACCGCAGGTAGTCAGGGGGATGTGTGTAAAAGGATTTGGGACACTAACAATTCATCAAAGAGTGCCGGAAGTATTCGTAGCGTGCGAATTAAAGTGATTCATATACATTTTATTAATATATCGAAGACGTATGTCTTAACCTTAATCCGTCCCCTTGGTCAATATGACACGCAAGCCAACCTTTTGGTCATGTTTTATATTTTTTTTTTGATGAAATGTTCAAACGATTTAACCGATGAACCAAACGGAATGTTACGTGTCCTAAACTTGTGCGTCCGTTGATTCAGGCCGAGTTTTTATAACTACTCGACTTTAAAGCATTTATCTGAAACTTGTTATTGTTTCGAGTTTCGTGTGTATCATAAATCTACCTCTACTGAACTAATCCACATACTTTTTTATACTAATTTACTAGGTATAAGAGGTTGAGAGATATTTTTTTTTTAATATTTGAGTTCTTTGGCTTCCAAAGTTAAAACTTTGAGTAACATCTCTTTTACCAAATATTTTTAATTTTTTTTTTATTCAAGCTAATTCTGTTGCGAGTTATGAAATACACCGCAATGCAACCTTCTTTCGAGGCTTCTCCATAGATTCACTGTTACACACTCAATTTTGAATAATTTGCAATGAAATGTGATGAAAATAGTGCTCATTTACTGTATTGTTATATGAAAACTGACTGGGTAAACTAATACTATCTGCATCGTAATAAAAAAAAATTTAAAAAATGCCTTTTTTTACCGAATTTAAAAAATTCCAAACAAATTTTCACATAACTAACCTTTCCGACTTTAAGTGCAATAAGCGAGGGACGAAATCTGAAAGATAAATAAACAATTTTATTAAAATTTTCATACTGCTTATATTTAGGGGCACATAGCTGAAACTCAGACCAGTATAATGAGGATATCGATCATAATTTCGTATTTGATCATGAAAAATTAAGAATAAAAGTGGCAGATATTCTGCATTCATATTCAAAAATCAACTATTTTGAAATCATTCTGCTCCTAGTTCTGGCTGCGGCCATTCAGCCACTACTTAAGTTATTAGCTGTGATTTTGTTCAACTACAGCCCACAATTGTTCGAGCAGCTATAATTCCAAATGTGTAAAGTCGATTCACCAGCAAATTTTGATATAGATAAACTTGAGAAAGGCACTGGAATAGTTAAGAAATGTACGAGTAGGGATAAAAAAGTATGTTAAATGGCGGTTTTGAAGAAGGAAGGGAAGATTTGCAACCCACTACAACTGTAGTTCCCGTCAAATCGGTTTATTAAACTTAGAAATATCGATAGATAGACAAGCCAAGCTGGAAGAAGACATCAATTGTACATCAATATATGAGGCAGAAACTCTAATGGCAACTTTCTCTACAGATGATGCACATAATCATGATGACGCAATATCGAATCAAAATTCCAATGTGCCTAACAACGAAATATTGTCTCAAGTCACAGTGTAAGATATAAAACACATTATACAACGTGAACTTAAAAATGAAAAATCACCAGGTTTTGTTAATATCACTGCAGAGGTTCTGAAAAAGCTGACTAACAAAGCTATAAGTAGATTAACAGACATTATTAATGCTTGCCTTGCACTAAAATATGTACCCACCTGCTGGAAAGTTGCGGTAGTCATAACACTGCGTTTAAAAAAACGAACTTTTTTTCTGTCCTATGAACCAAATATACTTTTTCGGAAAGGGGAGAAAAAATAAAAATACAAGTGTATCGGCGATTTTCATGTACACGTCAGAATTTTTTTTTGTATGTATAAAATATAGAGCTCGTAGTCCGCCTGTGTGAAAAACTTTGGATCAATTTTTAACCCTTTTTCCGTGATCCAATCGCGCTGAATTTCTGCAGGCAGACTCGTGGAAATGTTTTCATTATGTAAAATTAAAAAAAAAAGAAATTTTATTAATTGAAACGATTGTGGATATTGGAGTCCCTCAGGGGACAGTATTAGGACCTTTATTATTTTTGATATACATAAATGAAATATATAGTGCTGTACAATTTAGCCAAAAAAACCCTCACAATATAATATCGTATGCTGACGATACAACCATTCTTATAAGTGGCGATACTTGGGAGGATGCTGAATTAAATGCAAATTTAATTGCAAATAAAATATTTACATGGATGTGTCAAAACAAGTTATCTGTGAATATTAATAAAACGGTATTTCTAACTTTTGGAGTTTATAAAGATTCTGTACCTGGAAATATTAATATATTTATGCATAATCATGATTCTAACAGCAAATGTAACTGTATTCCAATAACACGGGTTGAAAGCACTAAATATCTTGGCATTTTAATCGATTATAAGTTAAAATGGGATTTTCAAATTAATTATTTAATAAAGCGAAATAGATATTTAATCTTTGTTTTTGCCAAATTAAAATATATATTAAACAAAGAACAATTATTAACTATTTATTATGCCCTATTTGAGTCAGTCACCTCTTACGGTATCGTAGCTTGGGGAGGTGCGTACAAATCTGAACTAAATAGGATTGAATTAGTACAAAATAAAATATTAAAAATAATATTTAAGAGTAAACAAAACTCAATAACGGATAATTCCTTAAATATTAACAACATTCTTTCGATAAAAAAGTTGTTCTACTTTACAGCTTTAATACAAAATTACAATAACTTAAAGAATTCGTTTCTATCAAGGATAATAAATACTAGAAATAGACAAATTGAGCACATAAAATGTAAATTACGTATTGGTTTAAAATGTTACATAAACCATAGCATTAAAATATTTAATCAGCTTCCAATGAAGTTAAAAGCCTATGATGTAATTAACGACAAAAATAAAAAAGATATAAAAATCTGGTTAACAAAAACTAATTTACACCTATGATATTTGTTAATATCGCGCTATTTCATTGTAAAATAAAAAAAAAGGAAAATTATTTTATGTTCTTCATAGAACCACTAGATATAAGTAAGTTTGTTGTTAGTTAGTTAGTAAGTCAAATGTATGTTACGTATGTTGCATACAAAATTTATTTTGTTAAATGTTATATTTAGTTTGTAAGATTGTCATTATAAATGCTACTAGCCTACGAACAGACTTTTAATAGTCTCTGTAGGACTTACAGTTTATTGTAAATTATAATGTATTATTATACTAGTAATAAATAAATTCAAAAATTCAAAATTCAAATAATTCTCAGATTTTCTTGAATTTTTTTTTTTCTAAAAAAAAAAGTTTTTTCTAAATTTTCGGCATGACTTGAAGGGACTCCAAATTTTTAAACAACTTATTAACCTTTAATTTATTGTTTCATACAACACACTCTGTGCCGTTTATGTGTTTGTTACAGTTCCGGAAGTTCCGATCATCTGACAGTTGCGCTACTAGGAGACGTATACTTTGACAATTGTTTTAAGTTCTGTTGCGCGAAAAAGTCTTTCTGTATATTTCATCTTACGAAAAATGCAGTGTCCGACTCGAAATAACTTTTGTTACGTTTGTGCTTATTCGCACCAAGTAAAAATTTTAAAAATATTACGAAAACAGTGGTTAATTCGTTTCAGAAAATATTCAAGACTGCTTATGTTCCTTACTTGTGGTATACTCCGGAAGTCGTGTGCGACTATTGCTATAGAAATTTATGCAAGTTTACTGATGGAAGGTCAACAATAAAGCACTCTGTACCAACAATTTGGCTACCACGTACGGAGCACTGCAGTGAACTGTGCTACTTTTGCGTAGCTTTTACTCAAACTAAAGGGTACCAATACGTTCGCCGCAACAAAATTCGCTACGCTAATGTAGAATCTGTTATTCCAGCGGTTCTGTACTCACCAGAAGAACGTATAGCGGCTTCAATGGAGATCTTTGATGATGTTTCCGAATTAAGGGATGGAGAACCAACAGTAGCACCAACAATGCTATCAACATTTCTTGCATCGAGATGCGAGATGCGGGGAACCAGAAGTATCGGAATTTGTACCAACACCCAGTGAACTTGGGACTGCAGTGCCGCATTTAGTAACGCAAGCCGACTTCACGCTATATTTCTTGTTCTGCTATATTTCTTGAAGTAGCTAAGGCTTTTGACAAAGTTTGGCACGCAGGTCTAGTTAAAAAATGAAGAAGCATTCTTCCACCTGACTTCTGTGACATTATAGAATCATACCTACAAGACAGATTTTTTCAAGTAAAATATGAAAATTAATTTTCTGAACTAAAACCAATCAAAGCAGGGGTTCAACAAGGCAGCATACTTGGACCTGTTCTATACTTACTCTACACATACGACATGCCATCACCTAGAGATTCATTCATAGCCACATTTGCAGATGACACTGCCATCCTTACTGTTGACAACACAGAAATAAAATCAACACCGAAACTTCAAAGCGCTGTCGATGAAATAGTGGCTTGGACGACTAAATGGAAAATTGTGTTGAATAACTCAAAATCTACACATATTAACTTTGCAACCAAAAAAATTACATGTCCCCCAATAAGCATATTCGGCAATCAAGTACCGTACTCAAATACAGCAAAATACCTCGGTATGACACTGGACGCGAAACTGAAATGGAAGGAGCACATCAAGATGGAAAAAACCACCAAGGGCTCCTGAGCAGAAACTCGCAACTGTCTGTTCACTGCACAAGCAAATACTAAAGCCGGTCTGGATGTATGGTGCACAACTATGGGGTTGTGCAAAGAAAAGCAATATAGAAGTCATACAGCGCTTCCAAAATAAAATACTCCGAACTATAGTAAATGCGCCATAAGAAACAGTGACCTTCATCGTGACTTAAAAATACCGACTATCTCGCTGTAACGCGTCTCATACCCAAAACACCAACCACAATGTATGAAATGCCAAGTTCCATATGAAATGCCAAGTTCACTAGAAATCGCTCTTAAACAGGTACGACGATTTTCAACCACGATTTCTTTCACTTTCTTCACGTTTTCATCGGTGTTAGTGTTTTCGTCGATGGGCGTCCGGAACGAGGCAAATCTTCCACCACTGTACGACCACTTTTAAAGTTTTTATACCACTCGAATGCTCTTGTTCTTGATAGAGCAGATTCGCAAATCAAAATTTCAAACAAACTCTTTGTTCAACAAAATTATCCATGGTAAAATGCGACAAATTGAAAAAAGTTGGCTGATGTAAGTGACAGATTTGAGTCTTACAGTCCTACCAACATAAGAAAAAAAAATGTAACGATTCCCACGTGCGCGGTTCGATTAAATTAAACATTCCCGGTACTTTTTGATCATAGGGTATGTCTTCAGTCTTTGTTACCTTATCTATACCCGTGACTTACGCGTATGCAGGTGACAAATGAGTATCATTTTAAAACGTCTTTCCACAATCGGTTCACAATATAGTTCGCAACTTATTTCTGATCAACTTTTCTATTTACTGCTGAACGATGATTGTCAAGTCAATACTTACAGGTAACCAGCACATCTAGAATCTGCTTGGTTAGAATTTGTATTTAGCACTGCCGATTAGAGTCGTTTGCTCAGCAGATAATATTTCACTATTCTTCACAGGCCGATAGCCCCAGCTGCTAGTGGCCTTGTTACTTTAAGGGGTTATATAGCTTGTGGTCCGGTGAAATTAGCGAAAGTTGGGTTTTTTTTAAAGATATGTAGCAATAATTTTATTGTATAAAAGTTTTTATTATTGGATATTACAATGTTTAAAGAAAAAACAAAGACTCTGTTTGTGTAAAAATATTTAAAAATGGCGGAGTTATGGCGTTTTCCCCCAAGACCCTTTTTTTGGAAGAGGCTTGCGCTGGACGCGATTCAAGTCCACCAAGTCAACTGAAATCAAAAAATCGAAAAGATTTCATTAGTATAGGGTTATATCTTCTTAGTGAACGATCAATATATTAAATATTTTAATTTTTGTGAAAATAGGAACATGTTTTTAAAAAACTCCACTTCTACAGTCCTAAAATTGGCATTAAAAAATGCATATCTGCAAAATAAAAATTTATACATAAAAAGTTGATCGTTCACTAAGAGGCGACATCAATTACGAACAATTTAAAAAAAATTATAAAAATCGGTTGAATACTTTTTTTGCAATCGCGTCCACCGCAAAAGCATTTTTGGAAAAACACGTTTTTGAGATAATCGCGTTTAAAGTTTCAAGCGCCGCATGAGGCCGTACGCTCAGGACGTGACGACGCACAATTTAAAACGCTGTAACTTTCGATCTATTGCTCAGATCTCTATGAAATTTTTGGAAAATGTTCTCAAGGGATTGTACTTTACGATAAAGAAATAAAATTTATTTTCATTTTTTTGAAAAACACAAGGTATATAACCCCTTAACGTAATTACTTATAACTATATTTCATATAAGTGAATAAATAAATAAAATACTATTCTTTTTCCTTAGTATGGCAGGCATGGACGGACAACTGCCTCCACCACTATTTTCTTCCAGGTTTCTCGATCGCTACTAAGCGCCACCAATTTTGCACGTTTATCTCTTTAAGATAACTGCTTCTTTTTTGAATTACTTCTTACGAAAGTGTACCTAGAATTCCCTAATGCAGTAATCTTGAATGCATCCTTTGATCAACCAGCGCAAAGCACTGCGACTATGCTAAATATCTCTTCCGCTCAGATGTGTTTTTTTCCAATTGAGTGTTTTTTTCCACATGAGTACTCACATTAGTTTGTCAATAAATTTAAGTTCTCTTATTATTGCACACTTTTATCGTTATTTTCATTTTTGCAGTAAATTTTTGGTAGTAAAAGTCAAATTTATCTTAGATAGAAATTTATAGCTTTAACTATTTTTAAACACGCACGAGTGTACACTCACGGTCAAAATGATAAGTACACTATGTTTTGAACAGTTTCGTTTTTTATTAATTGTTTAAAATCATAGTTCATTTTATAACAAATATGATATGGAGTAAAGCACAAAACTATCTGGCAAATTTATTAATTTATTAAATTTCGAAAAAGTTTCTTCAAAATCCCAAAGTTTTAAGCAAAATTTTTAAAACTCGAGAAACAAATTAAAAAAAATCTATGACAATTCTGAGCCAATACAAATATGAGCTTTATTATACTAAAATTTAATGGACACTAAAATTGCATCCTTATTTCTATTTTTTTAAATATTAATTAAAAAATTTGAAATTTCTTTGAAAATTTTTCGTATTTTTATAAATCTTGTATAAAGTCTGTCTAAAATACTGATTTGCAAGATATTTTTTGTAGAATGAAAATTTTTTTTTAAATTCGGAAAATTTTCTTAAAGATTTGAAATTTTTGTGATCATTTTTCAAATTTTTATAAATTTTGTATAAAATCCTAAACTCTGGCTTATAAGATATTTTTTGGGATGAACTATATTATTTTTTGTATAACATTTTTTTATAAAAATTAAAATTTTTTTTTTATAAAAATTCTATGAAAATTAAAAAAAAAAACAAATATATTAAGAAAAACTATGCATGCACAAAGTCTTAATATATTTTTCGTGGAATGAACTAAATTTTTATAAATTTTTTTATAATAATAATAAATAGGTATATTTATTATTTGAAATTTTTATGAAATTTTTTCGATTTTTTATAAATATTGTACAAGGTCTCAAACTCGGATTTGTACGATATTTTTTGTGAAATGCACTACTTTTTGTATACAATTTTTTTGCAAAATTTATAAAAATTTTTTTTATAAAGTTTTGTTTTATAAAATTTATATTTTTTATTGCTAAATGAATTTTTTTTTTTATTTTAATTTTCAATATTTTTTTTAATAAAATTTATAAAAATTGTTTTTTATATGGTACATTTTTTTTATTTTAATTTTATGAGAATTTTTGGTTTTTATTTTTTTGCGAAACTTAAAAATTTTTTTTTTAAATTTACAACATTTTTTTTTATAAAATTTATACAATTTTTTTTATAAAATTTTTTTTATACAATTTTTTTTATAAATTTTTTTTTAATTTTATGAGAATTGAAAAACAATATATCGTCCCCTTAGTATAACAATAGCCTATGTGCTCATAGGCTATTATTTTTTTATTGAATTTTTGGATTCTCCATCGTCGATTTTATATGTGGTCAAAATTTTCTCAAATTCTAGTTCCACAAAGTGGGTCAAAACGTCAGTCAAAAAATAATAAATATTTACAGACATAACGAGATTTGAGTGAGAGCTACTTTAGACAAAAAGTTTGAAATTCATTTTCTCAAAACATCAAAAAATTTATAGGCTATTTTAATACTAAGGGGACGATATATAAATAAAATGAAAAAACAGCTGGAGACAAAGTCTTAAACTTTCATATATAAAATACGTTTTGTGGAATAAACTAATTTTTTATATTAAATTTTTGTTTATAAAATATTTTTTATAAAAATTTTGTGAAAATTAAAAGGCAAACAAAATTGGTATATTTATTATTTTGACCATGCGTTTAAGTACATATTTACAGGAGGCAGAGTTATTCGCGTCTGCCAGTGTTTGTGACCATTTTATAAAATCCGGCAATAAAATCGAGTTTTGATTGAAATTTCATCTCAGTAATGGCTACAGTGGAACATACATATGTACGCTGCATATGTATGTGTGCTTTATAGCATTACAATTTTTAACTTATATGTACCAAATAGCGACGCCAATGAAGCATTAAGCATTAGGAGCCGACCGAACGTAGCTGCCACCAGCGGATCCATTAGAGTGGCTGGCTGGTTGGGTGGCGCATTTGCCCAGAATCGTCGCCACTTTGGCGCTTGGCAGTTAGCCAATGCCAACAAAGCGATAAGCACATACCCACTCACACACACATACACATAATCGTGTGCCTACTTGTGTGTGTATGTGTCAGATTAGGCATTAGCTCTATGCCATTATTACAGCGCTAGCGCATAAACATCTTTCAAAATGTGTGTATGTCTCTATATATGGCTACCGATAAAGCTTAGGTTTGTATGCACTTAAGTTGTGTTTTTTCCTGTATAAATACATAAGTATAAGTTTTGCGCGAGTGTGCTTCAAGCTAAAGCGGTAATTCCAAGTCTGTATGACAGCGAAAGCCTTTACTACACTCAACTACGTTCAATCTATAAATACAATGCGTGTGTGCGTGTGTGTGTGTGTATTGCAAGTGTAGTCGTTCTCAATTTACCGATATGTGTGTCATTGCTTCGCAGAATTCCGATAGCGTCTTACTTTTCGCTGATCTGCTGGCAACAGGGAATTTAGTTTCTCTGTCTCTGTCCTTAAGTCCATAAACTGTGGCTGCCTTAAGTGCTTTTTGTAGGAAACAAGAAGCGAAAAAGCTTAGTGAAAACAAAACAAAAAAAACGAAAACGAAAATGGTGTTATGGGTGTGGTAAATAAACACATAAAGCCATTTGTTAAACTAACAAATTCGGCAAAGTTTACACACTCCATAAGTAACTACAGCACAACCGCATGCACACACACATACAAGCCGCTATGCCACTACAATTCGCCAAATTGTGGCAACGGAAGCTGTGTAAGAAGAACGAAATGGCACATCAAAATCACAGTCCTTTGCTACTCAATTTTTTGTTCCTTCTTGTTTTTGGGTTTTCTGGTATTAGCTTAGTAGTGGTAGAGTGGTTAGCCAACTTGCCTGACTTTCGCTGTGTTCCAGATTTTCCGCTATGAACTGTATGGCTCGCTGTGCCTACTGAGTAGAAATCAATGAAGTCATCAAGCTGAAATACATACAATACATACGAACAAATGTAATATAAATTGCTATGTAAGCCACACACATATATATATATATATATGTATATATGTATATGTATGAAATATTTTCCCAAGTGTTTGTATGGCAAGTTTAATTTATAAAACCAGCTTAGATGGTTGATAGTTTTTGTTTTGGTTGCTTCGTTGTTTGCTATTTGGCAAGGCTTTCGGCGGGTATATCGAAAATGTAAGCATAAATGAAGCTGAAACGGATATGGGCAAATTATACGATTAAATTAAAAATGTTTCAACTTTAATTAAATTTATTATTACATATTTTGTACAACAAAGCCGCCAGTGCTTTTATGTGCGCAGCAGCTAATATTTAAAATCTGGCTGTAATAATATTTTATGTAAAGGCGAAAAACAGATAGTGCAGATAGAATTCTATAGTCTTGAAAAGTTGGCTTCAGGTAAGCGAATTACCTTTAGGACCAGCCAGGCCGTTATGTCTATCAGCCTTGGTTGCATGCAGCTTCTAATATAATAATATTTTGGATTAATCCACTTTAGCAATTTACAGTTTCTTTCAATTTACAGACTTTAAGGTATTGCTCAGCATAGTCTTAGCTTTTAATAAAAAATGTAAAAAAGATATACTGAGGGCTGTCTTTTTCACAACGGGGACAAATATATTTCTCACCAAACAAAAAAAATGATATGCTTTTCCACAAAAAAAATATTTTTTGTATATAATAAATTATATTTTATCCTAACAAAATGATACAAATTAAATAAAATATATCCTAAAAAATTTATAAAAATGTTAAAAATTACCGAATATATTTGACTTTAAAAAGTACCATACAAAAATATTCAACATTGAATAAATCTCAACAATTTTAAACTTTTTCAAAATGTTGACAGTTTACTTTTTATTATACCAAGCCTACTATTTTTAGAAAATTTATTTTCATGTTCAAAATATTTGGATGACTTGGCTGGAATTCTAATTTAATTTTGAAGTGAAACTTCTTAGGCGTCGATGAACGAGCGAAAATGGAGAGTAAAATTTCAAGGCCAATGCAACGTTTTGGGTATTTGCGTTCCGCGAGAGAGAAAAAAGATATAACGTGGAGGAAAAAGAGAGAGATGCACTTAGATGCACTTTAGGCTATTCTTCCTGAGCTTTTCCTATTAGTTGCTAATTTCTAGTGAGAAATAACACTGCCTACTTTTTGGCGCTCATTTGTTGATGCAAACTTTTAATAAATATATTTTTAGTGCCTACTTTTTAGCGTTATATTTCCTTGGTGCCTACTGGAAATTAGCGCCCAAAATTGGGCACCAACAAAAAAAAAAAGCCAACAAATTGGGACTAAAAAACGCCCCATTTGGTCCCAACTTTTTGGCGTTGTTTTTTTGGTGCCTACTTTTTGGCGATTATTTCCGTTTCCTAGCTAGTGCTTGTGCGTACTATAAAGTGCTTTCCATTCCGGCGTCGGATTTATTAGCAATGCCTTGTGGTAATTTGTGCCGTTGCTGCGGTCCTGGAATCGCTGCGTTTGTGTGGATGATAAACGCTCAGCTGTTGCTGTTGCCACACCTTTACCTACACCGGTCGACCCTTCTCCGTTTTTTGTAAATTTTGTCTATTGGTATTCTCTGAAAATTTTGTGAATTTATTTAGGTATATATTCTTTCCCTCTCTCTCTCTCATTCTCTCTCGGGTCTCTCCCTCTTTCTTTGTCTGCCTTGAAAGTTTCACTTCTGTTATGTGTTCTACGCTACACGCACTTTTTTGTATAAAATATATAGTCCAGTCAAAAGAAGATTTAACTTCGTAATTTTAGGAGTATGCGAGTTTATGGTTTTATTACGTAAAACCCATCACCCATCACATCAACTTAAATTTGAGTTTTCGGGGTCGGGGGTTGTGTCCCGCGGCCGCCATCTTGGAAATAAGGGTGCAACTAGTTTTTGCGATTATCTCGTGAATTTCGAAAGTTACGAAAATTTTGTGAAATACTTTTTTGTAGATAATAATATTATCTACAACTTTCATTCAAAACTTTTTTTTGTAAAATTAATAATAAAAAAGTTATAAACAAAATTACGCGAAAAATTAAGGGATCAATTGTTTTAAAGCGTAATAACTTTTTTTTTATAGATTTTATGGAAAATATACATCAGAGCTTTTTTATAGAGCATTCTTTTGTGAACATTTTTGTCTAAAAGTTTTTTCCGCTATCTTTATTTAGTCGTATGATTTTGAGCTGCTAAGCGGAGCAACCAATACATTAGCGAAGCGCGTACATGATTACACAGGCCGACAAAATTTAACCAACATTCAGACCCAGAAACCAGACTATATATTTCCAAAGGCTTATGATGCGCTGAATCCAAATCTGCCCTCAGAATTGCTCTATCAGCTCTGGTTTTCGAGATATCCTAACCTAAAAGTGCAAAAAACACCATTTTTGCCCATATTTGAGGTTATGTAGCTTTGCAGATGTTTTCTTTCACCAAAATTAAAGGATGGCATCTTTAAATACAAGCCTTCTTTTTTCAAATGGCGTTTTGTTTGCTCAAATATCATTTTTTTTCGCAGAGATATCGCATTTTGAAATTTTCATGTTTCGAAATTTTCCTACACCTGAAAATCGATTAAGATAACATAGACATGATATATTCGATTACTAATTTTCTTGAATTGAGTCTTATTTTTCTTAAAATTTTGTCTCACACTATAAGTGTGCTGACTCACCACACCCCTACACTATCTGACCATTGGGTACCGAGTCACACACAGCCCTAACCCCTAGAAACCATCCCTATCATACCGCGAGCAGGCTTTCCCACAAACTCCAAATTTACATACTATTAATCCATATATTTCAGGCCCTCAAACCCAAGAAAATTAGTAATCGAATATATCATGTCTATGTTATCTTAATCGATTTTCAGGTGTAGGAAATCGAAACATGAAAATTTCAAAATGCGATATCTCTGCGAAAAAAATGATATTTGAGCAAACAAAACGCCATTTAAAAAAAGAAGGCTTGTATTTAAAGATGCCATCCTTTAATTTTGGTAAAAGAAAACATCTGCAAAGCTACATAACCTCAAATATGGGCAAAAATGGTGTTTTTTGCACTTTTAGGTTAGGATATCTCGAAAACCAGAGCTGATAGAGCAATTCTGAGGCCAGATTTGGATTCAGCGCATCATAAGCCTTCGGAAATATATAGTCTGGTTTCTGGGTCTGAATGTTGGTTAAATTTTGTCGGCCTGTGTAATCATGTACGCGCTTCGCTAATGTATTGGTTGCTCCGCTTAGCAGCTCAAAATCATACGACTAAATAAAGATAGCGGAAAAAACTTATAGACAAAAATGTTCACAAAAGAATGCTCTATAAAAAAGCTCTGATGTATATTTTCCATAAAATCTATAAAAAAAAAGTTATTACGCTTTAAAACAATTGATCCCTTAATTTTTCGCGTAATTTTGTTTATAACTTTTTTATTATTAATTTTACAAAAAAAAGTTTTGAATGAAAGTTGTAGATAATATTATTATCTACAAAAAAGTATTTCACAAAATTTTCGTAACTTTCGAAATTCACGAGATAATCGCACAAAACCAGTTGCACCCTTATTTCCAAGATGGCGGCCGCGGGACACAGCCCCCGACCCCGAAAACTCAAATTTAAGTTCACAGTGATGGGTTTTACATAATAAAACCATAAACTCGCATACTCCTAAAATTACGAAGTTGGCTATTTTTTTCGTCTCTTTTGACTGGACTAATACGTAAAAAATATTTGGAGAAAAAAAAATACAAAAAAAAACATATGTTACTCCAGCGGCATTCTCCGTACTTGTATGGGTAATGTTTATGCTACTACAATAATAACAACAACAGGTCATTACAAACCGGTTGAGGTAGTTGAACTTCTTAGTAATTTTTCTGGAAATCTCTCTGAGGAGCCACATGCTAGTTTAAGTTTTAGTTGTTGTATATCCATTACAAACTAGAAACACCACCCGCACTGAATTGGTGGTATCATTCTACTTTAGGCTATTAATTTGCTACAGATGGTAAACACAAATTTATCCACAATGTGAAATTCATTTATGGGTAATATTTGCTACGCACAATTTTGTATCTTTCCATTTGTTCGTCGATATGCTTTTGCAACGCATTTGATGCTTCACAATCGTGTACAAAATTTATACGAGTCTACGACTTGGCCAGGGCAAGATATGAGTAAGTGTGTATGTATGTGTGCACAAATACACAAATAAATACGAATGTTTGCTTGTGGCTTATGCTAACTAAAGAACTACTTACTTAGCTGCTCCCATAATATACAAGAGTACATGCACACATGCATACACGCATACATACACTCACACATTCACTCTTACTCATACTGATATTTGTGTACAATAGCAACTCTGCAATTCATGTAACATCAATCTACTCAATTCTCAGTAATAAGTATTATTCTTGATTCTGTTATTGGTTATTTTATTATTGTTAAAACCAAGTATTGTTGTGTTGCTTGCATGGGACTAGGCACAACGAAAAATAACAAATAGAAGAAATGATCGAAGGTATTCATTCCCTATAATATAATATCCTGGCAACGTACGCTATGAGCTTTCTATTTTTCTATTGATATTTACTCAATGTTAGGCAACTTTCTACTTACAAATATAGCCGCACACTGCCACACAGCCTTGTTTACACATCTCTTCAGTTATTGTCCGTGTACTTGGATGAGTGCCTATTTGTATTTACAGTCATGAATTTACTTGTACAAAAATATTTAGCATGAATACAAAATTGATAATATTTATGTTCATTCATTTGCTCAGCTGCTTTTGCTTCTGTTATTTTTGTGTTTATTTACATTGGATAATCAGGCATTTCTGCAGTTCGTTTAACTCAAGTGTAAGTGTAGCTACTTAAACACTTGCACACATATTTTTTGAATTTTTTGAATATTTGATTGGCCTAAGTTTTCCAATATATGTAACCTTTTTTCTTTGCTAAAGCTATTCTAGAAATTGTAAAACTAATAAAAAATTGTTTGTGGTAAGTTCAATTTGAATTGTGGTATTCAATTGCATGATTCTTAAAGCTTCTGTCGGATTATCAACCTATGCATATTAGTTTGTATATATAAATGTAACCAGAAATTTAGGCTACCCACTTTGCGTGCTGCCGCTGCTCAGCTTCAATGAGACTTAAATTTTTTTCGAATGCACAGATATGAGTTGGTGGCATCTGTCACTTTTTGCAAAATTTGTGTGCACTTTATCTCCGAAGCCGCTAAAGCTAAGGCAATGGAATTAAGTTAACCTGCATAAGCACGTATAAAAGTATATAACTATTACGCTCACCTGCAAATCGATCGAAGCTTGGCTTTTTATGTATCTACATAAGGTTGAATAATAGTATTTCGCCAGACTAGTATTTCGATCTGATTTGCTGTATGTTAAATATATGCAACTCGAAAAGTTATGGGATCAACTAATGAAACTTGTAGGATTACGCAGAATTCTTTTAAATATTACTAAAACAAAAAAATAAAAAAACTGTCAGATATTTTTCTCACTCATGTTTTCAAAAATGACAAAAAATCTTTTTTCCCCCGGAAGTTATAAACAAAAATAGATAATTTCTTTAAAAAAAATTGTATTAAAAGTGATGGAATTCCAATTCTGAAATTGTCTGCGATAACTACTGAGTACAGCCTCAGTAATTAATAAAAATAAAAAAAAACTGAAAACTCTCTCCTGTCCTGAGTGACAAAAAAACACTTTTTTTCCCTGAAATTTTGAACAAATACAAAATAATTTTTTCTAAGAAAATTTTAATAAAAAGGGATTAAAACTTGCCGAGATTAGTGAGTATATTCTCAGCTGCTAATAAAACAAACACAACGTAGGAAAATAAGTCTTTCAGGTATATTTTTTTATTTTATTTTATTTTTTTATTATTTTCTCGAAAGTTATGAGCAAATATATTATATATAATTTTTTCCACAAACCTTTAATAAAAGGTGATAGATCGCAGCCGTCATCGCCTCATCTATTCATAAAAAACAAAAAAAAAAAAAAATCTGTGAGAGATCTCATAAAAGAAAAAAAAATTTTTTTTCACAGAAATTAAAAAAAAAAATTGTTTCCCAGAAAATTTTACTATAAACTGATGGAGATACCATTTTGACTCAGATAGAAAAACACTCAAAAGTGGATGTTTTTCATAAATGAAAACAGATTTTTTTTTAACATACATTTTTGTTCAAAAAAATTGTTTTATTATCTCCCAAAAAATTTAGTTCCATCTCGATGGGGATCCCATTAAGAAAGTTGCTGGGCTACTAATCATAGACTTAAATGTTAATAAAAACAATAAATAAAAAATCTGAAGCGGATGTTTTTCATAACTGACAACAGAATAGTTTGTTTGGTGAAATTTTGACTTAACAAAATTTGATTTTTCGTAATTTGTTTTTTAAATATGTAAGTTTTTAACAAAAAAAAAAATTCATATCATTAAATAAAAATCTAACAAAAAAAAAAATGTAAAAAATAAAAAAATTATTGTTTTAACAATTAAGTAAACTTAATTTTTAATTTTAAAACAGCTAACATAAAGTTTAATATCTTTAAAAAAAAAAAAACAATAATGGTACCATGAAATCAAAAAGTAATAAAAAATTTATTGCATGAAATAAAAAATTATTGATTCAATAAATAAGTGAAGGAACCTGCAAGTTTAGTTGTCCCGGTAGTAGTCCCGGGTTAGTAAGAAGAAAATTCAGTCTACAATTCCATATTAGAATTCCTGTGATGGTTTTTATTATTTTATTTATTTTTATTTATTTATAACAAATTTATACAATAATAAATTACAGTATAAATTAAGAAAAGCGACACTATCTACGAGGCTTTCAGTCAGTTATTTAACTCCATACATTCCAACGGTTTAGATTAAAACTGCCTATCACAGATTTTGATTACGATATGTCCGGTAGATTTTTCAAGAAAATAGTAAATAGATTGAAATTTGACGACACAAAAGGTACAGTAAGAAAAACATTTAATTGAATATACAGTAGTTACTTTTTCAACGAAAACAAAAAGAAACATTAGAACATATAACAAGAACATTATTCAGGGCGGCCTCAAAAGGTGTCGAATGGTGAAGTGATAAAAAAGGGCGAGTAGCGTAGTACACACAACAGAAGTAAAACTTTCAGTAGTCACTTTATAGTAGCTCTTTATAGTACGCACAAGCCGGGAAAAGGAAATAAGCGCCAAAAAGAAGGACAAAAAAAAACGCCAAAAAAATTGGGACCAAAAAACACCCCAAACAGTAGGCACCAAGGAAATATAACGCCAAAAAGTAGGCACCAAAAATATATTTCCTACAAGTTTCCACCAACAAACAAGCGCCAAAAAGTAGGCTATGTTATTACTCACTAGAAATTAGCAACCACAAGGAAAAATTCAGAAAAAATAGCCTAAAGTGTATCTAAGATATATATTAGGTATATCTTTCTCTCTTCTTTTCCTTTACGTTATATCTTTTTTCTATCTTGCGGAACGGAAATGTCCAAAACGTTGCATGACCTTGAAATTTTACTCTCCATTATCGCTCGTCCATCGACGCCTAAGAAGTTTCACTTCAAAAACTTAAACCATTAAAACAATGTTAGAAAGTTCCGAAAATATTTTATTCTAAGAAGCTCTATAAATTCAAATACGCCTAGGCGTTTTCGTCTAATCTACAAATATCGTATTTTTGGCATATTTACTTCTAGCAATAGAAAACATATTTTTCTTACTATATTATTGAAGACATGCTTTACTGTAAAACAACGGCGAACTTAAAAACGGAAGAGTAGGTAGACTTCCAGGGTCAAATTAATTATCTGAAGTTCGGTTACCCAAAAAGAGGAGTAACTAAACTATTAAATGAAGCAAACAACGTTAGCGTTTAATGCCCACGCTTTTTATGTATTGCAGCAGTTCATACTAAACGAAAATGGTAAGATGAAATTATACATTAAAAAAGTTCTCCCATAGCTTTGGGTTTGGAGAAGTCAGTTGCGTATTACAGCGCCCCAAAATTTAAGTAGAAAGAGAGAAAATCTAATACAATCTTTAGTACCACTACGACAGAGGTGTAAAGTCGAAGCAGGCGGCCAAATAATTTGTGCTGCTGTAAGCTAATCGCCGCAAATGGTGTTAAAATTATAGAAATCTTCAGTGTAGAAATGCATTGGTTGAAATAAAACAAGATATCAAGTCACATGAATTATTTATCAAAATATACAGAAAACAGCAACGGTAATAACCTGACTAAAACTATTAACTGCAGGGCGGTTAAGGGAGATAAATTCCAAAAAACCTGCTCAAATGTGGTCAAATACACTTAAAGTTAGTACATTCATGTGAATGTATTCACTCCATATCAGTCTGTGGCACTCAAGAAATTCACACAAGCAGAAAAAAATGCGTAAAAGCAATAAAATCGAAAAATAACTCAAGAAGAATTTGCAGACGTAGAAGTAAACTTATAAATAGGAATAAAAGGTAGAAGCCTCCACTACATGATAAAATATATGTGCATGTATGTACACCTATATTAATGCTGAGTATAAAATAAATTCTTTTTCATACACATAAACACACACAGCATACGCGCATCGTAATGAAAGCAAAAGTGACTTGTGTAGACTGCCGGAGAGCAAAGTGATAAAAATAAAAAGATATGCGTATGCAATAAAAGAGAAAACGAATTAATATAAGCTTGCAGGATGTTTCACTCGCGTGAATTGCTCAGCAGTCGACAGTTTTTAGTGGCTGCTGTGAAGTGCCACACAGCGGCAGGCTAACCGAAATTGTATTGTGCTTGCTGCGATGTGTCAAAATTTGTGCTTGCGAAAAAAGTGTGAATGAGTAGTGAATGGGCGACAAATAGAGAGAGAGAGCTCGTGCTTTTACAAAACGAATTGCACGCTGTAATTGTTGTAGTTACGATGGAGAGGGCTGTGACGAACAGAGGAGTGAGTGCATGCTGTGAGACATGTGGATTGGACATGTGGATTTGGTGGTAGGAAGAGGTGTTATAAAAAGAAATTAAATGTACTGAAGTGCGTGCGTGTATGAAAGTTTTTGGAAAAGTGCTAGTCGTTGCCAGTTTATTTGTTGGGGTTGTATATTTGAGCAGAAAGTAAGTGACAGTTTCGGCAGCACTTTGAAGTCAATTGTCGTAGGTGGTAAAAATTACTCAACAAGCATTTACGTGCGTTGTTGGCCATATTGATTTCTATGAAAAGAGGCGATTATCAGCATGCAGATAAAATATTTTAACTTATTGGAGAGCTATGCAATACTGCAAGGCAGAGAAATGCTTATAAAATCATTGTAAATAAATAAAATAGGTTAAGTTTTGAAATTTATATTTATTTATCTAAGAAACGGAATCTGTACGATTCTTCATAATTCACAATCGAATAAGCAAAATAAAGGAGAAGAAGCGCACAAAAAAAATATCGCAGTTGTAGCATGAGATATTCTTTGTGCCTGATAAAAACTCAATTTATTCGAAACCAGAAAAGAAAGTGAAAAATTTATTTACACACAAGAAAATAAATAAATAAAATATATAAATAAATGGAATAAATAAAAATTAGTGTGGAAATATTTTTTTTAAATTTCGAATAAAAACACAATTTATTAAAACTCAGAAACAAACAAAAAACCTTAAAATAATATTTGGTTTTTGGATATTAATAAATAAAATAAGTAAATAAATGAAGTAAATAAATGAAGTAAATAAATGAAGTAAAATAAAATAAAATAAAATAAAAAAATCATCTCCGCCCACGGACTAGTGCATAAAAACTTAGCAGACAACGTGGAAACTCTTCAACTCCCAGAATATTTAATTTTCGACCTCAATTCTTGTCATATAGTCAGAAACTCTTTACAGTAAACGTTTTTCTTGTTTGTTAAATTGTTAAAACTAATTTATATAATATTTATATACATATATTTAATTGTAATTTTTGTACCTGTTATAAATTATTGGCTTGCAGCAAAGCTGTCGCCAATTAATGTAAATCACTCCTTTCTTGGAATGCAATACAAAAAATAAATAAAATAAAATAAAATAAAATAAAATAATATAAAATAAAATAAAATAAAATAAAATAAAATAAAATAAAATAAAATAAAATAAAATAAAATAAAATAAAATAAAATAAAATAAAATAAAATAAAATAAAATAAAATAATATAAAATAAAATAAAATAAAATAAAATAAAATAAAATAAAATAAAATAAAATAAAATAAAATAAAATAAAATAAAATAAAATAAAATAAAATAAAATAAAATAAAATAAAATAAAATAAAATAAAATAAAATAAAATAAAATAAAATAAAATAAAATAAAATAAAATAAATAAAATAAAATAAAATAAAATAAAATAAAATAAAATAAAATAAAATAAAATGAAATAAAATAAAATAAAATAAAATAAAATAAAATAAAATAAAAAAAAAAAAATTAAAATAAAATAAAATAAAATAAAATAAAATAAAATAAAATAAAATAAAATAAAATAAAATAAAATAAAATAAAATAAAATAAAATAAAATAAAATAAAATAAAATAAAATAAAATAAAATAAAATAAAATAAAATAAAATAAAATAAAATAAAATAAAATAAAATAAAATAAAATAAAATAAAATAAAATAAAATAAAATAAAATAAAATAAAATAAAATAAAATAAAATATTTATTTCCACAGATCAAACCGCAGCTGCCAACAAACCTGACATTATTTTGTTCGACAAGATAAATAAAACAATCGAAGTAATCGATATAGCGGTGACCCTTAATCGCAACATCCAAAGCACATACTCCACCAAAGTATCGAAGTATGCAGCTTTGGCCATAGAACTGAAACGAATGTACAAAGCGAGGGAAGTGAATATAATCCCAATAATTATATCGTCCACTGGATTAGTGCCTAAGCATTTAATAAAATACTTGAAGAAGTATGCCTGCCAACACCTCTTAGAAGACATGCAGAAGTCGACCATACTGGACACATGTGCAATAGTTCGTAGATTTTTAAATATTTAAGCAATAGTAATCGCATGGGCGTAGAACTTGGACTACGCTCCACCAGAGCACAATCCCTTGAAAATTTTATCCGGGATGTGTAATCTCCGGCAATAGCCGAGATGGATTAAGCTCAAAAATAAAATAAAATAAAATAAAATTAAAATAAAATAAAATAAAATAAAATAAAATAAAATAAAATAAAATAAAATAAAATAAAATAAAATAAAATAAAATAAAATAAAATAAAATAAAATAAAATAAAATAAAATAAAATAAAATAAAATAAAATAAAATAAAATAAAATAAAATAAAATAAAATAAAATAAAATAAAATAAAATAAAATAAAATAAAATAAAAAAGTAAGCAATCGCCATGTTCGAGCTTACAAAGTATGCTACCAGAAAACAAAAAAAAAAAAATAACAGACAATAATTATTATTTATCAGGCCAGAAGTGAGTATGATTAGATGATTAAAAAAAAACGGCGCGAGCTTGTATACGATTTCGGCCTAACATCTTTGAAACTAAATCGTAGGCTAAGGTGTTAAATCAATTTTTTATTTCAAGTAATATTTTTTTTTACTTTTTTATTTCATGATATACATTTTTTCTACTAAAAACTTGTGTAGGCTGCTTTAAAACTAAAAATAAATTTACCTATTTGTTAAGGTTACTTTTTTATTTCATGTAATAAATTTTTTTACTATTTTATTTCATGATATTACTACTTCAGTAAAAAAAAAAATATTCTACATTTTGAAACTAAAATTCTTGTTTGCCAATTAATTAAATTTAAATGTTTGGCGCTAAGCGGCTTATGAAATTTTGCCGTGTCTAAGTGGCCGTAACAAAACTTTGCGCTTCTGAGTTTAAATTTAATGAAAGTTATTTAAAAACTGGAAAAATCATTTATACTGCTACTAAAAGTATGTTTTAAGTATTTATTTAGCTGTTTATACATACTCGTATATTAATTTTTTATCAGACAAAATACATGGTCCAAAAACTATTAACAATGAGTTTTGACGCCCAGAGTTCAATAGAATAAAAGAGGCACGATTTACGTAAAAACATATGAAATCTCTTTTCTAAAACAAATAAAAAATAAAAAAATATTTATTATTATAAATATTTAAATATAAATACTTCATTGCTTGCATTTAGGGAAAATTTGTCTAATTCCATGCCAATACCTCGCCCTTCTGCGTTGTGTTATTGACTTCTCTCACCAAACTCACAGACAATCGAAAATAAATTGCTGACTCGCCATAGCCACGCATAGCTTCAGTGTTTCCCATTTATAATATTTAATTTTTTGTACAAAATTGTTGGTGGTAATAAATCATGTCAATAATTGTAATTTTTGGTGGAATTTCAATACTTTGGGCGAACGATTTGTTTTGCACGTACACACATACATATGTCTATTTTATGTGTAAAATGTAGGCCAAATGCAAGCAAATGAGAACAACACAACGAAAAACATACAATGTGTGTGTAAATGGTGTGAGCACATACATGAAATACACTAATAGAAATAAAACAAACAAATACTACAAATGCAATGAATGTCTGATAATAAATGCTTTGCTGCCAGCTTCTCTTACTTACTCGTGGCTTTATTAGGGAATATTAAAAAGAAAACATAATTACATATTTTGTAGAAAATACAAAAAAAAATGTTTCTTCGCAGCCGTTAGTAAGTCGATATGTGAGCACGTTTTGATATTTCATCAGCGCGTCAAAATCTTCAAGATCTTCAGTGTTTTAATTCAGTCCGAGAACCGGAAAAATTTTATAAATTTATTAAAGTAGAGTCAAGAGATTTGTGTGTTTCACTTCAGTACGTGGACTTGAAAACTTATTATAAATTCATAAAAGTAGCGTAAAGATCTTCACTATTTTACTTCGGTTCAAGAACGCGAAAAATTATTACAAATTTATGAAAGTAGCGTAGTGATCTTCAGTGTTTCACTTTGGTTTGAGGACTCGGAAAATTATTACAATTTTATTAAAACTATGGGCATCAAATCAGACTAGAATATGAAAAAAATTTTTAAATGCTTTTGTTTTTACTTTAAGAAGAAGAAAAAGGTACAAAAACCTATTCAGCTACACCCAATGCTAATATGACGTTGTCCCACAAACGGCTGTAAAAAAAGTAAGCAGCGCGTGCGAAACCTGAAAAAATCCCTCCCCGCGGTCTCTCAGAAAGTATTTCCGGAGAATACAAATATAAAAATCAATATTAAATTTACTTATTTGTAAAATTATTAACCTTTTTATTTCATGTAATGAATTTTTTGTTACTTTTTTTAGCTGCTTTAAAGTTAAAAAATTAATTTACTTATTTTTAACAAATAACTTTTTCATTTCATGTAATACATTTTTTTTTATTTTATGATATTTTTTTAAAAACTTACTTTTTTATTAAAAACTTACTTTAAGATTAAAAATTAAATTTACTAATTTTTTAAATCGATAACTCTTTTATTTCATGTAATACATTTTTTTACTTTTTTTATTTCATGACATACAATATAATATATAGTTTTTTACTAAAAAATTATTCAAGCTGCTTTAAAATTAAAAACTAAATTTACTTATTTTTTAAATCAACTACTTTTTTATTTCAAGTAATCAATTTTTTTACTGAAAACTTTTTTACACCGTCTTGAAATTAAAAATTAAATTAATTTATTTTTTAATCAATAACTCTTTTATTTCGTTTAATACATTTTTGTTACTTTTTTATTTCATGACATATATATTTTTTTACTAAAAAATTCTTCAAATAAACCACTTTTTTGATTTCACGTAATACATTTTTTGTTACTTTTTTTGCTTGCATACTCTGTATGGAGGAAGACAACTACAGGGTGGGCCATATAGCGTTTGCTTTTTAAACCACCTATTTTTTTGAGAATGTTAACACAAATAACATGTCAAATGTGTTCATAATTTACTTAAAGGTTCGACATTTACGAAATGGGACGCTATACGCTTGAACAAAATTGGGAAATATTGAAAACCTATTTCCAAAGTGGTGAGTCTTCTTTTCTGATGAAGCTCATTTTCACATCGGTGGCTACGTCAATAAGCAAAATTGTCGGATTTGGGGCTCAGAGAATCCACACGTTACTGTATAGAAGCAAATGCATCCACAACGAGTGCAAGTTTGGTGCGGTTTTTGGTCTGGCGGCGTCATCGGGCCATTTTTTCGAAAAAGAGCGAGGAGCCGCGGTTACAGTAAATGGCGAGCGTTACCGTGACATGCTCAACGAGTTTTTGTTTCCAAAAATTGAAGAGAATGATATGAACGACATTTGGTTTCAACAGAACGGTGCAACTTGTCACACTGCCAAAGTTACACTCGAACTTTTGGCTACCGTTTTTGAAAACCGAATAATCAGTCGAAATTCCGATACCAATTGGCCGCCTCGGAGCTGTGATTTAAGCCCGTTGGACTATTTTTTGTAGGGAACCGTTAAGAACAAATGCTATGCGAACCATCCAGAGACGATTGATGCTTGAAAACACGAAATCGAAGTTTTCATTCATGAAATAGGAGCCAAACAATCGAAAATGTGCTTAAAAATTGGGTTGATCGAATGGCCTTCTGTAAAGCCAGTGGTGGCAGTCATTTGAACGATATTATTCTTCATTCATAAATGATAATGTTCAGTCGTCAAAATAAAAAAAAAGTTTAAAAAAATATTGATTCGTTTTTTTTTATAGCCGATTCAAAAAGCAAATTTTGCATGGCCAACCCTATACCACACATGAGCTGTAGGGCCCAGCTCTAATGCATAAGCGGCATCTGGGTAAACTATTTTCCAAGATGGGGAAATAAAACACACTTTCAAGACATTGTAGTTTATGGTTTCGGTTTGTCTCGTGCTGCTGCAAAATTGGTGCCAAAGAACTTGAATTTCATACAAAAAAGTGACCCCGTTGATATCATTAGCTACATGATTTCCAAGGCTGAGTCCGACCCAACATTCGTCGAACGAATCATTACTAAAGACGAGTCGAGTTTACGAATACAACACACAATCCAGACATCAGGCGAGATTGAGATTTAATGAGAAAGTTGGGCTCTGAAAAATATTCTGAATTCATAGAGGTAGTATAATAGATCTTTAAGGTCACAGTAATGAATCATTTAAATCATAACAATAATAATAATGACCTGCAGATATTTTGCTTCGCATTTTGAGAGCTCAAAGCCGGCTTCACAATACAATAACAAATTATATTATTACTACTACTCATTTTTCGATATTTCGGCGTCAATTAGAAGTAATCTTCAAGAATTCTTGGCTATGCCTTGTCAAAAAAAATTAAATCTAATTGTGTCAAATGACATCAATCTTGTTGTAATGTATTGATTTTCCGCTCTTTCTACTTTAGTGCTATGTAACAAAATTGCTTACCAACCGCAGTAATCTGATAAACAAAATTTCTACATAAATGGCAACAAAGCCATTAATGATATTTTAGCACATTTATTTGTTATCCTAATGAAATATGAAAGCACATAAAAAAATCTCCTACTCAAATACCATTTCTAATAATCCGAAATGATACATTGCGACCGACTTAGGCTGAAATTTGTCATTAGCCTACGCACAGGCTCCACGAGGCTTTAACGGACAACAATTAAATTAAATCGTTATTATACATTACATGTGTATGTATGTGTTTTGCAAAATACCCGTAATAAATGCCTGCAGACATAATTTTCCAGACTCAATTAAGTGAGCACACCGTTACGTATACGCGACATAACAGGGGCCAAGCAAATGCTTACTTATGCGGCAAGTCGGAACAGCAGCAAAAAATAAAAATAAAACAACAAAAATTGCCAAAAAAAAAGTAAGAAATCAAAAAAAAAAAAAATATGCCAAAACAAAAGTAAAAATAAAACTAGAAAGGAAAAAATACAACGAAATTTTCCAATGAAGCGGATAAAGCAAATCGCTTAATTAAAGTTAACTGCAATAAAAATACCAGAAGACGCAATGACACTGAAGGCCAGACGAGCAGCCTATGACATACATACAAATATATATTTTACATTAGGGAGGTCAATAATCACAGAAGTTGTTGAGCAATATTTTTAGTGTAATTCCGTGTTTGCATTTTTAATTGATGCGAAGATTCAGCGCCGAAACTTATGGTTTAAGCTTTTAATATCATATTTTCTCCAATTCGAAATACTATTGGTTTTTTACAAGGCCAAAAAAAAAAGTTTTGTAATTCGATAACTGAATTTGGAAAAAAATATATATCAAAAAAGCTCCTCATAAAAAATATCTGCCTTACGGAGTCGACTTGAAACTGTAGGTCCCTCGCATTTGTGGAACAACATCAAGACGCACGCCACAAATAGGAGGAGGAGCTCGGTCAAACAACCAAAGTGGGTGTACACGCCAATTATGTATATACCGGGTGAACGATATGAGGTATTACCTGTTCAAAACACTATAACTTTTTGTGTGAAATTAATTTTCATTGATTTCAAGGACAAAATTGTTCAGAAATGATTACAATTTTAACATATATTCACTTTAGCTCGATATGACCACCTTTTGTTTTGAATATAGCCTTCAAACGGTCAAAAAATGAGTTGCATGCTGCACAAATGCGATCTTGAGGTATTTTGGCTCATTCTCGTATAATCGCTTTTTTCAGCGCATCCATACTGGCATATTTTTTAGTCCTCACCTTGCTCTCAAAAATGGACCAGATGGAATAGTCCATCGGATTTGGGTCTGGTGAATTCGAAAGCCAATGTGTGGATGAAATTAAGTGTGGAAACACTGCGCCCCAAACCATTAATTGCGATGGGAAATTGCTTCGACTGGCCATCCAAAGGCTCAAATTCTCGTATGAGCGTTTGGTTAAGTAAACACGATCGTTGTGAGTGTTAATGAACTGCTCAAATGGGAAATTTTTTTCATCAGAAAAACACAATGTTGAGATATTCGCCACGTTCGTGCAGCGCAACAACTCTTTTACTCTTTCGCACCGAACTTTTTTTTGCTGGGGTGAAAGATCGTGTGCTTTTTGGAACTTGTAAGCCTTGACCTTGAGCTCATTCTTCAATATACGTCGAATGTTGTCTTGCAATATTTTCAGTTCTTTCGCCATTTTTCTTCCACTTCGACGTAGATTTCGTTCAAGTCGAGCCTTCACTTTCTGAACCATTTCTGGCGTCGTTGCGGGATGTCGGGATTTCGGGATTTCTGGATTATGTACTTGAAATCCCTGATACATATATACAATCGTGTGCAAATATAGTTCTCAGAGCATTTACAATTATATGTACGTAGATCCCGAAATTTCGGGATAATGGTATTACTGGATTGCCATCTTTAACATACATGTACAAACATGGGCTACAATACTGCTAGTATTTTATAATACACCGGGATTTCGGAATTTTTGGGTTTCGGGATTTTTGGATTTTGAGATTTCGGGATTATTTCATTGCTCGTTATTAGTATTAAAAATCCCTGATATATATGTAGATGTATATACAAGTATAGTTATCATAACATAGATCCCGGTACTTTGGGATCGATCCCGTCGCTTCCCGATTACTAGATCGTGTTCCTTAAATTACATTTACATCCCTACAATCAGCTAAGCGCAACGTAATGATGTCTAACTGTTGCAGGCTATTGTTTGCACGTTTTGCAAGTTAGTTTAATTTGCCATACAAATTAGACTAAATGAATAAGACCCAAGCAGGGCTACAGCAAATAATAGCAGCCTTATTACAATAATGTGGTCAATAAAGCAAGTCCTTTTCCATATTTTTCTCTTTGAATTATGGAAAAATTGCTTTCTCATTTCAAATAATTGGTCATTTCAAATTTCCATTTGTTGTGACTTGTCATCCGCTGGAAGATATTAATTTGTATGCAATAAACATTTCTTTCAATACATTTTTTTTTCAATACTTTTTTTATCTATACACTTTCTTGTTCCACATTCCGTCTGCAAATGAAATAAGAGCATTCTGAGAAAGCAATTTGCCTGTTTATTGCTCACCGTCACGCGTCTACATTTCTGAGCAAATTTTTTCACAGCACTCTTCTCCTACCGTTTCAGCCGGCCATTTTGCTTACCTACCTCCTGCCATGCTTGTGCATATTAAAGCGGTTAGTAATCCGATTTCCACTTTTAGTGTGAATTATTATTTCAAAATATGTATAAATCAATTGAGTAGATTTTAATAGAATTTGGCATGAGCTTCTTTTATGTTTATGAAAAGTTTTTCATGAAAAACATTAGCTGTTCGAAGGGGAAAATTTTTTTTTTTTTTTTTAATTTTGTCGATGCTTTGCTTAATCTGTGAGAGAGTGCCACACCAGCAGCGTCATTATGCATTTCATTTTATTCACAGGCCAAGCTGTAGAATGCGTTTGTGCTTGCTTTTAGTCTTGTACCATTTTTGATATTTTTGCATTCAGGCGCAGCAGCTGCTGCTCGTATATACTTTGCATACTTTTGTGTTTGCTTTTGATTGCGCGCAGCTTTTCTGAATTTTATTTTCACTGAATATTGCCAATGATGTTATACCGATTTATTTTCCACGTTTATACTATTTTTTTTTCTATCCAGAAGTGACAGCTGTGAACTAAACATTCAGCAAATAAAGCAAAACTGCAGGGAAGGCCAAATATAGATTTTTTTGAGGTCTCTGCACTGGAGTGATTTTCAATTTTTGCGTGCATTAAGTGCAACTCTTATGCAATCTTTTATTTAAAGTATATAACTATCACTTCTAGATAGAAAAAATCAGAATAAAGATGGAAAATAAATGTTATGCCAACTCCAAACGGCAGATGAGTTTTTATGAGAAGTTTTTTCTTGGAAGAAATACACTCGAAGGTTAGCCATTGTGTGTCGAGGAGCGACCGCCACTTGAAAAATCGTTTTCCATCCAGTGGTGTTTCGTGCCCGGAGTTTTGATCCCGTACACCTCCGAATAGTAGTCACGCTCCAATCCATTTGGCTTAGGCGGCCGCCTCTTAGTCATAATCAATACAAATTCGGTGTAATTATAACTTAAATTTGTAATTATAACTTAAAAAATTTCAGTACGTCATCTCGGTCATCTTTGGCGAAAAAAACATAAAACTGTAGACAATATAAATTATCTGATATTCAAAGATTACTTAGAAATTAGCATGCATGCACATTCTCGCATATTTTTTATGTATCTATGGATTTATGTTGTGATTTGATTTGTAGCTTAAGCGAGTAATACATTTTCAATTGCATACCATCAATAACTTTTTGCCTCTATTCTTCGTAGTTAAAAGCCTTCAAGTATTATTTGATGCTCATAAAATTAAGCTATACACATACATATTTGTGCATTTGATTTCAATCGCGATTCTGGCACAAAACTACTATCTAACAATAAATAAAATGAATACTCCTACACAATGTTGCTGGATTGCGTTGAGCGCATGTAATGTTGCTCATACGCCCCCGACAACTAAACAAGTTTCATGTGAAAAATAATAAAAATTTATATCCACACTTGAGTGCGGCACTTTCACACATGAACAACTGAAATGGTTGGACCGAACTCAAATACTTTGTAGTAATGCAATACTGACACACAATACACGCTGAAAGTATTTATGAATATATGTGAGCACAGTAGAAACTCGATATTTGCGACACATTTTTTTTTTCATTGCATATTCAGTATTTGCAACTTGCAAAAATTTTACCTTGTTTACTTGTAAATATTTTTGTTTCGTCTTTCTCTTTTCCTATTTTTACGTTGTAGTGTTGAGAATAAAGCTTCGGGAAGTGTCGTCGATGTCATTTTTCACGTTAACTTTTGCCTGGGGTGGTATCATAAAGGCAAAGAGGCAAAGAGAAAATTTACGCTGCTAACAATAAAAGAAAAAGGTGACATTCTGAACAAATAAATGGGGGGATTTCCATTAATGCATTAGCTAAAAACTTCAACAAGCATAGAGCAACAATAAAACCTATTGAAAAAAATGAACGGTTTAGACAATCCGCTTGCTACAAGACCGACGTCCGTTTACAGCCGCACCTAACCTGATTGTTGCAGAAAAATAAGCCTGGGAAGACCGTAGATCAAATATTTCGGAATGGCCTGACCAAGACTACCTACTATCTTAGTGGTGATCTGAAGTTCCATGCGGGTTGGATACCGCATCTTCCTTATTGGGTGTTGTAGTCTGGCTGTAACTGTATCCAAACGCGACTACAACAACTCATTGCCCATTGTGTTTTGGCGTGTTGGGCCCAAAACCCTGCTCAATAAAAGTAGCTCGCCCTAGAACTGATATTCGGAAGCTACCCAGAGCATACTTGGGCGAAGTCCGAAAGCAGTGAGCTGCTTCGACCGTATGCAGAAGAATCGTCCTGGCCACTCCCAAGTGAATGTCGACCAGGAACTTTCCTCACTTGCGTGGACTTCTATACACAGAACCATCCGAATTATCGATTAGTCACTGGGAATTATCGACCTGAAAAATGCAATGCGTTTTTTGCTAGTACGTGGGACGCTCTTACTGCGACCCAGCCATCGTTTCAAAAATGGTTTGAAAAAGCGTCTGACAGTGATTAAGACGTTTTCATTCCTCTTCCGGAATAACAATTACATATCGCTGATGATGCATCCAACTGCAACTTTGCTTCGGGAAGTAGAACGATTGCAGCAAGTCTCACAATCTGAAAATGAGCAATGCACTGAACTTCATTCAGAACCCGGAGCTTTGAATGAAGAATAACGAAAGGAAGACGACGAAACAGTCAGTGGATGAAGTAACGGCATGATGCTTAATATGAATAAAATTAAAAGGATTTAATATATGCTTGGACTAGGCAGAGCAAAACAATGCTTGCCTAGCGATGTTATGATGCTGCAGAAGCTCCGAAAACTTATCGCTTCAAAGTATATTTAATATAACGTTTTTTTTCTTTTTTTGTCAGGATAACTAGCAAGTGCAGCATTCCGAAAACTTTAACTCCCTTGTACTTTACTTGGGTCCCCTTTTTAATTTTCTTTAAATCTACTCGACCTCCGAAAAAATCTGAGTAGATCCAGTGATGCGAAGGAGCCAAGGAGGTCAATTCTTAACACATCAGTGCCGAAGACCTCAAGCCTGATTCGAGGGAAGACTGGGCAGACGCACAGAATGTGGTCCGCCGTCCCACACCCCTCTCAATATGCTGGCCAGTGCATGCTAGTCTGAGATGCCTACCTTTCCATGTCATTCGCCCATAGAAAGTGGCCCGACATTAGTCCAACAAGCTGCCTATTGTCTCTTCTGCTTAATGATAGGAGGATCTGCGACAGTCGATCGGGCATGACAAGTAACATCAGTTTTGTCCATCTGTAACTTCTGTCAGCCTACGAAGCTCACTTGTGAGTTGAAGGAAATGGTTTGCCCGTGGCTTTGTTGGCTGCTAAAGGAAGTAACAGAACAGACTCTGGGTCAAAGAAGTTGGCCGTTGAGCCCATTGTAGCTAAAGAGTCAGAATTTTCGTTACCCGCGAATACCCACTTGTCCTGGGTATCATTTGAGCATCAGGTTATTATACCTACCTATATAGTTCCGCCTGGACTTACAGAACTCAACTAGCTTTAAAGTAGTTGGAGGGATGTCTAAGGCCAATAACACAGCTTTGTTGCCCTCAGAGAGCATCCTAGCTAAAGAGTCAGAGGTCTCGTTACTTGCGATATCCACGTGTTCCGAGACACATCACATTATTGGGATATTATGTCGACATAGTTCAGCCTGGATTTAGAGAACTCAACTACCCTTAAAATGGTTGTAGGACTGTCTAAGGCCATAAAATCACTGCTGTCGCTGCAGAAACATACAGATTTGCCTCTTCTCCTGTTTTCCACAACAAAGTTCATTGCTTTTTGAACAACATGCACCTCTGCTTGAAACGCAAATGCGTACATTCCAAGAGCAAAGTGTAGTTTTGTACCTGAATGGTCTTGGAACCGTGCGTGAAAATGCGAAAACAGTGTTTCCCAGGCTAATTAATATAATAAGAAAAAATAAACTTGGCTAGCAATCAGTAAAAAAACTATTCTAATTTGCATGGACAGAAAACCACATTACTTGCGAAAACCTCGAAACATGCACCGAAACCGGTTTTCATTACGTGTAAGTATCGAGTTTATACTGTAGTTTTGTTGTAGTTGACTAGCGCTTAACGTATAAACTACATAACCGCATATGAATTCACTTTTGTGCGAAATAAAAAATAAAGTTTATTTTATATTAATATATTTATGTGTATGTATGAGCACTTCGTTTTCTTTGCATGGCGAGTGTACTAAAAAAATTATCTACAAATATATCGATAAGTACATTTAGTACCTAAATACGAGTGCGCTTGGGCATTTATAGTTGTGTATTTCTTGAGCACTCGTAAATACTTACATTGTGGGACTGCGAAAATATTTACTTACATATTGACATACTTGAGCTTAACGATATTTGAGATGAACCAATAAGTGACAAACGAAAGCCTGTAATTTCTCAGAAATTTCTTATCACGAATGGGCACTCAAATATGCCAGCAACATTTGCGCGCTTTATTGCCTTAAGTAAGTAGTAAAAATGCGGCAGATATCGAATGCAATTTGAGCAAATTGAAAAGTAGCAGCTGCTACTCAGGATTAAAGTGATTATTTTTGTTGCTATAATACGCTTCAATAGCAGGTAAAAGTGAATGAAATTTTTTTTTAAATGAATTTTTTAATTTAAGTGAAATTAAATACTTGGCTTAAAGGTTTCGTAGAAAAGCAAAAAAAATCAGAAAAATATTTATGGAGAATATTTTTCCCTTTTTTAATTTATTTTCATGCAAAATATTTTTCTCTTTAATTTTTTATTTTTTCTCTATTTTTTACATAGACTGCACATAATTCAAGTATATTTTATCTCCAAGCTGCTCAAACTCTTTTTCACACATACCGCCTGACATGCCTTGGTATTTACCTCTTTTACTTCAACATTTCACGCCATTTTTCAAGAACTTGTCCTCTATAAATTTGCGCTGTCACAATTTGTCCTCGTCGCCAATTTAATTTATTGTTCGATTACAAGGTAGTGTTGTACAGGCGCACTGCTGTTGTTGTTGTTATTGTTGTTGTTGACTAAGGTATAACGCCATTGAGTAGCGGCAAAAGTTTTTGCGGGAAAAGCATGCGACATCAGGAAGCCTGATTTTACTCCTTTTGCCATAAAAGGCATAGACTGGCATAATAGGAAAAAAAGTAGAGAAATGCATAAAAATAAATCCGCACATACATACACATATTCCTTAAGTACTTCGTGTTACATGCACATGAATTATGAACTTAGATAAAAAGTTGGAAACTCAATTTTGGGCTAAACAATGGGATATTATCGCAAGCTAAAAGGCGAACTGGTATTTAGAGAGGAGAAACTGGGTGAGTATTTCTGTTTCAGTGACTAAAGAAATTTACTTTGTTCGAGAATTTCTAGTTAGATTCACAGAAAGAGAAGCTAGGAAATGTGAATATTCAACTTCTGGCTCTAATCGTGAGCCCAGTTGGTTGGATCCTAGGGTCTCTCTGACTTTGTGTGCTGGTCTATCCTGATTCAAGCGGATACTTCCGAAAATTTTGGGCAAATTTTTGGATTGTCTACTTAGTGCAAATGATATAAAACGATTGAGTAGCGCCGGTATGCCTACTGACAGGTCAAGTGATTGCGATCTGCACTACCTGATTCTGCCTCCTCAGAAAAAATGCTGGCTCTGTCTGGAGTATGATGAATGACCGAAATTGGTATGAACTACATTGATTTTCTTTAAGATCGATATTTCTCATTTTCTGAATAAAAAAACCGGCCCACAATAACACTATGTTAGGGAGTCTATAAGCACCATGCAGCTTAAGAGTTAGTGGTCTGATTTCTTTATAAAAATGATCTTCTAAGAAGCTTTGTTTCTTCATTCCTGTGATGCCAAAGTTGTAAGTTTTCGATACTTAGCAATGGGAATAGAGGCACCAATATGATATAAAAATCTTTAAAGCGCGTAAAAATGATGTCTAAAAATTTTTTTCATTTTATAAGGCTCTGACCCGTTTTTTACTTGTCATAGAATTCTCAAGCAATTTTAGGCCATCCAGAAACATTTTGAACTCACAAATATACCAACTTAATTACTTGGCTTGGATGCATTGAAAAGTGTAGGCAGCAATTGAGGGTGGTGGTGGTGGAGGTGTTGCCTGGGTGACACAGACCAGACCCAATTAGCACATAAAAATCCTATTTTGATACACCCCTACAATCAGTAGAACCACTTCCGTAATTTTGTCAAACCACCTTGAGTTGGCTTTAAATCTGCACATGCCTTCATCTGCAATTTCTGTCCAGTTAAGGCCTTCGCCTTCGGTCTTCACATGGACAATGGACACAGATATAGCCGGTTTTACTGAATCGACTTGGAATTATAGAATTGATGTCGTTATCGTGTGAACTACGATCATTCGGAAAAAAAAGTATCTAGTAGTTTTTTTTTCGAACCCACGTCCGCCATTTTGTCAAAAAATTTTTTTTAAGGTCATACTTCACCCGATAACGACATTTATACCGAACAAGAACCTTTTTGCCTTTTTGATTTCAGACATCTGTGAGCTCCGGAATCCATGTCGCCAGCGACATACCATTTTGTGGAAGACTATTTTTTGAGGCTAGCAACTTTATAAACGAGTCTCGTATAGCCAAAAAAAAACTCTTATTTTTTAGCAATAGATCAAAAAATAAAATACCATAAACAAAAATAAAAAATCTTTTCCCGTTTCCGTTTCGTTTCACGCTTTTAAAGAAACACCTAAAAGCACCAAATGGGGATTTGTTGAAATCGAGCTACGTCTATTTAGTTATTTTGCAGGTATTCGTGTTAGTCCATCTGCCAACGGTCTGCTTCCAGAATAGCGAGAAGATCTCCCTTTTGCGCACGCCTTGGGGACAGCCTATTTCTAGCGCTTCGGATTCATTATGGGATGCCCCCTGTGTTGCCAGTTCATCAGCTTTCTTCTATATTCATATGGCCAGGTATCCAGATCAGAGTGATGTCTGTCGTGCGCATTAAGTTCTCCTTTGCATTGTCTGACGGTTTTTGAATCGGTTGAAGGTGACTTTAAAACTAAGGTGACTGCTATACTATCTGAAAAAAAGCATAGTTTTCATAGTTGTATGAATGGTGTCAAATTATCCTGCAAGCTTAATTTATCTCGAGAACTTTTGGTTAAAAAATACTATTCCGTTTTACCAGGCGAGTCAAAGTAAAGTGCAGTTATATTCTCTTTGACTACAGAATTGAAATCCCATTCCTTTTGCATGCAGAATTTTACCTTAAGGGGGAGCCTGGCTTAGAAGGTCACAAATATCAATTTTTTTTTTTCGTTTTAAGCGATTCCTAATATATTTCAGAATATTCACACAAAGTTACAGAGCCTAATTCTCAATATTTCCGTAGACGCAAAGCCAAAGGTAGGCGAGCGTTAGGTAGTTACGCTGTGACCGGACAGCTATAGTACAAACTTTATCTTCTTTTCTCGACTTTTCATTTTTATGATTTCTTTGAATTGGCGTACATGAATGAAAAAAAAAAACTAATGAACCTTTTGAAATGAATCATAGCTTGTTCCCTTCAGTATTAAATTTTCTTCTATTTGAACTAACAAAATAGATAAAAAAAAATTTTCAAGATTTTTATACCAAGTTGAAGTGAATTTATTTTTTTGTAGAAAGGCATTTTTTTCTTTAAAACCTCCAAAAAGTTAAAATTTTGGAATTTTTCTCAGTTTTCTTAGTTCATCTAGAATAAAAAATCGTGATAATTAGAAATCCATTTGAATTTTTTGCTTTAGATAATAATTACGAGCTGTATCTTGTACGCCAGTTGGAAAATCCAGCGTTGCAGCGCTCTACTAATTTCTATGTTAAACATTTTTTTCAACTTATTTTAACCAGTACAAAAATTTTTTATACTTTTTAAATGTTCATTAAAAGATAGAAAAAACTTTGCAGTGCTAAATTAATATTTTCCTTAAAAAAAAAATCGCAAAGAGATGCAATTCTTAGACCTCATAAACCAGGCTCCCCCCTTAAACTCTATTCTATAGTCTAGGGTAGCGGTAGTAAAATCCGGTGAGTGGTTAGTAAGCCTTTGGCTGTCTAAAATAACACAAACAACCAAGCATTCCAAAAACCACCTTCTTTATATTGATGGTAGTATTCGTTGCTGTTAGCTGTAGTTGTGGGTATTTTGCTAACAGGTAGAGCATGACATTAAGTGACTCTGCTAGACATGATATTCGGTGATTCCAGTTTTTCAGCGTAGGCTGCTCGTTGTACGCGTGTTAGCCACCTAACGTTGAACACTTTGCTTAATGCAAGTCACCATACTAATGCTCCGTATGACATCTGACAATCGGTCTTACTACATCCAAAGTACGAGTTTAAGCTGCAATTCCCGGTTTCTACTGATAACCCTTTTGCAAGTGTAATAAGCCACAAAGCTTTTCCTACACGCTTTTCTTAGTTGTGCCTCCAGTTCCTGAGGGAACTACACCAATTAAGGGAACTACATACGTTACCATAGCAGAAATCATAGACTGGGCTACCCAGCAAGAAATACCCAGCCTAAAGAAATTGAAGCGTTACCAACAATAACACTAAAGTGAATCTGAAACCGAATATCTATATGATTATTTTCATCAATTACCATGGACATAATAAGTTGTACTAACCAATCCAATACCTACACGAACTGCGAAAGTTGCTTATGGGATTGAATAGAAAATTCGAAAATCAGGTAAATACGAAGTGAAGTGGATGTAAAAAAAAAATAAAAATGGCGAGAGTATGCAGATAAAATAGGACTTGATATTGAATAACTTCATTAAGCCGCTAAGATTTTTTCACAAAATCGTCCGTTAAAGGCCGCCCACTTGAAATCAAGTTGCAAGCGTGTCTGTAGTGTGCCTCTATTTTGGAGCAACCAATGCAAAAATTGTTGGACAAAACTTTAAGAAATTGTATGGGTATCACATAATTGTCCTTGCAAAGACAAAAAAAATAATATGGCACTTATTTCTGGTATTAAAAGGGAGTAAAAATTGGAATTTGCCACACAAGCCAAAAATATTATTCCTGGTATCCAACTTCTCTAATTTTCTCCTTCTTTATGGGTTATATAAATATAATTGGCGTGTACACCGTTTTTGGGTGTTTGGCCGAGCTCCTCTTCGTATTTGTGGTGTGCGCCTTGATGTTGTTCCACAAATGGAAAGACCTACAGTTTTAAGCCGATTCCGAATGGCAAATATTTTTATGAGGATCTTTTTCATGGCAGAAATACACTCGGAGGTTTGCCATTGCCTGCCGAGGGGCCACCGCTATTAGAAAAAACTTTTCTTAATTTTTTTTTTTTGATCTTTCACCGAGATTCGAACCGGAATCTCTCTGAATTCCGAATGGTAGTCACGCACCAACCCATTTGGCCACGGCGGCCGCCAGAATTTATAATTTTTTTTGGCTTATTTAGTTTCAATAGTTCCAAAATCTTACTTTTTACGAAGCTTTCACAATTTCTCTTTTCGACTAGGCGCTCACAGCAGAAGCTGTATTTTGAGTCGATTGGGATTCCTAACTTCAAAGCTGCCTCATTACTTAATGTTATACTTTTTTTATCTCCCGTGAAGTAAGATTGGGTTTGTAGTGCTGTTACCATAAAGAGTTGGTTTGCAGAGGAAATAAAATAATATTAAAGGAACAAAAATGTAAAAATGCATCTAACAAAAAAAAAAATAAAAAAAAGCAAAAAATATGCGAATGCGCTGCGGTAGCGTAACATTTAAATTTCATATATTTCGAAGGCGTACGTACTCGCAGCGATTTACCCAGCATACGCGCAAAATTTTTTAAGCCACTAAAATGTCTACTGTGCAAACTTGCAAACGTAGCGAAGGCGGATGTTTTCTGCAAACTTTGGCATGCATTTTTTTATGTTTCTTTCACAAAACCCAAAGCCTGCTATTGAAGCGAATAAACTTAAACTAGCAATGAAGAAATGAAAATACACACAAACCAGTGCGGAAAGTAAAGAACAATGCACGTAAGAGTATGGAAAGGCACTAGGGATCTTAATATTAGCGGTATTAGTTGATCCCGAAATATCGGGATTTCGGGATTTTTGGGATTTCCTTGCCTTCATGTTTACTTATTCATTTTATATATTTTGAACGGTATTGGTTGATCCCCAAATATCGGGATTTCCGGGATTATGGGATTTATTTTCTTATTTTAAGAAAAAATTCAAAATGCTTTCGATTTTTTTTACTAATTTTTTTTTTGTAATTATAAACATTTTAACCCTTTGCGATCGGCAAATTTCTCTGATGGGAGTACCAGCTAGTCGGCGCAAATTGAACTCTTCGGAGTTATTTTTCTTAGTTATTTACAGAAATCGTTAAAGCTGTTTCATTATCTTTAATTTAAAAAACACGTACGACATGCAGAATGGGTAGCTTTCTGCTACTACTCTCTACTCTACTGATACCGGAAATATTTCCTTAGCTCTTAGTGACACCTTGCCAGTCTGCCGGCACAGACTTTTATGACGACTTACGAATGCGGGTACTGTGCCTGCATGAACCGCAAAGGGTTAAGGATACTGAATAGAAAAATATGCTAAACATTAAAGATAAATAGGTTTTGAGTATAATTTTTACTTTTCAAACTAACACAAATACACAGCTCTTAAAACAGGAAAAAGCCCACAGATTAACAAATTTTTAAATCGTATTTATTCAAGTCTTTTAGCCCCCTTAACATCCTAACACACACGCCGAACAAAAATAACGATAAATATATGATATTCTCCGATAGCCAGGCGGCCATCAAATTAACGGAGGCTGTTATATGTGTTCCGATCTAAGGTTGCTCAGAAATGCCTGGCAGCTCTAAATGATATTAGGGCCGTCTTCAAAGTCAGCATTATATGGATTCCGGGACAGAGAGATATTCAAGGAAATTGCAAGGCCGATGAGCTTGCCAGAAAGGTTACTAATCATACACTGCTTGAAAATTGAGGCTATATCAGAATTTCCACGGCAACTTGCAAATTAAGAATATAATATTCTCCAGGAGGCTAACTGGTCTTGGAGAGCAAAAAATACTTGCTAATTTGGTCGCAAATAAATAAGAAAAGATCAGAAGAATTGCTCAAACTCTCAAGAGAGAAGATCTCAAAGGTCGTGGCTCCTGTTACCGGTCATTGACTGTTAGGCAGGTACTTTTCTAAACTAGAAATATTTTCGCATAAACACTGCAGACGTTGCAGAGACGAGAAAGGGAAAGAAAGAGTAGAACACAGCCTCTGTAATTGTCCAGCTTTAGCTAGGAGTAGTCCACGGTTGTTAGGAAAATATTCTTTGAACTCTTTTACGGAACTATACGGGGTTAGGATAAAACGTGTCTAAATGGTTCTATGATCAATAAACACTGAGGCTTCCGTTTCTCACAGTGGCACCAAAATGGACCTACACAGTCTCCAAGTGAGTTGGCTATTCTCAGCCGAGTGCCACAAAAACGTATCCCAACCTACTCAAATTTAAGTTTAGATACTTCGATCAGGTGGAACAATTTTTGTTACTTCTCCAACATTTTTTTTATAAAGGATGGTTAAGTTTCAAGGGCCGGTGTTGCTTTTGAATAAAATACAATTTTTTTACGAAAGTATTATCATTTCTCTTTATTATGATAATACTGGAATACATCAATTACTTACAGAACAAAATGTCGGCCGAATGGGCGCCGCAACCTCGACGGCACACCTCCATCCGATGGTGCAAATTTTCGATGACGATGAAGAATAATTGAGGCTCTATGCCGTTAATGTGCCGAATTATCTAATCCTTTAGCTCTTCAATTCTTGGCGGCTTATCGACGTTTACCTTTTCATTCAAATAACCTCAAAGAAAGAAGTCCAATGGTGTCAAATCACATGATCTTGGCGGCCAATTGATAACGCCGCGACGTGAGATTATTCGGCCATCAAATTTTTCGCGCAAAAGAGCCATTGTTTCGTTAGTTGTATGACAAATGGCACCGTCCTGTTGAAACCACATATCATCCACATCCATATCTTCCAATTCGGGCCATAATAAGCTCGTTATCATCAACGATAGCGAACTATATTCACAATAACTGCCTGACCGGCCTCATTTTGGAAAAAATACGGCCCTATGATGCCGCCGGACCATAAACCGCACCAAACAGTCACTCTTTGTGGGTACATTGGTTTTTCGACAATCACTCTTCGATTATCATTCACCCAAATGCGGCAATTCTGCTTATTGATGAATCCACTAAGGTGAAAAAAGTGCGCGATATGCATATTGATTCGAACGCCCGTTTTCATAATAAGCCTGAATAACTTTAACGCGTTGTTCGATTGTGTATCTATCTATGGTTCAAATTGAGTCAATCTAGAATTGAAAAATGTCGAATGAAATGCAAGAAAACAACTTGACGTTTAGGTGTGATTTGCATTCAACATCGGCCCTTGAAGTTTAACCACCCTTTATTAAATACCTTGCATGTTTAAAATTATTCAATTCTGGAACTTACAGTTTATTATATTATATTTAAAATATTTTAGTGGTAATAACAAAACAAACAACAAGTCAAGTTTTCAAGCCGTGCCCCAAAATTCTTGGATATAAAAAAACATTTTGCCTTTAACCGTAAAATCATTTTACCATTAACTCCTATACGTGATTTTTCGCAAGACCAAAAATGTAAAGTTTTATAAATCGGATTAATGTGAATTTTGCTTTCAATGAGATTTTATGCCTTAAAAAAAATAAAATTGTGGATTCAACTACAAGTCGAATAATCCCCTCATGTAAATATTACCTCAATGGCGGGGTTGGCCTACCTAAGAGGCATATATGCCGTTATCTAAGTACGCACACATACATACTTGTATTTATATGTATGTGTAGACTAACGATAAATATATTTTTATCCTTAAGTTGGTCGATTGCTTCTATGTGCCAAGTATTTATTTGTTGCTAGCTTCAAAAGGATTCTGCTAACGTTGGCGCTGTTTGTTTGCTTAGTTCACTGGCTGGTGAGCCGCTTGCCGCACCGTGTGCCTGATTGTCTAGTTTGTTGGTTCGTTGGTTTTTGTTATTGCGTCCATGCCGGCAATTTGTTGTAACTATTATTATTTCCCGATGTTTTTGCAGTTTGCTCTTCCTTTCTACGCTTTGCTATGCTGCTGCTGTTAGCCTGACTGTCTGCCCGTCTGCTGTTGTTTGTGTTGCTTTTATATATCCCATTCGCGCAAATCGCATGGTAATAAATTCGTTGAATAATAATTTCAGACTGGCGTCATAGCAATGATAAACTGTGGATGATATATTATTGCATTTTGAGTATAAAAAATGGAGGCATTGTACTCTACACGCACACACACACACACACACACTTATCTATGGCATTTGTGTGTACGCCTAACTAATACATATGCATTTATGGACGTACAGACGCATAAAAATGTAGTGATGGTAATGTTAGATCAGTTCACGCTGCTTCAAGCTACTAATGCTCATCGTTTAATATGTGACACTTCTGCATCCACATGTACACACACACATACACATAACATATCCGTATAAGTGTGTGAGTACACATGCGTGGGCGTTTATTGTTGTGCCCACATTACCAGGCTGTGTTTCGAAAATGCATATATTATCACCCACACATAGCCAGCACTCACAGGCATACTTATGCATATATTTTTACTCTTAGCATTTCACTGGATACGCCATAAAGCAAGTAGGTTCGCGAATTGATAAAATACCATTTAAAAAAAAAAAAAAATAATAATAATAATATGCTTGCATGTATGAATGTCTGTGTGTGTTTACACACATAATATTATGTATTCGTTTGTGTAAATAAACTTTATACACTCAGCCACTGGCACTTTTGTTCTTGCATAATCATTTGAATAATGGCGTTCGCTTTTATGAAATTCCTGCTGTTTCTGACATTTTTATGGCATTAGGTGGCATTGGAGGCTTTGCAAATGTAAGCGCATCTGTCGTTGCTAGATAATATGCGCCCGCTTAAAATGATATTAGAGTATTACACACTGGATTATAGAGTACTTATAACTATGCGCTTATGAGGCATACCCAGCAAACCAAACTTGGCTAGTGAGGTAAGAGAATTTTCGAAAATTGAGTGATTTAGCGGACATCATTTTTTTATTTGCTTGGTACGAAAAAGTTGTGCCAAATCTATGTACGAAAAAAATGTCTTTCAATTTTAGCATATTTAAAAAAAAAATAAAAAAAAAAAATATATATATATATATACATGTTTATGGTGAATTTCTTGATGCTGTTCCAAAAATGGAGGGACCTACAGTTTTAAGCCGACTCGGAATGGCAAATGTTTTTTTATGAGGAGATTTTTCATGCCAGATATACCCTCAAAGGTTTGCCATTGCCTGTCAAGAGGCGACCGCTATTAGAAAAAAAGGTTCTATCATTTTGGTGTCCCGTGCACAGAGATTTGAACTTATCCACTCCCGAGTAGTAGTCACACACTACAACTCATCTAAAAATAAAAACAAATAGATGTTGTTAAGCTAATTTCATTACAAAATTTTTATAAAACTGTATTAAGCCTGTCTGGGATCGGCCACAGCAACTTCTAAACTGGCGGAATGAAGCAAGAATAGTCCTAGCACCTCGAGTTAAAACCATAACATCACCTGAATCGGAATCTCGTGACATCGGAACATTGAAAAAGCAGAGGAACTGGTAGGAAGAAGATTTGCCATGAGTAGCATTCTTGCATAATCGGCTTTCCCACCATTGGGTGCAATAAAGAATGCAATCTCCTCATACAGGTTATTGTTCCATCCTCTGTGATATTCGCTGTCACTAACGTGCAAAGGTTCAAAAATCTTACCCAGAATCTTTCTCGCAAATACTCCAAGCGCGAATACGTTAGGACGAGCATGATGAGAGCCTTGTTGAGTGTTAGTTTTGTTCGGTGAGAGAGGACATTATTGCTGAATTGCCTACCAAATCAAAAGTACCACATTTTGGCAGGAGAGATTCTCCATTAGATTACCAGGCTCACATTGTTATCTATGTTAATGCGGGTTCCTAGATAAACGAAGTCTCTTACAGCCCCGAAATTTTAAGTGTCAACAGTGACGTGGGTGCCGATACGTGAGCGCATCGACTGTTTGCTTGATAAGAATCTACTTGAACTAGTTATTAAGAAATTTTCTCTTTTGTCATTTTCTATGTGTAAGCATTTAATCTTTACTTCATATTTTATTTGGAACTCGCGTCTAAGTACTTTAATGAAATGTCTCATTTGGGAGTAATCTTTCATTCCATCTGCAGTTTCTTAGTCATTTGAATTTTGTCATCGCTTAATCGTGTTCTACATACATTCGCCTTCACTCTGCGTTTTGCTTCCGATTTTATGGATCCCCGCACTTTAAAAACAATATTTTCCTAACTCGTATAGTCAAAACTGGAATATGATGTCTTTCTTTCGGAAATTTCTTCATTTTGCACTATTTAAATTTTACTGATCCGATTCTTTCATACACCGGAAGGTCTGAATGAATAAATTGAAAATCGTTAAAGAGTAGAAGAAACTTACCTTCACTCTGCTTTATTTTCGATGTTATAAATGGGAGAGTTTGTTTTTTTTCCTTTGGCTTTTCTTTTAAGGTTTTGTAAGTATTTTTGTTATTAGCGAAGTTTCCATATTTTTGTTTCCCCTTAAAAATCTGATTATTCACCCCACAAGTCTGATGAAATCGAGAGCCATTGACAGATATATCTCATGAAATATGGTTAGCCTGTAAGAAACCTTGTATTTCTAAATTCACTTATCGAATAAAAAAGTAAATAAATGAAGTGGCAGAAAATTAATCATACAACTTAGGTTTTGAATAAAAAATAAAAATAACACAAAAATACTTTTACTGAAATCTTTTTCATGTCAAATATGATTGATGTAGAACGCCAGTATTTTTTTTTTTATTCCTTGATATCTCTTGCCCAATGAACAATAAATAGTTTGCACATGAAATTATTTATATAGTTATATGAAGAAATACCGCTCTTAATCAGAGCATAGGGCGGAAACAAACTCAGACCAACGTGAGCGATTTTGTGCAATTTTTCGATTTTCATGCCAGGAACATCTTGATTGGTATTCCGCGTGTGTTGATAGCATCCAAGTTGTTCGTGATCGTCCTCTTCTTCTGGAGCCTTGTGGATTCCATTCTAGGGCCATCTTTGCGATGTCATTGTCTGCTTTGCGCAAGGTGTGCCCAATCCAACGCCATTTCCTTTCTATGATATCAGCTGCGATGGGCTTGCACATTGAAATATTTAAAAGACTTTCGTTGGTGATAACTCTTGGCCAAAATATGCGGTGAATAATGCGCAGACATCTGTTGATAAATAGTAGTAGTAGAATTGAAGGCTATTGCATATGCCATATGATACCTGTGACTTTCCATGTTTCGCACGTATAAAGTAACACTGGTTTGATGCTTGTATTGAAAATTCGCAATTTTTTTTGTGTGCTGATATGTCTTGATGCCCAGATTCGATTCATCCTGTGGAAAGCGTGGCGAGCTTTGTTTATGCAGGGCCACCATTTTTTGACACTATGCTGCCAAGGTAGCAGAAGTTTTCGATGTCCTCAATAGTAACCACCCACTTCAAGCGTCAGTGCGTTCTGGTTTGGAGTTTCGATGCGTATTAGCTTCGTTTTTTTTTTAAGTTGACTCGCAATCCAACTTGGCTTGCATATCGTATAAAGGCAGTAAGTTTAGCGTGTGCTTCAGACAATTTTTGTATCAAAATGCATATATCATCGGCATAGTCCAGATTGCAGATCTTCTGATATGGGCGCCAATGAATGCTTGATGGAATATCGATATTTCCTTTTCTTATAATGTCATCAAGTACAGTGATAAACAGCAGCGGCGACAACACACAACCTTGACGCACACCATTGTGAATACTGAACAACTCGCTTTTTTTGCCTCTGAAGAGTACACTGCACACAACTCCCTCATAAAGTTCTTGAATGATGGTGACGATTTTTTCCGGTACTGTATTAGTCCTCAAGCAAGACCAAATTGCGCGCCTGTTCCAGGTGTCAAAAGCGCGCTCAAAATCAACAAAGAGTAGGTACAGTGGCGACCGCCATTCTGCTGACTGCTCTATAATTATACCCAGCGTGTTAATACGATCTACACACGATCTTTTGGGGCGAAAACCATTCTGTTCGGTGCGCAATATGTCGTTGAGAATTGGGGCGATTCTTTCAAAAATGACAAATGCCAAGATCTTTATTGCGGCATTTAAAAGAGTTATGCCACGCCAATTTGCATAGCGACTTAAATCGCCCTTCTTCGGAATTAATATTATTATGCCATCTTTTCAGTCGATCCAGTCGAAGAGGGAACGGAGTAGTGGGGTTATTTCATCAGCACCGAATTTTAATAACTCAGTTCGTATACAATCCGAGCCAGCAGCTTTGTTGTTATTAAGCTTGTGGATTGCGGTTTCAATTTCCGTGCTAGATGGGGGCTCAGTCGAGATATCCCTGTGGGGATTCCGTCGTCTATTGCTGGGGACGGCGTGTGCTTCTTCAAGTATGCCAGTATGCGGATGATTAATTTTGCGCCACTTTGTATTGTCAATAGTATGATATATTACTCAGCATGCTAAGTCTGTATAGTTCATGAAGTGTAAAGTTACTAAATTATTTTTATTATCTTTTTATATTTCAGGTATTCCCGTCATCAGTACCAACAAAGGCGCATATACAAGGTGAGTAAGCCTCGGTAACTTTTTCAAACGTAGAAAGTAACATATAGCAATATAAATGAATTAAAAACACTGTGCGGTAGACAAAAAAAAGACAATTATACAAGCAATTTTGATATAGGAAGAACTGTTGAATATTCGACCACACGTCGTTTTGTCCTTAAACGGCATAATTTTTTTACCATATCGCACTTGTTACGTTAAAGCGTAACAACTCAAAAAGAAAAGGAAAAGAGTAACCACTCAAAAATTTGTTATTTTAGCGCAACTACTAAACAAATAAGAATGAAACAACCGTTATATTGTTTTTAATGATATTTTCGTGCAATTACATATTTTTTCCCTTGTAATACCTATATTATGAATATTTACGGAAACAGTTTTTCGTCTCTACTGAAAATGTTCAGATTTTGAGTTGTTACGCTTTAACGTAACAAGTGCGATATATTAAAATTTTGCTAGTTTAGTCTTAGAGTGGTTTAAATGATTTAAAAAACTGTCTATAAATGCACGTTTAACATTGAAACTGCTTGTAAGAGTCTGTTAGAAAATATAATGTGGCATATTTTTGTACAAAAATTAGAAAAATTATTTATGCCATTCGAAGCATAGATTCTTCAGCTACACAACATCATTAGCATTACAGTCTTGTGCAGACCATTGCTTCCACAACTACGGTTCTCCACTCCGATCGATTCTCTACTACTCCTTTCCAGTTTGTGATACCCATTTTCTGCAGGTCGGCTGTGACCTCATCTACCCAGCGTTTGTTTGGTCTCCCTCGACATCTCCGCCCAATTGGTTGTCTATGGAACGCTATATTGGCAGCTCTCCATTTGGGCATTCGGTACATGTGCCCCAGCCATCTGATTCGTTGACTTTTTATAAAGCGTATTGCGTTTCCATTACGTATCAATGTGTCTAGCTCATGATTGTATCTTATCCGATACGTTCCGTCATCTCGCCGGGAAGGACCATATATTGTTCGCAGTATCTTTCTTTCAAACCTTAGTATTTGGTCCATGTCTTTTGTTTTAAGTACCCATACCTCACTGCTGTATGTTAGTATGGGTCTTATAAGCGCTTTATACATTGCCATCTTTTGATCTCTTGATAGCAATCGGGACTTGAATAATTTTATGTGAGCAAAGAATGCTTTGTTTGCCGCACTTACTCGGTCATTTATTGCCACGGAAGTGTCAGAATTACTGCTGATGAAAAAACCTAAGTATTTAAATTTGTCGACCTTCTGTATGCATTCACCATCTATTTCAATGTGTGTATCTTCACTCGGTTTCTTTGCGAAGTGCATATATTTCGTTTTATCTATGTTTACCCGTAGACCCACTTCTAAAGCTGTGTTTTTCAATCGCATATAAATTTTCTTAAGCTCATGTTCATTCTGTTCAATCACGACAATGTCATCGGCATAAGCTAACACTTGCGAGCTGCAATTAAAAATCGAATTGCCACATTTCAGTTTGCATACTACCTCATGTAGTAATAAATTAAAAATTGTCGCTGATAGTGAATCGCCTTGTTTTACACCTGATGAAATGCTGAATTCGTTGGTAACATCTCCATTTATCATAACCTTGGCATTAGTGTTTGATAGTGTCATCTGAATTAGTTTTATAATTTTTACCGGTATACCTTGTTTAAGCATTATGTCGTTCAGACAGTTTCTATTGATGCTGTCGAAAGCTTGCTTAAAATCAATGAACAGACAGTGCAGATTTAGTTCGAACTCTCTGTGTTTCTCAAGAATTTGCATTAGTGTGAAACATTGGTCTGTTGTGGATCTACCCTGGCGAAAACCGCACTGGTAGTCATCCAAAATTTCCTCAGCATATACGCTCAACCTTTTATTGAGTATATTTGTAAAGACTTTATAACCAGTGTTGAGGAGAGATATGCCTCGATAATTATTACAATTTGTTTTGTCGCCTTTTTTATGTAATGGTACTATAAGGCTATTGTTCCATTCTTCCGGTAGATGTTCGGTTTCCCAAATTTTGCGTATCAGTTCTGTTATCATGTTATTGAGTACTTCACCGCCGTATTTTAGAAGTTCTGCATTTATTTGGTCACTTCCGCTGCTTTTATTATTTTTTAACTTTTTCAGACTTTCTACTACTTCGTTACGACCCGGTGCTTCTATGAAGTTTTCTGCTGTAAAGTATGTCTCATCTATACAGTGTGGACCGTAGTCTGTTGCATGTTCTATATTCAGAAGATCACTAAAGTATTCTTGCCATCTATTCAAAATTTTGTCTCTTTCTGTTATTATTTCACCTTCCTTGTTTTTGCACAAATTTGTTCGTGGCTGATATGTCTTTGTTTGGCTTCTAATTGCGCTGTACATATTTCTTACATTTCCTTGACTGAAATCATTCTCGATACGCTGAACTTTGCTGTTGATGTCCTGTTTTTTCCTTTGTTTTATAATTTTCTTTGCGGCTTGCCTTTTTTCGTTATATTCAAGTAGGTTTTGTCTTGTTCGTTTGTTTAAATATTTTCTTCGCGCTTCGTTTTTTGTTTCAATAGCTGCTTTACACTCTGCATCGAACCACTCATTTGTGGTGCATCTTTTTGTGCCTATTTTCTCTTTAGCTGCTCCAATAACCGCATTTTTTACTTTAGCCCAGATTGTTTCTGCTGAGTCTTCCTTTGTTACGATTAGATTACTCTTTATGATTTCTTGGTATGCACGACGCTCTTTCTCATCCGCTGAAATTCGCTCAGTACTCCATTTTACTTTCTTGAATCAGCTACACAACACCGCCCCGAAAAAAATTGTCAAAAATCAACGTGAAATTTGAGCTTATTTATAAATACATTTTTGTTTTCCTCGTTCACTCCTCTCGGGAGCAGAGGGCCTCGACAAGGCTCGGCCTTGCGTTGGATTCGTTAATCTATTTTGATTTCTGACAGGGTAGGGGATTAACCTGCCCGTAACAGTTCTAAGTAATAGCAACGCCCACCTGTCGTTGCTTAGGATATTATTTTTATGGCGAAGGATGGTTGAGGACTTCGCTAAATTTTTGGTGTGTCTGCGCTATTATCGCGGTTGCCATCTTCCTCTTCCTGGCGCCACTGAAGCAATGTGTAACTGTGTAAGGATGGAAAGGATAAGTTTTTGGGGTTGAGGAATAGAATTGCAGGATTTTTTTTTGTTTTTTTAGAAACAGGGAAGGCAGGTAAATTTGGAAATGTGCGAGAACCGTGCTTTACGTGGGACTCGAACCCACAACCTCTGGGATGACAGGCTAATGCACTTACGCTAGACTACCGAGGCCGCTTATAAATACATATAGGCCCCATGAACTTCTAGTGGGAGCATAAGGCGTCAAATAATTCGGTCTTAGTCTTAATACGATCACCAAAGGTTGGTTTGTTTTTGATATCCGAGGCGAAATAAGTTGCTAGCCTGTCTGCCTTAGCTTAGGGATAGAATTCTATCAGTACCTGCAAACAGGTATTTTGCTTGTTTTGCTTCGCGTGTGGTATTTCATTTTCCACCTACCCTACATATCTGCCGAGCATTCCTCGATCCGCCACTCACGGACACGTTTGCTGAGAGACAAGCAACTCCGCACGGATAAGCCACTTTATGCTTTCACCTTATTACACGAATTTACTATTTAATGAGCTATAAAACTGCATATTCAGACTTGTTTCTTTTTTAAATTCCTACTAAAAAGTTTGGTATTTTTATGAAAATTTGATGAATTTTTAGAAATTTTATTTAAAGTTGAAAAAAAGCAATGCGGTAGATACCTATGAAACGAGACTTCCCGGTGTATAGCGCTGTTCAAATCGGCCAATTGTTGTTGGTAGCGTGCACCGTCAACTGTTTCACATGGTTTTAATAGCTCGTACCAAATCATGCCACGATGATCCCAGAAAACACACAGCATTGCCTTGCGGCCGAAGCGATTTGGTTTGGCCGTTGTTTTTGGGTTGTGGCCGGGCGGACCATACGATCGTTTACCCTTGGGATTGGGGAAATACACCCATTTTTCATCACCCGTAACGATTAGATGCAAAAAAGACTTCCCTTTGAACCAGGAGAGCAGCATTTCACAAGTGGGTTTTCGGTTCTCTTTCAGTCAGTTCATGGGGCACCCATCTTCCGACATTTAAAATCATACCCATGCCTTTCAAACGTTTGGAAATGATTTTTTGGGTCACTCCCAATTGTTTTGCCATCATTTCTTGCGTTTGACCATCATCTTCATCCAACAATGCTTGCAATTCGGCGTCCTCAGACTTTTTCGGTAACCGGCCACGGTCCTCGTTCTCCACGCTAAAATCACCACTTCAGAATTTTTCAAACCACCTGAAACACTGTGCTCTACTTAGAGCATGCCCACCATAAGCTTCTACACCTGTAACTATTTGATGAGCTTGAGATGCGTTTTTCTTCAATTGATCAACGATGTCCGCAAGTCGTAGTTTGAAAGCACGAAATTCGATATTTTTAAGAGCGACAAAAATGCATTGTTGTATGAAACGTAACAAACAATGAACGGAATATTGTTGACAGATGACAGACGAAAAAAACTAGACATTTGGGAAGGTTAAAAAATACTCCTGGTGACATCTATGGACTAATAGCTGAAAGTCTCATTTCATAGGTATCTAATCACAACTTGACAGTGTGTGGTGTACTGGTTATTTAGACTTTGAAACAATATTTGCTAAAACCCCATAAATTGGCTTGTGAAACTTTCAAAAATCACTTGTTGAATGGAGAAAGGGGTCCACAGTATACTAAATGAACCTTTTTTCATGGGTAGAAAAATCCAGACCGTATATTTGTTACATTACTACAGGAAGGACCCATCAAAAATTTGTGTTACTCAGAAGTAAAAAAAAAGTTTAATAAAACACATCAAGTACGCACTTTTTTCTCTCAAACAATAAACGGCTGGAAATATCTAATCAATGAATCACTTACAGCCGTAACTTAAGCAGCCGTCTTACTGAAAATGAAAAAATAAAAAAAATATTTCTATGCTAATTTGGAAATTATCGACTTATTGTACAATTCAAATTATTGTTTTGTCGAAAGTCTACAGTCTTTGCTTTTTTAACTTTATTAATTAAAAAAAAAACAAAACAAAAAACCGACCAACACCTGGAAGCAGTGAAAGTAACTTTCAAGTCACACATTCAATACCTGAATGCATTCATGCATTTTTTATATGGCAATTAAATGTTTTTTTTTTCAGAGATTTCGGTAGAGCTCACAAACATCGAGCTCAGACTAGTTTCCTAGCAATTCACCGCAGATCCATAGATACAATCGGTTTTTGCCGCCGGCAAGCAAATCACATCAAAAATATATAAACGGAAATGGCAAACCCATTCGTGGGAAATCCACTTTGGCGATTAGAAGCACGTACGATATTCATTTTTGTTTGCCAAAAGGAATGCCAATTAGATGGGGAACAAAATTCATGATTTCAATCCTTACATCCGCCACACGCGGTTGCCCATCAAATTTGATTTCAGTTATGGCTTTTTTTGTTCTTTTTTCGGAACACCCCAGTATTTCTTACAGTATTCTTTCTATCCATATATGAGTGTATATATATATATGTGTGTGTGTGTGCAACCGTAGTTAGGTAGATTAATATGCAAGCAGTGCCTGAGCGAACTGGTGGTCACGCCTGGTGGCGGAGACTAAGCACACATCCATACGCCGAGTTGGGTCAAAAGGTGTGCAAAGGTCTTAAGTGCTGCCAATGCGGATGGGTCTGCTGATTATTGCAAATTTACCTACTTTGAGATTTGGTGTTTACTCAATTGAGAAGGCAGGTAAAGGTGAAGTTTGCAGAAATTGAAAGCGCAGCGGCTGCCTGTCTCGAGGACGCTCCACTTTAATCGAAGCTGTGAGTTGGATTGCAATAATTTAAATTGCGCATATTTAGGGCAAACAGCTTCATTTATGTATGTAATAGTGCACGCATACATACGCAAAGTACTAAATATTTATGTGGTTTGTTGTTGTTCAAGCAGCTGAAATCGCACATCGAAAGTATGCCATGCTTATATATTTGGGCGCATGCTTCGTAAAAATGTGTTGCCAAATATTGCGAATATTGCTAGTTTCACATACACACATACATACTTGTAGTGGCATAGTATGCTACATATACACTTATCACGAATTTATTACTTCATGCGCCTTTAGTTGCTCGCATTCGCTTTATGCTCTACTTAAGGGCGCATATCCCGCCACTATGTTCGTGTGCTTCCGTACACGCGATTTTCGTTTATTACGTTTTGCATTATGAATTCAAATTATGACTTTTTGAAAAAAACTTAAATGCTCTCTTGTGGAAAATAAAATAATAAAAAATAAAATAAGGGCTCAGAAGCACTCACATGCAGAGAGAGAAAAGTATGTGAAAAGTATCTGAAATTCAGAGAATTTTTTCCTGCAAGCAGAAGGAAAATACGAAAATATTTCCATCAATATTTTTTATTATTTTTATATTAGCTCAATTGATAAATAAAATTATTGTATGCACTTAAGGTCAAATAGTTGAGTTGTATTTGTTTCATATGTAATTTTTTTAAATGTCATCTTAAGGGCTTAAGCTTTAGAAAACAGGAATATTGTTGGAATATTTGTTTTTGTTTTTTGTTTTTTTTTTTTAATTTCGTAGATACTTTCATGACATTTATTTTTTGAATAAGAAGCCTGGTGTATATCCGTCGCTGCTATGAGTGACATGCCCCACTCGATAAGCCCAATTTTTGACTACTTTTTCCAGTAAATCTGAATATTAAATCTATGTGAGCCCAATCAGCAAAAAAGCGAGGTAAACTATGATTTGGCTACAATTCTTATACGAACTCTATTTTATAAGCACGTAAACCAATCTATTTACGTAAATTTTTCCACGAAGTCGAAGAATAAAGGCTAACAAGTTGAAAATGACGACCCATCGACATTTCGGCGTCTTCTTCAACACTTCGCCTTATGAATTTCGCGAATGTAAAAGCTGACCAATTTAAAGGTATCGGATTTTAGATTGAAAATTCAAATTGATTGGGTAATCTTTATTAATTTTGTGTAGAACCAAATGTCTTAATTTTTTTTAAAGATAATTTAGACTTTACATACCCCACAATTAAAAGTTCAAAGGTGTGATATCACACGATGTTGGTGGCCAATCCGCTGGTCCAAGACCAGAGATAAATTGCTCATCGAAACGACGACGCAATAAAACCATTGTTTTACGGTCTGTTTGACAAGTAGTGTCGTCTTGTTGGAACCAAATGTTGTATGGAGATTCATCATCATCAGGGTGAGCTTCAGCTTCAGCTTCATCTACAATCCTCTTCCAATCTGCACAGTTCATAGCACCAGATCTCCAGCTCCTAACTCGTAGCTTTTTCAGGTCGGCTATGGCTTGATCAAGCCAGGTTAACCTCGGACGTCCTCAGGCTCGGGTCATTAGACAATTCGTTGATAAAAAAGATTTTTGGGGCGGCTGTCTTCCATGCGCACAGTATGCCCTAACCATCGAAGCCTTTGGGATTAATGTATTTCACGACGTCTTCTCCCTGGCATAAGTTTAGCAACTCATCGTTGTAGCGTATTCTGTACGTTCCATCGTTGCAGCGTATGGGGCCAAACACCCTTCGGAGTACTTTTCGTTCGAAAACTCTTAAGCTACTTTCGTCTTTGCTTGTCAATGTCCAGCACTCGCAGCCGTAGGTCAGCACCGGTAGTATTATTGACTGGTGAGGCGGAGTTTACATTCACGTGTGAGCAGTTTGGACTTCATCAATTTTGTGTGGGCGTAATATGCTTTTTTTGCTGCCATTACTCTGTCTTGTATTGTGTCGTAACTACTGTTGCCATTTTTTATTAACACTCCCAAATATTTGAAGTGCTGAACACCTTCAAAGGTTAATGTCCCGATTTGGATGTTTTCAGGACTTCGCCTTTCTTCGCTGCGGGAGACCTTCAAATATTTAGTTTTGCCTTCATTTATTATGGAGATTACGAGCTTCAATTTCCGGTATCAAAAGTTCGTTTATTAAGGCGAAATAGCGTTGGGCATTCACTGTTACATTGGCGCCAGCCTCGTCTGTGAAGACATATAGGCCGATGATTCCTGCAGCTCATATGTCGCATCGAACGGTTGCTTTCAATGGATGTAATGTCTGTTTTTTAATGGCTTTGGGCTGCTTTTTTCTCAAATACGGCATTTTAATAAAATTCTGCGATTTGCAAAGTTGTTGAGGCGGAAGTCTGTCCATAATGAAATGTCCATGAATACTGAAAAAAATTATGTATTTAGTTGGTAAGTACAACAACCCTTATGGAAAAGTACCTCCAATCCGATCACTCTTTATTTATTTTTTTTTAAGTAAATTTCCACAATTTAGGAGCATTGCTCTGGCGTTCAATAATTCATGATGACTTAAGAAATTGAACTAAGCTGAAAAGTAGACATTGTTTGCCAGTTTCTCAGCTGTCAAACCAAAGTTGTCGATATCGATAATTCTCCTAAAAAACACCCTATATTTGGTTAGGGCAGCACTTGTGATTACCACCATGATTTATTACGTATTCAGAAGGAAAATATATTACAAAAATGTTCTGTAGTCTGAATTTCAAAAAACTTTGTTTTACGTACCTACAGTTTCTGCAGCAAATGAAAGGAAAATATGAAAATATTTCCGTACCATTTTTTTTGTACTATTTTTATGTAGAATACATTTTTAAGTACATTAAAAAGTAGAATACCTCTCCAGTGACTAAATAATGACTGGTGTATGTTCGATTAGCTAAGTGAATACATAAAAACCACATTGATGGGTGTATGTAAAAAAAGTTTATTTGATTCAGTTTGCACATCTGTGACTAACATTTCCACCAACGTTTTATTGCCATTACTTGACATTTCGAAAAGTTACGCCATCTTCAGTAAGTATTGCCTCTGCAGGAGTTTTAGGCTTTTTGCAATTTTAAAAATGTATTTAATTTTGCAGCAATGAGTTTGTATTAAATTTCGCATTAAAAATGGATTCAATGGTGTGAAAATTTTAGAGAAACCATTTTAGTAATGATAATCTAAAGAAAACAGCCGACAGCCATTTACGAGTCGGATGAATGCTTCAGGAGAGGTCAAGGATAACGAACGAAGACTGATGAAACCATCAATAAAGTGAATGAAAAGTTGATCAATAACCGCGAATTAACCATCAGATGGCTGGCAGAGTATTTGAATATTGCTTGAAAATCCGTTCAGTATATTTTAGTTGATGATTTGGGTTTGCGCCTAGCAGTGGAAAACTCCTAATGAACCAAGACCACGTTATTTTCAGTCAAAAACAAAGCGACGTTTTTATGGATTTCAGAGGTATTGTATCTGCGAGTTTTTACCAGAAAGTGAGACAGCTAACAAAGCCTATTATGTGGGCGTTATGAGACGCTTAGGTAAAGCAATTCGCCAAAAAAGAAAGGGTTTGTGGGAAAACAGCTCATGGATTTCGCACCATGATAACGCACAGTGCCATCATTATCGATGCACTTTTGACCAAGAACTAAAAGAATGCCAACCAACAACCAATGAATTCTCCTGATTTGGCGACCTGCGGGGAGTATTTGCATTTCATTATAGAAAATTAAGCATTTATTACAATTGTATCTGCTGCTATAGCTTGACAATTCTTTTAGTTTCCTTCGGAATTTTTTTTTTAATTTACTATTAAGAAATATCCTGTTAACCCTGCTACAGTCTGCATTATCAAATTTAATATAACTCCATAGTTGCTAAGTTTCTCACTTTTTAGATTACCTAGTTTTATAAGCATATATTATTGGTAATATTGTGTATTCCGCCACTTGATCACACGGATGGCAGTAACAAAAGGATGAGTGGCGAAATCGTAAGAAATTTGCCTTTTGATTTCAGTTCTTTTATGGGCCATATGACCAGTTGGCTCTACTATATAATATTACCTCGAAGATGGGAGTCTCGCTTAAGTTTTCTTATGGGTGAACGTACTCATACAAGTACTTGCATACTTAATGACCTCAATGCTTCCAAGCTTACCAGGTTTGGCCATCTGAAGTAAAATCGTGAGTTTAACATCGGCTGCCACGTCACCGGGAATCCGGCAGCAGAATTCTGTTCGCTCATTTCAAAGGCATTCACATACTCGTCCAATTAATCGCTGTTCAGACGGCAATAAAGTAATTCCAGTGAAGACTATATATATTTTTTTCGTATATAACGAACACAATCTCATTTTTTCGTAAAGGACAGCTGTTATGACCCCGTCTACGTCAGCAAATCAGCTGGTTAACTCAAAATCGCTGAGAACCAGTTAATGGCCTGATGTTGGATACACCTCGACATTCAATATATGGGACTAAATATAAGACTGCTTGTTGAAAATGTCACTCTTCCGGCCTATATTGAAGTCCTCACTGCCACACCAATATCCCAGCATTCAACGAGTCGAACTCATCTATCAACTATCAGAGGCAATACCGCTGAACTTTCAGACATCACTGAGACATCAAATTGAGATCCGCCGAATGGTAGTCACGTATAAAACTACTCAGCTATGGTGGTTTGTTTTTAGGGAGACTTACTTGCAATATTATTTTAATATTTTTTGATGTATACACAACGTATTGAGATCATTGAAGACATTTTCGGTTCCCATATTCATATTTTTCATAACGTCAGATATTTTTGTGCATTTTATTTTTATTAACAATGTTTATTAATAATACATATCAAGGAAAAACAATAGAACGACCACTGCTTTCTTAGAAATTCAAAGTATTTATTTCATCCGCGTCTTCCATGCTACTTAGCTTGACGGCTCTCACATACCAAACTTCTTACTTTCTATACTTTTTATAACTAATCTCCTCTTGTGATGGACGCTGCGCTCTTTCGTTCATTTAACAAAGTTGCCGTCGGCCTATTCTTTATCCTACAAAAATATATTTTAACAAATATTAAATGCCTTTCCGATACAAACATTTTTTTTTGCAATCCTTCATAAAAATAGCAAAAATTTTGCAATAAGCATTCGCACATAAATAAAATATTTCTGCCTTCTTATCGAGCGCTGATAGTTACTTAATCCATATACAGATACGTAGACAAATATATACAGGCACACTCGTTTTTGTTTAGCTAATATGCCTTTCTTCGCAACCATACGCTCATTAATTTATTCATGCAAGTGAAATGGAAGGTGGCGTACTTCAGCGCCTACTTATGTGACCATAAATTGCCACCTGCTGAGACTATGGCCAAGTCCTGCTGTTAAAAGCAACTTCACTCAACGCCCTGAAAGCCTACCAAATACTTTTGGCATAGCCTGCGACTAGCGGGATGGCAGCGGTGGTAAGCCAAACTACTCGGCAAGAAATATAGTTCATGAACTTTTATTTGTTAGAAGAATTCATACCAGAACGAGAGAGACGTGAGTTGAACTAGTTGTGAAGTGAACGATTAGAGGTGTTTGCGTAACAAATTATTCTGTTACTATAAGTAGAATTTTTTCAAGTGTTACGGGGGGTAAGGGATAAAAATCGATTTTTTTTTTTTGCATGTTATTGTAGTAAAACATTTCAAAAATACCGTGTTAAAATTTTAAGTCAATCCGAGCAAAACTTTTTAAGTTATAGAGCATACAACCGAGCCGCCTCAAACATTTGCCGAGACGCAGCAGTTGCGCGCGTAGTCCGTTACAAACTTTAAACGCGGTTTTCTCGAACCTTTTTTTTAAAGTGCGTAGTCATTGGCATTTGAAAACTACTCAACCGATCCTTTTGAAATTTTGCACACATATTTCACATATAAAAAACCTCCCCCCAACGTTTTTTTTTCGCCATTTTTTTTATATTAAGGTGGTTTTACACCTACAAAATGGCGGCATTTTTTCGTCAAAAATCACTTTTTACTTCAAACGACTACCAAATGGCTGAAAATGAAAATAAATCGTCAAAATAAACGTTGGGGGGAAGTTTAACTCATACTTTAACTAAATTATTCGATTTTTTTTGATTTCAGATGATTCTACGCTGAGATATGCTGACTACTGCAAAATGTATTTTTGAAAAGACGTCTACATAATGTGCTCTTATTCGCTCATTTTGCAATATTTTTACATGAAAATTTTATCAAATATTCTTGAAATATTACTTTATAATATGCAATAACTTTTAATAAACTGACTTGAACCGTTTCGCTACAATAAATTCATGAAAAAAGTGTCAATTATCTGCTTTTTTGTTTATTAATAAAAATGAGTGACAGTAAAAGTTAACATATCGCAAAATTGCTTTTTTTTTGATAGAAATAATTGTCCAAATCAGTCGATAATTCAATGGTTGCTGTAATAGTTGCAACAAAATAGTTCTGCTGAGGTTAGAAATGTAATGGCAGACCAGGAACTGGACGTTCTATTGAGAATATTGTTGCTGTGATGCAAAGTGTTGCTGAACAACCTTCAAAATCGATAGGTCGACGTTCTCAACAATTAAGCATTCATGAATCAACTGTTTGGCGGATTTTACCTGTAGACGTTCAGCTGTGATGGTGCATATTTGGATGATGTTATTCTTTACATAATAGGACTATGTTTAAGTTCGTGCGGTTTTTTTTCGAAATTTGAAACTTTATTGACGTAAAATGGTTACAAATTTAATATTCAAAGTATTGTCCATCGCTTACTACTACTTTTTCCCATCTTTCTGGCAATTCACGGATTCCCTTTGTGAAAAATTCGGTCGGTTTTGCCGCAATCCACGAATCGATCCATTTTTTGACTTCATCGTAATTACGGAAGTGCTGGTCAGCCAGGCCATGTTGCATCGATCGGAAGAGATAGTAATCGGATGGCGCAAGGTCTGGACTATACGGCGGGTGGGGTAGGACATCCCATTTGAGCGTTTCTAAGTATGTTTTGACCACTTGTGCAACATGTGGCCGAGCATTGTCATGTTGCAAAATAACTTTGTCGTGTATATCGGCGTATTGCGGCCGTTTTTCTCGCAGTGCTCGGCTCAAACGCATCAATTGTCGTCGGTAGACATCCCCCGTAATCGTTTCATTCGGTTTCAGTAGCTCATAATACACAACACCCAGCTGGTCCCACCAGATACACAGCATAACCTTCAGGCCATGAATATTCTGCGCCGACGTCGATGTTGAAGCATGGCCAGGGTATCCATACGTTGCCCGACGTTTTGGATTGTCGTAATGGACCCACTTTTCATCGCCAGTCACAATTCGATGCAAAAAACCCTTTCTTTTGTGCCGTTGAAGCAGTTGTTCGCATGCCATAAAACGGCGTTCAACGTCTCTTGGCTTCAATTCATACGGCACCCAATGGCCTACCTTTCGGATCATTCCCATGGCTTTTAAACGTTTGGAAATGGTTGATTGATCAACCCCCAAAGTTTTTGCAACCTCTTCTTGCGTTTGAGCCGGATCTTGATCGAGCAATTCCTCCAATTCGGTATCCATGAACTTTGGCGGCGCACCCTCGCGTTCTTCGTCTTCCAAGCCAAAATCACCACTTTTAAAGCGTGCAAACCACTTCTGGCACGTTCGCTCAGCTAGAGCATGCTCACCATAAACTTCCACCAAGATACGATGACTCTCGGCTGCTTTTTTCTTCATATTAAAATAATGAAGAAGAATTCCCCGCAAAAACACATTATTTGGCACGAAATTCGACATTTTCAAGTGTGGTAAAAATATTGTTGTTTACGCTTCAAATAAAAAACTTATACTGACGTTTGTGCCTTACGACAGTAGCTCTCCAATGAATGTTTGGAAATGTGGATCGATGGAATAATAAAGTTACGCCATCTGTTGTAAAACCGCACGAACTTATCGATAGACCTATTATAATTGTTAAGCGGTCCCGGTGGTCTAGAGCTTGAAAAAATAAAAAAAAATGAAAAACGATATTTCAATTTTTTAGATTTTTTATTTAACTTCATTTACATATGAAAGTTAAAAAAAAATTATTTAAGAAATTAAAAAATTTTAAAAATTAAAAAATTAATAAAAAAAAGTTTTCAAAAAAATTAAAAAAAAAATTTTTTTTTTTTATTTAAATAATTTAATAATGGCGCTGAAGTTAATCCTCCCGAAATATTGTACCTGTTGCCCATTTTGGCTTTTCTATTTATCTGAAACACACAAGCCAAAAAAATTGTTAATTAGTATGACTGTAGCTATGTACTGTATTAGAATTAAAAAAAAATTGACAAAAGGCGCGGTTTTGTTTTTGACACTCTAAAAAACCGGGTTTTTTAAGTTTTTTAAGCAAAAAAATACGAAATAATTGAAAAAATAATATGACTCTACTACGGGCGATAGCCATTGATGTTGTGAATAACATATTAAAATTTCAGACGATTCGATTGAATAGTTTTTGGTTTTTTGGACAACATTAGACCGAAAAAAGTGGTTTTCAGATAATTGAGTTTAACGTTTTGAGAGCGAATATTTTACATTGATGCCGCCGCGTGGCGAATCGGACTCTACCTACTCAAATGGCTGTAGAATCGAAAATACTGGGAATATCCTTCCAAAAATTTGACTGTATATTTTTAAAAGCCTATACTTTTGAAATATCGAATAAACAAAAAATCGATTTTTGGAAAATTCTGGACCACCGAGACCCTTAAGAGCCGCATTTGGAGTAGAAATTGTGAAACCTAAAAATCCTAAGTTTTTTTTTTATTTATTTTACAACAAAATCTAGATAAGTCTTTTGAAATATCCTTTATGTAGTGATGCTGCGTTAGTTTTTAAGTTTCTTATCAATCAACTAAATTGGGGAATTTTAAATTTAAGTGGTTTTAAAATTTCAAAGGACTAAATTTTCAAAAAAATTGGAAATACTTCTACTCACCTCTTGATAGTAATATGAATATGAATGAGAGAAGATATATCCAGCTATTAAAAAATATTTTTCTTTTACCTTTTACCAATACAAATATAGCACTATAATGTCGTTTGAAAAATTTAGCCTTGAATACCCTTGAAATTCCCTCATGAATTATTTTGAAAAAATATATATTTATGGTATACTATACAAGTGGTAATACATAGCTCAATTTCGTAATCCTTGCTGCTTTATAAAATCGTTAAAAAAAACTGGTTGAACTTTCCTTCTAAGAAATAAAGTATACGCAGTGGACATTTCTGTTTAAGTTTCCTTCTCTGAATCTTTAAAGTGCTTTAAAAAATTTTGCGGATGTTACATAAAAAAACTGAGTATGCAGTATTACTGTATAAGATTCGTAGTTTCACGTACATATGAAATTTTTTCTGGATAGCAAAAAAGTTGTTTTTGCAGCACGGTGTAACTAGTTTTTTACCTGCATACTAGCACAAGCTGATTATTCACATTTTTCTGGAAATCATCATGTTAAAAAAACTAGTTACTGGTATAGGAAATATGTACAACATAAACTACTCTGCAAACTAGCTGCAAAACAAACTGGTAGTAATGGGAGTAGTTCGGAACTAGTATATTTTACTGTACCGCTCGCCTCCAGGGCAACGAAACTATTTTTGTGTGTGCGAAACCATAATATGCTGCTAGTAAATTCTAGTAAATTCAATATGCACGCATATTTTCTACTCGGACAAAATGTATTTGCGGCCCACCGGTGCTTAGGTGGTGACTTTTAGATGAAGCTGGCCATTTATGTATGCAGCTATGATTGTGTGAGTGCGTACATCACCCAAATACGCAGCAAAAATATTTAATATTTCATTACTTCCAAATTTAAGTGGAAGGTAACCGATGGCTGCTTTCACCATAGAATGATAAATCCATAGCTAACCAAAATTATCTGCCCGCAATGCTGTGAAAGACTGTTATCGCCAACCCCGCCACCATCAACTACATTTACACTATTTCACTATTACTCGTATCTACACTAGCGAAAGCAATCATTATGGCTAGCATAACTCGCAATTCTCCAGACGCCATAAAATTACCTGCAGGTTTTCGAAGCTTTGAATGTATGTGTGTGGGTACATTTATTGGTAGCTGCGGCTCCCAAGCAAGCCACCATTACAGCCACACATGCACACCCCATTTCATACGTATCATACATAGGCACACGCATGTCATTATACCGACCGCCGACCGCACAGTGCGCTTATTTCATGCCCCATTGACAGCGTTCCGTGTGGTGTTTGCTCGCTAGCTTCTTGGCATAGGTGTACACACATGCATATGGGTTTGTGTTATTACCTGCATATTAGAAACGGATGCGAGTTGCCGTCATATAGGCGCCATAACCATTACTAAAGCTTATCATTCATTCATATTAGTAACGCTCGATACGGTGTGCCGGCGCGTTGACAATCTGCCCAAGTACTTACAAGCTCCGAGATAATCTCGTTGAATTGTTATGACCGTTTTAACGACTGACCATTGCTTTGCTCTGACTTTGAGGAAATTCGAATTCATTTATGAAAAAACTTTAGTGCTTTGATGGCATTTTTATTTTTCGGGTATTTTGATGCAGCCGTTTGTACTTTTAATGTAGAGGTATGCACTCGTATGGAAGCTGATTAAGTTCAAATGTGCGGAACTTCTTAGAGTATAATAAAGTCGTGTTTATGGGATTTGCTTACCTTTTTGAGCGTTTAGAAATCTCGGATCCATGAATCAAAGGAGATGAATAAGCTGTACTGATATGCGCCATAATACTTCTAAAGTATCTTTTTTTCTTTTGTATAAAAAAAATTATGAAGGTATTGTAAGTCAAAAATGCCACATAATAACAAACGTATTACTTTATTTATATTACACAAGCAAATTTATAAGGAGTGGAGGGAAATGAAAGAGCGGATGCGTGTGGAAGGAAAGGCTCTTAGCTTAACCCTCAACGAGTGGTAGAGGGCATAACTCTCTGAATACCAATCTCAGAGCCTTTCCTTGCACATTCCTCTAAACGATGTAGACACTGCGATTGACTTGAGCGTAATCGCGGAAGTGTGTCTTTGACTACTAACTGGAGGGTATCCAAAACGCTCCGGCCAAAACTTAAAAGGACAAAATTTCTGCTTAAATTCAATCGATTAACCACCAGCAGGTGTTATAAGGGGTCACGGCGCTATTGGCATCCTAGCCAGTAGTATAGGTGTATCTCACAATGACTTCTGCAGAAGCTGTGGATATGAAGAAAAAGTTGAGTCGGTACAGTACATCCTCTGTGTGTGTCCTGCACTTCAAAGAAGCTCTACCAAATATATTCGCGATTATTTCTCTGAAAACCTGGGATATTTGCAAAGTGTCTCACTGCAAGGATTAGTTATTTTCTTCAAAATATTTAAGGGGTTTAAGCAAGTAAATGAAAAGATGGAAATCAAAAGTCGGTATCACATTGGGCTTTAGGAACACCGAGTGTCTGGGCTTAGACAAGCAACCTGGCTAACCTAATTTAATTTATTAGGCAAGTCAGATGCCAATACTTCGAGAAATAGATACTGGAGCACTGGTAAGTTCTGAGCGCTTTTAGTTCAGAGTGCTCCAGCTTTGAAAACAAATTGAATAATCGGTTTAACTGATAATGACTGAATTGTTTTTTTTTTTTATGGGTATTCATAACATCAGATATTAAACACAATTTCTGATGGAAAGCCCCAATGCCTCCGAGGCAAGTAACGCATTCTAGTGAACCATCTTGTGAAAGTATTTTCGCAAATATCAGCTGAATTTCATTAGGAACGCGAGTTATGATGGCTTGCAGTGGACAAATCACCTATGATTTTTCTACAATATTACCATATTGTTGTTGGTTTAAGCGCTGTTTATGCAGCGTATATTTACAATTAGATTTTAGTAACATAAAAACCTTCAACCACCATAGGTTGTTAGTCTAGAGGGTCAATCCTCCAGATGTGATTGCCGAGTTTGTAATGCTCCGAAAGAAAAGCGTAATGAGAGTTCAGCCGCTTGATTCAAGTCAGATGTTGTTGTTAGCCGCCAACTGTACGGTAGACGATAAAACGTTCTTTTATTCAGAGTGAACTGAATAATTGTTGCAACATGCGGATAGTTAAAACACTGAAGAACTGAAGTGATCTTAGTGATAATGAAAACCTTATTTTAATTGCCACAAAGAAATTAGTTGTAATGCAAAATGTTCAACCCTGGTTTTACTAACTATTTTATGGCTCAGCCTGCGTATTTCATTGTCGCAGTACCCAACATATCTGCCCAGGTATGCCCTACCTATCACCTGAGGAGGCGTCGGCTTTTAGTTGGGCGGGAGGTTGGAAACGCTATATCTCGTTTGAAGACTTAAAGGTTGGAGATAATATTCCACAATGTTGAAAGAAATATTAAAGATGTTAAATATATATGGGAACTGCTGCTGGTAACGTGGACGCTGGACGTTCTTAAGTCGGTTTTCCTTTGCTAACAAAAACCCTCAAAGAAGTATTCAGTGGCAGATCAACACCGATTGCCGAAGGAACAATGCAAACAGCGAGACTTAAAATCAAAGTAGAAAAATAAAATCATTTAACCTGAACTGCTCCTTCCCAGATTCTTTCAGAGAGGGTGCGCAGGTTTTTGAAAACGTGGATAAATTTTGCTACTTGGGATGCATCATCGCCGCAGATGGAGGAAGTCAGAATGATGTTGAAAGCAGATTTACCAAAGCCAAAGCGCCAATCGACACTCTTGCACCGCTCTGGCAAAATAATAACCTAATTACGAAGACCAAACTTCGAATTTTTAACATACATATGAGTCAAGTACCTCCTGCTTTACAACGTGGAAGGAATGATCACAAAGTGTCCACAAACGTTCATTAATCGTTGCCTGCGCCACATAATGCGAATTATATCTAACAGTGAATAACTGAGAAAAGTCAACCAATCCGATGTGGTGACTGAATTCCGCAGAAGGAAATGTCAATGCATCGGCCACACACTGTGGGAAAGTGACGACAATATCGCCAAACAGGCGCTGCGATGGCACTGCTTCCAACGGGCAGAACGAAATGTAGGCAGAACACGAACCACCCGGCACCGTTCAACGGCGGCTGGAATGAAGTCTTTGCATAAGACTTGAAATGAACTTAGATCTCCTGCACAAAACTTTGTTCGACGGCGAAGAGGAGTTATCAACGCCCTATGTTCCAACTAAATAATAAAAAATCGAAAGAAAAATAAAACAAAATTAAAAGAAAAACTAAAATTTTTTTTAATAATTTATTAAAAAAATTACCTAAGCGAATACACGAAATAGAGAGAAAATGAACAAAATCCTAATACATTCAGCAGAAAAAAATGTCAAAAATCAACGCGATTTCGGAGCTACCTCAAATTTGCACTTTCTTGGAATAAAATGAGCTATAATCCTGCATACGCGAAATTTTTTTAAAAATTTTGTTTAAAAATTTGAAAATTTCCATAAACTTTTTTGGTTTTGTTTTCTAAATTTGCATAAGGATTAAAACTTGGTTTTATATGATTTTTGTAGAGGAATGAATCATTTTTCCATAAAACAATTACCAAAATTTAATAAGCAACGTAAAAATTGTCAAAACTTGTCAATTGGGCTCTGTGCTATAGTTATGAAATGCACTTTGGTAGGCCAGTAGATATAAAGGCTTTATTAGAAAGTAAGGAAGAGCTGACCAAGTTCGAAGGTCATTTGAAAAGTTCGTGCAAGAATAAAAACTACTTAATTTTTTTGGGTTGAAACTTTCTTACTTTTCGACATATTCTCTTTTAGGGTTACACACTTCGTCCTAGGCTGTTCTAGTTTTTGGTTCTCTTCTAAATAACTGGATTTGTTCAAGTCTGAAAAATAGCCATTCATTTCTGCAATCACCTCCTTGTTTCAATAAAATGTTTTTCACCCCAGCCATTTCATTAAATAGGCGAACAAGTAGTAGTTCGAGTAATCCGAGGGAGCCAAGTCTGGAGAATAAGGGAAATGTGAAGAGAATTTGAACAATATTTCTGTTAAGTTTGTGACCACAACTACTGAGGCGTGAGCTGATGCGTTTTTTGATGAGAAAGGAAAATTACTCGACTTTCTTGATTCAAACGAATGCCAAATGGAAAGGAAAAAAAACGATCTGGCTGAAACTTGGTATGTGTTCTTCCAAGAGATGCTACTGTCTCGACAAAACCTCGATATGCGCCAGTAGTGACATCTCTCTGAATTTGCTGAAACTTTTCAAACAGTCCCCATATTAAATAAACATGAGAAATTCAGTAAAAAATTATTTTAAATAAAACCATATTTTTTCTTTTTATTTCGAAAGCTTGCATTTTTTTCTTATCTGTTAAATTTTCTTAACGTTCTTATTACATGGAACGCACACTGTATTTGCTTCCTTGAACTTTCCTTAGCTTTGCTTACAGCGCTTATTACTTTAGTTGGTTGTTTGCTTTTATTTGCAATTTTTTTTTCTTTTCCTTTTGCTTTATGTTTCCTGCAGGTTTCTTGAAGTTTCAGCTTAATGTGGGTTTGTTAAGCTGTAGCCATAACAGCGTTGCCCTGCAGCCTTTGACTACTGTAACTGCGTGCCGCGCTCGAAAAGTTTTTCATAGAAAGGATACTTTAGGTAATTTTTATGCCGCACGTCGGCTGGCCGTGTGTTATTTTATGCCGCGTCTTTCAGGTGCGTGTTTGCCCGTGGCCATAGCGGTAGCAGTGGCAACAACAATTTATTATACGTTTTTCTCGGTATTCTGTTCTTGTTTGTGATTTTATGTGCGTGTATGTGTGTGCGATTGCGCTTAATTTGATTTGTTTCGTGCTTGTGTGCGTCTACGTATTGCCTGCAACATTTTGCAGCAGCAATAACAATAATCGTATATGTATATAAAAGGTTTTTGTATTATTTTTTCGCTACCTCCCCGTCGTATTGCTGTATTACGCATTTATTTGGCGCGAGATTTCCTTTTTTATTTCGAAATCTTTTTTGTGCAAATAATTTTATATCGGTGTTTCTAGGTAATATTTGATTTTAATGGCACGTCTGCTCAAGCGTGTTAATGGTTCAATTAAAAAGTAAGCCAAAAGATTGTAATATGAAAAAATTTAAGCATTTGTTGCAAAAATATTATTGTTAAGGCTCCTTTGTGATATTATTCGGCAGCAATTTTTTTTTTTTGTTAGCTGCTGAAAAATCAGGTCAGTACATAAGTTTGTGCGTTTTTTAAAGGTCTTTTTAAAATTAATGAAAAAGATGTTTAAAGAATTTATTAATCAATAGTATATTTTCCCTCATTATTTACAATGGCTTACCAATGTTTAGGCAAATTTTTAATTCCCTGCTCAAAAAATTGTTTGGCCTCGGAGCTAAAATACGCTTCGATATCCCTCTTTATAGCTTCTTTTGAGGAGTAGTTCTTGTTACTCATATGGGATTGAAGTCCACGGAAAAGGTGAAAATCACAAGGTGCAATATCCGGATTTTTGTTAAGTGACTCATTCAGGTTTGGTGCGGCATTTTTGTTAAGTGACTCATTCAGGTTTGATATCTGATGGATATAATAATCAGCAGTTATCGTCTGGCTTGTTTCCAGAAGTTCATAATAAACAATACCGGTCATACCCCACCAAATACAGACAGGATAATCTTCTTGGGGTGAAGGCCATCTCTAGGGGTCGGTTCTGGTGTTTCATCTTTATCTAACCATTGACGTTTACGAACAGGATTATTGTGTAGGACCCATTTTTCATCACCAGTAACGATATGGTTCAAAACACTTTCATTCTCAAGCCGTTACAGCAGCTGAGAACACACATTCACTCTCTGCTGAAGGTTGGCGACAGAAAGCCTATGCGGAACCCATTTTCCCAGCTTTGAAATTTTTCCTAACTGAATCAGGTGCCTGTGAACTGTTCCATGCGATGAATTTAACCTCCAAGCTATCATATCGACTATGAAATTTGGCTCAGCTTCCACGAGTTCGAGCAAGGCGTCGGAGTTAAAAACTTCAGGACGACCAGCGCGCGGGGCACTCTCCACGTCGCAGTTACCACTTCGGAGTTTTGAAAACCACTTTTGCGCAGTCCTTACACTCACGGTATCCTCTCCGTGAACAGTGTTTATTTCTGCAGCAGCAGTTTTTGCATTTTTACCACTTTTATAAAAAAACTACAAAATATGCCTCTTATAAGCGTTCGAAGATTCCATTTTATTTTTATAAATATTTACATAAATAGTTCCGTTATATTCCGCGAATAATTTTTTGTATGCAAAAATCGTATAAAAGCGAAATTATGGGTAAAATACGCACGAACTTATGGACTGACTTGATAATTCCAAACGAAAAGTCTTGTGGCACAATCAAATAGAAAATGTTTTCTAATGAGGCTGTCGGCGTTACATCATGGCCTGAATGAATATTCATTTCAAACCTGCTCATGAATTAAATGCTTTGAAGATTATCGAAAGTAAAACACTTTTACTCTTATCATCCGATAAATTTTCCTTGAACACAAACGACAGTTAAATTAAAAATCGTTCAAATTCATATTTACCGACTGCTCAAAAACTAACTACTCAACCTCTTTCACGTTTATGCCTAAGGATTTACTTGGTCTGAAATATTTCTGAGGAAAAATTTCTATAAATTTCTGGCAATACCGTCAATTCAAGAAGAGTGGGTGGATATTCTCCCACCTAGCTATGACGAGGTTAGGTGGATGGGTACACCAACTACCGCCAGAAAACAAGGCAGCTGGAGCAGACGCACTGTCAGCAAAACTATTCAAGGTCAGTGTCAATGAGCTGATTGAGTGCCTGCATCAGTTTATGAGTAAAATGGGGTTAGAAGAAAGTGTGCGCCATTATTAGAACGTAAGTGCCCCTTGTCCTGTATTGAAGAAAGACGACTTGACGATATGTGCTAACTACCGCGGGATCCGTCTTATCGCCATTTCATATAAGGTTCCATGAACCGCATTGTCTTAAAGACGGAAACCATATGCCAGCTCACTAACTGGACCTTATCAGTGTGGTGTTAGACTTAGAAAACCCACCATCGATCGGATCTTCGCATTACGCCAAATCCTGGAAAAAGTCCATGCAAAATATAACGACATATCCATCATCTTTTTGTTGATTATAAGGCTGATTTCGATAGCCCAATAAGGAATCGCATACACGACACAATATCTGAGTTCCGTATTCCCGCAAAACTGATTCAGCTTTGCAAAATGACATTGAACAACACATCCAGCTCTGCCAAGGTAAGGAAAGGCCTCTCCGAACCTTTGAATACTAAGCGAGGTTTGAGGTTTCAGCCAAGGCAGTCCACTATCGTGCGATTTCTTCAACTTCCTCATGGAAGGGGTAATGCGGATAGACGGTGTTCATCGAAATGACAGTATTTTCACCAACTCTCTTCGATAGTATGGATGCAGAAGCTCCAACAAAGAAGGTTTTCAGGTGGCAAGTTAGAGGACAACGACATAGGGGAGGATCATGCCACCAATGGAAGGACCAAGTCGAGGGATCCCTATCATGGCAAACATCAAATTTTTTTTAATTACTTGTTTACTTTTTTATTTACTTACCACAGATTGCACCCACTCGCATGCCCACAATAATTATTCTCATTTCCTTAAGAATCCTTGTATATTTGTTTACCTCTTGGCTGATTCTGTTGAGTACTCACCTACCTAAACAGTCCTAAACAATTATTTACTTATGCTATTTGCAGCAAACAAAATTTTAAATTCACAAAAAAAAAACCATATCTAGAGGCACCGGTAAAAGGCATAAAATGAAATGGTTTCAAGTTTTTTACCATTATTTAACAATTTTTTACATTATTTTTCTTGCATCTTCCAATATAATACCTAAGCTTTTATACAAATGCCCATTTCACTGTATACAAACGAGAGCATAAATAAAAGGATGACCTAAATATCGAAATATGGTCCCTCTCACATCAATCCGCTGATGTGTATACAAATACAAAACTATTCACTAGCAAAAGGTTGTAAAAAAAGAGCTGTGCTGAACCCTAAAAATTTGTGCTTATAACCATTTACAGACATACATATTTATGGTACATACACACACATATATGTGCTACATATTCATGGCATGTACACCCACACATACATATATACCACATACACATACATATTTACCACATACACATACATATATACCACTTACACACACACATATGCCACATGTTCCACACTTTTCAGCCCATAAAATGCGTTTAGGCTTTGATGTCATTGGCATACAGATTGCTTTTGATATGCGTCGCCATTGGCGTCAATTCACTGCGGCAGCTAGACGTAATGACGGCACTTTATTGCCAATCAGACGTATTAACTGCAGCTGATTGACAACGACAAATAGGCAGCAAGACAACCAGGCAGCCAGTCACTCAAGTGTGTCTAATAGTTTATTATATGCTCATATATTTATGCATGCGTGTGTGTGCGAAAAGAGGCAAACAAGGCTAACGAGATCTCGAGCGAAGATCTTGGAAAATATGCAAATTACATACATCTATAAGTAGGTACTTAGCTACATACATACAAACATATATTTATTATATTAAGTATTACAACAATTCTTGAGCGGGTAGTCAAGCAGAGCGCGCGCCTATAATATTTTCACTGCTTAAGGGCGAACACCACTGTGATTTTTCAAAAAAATTGATTTTTTTCTGCATTTTCTTAAAGTAGATAAATTCAAAAATAATTTTTTTTTTATTTAAAACTTTATTTTGTATTCTGTCTATACTTACAATTCTTAGAAGACATTTTACAAATATTTGGTTACATTTAAGAGTGGCTTTGATTTTAGTGTTAAAGGAATATTTCCAGTGAAATATCCTTTCTATTAAATAAATTCAATATTTTAAAGATGGCTCTTGGACGAGCTGAATTGGTGTTTTTCTTTTCAACCTTAAAAAAAAAACACATGATGGTGACATCAGGGTAGAGGCCAGTTCATTTGGGTGCGATTGAAGTCGATTTCGGTATCTACTGGTTACATTTTGTATTTCCTCTTTTATTGAAGGGATGTCTAGGTCCCGATGAATTTGGGCATTTGTCACGTACCACGGAGCGTTGACTAGGGTGCGTAGAATCTTGGACTGAAAACGCTGCAGGATTTCCAAGTTTGAATTTGACGCAGTTCCCCACAGTTGGATTCCGTAAGTCCAGACTGGTTTTATCACAGATTTGTAGAGGATAAGTTTGTTGTCCATTGAGAGGGTGGATTTGCGGTTTAGCAGCCAGTACATATTACGAAATATTAAACCTAGAGCTTTCCTTTTTGTAAAGATATGCGTTTGCCACGTAAGCCGTTTATCCAAATGAATGCCGAGATATTTAGCACTATCACATTGCGGAATTGGAATACGGTTTAAGTTGATTTGTGGGCAGGTGGTTCTTTTTGTGGTAAAGGTTACGTGTTGGGATTTATGTTCGTTTACTTTCAACCGCCAGCTCCGGAGCCATTTGGAGATTTTATTTATGCTTATTTGGAGCATATAAGAGGCTTCTACGGGATCCACTGCTGTCGCCATAATAGCGGTGTCATCGGCAAAAGTGCCAGTTAGTATACCTTTTGTGGTTGGCAGATCGTGTGTAAAAATTAAGTACAGGATTGGACCTAATATACTGCCTTGTGGGACCCCAGCTTGAATTTGTAGGAAATTGGAAATTTCATTTTCGTAATTTACGTAGAACATTCGTTGGTTTAGATATGATTTAAGGAGCAAATAGGCATTTAGTGGTAATTTCAAAAATATGTAAACCAAATTTTAACTGGCCTCGATTTCTCAAAGACTTATGAACCGATTTTAATTTTTTTTTAATTCTTGTACATATATTGGCTACGGTCGTACATAGCCGTTTTTAAAAATTCCAAAAATTTATATTTTTTCAAGTCTTTCGAAAACAAAAAAAAAGTGTAAAAATACAAACTCATTTTGAAACCTGCACCATCACCGGGTAATTTTTTAGCGATTATATTTTAAAACAGTTGGTTTAATCAGCTGACGCACGTTTCGTGTTTTGTTTGACTGTCAAACATCTTCAGTTTGGTCTATAATTTAACCATGCATCGTCTTACACACGAACAACGCTTGCAAATCATTGAATTTTATTATAAAAATGCGTAACGTTCCTTCCATCGTAACGTTAATAGATGATGATAATATATTTTGTGCTCTCCTGCAGAATCCATTTTCAGCATCTTGTTTTTTTGGTGTTGTACGGCGTCATTGTATTCAACTTTTAATTTTTTTTCTAAATTTATTCTAGTATTTTTTTTACAATCATGTCAACTGCTTGATACCCACCACCGCCCTAACTTCGGAAATTAGGTATTCATCCAATTAAGCTTCGCTTTTTGTAATGAAATTTGAAATTGGCTTTTATACCGGAAACCAGCACATACTTTTTCGAATGTTTTTGGCGCGCTGAATAATTATGCTGGTAGCTCGGGTTTCGAAAATATTTTAAAGTAAAAATACAAAACCCCAATTTTGGTTTATATTTGAGGTTATATAAAGTACAAGTCTTCTCCTTCCGCATGTCGTTTCTCTTTTCTATCAATTTCACTTAGTTTTATTATGTTAGTGAAAATATTTAAAAACATAGTCTAGTCATAAAAGATGTCTACCTTTCTCTAACGTGCCTATAGTTCGCTGAATGATTTGCTCGTCTCTGTGTTGATTGTCCTTATCCATGTTGTTCGATCGACACTTATTTCTTCCTCCTTGCGGATTCTATTCCAAGGTGGCATGTGCTATATCGCTCACAGCCTTGCGTAAGGTATGGCCAATCCAGCCATACTTTATTTTCATAATTTGTTTTCCAATTCGTTGATGTTCAGTTAAAGCCCATAGCTCGCTCCTCTTTGTTCATTAGCCTCGGTCAGCATATTTTTAAAATTTCTCTCTATTACCAAAATTTGCAACGCATAAATGCGTGATAGAAACCAAGTTTTGGAGTCATAAAGCAGCACTGTTTGGATGCGAGCATTAAAAATTTGTAATTTAGTATTTATAAGCATCTCTCTACTTCTCCATATCTTAATTAAATTAGCAAAAGCATATCTGCCTTCTTTAACTGGTTGGTGATGCCAATGACGGGACCCCCTCCGGATAAAAAATACTCCCAAGGTACCCAAATTGAGTAACGTCTTCTAAAGATTGCCACTACTATTAAACTGAGCGTCATTGTTGGCGTTGATTTGCATAGATTCCGTTTTATCGATGTTGATGTTGAGAGCCACTTTCTCAAATTCTTCCGCGAACCGTGATATCTGTGCTTGCATGTAGTCATGGCGATTTGATGCAAAAACTAAAGCATCGGCATACTCGAGGTCGCTTTACTTGAAACGCAGCCCCCAGCAGTCTATGGCATTGACTCAATGTTAATAGTTTCTAGCAAAGCATCGAACGATAAATAAAAGCGGCAATAAATAAAAGTGAGCGGCAAAACCCTGACTCACTCCACTAGTAGACGAGAAGGGCTCATTTAAAATTTGTTTAAGTTATAATTTATCGTCTAACAAAAATTATATTTATCCAAATTTCAAACCTTGTACAAAAATTTGAAAAATATGACAAATTTTCATTAAAAATTTTAAAATTTCCAAAATTCATTTAAGAAAAAAGTTTTCATTTCAAAAATTTTTAATCAGATTTAAAAAAAGTTAGATAATTCAGTAGATTTTTTTAAGTTATTGCGCATTTTTTCCACATTTTAACCCAAATTTCAAACTTTATACAAAAATTAAAAAAATAGGGATAATTTTCATTAAAAATTTTCTTTCCAAAAACAATTTCATTGATTTAAAATTTTTTATTTTAGAAATTCTATTTCAGAATTTAAAGAAAGTTAGGAAATTCTGTAGATTTTTTATAATATTGCTCATTTTTATTAATCCAAATCACATTAATCAAAATTTCAAACTTTGTCCAAAAATTAGAAAAATAGTACCAATTTTCATTAAAAAATTTAAAAATTTTAAAAACAGCTTTTAAAAAAAAAAATGAAAATCGATTAATTTCCAAATTTTTTATTCAGAATTAAAGAAAAAGTTAGAAAATTCAGTAGATTTTTTATACTTGTTGCACATTTTCTCAAATTCCAAGCTTAAATTTTTATCAAATTTCAAACTTTATACAAAAATTACTAAAATAGGACAAATTTTCATTAAAACATTTAAAAGTTACAAAAAAAATTTTTTACAAAAAATTCATAATTTTCCGAATTTTTTGTTCAGACTTAAAAACAGTTAGAAAATACTGTAAATTTTTTATAATTATTGCGCTTTCTTCACATCACATTAATACACACACTTTGTACGAAAATTAAGGAAATAGGACAAATTTACCATAAAAATTTTCAAAATTTCAAAAAAAAAAAATCTTTTAAAAAAAAATTCATTAATTTCCAAATTTTTATTTTCAGAACTAAAAAAAGTTAGAAAATTCAGTAGATTTTTTATAATTATTTCGCATTTTCTCCACTTAGCAAATCCAAATTTTATTTTATGGAGAAAATAGGCAACGCCGTTGAAAAAAAAATTAATTGCTGCGCACAAGTAACTGCTTATAGCGCCCACACAGAAAAAGTTTACGACTGGAAATTTTGTCTAGACACTTCTAGACTAAATGTAGTATGCGTGTGATAAGAAGTGAAAAGCGCTTTCAAGTCAAAGTAAAAACCAAAAAGAAAATTCAGCTGTGAAAGGGTTGATAAGTGCACCCTAAGCTTTTGTCTATGAGAAATGAACGTGCGTGGGCTTAATAAAGCAGCACTCATAGTCTAACAATATTACCATTTCTAAGTTGAGTTGAGCTAAATTTTTTGATTTTCTTTTATTCATTTTTATGTCTTTTCATTCTACCCAAATTCACCTTCCTTTCGGACTTCCCATTCAAGCTAATCTTCGAAGTGAAAAAGAGAAAAAAATAAAATAAAATAAAATAAAAATAAAAAAATATATAATTCACTCACGCCGCAAATACCTACCCACAATGAAAACTAAGCACTTTTTCCGTATTTAAATAAATTTTTTTATTTCACATTTTTCATTGCCATAATTCACTGTTAATGCCTGCATTCTTTTAATATCCATAATTACGCAGAGGGATAGCTGATCCAAGCTGATATATTTTGATGTCTCCACAAGAGCACTGCCAAATCTGCAAATAAAACGCTAGCAAAAAAAAAGCCAAATGAAAAGTAAAATGGCGGTTTAACCCTTGTTTGCCCATTCATACCCTTCCGCTCACTGCATTCACATCTGCCGCATCTAAGTGCATTCAAGCTCAATAAAACTAAGCATTTGCATTCGTGCATAACTCTACCGATTCAATGGCCAGCTAACCGCATGCTGACCCGCTCCCCTCTCTTACACCGCTCTCGTACACAGTTCAACCCACTTATCTGCTTGCATTTAACCTGCTGCTTTACCACATTGCTGGGCCATTGAAAATTCACGCTTTCTTTTTACAGTTTTTAGCGCAAGGACATTAACAGCCATTCAGCCGTTCAGTTTAGTCATTCAGCCGCTCTGACTTACTGTAGCACAACTACGGGCGCTAAGGCGTCCGTCGCCACTCGTCGTCGCGCTTATCGCACTGCCAGCAACTGCCAGCATTTCCACTACCCTCGCCACTGCGATTGCATTGCTTTCCATATCCAGCGTTGGTTATAGCTCATTTTGCCCACAAGTCGCCCCGAGTAGCACTGCAACCACAGCACAGATATTATATTTTTCCATTTTATTGCTGCTTTGTGCATTTTTGTGAAAAATTCGTGGATTTATATTTTATTCTTGCACTTGTTCCTCTTTCAAATTTTACAACCTAGTCAACAGCTTTTATTTGCTATTTTCTTTTGGTTTTTTCTTGGCAACTTTTTATTTGTGAATGATTTGTGCCACACTCAAATGGACACACACGCGTACATAGTTAAGTGTATGCAAAATATACCAATTTACGTAGTGCTTGCATCCATTGAATGTCCTTTCAATGCTGTCGCGCTCGCTGCTTCAATCATGCCACGCTGCTCTCCCCCACACTGTGCAGCGCATGGTGGGGGGCTATTAAAAAGCGAGTAGGAAACGAGTTCATAGCCCACTAAAAAGTACATAAAATCGTACCTTTGATAGTGCTGAATTGTGGTACTTCAGTGTTCTTGAGCTCTTTCTACTGTTTGTTTCCACTTTTTCATTTAATTTTTTATATGTAATGAATGCATTTTCCAGCTGCTTGTGTTTTAAGTTTTTTATGGCCGCTCTTTTATGAAATATTTTCTATGAAGCTAGTTCTTTATAAGCTGCGCGTATTAACATTGTGAATGCGAGTATGAGTTAGTTGCAAGTAGAGTAGTGGTAAACCTTCCTCAGCTGTTGAAAATTAATTGCATTTTTTAATGTAAAATATTAAATAGGAAAATATTAAAATTTTTTTCGAAGCATTCGTTGCGATGGTCACTTGGGTTAAGTATATGGATTGATGTTTGGAGTGAACATATTTCTTATCTGTGTTCAAAACGTAGAGCAAAATATGTAATACCTTAATAATCAAAATCATTTTAAAACATTTAATCAGAATTTTAAAAAGTTGGTAATGGTAATGGTTGTACGGGTTATGGCCTTTATGCACTGCGACCAGATTGACCTATTGTGCGCCCCTAAGTGCTTAATTTTGATTAACTAGTATTGCCACCGCCGTAGCCGAATGGGTTGGTGCGTTACTACCGTTTGGAATTCACAGAGAGAACGTAGTTTCGAATCTCGGTAAAAGACCAAAAATGAAGAAAAAGTTTTTTTCTAACAGCGGTCGCCCTCGGCAGGCAATGGCAAACCTCCGAGGGTATTTCTGCCATGAAAAAACTACTCATAAAAAATCATCTGCCGTTCGGAGTCGGTTTAAATCTTAAACCTAAAAAGGGTGTATACGCCAATTATATATATATTTATATGTATATATATATATGTATATATTAGGGCGGGTCGATTTAAAAATCGCTCATTGCTCTGTGAAAATCGTATTCTAGGGATCAAAATAAGAAACTTTGCCGAAGGAACCATACCTCTAAAACGAATTATGATGGCTTCCAATTTGGGTCGAACGAAAAATCCCACTTTGGCCCATTTAGAGTGCTCTAATCGAGTCCAAATGTATGACCGACACACACTAAGTTTGGACGGCCGATCCACCCATGCCAGTGGCACACCCCCTGGAACTCCCCTGGGGGGTTCCCCATACAATCATTTCAAAATAACACTATTTTTGGCCTTTACATGAAAAAAGAAACTGAAAAGTTCGACCCAAATTGGGGGACATCAGAATACGTTTTAGAGGTATGGTTCCTTCGGCAAAGTTTCTTATTTTGATCCCTAGAATACGATTTTCACAGCGCAATAAGCGATTTTTAAATCGACCCGCCCTAATATATAGTACTACGAGGAATCGAACCAGAAGGAATCATTTGTAAATCTTCTCTCTCATTTATAAATCTCCCCTAGTAGGGACGCGCCCGGGATTCTGTGTCTCCTATGACAATACTTCAAAATTGGTGATTAAGTGCTCCATGGACTCCTCTTCATCTCGGTAGAACTGTGGACTCCTCTTCATCACGGTAAGCCCATGCTAGATAGCAAAGTGGTCCAGTGTAAGTGCTCCACAAAGTTATCTAAGGCCCTTTTTATCTTGGGTTAAAACAGATTTTGCTCTGTTGATATTAAAGGTCAGGAATTTTTTGAAGTGACTAAGGCCATTTTTGCCGTTTCAGTATTCTTTGGATTAATTTTTTAATTTCCTGGTTTAAGTTGTTTTTGTTAAAACCGAAGAATGGAGTTGGTCCATTAAATGGCTCTTCCGCCCTTTTTTTTTGCATAAAAGTCTGCCTTCTCGTTTCCTTCGTGTCTCTCATGTCGTTGTACCCAAATCAGGGTTACCTGATTAAAAGTATCTTGTTTGTTGAGTGCATGTTTGCTCTCTATTAGGACTTTTGAATTGAACATAAAGCTATTTAAGGCTTTAAGGAGTGATTGACTGTGCGAAAGTATTTTAATATTTACTTTTTCGAACCCTCTTTTGGATATGATTTCCACTGTTTCCATTGTGGCGAAAAGCTTCGCATGGAAAATTATAGTATCTGTACTCAGTGCTAAAAAATTTGTGTGCTCTAGGCGCCACTATTCCTGCACCTCCCCTGGAGTGTTGTGGAGTAACCTGTAACCATGTTGTGCTTGTGTTCCATTCTTTCTTAGAACATTCAGCAGGGTTTTTTAATTTTTTTTTTCCTTGACGCTGTTGCACATTTTCGTTATATAATATAACAAATTCACGTTCTTTTCTCATTGATATAAAATACTCTGCAGCGTTCCACAAAACAAAAAGACAAGAAATGAAAAATTTTGGCGACCGCCGTAGTTAAATGGGTGGCTGCGAAGTTGCACAGGTTCGATAAGCCCGAGCATGAAACAGCGAATGATAGAAAAAGTTTTTTCTAACAGCAGTCGCCCCTTGGCAGGCAATGGCAAACTTCCATGTGTAATTCTGCCATGAATAAATGGAATGAAATTCCATGGAATCGATGTTGAAATTGTTGGGAAAAGCGCCGAAACTCGCGAAAATGCACTGTAGAAAAATTGGGGTGACTAAATGGTATATAGAAAAGTCCGTCGTAGCAGTAATTTGATTGTAATTATGTTTAATACTTAACGGCAATTTTTACTCCTTCCTGCACAAAAAAAAATTAGTAAATATTAATTCGGAGACAAAGAAATCCATTATTTTCACATACAATTTTTGCGCAAATGGCATAAAACTGTCTTGTGATCGATCTTTAGCTCCTGGGCGATGATCTTTAGCTCCTATGACTACTAACATGCCGGTCAATTTTGATTTATTCTGTGATTTTGTCGACATTTTCGACTTTATCGACATTATGGATATTTTCTTTAACATCAGATATGCCCGAACGAGATCGGCGAAACCAAAATTGCACATACAGGGTTTGATCGAAAAGTAATGAGCCTTATTTTTTTTAAGCAGTTTTATTAAACCTTTTGGCTTATACAACTAATATTCTTAAAAAAAGGGCCCTTCAGCGTCAATACACCGGGAAACATTTTTTAAACTCATCCGCCGGAATCACTTTCAATTCGGCTGTCACAGTTTTTTGGTTCGCCTCGATGGCGTCGAAACACCTCCCCTTCAGCTTTCTTTTCAGGCGCGGTAACAAGAAGAAGTCCAGAAGGGACAGGTCTGGGCTGAAGGGAGGGTGGGGAACACCGGAACCCCCATCTTGGCTAATGCATAGGTGCAGAGGAAGGCGATGTGCGCCGGCGCATTGTCGTGATGAAGGGTCCAATTGTTGACGAGGTCGGGCCGAACCCGGGCGACGTGGTTTTTCAGCCGAAGGAGCACTTCTTTGTAAAATGCCGCGTTTACAGTGCTTCCTGGAGGTACCATCTCCTTGTGGACGATGCCTCGACAGTCGAAGAAGATGATCAGCATGGTTTTGGCCTTGGTCTTCGACGCCCTTCCGGCCTTCCTTGAACGACTTGTTCCACCGTTTTACATGGGCACTGGACAGAAATTGGTCTTCGTAAGCCTCCTTGAGTAGCCCAATGGTTTTGGTACTCATTTTGTTTAGCTTTACGCAAAATTTGATCGAGTAACGTTGCTCCAACGATCGCTGCATTTTCGCCACTGCAAAATCCTAACACACTTTTAAAACAGGTTTCACGCGCGGAGCGATGTTGACTGCACCGCTGTTGCCAGCGAACTGTGACCGGCTCCTAGTGGAAGGGGAAGGTCCAAGGATCATTTTCCCCCACCAGTCGATTCGATTGATCGCTTGGCAGACGCTCCGCACGGGAAGGCTCATTACTTTTCAATCAAACCCTGTAATTAGTTGTTACAGTAGCGACACCATTCACAATTTCAGCCTGGCCCGGCTTGCATTTTCGTTTTTATCAAAGAAAAACTGTAAAATGTACCGAATTTTCTATTTGTTAACACCCTGTAAGTCACAACTGAGAATGGAACAAACAAAAAAGCAAACGAATTTTTTAGTATGGATTGTCGCCTTGACAACGAGCGCGAACTTCAAATTGTTTGATCGATACATTATGAGATATCGATCACTACAGCCATCTACCGAGAAAATAATGGATTTCTTTTTTGCCCAAAATAATATTTTGAATTTATGTAGAGTAAATTTAATTTATTGAAAGATTTATTTACAGTTAAACGCTTATTCTTAAATGTAATTTTTAAACAGGAGATATTCGTAAATAAAAGATGAGGAAGAGGAAGAATTATTACAGAAATGTCTACTCTTGAGGTTCCCCAATTGGCTATGGAAGGGAAGGCAAATGTTGTACATAAAAGTTTCACACAATTAATTGAACCCAGAAAATGTTGTGCGACTAACAAAACTTAACTACACCAGGGAAAACCACTGAATCAGCTCCATTAAAGCAAATAAAAACAATTAATAAAATACCAAGTACAGAATAGAAAATAAGTATAACAGCAAAATATATTTTAACAAAATAATAAAATGAAAATTAGGGGAAAAGGTTAAATGGCACAAGAAAACGAAACTACCATATTTGTTGTAGCTGCATGTAAATATGCCAGCCACATTTTGTGGCAACGTCGAACGCGTGCGGTTGATAAAAATGCCAAACCACACAGTTGAGGTTGCGGTCGACGGCAGGCGGACACACAACCATACATATTTACATGCATAAATACATGCGAAAACACATACTTATGCAAATACATACTTATAAATATAATATATGTATGTACATACCAACAAACAAACTTAGAGACATACATACACACATACAAACATATAAACACGCAGCATCTCATTTATATGGTGATTTAAGAGCATAACTATTCGCTTGCAGAAAACCTACATACATACATACATAAACATATACAGATGTATTTTGCTTCAGACCCCATAGCTGCTTACACCGATCGCACAAACAACATTTCTGCAGACTTTTTGATGAAATCACAACGAAATTGCGACAACCAAAATAATCTGCAATCTACAAATTGTGCCAACCAGCCAACCAGCCAGGCATGCAGCGGCATACAAATTACACAACTACGTGCATAAAAATATAACGAACAATAGACAGCAACAGAGAGAGAGAGAGAGAAAGAGAGCGAACAATGAAAGTTAATGGGAATTTGTATGATTTTCGAAACGAAATTTATTGCATTTTCGACGAAAATGTCTATCAACACGATTAGGTAGATTTGCATGAAAAACACGAATGCTAGGTTGTGGCTAACTGGGTTAAGGGGAGGTGGGCAATGAGAGATGGCAAACTTCTATGTGTGACTGTTGGCGCGCACCGACTCAATGTTCACCACTCAGTCAGTTGACATAAATTGAGGTTTGCAAATTTGCGCTGAATTTGTTTTTTTGTTTTTGTGTTTGCCCTTTTTCGTTGAGTGCTCATTAGTTGTTGGTGTGCTCTAAAAGTTTGTGGTGCCACTCATTGGCTGATTGCAGTAATGTTTGTAAATAGTCGCAAACATAGAATCTGAACGTAATTATACTTGCAACGAGTGCTTGCATTTACTTATATACATACATACATACATGCATACATATATACATGCACACATATATAAGTATACAATAAAAGGGCACAAACCGCACTGTGATATTTCATTGCAGATTTGATCCACTCCCAGCATCAGGACGAGCATTAGCCATTGCAATCAAATCGCATGACGAAGAAAAAATATAAGTTGTGAACAAAATGTAGTTTCCGTGTGGGATTTTCGCATTTTTGCTGGACCTAGGCCACTTTCTTCGCTATCATACTAATTTGAACTTATTTGTAAATATTACATATACATATATAGTTGGCGCGTACACCCTTTTTGGGTGTTTGGCCGAGCACCTCCTCCTATTTGTGGTGTGCGTCTTGATGTTGTTCCACAAATTGAAGGACCTACAGTTTCTAGCCGACTCCGAAGGGCAGATATTTTTATAAGAAGCTTTTTCATGGCAGAAATGCACTCGGAGGTTTGCCATTGCCTGCCGAGGGGCGAACGCTATTAGAAAAAGGTTTTTCTTAATTTTGGTGTTTCACCGAGATTCGAACCTACATACGTTCTCTCTGTGAATTCCGAATGGTAGTCACGCACCAACGCAATTTTGTTTTCGTCAATCTCGTTCGGGCATTTTTGATGTTGGAGAAAATGTCCATAATGTCGATAAAGTCGAAAATGTCGATAAAATCACAGAAATAATCTAAGTTGACCGGCATGTTAGTAGTCATAGTATCGGCCAGGAGCTAAAGATCGACCATAAAACAATATATGTATAGTCATACCACAAATAATGGAAAATGTATTTTACGGTTCAATATTTGAGCCACAAAAAGTGCCTATGTCGTTTGCATAGTTCGGGCTTTCTTCTTCTTCTTTCAAAGCTTCCTTCAAAATGCTCCTCCAAAGCGGTTTATCTTGAGCTGTTGCTTCGTAGTTACGTATTCCCAGCTTCTTAAGATCGTGTTCCACTGCGTCTATACAACGGTTCCTAGGTCTGCCTTTAGCCTTTACGCCCATTAGCTTTCCTGTCAAGGCTTTCTTCACGGTACAGTCAACAGGCATACGGATTACATGACCTAGCCATCTTATGCGCTGCGCTTTAACAAAACGCACAGCTGTCTCGTTCTGAGTTAGATCGTTTAGTTCCGAGTTCAATCGGATTCTATAGATACCATCATCCATTGGGCCAAAGATGTTTCTTAAAATTTTTCTTTCCATGCGAGCAATCTGAGCACAATCATCAACCTTAAGAGTCCATACCTCACAACCATATGTTAGGATTGGTCGCATAAGTGTCTTGTACATTGTGAATTTTGTAGCTTTAGACATACGTCGGAACTTGAACAAGTTAATGTGGACGTAATACGCTTTGTTGGCGGCGGAAGTTGAATCACCGCTACATGCGAACATAACTCCTAGATACTTAAAATGCTGCTCTGCTTCAAAAGTATAGGCTCCCACATGGAAATTTGGCATCTGTGCAGGTCTCCTCGATTTCAACAGATATTTGGTTTTGCCCTCGTTTACAAAAAGGCCAATATCGTTCGCAATTTTGTTAATTTTCAAGAAAATTTCTTTTAAGTCATTCATATTTCTTGAGAGAATAGCGATGTCATCTGCATAAGCACATATTTGCGTTGTTTAAGTCATCAAGGTACCACCTTCGGGCTTTGGAAGTGCCTAAAAGCATCTCGTAAATTTTTTTTACATTTTTATTTCTACACATTTTTATCATTGTTAGCATAACATTTTCTGCTCTGGCAGTGAATTTGGATTAACTGCGTTTTAAAAGTGAGTTAATATCCTTTGAAACAACCGCAACAACAATTCCTACTACTGCTACTACTTGAGCGAATATGGGACACATGAAGCTATGATTATAAATATTTCCTGAGAAAGCAGGTGCGGCACTGATACTCGTATTGTCGTCATTTTCCACTTTTCAATTATCTGATTTCACTTTGATAACTAATAGGCCCATAAACCTCGGAACCAAATGCATAGCAATGCATAAGCGGTTTCAGAGGTATGCAGTTTGAAATTTTTTGTTTGTATCCTAGGCTTCTTGCACTTTTTTCCAATACTTAAGCCTTTGCTACATCATAATTAATATGGGTCAGTATATGTTGCAATGAAATTTAAGAGCTAAATGCGCTGTAATGAAGAATTACACCTTTTGGCATATGTATGTGCAGAAATTTTTAATTATAGAACTTGAATGAGTAAATGTCTTCACATTTCCTATGGCTGTACATACAGGGTTGCCCATATTCGACGGACCCATCTGGCAACCCTGTATCTTTTGACAGAGACGTCGGATCGCTTAATGACATACCGTGTTGGAAGCGTCAGTCCAAGCAGATTTTTAGCATGAAACAGTACATGCCACGCGAGTGCTCCCAAATTGTTGAAATTTACATTCAACAAAAGAAGTCAATTGTGAAAACTCAACGTGCGTATAAAAAATTAAATAATTTGAAAAGTGCGTCTTCTAGAACACCATTAAACGTTTGTACGAAAGGTTTTTGATTGGTGATGCTCTTTCTGATCCAAAGAGGCCAAATCAAAACCGACCAAAGCGATTGGATGAGAATATTGCTCTTCTACGGGCCAGTGTTGAGACGTCGCCAAGGACATCCCAAAATCGCCATTCTCAGCAGTTGGGCATTGCTCTGACCACTTTACAACGAATTATCCGCATTGATTTGCATTTATTCCCGTATAAGATTCAACTGGCACAAAGATTGTTGCCTGTGGACAAGCCTCGTCGATTGGAATGGGCCCAAAAAACACATGGTTCCGTCGACTAGGCAACGCAGTATATTATTTATTTTACTCTGAAGTACTAATATTAATTAACTTCACTAAGAATTAGCATTCACGTAACCTTCAGCGCTTAAAAGCTCTCAAATTATGATACACAACTAGAAACAGTATCACAATCTTAATATCCTGAATTGATATTTCAGCAAGGGTCATTCCAACTGATTGAATGGTCAGTAAAAAAAGGAAGATTTGGAATTTTTTGTTTTTAAAACGAGCTTTTTTTAGCTGAGTGAGAAATATCGATATCGTTAACTATGGTTTGGCTTTACAGCTGAGAATAAATATTTTTCCAGTAAGGTTCGGCTAGTTTGGCAAGTCATCAGAAATCGTTGAACGTCTGAGCAACGCTTGAAAATTGTGAAAATTTACTTTGAAAAACAAATAAATCTTGTGGCGAAATCCGTAGCCCGACGTATTGAAGAAGACGCCCAAATGTCGATTCGTCATGATAAACGGTTAACTAGACAGGGCTAATTTACTGGGGGCGGCAGCCCTTGGTCGGGAAAACCCCGAGTCATTCCGGTAACGTAGAACCGGCTGCCATGGGAATGGAATATGTCGTGCATAACCATTTTTTCACATGCCCCTCAAAACCCACTCATCTAACACCCCTCTCCCTCTAGACGCAACCTGTCGAAATAGCATGTTTCCTGGGCCTACCTTAACACGTTCCCGCCGGCGCTGTTATTCATGGTCTTCGCCCACAGACGGCAATGTTTAAGTCTTTTCGCTCTATCGGAAGCGATTGCAGGTCATAACACGAAATTTTTTCATAAGGGTAGTCGTTTATGGCATCTCATCTCATAGGTACCGTTTAATAAAGTACCATTGGTGGTACACGCCGCCTCATGAAGCAATCTTGTGCGGGCCACCGGTGGTACGCGCCGCCCCATGAAGCAGACTTGTGCGAGCCACCGGTGGTACGCGCCGGTGTGAACGTGTTAAGATGAGTTAGACGAAGGCGACCGGCGATATATACTCGTATAACACTGACAAGGCTTGTATTACTGCTACAACCACAAAATGTCGATTCGTCATCGTTTTCAACTTTTTGATTTATGTTCTTCGACTAAGCAGCAACTTTTTTTGTAATTAAATTTTCATAAAAATTATTCACTTCATAAAATTCACTTATACTATAGCCCATCAAATTTAAAATTGGCATGCACCCCTTGGCAAACTGCTGGATACACTTGCAATTTTTCCATCGAATACGCGCGAGCATTGACATTTGATACTTCATTAAAAATTCTAAATTCTATAGGTACCTCTAATATTCTGGCTTTAGTTAATGAATGTGACATTTTACCACTGCTTTGGTCAGCTAATTAATGACAGCCAAGCGAAAGTCTCAGCTAATTGACTTGCGGTATTATATAAAATTTTAATTGAGTTAGAAAAATGGCTTATATGCCCGCTTAGCAGCAGTTATTGTGAAAAAAGAAGCCAAAGAAGCACAAAATTAATTTTCTTTTTCCAATGCTGTCTTTGTTTTTTTGCTTGTTTCTTAAATGCAGTAATTAATCTGTGTAACAGAAATTCTGCGGAAAATCATTGCACAAACCGCCAACCAACTCACAGCAAACGGTAAATGAGTCGTGCGCCTTGCTCAGCCCACATGATTTCCATTTCAATGCGCTTGACTTGGGATGGCAACGAAACGTTGCATATTTTTCACGCCTGCCGCGCCACCCAAAAGCGATCAACATCTCGCCATGTTGCTGGCTTTAAACTGAAGCGAAATGCGCGTTGTATATTAAAAAGCGCACACATTCACATTATGCAAATGTATGTGTGGGGCTTTGTGTTTCAATAGCCATGTACATGAGCATGTGGCTGTTGTTGTATGTGTTCGAATATTCAGTGCGGAGACGCCTGGATGGCCTTTGCGAAAAACCAAAATAACCACAAGCAACGCGTAAAATTATTTAATCTCCGCAAATTTGGTTTGCGCATAATCTAACAGAGGAGAAAATCTCACAAGAATTCTATCAAGCATCACAGAAAAAGGAGGGCGAATTGCAAAGTACAGCGAAAAAATCAGCAAAATTGTAAAATCGCGCTTAAAATATTCGCGCGCATAGATTTAATTAATTACTTGTGACCTTTAAATCGTGCGAAACTGTCATGTGGCTGAGGCAGTCGTACGAGTTGTGTGTGCATAAAATAATGGGTCCCTGCAGGGAGTAGCTGATGTAGAGAAAGACTTTGCCGATTCAAAACTATGCGCTTTGCAAATATGGAACTACTTCGAGTGTCGAGTGGCGGTATAAAAAATTTTGAGTACACGGGATCCATCTATCGTTTGGAATTTCAACTGTCGGGTGGAACAGTCCGTGGCTTTGGCAGCTAAAATAATATTCTCGCTGTATCAGAAATGTTATTGCAAGCCGCACTCCCTTTACTGCTCATTACCTTATTTTACTTTACCATCATTTCTCATTTTATTTATAACCAAGCGTATGGTATGCAGCACAGCGCATAATCGTTTTATATCCAGTTGTAAAATATTTAGAATCAAGCGTCTCTAATTATGCGATATTCTTTTGCCTGATGATGCTACAAATAAATTTTCGCCACAGCTTTCCAAGAAGAATTTATGCTCTCATAAGCTATTATATTTTGGCTTGGATATTTGCTTGTTGCAGTTACCCAGCAGGAAAGTTCATCGGTTTCCAATTGGGGTCTTTTAAGTGCATACAAGAAAGATGATACATTTTCTTATATGATATAAGCAGGCAACTGAATTGTAATAGCCATCAACATCCAACAGCGCTTGCCTCTTTGCTTGTCGCTTTAGGTGAGAAACGATATACTTAGCCCATATCTCCTATGTAGGGCAGGCGCTGCATTCTCGTTAAACCGTTTGAAAAGGAGTTAAAGCATGGATGCTAACTGTTGCACCTACTTCAGACTTCATTTTGTTCGCTCAGCTACTTGGCAAACATATAGGACGGTGTCGACATTCCAGTCGGGCTTTCTTTCAAGAATCGCATGGAATTTGTTACCTCTTTTCTTAGCCTAACTCTGTAACATATTACGTGACGAACGCCATTCCATTCTTTGCGTGCGTGACGTTGAGCACACTTTTCTTACGCGAGTTATTCACAAGATGTAGAGCACCCTGTATCAGTAGTTCTAGAATTATAGTATTGGAATAGTTCCAACATTTAAGCGACATATACGAAATTTAAATATAAAAAAGAATATTTATAGAGCTTTTCAGTCAAGTGATCTAAGTACTTTGGGGTTTTCGTACATTTTTCGGAAAATCGGTTTATTTATAGGACCTAGTAAACTGACAAAATTTTGAAATTAATTTAATAATTTTGAGATTTTTTCAATGATGAAAATTTGATCATATAGTTTTAAAAGCGAAATATTTAACATTTAACATTTAACATTTAACATTTAACATTTAACATTTAACATTTAACATTTAATATTTAACATTTAACATTTAACATTTAACATTTAACATTTAACATTTAACATTTAACATTTAACATTTAACATTTAACATTTAACATTTAACATTTAACATTTAACATTTAACATTTAACATTTAACATTTAACATTTAACATTTAACATTTAACATTTAACATTTAACATTTAACATTTAACATTTAACATTTAACATTTAACATTTAACATTTAACATTTAACATTTAACATTTAACATTTAACATTTAACATTTAACATTTAACATTTAACATTTAACATTTAACATTTAACATTTAACATTTAACATTTAACATTTAACATTTAACATTTAACATTTAACATTTAACATTTAACATTTAACATTTAACATTTAACATTTAACATTTAACATTTAACATTTAACATTTAACATTTAACATTTAACATTTAACATTTAACATTTAACATTTAACATTTAACATTTAACATTTAACATTTAACATTTAACATTTAACATTTAACATTTAACATTTAACATTTAACATTTAACATTTAACATTTAACATTTAACATTTAACATTTAACATTTAACATTTAACATTTAACATTTAACATTTAACATTTAACATTTAACATTTAACATTTAACATTTAACATTTAACATTTAACATTTAACATTTAACATTTAACATTTAACATTTAACATTTAACATTTAACATTTAACATTTAACATTTAACATTTAACATTTAACATTTAACATTTAACATTTAACATTTAACATTTAACATTTAACATTTAACATTTAACATTTAACATTTAACATTTAACATTTAACATTTAACATTTAACATTTAACATTTAACATTTAACATTTAACATTTAACATTTAACATTTAACATTTAACATTTAACATTTAACATTTAACATTTAACATTTAACATTTAACATTTAACATTTAACATTTAACATTTAACATTTAACATTTAACATTTAACATTTAACATTTAACATTTAACATTTAACATTTAACATTTAACATTTAACATTTAACATTTAACATTTAACATTTAACATTTAACATTTAACATTTAACATTTAACATTTAACATTTAACATTTAACATTTAACATTTAACATTTAACATTTAACATTTAACATTTAACATTTAACATTTAACATTTAACATTTAACATTTAACATTTAACATTTAACATTTAACATTTAACATTTAACATTTAACATTTAACATTTAACATTTAACATTTAACATTTAACATTTAACATTTAACATTTAACATTTAACATTTAACATTTAACATTTAACATTTAACATTTAACATTTAACATTTAACATTTAACATTTAACATTTAACATTTAACATTTAACATTTAACATTTAACATTTAACATTTAACATTTAACATTTAACATTTAACATTTAACATTTAACATTTAACATTTAACATTTAACATTTAACATTTAACATTTAACATTTAACATTTAACATTTAACATTTAACATTTAACATTTAACATTTAACATTTAACATTTAACATTTAACATTTAACATTTAACATTTAACATTTAACATTTAACATTTAACATTTAACATTTAACATTTAACATTTAACATTTAACATTTAACATTTAACATTTAACATTTAACATTTAACATTTAACATTTAACATTTAACATTTAACATTTAACATTTAACATTTAACATTTAACATTTAACATTTAACATTTAACATTTAACATTTAACATTCAACATGTTGAAAATTAAAATTAAAATTTTTTATTTAATTTTTTCGGATAAAGTGTACTTGAAAAGTCTTTTCGGAAAATATTACAGATTTTTTATAAAACCAATTTTAGAAAATAATTAATTTTTTTAGAAAAAGGTTGGATAAAATTTTAAGTGGAAATTAGTGTTAGTGTTATTAGAAAATATTTTGGAAAAATTTTAATTTGTTTAATTTTTGGGGAAATATTTTATTTGTTTTTTTTTTTTTTGGGTTTTTAAAAAATACTCCGCCTAATTTTTTTCATTAATAGCTGAGACTATGCTCAGTAATCCTTGAAAGATTTATAATTGGGTACCCATAACTTTTCGAGACATTTTTAGATATGTACAGTAATCCAAAGTAACTTTGCCTCCTTGAAACATTTCAGATGTAACCTTTCAAATCGCGGATATGCGTATATTCTTCTTTGTGCTCCCTAAAAGAGTCTATTACAGAAACCTTGTAATTTAGGAGAAAGTGTAAGTTTGTCGTACGTAAATAAATAAATAAATAAAACAAATTAATAAATCCGATAGAACGTCGAACCACAAATACGATTTCTTTAAATGTTTTGACTACAGCACCACCTACCGGATAAATTTGCAGCCTGCTACGAGCAGATTTTTAAGGAATAAACTAAAAAACTGATCTAAATTCATTCAGCTGCCCTTGAGTCATTTGCATAACAGGAAAACTGCAACAAGTTTATTTATATAAAAAATACAGAGATTTTAAAAATGAATTGAAATGAAAATTAACTGAAACTACCTCCTTTTTAAATTTGTATTTTTAATAATTTTTAATTTGACCTATCAACTAACGAAAGTGTACGTGCCGCGCGGATTCTTTTTGCTCCCTGAGTGTGCGCTGTTTATTTAATCTCATTAGAGCTTTCCCTACTGGGTAGGTGCTGCTCTCCCTGCATGTACGACCTTCTTGTGTTTAATAACAATTTTTGTTCGTGTTATTTTTTGTTTTGTTTGTTTTTGTAATTTATGATGTGTCGCGCCTATTCTCTGATTTATGCCCCAAACACTTGGCGTCGTTTATTTCCTAATCTTGGATGTACATGAAATTATGTTTTCGTACTTCCTCGCCATTGTGTGTTTGATAATTTGGGATTTGGATTTTTATGAGAACGAAAGCGATGTAAGCAAGCATACATATGTACATTAGCACTTGAAAACAAAACAAAAAAAAAAATTCAAGCAAATCTTCACGAATATGTTTTCGAGAGCATAAAATATTTTTACGTTTTCTCTTTTTTTAATGAAAATAAGCTAATAAAAGCGATGCGATTTGAAGTTGTTGGCAGGCACTTGAAAGCCAAATCATGCGCCCTTCCTCTCTATGTTTTTATATGTATGTGTATGTACTTTCAAGAAAAAAGCTCAGAAATAATGCAGAGATCCCTCCACACGAAGCATAACTTCAGTATTGCAATTTCACGCTAGCAACTCCAACGTTTTTGCAGCTTCCTAAGCCTTTTGCCTGTATGTGTGTGTGTGCCTTCTTTTGTGTGTGTGTGTGTATGCATGTATGCATGTCGCCAGCATAACCACAAACTGCTACGCCTGCCTTTGGGTTGCGCAACTGCGATGATTAATGAGACAATTTTTATGACTTTTTTACGACTGGTCGCAGCAGCCGCCCTTCTTCATGCGCTGTCTTTGCAAATGCCTCTATGCTGTACTCGCAAAAGGGGAGAAAATGTTTTTGTGGAAGTGTGAAAAACAATTCAACATCTTCTTGGCGCGACAGACAAAGCAGAAAATCCCTAAAAACTGAAGGGGGAAAAAAGAAAAATGCACTCATGTGGGATCGCATAAAAATTTGTGTTATACGCTACATTCATACTTACATATGCGCGTGTGTGTGTGGGTATGGGTACAGTGGTGTTTGACATTTATTTGTCGGGTAATGCGTATATGAAAAATGACAGACAAGTACTCAGAAGACAGATGGAGTGGGCGTGATTACTTGCTGTTGAGTTGGCCATGTGCATATGTAAGTATGTATGTATGCATACATGTGTGTATGTATGTACATATGTACATTTGACGAAAGCAGCAAGAACGAATTTGATCCGTTTTGTGAGATATTAAAAGTATTGAAAATATTTAACCTTCAGTTGATAATAAATTAACCTAATTGAACTAAAATTTTTTTTTGATCATTACTAAATTTATTAGGTTCAATTTGTGTAAAAAAAGTTAATAAAATTAATAATTAAGCATAACCCCCCCAATTGTCTTTAATTTAGTAAAAATACAAAAAAAAATGAAGTCTTGTTTTTTTTTGTTTAAGAGATGCCTTAATACTTTTAAAATTACCTACTTAAAGGACTAAAGAGAATTCAACTTTTAAATAATTCAGCATTTAATTTTATCGTAGGCACTCTCAGTTGACGCTTTGTCATTTCCATTTATATTAACAAACGTTTTTCAGTTCGCCAAACTCATAATTCAAACAAGTCCTGATCGATGCCTTGAAATTGTGGTTTCAATCAATTCAAACTTCTTAGTCAATTCAAATGAATTCATTTCAAACTGCGAATGATTTCCCACATTTCAACGTAGGCAGGAGAGAAATCGCCCACAAGAAGAATTTTTGTTATATCGGGCGCTAAATAACACCAACAGGCGTAACGCCCGAAGGCATTGCAAATCGAATAAATAAACCCAGCGGTGCTTTTGCGCTATTAAGCAACATATGACCTTCAAAATCCTTATCAGTCAAGTCCAAGCTTCAGATATTCAGTTCCAATGTAAAATCCGTGCTTTTATATGGTTGAGCGTCCTGGGCGCTATAATCCGTGATGATTCGGAAACTGAAAACCTTTGTCAATTCGAGCCTGCTCAAAATCCTAAGGGCCTGGTGGCCGCATAGCCTAATGCTGACCTATTAGAACCGACAATGATCTCTCCATCGAGCTAACTATCAAACACAGGCGGTTTGGTTGGATAGGCCACGCACTGCGCAAATATGTTAGCCAAGTCTGCAGAGATGCCCTTTTGGGGAATCCATAAGGCGCAAGAAGCTGTGATAGACCTGGAGACGGATGATAGATGCTGACCTAAAGAGCTCGAATGCTAATTGGGACAATCTTAAGCCACTTGTTAAACAACTGTAACGGCTTCAATAAGTTGGGTTTGGCCCTACGTTCCACTCGGAGTTAAAGGATATGTTATTTTTTATATATTCACAATTATACTTTTCATCGAGGCATAGATCACTTTTTTCAATGCAATATTTTCTTATTAAATAATTTCCACTAATCGTTTTAGAAAATTTTGAACTTCAACTTATATATGTATAAACATATTAATCTAAAGTAATAAGTTTTAAATTTTTAACTTAATTTTTTTTACCCAGAGTTTTTCCAGATATATTGTTTCATGGTACAAGATATTTTAGTATGACAAAGTGCAATTTCCAAATAACTACAAAATGACCCTAATTTTTGACATTTTTTTTCACGAGTTATCATGCCTTTTCTTCCATACGCAAGAAGAAGCCTTGAATCGCCAACAAAACTATTGCCAAAATCAATGGCGTTCTGTAGCTACTTGAAACTTGCACTTTTTTACACAAAAATACTAGTAAAGCCTTTCAAATTTTAATTAAATTGGTTAATGCGTGATTACCACTCGGGAGTGCGTAGATTCGAATCACTGTGCATGAAACACCAAATGACAGAAAGAGTTTTTTTTCTAATAGGACCTTTCGGGAGGCAATGGTGAACTTCTGCGTGTATTTCTGCCATGAAAAAGCTCCTCATAAAAAATGTTTCCCGTTAGGAATCGGTCCCTCCATTTGTGGAACAACACAGGATACACACCGTAAGTAGGAGCAGAAGCTCGGCCAAACACCTAACATACAAATATTTTTTTCACCGTAAATTAAAAATTGCAGGTGCGGTTGGTCCGACCAGGTAGCCTCAAAAAAAAATCAGCTTCGTTGAATTAAAACTGTGTTGTAGCGATTTACTTTTATATTACTTTGAACAAAATACCGTTAAAAATACCGAAAAATAAAAAACAAAAAAAAAATTTAATAATAATAAGTCATCGATGAAACTATCTGAGCGGTCGTCACGCATTAGTGATTTTTAGAGACCAAACATCTCAACAGAGGAAGATAAAGCAAGGTATTCCGCGAGGTGGTGTCCCCTTGCTGTTCAACTTCTATATATCGAAGCTCCCCCAACCACCAGAGAGTGTCTTCCTGGTCTCATTCGCTTCGGACAATGGCATTGATGACCTGTGTGCCAAAGTGAACGTCTACCTCACCGACCTTTCTCGTTTTATCTCTGCGAGGAATGTCCAACTTTCCCTCACAAAGTCCCCGGCGACCCTCTTTACCACCTGGACAAAGGAGGTCAAACTGCAACTCAAGGTAAAAGTCGATAACACACCAATTCCAACTGTTAACAATCTCAAAATTTTGGGTGTAACCTTTGACAGTTTGCTCTCCCCAACTGCTATTGCCACTCAAGTCCCAAATCGCAATAAGGTCCTCAAATCGCTTGCCGGCAGCACTTGGAGCAAAGGCAAAGAAATGTTGCTATTGGCATTTAAGATAATTGGTCGGCCGTTTCTAAACTACGCTGCGCCTGTCTGGTCACCTGGAATTAGTGACACGCAATGGATAGGACTCCAGACTTGCCAAACCACTGCTATTCGGACAGCGACGGGTTGTCTCCTGATGTCGCCTCTTCAACACCTTCACAACGAGGCACAGATGCTCCCAGTAAAAGAGTACAATAAGCTACTCAGCAAACAGTTTCTGCTTGGGTGCTACCGCAGATTTCACCCTTGCAGACATCTGATTGAGCCAGAGCCGCCTCCCAGGCACGTCAGTAGACCCCTCCTCAATTACGCCGACGAGATCCAGGACAAACCGAACAGACAGCTACTGGATCGGACAGTGTACAGGCAGGCCATAAACGGCATTCATCGGGAGACTCTCACCACCTTCTTAACCTCCCGACCACCAAATCGGAGTCCCACCACCAAATCGGAGTCCCACCACCATCTGCAGCAGATGAAGAGGTCCAGCTTCCTCGTGAGACCCGCTTAACATTGGCACAATTACGTTCTGGATACTGTAGCAGGTTAGCACCTACTTATCCAAAATTTACCTTGACATACTAAACATATATCCTGCATATGAAGGCACCCCACACGACACTAACCACCTAACACCCCTCTCCCTCTGGACCCAACCTGTCGAAACAGCATGCTTCCTGGGCCTATCTTTAGATGAGTTAAACGAAGACGATCGGTGATATACACTACATTGACAGGGCTTGTATTGCTCCTACAATAAAAACAACAACAACATCGATGAAACAATAAAGAAGATTTTTCGGAATTAAAAAAATCACATTTAAATTTTTTTTCTTCCGCTGTTGTAGTGGCCTAACCCCAGGATTCTGCTTGAAAAGTTCCAAAATTTGGAATTTTTCGCTTAAGTCTCTAAGCAGTTATCATGGAACATTTATCGTAAATTTTTTAGACTCATTTGCAATATTTTCGAAGACACAAACACTGAATGCAGCAAGGCATCGCGAAGGTGCTCCAAATAGTGCCGGACGGGCTTTGAAGTGCGTTTTCTCAAATTTAGATTTTTTAAATTTTTATAAACTGATAGACACGATTCAAAGAAAATTTAACTAGGAATTCAAATGTTTTTCTTAGTGTCCTCTGCACTTCCAATTAAACTAAAACATTTAAGAATAATATTTTTTTGTATCTGTAGTGTGCCCAATGGCCTGTACTGCGATCTAAAAGATCTTTTGTGCCCTACCACATGGCTTAGAAGTAGTTAATAATATTCCTATTGACTGGAGCTACTATCATTAAATGTATTGCATCAGGTTCTATTGAATCTAGATGTTCTCTGCCTCAGATTGGGAATTGATTAGAAGTCAAATTCCAGTAAATTTTCCGCCTTGTGGACTAATTTCAGAATATCTGCAATCGGAGCATTCTTTATTTCAGTTGCATCCATTTGATCTCGATGAAAGATTTGCAGTCCTGTCTTGGGCAAGGCAATACAGTTGCACAAGATGTGCTCCGTGGTTTCATCGCCTTGTAAAAGTAAAAGTAAAAGTAACTAATCAGAAACCCTTCTGTTTTCCTGATGTCTACTTTACGCATGGTCTGCTGTTCCCTCTTGCAGGTAAAAGGTTTTCCAAGCCTTTTGGCTTGACATAGTTCTTGAGTGACTTTCCAATGGGTGATTCTTTGAGTTTCCTTCTAACTATTTACCCTGCAAGTAGCTTCTTCCCAGTTCATCCCGCAGTACGGTTCAGGACCGTAAAAATCTGCTGCCGACGCCGCTTTAGCAGATTCATCAGTAATTTCCTTACCTTTTATTCCCGAGTGACCCGGAATGTGAGGCTGGTACTACTAGCCTATCTATAGCAACAGTAGAACAGCTCTTCATAGCACCTGTATTTACCAGGCACGCCTGTTTTTGAAAACTACGAAGTGGTTACTTGCTTAGCTTTCACTCTCCAAAGAAGGAAGACATAGGTGATAGATTGGTGGGGTAGTATTAGATAAGCATCGGTCTAATTAGCATTGCGTATCTTCAATGAATCATTTTGAAGTCTAGAATTCGTGTTCTGCCCTAGACATATCGACCACCTCACATGGCTCTAGTGGCTTTTTCTAACCACGTTTCGAGGTGAGAGTTCCAATTTAGCTCCACTTTTCTCTTAGATAACACTTAGATATTTTACTTCGTTGGAGTAGCTTATAGTAGTTCCCTCTCTAATTATACTACCAACTCCAACTGGTTTGTGAAAACAAAGAAAATATTTAAGAAACTTTAATAGAAAATTAAAGTAATTTTACCTTCTTCCTGAGAACCGAATTCGTGTTTTCACACGCTTAGAATTTTCTTTTTTTTTTTTCTTTTTATAGTTGTATAGCCTTCTTAATAGTTTTAATAAGAGATAAATGCTAAAGCTACTTTTATTTTTTTATTTTCGTTTTCAGACAATATTTATACCTTTACCTTGCCACCTTGTATATATGGGGTGCTAAGGAAAAGTAGTTAGAAGTGCAGCATCCGAGTGTATACGAATACGAGTATATTTGAGTGCAATCTTTTTGCGTTCACTTTAGATATATACGAAATATTACGAAAATTTCGAGTAGCCCAGCTGACTTAGTTATTTCTTTTTCCTTAATAAAAAACTAGAAAAAAACGCCACTGAAAGGCCTCCGAAGCAGAGTCGCCTTAACAAATTTTACGTAATATATAATCTCAAATTTTATATTTTTCTTATTTTTTAACACATTTTTCTATTTAATTTACTGAGTACGTTATTTAATTTTCGCTACTCGGACCTATACACCCTGATACTTGAAATGACTTTCGCTATATTGGAAAAGGAGGGATTTCTTTTCACTTCACTTCATCTGCATGTGTCCCGTATGTTTGCGAATGCTTTAGAACAGCACTGCATATATTTATAAATATTACTTTATTGAGCATTTGATATTGTATTCATTGTTGTTGTTCCATATGTGATTCGCTCAGTTTTCATATGCCAACAAAACAGCCACCCTCACTCAGCTCATCGCAGCCAGCCATACAAATAGAAACCAGCATCAACATTTTTCTGCCTCAATCAACGCGCCCCAAATGCCGCTGGTGTTTTTGCTATTATTGTTATTTTTATTTGTATTTCTCTCGCTGTCGCTTTCGTAGAAGCGGGTCACCCTCTGTGCGTTGCCAGCTGGAGTGGCAAGCTGATTGTCGCGCAATGATTTGGACGCAGATGAATGATAAGCAAATGAATGCATGTAAATGTTTTTATACGAAATTATTAGCGTGCACGTGTATGTGTGTGTACGTATTTTTATGTATGTAAATACGTATTTTGGCACGTCTGTGACATTTGTGACGATTGCAGAGTGAATGCATTATTTTTATTTAATTTTTTTTTTGCAATTTTTGCAAACACGAAAATCGAAAATAAGCAAAAATCGTATGGGGGCAACTGTGGTTGAGTGCCTGCAGGCTTGCTCGTGCCACATCAACTGCTGATGATGTTTTGCCTTCACGCAACATGACTGCGAATTGATGATCTTATGCGGTTTTGTTGGCAGTCGCGCGTCGACATGACTCCGACAAGCGGTTGCAACTTCAAGATTTATGAGCAAAGAAATCAGGTACTTGATGAAAATTACAAAAGGCAACTAATAATTTATCAAATGCTGCAGAAACACACAGGCACATGTACATGTATGAGTATGTTGTTGTACTTAGATGATAGTGATTCTGATTACGAATTATCAACATACACATGCACATCTCTACATGTATGTGTCTGTATGTTAGCTGATAAAAGTTTTCCCTTGCGCAAGGGTTTCAATGGATTAGAATAAAGCCAGAAACGTGGCTACAATTTATCACAAAAGCACAGAGTAGGGAGTGAATAATGCAAAAACTTGTCATTATGTTAATTTCTAATGATTCTAATGGCAAGCGCCAGGAGAAATTCCGATAGGAATTCAGCATTGGAAATGTATCTTTTTCATGTATGTCATGGGGCAGAAAAACACATATAAATATTTAGAGTAGGGCGGGTCGATTTAAAAATCGCTCATTGCTCTGTGAAAATCGTATTCTAGGGATCAAAATAAGAAACTTTGCCGAAGGAACCATACATACCTCTAATACGAATTGTGATGTCCCCCAATTTGGGTCGAACGAAAAATCCCACTTTTACCCATTTAGAGTGCTCCATTCGAGTCCAAATGTATGACCGACCCCCACTAACTTTGGACGGCCGATCCACCCATGCTAGTGGCACACCCCCTGGAACTCCCCTGGGGGGTTCCCCATACAATCATTTCAAAATATCACCATTTTTGGCCTTTACATGAGAAAAGAAACTGAAAAGTTCGACCCAAATTGGGGGACATCAGAATACGTTTTAGAGGTATGGTTCCTTCGGCAAAGTTTCTTATTTTGATCCCTAGAATATGATTTTCACAGAGCAATGGGCGATTTTTTTGCCTCCCCACAAAAGACACTAAAAGTTCGACCCAAATTGGGGGACATCAGAATTTGTTTTAGAGGTATGGTTCCTTCGGCAAAGTTTCTTATTTTGATCCCTAGAATATGATTTTCACAGAGCAATGGGCGATTTTTTTGCCTCCCCACAAAAGACACTAAAAGTTCGACCCAAATTGGGGGACATCAGAATTCGTTTTAGAAGTATGGTTCCTTCGGCAACGTTTCTTATTTTGATACCTAGAATATGATTTTCACAGAGCAATGGGCGATTTTTTTGCCTCCCCACAAATCGACCCGACCTAATGTAGAAGCTTCAGTAAGCCTTTAAATCGTGTCTTTAGCATTCGCAGAATTCTGGGTACACATTTATATGTATTTTTCTAGTACTTATATTAATTTACTTATTTATTCTGAATACAATAAATCAATCACTTGAACATACACCCACCAAAAGTATTACAATGGCACCGCATGTTGACAAGGTTTGACTATTTGCATATTTGTTTTTCAATAATTTTTTTTTTTTTTTTTTTATAAAAATATACACAGTTTAGTTTGTGGTAAAGACCACAAAATTTTAATTTCTGAATCTGAATTTCAAACTTTATGCAACTTTGTGTTATAAAAATTCGAAAAATGAACATCAAAATTAAGATGTCTACTTTAAATCCTAATAGAGATCAGTCTGCATCTAATATTGCAAGTTTTTTTTTTATTGAAACGTTATAAAATTTGTATACATTTATTACACCTAGCTTAAGCTAACAAGTAACATTATTCCATCCTTAACATTGAAATTTAAAAACAATTATAAATATTTTACAAACAATTATACGAGGAGTGCCTTTTATATTTCGGGATTAGAGAACAAAAAGAAGTTTTAATCATCGAAAATCACTTTATTGTTTTTCAAAATATTCTCCATGAAGATCTATACACTTTTGCATGCGTTTGAACCAATTGTCGAAGCACTTTTGCCACTCTGAATGGGGCACCTTCAAAACATGCATTCTGAATGCCGCAACCGCTTCTTCAGGTGTCGAAAAACGTTGACCTCTCAGTTTGTTTTTTACGTACGGGAATAAAAAGAAGTCATTCGGTGCCAAGTCAGAACTATACGGCGGATGACCCATTAATTCGATGTTTTGGGTGCTCAAAAATGCAGTTGTTGAGAGCTCGCATTGTCCTGGTGAAGAGTGATCCGTCTTTGGCGATTGGTTTTCCTAATTTCTTGGAAGACAACTGGCAAACAAATGGTTGTGTACCACTCAGAATTTACTGTTCTGCGTTGTTCTAGTGGTACGGTTGCGACATGTCCAGTTTTTCCGAAAAAACAGGCGACCATTTGCTTGGAAGTGCTTCGAGCGCGAACAACTTTTGTTGGATTTGGCTCATCTTGAAACACCCATACAGTGGACTGCTGTTTAGTTTCGAGCTCATACGCGTAAATCCATGATTCATCACCTGTCACGATGTCATAGACGTGTTTCGAAGCCCCGCGATCGTATTTTTTGAGCATTTCCTTCGACCAATCGACACGAGCCTTTTTTTGAGCGATTGACAAATTGTGTGGGATCCAACGCGAACAAATTTTTTTGACAGTCAAATGTTTATGCAATATTGAATGTATGCTGGTCCCACTAATGCCTAAGATTGTCTCAATCTCACGATAGGTCACATGACGATCTTGCAATATCAGTTCGCGCACAGCATCAATGGTTTTCGGAACAACAACTGATTTTGGACGACCTTCACGAAATTCGACTTGGAGTGAACTACGACCGCGATTAAATTCACCGTACCATCGATAAACACTGGTCCTTGATGGAGCTTCATCGCCAAAAAATGAATGAAGTTCATCCATGCAATGTTGCTGAGTTAATCCACGTCGAAAGTTGTAAAAAATAATCGCACGAAAATGTTCACGATTTAATTCCATTTTTGGACCGAGATGAATCTTTTAAGTTACTGTAAATAACACAAATAGCGCTGGTATTTCAAAACGTTCTGAGTACGTAAAAGCCAAAAAATGTCAAACTTTGCGATACAGAAGTCAGTTGCCAGATTGCAACACCAGGGTTGCCAAATCCTGCCAAATAAAAGACACCTCTCGTATTGTGTTGGCGACTAAATATCGTGGCTTAGTTCTTCGAAGTCTTCTTGTGCAGACTGTTTTGATAAGCTCTGTAGCCTCCGGGTTTGTGTGCTCTTTCAGCCTGGTTTCATGCTCATTTGCAAGAATTGGGATTATATCAGCGACCTTTTTCACCGACAGATCATTGTGCAGGTCGTGATTTCGCAAATACCAAGGTGCATTGACCATGTCTCTTAGAATCTTATTCTGCAGGCGTTGTACAGCTTCAATGTGTGATTTAGTGGTACACCCCCATAATTCAATGCCGTATGTCCATACCGGCCTAACTACTTGATTGTATATTAATTAATAATTTGTTCTGTATTGACAATGTAGACTTTCTGCCAATTAACCATTTAATTGTTTTAATTTTTAAGTTTATTTCAGTTGCTTTCATTTTGACATGCTCTTTTCATTTGAGCTTTGCATCCAAGTCATACCCAAGTATTTTGCTGTATTACTATACGGAACAGTAGCAGATGATATTTGCACTGGGTTATAGGCTATTTTCTTGTTTGTAAAGTCTACGTGAACAGACTTGCTTTTCATTTCATTTGGTTTGATTCTCCAGTTTTCAGTCCATGCGACAACTTCATCTAGCGATGCCTGTAACTTTCTAATTGATTCATTTGCGTTATTTCCATAGGCTAAGATACACGTGTCATCAGCAAAAGTGGCTATCTTACTTGTATTTGAAACAGGTAAATCTGCAGTACAGAGCAAATACAGTACTGGCCCAAGAATGTTGCCTTGTGGTACACCAGCTTCAATTTTTTGAATGTTTGAGTATGCTTGCCTTTGTTTCACTCTAAAATATCTGTCTGTGAGATATGATTCCAATAGCACAGTATATTGATATGGGAGCATCGCTCTGAGCTTGCGGATTAGACCTTCGTGCCACACTTTATCAAACGCCTGTGCGATGTCAAGGAATATTGCTGAACACACTTGATTGTTTTCTATGGCCTCTTCTATGATGTGTACTATACGATGTATCTGATCTAACGTTGAATGTTTTTCTCGAAATCAAAATTGGAGAGATGGTATTAATTGTTTATTAGAAATTATATTCTTTAATCGTTAGGAAAATAGTTTTTCAAATAGCTTTCCGATGACAGGGAGTAATGCTATTGGGCGGTAAGATATGACTTCGTTGGGATTTTTCCCTGGCTTTGGGATCATTTTAATTTCAGAGATTTTCCAATGCATTGGTATGTTAATATGTTAGTGACCACAAGGCCTTTGCGTGGCTTAATGTCAGCCAAGTTAACCTAACCTAACCTTTGTGCAGAAGTTTTGTGAGCTATTTAGAAAGCGTCGGGTGTTTTTAAAACATGAATTCCGCGTATGAAAAACAATTTAAAGCAGTGTTCCTACGGTTGGTTAAGGTTGATGAATACAGCAATAAATACGGTCTCAAGATTGATTTCACTAAGATTAAATTCCTGGCTCTATGTTGAAAAAATATTTACAGTAATTTAACCTTATCGATGGCAAGGTGAACTCATAGAAAGAGTATCCAATTCCAGATACCTTTGATGTTGGATTAATGAGAGCTGGGAGTGCACCGAAGAAATTAAGACACGAGTAGAAAGGGGAAGATCAGCATTCTACAACTATAAAAAGATGATATGCAGTTAAAAATTCGTTTCCTCAAATGTTACGTATATACTGTGGGCAAAAAGTAAGGTGAATTTATTTGTCAAACTTCGCGGGATTAAAACTTCGCTCTAGTTATTTTTTTCATGAGTTGGCAGCACTGTTAATAACATCTGGGCCAACTTTCATGTGAATGTCATTATCAGTAATATATTTACGCTTGTGTTTACCAAACGACCAAGAGTACATTTTTCGATTTTTACAATATCTGATTTGATTGAGCAGAGAAGTGCCATCACATTTTGTTTGCGGAATGAAATTTCGGCTGCGGAAACGCTTAGCATGTTGCAGAAGGCATTTGGTGATTCGACCATCTCGCAGAAAAATGTTTAAAAGTGGTACAAAGATGTCAAAGAGGGTCGAGAACCTGTTGATGACTTGGAGCGCTCCGGACGACCATCAACGTCAACAGATGACCAACACGTCAATAAAGTGAGGGAGTTAGTGCTAAAAAATCGTCGGTTGACTGTTAAAGTCCTTACTGATATGATCGGAATATCAGAAGGATCTGTGAAAACCATTTTGAAAGACCATTTGGGCCTACGAAAAGTCAAATCTCGTTTGGTACCGAAAACTCTCAATTTCTTGGAAAAAATTCGTCCCGTTAATGTGTGTGAAACAGTGCTTTCAGACTATCAGGACAAGCTCAAATGCATCATTACGGGAGATGAGACTTGGATTTGTGCTTACGACCCTGAAACAACCGACCAATCAAGCGAATATCGTGCTAAAGACATTTTTTTCGATTTTCGTGGTGTGGTGCACTATGAATTCCATCCACCGGGCGAAACTGTTAATAAGGAATATTATTTGAGCGTTATGTGTCGTTTACGTGAAGCAATTCGTCTAAAAATACCAGAATTATGGGCCAACAACTTTTGGTTTTTGCATCACGATAATGCACCGTCTCACACTGCACTCGTTCTTCGTGACCATTTCGCCAAAAGTTCCACGGATATCGTTCCGCAATAACCGTATTCGCCTGATTTGGCTCCGTGTGACTTCTGGCTATTCCCAAAACTCAAGAGACCACTCTGGGGAACGCGTTTCGAGTCGATTGAGAAGATAAAAGCTGAATCGAAGAAGGTGCTGATGGCTATACCGGAAATGGACTATTTGGCATGTTTCGGGGATTGGAAAAATCGTTGGCATAAGTGTATTTCATCGAGAGGGGATTATTTTGAAGGGGATGAAATTGATTTACAAGAATAAATAAAGATTTTTCATTTTACAACCAAATTCACCTTACTTTTTGCCCACAATACTTTTGTATGTCATGGAGATATGGACTCCTTAATTGACTGACATGAACCGAGTGAAAGTCTCATGAACTGACCACGTTTCCAACACAGAAGTTCTTCGCCGAATATATCGGAGTAGGCAGCTTTTCAAAGGAAGGAAGCTTACCTAGGCTTACGTTCGAAAACAAGCTTGCAAATAAAGAAGAAGTTCTTATGTATACACCTTAAAGGTCTAAAATATCATTTGCATCTGCAGCAAAATATTTAAAGAAGTCGAAGGCAAATAAATGAGCGCAGTAAAAACGTTGACGACTTCCCCGGACAAGACTAAAAAAAATGCCTCTCTAAAGCCAGATCAGAAAATCATTGATTTGTGACAAAGCCGAACTTATTGTTGCTTGACACTGAAGCAGTTTTGGGGAAAAGTGGTGTTTATTTTGGATACACTGAAGATAATATTCGAGTATGTTTACGTGTAGAAGACCTAAAATTCCGGAGCACATTGAAAAAACCGCTGCTCTCATTACCCATATACCATCAAAAAAGACTAAGACTGGACCTAGAAAAAGTTAGAACGGAATTGGGCAAACGTAGTATTCACAGATGAATCCTCTTTTTGGGCGAATAGTTGCATACATCAATGCTGGGTACTGTTGATAATCGACAACTTCAACAAAGTGTTAAGCAACCTCCTAGGGCTAATATTTGGGGATGCTTCTCCGAAGAAAGATTTGGCCGTTTATTTGTGTTTACCGCCAAATTGAATGCAGATTTGATTAATAAAAATTACCAAAGAGCATCACTGCTATTAGCTGCAAAGAGGTTTGGAAGAACTAGCCAACCATGGATTTTACGAGGAGGCAGGGAACTCAAGTATCGAACCCGAAGATTTGTGGGGTGGAAACCGCAAAATGGGATTGAAATGTTGGATTGGCCTTCACATATGTCTGATACCAACCCTAGAGAAAATATTTGGGCAATAGTTAAGCAAAAGCTCAAAACAAAAAAAAAAAAAGAAAACAAAAACAAATTTGTATGATTAAATAGTTATCAGGACGAATTTGGCTGTTTTGGAGCCGACTACCTCCACAACTTGCGCAGAAATTAACACAGAATATGTCTTGAAGATGTGCAGTCATTTTAGCTAATGGTGGTGACTATATATTTTATTGAATATATGGCTTATAACTAATATTTTAAGCCCATACAATGTAGTTCGTTAGAAACGAATTGGTCAAATGGTGGTATGGCGGTCCGCCACTCGGAGTGTAACCAATTAAAAAGGCTATAAATTTAGTTTGGAAAATTACTTTTATTCAATTTGGGGTAAAAAATGAGTGAAAGTTATACAAAATAAAGAATCAGTTTACTTTTCCTCGATATGACCAGCTTTTGCCTTGACTATGGCCTTGAGACGATCCAGAAACGAATCGCAGGCAGCTCGAATGTGACTTGCAAGTATTTTGGCCCTATGGTGGACAATGACTTTTTATCAGCGCCTCGAGACTGGTGAATCTTATAGTTCGGACCCTGCTCTCCAAAATGGCCCAATGGTCCAAAGAGAATAATCCATCGGACTCGCGTCTGGTTAGTTTGAAAGGCATTGTGAGGACGTTATGAAGTTCGGAACGTTGTTTTTTAGCCATTCTTGGTTCACTCGAGGCTTGTGAGATGGTGACGAGTTCTGTTGAAACGCCCAAGAGCAGCCACCGAAATGTTTGTCTGCCCATGGCTTCAAAGCAACCCCCAGAATACTTTTCCGATAATACTTCGCATTTACCTTGACGCCAGACTCGATGAAAACGATTGGAGAGCGCCAATCTGCAGTTAAAACGGACCAAACCATTACCTGTGGCGGGTGCTGCTTCCAGTTGGCCAATCGATGACTCAAATTCTGATATGAATGGTGGGTTAAATAACCCCTATCGTTTTGGGAGTAAACAAGTTGCTCAATTTGAACAATTTTCTCGTCAGAAAATACAATGTTGGGAAATTGACCGCTTTGGTCCAGCGAAACAACTCGTTCGCTCTCTCCAGTCTGAATTGTTGCTGCTTTGGTGTGAGATCATGTGCCTTTTGAATCTTATAAGGCATAACTTTAAGATCATTTTTCAGTATGCGGCGGATGCAGCGGACGCTACGGGCAGTTATTTGCAGTTCTTTCGCCATTTGATGGGCACTTCGTGGGGGATTTCGCTCATGTCGCTTCTTCACTTTTTGAAGCATTCCACGTGACGTTGCAGTCTTTTGATGGCCACCTCCATGATGTTTCGCGATGCTACCAGTGTATCAGCTGCGCGAGCTATCTGAAGTTGGTTACACTTCGAGTGATAAACCCTGTATACCGAGTGTTTCGAAAAAACCATATACGTAGTTTAGGCGATTATAAAAATAGTACCTATGAAATTTACGTACGAAAGAAAAAAAAAAAAATTAGAGGATATACTCTTTCCTTTGTCTTTTTCTTATTTATTTACCGCCAAACTTTTAAAAATCTATTAACGAGAAGGTAGCGAGTGAAAATTCAACAACGCCATTGGCAAAAATTATGAATATTTCGATTGGCTGATTAATTTTGCGCCAGCAATAAATTATTTAAGTTAGGCTTTAGTCACCGCTTCGAAGTTTATAAATCCTCATAATAATTGTCATTTAATTGATGCCGCTGAAATGAAATATTTTTACTCAAAGAAAAATTTATGCTATAATTAACTCGCTCCCAATTTGAAAGCATCAATTTTGCCAGCGCTGTTGGCAATATTTAACTGGCGGAAAGCTAATAAAACTATGCAAATTATAAATGATTTCCCAACGGGTTGGAGCGAGCTTTCGTGCACTCGCACATTTGATTTTATTATACATGCACACAAACACACACACACACACAAGCACATTTTCAATGCTCATCCTTTTGTGATAAATTCAAAAATGCCATTTTATGCTTGAAAATAATTGTAGGTATATTTGCGAGTGAACACGAGTGCTTGGACTAAGTCGAAGCCACTAACGCAAATCATACACCCCCGTCGAGTGACACATACACACACAAACATACACACATACACTGCCTATCTATATGTAGCCCAATCTGTGCTCTGTGTTAGCAATTGCGCTCTTGAAGTTGTAGCCATTACGACTTAACCCCTCCCATTCGCTTTGTCCACATTTCATTTGGAACAACAATCCATTATTAATACGACTGTCATAAATTCAAGAACTTTTTCAATAAGGCAATTCTACAGCAGCAAAAAAGCACACACACACACAACAAATGAAAGCCCCAAGGAGTGAAGGCTGGTGTTTTGGCACGCAGGCGTTAAAGGGGCGTGAAGAATGCAAAGCAGTGCAGCGCAGCGCAGCGTAGCGTAGCGGAAGCACCAAATGAGTCCAACTAAATCACTGTGGTGTAATTAGTGTTAGTTTGTGTTGTTAGTGCAAACAAGTGCAGCTAAGCCGCAAAGTATCAGCACTACCCGAGCGTACATTATGAAATCCACCGACCGCTGGTAGAAATATAGCAAAATGGATGAGGAAGGTCGTGCACGGCTCGCATAGCGCCAGCGCTTGTATTGTTAAATACACGGGTATATACATATGTATGTATGTGTGCGTGTGTGCATGTGTTTGTTGGAATTTCAAAAGTCAAATCAACGCAAAATGCACGCATTGGCACAAAGCAAACATTAGCGTCAACTTTCAAATGTGCCAACAACACAAAGACGGTGCAGCGTTGGAGCAACGGCTGGCTCGAAGGCATCACCAACATTGAGCGCTCGATTGCTAAAATGCGGTGTTCGTTCGCTTGTCACTCACCGCCTTAGCTCCGCGGTTTCTCAGCTGCTTCAGCTGCTTAGTTACTTATCAAGCGTTTGCCTCTATTTGGTTGTTATTTGGCTGGTTGATGAGTTTCACAACACAGCTTGGCTTGCTGATGACACTGGTGCCAAGCAGTAGGTAATACTCGACTGACGTCTGTTGGCTGGCTGTTGAGTGTTAGTGGTAAGCACAACGACGCACGGCACACAGCACAGCAGCGCACGGCACAGAAGCACACAACGCGCATCCAGCGCGCAAAGTTATGGCAAATGTTAGTTGAAAAAGTGGTAGTTATCCGCAGTTCATAGTTATGCCATTTGCTTGTACTTCGTCCGTAGTTTACGAGAATAGTCATTATGGTTTGCCGAAATCATAAAATTCTGTAAAAGTTTATTACTACCGAAAGCGCGTGACGCGGCATGGCGGTGGTGCTAAAGTTTTTCTTTCACTTTTTTATACAAACTTTTTATTACTGCAAATCCGCTGTCGACGGGATACTGAAAAATTATACGTCATAGTCTTTGCTCTTTATTGTTTTCAGAATGAGCAGGAAGTTGAGAGAAATGTTTTTTATGTTTCACATAATTTACTGTCTAGCAGATTATGTCGCTTTTTTTGAATATTAATTGAACGCAATAAATTCAGCAAAATTAATCGTAGTCAAAATGGGGCAGCAGCGAGTAAGCAGGGAAAACGTTTGAGGTTAGATTTAGTGCAACGAGTTCAAACATAAAATCCCCGCTAACCTTTTTGCACTCCAGGTTGAGGAAATGGCTAAGGTGGGGAAACTAAAAGTAGGTGAACTCAACTGAACACCCGTAGCGAATCAAATTCAGTAGATTAATGAACAGAACTGAGTTTCTTCAAACTACCTTAATGACCAATAGCCCAGCGCCTTGTCACTTTTGCCGAAATGGCCTTAATGCGAGCAATGAAATATTGGCTATAAATCGGCCATATTGGCCATAGGCAAAATCGATAGCTCAGATAAGACTTGCTGGGCGTTAGACAAGTGCAAGCACTCAGTCCGGAAGGCCACTATACCCGTATAGATTAAAGTGGAAAGAATAGAGAGTCAGGATAGAAACAAAATGGATGGTAAAACGGAAAAATTGGTTTGTGCTCACTCTGCCGCAAATCATTTAGATTTATTGATGAATCTTAACAGATGCGGAAGATGAAGCGTTTCCACGACAGTCGATTCTAGGTTACCGAAACGACCCGGATTTATATCCGGCCAAGGACTGACACTCCAGCAGCATTCCCCATATGTAAGTATGGGGAATGTTTATGCTACTACAACATGCTACTACATGAAGAGTATGAACTTTATCCATACTTAATAAGTCGCAACCCAACAGCCTAAGTCTGATTCCAGCAAACGCCGGACAGCTACAGCTGTCCTCATTCTCAAGGGTCGCCAATGATTTCCATGCTAGCCATATGCTGATCACAGGCGTTATGCCCTGTGTTTACGCGCATCAATACCCTCAGGTCCTCTCTAATAAGTTTTAGGACGAAAGTCGTCAATTTCTTGTTTGGTTCTATCACAAACCACTGGGGTACCCTGTGATAGACAAACACAAGAAAACGTCTTCTATGTGTAGACCTCATGAAGTCGTCAGTTCTTAGTTTAATCGATGCAAAATTGACACCTAGAAAGTATTCAAGGCCCATTGGTACGCTTGCATCACCTTCATTAACCCATTTCGCTCCCTGTAATGCCATTCAATACTCAATAAAGACAAACTTTCTTGTGTTTTGCAACACTGTTCAGTTTCGTCTTACATTCACCGACTACATAATTTCGAAGAGCAGCGTGGGCTAGCAAGGGTTCTTAGTGCAGCTTGAATGTCACTACAACTGCCAATACCACTACCCCGTCACTTTTTCTCAGCAAGAGGATGTGAGCAATTGCGGTAATAGCGCAGACACACCAAATTTAGCGAAGTTCTCAACCATCTAAGCGATCCTTTTGGGAGAAAAATGCGAAACACAGATGGCGTTCCAAGCAGTAAGAAGGCGTTGTTCCTAAGCCACGGTAGGTGGGCATTCCCACTATTTAGGACTGGTAGCGGCAGGCTAATCACCTACGCTGTCAGAAATCGAAATTCATTAACGAAACCAACGCAGGACTGAGTTTTGTCGCGGCGCTGTGCTCTCGAAAGGAGTGAACAAGGAAAAAAAAAGTGTAAAGGCAACTTGTAAGTAAACAAGAATCATTTTTTTTAATGGTTTCAGTGACGCAATTTCTTAAATATGCTCTGGACAATAGTCCTGGTACATTTTGGTTTTAGGTTTTAGTTTTATATATTTTTATAGTCTTTAATTATATTAGTAATCCAATATACTGAAATATAAAACTATTTAAAACTGAATTATACTAAAAAATAAATAAATAAATAAATGAAAAACTTTACTAGACCATCAAAAAATAAGAAAAATATGCCTATTTTGTAAATTATGAACTCTAACAAATAAAAATTTTACAAAGCTTATTTTCTTTTTCTATGAAATTTTAATTTATGTATGCAATTTTCACATGAAACTTTAGAAATATTCTAGGCAAAACTACACTGATGATAAGGGAAACAAATTAGGATTTGCTAAGAAAAAATAGGAGCATTATAAAATGTCTCGGTACTCCTTAACTGACTTGCCAGCTAACAGCTTAAACAAACGCAAATCACGCTGTAATCGCATATGTAACATACAAGGTGGCCCAAATTTAAATGAATACATTTTTTACTAAATATGTTAAGCTAAGAGATAAAAAAGCTCCAGCATATGACCTACTAAATGGATAAATATTAAAAAAGTTACCTTAACTGGCATTGCAATGCTGAAGAAATATATTTGACTGCATCGTGGAGACTAAATACTTCTCGCGCCTATGGAAAATGTGCTCGAATTACCGCCATACCCAAACTTGGCAAAGATGCCAAAACACTGCCTCAATCAATACTTGCAAAAGTGTTCGAAAAAAATATTGTTTGGCCGACTAGAACCTATTCTGGTAGCAAAAAAAAGCGACACCAAGCCATTAATGCGGATTTAGACGCCAACACTCAACAGTCCAACAAATCCTCAAGGTTGTCAATCAAATACTTAAGTTTATGAATGGCAAAAAATACGCAACAAAATGTAGCTGTATACTTGGGGATGGCAAAATCATTTGATAAAGTTTGGCGTGAAGACTTTTGCATAAATTTCAACGAATCTTCTAACAAAACTATTATGAAATTTTGAAGAGTTACAAAAGGGGTTAGGGGTAGTCAGAATTTTCAAAAAAATGGAATTTTCTTTTTTACATTTTCTTAAAGTATAATATCTTAAAAATATGGTGTGAAAATTTGACGTGAATCGGGCAAACATTTTTCGAGTTATTCAACAATTAACAAAGGGCGCTCGGGTGCTTCAGAGCGTTCGAGAGCAAGTAGCTAGCAGCAGCTACAAGCAACGGACCTTTCGGGCTTTTTTGTTATGAATGTCAATTTTGATGTACATATAAGTATACCTAAATATATATATTCAGTAAAAAGGGTTAACGATGTGAAGTGTTACCTATTCAAAACACCATAACTTTTTTGTGTTAAATTTATTTTTATTGATTTCAAAGACAAATTGTTCAAAAATGATTACAATTTTAACATAAATTCACTTTAGCTCGATATGACCACCTTTTGCCTTGACTATAGCCATCAAAGGGTCAAAAAATGAGTTGCATGCTGCTCGAAAGTGATCTTGAGGTATTTTGGCCCATTCTCGTATAATCGCTTTTTTCAGCGCATCCGTACTGGACCAGATGGAATAGTAATGGATTTGCGTCTGGCGAATTCAAAAGCCATTGTATGGACGAAATGAAGGGTGGAACATGATTTTTTAACCATTCTTGGTTCACACGAACTTTATGAGACGGTGCCGAGTCCTGTTGAAACGTCCATAGTCTACGACCGAAATGTTTGCATGTCCCCAAATGTTTGCATGTCCCCCTCTAAAACAGCTTCGCATTCACTTTGACACCAGGCTCGATAAAAACGATTGGAGAGCGTTCATCAGCGGTCACTGCGGCCCAAACCATTACTTGCGATGGGAAATTGCTTCGAGTGGCCATACGCAGGCTCAAATTCTCGTACGAGCGTTCGGTCAAGTAAACACGATCGTTCTGAGTGTTTATGAACTGCTCAATTGGGAAATTTTTTTCATCAGAAAACACAATGTTAGGAAATTCCCCACGTTCGTGCAAGCGCAACAACTCCTTTGCTCTTTCGCACCGAACTTTTTTTTGCTGGGGTGGAGGATCGTGTGCGTTTTGGAACTTGTAAACCTTGACTTTGACCTCATTTTTCATTATGCGTCGAATGCTGTCTTGCGATATTTTCAGTTCTTTGGCCATTTTTCTTCCACTTCGATTTGGACTTCGTTCAAGTCGAGCCTTCACTTTCTGAACCCTTTCTGGCGTTTTGCAATGCTACCAGCATCATTGTAACGTTTTATAGTGCGATACACAAACATTTTATTCACTTTGAGGTGACTGAGCTCACGAACAATGGTTGGTTGTGATTTTCCAGCCAAAAATAACGCAGATGCTTTCCATTTCAATTCAACCGGGCTATTCGGGTCATGTTCTTCGATTTCGTTGTAACTCAAATATGTTGCTCTCTAGTCAAAATAATGAGGCACGTATTTTGTTCTTCGCCCGAAAAAATTTTTTTCAAGATTTATCGGCATTTTTGTTCTTCGGCTCAAAATCGATTTTTTTTTTCCTTATATAAGAATTTTTTTTTTTTAAATGCTCATAACTTAGCCAAAAACGAACCGATTTTAATGATTCTGGATTCAAAATGGTCATCATTACTTACACGAACGACTTCATGTAGAAACAATTGCAAAAAAGTAGTTGAACATATTTTATTTAGCATAAAACAAAAAAATTGAAATTTTTTCGAAATTCAATATTTCAAAAAGTGTATTTTTTTTTTTTTTTATAACTTTTTCCAAATCAAGAGGACACCTCAAACTTCAATTGAACTGAATGCCCAGTAGCTAAAACTAGTTGTTTTTGAGTAATGAATTTTTGAGTAAAAAACCTGTTTCGCACTTTTTTTTTTTGCTAAATAAAAAATTTTCAACTACTTTTTTGCAATTGTTTCTACATGAAGTCGCTCGTGTAAGTAATTACGATCATTTTGAACCTAGAATCATTAAAATCGGTTCATTTTTGACTAAGTTATGAGCATTTAAAAAACAAAATTCTTATATAAATAAAAAAAATCGATTTTGAGCCGAAAAACAAAATTGCCGATAACTCGCGAAAAAGATTTTTTTTTGGGCGAACAAAAAAATACGTGTCTCACTATTTTGACCAGAGAGCAACATATTTGAGTTACATCGAAATCGAAGAACATGAGCCGAATAGCCCGGTTGAATTGAAATGGAAAGCATCCGCAGTCACATTATTAAATTCCATGAATTCCATCACAGAAAAAAAATTCAACAAAACTGAGACGCAAATGCTTTTGATGGCTTATATGTAAACAACATAATGAACTGTTATTAGAACAATTTTGAGCTGTTTTACAGATACAAGCAGTGTGAAGTTGGTAACAATTCATATCGTTCACCCTGTATATAACCTACTATCACGGCCGGCCTCCTCCCTAGCTATGCCTCCGTTTATACAGCCGAAGCTGCAGCGATCCTTAATGGTATTATCTCCGCTGAAAACTCGTTACCGAAAGCAGTAATTTGCTCGGATAGCAAATCAGTCATTTACTCGACAATAATAAGACGCACATCATCTCCTGCATCAGGAGCGAATTATTAAAAAATAGCAACCGAATAAAACTTATGTGGGTTCCAGACCATGCAGGCATAAGAGGGAACAATCTAGCGGACGAACGGGCTAAATTGATTGGGGATCCTCTTCCCGTCATAATATCGTAAATAATCCAAACAGGATAAAACCAAACTACCCATTAAATTGCCTTTGTAACGATATGAAATCATTTGTCTGCCTTCGTCTAGGGCACACAATTGCCACACATTCATACGTTTTCAATGGTTCCAGCCCACCATGCTACCAACACTGTCATTCACCATCTTTAACGGTCTGCCACCTACCCGACGACTGCCCACATTTTGAACAAATCAGGAAAAGTATCTTCCGAAACCAAAGACCTTCTACACTGTTAAGAACTACTTCCTCAGAAAATATAGCAAAGATGTCAGAATTTCTAGTTAAATCTGGATTGAAAAAATTGATTTGATGTTTTCTCTTCTAACATAGTTACTACATATATTTTTACCATAGTCTTAATTAATTAAGTTTTCTAGTCTCCTTTTACATGTAAGACCTTTAAGCTAACTATCTGTTACTTTAACATCAGCGTGCCGAAGGTCCTGGCAGCCAGTGCTCCTTTTTACGTGTAAGAATAATTGTATTATTATTTCACGTCTGTAAATAAATAAATAAATATACCCTACTATATATATTTACAATTTCTAGGTAGTACAAGTGCTGAAAAATATTTTTTGAGTGGCCATATGCCTGTAGTCGTTGCACTGAGCAGTCGATAGTTGTGTGTTAAAATAAATAATTTTTTAAGTAATTTATAATGGCGCGTGATTCCAGAAAGGTTTCATGACAACTTTGGAGTTCTGAACATATTAATAAGTCGCGTTCAGTGAAAAGAAAGAATGTGTTTAGTTCGAAAACAGCGGAACGGGATGAAAGTCTTCAGAGTACATCTTCTAAAAAATTGAAGCAAAACCATGAAGATGATGTACCTGAATACAGCAGTACTGAGTTTCGAATAATACATTTTATTACGTATTCACTGGTACTCACTGCTATTTCTGCTCTTTTAAAGTGTAAAAAATGTAATGGAAATGTGAGAAATGGCCTAATTCTCATGGGTATGCTTGAAAAATGGATTCTGAATGTGTGAAAGTGGCATATAAGCGCGCTAACACAACACCCTTGAAGGTAGAATTCTACGTAGGCAACAGCGAATCGAGATTTCGGAAGCTGCTACAACGGCTGAAGAACTACTACATGACGCAGGAATATATGACACAGTGAAAGTAATTAAATAATTCGTATAACTCTACATAAATCGATAGTAAAATTTTGAAAGCGTTTTTTTTTTAAACTATGGCGGCCGCCGTAGCCGAATGGGTTGGTGCGTGATTACCATTCGGAATTCACAGAGAGGTCGTTGGTTCGAATCTCGGTGAAAGCAAAATTAATAAAAACATTTTTCTAATAGCGGTCGCCCCTCGGCAGGCAATGGCAAACCTCCGAGTGTATTTCTGCCATGAAAAAGCTCCTCATAAAAATATCTGCCGTTCGGAGTCGGCTTGAAACTGTAGGTCCCTCCATTTGTGGAACAACATCAAGACGTACGCCACAAATAGGAGAAGGAGCTCGGCCAAACACCCAAAAAGGGTGGATGCGCTAATTATATATATATATATATATGTTTTGAACTGGTGATCACTATAACTCAAAATCATTGGGTAGATTTAAATAAAATTTATACTGCTTTAAAAAAACATGAAAAACTCGTGCTTGATTGAAGGGTTTTTTTGAAAAATTTCGATTTTGTTTTAAACAATTAATTGTCGGGGTTTTTCTGTAAAATCTGGAACATATTTCTTGAGACCGCCATATTGTGAATTTTGAAAAAAAGCTTCCATCAGACATAAGATTATCTAATATATTAATTAATAATAAAAATAATTTTTCTCTTGTCCGATTGATTTGACAGACTCTCCAAATACTTGTGATGATCACCGCAAGGGACTTCTGGGGAAACGGGCTCCACACAAACAGCGATAACTTTTACAATTATTAAATTTTTTTTTTTGGAAATTTTGCTAAGGTCAAGTCGATACATGATGTATTAATGCTATGTTTTTGTTTTTGTAAAATAAAGCAATTGACTAGCGAAAAAAAGGTTATTGAAAATCATTATTTTTCCGGGCTTCTGAATACCCATGACCCCATAAATGATCGAAAATTTTATATCAAATATGAAGACGAATATTTCGATATCTTACCAATGCCAGTTGGAGTGTCTACCGTAGGGCAGTGTGCGAGGATCTCTTTTCAATGAAATTAAAAATAAGTACCGTCAATGAAATTGGCTTAGCGGATGCGGATCAAAAACTATGGCTTTATAGGAAGGTGCTTATATACAAAATAATTATTACGGAATAGAAATATGGGGAGTAGCTGAAATGTCAATCTTCAGCTTATACAGTGAACACAATCCAAAATATAACGCAATATAATAAATGCTGGTTGTTTTATTTCCAACGAAGCCATCCATCCAAAAAAAAGTTTTCTTGAGACATTGAAATCTTTATATTGACCTTAGTGCTGTTTAGTCAACCAGTTTAGTTCACCAGTGTCAAATATGTACAACTAACAAAAATTATAACTCTTCCGATAGGCTGATTAATTTAGCGCCACCTTGTATGCATAATTGCCGACTGTTAAAAATAAGCCAATTAGAGAGGGAGTAAAGAAAATTGTATCTAAATCTTACCAAGAAATTTGCCGCCTCTCAGTTGCTTACTATTTTACACTTAAACGCGTGGATTTTGCGCTCTTATCGCCGTCTCTTAAGATTTTTCATAAGTGTAAGACTGTGCATATGTTTATCATTACTTTTACGCATACATACATACAGACATATGAAGACGATTTTGATGCAAACCATGAAAAAATGAATTTAACACATCAAACCTTACAATGCCTTCATATGTTGTGGATTATCTTCCTTTGCTACTTCAAAGCTGTCTGCCTGTTTGTTGTCTTCTTTTTCTTTTTTTTTTACTGTTTTGTTTTTTAATAAGTGCCAACATCAAAGCACAAATGCTGAGGGCAGAACTGACAGACTGTGGCAATTGTGAATTGAAATTGTCAGTTTGTCAAGTACTTCAAGTGGTTTGTAAAGGCGTCCACTTGTGGCTGCCTATTGCCATTATTGGACTTAAGCAAGTCGAGGGATGAGTGGAATTAAAGATAGCCGTTGAGAAATAGAGCAAATGGAATACTTAAAAAATATTTAAAAAAGTATTTGAGCTCATATGCGAATCGCATGCAAATATTTTCCAATTCCAAATTCGGGCCATAAAAAATTCGTTATCATCTCACGATAGCGAACACTATTCACCCTAACTGCCTGACCGGCTTCATTTTGGAAAAAATACGGCCCAATGATGCTGCCGGCCCATAAACCGCACAGTCGCTCTTTGTCGGTGCATTGGTTCTTCGGCAATCACTCTTGGATTATCATTCACCCAAATGTGGCAATTCTGTTTATTGACGAATCCTCTGAGGTGAAAATATGCCTCATCACTGAAGATGATTTTCTTCCATATGCATTTTGATTTGAACGCCCGTTCTCATAATAACCCTGAATAACTTTAACTCTATCCCACATTTGCATCGCTTTTAAGTTTGTATCTGTAATGGCATTTCTCTTCCTTGGAATCTACTCAGCTTTAATCCCTTTAATCTGTTCTTTCCTTTTTTCATTCATTAGTGTTGACGATATTCTTTAAACTGCTCTATTTTTTTATTTATTATTCCTCAGTTGTGTCTGCCGTTCGCGCTTTAATTATCGCGCAAATTTGTTTGAAGTAAAAATATTTCACATTAATACTCATAATTGGCAAAGGTGGAGGGGCTGGTTATGCGGCACTTCAAGAGAACTACGCTGAGTGAAAGAGCCACATGCGGTTTGCATTTTCACCTACTATACATATTTACACACACACACATACATATGCATGTGGTGGTACATTGCATTCTGAATTTGTTGCCATTGGCGATTTTCCCACTTAAGTCAGAATTCAAATTACTCCACTCATTTTATAAATATTCAATTAATATCAGGCTGAAAATTCTCATATAATAATTCAGTAAATTTTCATCCAATCGTTCATATTTATGCGTGTGCACGTAGTTGTAGGTAATTGTATTCCCAGCAGTAAAACGTGCTGTACTATAACTACTTCTGCACAGAGCTACGTTGTAGAGCTACGTTCGTTGTAGTTTTTGAATCAGGCCTTCTCCGATCATATATGGGAAGCAACAGTTGTTTCGGGGCTTGGAAAAAACAATTGTGACGCATTCAGGCCAGACGGGTTACATAAAACCGTATATCAACTCTGCACATACTCAACAATAGGGATGCCAGCCCGTGATCCCGAAATTTCGGGAGCACACGTTTTTAAGTGTAGAAAATCTCGCTATAATTTATAAATTTTTACAAATCCAAGTACATTAAAGCATTAGGGAGGTCAATAGCGCAATCCCGAAATTTCGCGATCCCGTTTTTAAGTGCAGAAAATCTCGGTTCTTTTTATGTATATAGAAAATCTCGATTTTAATTTATTACATTTTTAAAATTCAAATGTAGAAAGGCAGATCTTTTGGGTGCGTTTTTTAAGGATCACAGATCCCGTCAATGTTGTTTTTTAGGTAAAAGTGTAGTAAATATTATATTTAAAAACTAAATTATCCAAAAAGCAAAATTAATCCAAAGTGTAAAATATTCAATATTTGTCGTGCAAAGCACCAGCATTCGCTTTTGCCATTGCAAAAACAAATCAAACACTCATTTCTGGTTCCGTTTTCCCGTTCTTTAAGCACATATTAGGTAGGTTAGGATAAATGGATGCACAAGCGAGGGTTAACTAACGAACAGGAGGGAAAAACAAGGAAGAGGCTTTGGATTAGAGGAGGATGACCAAGGGGTGACCTCTTCAAGCTACTGATAAATTTACCAGGTGTGTGATATTTAAACCCGCAATGTCCGCAAGTGTCGCAAAAAAGTGATAGCCCAGATAGCTGAATTTTAGCTCGATCAGTGCAGGGCAGCTGATGAAGAACGCCAGTTTCCTGGGACCCAGATGAGCCTTATATCAAAGTATTCGGTTGCAGTCGAGGGAGAAGTCACACACTCCCCGACTGATTTCACATGCACAAACAACGAGCCCAGGTGCTTTAATTGCCGGCTGACAGTCGGAGTAGATATTTACCATCTTTACAGTAATTACAGAGGTAAGCAACCAATCCACTGCTTCTTTAATAAGCGGCTGCCTCTGCTTGGTAGAGGCTACAGTTGTCCGGTAGCCTAAATTTAAACTTGATGGGGAGTTCTTAGTAGAATACTCTCCCACACAACCCTTCCCTTCATCTTCAAACCATCCCTAAACATGTTTGTTATGCCCCGCCTTCAAATTTTGCACAACGCCCACTTCTCCCTTGAGGGAATATGAATGGAAGTAGTATTGCTCGGGCTCAGCGAGGGTGTACATTGATATAGCACCATTGAGATGAACTCTAAGTTTCTAAGAACACTTGAGTGTCCGTAGCTTAAGTCGATCCTGTGACCTGAACTCTTTAATCAGTGCCAGTTTTCACTGTCCCCGGGTACCACATTCAGTTTGGCGCCCTCCTTACTGATGTCATCCTTTCCAGCAAATTCCACCCGACAGGAACTCCAGGTAGCAAAATTGGCTTAAAATTGTAATCCAGAATATAACTTTGGGCGAGAAGCCCCATCCTTTGCTGATAGCGCCTCTGCATCCACTGTTACCTTCTTGATTTTCTCCACAATATTGGGTTTCCACGTTAGCCCTCTGTGAAGTATGACTTCTAGGAACTTCACTCTGCCATGGCGCATGAGCGCAGCATACGCTATTGAATGGAGTGAGTATTAGTGCTTTTGCCCGAAATGTATGAAACACTTTTTTCTTGTAACTATAACATTAACTTTTTGCTCATATACGGTGTTCGTTTTATGCATTCATATGGTAGACATATTTTGTACAGATCTCTGCTTATGTTTTTAAAAATATAATTTGTATACCAATTAATTGAAATATTAAAAATTTTTTTTTTTTTTTTGATAATATATTTAAATTTATTTTGATATTCTCAACTATTAACATTTCATTTATAACTCTTTATAGCATAATTCTGTATGGATCTATGACGGATAACTCCTTTATCAGTAGCTTCTCCTCCAATTTGTGATGAGTGTCGTGATACTGTCGACCAAATGGAGGCACCTAAAGTTTTACGCCTACTCTGAACGGCTATTTCAGATACATTTTTTTATCGAGTTATTTCTGAATTAAAAAAATTATAAATTCTGCAAAGCATCCCAGGGTTCATAGATTAACAATTTTATTAAAAAATTAATCAACAACCAGAGCTGACATTCCATCCACTTTGCACCAGTTTGACGACAGTCAATAAGCTGTTGGTATGAAACCAGTCTTTTTTATAAGACTCCTCCTTAGCTACCACTACTTCACTTACACATATAAATAGTGCAACAAATATTTTTCGCTTATATTAAAATTCAATTTGGGTCAGCTCACTGAATATTTCACAGTAACAAAAACAAGACAAGAATTGCTATAATACGCAAAAAAGTGTGAAGGGATGGCAAAGAGCCACAATCTTCTGATTCTCCCAATGAATTCAAACTTTTTGCGTACACGTTGCATTTTTCAACCAACTCTTTCTTACTCGTCTCAGTGGCCCTCTGGTTTATTACTTTATTTTATACATTTGTACATTCGCATGTATAATAATTAAGTTTATCTGCACTGGACAATATCATATTTCCGCCTCAGTATTTTGCATTCACCTTCTGCATGAGCGCGTTGAATACTTTTTCATTAAATTAATATGGTTGCTATTTGCATGCGGCTGGCCGACGAGCAGCCAATGCAAAGCCACAGCCATTATTTGTTAGCGGCAGAGAAAAAAAGGGTGATACGCTCGGGGTGTGCTTAAAATCGTATTAACACTGAGCGAATTATGTTGGTGAATTCCTGTAGTGAATTGGCTGAAGTGCAAAAAAAAAAAGTGAAGAAGAGGAAAAAGGGTCGAGGTAAATCCGGAATGTTGATCTTTAAAACAACACTATTGGATATTTACTCAAAAATAATTTTATTTGCTCTTAACTTTGTACTCGTATAATGTGAGTACACATATCATAGTCAAAAATTATTCAATGTAACCTCCATCTCGTGCAATTACCTGCTCCAGCCGGGACCTGAAGCCCCCACATGCACGAGTTACCTCGTATTTGTCCATTGTGGTCATCATTTCCTCGATGGTTGTCTTCAGAGCGTCCTTAGTGTTAACTTTTGCTTCAACTGTGCTCCACACGTAATAATCAAGAGGATTGCAGTCTGGGCTTGAAGGTGGCCAAAAATCTGGTGACCAGTGATAAGGTAGGTTATTCTTGAGCCAAGCCTGAGTCTTCTTTGCCTTTTGAGCAGGTGCGGAGTCCTGCTGAAACACATATTCTCTTCCAGCAGCCACGCGGTCCATCCAGGGTTTAACAACTTGCATTTTTTTGTAACCAAACCACTCAATTATCGCTTTAGGGCTTTTTCCGGCGCGAAGTGACTCTAGTATCGCAGCTCTTTTGTGCTGCTTTCGACTCATCGTTTCACTAGCAATTACTCCGGCAATCCAATGTCAATCAGGAAACAATACACTAAAAATATGTCCCTTTATCAGCGAATTTAGACTTAACGCTACTGCTCCAGAGCTTTCGAAATGATTTCCGGATTGACCTCGACGGCCCTGTATATGGGCGGCATTTCAGAGGAGAAAGCGAAGTTTTGTCATGTCACTGTCCATCGAGTAATGGAGCCATTTGCAGAAAAAAAAGCTTTCCCTACCAGTTTGATGCTTCTGGCTTAAGCTTAAGGATATTGTTCACGTTCGTCTCAAGCCACAGAGTAGGTGGAGGGGTTTACTCCGATAAACTTGAGTTAGCCAATCATTTCGCCTATCTGATCATTGCAGTGTATTTCAGGTGGAAGTCACTGCCATAAGAGAGGGACTTACGGTAATAAAAACGTTAGTATTATACACAAATGAAGTCTTCATATACTCGGACAGTCAAGCAGCAATAAAAGCGCTAGAATCTGAAACACACTCGTCAAAAAAAGTCATAGAATGTTTCAAACTTTTAAATGGCATATCTAAATACTACAAATTACATCTTATTTGGGTACCAGGCCACAGTAATACGGCAGGGAACTGCAAGGCGGATGTACTTGCTCGAACCGGTACAACGCTTGATCTCCAACACTGATACCTATGCCTAAAGCCACTAAAGCCACCACAGCTAATGATAGATAGGGAAACCATCAATACGGTGCATACAAATTGGCAAAACCTCTCAACATGCGAACTAAGCAGACAGACATGGCCGAAATGGAACAGCGGTCGAGCAAAATGCTTGTTAAGATTTAACAGAGAAGCTATAAGAAAAATGATAGCGGTATTAACTGGCCCTTTTTTAATAGGCAGCCACGCTAGGAATCTCATACTTCGATTTAGGTAAAAGCTGTCTTAATACAGAAGAAGAGGAAACAGTCAGACACCTTTTATGTGACAGATACTTCCTTAGCTTAGGAGCTTAGGAGGCTCCGCACTCTTGATAAGACATTTTTAACTCATTTAGCGAATATAGCGCATCTAAAACTAACTAAGCTTTGCTCGCTTACCGGTTGGTTTGAAAAGGAACCCATAGGGTAAGGATAAGCTCCAGTGGTATCACAATGGACCTACGAAAGGTCTAAGTATGTCATTGCAACAACCAGCCTACCTACCTCGTCTCGAGCCCCGTGACCCTTTGGCTCCAAGTTGGAAGTCTAGGAATGGCCGATGAAGTTAATTTCTCGAGTGAGTACTTTCTGCTGCGACGAACGCCAACAATTTTTTTATTCTTTAATGGCTTCTGGCCGCCAAATTATTACCATTTTCTATACTCTAAAAACTAATTTTTCTTTTTGTAAAAAAATTGGTAAGTTACCTTGCACTAACTCGGATTGTGCTCAACAATGCAGATCCAAAATGGATAAACTCTGCGGAAGTGGGCAGTTCAGTATTTACTGGATACCAGAACTTAAAAGAATAAAAGGAAATGAGAGAGAGACGATTAGCTCGCTAAGGCAGGAATTCGCTTGCCGAGAATGAACAGGGCAGACATACACCCCTCACTCTCCTTCCTGAAAATGAACTGAATGAGGAACTAGCGCTGCAAACGCAGTCGATATAGGAACACTCAACCTCGCACCGAACTGCCAAAATTATGCTAAGCACTTGGAATACGAAAACTGCAAATTTTTATTTATCACTTCCTAGAAAAGGCTGCAAAATATTGGTTGGAGTACTTGCTGGGACACTACCTCCCCCATATCACGCAGCCTAAATGGGATTAGTCAGAGCTTTGGAAAACCCAGTTGCCATTGCCTTGCTCTTTGTAGGACTCGGCAAATGTGCCGAGGACCAACATATTTTTCGTCCTGAAGGAAATTTCTGACAAAAGGCTGAATGGTTTGTTAAAACTCAAGAAAGACTTGCATTAAGAATTACAATATATAAAATAATATCGTCGACTGTAAATACTTAGCACTGGTAACACAACGGACCCTAGTGGCCTAAGTGAGAGCTTTTTATAAATCAGCCAACTCTGCCTAACCTAACCTACCACTTTTTGTGTTCTGGAAATTCTATTTTTCTGCTTTTCTTTTATTTTTTCTCAATTCATTTTGCACGGTAGGGCTACCAAAACAAATTTGTAAATCATTGGATATGCAAAAAATATTCATTAGAGCTCACTGAATAGTTTTACTATTATACCAATTCATAATTTTTACGTCTGGTGATCGTATAGACCACATTTTTTTAATTTTATCGAAAAAATTATAATTAATAGAAAATTAGTATATTTATTACATTGGTTGGCAAATAAGCAATTGCGGATTTTTTTTTTAATCAAAGAAAATTTTTTCATGGAAGTTAATAACTTTATTCTGTAATGTATTGCCCATTTTGATGGATGATCTTTTGCCATCTTTCAGGCAGCATCATAATCTCACGCTCATAAAACTTCTGGCTTTTATTATCAAAAAACTGAATCAGGTACGATTTGACATCATCATCATTATTGAAATTTTTACCATTCAAGGAGTATTGTAAAGAGCGAAGCAAAAAGTAGTAAGACGGTGCAAGGGCAGGACTGAATGGTGGATGTGGCAAAACATCCCAACCAAGCTCCAATAGTTTTTGCCGAGTGGCCAAAGATGTGTGTGGCCTTGCATTGTCATGATGGAATACAATACTTTTTCGATTTGTCAATTCAAGCCGCTTTTCTTCAACTGTATTGCTTAATCTCGTTAGTTGTTCAATGTAGACATCAGAATTGATCGTCCGGTTGGGTGGTAAGAGTTTAAAGTAGACAAGTCCTTTGTAATCCCATAAAACTGATAACAAAACCTTCTTTTGATGAATATCAGCTTTTGATGTTGCTTGAGTTGGTTCATCTGGCCTGCTCCATGATTTTTTCCGCTTGATATTGTTGTAAACAACCCATTTTTCATCGCCAGCTATCGGCGTTTAATAAATGGATAATTTTTATTACGTTACTTTAACAAATCGTAATTGTTAATGCTTTGCGGTAAATGCGTTTCTCTCAGTTCGTAAGGAACCCATGTATCGAGTTTTTGAACATAGCCAAGTTGTTTTAAATGATTTCCAATGCAGTTATGTGATACATTAAGCTTCTCTGCAATCTCACGTGTTGTACTGTGGCGATCTAAATCGATTATTGCTTTGATTAGGGCGTCATCAACTTCAACTGGACGACCAGAGCGTTTTTCATCTTTGAGTGAAAAATCACCAGAACGAAATTTGGCAAACCAATTTTGACACTGCCGTTCTTTTGAGGTTTCGTCACCATAAACACCACATTACTTTTTATAAGCTTGCAATGTGGTTTTCCCTTTGCGAAAATACAAAAAGCAAGCCAACTATCAAATAACAAAATGTGTTTTACATTTGAACTACATCTGCAAACCTAAAAACTGAACTGAAGCCATCTGTGAGTGAAATCCGCAATTACTTAGATGCCAACCCAACATTTCATTTACCTGTTATTATATTTTACATTTGAAAAGGAAGAAACACAGATTTTTTCATTTCAAAATGATATTTAGTGCTACTCCTACCGCAAAGCCCTTGAAGTTTCAGATATATATATTTTACATAGGAGCATAGCATTTATAGGGGAGTATGTGGGTTTTTCACAAATTTTATAAAAATTATAAATTCTAATAAATATAATAAATTGGGAATTATTTTTTATTTCCAATAAAACATATTTATTACTTAAACATGATAAAGTTATGAGATATTTATTAAAAAATCAAATTTACTCTCTTTTATAAAACCAAAGTGTCAAAGTTTTATGTTAAACTAGCTGACCCGGTGAACTTTCTTCCGCCCTAGAGGCAATAAAAAAGCAGATTTTTGATTTTATTAAGTTAATTTTTTTTAATAATCAAGTATTTCAATGAAGTTTTAATAGATTGCACTCTTCAGTTAAGCACCTTGTGATACACGAAAACTTTATTTCTTTATAAAGATAAAACTTAAAATTCGACGAATCGATTTGTTTGTTTATTTTTCTTGTTTAAAAGGTTTTGCGGTTCGTTAACACAATTTTTTAGTTTAAAATGCACTCTATTATTCAGCATAGTCTCCCTGAACATCAATTCGCTTGTTCCAAAGAAGTGAGCATCTGGATGGGCTGCAAAATACGCTTCTGTTATGAACTCATCATTTGATGGAAAAGCTTTCCCGGCATGCTTTTTTTTAGATCTAGAAACAGATGGAAGAGGATTTTCCTGATGAGAAAAAAATTTTTCTTTTGCAAACTGATCTTTTTTTACTAATTTTTTTCTTCAGCTAAAAAATTTATTTGATTGCAAAAATTATGTGGCAATCTTACTGAAAAATATGTGCTATTAATGTTGTTTTTAAACAGGAATCACTATTGTGATATTTATAATAATTTTTAAATAATGTAATATATAATAATTAAAAATATGTGGCAACCCTATACTAAAATTATAAATATTGAGGTAGGTGAATTTGTTTTAACTCTTTCATTTCGTGTTTTAACCTACAAAATAATTTATTAAATTTTGATTTTATTTAAAAGATTAGCTGGCAACCCTATTTATAAAGGGTTTTCCAATAACAGCTGTTACTTTGAATATTTTGAATGATTAACGATTTGTTATGGCCGAAATTGGATCGTATTGATCTGGACAAATAATTCAACAAGAAAATAAATAAATAAATAATTCAACAAGACGGCACTACGTGCCACACAAGCAACGAAGCCATTGAACTTTTACGAGAAAAGTTTCCGGACAGTGTTATCTTTCGAAGAGGTGAGCACAATTGGCTACCGAAATCTTGTGATTTAACACCTTGTGGCTTCATTATTTGGGAAAGAGAAGGTCTACGCCAAGAACCCAGGGTCGACTCGAGATTTCCAAGATGGAAATCGTGAGTCTATCAAGGACATAGGGCAGCCACTTTGCAATTCGATTATGGAAAATTTCATGAAAAGGATATTGTCCTGCAAGCGCGGTAGTGGTGGTCATTTGCCTGATGTTATTTTCCGCTATTAACGGCATAGCTTCCTCTTTATAATGAAATAAACATCCGATCATTTATGTTAAAAATAGCATTTTTCTTTGAATATCAAAATAACCCCTTTTATTGGAAAACCCTTTATACATTTTTTATTTAAGATTGTAAAAATAATTTTTATTTGATACCCTTATTGTGATTATTTTACAAGTGTATAGATAATTGCGAAATGGTGGCAACCTTATTCAAAATTTTTTTAGAAAAAGTAGCTATCCAAGTGAACTGAGAATTCAAAGCATATAAATACAAAATTGCATTAAGTTTCTAATTTTATTTCTATACAAGAACCAGTAAGCCCGGCTGCGATTCGCTGGGGCTCAATCAAATAAAATGGCATAAAATATTTCTCTTCGTCTAGCTGATGCAATGAAACCTCTCTTGAGCGAAGATGTCTATTCAAAAGAGAGCAACTTCTTACGATTTATCAGATTTCGTTTTCTTTCTTAGCATGGCAGTGCTGGATCGACCACTGCTTCCGCAAATCTTTTGCGATAGTCTGCAGCGTTGGGTTTGATTAACAATCCGAGGCTGATCACTGGGATTTTCCATGCGTTGATGGTCCACCCAGTCTCGAGTAAAGATTAACAGCACCACCAACGTGAAGGAAAAGCAAGAATATTGACAGTTAGAGGAGGGAAGCATCATTTCGTTGGATCAGCAAGATCAAGTTGCATCACTACCCTTTCGCAGCGCCATATGATTTGGTATGGACAAAAATTTCTGCTCAAGGCAGTTGTCCGACTAATAGCGGTATCCGTTCGGAGAGGTTATATATGTAAACAGTGTAAACTGATCTTTGAACTGTTAGCGAGAATATTTGAGCCAAAATGTGGGTAAAAATATGATATGAAGAGATATCTCCACAACAGCGGAACCTATCGGATAATCTGGCGATTTTCTTCCTGCCTTAAAGCCAAACTTATTCTATGAGTTTAAACTCAATAGGCTAGCTACTTTTCTGCTTACCGCTCATAAGCATTTATGTTAAATTTTAGTTATTTATAATAAAAAGATTATTAGTGCTATTATTTCTATTTTTGTATAAGCTCAAAAACCATTGAAAACTATTTAATTAATATATACCACCTTAAAAAAACATATTCATTCAAGTACCTCTGAATCTACACAAAAAATACACTCATTAGTTTGCTAGTTGAAAAAGATCACATCACACCCTTGGCACCCTGCATTTGACATTTCCTTGCACGGCAACCCCGATTCATTAAGAAAATTTAATAAGTAATACTCGTACGCATATGCGCGTATTTCCATACTCATAATTTTCCTGCATTTTTCCTTATCATCCTTTCGGTTGTGCCGCTGCAGATGATGCGGTTCAATGCGCAAAGCTTTTTCCCATTTTTTCGCGAGTGTGTGTGTGTGTGTAGTGATGGAGCCGCCAAAGTACCGCCGAGCTAAAGCAATGAGATTGCGCGCGTACCTCTACACACACAATTACATGAGTGCTTACATGAATATGCATAATTGTAGCGGAGGATTGTAAATGCGTAATGGCAATTACAACAACTGCGCTGCAACTCCACTGGCTTGCCACATGCCAGCGCCAGCCGAATTATGGTTATTCATACGCTGTAGTAGTATTACATTTATGCATTTTGTTGCTGCTTCTGTTGCACGCGTTTTTTACGTGAGCAATGAATTTTTGTCTGGCGCTCATTTTTCTGCTGACTTTTGCTAGGATTTCGCTCGTTGTTTTCCGTTTCTGCAGATCTCAACACATTTCCTTCTTTTGCTTTGCATTACAGTTACATATATCATCTGTGTGTGTGTGCGCATTTGTAGTTGTGTGCGTATTACATGAATATGCACCATATTCATGCATGAGCGCACAAATTGCGGGTTATGCGACAGGCGAGGCGGCGCAATACTTTCGTAACTTTTTAATAAGCTTATAAAGCTATTTATGAGTGCTTGCATAAAACTTAAAGCATTCAAAAGAAATGTTAAAATAATAATAAGGGGTAATCAATACAAGTTATGTACTGTTACCTTGCTTGCCTTGAAGTAAATTATTCTTTTTGACTTTTTTCAAAGAAAATGTGTAACATTTTTACAGAGCTCTTTATTCTTTATATATCTAGCAGTTTCAAGCAGAATTGGAAGTTATAGAGTTACGTTTCAGCGAATGCTTCGGCAGATATTAAAAGTATGCAGCCAGCGAAAAAACGAAATGACCTCAACGTTTTGAGCAGTTATTCCTAACTTTAGCTTTTTGAAGTGAAAATTTCTTTAGAATCGTTGGGAGTGATTTGAGAAAAAGTGAAACGAAAAAGCGACACCAAAAAGAAGAAGAAAAAAGATATACGTATATATATGTATGTATAGAAAATGCTTCATTACCAGGCACACAGAAGGATGGCATAAGCAAATTTAAATTTGTGAATTTATATATGTATGTATATATGCGGATATATGTATATATGTTGTGTGTATGTACATATGTGCCTCGCCACAGCAAAACATACGGTAAAATTTCTCAAGAAATCCAGCGCGCATTCATAGGCACAGCATTGCATGTACAGTAGGGCGGGTCGATTTAAAAATCGCTCATTGCTCTATGAAAATCGTATTCTAGGGATCAAAATAAGAAACTTTGCCGAAGGAACCATACCTCTAAAACGAATTCTGATGTCCCCCAATTTCAAAATGTCACCATTTTTGGCCTTTATATGAAAAAATCAGCTAAATGGCTATGTTTTTTCTTTATTTTTATTTATTTATAATATTATCTATTTTTTCTCTTAAGAAATTTATTTAGTCAGAACATATGTAAATGAATGAATGTGAGTTATAGAAAAGAAACTAAAAAGTTCGACCCATATTGGGGGACATCAGAAATCGTTTTAGAGGTATGGTTCCTTCGGCAAAATTTCTTATTCTGATCCCTAGAATATGATTTTCACAGAGCAATGGGCGATTTTTTTGCCTTCCCACAAATCGACCCGGCCTAATGTACAGTAACCTTGAACAGGCAGCTGCGGTTGTCGAGCATTTAGAAACATATATTTACATACATATATGGGTGCAAACATATTTACGGAGCCGCGGGATTTACGTGTTTTGCCGTTAAGTTGCGTAAAAAAAACTAATTCTGTTTTTGATTATTAAAATTTATTTATTTTAATTCAATACAACAAACTACTCCGATGGAAGGGAGGAATCAGACTGGCTTTATTGTTTTACTTCAGGTAAAATCAAAGCTTACATATGTATATATATTTGCTTACTCGGTATATTACAATTTTATTTTCTTATTTGCTAATTACATTGGTTTATGAAAAATACTTATTAATATTACATTTTCGTGTGGGAACGGAAATGCTGATTTGGCAATATTTATTGTAGTGGACAGTAAAGTTAGTTAATTTTGGAAAAATAATTTTGATTTGTGAATTTAATAATAATTTTTGCAAACAAAACGGAAGTTGGTTTAATATTACATTTTGTCTTTAGTTATACTTGCAATGAAATCATCTATGCTTGGTTTTATATATGTAATGCTTGGTTTTATATATGTAACTCGGGCACTCGACTTGACAAAAATTGAATATTGGCAAATAATTCTACGCGAAATATTCCAATATTGACTATTTTCGAATTGTCGAGAAAATTAGCATATGGGCGGCTCGTTTTATGAATGAAAGTACTTGCTCTTAGAACTATGAGCTCGAATTTATAAATCAATTTTTTGATGATGAGTTTTTGTTGCACAGTACAATAGTTGAAACTGTTCGGCGCCGCCGCGACTGTTCAGCGCTATGGCAACTAGGATGATGGCCGCTACGCCTGCGCCTATTAATGCATTTTGTTCTTGTAGTCGCTAGGCATAGAATTTTAGCTTTGGACGACATACGCATTTACAGGAATAAAGTGAGTGGCCTGTGTGTGCGGTTGTATGTAGATGCATATGTGTATATTAATAAGCATTGTTTTGCTGGAAGTTCAGAACACAAATATGTATGTACGTACATAGGCTAGGCCATAGTATAGCATACATACATATGTATATTATAAAAAATTCAAACCAAGCGTCCTACGAATGTTTGCGTGTATGTTAGTACGTCTGTGTATTATACGCGTTACGACGGTCATAATAGCAACCCCGTGTGCTGTATTGCGTCCGTATTTTTATATTCGTAAATGTTTTAATTTTTAAATGTTTACCGCAATTATGCCGAAAAATAATGCAGAAAACTGTCGTGAATATCGACAGAAAAAAACAACAATTGACACGGTATTTCAAAGATATGTTGACAACATCGAAACCAAAGCATTTGTATCATATTTTAGCTATCATAAGCCACTCATATCATTTGTTGAAATTGAAAACATTGAGGATGAATAAAATATGAACTTTGTAGCAATATTATAATGAACCTATAATTATCCCGCTCCTAATGCTGCCTTCGTCTCATTCTCTCTCAGTTTGTTTTACGGAAGGTTTCACTTCTATCGCGTCTAACCGTTAGACTGGTATTTTTTAATTTAATTATTCGTCTTATAAAATTATATCTCATTTTATAATAAAAATAATATTACGTTTTATAATAAATATATTAAAAAAAAAAATAATATAAATTCAAATTTAAAACTTGGCACAGAAATTAATCAAATTTCGCAAACTTTTCTTCCCAATTCCCTGGATTTTAGTTGGAATGCACAAATATGGGTATGGGAATAAGTTTCCGTCCTTGTAAAAGAGTTGTCGCTGCTGGTACTATTTCGACGCTTTCAGAGTCCAGAGAGCAGGTAACTGGGTGCCACATTAATTTGAGGAGAGAGGATATCGAGAGACGTTTGTTGAGGTGTGAGATGCTTCTTGAATGGCAGGAAAGCGTCGAAAAAGTTGGAGCCTACCAAGTGAACCAGGTCCATCCACAACGAAAAAACTACTCATGATTCAAAGGTTATGTGGCGCATCTGGTGGGATCAGAAGGGTGTCATCTAATATGAGCTCCTCAAACCATCTGAAACCATCACTGGCGATCGTTACCGACTGCAGCTAATGCGTTTGAAACGAGCTCTCAAAGGAAAGCGGCCGGAATGAGACGGTAGATATGAGAAACTTATTTTCCTGCATGACAGCGTCAGGCCACATGTTGATGTTGTGAAATCTTGCCCCACCCGCCGTATTGCCCAGACATTGCACCTTCGGATTACTTCTAACTTATTCTTCGGAAACTTATTCCCATACCCAGTATACTTTTTTTTTGTATGCAGTTTTACAATCCATAAATTTTTAGCACATAAAATGTAAATTTCAAATTGCTCAAAAACCGCTATGATTTTTATAATTTTTTCTCTTGTCGGCATTACGTATTTTCTACCCATAAAGAAAGCGCGACGTTTTGCTTTTACATCAGTGGAAAGAACCATCACAAATCAATCAGCGTATGCAGCCACATAAGAGTTGCACTTTATTATAATAGAAATTAGTGCGCTATAAAACTGAATGCACAGCTTTTAATTCGGATTAAAAAGCCGAAAATTTTGAAGAAAGTTTATTGATTTTTTTAATGAAAAAGTTCTGAGTTCGAATTTCCATGGGTTTTGTCACATAATGAGCTATATTTTAATAAAAAAATAGTGCGAATTGGTAGCATAAAAAAGAAAGAACATAAGAATAGTCCGAAATAGCCAGGCAAAATGTTGGGGTGGCCTTTTTGATATATTTTTTATGTATTTAAAGACCTCTTCGATTCCCGAAGCATTAGCAAGTGGCGAATATATAAAAGAACTCACATAAATGAAAATATCTTAGTAGCGCTGGAATAGAGCTGTCTAAATTTACATATCTTTGTAAAATAGTGAATTATATCAGTTTTAGGAGGCATAAAAATAGTCACCAGCAACGAATATTCCGCGACATCTTGTTGTCTTTGTCTTCCTCGACATTCTTCGTCAAGTAAGCAGATCTTAGATATGGCGAGCAGGGAGTTGGCGAATCGAAAGCAACTTGTGTTCGCCAAAATCGCAAATTAGGCATTCAATTATTTCAGATTCACAAATTTCAAATAGGAAAATCACAATCCGAAATAACCTAAAAATAGCCTGTAAAACTTTAACTAAAATTAATTTAAAAATCAGTAGACGACTATTTTTAATTTCTTCAAAACTTTGCCACTCACAATGGGGCGGTGATTATCTACAATTTGGGTTGGGTTTCATAATTTGAAAATTAAATATTAGTCAGCTAAGGTGCAGCAGCAAATTATATTGGTTTCCTCTTTAAAAAAAAGCTTAGGGAACGTGGGAGTGAGGAAGATATTAAAATTGTTTCTGGTACTTCAACCATTTCACCTACCTCCTTATATATATGTAGTTAAGCCAACATGGGGGTTGGGCTACAAAATCGTTATGAAAAAGCTAGGAGCCAAATCCCCTGCTGCTGAAATGGAAACCGAAGTGGTAAGCAAAATAGTGGACACACTCTTCCCAACACACTGTGTTGAGAGGGAAGAAGTCGAGTATGAAGCAACGGAACCTGCCCCATTCACAGAAAAAGAACTAAAAGACGCTGCAAAAGCAATGAAATGCAATAAAGCGCCAGGACATGATGGCATAGTTGCGGAAATATTGAAACTATTGGCAATCGAACGTCCTCTTTTGCTGCTAGACATGTACAACGCATGCCTAAAAGAAGGAATTTTTTCAAAAATATGGAAAAAACAAAAACTAGTTCTAATCAGTAAGGGAAAGGAAGACCCGACATTAGCGTCCGCTTATAAACCGCTATGTATGCTGTATATCGCGGAAAAACTATTTGAGAAATTGATAAAGCATAGGCTTAACGAAGCCGTAGAGAACAGTGGCGGCCTGCTTGACAGGCAATATGGTTTTAGAAGTGGCAGATCTACCTTAGGAGCATGCTCAGGCAGGTAATCGATACCCCGAACGCTTAGTATTACCAGCCACACTGGATATTAGATATGCTTTCAACAGTTTAAGATGGGACGATGTAATTGAAGCCTTAAAGGTAAAATTCAAGATCCCGAATTATCTATTGAAGATTATTCGTAGCTATCTAAGCAGCAGTTGCGGCCCAAGGGTCAAAGACAAAGGACCTGAACTTTGGAATATAAGCTTCTGTGAAATCCTTCAAATAGAGAAGCCTGAGGACGTGAATTAAGTGGGATACGCAGATGACATTGCAGCTGTAATAATCGCTCGAAACACTGACGAAGCCAAAAGGAAGGTAAATCAGGTGATTTACCGAGTTTAAACATGGCTAGAAGACCATGGATTAAGGCTGGCCACAGATAAAACAGAGCTAATCCTTCTAACAAATAGACATATCCCATTAGAAATAGATATACAAGTACTCGATGCCACTTTATGGACAAAGAGAGTGGTCAAATACCTAGGAGTGCCGTTAGGCACAAGGTGCCCAGTAAGGTCATACACCATTCTGCCACATGAGCTGCCAAAGTAAGCGGTATGTTAAGTAAGCTCATGGCAAACCTTGGAGGTCCAACGCAGAACAAGCGAAAACTTTTAATGGACACGACGAACTCGATTCTCTTATGCGGATGCGAAATATGGGCAGATTCGCTAAGAGTGCAACGCACCTGCGCTCTCAGAGCGGCTTCGTCATATAGAACAGTATCTGAAGCAGCGGTTTTAGTTATCACCGGAACCATCTCTATACTACAGGTATTCTAGCACAAGAGCTCAAACGGGGATGGGAGGCAAAAAACACAGGAATTCCAGTACCACGCTTCTCCGATATTAGAGTTCAAACGCTCTCACTTTGGCAGGCAAGATGGAACCGTGAACGATATGGTAGATGGGCAGCGAGACTAATACCCGATCTAAAAAGGTGTGTAGAAAGAAAGCACGGTGAGGTTAACTATAACCTCACACAGTTTTTGTCGGATATGGATCCTGTAGCAAGTATTTGTGACGAATCGGTAAAGTGCGCTTACCAAACTGCATATATGGAGATACTGAGTTTGATGATGTGATGCACACTTTCTTTAAATATGAGGGGTGGAACATAGAGGGTGCAGAACTGTTCTCTCTATGTTCCACTTAATTAAATTTATTTATTAAAAATACGAAATTCTTTGATCTTTATTTTTTTAATATATTATATATAAAAAATCTCTAAGAAAGATGCTCTATTTTATGTATGGTATATGCCCACAGAGATTTTCGAACCTGAAGCCTGATGAACCTGAATGGTTGTCCCAGCATTTTCGCCAAAGTTGTTCACTTTGTAAAAAAATGTGTGCACCCACATACACCTATCTACTTAATTTTGGCTTCCAATCCTTACACGGGCTTGCTTATTAAACAAAATGGAGTTCAATCCTTCGACCCAAACCGCAAGCCAATAGTACACAATTATGCAAGTGTGGCACCTTTGTAGTAATTTTCAAGAATTTCAAATAGAAATTTACAAATTCCTTAGAAGTGCGCTTGTGTTCGTAAAGTAATTATTTTGCAACGACAATTTATGTATATATAAATTCAAGGAGCAGACAAAGAGCAGATTATCATTTCACATACAAACACTTGTATGTATAAATTCACTGGTATTATCAAATGTAAATAATCCTGCGAGGTGTGCACCGAATGCACCCAAAAACAAACCAAAATAATGTTCAGAATATATGAGTATGAAAATGCAAATGAAACTCCCATTCGTATGCTAATTATTACCACTATGCCTGAGGTTGTGTGTTTGTGTGCGCGCAGAATATGCATGCAAGGGATTTTGTTTATTCATATCGCGAGTGGATTCGCTACGCTACCCAACTCGTATGTAAGAGTCTAAGCAATCGGATGAGTTGGCAGGCGTAGAGCCGGAGGGAGCAGCATACACATTTGCATGCATTTCTACAAACAAACTCACATTTCAGCGCATGCATGCACTCTTGTGTGTTTGGGCCTCCTATCTAATGCAACTGAGCAATTGTGTGTCAAGTGGGGAACTGAGTGAATTTTTTACGAAATCGAGAAGCTCGCACTCATACGCCAATATATGTATGTGGGCATTCATACATACAAATATATGTATGTGCCACATGGCGCTCGTACATGGCAATCAATGTAAATTAAAACACTATGTGAGAATGTGCGTATGTATGTGCGCTCTTGGCTTTAGTTGAAACCAAATATTAATGCACCGCGCCGCCGCTTTTATTGCAGATATTCACATTTTTTCTTCATACGCTACTTTCTTCATTTATTTTCGATGTTTCTACAAATGTGAATTCATACATACATACACCCATGTAAATATGGAAAAAAAGTTCCTATCAGCTTTGGCGCGGCGCTACTTCATATGCTCACACCAGATAGTTTACCAGTCAGTCCCAGCGCTGATGCTTGGCACGAGTGTTGTAGCGTGTCGCAGCATCTTCTACAGCCAAATTTCGTAATTCTCGCACAAAGGCTTCTGAATCTGTGCAGCAAATTAATATTCACATGTGCTTTTGTTTGTGTACGTGTGTGTTCATGTGTTCATGTAAATTTAGTGCTATCTAATTTTTTACCCAGTTGGTTCACCACAAACATAATATCCCATGTGTGCATGTGGATATGTGAATACTCGACATTTTTTGACTAAAACTTCTGAAAACATTTGACAATTTTCGTTATTTTAACTGCAAATGTTCGCATCTGACAGCTGGCATGGACTTATTTCGTTCTGTTTATGTGTATGTAAATGGGCGTGTGAGCATTTTGAATAACTTACATTGCAACAGGATATCAAGCAAGAGGCTATTGCACTCTGTGAAAAAACGCTAATAAATGCCTCTTACGTTTTTGGTAAGTGCAGTGCAGTCGGATAATTTTAAACTAAGTGGAAGTACTTGAAAATCTAATTTTATTTCCGACTCCCTAAAAATTAACTGAACCAATGTCGCATATTGCTTTGATAATCATTTTTCGTGTTGACGCGCATAGGCAGCAAATTTGTAGTGATAAGTGGTTTAACTTCGAGGGTAAATAAACCACATGAAAAATTGTAGGTCTAGCTAAATTTCAGCTAAGAATTTATGTTTTTAATACTTAAACTTTTAATGATAAATTTTTTAAAATTACCCAGAAATAAGCATATGTTTAATGCAGCTTAAATTAATTATTGAGAAAAGTAAAATCTATAGAACGAAAAAGTATAAGACCAATGTTATTATAATAATTGGGTTTATGGACTTCTCTTTCCCCAAACTAATATTTGGTACTGATAGCACTGATTATATTATATTTTGAAACCTGTTCAAGAACAACTTTTGTTAAAAATGAACATGAAATGAAATTTGAGAAAGGTGAGCCAGGAAGTACTCAAAGATTAGAAACTTCTAAAAGACTCAGACTAAAAATTCCATTGTTTTCAAATCTCTGGAAGGTGAAAGGTTGATAGTCCAGGAGAGAAAGTGAGAAGTGGCAAAGAGAAAAAGATAGGATCGAGTAGAGACAGAGGAGGTAGTCCTGTGAGAATTTATCAGCTGCTTTTAGAAATCCGAAAATATTCTCCAATTTAAGAGAATGAATTTAGAACCCAAAATTCATAGCCTTGCACTAGCAACGGCAGGGCAATCATACAGAAAAGGCTCAATGCTATTCGTAGAGTGCCAATATACAGGGTGACGGTGTTACCAACTTCACACTGCTTTTATCTGTAAAACAACTCATGACATCAACGTCAAATTGTTCTAATGACAGTTCAATATATTGTTTATAAGCCATCAAAAGCATTTGCGTTTCAGTTTCGTTGAATTTTTTTTTTCTGTGATGGAATTCAAACGTAATATTTGGCTGGAAAATCACAACCAGCCATTTTTCGTGAGCTCAGTCACCTCAAAGTGATTAAAATGTTTGTGTATCGCACTATAAAACGTTACAATGGTACTGGTAGCATTACAAAACGCTATGGAGATGGACCAAAAAAAACCGCAACAACACCAGAAATGGCCCAGAAAATGAAGGCTCGACTTGAACGAAATCCACGTCGAAGTGAAAGAAAAATGGCCAAAGAACTGAAAATATCGCAAGACAGCATTCGACGCATATTGAAAAATGAGCTCAAAGTCAAGGTTTACAAGTTCCAAAAAGCGCGCGATCTTTCACCCCAGCAAAAAAAAAGTTCGGTGCGAAAGAGCAAAAGAGTTTTTGTGCTTGCACGAGCGTGGCGAAATTCTAAACATTGAGTTTTCATAAACACTCACAACGATCGTCTTAACTTGACCGAACGCTCATACGAGAATTTGAGCCTACGTATGGCCACTCGAAGCAATTTCCCATCGCAAGTAATGGCTTGGGCCGCAGTGACCGCTGATGAACGCGCTCCAATCGTTTTTATCGAGCCTGGTGTCAAAGTGTATGCGAAGCTGTTTTAGAGCCGTGGACACGCAAACATTTCGGTCGTAGACCATGGACGTTCCAACCGGACTCGGCACCGTCTCATAAAGCTCGTGTGAACCAAGAATGGTTAAAAAATCAATTTCCACACTTCATTTTGTCCACTCAATGGCTTTTGAATTCGCCAGACGCAAATCCATTACTATTCCATCTGGTCCATTTTGGAGAGCAAGGTGAGGACTAAAAAATATGCCAGTATGGATGCGCTGAAAAAAGCGATTATACGAGAATGGGCCAAAATACCTCAAGATCGCATTCGTGCAGAATGCAACTCATTTTTTGACCGTTTGAAGGCTATAGTCAAGGCAAAAAGTGGTCATATCGAGTTAAAGTGAATATATGTTAAAATTGTAATCATTTTTGAACAATTTTGTCTTTGAAATCAATAAAAACTAATTTCAAACAAAAAAGTTATGGTGTTTTGAATAGGTAACACTTCATATCGTTCACCCTGTACTCGTAGAGTAATATCTCTCATAACCCATTTTTAAAGTATGTGCCCATTTACACAGGAAAACATTGGGAAGGAAAACAAGACTAGAAAGGAAAGCTGATAGACCACAATTTGCTATCGGCACATGCATAAGAGAAAGCAATTACAAACAAAGATAACTGCAGATTTTGTAATGAACTGGAAGAGAGGGAAACTCTTGAATACCTTCTATGTTCTTGCCCTACGTTAACTAGAACCCGAGTGAAATGTTTAGAAGCTCTATACTATGAGAGGTTGGAATGTGAATGAATACGTCATACGCTTTGTTAAATCGCAGCGCCTCCGATGGCTAGGAACCGTTTGCAGAATGCGAGATGAAAGAATACCTCGCAAAGTTTTGGATGCACGTACTTATATAGTGAAAAACGAAAAGGGTGTCCGCAGAAAAGATGGCTAGATGACGTAGAGGACGATCTAAGAAGCATAGAAGTGACGAGCTATCGTAGTATGGCTATGGACGGAGATGCACGGAGATGTGGGCGAACTAAGGCTCAAGCCGAGCTGAAGAGCTATGTATGATGCTGAAGATGATTATGATGAATAATAATAACAAATTCAGCAATTTCAAGGGTTAATTTTGTAATTGTTTTTAGAGCTTTTGACAAAAGCGTAGAAAATATCTCCGACAAAGCATTGTTTAAAAACTACACCTCCGTGCAACCTATCGGTCGTAGATGGTTTGCCAGTTAGCTTATTTTACTTGGGTGTTGCCACCTGTTCGTATTAAAAAAATGTATTTATTAAAAAATATACATAAGTATTATATCATAGGCATAAAACTAAATATTTTTAAGACAAATTAGTTCAAAAAAAAAGTTTTTTTTAAGTGTTGCCCCTTGAATTTTATTACAAAATAGTAATTTATCAGACACATCAGTTGTATATAATGATAAACAGAGGCATCACACGAAAGGTGTTTAAACAAGTTTTAATGGGAAAATTTTAGCTGGTGTTGCCATGTATTTTTTTTTTGAGTTTGTTGAAGTATTTCTACAATTTATCAGACATTTCAGTTGAACATAAAGATAAGTGTAGGTATCATAAGAAAGGAGTTTAAACAAGTTTCAATAAAAAAATGTTAGTTGGTGCTGCCACTTTTTTTTTAAGTTTTGCTACAATTTATCAGACATTCCTGTTGAATATAAAGATAAAAATAAGTGTCATATGAAATGAGTTTAAGCAAGTTTCAATAAAAAATGTTAGCTGGTGTTGCCACGTATTTCTTTTTTTAAGTATTTCTACAATTTATCAGACATTTCAGTTGAATATAAAGATAAGCGTAGGAATCATATGAAAGGAGTTTAAATAAGTTTCAATAAAAAATGTTAGTTGGTGTTGCCACTTTTTTTTGAAGTTTTACTACAATTTATCAGACATTCCTGTTGAATATAAAGATGACAATAAGTGTCATAAGAAAGGAGTTTAAATAAGTTGCAATAAAAAATGTTAGCTGGTGTTGCCATGTATTTTTTTAAGTATTTCTTTACAAAACTAAGTTATTTGTTAAAAAATGTATGCATCCATATATCAAGGTATAGGTTAACATAACTTCTATCCAAAAATATTTTTAGAAGGTGTTGCCATATAGTTTTATTTTAGCGACGAGCGATCTAAAAAAGTATTTTCTTCGAAAGAGCTTCTCTTAAGCATTACTACCCCAATTTTAACACCTCTTACACAGATGCAAGGTCTATTGATTGTACTGTTTCAGTGTAAAATTTATTTTACATCGGTGTTACCAGACTGTTTATATTAATTATAATTATTGTTTTTATAGTTTGTTAAAAAATGCACCAATATTAGCACACGATACCCATTTAAAAAAATTCAAAAGGTATTTTTGTTTTTTGATAGCGTTGCCACCTGAATTTTATTGTAAGAATAGCAACTTATCACAAATTAGATTCGCACAATTGGATATATGCATCAAATGCTAAATTTTTATACATATGAGCTTAAATAAAAAAAAATATTCCGACATGATTTTAATAGAAAACTTTATTTGAATACTTGAATATGGATATAAAATAAAAAAATTAAAGAAATACCTAAAAAGAAAATTAAAAAAATATTGGCGCATGTTTGAGATTGCAAAAATAGCAAGTTTATGTCAGTTTAAATATGCCTAAACATTAGAAAAAATTATTTAGCTGGCGATGCCACCTATTTTTTTTTTTTGAAAATTCAAAAAACCAGTAGAAAAATATATTTTATTTGTAAAATGTAAAATAAATTATAAAGAACGTAGTAAACATAGATATATCAGTATAGAGATAAAAATAGCTGTAGTTCCAGAATATTTTTAAAAGGAATGTTCAGGAAAAATTTAAACTACGATATTAACAAAATTTAATTATAAGTTAGGACATGCGGATCAAACAAAATACCTTGAAAAGCATGAACAAAACTTTAATTAAAATTATTTTTGTATGGCGTTGCCACCTAAAGAATATTACATATTAAGTATTAAAACAAAGTATCAATAAGAATTCAGTATTAAAATGTTGGTATCACGCAAGTATTAATTAGGAAAATTTTAACTAAAAATAATTTTTTGACAGACGTCGCCGCTTATTTTTTAATTCAAAAACTAATACAATTTCCATATATCTGGGCTGTATATTAAAATGAGAAAAGTCAACTGAAAACATAAACTGCTAGCCACTCCCTTTCAACAATTCATCCTTCCGCGCAAACAAATATAAATAATTCAATAATTTGTGCCAATCGCCCATGGGAGGCTACGCTGGCAAAGCAACTCCAAGTGAAGAGTGCACGGCTGTTTGATTGGCCTTGAGTGGAATCTGGCTTAGCACTTGGCACTGACCAGTGAGCGGAGGGGAGGGAAGTGGCAAGGCAAGCTGGTGGCACAAATGCGAGTGATTCGCGTGCTCGATTCGTTATTTTATTTAAATAAGCAATTTTGTTATTTATTTTGTTCATTTCCTGTGAGGTAATAAGTGCTTTTTCCTGCTCAAACACTCGCTCCAATGCTGAGTGTGTATGCGCGTATGTGTGTATGTGTGGCTACTGCTGATGGCGAAAACTTTCCGGCTATTTGCTGCAAATTTGCTGCTCCTGCTGTTTTCAGCTTTTATTGGTGTTGTTTTTGCAGCTATGCAATCCCGACATTGTTAGCTCGTAGCCTTTATTTTGCTTTTGTTGTTGGTGCGCCTGTTTGCTGCTGCTGATTCATTGCCATTCGCCTTAATTGTTGTGGTAAAATATTTCATTTTGTTTGCTTGTTTGCATTATTTCATTTCCCATGGCATATGTGTGGAAGTGAATTTGCATGCGCGGTGTGTGTGTGGGTGTGTGTAATTGTGTATGTACATACAGGTTGTTCCATCTAGAGTTTAAAATTTGAGTTATGTTTATTTTTTTTTTTTTTTTGGGTTTTTTTTTGGTATTGGAAAGTGTAAACCTTGCCATTAAACATGGAACACAATTTCGATCAAAAAAGTTCCACGGCTGACTTTATAGCGTCGTTTTTCGTCTATTTTATATTTGGCCATCCAATTTTAAATACTATGATATTTAAAGTTAATAATACTTGAGCTCAAGGAATATAAATAAAACATAAAATTTTATATTAACTTATTTTTTTTGGGCGATCGATATTTCGCCTTCAATTTGAAGTCATCTTCAGAATCTTACGCTTATGCCTGGTCGATCGTTCAGTAAACCCAAGTATTTGACAGTTTTTCGCAAGGCTCGGCACTTAGCTCATCAATGACAACCTTGATTTCATGCTACAACATTTTACTCATCTCTGTATGGTTGGCTTAACATTTATCCTTTACGTTGCATAACAGAGAATAGTCAAATGTTGCCAAATCGCAGCTTCTAAACCCTCCCGATATTAACGAACGAGGAGCCCATTCTTAGGCAAATCAAACGCAGAAAGTGGCGATGGATAGGTCACACACTGAGAAAACCACCAGATAACATCATGAGGATGGCTCTGGACTAGATCTTGCAAGAGAGCAGAGATCACGTTCGACCAAAAAACACTTGGAGAAGGTTGATGCTGCGCGAACAAACAAATGTGGAAATCTCATGGGACGGTGCAAAAACAACAGTACAGAATCGTGTACGGTGGAAGAGTCTTGTCGCGGCCCTATGAAGAAAAAAAAAAACCCCAATTAATAGTAGCCTTTCTGCTGACTACTTAAATTTAGAAGCGAGTGCGAAAAATTTCGAATGCACGATTAATTGTTGGTTGGTTGGTTGGTTTTTGTGGTGATTCTTACAGAATCAAACTAGCGCTTCCGCACCCTTTTGTTGCCACATCCTTGTTACCAACTTGTTTACCAGTTATTTATGGCATGCCTATATCCAGTCCGTGCGGTTTAAGAACCGAGATTCTCGAACAGCGGTCGGCCCAGGGTTAACATTCTGTTCCTCCATAGGGCAGGGCATTCACAAAGGAAGTGGAAGATTGTTTCCCTTTTCTCCGGTTGTTTACAACTGCGACAGTATGGGTTGTAAGGGATGCCCATTTTGGCTGCTTGTTCTCCCACAGACCAAAAGCCAGTTATGACTGCCGTAAGTCTCCAGGCATCCCGTCGCTTCATGTTTCTTAATGTCGACGATTGCTTGAGGTTGTAGGTGGGCCATAACGTCCTGCTGATTTTGCATTTCGTCTGGTCTCTCCATCTACAATCCGCGATTCAAAAGGTATTTTAGGGAAATTGTACTCTTGACTGCACCTAATGGTGTAAATACCGATTCTGCAAGAGCGCTATTCATGACAGATCCCCTTCTTGCCAGTTTCTCTGCTTTTTCGTTACCTTCAATAATCCGATGTCCCGGCACCCAGATTAAGGTAACTTTATGGTTTACACTCAAGGTGGTGAGGCTATTCTGTGTGGCACATAGTTCTATTTATTTATTTTGTTTTTTGTATTTTTGTTGAGGAGGTAGGGTTCAAAATGCCCTCACACTTGCAGCGACCGTCGTCTACTACGTTGAGTAGAGTGGGCACTAAAACAATCCCTCCTCTACCTCTGCTTCTGAGGAGACACCCTTCCCGCGACTACTTTTTGACCTACTTCGGGAGTGCCCAGAACGGCATCCACAAAGGACCAATCTTTTACACCCAGGCCTAGGTTCATTATATTATATTTGTAGCCAGCTCTCATGCTATAGGCTCGTCGTCTTGTGTCTCTATCTGTGAGGCTTCGCCTTATTGCACTGTGTCGAGGACTATCTTGTTTTCCGTAGTATGACCTCGATTTATCTCGCGCCGCGTTCCAGCTGCCATCACGTTCGAGCATTTTACTGATTATCTCCCTCCGCGAGCTTCTCTCACCGCGAGCCATCTGCCCCAAGTAAAAAAAAACTTGTATTTAGCGTCATCGCTCGGCCCTTTATAATATAATACATACACTTGGGATCGTTTAACTTGCCCATGAGGTATAAGTATCTCTGAGTTAAGAACTAATGCACTTCCCCGAAATCCTTCGGGTCCATTTACCTATTGATGTAATTAGTTTTGCCGTCCATCTGTTTTTCGGTTCAGGGTCCCATCGGCTTTGCCATTACAGCATGGTTTGGCATCTCCGTTCCGTTCCGCTAGTGATGGCGTATTTCTTCTTGACATCTGCCATGCATCCATTCATTTTCGGACCATGAGGTCGACGGGTATATCCCAGCTGATCACAAGCGCCAGAGACCGTACCGTAGGCTGAGGCAACTATCAGTACCGCTGTTCGTTGCACAGTCTCCAATGCTTTGCGCTTGGCTTTGCAGTTTAGCGCATCTCCTAATACTTTGCTGCCGTATCGGAGTTTTGCGTTTGTAGTGGCTATTATCAGCTTTCTTTACTCTGCGTTGGCATTTCCGTGTTCTTTGCTTTGCTTTAGTAGCCGCGTGTCGTACCTGGGACTGGAACGTAAGTCTGCTATCGAGCTGAATGCCCAGGTATTTCAACGCTTTTCGAGCTTCTAGGGATATGCCGCCTAGTTATCATACATGCCGACCTCGAGTGGCATGTGGCCTCGTGTCACCAAGGTTACTTCGGTCTTATGTTTGGCGAGCTCCGGGCTATGGTCTTCAAGCCGAAATTGGGTCCTTAAATTGCAACTAGTTTCTTGGTAATTCAAAAGCTTTTCTTGTAATCAAATTTTGTAAAAGACAACTTTTAGGCTACAAACAAAGTGGAAGCGAAGGGTAAGATGAAGATGTTGCGCAAGCAATCAGCTCGAAACTGTGAGTTATTGTTTTCAAATACGAATCGCTTGCTGTAGTGAATTCTTTACAATTCATCTAATGTTTTGCAACTGCGAAATAGACGCTAGTTACTTTTGAAAATTTATTAATGACAATCATTATGATTAGCCTTCCTTTGCTGGCGCATTAGGTTGAAACCGAAGATAAACTATGTTGATCCTCTTCATTTTGGCGAACCAAGGCGTTAGTTAACATGGCGCGGTGGCACTCATCATAGACTGTAACGTCGGATTTTTGCTCATTTTCAAAAAACAAATTCTTAATGATGCTTTTTGTTGCATTTCTCAAGAGAGAGGAACTCAAAATTTATAATTGTTTTGTGAAACTTGAAAGTGCCTCCGATTAGAAAGCGATGCAAGTATGATACTTAATACTTTTATGCTGCTTTTGAGGGGGGTATTACAAGTATTTATTGAAAGAGCTGGACTCCCACAACTGAACCCAACACTGTCAACTAAATTTTTGACACATCCCAGATGCTGTTTTAGCTGTGAAAGTAAAAAATTGCTAGTTCAAATTCCAAACGTTAGATCGACCACCCTGTATATGCACAAATGAATGTGAGCGATTTCGCATTATCATAATACAACAACAATAAACAACAAAAACAGAGATTTGTAGCAATACCAGGCAGCAAATAAGCAAAATTTGTATGCATAAGTATTTTTGCCTTCTACTACTCTGAGCCACCCGAACACTCAGCCACCTCCCATGCACGTCTACATAAGAATTTTTGCCTTCTACTACTCCAAACCACTCGTCTGCTCGTAAGCAAGCGATTTGTGTGCTCGAAAAGCCACAACATTTAAATGTAAGAAGAATACACAAGCAGGAGGCTGGCCACACAGTTCGTACCCAAGATTAGTGAATGTATTTGTATGCGCCTGTATATTTTGGCTTTTTGGTATAGCCAAGTGCTATTTTCTAATCTGACAGGTGAAATGGATTTGTAGCTTCACCAACACTAGTCGCTTCAAACGGCAACGGCGCTGTTTTGTTCGCTCTGGCAAGAGGGAGTGCAAGATTGGCCCATGTTGAATAGTCCGACCACTTGACTATGCCAACGAAGCGCAGACAAATGTATTGGCGAATGTGTTAGTGTGTGTGTGTGCATGTTTGGCCTCTTTAGGGGCTGTATGCGGGTTGACAGTGTGATTTATGTGGCTTAGAAATTACAAAACAGGAACATGACCAACGTTTAAACGAAACTTTTCGCATATTTATTTCAGCTAAAATGCGCAGGGGAAGGAAGTGAGTGCAAGAGAAAAAAGTAAAAGAAATAAGTTAACAACCACAAAAGCGACTAAAAACTTTTGTAGAAAGCCAAAAACTCAAACACCATCTAATGAAAATACTCTAATAGAGTTGTGACAGTTGGCGGGGCGCGGCGAGTGTGAGGTGTATAGAAAAAATTTAATGAAAAAGAAAAAAAAAATTAAAAAATAAAAATGAATATAAAAATAAAAATACAAAACACGAGAAAGGTTTAAAAAATAAAGGTAACCACAAACTTGTGCTCCAGGGAATTCCTCATAGCCTGCCAAGCATTTACGCCGCTTGCACACAAAATGGCAGTTTGTAGTCGCTAACAACTTAGGCAGTTAAATAATAATAGCCCCAAGTTATTTATGACTTTAAGAATTTAAATATTTTTGCGCCTTCTTTCTTTTTACCTGTATTTGTATTTTTTTAGATTTTTTTCGAGCTTGACTGGCATTTTTTACACGTACCAACGATTGTCTAAAAGTTTCTTAATTAAAAGTATAACCACAGCAAAGGCTAATAAATTTTTGTGTCCTTTATTTCTTTGCAGATTTACAGTTGACCTGTCACAACCTTTCTCTACCGAGCATTTATGCCTATATCTGTGTCACTAAGTGAAAAGGTAAGTCAACTTTAGAGTGTCGCGAATGCGTAAATGCCTTTTTGCACTTCCTTCTGAAACTTTTGATTTATTTCGCTAATTCGTAATTATAACTGTATTATAAAAAAGTTTATTATAATGAAAGTTTTTAACACTTTTCGCCATTTTGCGTAATTAAAAAAAGGTTACTGTTGATCTTCGAATAAGAAGAGACTGTCAGCAAATTGATTTATAGATTTCCATTTCTCATTCTTTAATATTTTTCCTTTACTTTGCATTAGTTTTTGCAAAAAAAATTATGAACATGGTTTCTTAACTTTAGAAATTTTTACAAACCGCTTCACTTTCAAACTGTTTCAAACGAAAGAGGACTTTTTCCCTACCAGTCACAGCATGAAGATCTCAAGACCAAAGAAAATAAACTCAAAATATTAGGCAGGCAACTAAGTTCTCGCTTTTTTTTTTTTGATGAAAATACAACTTTATTCTGACGAAACGGTTACAAGTGAATCATTTAAAGCATTGCCCATCGCTGGCTACTTACTTTTTTCCCATCTTTCTGGTAGATCTCGTATACCGTCGCAGTAAAACTGTTCATCTTTTGAGGCTATCCACGGATCGAGCCATTTTTAGATGTCTTCATATGAATGGAACTGCTGATCAGCTAGACCATGTGCCATCGATCGGAACAGGTGATACTCGGACTACGCACTATCTGGAGAATATGGCGGGTGGGGTGAGATGTCCCATTTCAGTGTTTCCAGGTAGGTTTTAACGGGCTTGGCAACGTGAGGCCGAGCGTTGTCATGCTGTAGAATCACTTTTTCATGCCTCTCCGCGTATTGCGGCCGCTTCGCGCGCAGTGCTCGGCTCAATCGCATCAATTGAAGTCGATACCGATCCCCAGTGATGGTTTCTCTTGCTGTTATCAGTTCATAATAAAGAACTCGAACTTGGTCTCACCAAATACATAGCATAACCTTCACAGCGTGAATATTCGGCCGAGGCGACGACGTAGAAGCAGGACCGGGTGACTGGGCAGTCCCCAGGACTTTCTTTTCTTTGGATTGCTGTAATGAATCCATTTTTCATCACCCGTCTCGATGCGATGACGAAACCCCTTCCTTTTTTGCCTTTTTTGCCGCTGGAGCATTGTTCACAGGCGACACAGCGAAAAAACGACGTACAACATCCCTTGGTTTTAACTCATAAGGAACCCAAGTATCCTGTTTCTGTATGATTCCCAAAGCATGCAATCGCTTTCAAAAGGATTGTCGGGTTACTTCTAATACTGAAGCAAGCTCTACTTGCGTTTGACGCGGATCCTCATAAAGCAATGCCTATATTTCAGCGTCTTCGACGTATTTTGGCCTCCTTCACGCTGACGGTCGTCAACATTAAAATCACCGTTTTTGAAGCGACGGAACCAATCTTGGCACGTTGTTTCACTTAGAGCAGCATCTCCATAAACTTTTTGTAGCTCTCAATGCGCTTCAGCCGCCGTGTTTTTCGAATGAAAGAGGAAAATCAACATTTCCCGCAAATGATGATTATTCGGCACAAAATTCACATTTTCTCAAAATCAAAAATATATGATACCAAAACAAAATCACTAATGTGTCGAAGCAATTTGCTTACTATATGTCTAAGATTGTTTTATGATGTTTAGGTTATGTGAGAGTCGACTAGCACACTCTGCTGGCGGCATCTATTGACAAACAGCGAAAACTTAGTTGCGCACCTAATACTTAAATCAGCTCTGCCTAAGAGGGGAGTTTTGGCCTTATAGCAATTATCTAGTTGAAGCATCTCCTCACCTTATAAAATAAGGTTTCAAAAAACCTATGTAAGCTAATAACTTTACATGGAATGTTTTGATTTCCAAGCGGTTTGTATGTGAAAGCTAATTGTTCTAGAAAAGTGTATATTGGCTTGAAATCCATAAACTTACAAAAGAGGCGTGTCTATAAGTTGAAATGTACAAAAAAATCGTAAATTTAATTTTCAAACTACAACAAACCAAAAATTACTCAACCGATTCGTGTTTAACTCTTTTCTATATAACTTTGATGCATTTACTACAATTCTGTGTTAGTAAATTTTGTCAATTATTTCTTATTATTAATAAAATTTTAGAAACAAAAGACAAGTTTTTTCCCAAAATTTATTACCAGAATATATCGGCTGCGGTAGTCTAGCGTAAGGGCACTTGCCTGCCATTCCAGAGGTTGTGGGTTCGAATCCCACGTAAAGCACGGTCCTTGCACTTTTCCAAACTTACCTACTTTCCTAGATTCTATGAAAAATAAAATAATAATTTTATTCCTCAACCCCAACAACCTTATCCTTCCAATGCTTCCTTCCGCACAAAAAAATTCAGCGCATTACTTGCATTGTGGCTGCTAAAACAAGCAAAAAAAAAAACCAAAGAAAGAAGACACAGTTGCACATTGCATCAGTGGCCCCAGCAAGAGGAAGCGGGTAATCGCGGTGCGGTAGTAGCGCAGACACACTAAATTTAGCGAAGTCCTCAACCATATGTGTAATCCTTCTGCCAGAAAAATGTGAAACACAGATGGTGCTCCAAGCAGTAAGAAGGCGCAAAATAGATTAACGAAACCAACGCAAAACTGAGTCTTGTCGAGGCTCTATGCTCCCGCGTGGAGTAAATAAGGGGGAAAAATATATATATTTTTTTATGTCATCTTTGACAAGCAGAGAGATGTGCACCAATTTTGCACCATAGATCAACGCGTTAAAATTATTGAAACTTATTATGACAATTTCCGATTTTTAAAATGGAGATACTACAAAAAATAAAAAAATTGGGGTTGCGGTTCTGTACTTTGGTTGCATTGAAAATAGTATGCATTGAAAAGAGAAGGAAGCTCTCGCATGTAATCTCTAAAATTTTGGTTCAGTTATATGATTCACGCCAGCTCGATCTGCTTCCTTCACGTTAAAAATAAGGTAAACTGTAACTTCGTTAGCAAGCCAGTGGCACTCTCAGAAGCGAAGAAGCGAAAGTATTCAGATTGACAGAGGCTTGCTTCCTTCTATCTCATATATACTTCGTCTCCAGCAAATATCTTTTCCGAGCTACACTCCTAACCATGGAAAAACAAATTCATTTAGCAAGACCCAATTAAGCAAATAACTAATAAAAGAGCTTACAAATACTAAAGCATATTTATTTCACCAGAATTTCCAGTCATTAAAAACTGAATATCCATTCAGGTATGAGTTGTGTGACATTGCAAAAGCACGCATGAACGGAAGCAAATAGCCATGCATTTAGAAAAGTTCTGCACTATAACTTTCACAAAAATACACACATACATACATATTTGCCCATGTGCGCTGTAATCCCTGTTGTCCTGTATTCTCCACTACTGCATGCCGCAGCTTCCCTGTTTCTCGTATGTTTACTTGTGCGCTTGTGGACAAAACCTTTTTAATTGACTTTGTAACTTTTTAATGATCAAATGCTTCCTATTTGAAGTGTTCGTCGTTCGTTAAAGTCTTCTTAATGTTATATAATTTATGTGCTACCCAGTAAACTGAAGGCCGAGAGGTCAGTAGCTGAAGTATTTCAAGAACATATTAGGAATCCATAAAGGTTTGTTTTGGGTTCAGAAAATCATTCACTAGGCCTAATTTCGAGTTTAGTATCAACTATTCCCTTATTTAAAGTTCTTTATGAGTCTAAAAAATCGATGCAAAAACACGCTTTATTATTTAGACCTCTTCTTTAGTACGGAAAATTCGTCCTTTCTAAAATTGGTTAAAACTATTTCAAAAAGGCCCCCTTCTGAGACTAATTTTCGGACTAGTTTAGCGTCTTTAAAAGTTTAGAAAATCGATCAGCAAAAATCTTGCCTTTGGCCTGAAAACCCGATCAAATGAGTTTACTTTTAAATGTAGCTTCTGCTCAAATATGAACGAGACGTTATCAATAAAACGGTCCGCGGATGACATATGGCAAAAATAAATTTTTTGTTTTTTGGTAGGACTGTTATAAGCTTACATGGCAAATTTCAGCGTGATATGTTACATAGTTTGCTTTCTGTGCTACTGTAAACAAGTCAAGCTCGAGTGTGTTCTTCGAATTTAACGATGGAAATTCAAGTTGAACAAAGAATTTGTTTGAAATTTTGTTATTCCAACAAAATTTCGGCTTCAGACGCCTTAAAAATGTTGCAGACAACCTATGGGGACTCTGCTCTATCGCGTGCACGTGTTTTCCAGTGGTACAAGCAGAAGCAGAAGGTATTAGAAAGTTAATCAGATAATAAGTTTTTTAAGTCTTGAAAGAGCAGTATGTAATGATAAAAAAATTAAAAAAAAATGTGTCAAATATTTAGGATCAAATAATTTAAAAATAAAATTTTTGCGAGCAAATATTTTTTATTTTCGTAAAGATTTTTCTTTCCAAAAAACATTTCCCTTCATTTTCATTTTCAGTCAGATTTTTTCTTATTTTTATTCACTAATAGTTGAATTTATACCAAATTAAAATATTCAATAATAAAAATAACCAATGATATTTTTTTTCGTACAAAATCTTGTTAAAAAATTATAAAGGGTGGTTAAGTTTCAAGGGCCGGTGTTGATTTTGAATAAAATACAACTTTTTTAGAAAATTATTGTAATTTCTCTTTACTGTGATAATACTGGTTTGGCTCAATTACGTATAAAACAAAATATTGGCGAAATGGCCGCCGCGGCTTTGGCGGCACACATCCATCCGATGGTCCACATTTTCCATGACGCATAATTGAGGTTCTATGCCGTTAATGTGCCGAATTATCTCGTCTTTTAGCTCTTGAATTGTTGCTGGCTTATCGACGTACACCTTTTCTTTCAAATAATCTCAAAGAAAGAAGTCCAAGGGTGTCGTTGACGTTTAGGTGTGGTTCACATTCAACATCGGCCCTTGAAATTTAACCACCCTTTATTTGAAGTTACAAAATTAAAACAAAATTATAGAAATATTGAAAATAACCAATGACATTTTTATGCACACAAATTTTTTTTTAATTCTATTTGATGATAAAAAACTATGAAGCTATTAAAATTATTAAATTTTTCCACATATTCTTTTATTAATTTGTAAAAAATTAAATCGAAAAAAAAATTTATGAAAATATGGAAAATAACCAATGATGTTTTTCTTTCTCATATAATTTAAAAATTTGATCCTGAATTACTACCAAAAATTATTAAAATGTAAAAAACAAAATAAAAAATTTTTTTTTTCCAGAAGTTTGTTTTTAGTAATTATATAGGGTGGGCCATGTAAAATTTGCTTTTTGAATCGGCTATAAAAAAAAACTAATCAATATTGTTTTAAACTTTTTTTTTATTTTGAAGATTGAACATTGTTATTTATGAATGAAACTCGTTGAGCATGTTACGGTAACGCTCGCGATTTACTGTAACCGCGGAAGAAGAAGAAGACTCACCACTTTGGAAATAGGTTTTCAATATTTCCCAATTTTGTTCAAGCGTATAGCGTCCCATTTCGTAAATGTCAAACTTCCAAGTAAATTATGAACACATTTGACATGTCATTTGTGTTACCATTCTCAAAAAGATAGGTGGTTCAAAAAGCAAACGCTATATGGCCCACCCTGTATTTGTTGCCCTCACAATTTTTAAAAATTAAATTTGATTCTAACAACGTACAAAATAAAATTATAAAAATATAAGAAAGAGACGAAGATATTTCGTTCCAAAAAAATCTATACGAAAATTTTCGACAATGAATAAATTCCTAAATTTAAAGAACTTTATTTTTCAAAATTATTTCAGTTTACTCATTATTATAATCGAGCCGCCTTTATTAAACCAATTTTCGGAAAAATTTACGACGCTGACCAAAAAAATTGGATCACTCGGCATGGAATCGCTCTAGCAAAACTTAAAATGAAAAGAGTCCTATTTAGGATGCTCTTAATTTTTGTCTTTTTTGGAGCGAATCAGAGAAGACTAATTTCTAAACCGTGTTTAGAGTGCTTCATGAGTTCAAGAAAACCAAACAGAATAGTTAACTTTCTGATACTTCTTTAGGACTCTTTAACAATTTACAAAATTGCTGAGAAAGTATCGATCAAAAAATATTGATTTGATGTTCTTTTATATCCTTTATTTCTTGTTAAATTCAAATAATTGCAATGGCATAATATTAAATAACAGAACGTACGACTATAACTCGGTCGGGGGTATAATAAATAAAACCATCATTTGGTCACAGAGCTATTCTTTTTTTTCTGTTTTTTTTGTTCTTCAACATTACTTGTTCAAAAGCTAATTCTAAAAGCAAATTATAAATTAATCAGTACAGAAAATATCTTTCGCAGAAATTTATTTCGGTATCTTTATGAGTTTAAAAAACCGACGAGAAAAGCTTACTGTCTCACATTTATTTATGAGTCTCTAAGAGCTTAGAAAATTGCAGAGAAAGTATCGCCCTTAGAAACTTATTATGAGTTTAGAAAATCGATTTGAAAATATCACCTTCTGTCACTTATTTAGAGCTCTTCATGCATCTAAAAATCTGTTCCACAACTGGAGGGACCTACAGTTTTAAGCGGTCTCTGGGCGGGAAATGGTTCTTTTTTTTTTTTGAGGAAGAAACAACTCTTTCCATCATTTAATTTTCTATCAGGACACTTGGGGTAACGTGTGGAACACATGTAACGTATTCATATTTTCTTCTAACAAGCCAATCTAATTGAAAGAAAGATCATATCTGAGCGATTATGAATCAAGTGATTATTTTATGTACTCACTATGTGGCTCAGGCCTCCGCAGAATCAGTAAGCAAAGTTATTTTCATGACTGCTTTGGTTTGCTGGGTATATCCGTAAGCACTAGCCGACACTGAAAGGCTACATGAATACCTCTAAGTAAAAACTCGTATGTTTAAAACTTTAACCTAACGTAGTTTGTGGATATGTACTGGCCCAAAGCGCCTTTACCGTATTTCTGCTACATTTCTAAATGTATTTATTGTACTGGTATGTATGGGTGTGTGCCCCCAAAGTGATTGTTCTTGATAAGAGCAGAAGCAGAAAGCAAAGAGCAAAGAAAGAAATGGAAAATATTTGCTGCGGTGAGATTAGGTCAAGTAGTTGTTATTTAACTTCTCATTGCATTTTCTACTTCAAATGGATGGTTACGGGAATAATAACAACAACAAAAAAACGAAATCGAAACTGAAATGTTGAACTTTTTCTGATTCATTAATGTGCAGAAAAGTTTTCGTTTGAAAGGTTTGCGCCAAATTTAACGCAACTTTTGTAAAGATTCAACATACTTTTTAAAATTGTTGATACTTATAACCTAATTAATGATCAAATAGTAAGTTTCTCGAAAGTTTTTTTCTTTTTTCTTTTTCTGCATTTTTTTTTTTTTTCGTTTTTTTCGTATTTTTTTATGCAGGAATGCTATAAAGGATGTGGGAAGAACTTTACAATTTTAGTAGTAGCTTATATTAAATTGGATAGACGTGTATGTTTTTATGTAAAGTGCTTCGCATTTATTAGCAACTTTTTCTAGGCAATTTTTTTTTTCTTAATTTGCTAATTTTGTATTTTCTTTGATTTGTTGAATTCATCTTAGTAGTAGATAAGGGTTTTTCGAAGGTTGCAAAATACGTGCCTTAAAAGCAGATAATCTTTTATGTGAAAATAAATATGTATAATCTAACTTTTAGCTGCCTACGCGCGTAGAAAACTAACAAAATTTGCTAGCAAGTAACCTAAATATTTAGGAAAAAAATTATCAACGGTAATTTATGATGAAAAGAATAAACATTTAATTAATAACACAGTAATTCGATATTCTTGTTCTTCTTCTTCACTTGTGTCGCAATACAGACGCCCTGCAGTTTCTTAAGCACGCCATTTCAACTCCCACACCCATCGACCTCCCTCTTTTATTGGTTCTCAATTCTGTGAATAAATTATGTTACTCACCACTCACCACCCACCACACTCTCTCAAATATATTACGCCTAATTATGAAACAGAACATTGAAAAGTGACTTACCCAAATGAGCAAAGTTTAAGTGATAAATTTTGTACGTTGAGTTGGGGGAGGTTCGAAGTTGTTGTTTTATGCATCATTAGCGAATTTAGCTAATAAGTTTCGACAATGTGTCACTTTCAAGTCAGTGAAGTACTACACAAGTTTCTAACTTTGTTTGGACCATAATCGCCAGTTCAAAAGCGAAAGTTTTAAAGCAATCAATGAGTATTGAAGCAATTTTAAATACGCATTCGTTTGCTCATTAAATAAGTTTGTTCATTAATAAGTACCTACCATAACTTTATTGAATAAAATATTTTTAATGCAAACGTCGCTCTTTAAAGTGCTCTTAAATTCTCCATTGCAAACTTGTCTGCCTCACCCAACCAAGAGCGGTTTAATTAAGAACCCAAACTAGCAGAATTTAATGACCCACAATTTGTGAATGTGAAGTAGTGCTTTTAAAAAAACCTATACCACCAATACTTAAGTACTTAAGCACGGCCATTAAGCACTGACGACGATTTGCTGCATTCAACCACCCGCACCACTCACACAATTTTTCATGTTTTAGTTGCAAAACTCTTTCAGTTTATCTATTTACTAAATTCACGTGGTGAAAGAGCTGCGAGGTTTTTTTTCTGTTTGAAATTGTAGCCGCTTGAATGGGCGTTTAAATGGATGGCAGCGCATTAAGATTCCTCATTAAGCGCATTTTCGAGCGTATAGACAGCATTTTTCTCTGAGACTGGTGTGCGTTAGTGATTGCAGATGCAAAGCAAAGTTGAAGACAGCGAGCGGATAAGAAAGCTGAATGAGTGATAACGGTTACAACGCGTCAGCTGCATGTAAATGCATGAAAAGCTGCCGCAAATAATGAGCCATCTTGTTGAACACAATGGCTACCAATTGCGCTAAATGTGGCGAGGCGGTGCATAGGGTGCCGACAGCAGCGCACAGTAAAGCATTGTATGTAAATATAGGAAGAAAAAGGTAAAACTACTAAAGACAAGCACAAAAACAAAGTTAAAGTAAAGGTCTCAATTGAAGTCAGATGCAGTTAAAATCGAAGTCAAAGTGGAAAATTTTAGACAAATTTAAAAACAGAAATAGCCAAAGTTAAACGCAAAATTAATGTAAGCATATAAGCCAAAGTCAAAGTCAAAGCTAAAGTAAGACACGAAGTCAAAAAATGTCTAAATCAAAGTCAAAATCAAAACTAGAATAATAATTCAAAGCTTTAGCAGAAGTTGAAGTCAAGCACAAAGTAAAAAACAAATTCTAAATTAAAGTCAAAGTAAAAATAAAATATTAAGTCAAAGCCATAGTAGGAGTCGAAGACAAACACAAAGTCAATATAAATGAAGAAGTCAAAGTCAATCTAGATGTTAATGCTTAATTCAAAAACAAGATTTTAAAAATCAAAGCCAAAGTCAAAGTTTGAAAGTTCATAGTAAAACTGAGTCAAAGCCATAGTAATTTTAAGCCAAAGTCGCATTCAAAATCAAAGTCAAAGCCAATTCTAATGGCATAATCGAAGTTGAGGTCAAAGTCATAGTCAACGTCAATTCTAATGTCAACATCGATATCGTGTTCAAAGTCAATACTAATGTTAAATTCAATGTCCCATTTTAAATCAAGTAGCAAAGTCCATTCTAGTGTCGTAATCGAAGTTGAGGTCAAAGTTATAGTGAAAGTCACTTCTTATGTCAAAGTCAAAGTCTAATGTCAAAGTCAATTCTAATGTCATAATCGTAGTTGAAGTCACAATCAAAGACATAGTCAAATCCAATTCTAATGTCAAAGTCAAAGTCGCAGTCAAAATCAATTCAAATTTTAGTCATAGTCTAGTCAAAGCCAATTCTAATGTCATAATCGAAGTTGAAGTCGAAGTCATAGTATAAGTCAATTATAATGTCAAGTCGAAGTCACAGTCAAAGGCATAGTCAAATCCAATTCTAATGTCAAAGTCAAATTCGCAGTCAAAATCAATTCAAATTTTAGTCATAGTCAAAGTCATTCAATCTCAAATATGAAGTCAATTCTAATGTCAAAGTCACATTTAAAATTCAGTGACAAAGTCTATTCTCGAGTCTTAATCGGAGTTGAAGTCAAAGTCAATTCTAATGTCAAAGTCAAAGTTAATTCTAATGCCACACTCGATGTCGAATTCAAAGTCGATGTCAAGGGTTATTCTAATGTCAAAATCGAAGTCGTGGTCAAAGCCATAGTCGTAGTGAAAGTCAAGTCTAATGCCATAGTCAAAGTCTTAGTCGAAGTTATGGTCAAAATCAATTCAAATGTTAATATCGAAGTCGAGGTCAAAGGCACAGTCAAAGTCAATCAGTCTCAAAAATGAAGTTAAAGTCAAAAATCATGGCCTGCTTTGCGCTAGAAAGATCAGGTAGATAAGGACATTTTTTCACTTGGTGTGCCCAACTGGCGCCGGCTAGAGAAAGGAAGAAATGACTGATGTGCCCTATTTGATTTAGAATTGTTGGAAGTCTGCACTTTGACCTCTATCAAATGCGACCAAGATCGTTTAAGCAGCTATCACATTAATCAAGAAGAAAGAAGAATTTATTAATGCGAATTTTGTTTTTCTGCAGGTAGACCATCTGCCAAACTTTTATAAGGGAGTTGATGCCTTACTGCTACTGAAAAGCTCTTTACTGAGCTGTGCAGTAGCTTCTCTGGTCTCTAATTAGTATTTTAAAATTCAATACCATCACTTTTTCTCAAGAGCGCACTGACTTAGAGTTCCAGCGCTTAAGTTTCGATTCTTTATTTTTCAATGGCAAAGTAAATATTATATTTCAATAATTGCTTCCGAGCTGCGACCATTCCAACCTATAGAAGTCAAAATGTAAGACATCTTTACAAACTATTTCCCGCAACAATAATTGCATGCGTATGTATTTATAATCACATTCACTTTCTTGCCACAGTGCAACAAATTCATTTGTTTTTGTGCTGCCAACGCCGCCGCTGCTGCTGCTGCTGCTGTCATTTGCAACTTTGCAGCTTCAACTTTTCATGATGTTGCCAGTCTATTATGAGCAGCTTCTCTATTATTATTATTTTTATACGTACTTGCGTTGGTGCGTTATCTGCGGTAATGCAGCGTGTTTTATTGCAGCGCTCATACAACAACAACAAATCTGCGGAGTACTCGCAGTACTGAATGATATCCAGGCTCCGCGCTCAGACTTAAAGCAACGTCAAAAGCTGACTTTAGCACCCATTGTCGTGCTGTAGCCACATTAAAGTCATGTTGGCAAGTGTCTTGAAGAAAAATAGGCAAGTACGTGGAAGCTAATGCGCAGAGGAACGAATTCTTGCTCAACAACTTGGCGGGTCAATTAAAAGTTTGTTGAGTTTTTCCTCCATTCTTCTTTCGTGTTGCGCAAGTTTTCATTCCTTTTCTCTACTTTTATTACTATTTTTAACTTTTCTTTTATTATTATTATTTTTTTTTTTAAGTTCCTCCTGCTGCTGCTATAAAACTTAGAACGCTAACGTGCAGTTTGTGCGGGCGCTGTTGCAATAATTTGCATTATAAATGGTTGCAAGCCGCAACAACGCAAAAACTCACGCCAGTTGAGTGCGCAGCAGCAGCAGCAGCTGAAAAACTTTGTCGCATACTTCTGGTGTAACAAAGCAAAGCAGTCAGTTAAGGCGCTATTTAGTGACAAAAGTTTATGGCCAAGAAAACGACACTAAATTGTTGGTGGTATTTTATTTATTATTTTTTTTTTTTGGTGAACATTTGGACGCCGTGGAAATTTCTGTCGCTGCGCTGCATTATTCAGTAAAGGTCTTGAGTTTTTGCAACAAGTATAAGTATGTACCTAAGAAAGCAAGCGAAAATTCAATTATTTGCTTTAGCAGTGGCGCTGTGCTTAACGATAATGACAATTTTTTACACAAAAAAGTTTAAAGCTCCAAAGTTGTGCATTAGATCGGATCGCGTTCCTTACAAAAAACGAAAAAAAAAAATTGTTATAAAAGCAACAAATAGCTTATGCTGAGAGTTTTTCAAGAGAACACAAAAAAAATTGTTTTTGCATGAAATTTATTGTACAGGGTCTGGCACTCGAAGTGTAACGAATTAAATTTATGGCCTTAAATTTAATTTGGAAAATTCAATTAAAGAAAAAAAAAAATGTGGGAAAATAATACAAAATTAAGAATCAACTTAATTTTGCTCGATATGACAACCTTTTTCCTTGAGTATGGCCTGCCTGAATATCGATGGTTTTCAAGAAAAGTGACATAATTCAAAAATACAAAATACTGAGTTGGGTCAGTTTTCTAGATAAGTGACGCGCCTGACAAAACGACACTAACGCCATCTCTCAGAATTGCTTCCAGATTCGCTTATGACGCTTTTCCAGATAAAAATATATAAACTCTGTAGTTGATTTTTGCTTTTAACGGCAAAACTCCGAATTTGAGTTAATTTTGAGTTGTGTCGCTTTTCTCGAAGACCATCGATATGTCTTGTAGGTATTTTGGCCCACTTGCAGGCAATGGCTTTTTTCCAGCGCTTCGATATTGTGTGGACGTTATGAGATTCGGAACATTGTTTTTTAACTATTCTTAGTTCACTCGAGCTTTGTGAGATGGTGCCGAGTCCTGTTGAAACATCCATGGTTTACCCGAAATGTTTGTCTGCCCACGGCTTCAAAGCAATCTCCAGAATACTTCCCCGATAATATTTCGCATTTACCGCAAAGTCAGGCTCGATGAAAACTATTGGAGAGCGCCCATCTGCGCTTACAGCGGACCAAACAATTACCTGTGGCGAGTGCTGCCAATTGGTGGCCAATCGATGACTCAAATTCTCGGATTAATGGACGGTTAAATAAACCTTATCGTTTTGGGAGTAAATGAGTTGTTCAGTTTGAACACTTTTCTCGTCAGAAAACACTATTTTGGGAAATTGACCGCTTCGGTCCAGCGTAGCAACTGCTTCGCTCTCTCTAGTCTAAATTGTTGCTGCGCTTTTTGGATCTTGTAAGGCTTGACTTGGAGATCATTTTTCAGTATGTGGTGAAGGCTACGGTCAAATTTTTTAAGTTTTTTCGCCATTTGATGGGCACTTCGTGGGGGACTTCGCTCAAGTCGCTTCTTCAATTTTTGAACATGATGCACGGCAGCTGCTCACACAGCTGATGTGAGCAGTCTGAAGTTGCTGCACTCTGTATAGTAGAGGGTAATGGGATAGCAAATGGGCTAGCAAGAAAAGGTTCGGCACTAGACATTACAAAGTTAGTGGCAGTTGCTACCCCATTCACCACAATAAAAACATACATTGCTTCACAGTACGAAGCTTTACTCGAAATAAAGTGGAAGCAATTACATTCAATTAGGCGTACAGCATTCAGTGGACGAGTCACCTGTTAGGATACCCTTGCCCAAACATCTCATGTAACCCTTACAGGTCACTGGAAGGTAGAGGTAGGAAAGAAGGTAGCAGCCAGACTTAACCTTCCTCTTAATTATATCTGTAGAACCTGTCAGGCGGGGGTCATTTCCAATATTTATGCAAATGTCCAGGTCTAAATAGAGCAAGTCTTCGCTCTTTCGGTAAGCCTCTCCTACAGCAAATTAATGAAATATAGAGAACGGGAGTTTGCTGTTATATTTGGGTATCACGAGAGGGATCTAACTCAAAAAAAAAAAAAAAAAAAAAAAAAAAAGAATACGATAACAAACACATCACACGAGAACAGTAGCAAAATGACGCTAGTCATTAATTATGATGATATCAGTAGACACTCAGCCCACTTCAAAAACAACAACAAAAATATATTTCTTCCTATCCAATTTCCTCAAATTTGTACGTGGATATACTCTGTAGTGGTTCTGCCAATTTTAAAGTGTGGATGTGGAGAGGGTGCAAAGTACGGCATCGATTGGCATTCCCAGAGTTTGTAGAAATTGCCTCAGTGCTAAGTTGATTGTCATTTCGTACTTAGTTTCCATCGAATTCTACGTTATTTGCATCGCTACTGAAAGCGCAATCAGGTTAAAGGCTGCTGGGCCCTGGAGGAAATCTCTGAAGATACGTGGTAGCATTTTTAGGCAGTTAACACCGTATTTCTCTGAACCACAAACTGGAGTTTGAGGGTCGTGCCAGCGCAAGCTTACCAAGTAGGCAGGATTCGAACGAGGGGAAAATCTGCACCGAAGCTGGTACCTCTGTCTCCACTGACGGTTCCAAGATGGAATCGGGAATCGGGAGTCGGAGTCTAAATCATCCAATTCATCCATCTCCTTGAAATTGCCGAATACTGCTAAAGTTTTTCAGGCAGAAGTCTTTGCTATCCTGCAGGCATGCAGAATGCATAGGAAACGTGAGAGCGAGGGCGATATTAACATTTTTTTTCGATAGTCAAGCCACGATCAAGACTCTGATGGCGATATGGAGGAGATCCAAACTGGTCAACTCCTGTGAGGCTCAAAGGTCAACTCCTGTAAGGGAACAAATCTCTCGAGTGTGCAGGTAACGTTTCTCTGATCTGGGTTCCAGGAACAAAGAGGGAAATGAAATTGCTGATTAGCTGGTCTGGAAGAGGACTGAATTGGACTCAGATACTTCCTACACGGTCATCGCCATCACTCTGACAGTTGTTAAAAAAGAATTGCGCAATGTATTTCTCATGAAAGCGCAGAAAGCATAGAGCTCCATTCCTTCATATGCTATTTCGGAAGCCCTTTGGCCCCTGCACAATAGACGCAGGACTCAGAAAGTCCTGGGAACTCCATGCTATTCAATTTCCACACTCGTAGCTGTATTTACCGGTGACTGGACGATGGCACACACGCGGAAAAACTAGTTTTACCATTTAACCCCCATTGCAGAAGCTGTGAGGAACTTTCTGAAGAGCATTTTATCTGTAAATGTCCGGGTTTGGCACCTAGAAGACTAAAGTCGCTGGGAGCTCTTTTTTCGACAGCTTGCGGTAGCGTGCCAACATAAATCCCATCAATCTTCTCTACTACATCAACAGCTTTGGTTGGCTATAGATATCTGCCTGTTGGAGGTCTCAGAATAGTGTCGAATCGGCACTTTAGTGTTACTTGAGGATGTCAGACTGGTACTTCTATCATTTAACCTACCTAAGCTAATGCGGCACATAGAAGAAATGAGAGCTAAATACGTGCCGCGTCGGAAAAATCAAAACTACATAGTTGGCATCCGTTAGAGACCTGTCCATTGAGACGGATTACCATCTGAAGGCGCCTTTGCAAAAGTAAGCGCAAAGGCGCCTTCAGGTGGCAATCCGTCTCAACTACTGTAGTAATAATGACTCATTGAAACTACCTCTGACGCATTATCAATACCTTCGTATATTTTCTGTGTGATGTTCTTACTGCGTTTACAAACGCCTTTGTAAATATCTGATTTTAGTTGTTCAGTCCTAGCTAAAGAAATTTTTGACAAGCAAACTGACGACATTAAACATAATTTAATGTGCACCAACTCAATTCGTGTACACTGTGCGGCATTCACAGCTTTCCTTGACTTTGAAGTTTGTATGCACTTCAAGTGCTTCGGTAAATTAAAAATTCAATACGAAACTTGAAAAGCTCAAGACTATTTTCCTTCGAAATTTTACTGCGCTCTTCCACTTTCTATTTTACTATTGTTCCAACTATTGCTGCACGTGCCCCGCACCGTAAGTGGCCTTTGACAATCCTACTACCACTTGCATTATTCACTTCCATGCAACACTTTCATACAACATTTAACTTGCAACACTTTTGCTTGCTAACAAGTAAGCGCTCAGTGTCATTGTCAGCCATCGCTTGGCCTCTCCATTGCATTGCGCCTGTCGCCGTAGTCTCTTTACGAAAATGTGTAAAATATGTCCAATGTGCTTTTCGGCAAAACAATAGCCATCCACAAGGATTGCATTTTTCACTATTCTGAAGTCTCGCCGCCATTTGCAGTAGTTGCATCCATTCAGATACCCTGCTGTCCGCACCGTACCGCACTGCAAACTACTTACTAATTGTGACAGTGTGAAGTGTGCTGAGACGCTTTTGCAATTTCGAGTGCGATTTGCAGTTTCTCGTCTCGCTTTGTTGTCGAACACAACAAATGAGCGAACATTTATACACGCACATACACAGACACAGACAATAGTAGAGCATAACACACCCAGCAGGAAAAATGCGGAAGTGGAGGAGCTCAAGTTAATAAAAGCCGTTGTAATTTTAGTATTAAAAAAAAAATGTGGAAAAAGTTATATTGCAAATTTTTTAATGAAACTACAGATTTGATATATTTATTTATTTTATTTTATTTAATATATGGAAAATATTATTATTATTATTATTTATTAAATTATAATTAAAATTATAAAGTAATATATTAACAGGACTAGCTACCAGGGCTATCGGCTAAATATGGAAAATAACAATAAATTATTATTTTACAGTAAAAGGAGCACCAGCTGCCAGAGCTTACGGCTCATTGCTCTAATAAGATTATTTTTTGACTAGAACAGTTAAGCTATTAGACAGTTGATTTTCTAGAAACGATTATTAATAAAGAAATTAGGTAGTAAAGGAAGTAAATTGATAGGATATACGGAAGCTTATTTACATAGATACTTAAGAAAAGAGACTTATGTTTAAATCAATTTTCTCAGATCCGCTCTAATTAAGTAACCTGTCATTTTTTCAATGTTTTCCTGAGAAGGAGGCTTTAGAATTTCCGATGGAAGCTGGTTGTTGAAACTTGTGTTCCTGTGATTCATAAAATGCGTGCAGTCGTCCAAAAGGTATTCGACTGTTAATGGTGACAGGGTGCAGTACGGGCAGGGAGATGGCCTCTTACCATTTAAAATGTGCGAGTGTGTACCGATTGTGTGTCCAATGCGAAGTCGGATGAAGCCAGTTATGTTCTTGGTACGTCTTATTGCTTGATAGTTGGGTTTAGTGCCAGTTGTATTTAATGGTGTTGCACTGTCCTCCAAGCCTCAGTTGTTTTTGCTTCAAAATATTTATTAATTAGTCCGTAGATGTCCTTCTTCAGCATACAATGAAATGTGCAACGGTTCCATTGCTACAGTTTTAGCTTTTTGGTCGGCAAGCTCATTCGCTTTAGTACCAACGTGCCCAGGAATCCACATTACTTTGATGCTCAATTAATATTTGATATAATTTTTGGTAAAACCAAGACTTGAATTCTGTGGGGTGTTGCAACACCCCAAAAAACGTATTTAGGGTATAGTTTTTGCTTCAGAAGTGAAATACGTTTGTGGATTATAGGCATCTGTCTCTGAGCTTTGGGCACTTTAGTGTGATGGAATATTTTCTATTTTATTTAAATGTCTTTTTTATAGAGTAGACATTCTAGACTAAATTTTTCTTCACATTACTTATACATATTTCATTATGAGATTAAAATCGGACTATGGAAGTCTAATTTTTGTAAAAAAATTCCTTCACATTTACTCAGCCAACCTATAAATTATTATATTTTGAATGTGCACTCTACAGCTAGGCTTCTGTGGCTAAAGAACAAAAAAAAAAATGACAAAAGAACTGGTTAGCCTTTCAAGAGAGAATACCTCGAAGGTTCTGGCTGCTACAACCGGTCATTGGCTATTTGGCAGGCATTAGGAGTTTTCTCCCTTGAATATTGTGAATAGAAGTTGTAGAGATGAGAAAGAGGCACAAACAGTTGACTACTTTCTTTGTAATTTTTTTTAGGTAGGTACTTTTTCATTCTTCTTACGAGTCTGTCTGGCGTGGGAATGATCCCAATTTTGCACTTCATAAGAGCAACAAAATGATTTCACAAAGAATAATAAATGAGGTTCCCGAGTCACACAGTGGTATCACAACGGATCTGTAAGGTCTTAGTGAGTTAGTCTTACAGACCGACTACCATTATAACCTAACCTAACTCTATCGGATCTAAGCATAACAGCCGTCTACTGAAGTAAAGAAAGAACATCCACTAATTTTTTCAGAAACATTCATTAATTTCAATTCAGTGGTGTCGGAATTTACATGTAACATACGACGTTTGCTCAAAAAATAAGGGGAATTTTGAAATAATTTGCTTGTTCAGCGATTTTCTGCAATCGAAAAAAAAAAAAATGGATCAAAGAAGGAGCATCAAATTTTGTGTAAAAGATGGAATTAAGGGCTCAAAATACTTTAAATGTTGACAGTGGCATGCGGTGAGAGTAGTCTGAGTCAAAAAAATGTTTACAAGTGATACCAGCTTTTCACAGAAGGTCGAGAAGATGCGAATGACGACGCGCGCTCTGGCCGCCACAGCACATCAACAACCGATGAAAATGTTGAGAAAGTGAATAAAATTGTTATGTAGAAACGTCGTGATTAGAGAATTTGCTGACAATGTCGGCCTATCGGTTGGTTCATGCATGCAATCTTGTCGGTAATTTTTGGCATGAAGCGTGTGGCAGTGAAGTTCGTTCCAAAATTGCTGAATTTTGACCAAAAACAACGTCGCTCAGGAATTGTTGAATGACGTTAACGATAATCCAAATTTCCTTAAAAGGGTCATAACTGGTAACGAATACTGAGTATATGGCTTTGACATCGAAACCGAAGCCCTATCGTTCCAATGGAAGAGCCAATACCGAACAAAAGACGCCAAGTTCGATCAAATGTCAGGGTTTTGTTCACTGTTTTCTTCAATTACCATGGCGTATTGCTTCGGGAGTTCTTAGCTCAAGGTCGTGCGGTAAATAAGGAGTATTAGCTTGAAATTATGCGCTGTTTGCGTGACGTAATATGAAAAAGCGCCCGGAATTGTGGAAAAAAATGCATGGCTTTTGCATCATGATAATGGACCTGCTCACTCATCTTTGCTTGTTATTTGGACAAAAACAACACATGATTTGGCCCCCTGGCACTTTTTCTTGTTCCCAAGATTGAAAGAGCCCATGAAAGGACGGCGTTTTGCGACAATTGAGAAACCGAAACGCTGAGATTATTGGAAAAAAAAAAACGTTGGCATAAGTGTATGAATATATCTGAGAAGGAGTTAAAATAGAATTTGATCAATAAATAAAAATTTTTTGAGAAAACTTAAAACTCATTTTTTTTAATACTCCTCGTACTTGTTTGTTGTTTAATTCATTATTTATTTTCTGAGTGACTTTGTGCACCTGTTGGATTGTTCAATATTTTCGTCTAAGTCGGAACTGATGTTGAGGAATGAGTTTGATTTTTGTTATGATGGATAGACTCTAAGCAGTCAAAGAGTAGCTTCTGAAATATTTTTGATGTTTTCGACAGCAGACTTATGCATTTTGGCACCCTAAAGCGCCAGTGAATGGAAGAATGCTTCCACTGTGACGACTGCATTTTGGTTTCCGGGTCGTACCCGTACACCCAGGGCTCATCACCAGTGACAACGGCGTTCATGAAGTCAGGATCACTGTTTATGAAGTCCAGCATGTCCTGTGAGACTTCAACACGAAGTTCCTTTTGTTCCGCCGTCAGCAGCTTCGGCAAAAATTTAGCCGCCACTATCTTCATGGCCAAATCTTCGGTCACAATTGCGTGAGCCGAAAAAATTCAATTTCTCGGATAGTCACACGATGGTCCCGCATCACCACAGCGTTCACTTTGGCCATGACATACTCACTTCGGCATGTTGATGGCCGACCAGAGCGTGACTCGCTCTCCGCCGATGTGCGACCGTTTTTAAACCGATTGAACCACTCCTTACCTGTAATCTGTGTGATGCCCATAGCATCGTCACCGAAAGCCGTCCGGACTTTTCAAATGATTTCCACCTGGCTATCGCCCAGTTTCTGGCTAAATTTGATGCAGTAGCGCTGCTCCAATCGTTCCGTCATTTTGCTTGTATTCAAAACCTAAATACCATGTTACGTTCACACTGCTTGACAGCAACTGACGCTAGCGACAGGCGGGAAAAATTTCACACATGTGCAGGAAGGTTACAGGCCTGCTTATGCAAGCGCGCGTAATTCAAATTTGCCAGGTGTTAGAAATAAAAAACAAAGTCAGATGCTTTTCTAACTGACCTCGGGCTTAACCAATTTCCCACAATACCAGGAGTACGAAATGTTTACATGTGTATATGTGTATGTAAATGTATGAGTGTTTGTAGTATAAGTACACCTAAACACATCTGCAGGCATTAACAAAACTGAAGGAACAAAAAAAAATTGCATACTGAATGGACCACTTCTTTTTGTTTCATTGCTTAAAGGCATTCTAGACAATGAAAGCAACAACAACAAAAAAGTCAAAGCGACAATGGCAATGAAAAACAATCAAAAACAACAACTAAGTAAAATACGCATTTGTTTTCCATTTGCAATGGCTCTCGCAGCTTTTGTTTGCAGACTTCCTTAGTCCTATTGTGTAAGTATTTCTTTTTTCTACTTTTTACTGTGGATTGGGTTAAAGGGCAGTCAAGCTCACATCTTAAATGGAAATTAAGAAAAGCACCAGTGCATTGGTGGTGGTGAGAGTGGAAGGGTCTTTTACGAAATATTAGCCTATTTCTGGGCGCTCAAGCTGTAAACATGCCGACAATGGCTTTCTGCCTGTGTATAGACATTTAGTCTGGCGGCCACTTGGTTATTGTAGGTGTATACGTTGCCAGCATGCACTCACGTATTGTACGGGTGTTAGTAAAGTAGCATTTCAATGATGTAATTTCCTTTTGTCACATTTTGCTATTTGGCCTGAATTTTTTTTTTTAATAAAGCGGATGATTAAAGGATGAGGTTTATTAAAAATGGTCAAAAAATACTGGTGAGAAGAAGTTATAAAAACTTGTGGGTCTTCATTTATAATTTTGCGACTATATTCTTGCAATTTAAAGCACTTAAAAAAACTTAAAAAAACAAATTCCGAAAATTTTTCTGAAAATTTGCCTAGTTGCAAGCTTGAATATAATAAGAAGTAGAGTGAACAAATTAAAAAAAATTAGTAAAAATTAAAAAAAAATGATAATTTTCAAATTTATTGAAGTTGTCTAAGTATTTTGGACATTGCCGTATACTTTTCTGAAAATTGCTTGTTCAATTTTTTTCTGTTTAAAAAAAACTTTTGGTAAACATTTTTATATATTTTGTTACAAACTTTTCTTGCTAAAAACTGTTGGGAATTCTTTGTTTTTGTTTTGTAAATATTTTAGAGAAATTTTTTTCGTTAAAAATTTTTTGAGCATTGCTTTTCGTAAAAATTTTTTGAAGAATGTTTTTTTTATTGAAAATTTTCGGGGAATTTGTGTTTTTGTTAAACATTTTTGAATTTTTTATTTGGTATTTTTGGAAACCCGTTTTCATCAATCAGAATTTCGACGAAATAAAATTTTTCTACAAATTCGAATAAAAAGTCGTGAAAGTTTGATGAAAATTTAATATTTTTGTTAAGATTTTATAGTTTTTTATAGGATACTCTTGTTTGTATAAAATTTTTGTAAGACTTTTTTTTGTTAAAAACTTTTTTTAGGATTTTTTTTTTAATTTTTGGGGAATTTGTGTGTTTGTTAAACATTTTTGAAGAATATCTTTTTTGGTATTTTTTGAGACCCGTTTCCCGCTAGCAGATTTTCGAAGAAATAAAATTTTTCTACAAATTTGAACGAAAAGGCGTGGAAGTTTGATGAAAACGAAAATTTTTTTTAAGATTTTATGGTTTTTGATTTAATGACAAAATGCTGAAAATTGACTTCTTCCTAGCCATATGAGGCAAATTAGCTTAACCTAACAAACGCCCAAAATCCCATAGTAGTAGTCCGGTGTAACGACCGAAATTTCGACGTTTTTTCATGAAACTTTTTTAAAAAGAAAATAAAAGCGATCGTTTTAAAGTTTTGACATTTTTTTATTGCTGTTTTGAAGTATATAAAAAAAATTTGTGGGACCTTTTTGAAGCGATATTAGACAAACTTTACTAGAGAAAAACGGAAAGAAAGTCATTAGCTATTTATAGCTCGCCTTACGTAATCGAACTCATTTTATTTTTGCTTAAAATCTGTTCACTTAATCCTGGCAACACTCTCGTTTTGATTGTTAAATGTTTAAAAACACATTGTTATATCCTTTTTATTATCCTCACGATTCCTTTACTTTTGAACATCTCAATACTTTACCTCCAAATTTCTGCGCATATTTTCCAAACTGTTTCTGCTTTCCTCCGAAACTTCACGTGCTGCTATTTGTAAAACCTGGTATTTATTTTTTAATTTGCTTCTTTACATAAATGTCCATTTCGAGTTTTATTTTATGGAAATTCCCCAGCCAACATACAAACCAGATGTAACCACATGTAAAATGATTTTAACATTCCGCACACTCAGTCAGCTGCTAAGCATATCTGCATACCGCGCACACACAACTTTATGTGTAATACTCATCAACTGTAGCCCCAGCTGCGCCTGCTACCATCACTAACGTCACTGTTTACTAACAGGCACTGCTACTGCTGCTGTGGCACTGCCTAGGTAACATAGCCGCCTGAGCACCACTCACAGGCACATAATCGCGTATTCGCTTCATTTAAATGCGCGCCAACAAATAAACAGCTTTGCTATGCTATTTAATAGACAGCTTGAATTCGGCTGCAGCAGAATGTGGTCATAATTTGCCAACAGCCTCATTTTCATGTCAACGATGAGGAAACAAAAAATGGATCGCCGCAATTGTCTGGCCTGGAATGCTTTGCTTTGCTGCTTTTAGTGCTTCAGCCGTCATGAATTGCACAATTTTTGCGGTAAAATTTGGCAATTTCTCGTTTCGGTCTGTTCGTTAGCCGATTATTGTCGAGTTGCCGACGAGAGTTATAAAATTCTGCTATTTTAATGTTGATGGGGTAGCTGGCATTTTAAATGAGCAATTTTTGGTATGCCACCAAATATAATATTTTTTAAATGGGTACATTTATTAGGAGTGTTTTTGAGAGTTTGCCATTAAACGTGTGCGAATGAGAATGGGCGTAATATTAGGTGAAGTAAAAAGTGCCCAAGGTTTTTTTTTATATTTTTTAAGACATCTAGCGGAAAATAATCAGAACGTTTTGCTACACCGAATACATTTACAATTTACTCTTGCTGCACATAAAGTACGCTATTTGACTCGCCTGCTTTAAAATCTTTGCAATTTACCTAAGATTTTGGCATTCCAGTTCGTGATTGCTGCCTTTGAAGTGGTTGCTCCGTTGAATCATTTGCCAACACTTATCCGCTAAATGCTGAATCCAGATGCTGTATGTAATTTCACAGTCCCAGCTTTTGAGTGCTTGCTTGGCGTTTTTGTAGTTAGCGCGAATTCCGGCACAAATCGTCGTCTCCTTGTGCTGGCATTTTGTTTTGCTGCTTCGCCATCTGCTACTGCACATCAACTTCAGTTTAGTGCCATTACGGTCACTCATACGCCCGGGCTAACTATTTTCGTGCGTCCATCTCCATCGAGACGGTGGTGATTAAGTGAGCTCGCAGCCGCTTCTGTTTTTATTCCGCTTAGACATCGTTTTCTTATTTTCTTCTTTTTCAATATCTTTGTTCTTTCTTCTTCGTCATCTTCTTCAACTTTTTTCGAAAGCATTCAACTGTAAGCGAAAACTATTTACGAAGTGCGTATTTTTGCTTCTGTTTAATGCCATTTTTGTCATTGTACTAATGCGTTTCTCTATTACTACTAACTGCATTTATTTTTCGATTTCTGAAATGTTTGAATTGTTTTTTACATACAATTTTCATCGTCTTTTACATAAAGTTTCTACGTTAAGACGGACTTCTTCGAGTTTACCGTTTCTTCCTTTTTTGGCAGACTCTTTTTTTATTTTTCGTATGTCTATTGCTTTTCCGGCCATCTATCTCTACTGCTACATCCGTTAAATTACGGTATTTTCCTATCATTCGAAAGGCGCCGGGTTGGCTGTGTCTGGTCTCTTCGACTACATCTACTACTTGGAGTTACTTTTTTCGTTATGTGAAAATTTTCGCAGTCTTGCTTTTTCTTGTTGCCCCTGCGACGAACGTTGAGTAGCTGTTACATTGAATGTTTGCGTCGCTCTACATATTTTGATTTTATTTACCATAACATATTTTAAGATGAGTGTGGGAAGGCAAATTTGGCGGAAAAGAGAACTACTATAAAATGTTAAAATCTCGCAAGTAAATTTACTATGTGGTGGTATTTTTTTATAAAATTATTTCATTTAATAGCAATCAAAATTTTCCAAATCAACTGTTCTCTCTAATTAAAATATGTTTAACAATACTTTGAATTAATTCAAAGATTTTGAACACTTGTAAAGATCCAAAAAAAACTGAAAATAAAGGCAGCTTATTTTTCTATATTTTTTCTCAATTCGTTGGACTTTATATTTTATGCAATACGGTGCTCTTTTCTTAATGACATATGCATGCACATATTATAACCCATTGAAGAAGACATTCAGCTCTATAGGTTAGGAACAAATTAAAGCTGCACTTTTGTCCGTTACCGTACGCTGTTTTTGTTTGATGAAACGGCTACTGCAATTTTCCGGGAAATATCTGTATGGCACATTTTAGTCCTCTATCGACCGCACATACTTACTATTTTTCGGATTTTTAAAAATTGTGGTCAAAACGATCAACACAGGTAATCAATATTGGGTTAAAATATTCTGCAAAAGTATTCGTCATTAAATTTTATTATTAACGCTCAAAGACAATGCTGTTGGCAGACGTACTTTTATATGGTTTTTTTTTAAATAATAATAATTAGATCAACTACAAAATTATTTGTAATGGTGCTAGCTCACTTTGGGGGAGCACAATCATTTATATTCGATCACCAATTTATGCATGCACATACAAGTTTTTCCATCTGTAAATAAAAAAATAAATACTAAAATTTTTTTATTAATTTAAATGTTTTTCAATTATTAATTTTTATTAATATTTTAAATATTTTTTTATTTTAAATATTTTTCTATTAATTTAAATATTCCTCAATAATTATTCATTTAAATATTTTTCATAATTTTTTTCAATAATTAAACTGTTTCTTAATAATTTTTTTTTATTAATTTAAATGTTTTATCAATATATTTTTTTCAACTTAAATATTTTTCAATATTTTTGTAATTATTTCATATATCTTTCAATATTTCTTTTATTACAGTAAATGATTTTTTAATAATTTATATATTTTTTAACTTTTTTTCTCATTAGTTTAAATATTTTTAAATATTTTTTTTTTATTAATTTAAGTATTTTTAATATTTTTTATTAATCTAAATATCCTTCAGTATTTCTTTTATACTTTAAATATTTTTAAATAATTTAAATATTTCTAATTTATTAATCTAAATATTTCTAACGTTCTTTTTATTAATTTAGATATTTTCAATATTTTTTTATTAGTTTACATATTTTTCAATATTTTAATTTTTATTTAAATATTTTTCAATATGTTTTTATTAGCTCAAATATTTGCCAATATTTTTTTTACTAATTTACATATATTTCTATATTTCCTTTATTACATTAAATATTTCAACATTTTTTTTTTTATTAATTTAGATATTTTCAATATTTTTTTATAAGTCTAAATATTTTTCAATATATTTTTCTTAACTTAAATATTCTTCAATATTTGTTTTCTTAATTTAAATAGTTCTTAGTACTCGACTTCTGGCTAGGCCGGGACAACTGCACAGCAAATGCCTGCTCGATACTTCCTCATCTTCGTTCTCGCAGTAACTGCACATGTCGTTTTGAGAAACCCCGAGCCGACGTGCATGAGTGCCCAAAAGGCAGTGGCCGGTAATAAGAGATAATATGCCTTAGCTCGTGTTTTGAAAGACGGTTTTTCTGGTCGTAACGCAAGTAGTTTCCACTCGCCACCTCCGATCAGCAATGCTGTGAAATTCTCGATCAATGATCATTTTACATATTGAGAGCGGAATGTGGATTGCGGCTAAGTTACTAACATTTGATTGCGCAACTCCAGCTCTTGCGAGTTCATCAGCCTTGCAGTTACCTTCGAATCCACTGTGACCCGGTATTCAGATAACTTGGACAGAGATCTGAACACTTATAGTACTTCGTTAAGAGATGAGAGACAGGTTCGAACCACATCTGAGTGGGTATAAGAGGAGCTGAGTGCTCGAACGGCCACTTGACTGTCAGTGAAAAAGGGGATATCCTCTAGTGATATTCTCTTTTCTAAGAGAGTTTCCGCAGCATACCAGATAGCGCATACTTCCGCTTGGAATACACTATAGTAGTCGGGTAAACTAAATGATAGATTGATGTGAGGGAAATGGGAAAAGATTCCAAATCCCACTTTACCGTCATGCTTTGAACCATCTGTATATATAATCAGAGGGCCATCGATTTCGGTAAGATTTGTCTTCCATTCTTCCCTAGTTGGAAGTGAACAGGATACTAGCAAGGGTGGTGATGGAAGACTTACATGATAGTCTATGTCGGAAGAGATAACAGTGTTCCTGTTCAGTATGGCCGAATGGCCAAGATACTTATTCCATTTATATATAGCATTCATGCGTGTCGCTGCTTTCGCTGCAATCGCTTTGCCAGCCAGATCGATAGGGAACAAGAGAAGCAACGTATTTAAAGCGTTAGTAGGTGATGTACTTAAGCATCCTGTTATCAGGAGGCAGGCTGTTCTTTGGACTCGTCAATTGTAGCTACTCTACACCGTTTTTCGAGTGCTGTCCTCCATACAACCATACCGTAAAAGAGTATCGGTTTGATAATCTAGGTATATATCCAATAAATGATCCGAGGTGAAAAACCCCAGGTTTTGCCTATAGCTTTCTTACAAGTATAAAGAGCTATGAAAGCTTTTTTACATCTGTTTTCAATGTTCAATTTCCAACTCAACTTCCTATCTAGGATAACTCCTAGATATTTAGCTGAATCAGATAGGAGTAATGATTCCCCTTTTAAAGTTATTGTTTGCAGTGGAGGAGATTGTTGTTTCCTATTGAAGAGAACAAGATCTGTCTTTGCTGGATTTGCATTTAGTCCGCATTCAGTGCACAGGACAGAAATGACTTAAAGGGCTGACTTTTAAACTTAACTTTTTAGTAAATTTTCATGAGTGTCCACTTTTAGCTGACCAACCACAACTTCGATTTAATGCTTCAACTCTTGTGGTTGGCGTAGCATTTATCTTTAACGTCACCCTACAAAAAATGGTCTAACGAAACCATATTTTAGCATCTAGACGGCTAGTTGACATCATCACTTGGACTTTTTATTCAACTTTTGAAGAGAACTTTATAATTACGAGTAGCGACCTATGAAATTTAATGAATTCAAAACGCGTATTTTTATAATTTTTTAATTTTGTTTGTAATCATCCTCAAGTGAAATACTATTTTCACATCGTAAATATAAAGCCTTTATGACACTAAAAATATTCTTCAGACGCCTCAAAAAGATTTTTGCGGCATTTTGTCTCATTCGCAATTCACGTTTAAATTTTGAAATCAGGAAAAAATCAGTTGGTGCCAGCTCCGGGCTGTAAAGTGGGTAGCCAATTTTTATGAATCCTGTTGCGTTTTTTTCATTACTCGTTTCGATATCGACTTTATCTCTTTGACTGGTGGCTGTGACGTCCTTTCTCCCCTTCATATCCACTGCATCTGCCCTTGGTTGAACTCTGATTTATGCTAGCAAATGCAGGTTTCATCAACAGTCATTTAAGAGTTGGCCTCTCTGTAGTTACTCACTTGCGCAAATTTATATCCTTCTAACTACTAAAATATCTCAGGAGCACAAGCAACAGCTGTGCCACATAAAAATAAATCCAGTAAAAAGTAAGAAAACTTACGGTTGAATGGACACGATAATAAAAATATAATTTCTATTTTATGTTCAACTAAATCCTTAGTAGCCTGTGCTTGTATTAAAATATTCAAAGTTTTTATGTGCAGTCAAAGAGAATTTTCAGCAAAATTTATGTAAATGTACTTACTTGCGGAAAGCTCAAAAATGCTTAGCAAATAAAAGCAGCTAAAAGCAGTTGTAAGTTGCTGAGAAACGACAAAAAAATATATAAAATGGTATGTCATATTTTCCTTTGTTTTGCGTTTACTAGATTTTTTTGGCACGTGGGACAAGCACCGAAGCTGGTCTGTGACAAATAAATTTGGTTGTGTGCTTAGAAACTGACTATGAATGGCAGAATGGCCACAGCTGGTATGGAGTTTGTGGGTGTGTGTCTAGGAGGTTTATGGCTTATGGAATACCTTGTTTTGAATGAAAGGACTTTTGGTTTTAATTTTTTTGTTTTTTTTTGGTTTTTTGTTGAATTTGGTAACAGGCTTAAATTGTTTAATTTAGTTGTAGGGCGAAAAACTAGAAATGATTGCTTTGGTGAATAAAGAACAAAAAAAAATTGCTCGCGAGAAGATGTATGGTATTACATGTGCTTTAAGTACACTTGTGTTGAAAATAGTAGAAGTGTGAAATAATTATTGTAAATATTTTATAAAATATTTATTTTATTAAATATTTACTTAATATTTTAAGACATAAATTTTAATTTTTTTAATCTTAACCAGTTCTTATAAAGATCCAGTTATAAAGATAAATTAAGTTTTCTTAAGATAAGATGATAAAAATTTGAAAATATTTTAAAACTTCAACTAAATTTAAAAAATTTGAACTAAACAGTTTTTAAATTTTCAACTCTAAAATACAATGTTTTTTCTAATTTCCACAAATTTTTTTAAAAAATTTTAACTACAAATTTTAACTCAAAGACTTTTTAAAAAAATGCACTTGAAAATTTGAAATTCTTGAAGAACTTTTTTTTTAAATTGAACTTAACATTTTGAAAATTTTAATTAAAAACTTTGAAATTTTGGAACAAAAATTTAAAAAAAATTTCAACTAAAACATTTTAAAAATTTGATCGAAATTTTTTTTTTTTAATTTAAACTAAACTCTTTTAAAAACTTAGATTTAAAAAAAATTTAACCAAAAATTTTTAATAATTTTAAGTAAAATCTTCTAAAATTTTGAACTAAAAATTTTTTTTAATTTGAATTAAAAGTACTTGAAAATTTGAATAAAAACCATTTAAAATATTTGTACTAAAGTTTTTAAAAATTTCCATTAAGGAATTAAAAAAAGTTGATCTAAAGCTGAAGAACTGAAAAATATTTAAATATTTGAAATAAGACATTTTTAAATTTTAAACTAAAGAATTAAAAGGAATTTGACCTAAAATATTTACAAAATTTCATCAAAATTTTTTTAAATTTTAACTATACATTTTTTTTAAATATCAACTTAAATTTAAAACAAATTCCGGCTAAAAGATTTAAAGCCTTTGATTTAAAAAATGTATAAATTTGAACTAAGAAAACTCAAAAATTTTTTAATATTTGCACTATTTTTTTTCAAACATTTGAGCCAAAAAAATTTAACTAACAATTTTTAAAAATGTTAATAGGTACATAAATTCAAAAAATGTGAACAAAATTTTTTAAGTATTTGAATTTTTTTTTTAATTTTAACTAAAACTAGTAGTAAAAAAATTTAACTAATAATTTTAACTAAAACTTAAAAAAAAATTGAGCTAAAGAATTTTAATGAAAATTTTTTTAAAATTTATTCTAAATTTTTTTTAAATTTCAACTATAAATTTTTTAAAAATTCCAACTAAAAGATTAAAAAAATTTTTACTAACGAATTTATAAATTTCAACTAAGAAAACTTAAAAATTTGAACTAAAAAGTTTTAAAATATTTGAATTAAATTTTTTCAAACATTTGAACTAAAAAAAAAATTAAAAATTCGAACTAACAATTTTTAAAAATTTTAATCCAGAAATTGCAAAAATTTGGACAACATTTTTTTAAGTATTTGAATTTTTTTTTAATTTTAACTATAATTTTTTAAAAATTTGAGCTAAAGAATTTTAATTCAATTTTGTTTTAATTTCGATCTAAATTTTTTTAAATTTCAATAATACATTTTTTTTTTTAATTTCAACTTAAATTAAAAAATATATTCCAACTAAAAGATTTAAAAACTTTGTTGCAAAAAATTTACAAATTTGAACTAAGACAATTTAAAAATTTGAATTAAAAATTTTTATATTATTTGAACTAAATTTTTTGAAACATTTGAAAAAAAAAAATTAAAAAATTTGAGCAAGAATTTTTAAACATTTTAATCCAGAAATTGAAAAAATTTGAACAACATTTTTTAAAGTATTCGAAATTTTTTTTATAATTTTAATTAATTTTTTTGTTTTTAATTTGAACTATAAAATTTAAAAAATGTGAATTAATTTTGTTTAAAAATTTGAACTAAAATCTTTTAAAACTTATAACTATATTAAATGTTTTTTTTTAAATGCCAACGAGAAGATTAAAAAAAATTGAGATAACAATTTTTTTGTTTTTTTTTTATTTTAACTAAAAATTTTTTTAAAATTTGAATTAAAAAGCTTTACAAATTTGAATTAAACTTTTTTTTTTTTTATTTAAACTAAATTTGTTTTTTAATTTTAGCGAATTTTTTTTTTTTTTGTTTAATGAATTTTGTTTGTTTTTTTTTTTAATTTGAACTAAAAAATTAAAAAAATGGTCGTTTTAATGAACAGTTAATTATGAAGAAACCTTTTAAAATATGCCTTTCCATATTTTTTATTACAATTTTTTTTGTTGCGAATCTTAAAAAGTTTCACCACATTTTTTGAATTTTATTCGCTCATTCGTAAACTTTTCTATTTACAATAGCTTCAACCGTTTAGCGAACAACTGTCCGTACAGTGAATAAAATTGCAGTTGAATAGCAGATGGCAAAAAATGCATTGCCACCGAAATAAAGAAATTCACTACAAAAAAAAAAAAAACAGAAATCAAAAAAAAAGAAAAGAAAATAAAAAAACAAACGCGGGCTTCTAAAATAATTTTGCATAAAGTTGCACAATAACCGAATAATATTTTTTCGTGAATTTTGCATTTTGTCCGCGAAATTTCGCATGCACTTTGTCGCCGAACGCCTTGTCACCCACCTTCCAGCCTCCTCCCTGGCTCATGCAGTCGTACACATAAAGGCGTGAAATTTACACTTTTGGAGAAACTTAGCGAAGAGTTTTTTTTACAACCAGCTTCAACATTTGCAACATTCACTTTTACAGCTTGCACTCGCAGATTTTTTATTATTGTGTTGCTTTTGGACGCAATATAAAAAGTGCCGCTGGTGAAGGGGTTGAGTGAAGGAAATAGTCCATGCATAAAAGTGCACATTAGAGCTGCTTGCAGCTGCCACCAAATCGTCGCGGCAACATTGTGACTACAACCAGCGTTTGGTATTGGTTTTGTTGCTGACACTACTGCTGCTGCTATTCTTTGTTTGTTGGTGGTATTTGCACTGCATTCAAATGTTGCGAAATTTCTACATTTGATGGTGGAAAATGCATGCGCGCAGATGTTGACAAACACACAAAGTCACATACTCATGTTCAGATTTATATGCGTATATGGGCATGTATGTATAGATGTCTGTTTAAATGTATGTATAGTTGTATGCGCGCATGCCTTTGTTTTAATGTGCGCTACGTGTTTGGCGGCGCCTCGCGTCACTTCGTAAATTCGTATTAGTCTCACTTTGTGTTGACAGTTTGGCAACATTGCAACCCAAATACTTCATAAATTGCACCACGAGCAGCGCACACACTCACACGTGCTTCTGTGTATGTATATGAAAAAACATACATGCAACGAATACCAGCAGCGCGAAATGCAATAAAGTATGGAGCGCTGCAAGAAATTTTTTGCTAATAAAATATGATGGGATGGTGTAGGTAAAACACCGTTATTTACTATTTTTGGTAAACATAAAATGTGTAGCCACAGAGCTAAGTCGCCTTAGTCTGGAATTATTCAAATGACAAATATTCGTTTGAGAACTGACTGTGCTTTCGGGCGTAAAGTTGAAATACTTTGGAATTCAGTTGTGAAGTACTCCTTTGTGTATACGGCGTAGTGGAAAAGAGCAGACATTTTTTATGCTTCCTACAAGTTTTTTAGTTTGAGTTTTTTTTTAAGAATTTTTGCATCATACGAATATTTTATGAGACAAAATTTCTCAAATTTATTTACTACAACTTCGCTAAGAGTTTTGAGATCGAAAATTCTTGAGCTCTTATAATTTATCACCTGTTCATGCTGAAGGGAATAAGCCAAGAGATTAAACGTATGAACGATGTAAGCGTAATAACTAAATAAATACATAAAAATAAAATAATAAAAAATAAAATATCTGCTAAATCTCCACCTTCAATGCAGCATCTTGTGCGTACTTTATTTCACAATAACTGAAAGGCAGATCCTCTCTATGCAAAATAGGCCACTCTAAACCTTAATAAGACGTATTGTATAAAAATGCCTTATAGCGAGTTTATAAGTAGAATGAAAGGGTACCTGAATCTGATGACACCATTCGGTTCCACACTTATGGATGCAAGCTGCAGAGAAGAGTCGGAGGAGCCATTAGTGTTGAAGAACTTGGTATGGTGATGTTTCTGCATATTCCAGACCACTTCAAAGCACTTCAAGCCGAACTAACAGCAATTTCAGCATAGAGCAGAAAAAAAATTTAAATTTTTCCACTCAAATAGTTGAGCTGCCCTCAAGGCGCTTTATCTTCCCTTTGGCATTATTTAGTAAAAGATTTAGGTTGTCAATGAAAGGCCACATTCCCATCGCTAGACAACTAGAACGCATAAAGGTCATCCACAATCACTTTTGTAGAAGCTGCTGCGATGCAAAAAAAACGGTGAGGCATCCACTCTGTGACTGGCTGTTTCGAACTATGTTGAAAAAGCGTATAATTTTCAGGCGTGGGATTTATAAGTGAATTCAGTTCCATGGCAAAATTCACCATAAGGCAGTAGTTACTCATGTTTATGAAATCAACGAAGTGGCTTGAGGAACAGTAGGGGCTTTGTACTCATATTCTATTACAATTCATTAAAGTGCAGCTATACGAGTATGAGGACCCAAAAACAAAATCGTTTTTTGATGCTACATCATCATCATCATGCCACCACAGTTTGGGTTGAACAATTACTTCCGTTACAAATCGGTCACTCGTTCTTCAGGTCACTCAGTTATCAACTTTTCGTTTGATATCAGGTATGCCCATAGCTTCAAAGTCGCCTTCAATGTCATCTCTCCATCGTTTTCACGGCCGATCTCTTTTTCTGTCGCCTTGTGGATTTGTTTCGAAGATCTTTTTATAGCTCTATCGTTGCTCGTCCATAGAATGTGATCATACCATCGAATCGTATGCGCTTTGATGTGCCGAATTATATTTGCACCCCTGATAAAGATGTCTAACTCGTAGTTGTACCGAATGCGCTAGGTCTCATCTTCAAGTCGTACAGGTCTATATATTTTTCTTAGAATCCTTTTTTCACAACAATTCAACTGATCGATTTCATTGGATTTCATCACCCAGACCTCATACCCGTATGTGAGTGTAGGTCTTACAACAGTTTTGTATATTCGTAGTTTCTGGTTTCTAGAAAGGAACCTCGACTTCATCAACTTTGTATGCGCGATGTAAGACTTATTTGAAACTCGTAACCTGTCTTGTATGGCAATTAATGTATCTTTCCGCGCGCTCAACAATTTCAAAGTTCTGGCTAATCACCAGTTCAACTTTCAAAGACTCTACCTTACACTGACACATCCGAGATAGATTGCGGCATCTACAACCAATTCAAAAATCGAAAGGCAATGCAAAGAAAAACTTAATGCTTTAGCACACATGACAAACGTCATTCTCATCTGAGTATCTGACCATAGGAACTTAGAAGGAAATGAGAAATCTGAAGAATTGGCAATACATGGGACATCCTACAACGAACCTGGAGCAGTAGAAATAGGCTGTCTTCGAAGCGTGCGCAAAAGGGAGATATTTTCGCTATTTACCTGCACCGAAGCTTGCACCTCTGTCTTCACTGACGGTTCCAAGATGGAATCGGGAGTCGGAGCAGGGGTTTTCTCTAAATCAGCCAATTTATATAATTCCCTAAAATTGCCGAGCACTGCTAGTGGTATCCAAGCACAAGCCTTTGCAATCCTGCAGGCATGCAAAATGCTTAGGGAACGCGGGAGCGAGGGAGATATTAACATTTTCTCCGATAGTCAAGCCGCGATCAAGGCTCGGACAACGCCATGGTGCAGAACGAAATTAGTAAACTTCTGGAAGGAGGAGATCAAATTTCTTGAGTGTGCAGGTAACATTTCTCTGATCTGGGTTCCAGGACATAAGAACATAGAGGGAAATGACATTCCTGATGAGCTTGCCAGGAAGGGGATTGAATTGGCCTCAGATACCTCCTTCCTGGTCATCGGCATCTCCCTGACAGTTATTAAATGGGAACTGCACAAATTATTTCTCAGGAAAACGCAGAAAAGATGGAGCTCCATTTCTTTATATGCTATTTCAAAAACCCTTTGGCCCCACCACAATAGATGAAGGAGTCAGAAAGTCCTGGGGACTCCTCGCTATTAAATTTCCAAAATCGTAGTTGTGTTTACCGAACACTGGACGATCGGCATACACGAGAAAAAGCTATGTCTACCATTTACGAAACTATGGAGACCTTTCGGAAAAGGAGACTGTTGAGCATTTTCTCTTTAATGTCCGGGTTTGGCAGCTAGACGACTAAGGTCTTTGGGCGCTCCTTCCTTCGACAGCCCAGGGCAGTGCGCCAACTTAAATGCAATCACTCTGTTCTACTACATAAACAGCTCTGGTTGGCGGTAGATATCTGCCTTTTGGAGGTCTGGAATAGGTATCAAAACGGCGTTTTAGTGCTACTTTAGGAGTGCCATACTGGCACTTTAACCACTTCACCTACCTAGCTACAACAAGTCCAGAACTGACGAGCTGTTAAGGAAGCCACGAGCAGACATTATTCAGAAGTACGTACGCCATAACCGGCCACTGGGCTATCGGAGACTTAGCTAAGAAGATGGGATGGCTGTGTGAGTGCCCAAGTCTGGATGCTCTACAACAGAGAATGCTGAGGGAATTCTCGGTGGTTAAATTGAAAGAAATTGCAGAAAAGAAAAGGTAGTTTTGTAGTCATTCGATTAATAAAAAGCGGTGATTCTACAAGCACCGTATCACTATGACAACACCTCCACATCCACCACCACCACCAATAGGATGCTGCTTTACTACTGATTCCCGCATTTCACACTACACTACAAACCTTTTTTTTGCCACCTGCTCCCGGTTCCATCCACGGTCGTAGGAACGCAGAAGAATACATCCAATTTTCCTTTCATACATCATATTTTTGGAAGATTTTAGCGTACAACTAGCTTCCCCAAACATCAAATTATCGAAGCACTTTTTTCAACTTCGTTCGCTTCCTCCCATGAAATAAAGTACTTACTAATTCATTGCTCTCCTTATCACTTCGTGAAGCATAAAAAATAAAATAAATAAATAGTTGGCGTGTACATTTCCGTAACTGCAAGTTCAGTTTTAAGCCGATTCCTCCTTTTATGAGGAGTTTTTTCATGGCAGAAATACACTCAATAAATTAAATTGATGAAGGAAGCCAAAAATAGGTATGCAACATTACTACTTAAAATCATAGTTTCACGTGCTTATTAAATTATTTTTCTGGATAACAGGAAAGCTGATTTTTGTCCAACGAATTTATATAACCCAATGTGATGTATACTCGCACCTGATGAGATATGCTTCTCTAAACACAAGTAGCGAAAAGCACTCAGAACTTATGAAATATTTAAATTTTGAAAAACTAGAGGTAAGAAATACGAGGGCGGTTCAATAAGTACCCGTGTTTGATGACATAGGGCGTTCAGAAGGAAGTTGGTATGATTATCGTCGGCTGCCATATATCAAAGGACGGCGAAATCAAACTCAGACTGATTGATTGGTTAATTTTTATTTGCCAGCTATTCGAGTAAGACGTCTTTTGTGGTTTTCGCTAAGATGGAAAAAGAGCAGTATCGTTTTGTTTTTGGATGGGAAAAAATGTGAGGAAATAAAAGCATAGTTTGATGCTGTCTATGGGGACGCTTCGGACTCTACGACTACAGTTAGATATTGGCTTAACGGATCTAAACGTGGGCAAACTTCCGTGTTTGGTGAGGAGCGGTCCGGACGCCCGCAGACGTGGTTACCGAGGAAATCATTCAAAAAGTCCACGACATGATTTTCGCTTATCGACGAACGAAAGTGCGCGAAGTAACAGTGGTCATAGGTGTGTCGACCGGAATGGCAATTAATATTTTACATCATAAATTGGCAATGGTAAAATTGTCGGCCCCATGTGCGCCGCGATTGTTCACAAGCAACAACAAGTAGCAATTTAAGCTAGATCAAAATGAATTTTTACAACAATCAAAACAATGGATTTGTCCCGGTGATTCTGCTCCCAAGAAATCGAAGACAGTCCCATTGGCCGAAAAGTTCATGACGATAATTTTTTAGCAGGTGAACTTCGTCATTCTCATGATTTTTAGAAAAAGCAAGAACTATCACTGAACAATACTGCAGTGAGTTATTCGACCGCTTTCACAAAAAAATTGAAGGAGCGACGGTCGCATTTGGCGAAAAGGAAGCTGCTGTTTCACTACGATAACGCTCCGGCACTTACACTCGATCTTGCTCACTGCGCCATTTTCTTGATCCCTAACATGAAGAAATGGCTCGCGGGAAAAAATTGAGTTCAAGCCAGGAGGTGGAAAGTTCGACAAATCTTATTTTTGGAGGCGTTAAAAATGGCCGGAGCGTTGCGAGAATTGTATCTTTTTTAAAGGTGGACTGTGTTGAAAAATAAGAAGAAATTTTGGTTTCTCTCATTTCTAATTTTATTTTATTTTCCTCTTTTTCATATTGATTTATTAGCGCTGTTTCTTGAACAACAGAAACGGTATTGCCTATCATCTCTTCACACTAAATCGCAGAAGTCCACCACCTGTTGATGAATAATTGGTTTATGCCGGGTTGGTGTCGAAATTCTGTATGTACAAAATTCTAAAAACAAAATTCAGCTTTTTAAAATTCTGCTTTTTAAAATTCTGCTTTTTTAAAATTCTGCTTTTTTAAAATTCTGCTTTCTAAAATTCTGTATTACAAAATTCTGTATTAAAATATAATGTTAACAATGTTAAAGAGGTAATGTATATTAATTATTTTGAAAAAGTGCGCACTTTTCCAAAATAATTACATTACCTCTTTAACATTGTTAACATTATTATTTTAATACAGAATTTTGTAATACAGAACATTGTGGGATATTCATTGTCAAATTTAGGTATGGTTATTTGTTAGTAAAACTTTTTACACAATTTGAGTATATGCGCCCCATTGTTTTTAACATATTCGTACATACCTATGTACATACCTACGTTAATTATAGTTGACAACATTTATACATTGGTATGTACATAGGTATGTTTGCAATCAAATATTACCTGGAGATGAGAACTTCTATCACAAATGAGGAATTACAATTTCACCACACCTGTCTACAACGGTTCTTATATTGTTTGTTTACCTTCTGTTAAGTGCTGACTTTTTGTGAAAGAGCGTGGTTTAATATTATATTGATAAAAATGTCTGAAATAAGAATTTTGAAAACAAATAAAAATAAGGAAATGTTGGGTGTTGATGGGTATTTCTATTATTTAGAAAGAATAACAAAACAAAGGACATATAATTGGTCGTGTTCCAAGAGAATAGCGTGTCACTGTAAATTTCGATTGGTGACTGAATTAAAAGACGGTATCCATTGTGTGATTAAAAGGTCCGGTGTACATACCCATAGCCCTGAGGCAGTGGAAGGTTTTTTTCGCGATGCTAATATAAAGCTTAAAGAGTTATCTAAAAAACATGCTTGCCGGCTAGCCAGATAATTCGAGAAACCATTGTGCTAACTCCGAGCGATAGCCGTGATGCTTTACCTTCTTAAATGGCCCAAAAAAGTAAAATAATGCGGACTAGAGAAAAGAAATGGAACATGAAAGAACCAAAAACTGTAGATGATATTGATATGCCATTTAATTTATATGTCCTTGAAGGCGAGCTTTTTGTCTTAGCAGAAAAGTGGGTCGATGATGAACTTTTTATAATATTGGGGACAAAATCTTCATTGGAAATGCTGAGTAGCAGTGACTGCTGGGCTGTTGATGGAACTTTCCATGTTGTTCCTCGCGTTATGAGGCAACTTTTTTCCATACATGGCAGAGTACATGGTATGGCAGAGTATATGTATATTTATGGAATAAATGTTTATTTTGGTACTTCTTGTATGACGAAAATCACAAAACTTGAATAAAGCAGAATTTTTCGCATTAAACATGCAGAATTTTGAAAAAGCAGAATTTTAGAAAGCAGAATTTTAAAAAGCAGAATTTTAAAAAAGCAGAATTTTAAAAAGCAGAATTTTTTTGCAATTTACAGAATTTTGTCACCCAGAATTTTGTAATACAGAATAATGACACGCTCCCGTTTATGCCAAGTTTTTTAATTTTTTTTTTAAATTCAATGATTTTTCCCAAGATTTCACGAAAAATACAAAATACTTTAATGCAAATTTTTTTTAATTTTTTCTGAAATTCAATGATTTTTCTCAAGTTTTCAAAAAAATATACTAAATAGTTTTATGCCAAGTTTTTAATTTTTTTCTGAAATTCAATGATTTTTCTCAAGTTTTCAAGAAAAAACTACTTTTATGCCAATTTTTTTTTAATTTTTTCTGAAATTCAATGCTTTTTCTCAAGTTTTTAAGAAAAAATACCAAATACTTTCATACCAATTTTTCTTTTTTAATTTTTTCTGAAATTCAATGATTTTTCTCAAGTTTTCAAGAAAAAATACCAAGTACTTTTATACCAACTTTTTTTTTAATTTTTTCTGAAATTCAATGCTTTTTCTCAAGTTTTTAAGAAAAAATACCAAATAATATACTTTCATACCAATTTTTCTTTTTGTAATTTTTTCTAAAATTCAATGATTTTTCTCAAGTTTTCAAGAAAAAATACAAAGATTTTTCTCAAGCTTTCAAGAAAAATACAAAATACTTTTATGCCATTTTTTTTTTTAATTTTTTCGGAAATTCAATGATTTTTATCAAGTTTTCAAGAAAAAATACCAAATACTTTTATGACAAATTTTTTTAATTTTTTCGGAAATTCAATGATTTTTTCAAGTTTTCAAGAAAAATACCAAATACTTTTATGCCAATTTTTTTTTTAATTTTTTCGGAAATTCAATGATTTTTCTCAAGCTTTCAAAAAAAAATACCAAATACTTTTATGCCAATTTTTTTTAATTTTTTCTGAAATTCAATGATTTTTCTCAAGTTTTCAAGAAAAAACTACTTTTATGCCAATTTTTTTTTAATTTTTTCTGAAATTCAGTGATTTTTCTCAAGTTTTCAAGAAAAGACACCCAATACTTTTATGCCAATTTTTTTGTAATTTTTTCTGAAATTCAATGATTTTTCTCAAGTTTTCAAGAAAAAATACCAAATACTTTTATGCCAATTGTTTTGTAATTTTGTCGGAAATTCAACGATTTTTTCAAGAAAATACCAAAATTTTTTTGTACCCTATTTTTCCGCTCCTGCAATTTTAGGAAGTATTCAGTTTGCGTATTGCAACTAAAAATTTTCGCTTTGTTTTTACAACTTCCTGACTTTTGCAATTTAACCCTAATTACTTACTTAATTTTGCTCTATTCCACTTCCGCTTAACTTTTTGTGCTTTTAACGTTCGCTCTAAAACATTTCTTACTTCAGCTATTAAAATCTATTTCATTCAGCTACATTTAGTTAAATTCATTCGCTTGCTTGAACAAAATCAAACATTTACAAGTGAATAACACAAACAACAAATTTTTAGTCAATCTTGTTAATTTAAAGTAGAATTTTTCGTTTTTTTTTTTGCTTTGCTTCAAATTTTTTCTTGAATCTCTGCTCCTTCGCCAATCAACGAACACATCGAATTCTCATTAGCAAGCAATTTGCTGCTGCCAGTCTTTATGCTCCAGTTGAATGCGCTGCGATAGCAATTAGTTGAAAATCTGATTTTCTTTTATTTTGACTTCCATTTTATTTATTTTTCTTTCGTTTCCTTACTTTTCTATCTACATACAATTGAAGCTCCTCTGTCAGTCATTATCTAAGAGAATTTGAGTTTTAGTCAAATGAAATGGTTACAAGTTAATTGTTATTTGGTCAATGGAGAATTTAAATGAACGTTTAAACAATGATTAGAGATTCAATGAAAATTTGTTAAGCGCGCTGTTGAGTGAAAGCAGCATTTGATTAAAAAAATGTTGAATTAAATTTAATTATTTGCAAATAGAGAACGATTCATTTCTTTTGATTTACATTTCGAAGAAATTTCCATGCCTCTTTTTTCTGTTATTTTTTTTGTGATTTTTTTCATTTTTTTTTCTATTTTTTCGAAATCAAAAGCATTCAAATCCTCTTTGCGGCGATAAACTCTTCCATCTTGGAAATAAAACTTTGAAAATCATTCAAAAAACAGACCATGTGGAAATAAATGAAATTAAAAACATGAAAAGAGTATTTTCTGCCCAAAGGCACTAACAACTATATTATTAAATCGCCATTCAAACCCTGTTCGTTAGCGAAATGGAAATTCCTAATACGAATTTTTAAATAAATAAAGCTATCACTTTTAAGCGTTTATTTATTTAACTATAGTATTTTCAAACTAAAATCGGATTTTTGGGAATAAAAATTGTGGCAAAAATCATCAAGTGAAATGAAGGCATGGAATCAATTAATGAAATATTTACTATTTGTATAAATACAAATAATTCGCAATACCTTCGCTTTTAGCTGCTTTTCTCTCCATATATCCACATTCCATAGAAAGTGCAAATACACGGTGGCGCAAAAAGTACTATTCGAAAATTCAAAAATCAATAAAGATATATTTTTTTTGCATTTCCTTTCATTACTTTGACCATCAAATTTAAGTTTATGTCTTTCAAAAATGATATCCGGTATAGCCCACGAAGAATCATAGCTTCCGTAATGTAATCTTATGTCATGGACGCGCATAATTTTCCGACTGTCGAATCAGTCGTTGGTTTTCTGGTGAGGAAATAGGTTATGAAATAGAGTGCCAGTTTTTATTATATGGCGAAAATGCACAACACCGTCAAGGAAAAGAAAATTATAAAAAATTTTAAATAATAATTAATAAAATTTCAGAAATCTTTTCATGCAAGAAAATGAGATTTTGTAGAAACTTTGCACTTTCTAGCACTAAAATTTAATAAGCTATAAAACTGCATACCAATTTTTTTTTAAGGTTTAATTTGCATCGCCTGCGATATTCGCCGTTGCCAATGTGCAAAGGTCCAAAAATCGTCCGCAGAATCTTTGTCATCATCCACGCTTCTGCGCCATACGTTAGGAGGGACATCATGAGAGCCCTCTAGAGTGTTGTTTTTATTATTGGAGGTTGAATTAGTTTTAAAGGTTTTTTTCGAAGATTTGGGGCTTTATTGTGAAAAAACGGTACAAAATATTTTATTCGAAGTATTGGCCATCGCTAGCTACAACTTTCGCCCATCTTTCGGGCAATTTCCGGATGCCGTTTCTCCAAAATTCTGGCCGCTGCTTTGCTATCCATGACTCAACCCATATTTTGGTAGCCTCGTTCGAGGAGAACCGCTGGTCCGCCAAATCGAGACTCATATGCCGGAACAAATGATAATCGGAGGGAGCTATGTCTGGACTATACGGCGGGTGGGGTAACACTTCCCAGCCAAGCGTTCCAAGGTATTTCTTGACAGGTTGAGCAACATGCGGCCGAGCGTTGTCATGTTGCAAAATAACCTTGTCGTGCCTTTTTACCGTTTCCGGCCGTTTTTCTTTCAATGCCCGGCTTAAACGCATCAATTGCAGTCGGTAACGATCCCCCGTGATTGTTTCGCCCGGTTGGAGCAGCTCAAAATATACGACGCCGACCTGATCCCACCAAATGCAGAGCATGATTTTCTTGCCGTGAATATTCTGCTTGGCCGTCGACGTTGATGCGTGGCCGGGCAAACCCCATGATTTTTTGCGTTTTGGGTTATCGTGCAAAAAACCCTTCCGATTTTGTCGCTCGATCAGCAATTCGCACGTAAAAAATCGCGTCCTCGAACTTTTTGGGCTGGCCAAGACGCTCCTTGTCTTCGGTGTGAAAATCACCACTTTTGAATCGTCGAAACCAGTACTCACATGTTGAAATCGACGGAGTATGGTCTGGGTAGGCCTCCTGCAGCAATTCACGGGTTTGGGCTGTATTTTTTTTTCAAATTGAAGCAGAAAAGCAAAGCTTCCCGCAAATTGCGTTTCGACGGCACGAAAGTTGACATACTCGGAGCACGATACTGATGAACAAAGCCTAGGGATGAGGCTTTGTCATGAATATATATTCAGTATTGCCAACGCGATAAAGGGATAAATAGCGCCAGCTGTGTGTCACCTTTAAAACTAATTCAACCTCCCAATATTATTATTATGGAAGTGACACTTCTTAGGCGTCGATGAACGAGCGAGAATGGAGTGTCAAATTTCAAGGCCATGCAACGTTTTGGGCATTTTCGTTCCATGAGAGAGAAAAAAGATATAACGTGGAGGAAGAAGAGAGAGAGAGTTATAACTTATATATATCTTAGATGCACTTTAGGCTATTTTTCCTAAGTTTTTCCTTGTGGTTGCTAATTTTTAGTGAGAAATAACACTGCCTACTTGTTGGCGCTTGTTTGTTGATGCAAACTTGTAGGAAATATATTTTTGGTGCCTACTTTTCGGCGTTATATTTCCTTGGTGCCTACTTTTTGGCGTTATATTTCCTTTGTGCGTACTGTTTGGGCCGTTTTTTGGTTCGACTTTTCTTGGCGTTTTTTTTTTTTTGGTACTTACTTTTTGGCGCTTATTTGCGTTTTCTGGCTAGTGCTAGTGCGTACTATAAAGTGCTCTCCATTCCGGCGTCGGATTTATTGCTAATGCCTTGCGGTGATTTGTGCCGTTGCTGCGGTCCTGGAATCGCTGCGTTTGTGCGGGTGATAAACGCTCGGAGTAGTGCGCGTTGCTGTCACGGTTTGTGTCCGGCGTTTACCTACATCGGTCAACCCTTCTCCGTGTTTTGTAAATTTTGTCTATTTGTATTCTCTCCAAATGTTGTGAATTTATTTAGATAGATATTCTTTTTCTCTCTCTCTCTCTCTCTCTCTCATTCTCTCTTGGGTCTCTTTCTCTCATTCTCTCTCGGGTCTCTCTCTCATTCTCTTTCGGTTCTCTCTTTCTTCCTTTGTCTGCCTTGAAAGTTTCACTTCTGTTTTGTGTAGTACGCTGCACGCATTTTTTTTCTTTTATGGTTTCATTTTTTTCACTCCTCATCGGAGCATAGCATCTACAAGGATTTTCCAGCATACGCGATTTTATGCTGTTGCTTTAGCAGCATCCCAGATGGGTCCGATTGAGGGTAAGTCGTTCAGAATTAAATTTCGACAGGTGTTTTTCGACCGACCACGACCTCTGCTCTGTTCCCTCGGATTGCATTCCAAGGCCAGTATCATAACTTTGTGAAAAATTCTAATTAGAATCCGTAAAACTGTAACAAAAGGTTTTTGGATAAGATTAAATTAGGAATTTTTGTAATGTTTGCATAAAGCTTGAAATCTAAATTTGTATGGTTTTTGTTAGACAATGAATTGAATTTTTATAAGCAGATATTGGAAATTAAAAAACCTAAACTTAAGAGGTTAAATATTCACAAATAAGAAGGTCGAAACTAATCAAAATTTTGAGGTACTATTTTTTTTGTGAACGGTAGGTAGCCGCCACCAGAGTTCAAGCTAATTTAGATTCTTTTTATGTAGTTTTTAATAAGGGTCGGGCATAGTGCCCTTAATTAATGCAATAAGCGGATAGTTAAAACACTGAAAAATTGAAGATTTAGTGATCATGAAACCCTGGTTGAAACCATTAAAAATTTGGTGGTAGTGCTAAATGCCCAACCCTGTTTCTTATAATTTTCACTAAGATTTTCGGCTCAGATTGCATATTTCTTGGACTGTGTTTTTCGTGAGTATCTGTAACTTATACGATCTGCAGCTAAGTGTAGGCAAGCGCTTTTCAGGGCTTTCACAGCAGTAATTTGGAGCGATTAGACGACCTCGCTGGCCAACTGAAATCTCTTAAATGTGAAAACAAAAAGTCTGAAAGAGTGTTTCTCAAAATCTTTTCTTGTGATCAGTTTTATTTTTTTGCTGGAGTCACGTAACTTGCAATTCCAATCCATGAAGTTTGGCTGGTAATTCAAAACAGCCCGGCATCCTTCACATGCCCATTGACATCTTCAAAACGTATGAAAACAACGCTTGTTCTGATATATTTAAGAAAATATGTCACTTTAAGGACACTCCTTTTTAGATGTAGTGGTGCCTAATGGAGAATGCGACGATTGTCTGTTGCCCAAAATCGGGTAACTTGTTTACTTACATGTCCAGAGGGGTGAAATTCATTCTCTCAGCTCAACAAAAAAAGAAAAACAAAACAAAAAAAACTTGCCATTTCTTTGTTCGGCTCCAGTAACCCTTTTGGCGGTTCACTAGCATCAGCTGTTAAACCATCTAAATTTTTTATGGAAGCAGCTTCGAATATTTGATCGAAGTTCTTTGATGATAAAAAAAATAAATATATAATTGGCGCGTACACTTCTGTTAGGTGTTTGGCCGAGCTCCTCCTCCTATTTGTGGTGTGCGTCTTGATGTTGTTCCACAAATGGAGGGACCTACAGTTTTAAGCCGACTCGGAATGGCAGATATTTTTTATGAGTAGCTTTTTCATGGCAGAAACACATTTGGAGGTTTGCCATTGCTTGCCGAGGGGCAACCGCTTTAAGAAAACAACTTTTTCTATAATTTTGGCCTATCCGCCAGGATACTTTGACGAGATCACCAAAAAATAGCCAGTCGCGTCGATGTTGATAGCTGCATCTCGGCGTTATCCCTCATTGCTTTGGTGTTTTTTAAATTGTCAGCTCTCGTGAAGACTTTCAAATGATTTCTGGTATTGTATTTACACAGTTTACTCAAATCGAGCCACCAGACATTGAATTGCTTGAGCAGTTGGCGCCCTATAAGGCGAACATTTGTTCCAAAGTTCACTTTGACTTCAAACTATTGAAAAATTCCACAAAAGATTCAAACAATTTTTCCACGCATTCTCGGAATATATTTCGAAACACAATAAACTCCGCAACTATCACTGGTAAATTACAAAAAAAACAAAAAAACAAAAAACCATTTGCGCAAAAATGATATGAACAGAGTAATGGAATTATTTTTCTGCAAACTAATATTTACCGCCATATGAAAAAGTTTTAGCTGCTTTCAAATTTGGTGATACCTGAAACGCCACCTTGTACTACTTAAATTGCTGCTCTACTCAGTAAGATACGAATGACTACTCAAGCGTAATGAAAGAAGTCTGAACAGAGAAACGAGAAGTATTTAATTTTTAGAAAAAATGTGGAAAAATAAAGAAATGCTTCATTTTTAATTTGCCAACTATGTTTTAAAAACAATGAAGGATACTATTTTTCGTCTATTTTTATTATTCTTGCAATTTTGCATTTTCTGCATCTGTTTGATTTGCTACTATGCAGCTAAAAGTAACAATGCTTCGGCATGTTTGCTAATTGGAAATAACTTCCAATACTTTTACATTTTTTAGAGCTTTAAGGAATTTGTGCTAATATTACAATATTAAGGCGTTCATAGTATTTTTGTTATAAAGGAGGATAAATATTTTTAAAAATTTATAATAAGTGGTGCAAATTTTATTTCAAACAAGTACCGGAAATTGTAAATGAAATACTGGCTCTTTATTATTCATTTAAATGTATGCCATCACGTTCAAAGTAGTCCCCTACTAGACCACATTTATATCAACAAATACTCTAATCATCGAAAAAATTTTCAAACTAATTTCATTGATTTGACTTACGTTCTCGTGGTGAATTTTCTGTATGTCTGAAAATTGGTGCCTCAAGCGATTATTTTTGTTTTGGAAAGAGAAGAAGTCAGACGGAACCCAAATATATTGGGTTGGGGAATAAGTTCATAGCGTTTTTATCGAAGGCTTTTAAGGCTTTACTATTTCAATAAAAAAAAAACAATAATTGTATCAATAAGTTAATCAATTTTATATTCATCGTTGCTGTTTATAACCTCTTCCCACCTCTCGGCGGCCAATTTGTTGATGTCGTTCCGTCAAAAATTGCCTGGTCTGGTGTCAAAGAAGTTGCTGAGCCAGGTTTTGAGGACCTCTGCTTTATCAAAGGTAAGGCCCTTCATATGGTTTGAAGCGGGAAAGGAAGGGAGCGGAGGAGATGGTAATCGGTCGGGCAAGATGCGGAGAATATGGGGAATTCTGAAGGACAACCCACTCGGTTTTAACGACATGTGCAACATGGGGACTAGCGTTGTCGTGTAGGAGGTTAAATAGCCTCATTCACGTTGTGTAGCTGGGCAATGCAGAGCTCCTTGTTGATCGTGGCCTTCTTTTCGAGCATTACCCTGTGCTCTATGCCCTCCTAGTCCCACGAATCACTTGTACTGATCTTCTTTGGATAAAGATCCGGTCTGACTCTCGGCTTTGGCGTATCTCCTGGAGCCACCCACTTTTGCCTTTGTCTCATATTGTTGCATAGGCACCATTTCTCATTTCCCGTGACGATTCGATACAAAAAGCGCTGTTTACGACCGCTCGAAGGCGGGCGAGATGCTGAAAAGCAATTTTAAGGCGACTTTCTTTGTTTTTTTCATTGAGCTCGTAAGGCACCCAGGCTCCCAATTTTTCAGTAAATCCCATTGAATGAAGGTGATTGAGAATTTTTTTATGCAGTTTATTTTTTACGCCAATTCACAAAGTGATTTGAGATGTTCTTCATCGAAGTCAGAAGGCCTTCCGTTGTAGAACATGTCATCGACTCGTCTATGATACCTTCTCCATACACATCGCAAATGTCTTGGGCTGCTTTGGCAGCCGTTTGAGCTTGGTGAAAAGCAAAGAAGAGCAGATGATGAAAATGTTGGTTTGGTCTCCCGGATATTGCATTTCTAAGCCTCAAAACTAATAAAAAATTAAATAACTCAAAAACACAATTAACATAGTTTTGTGGAGCAGAAAGAGTTCTGTGGCATGAATGTTTACCCTTTGTCAACCAGCAAAAAAATCGTTGAAAAATAAAATAAAATAAAACGCTATGAACTTATTCCCCAACTCAATATATTATAAGTTAAATTTCAGTTTCAGTGGATTATCAATACCACGAATAAAAAATTAAATTAATACTCCTTTAATACGGACATTTGAAGAAATACGCAACAACAGCTTAAGACACACAAACCGACTACTAGAACATTCTAACAGGGAAATTCGGCAACTTCCATTGAAAGAAGGCACCGAGACGAGGAGACTTAAGCGCAAACGACCAACTGACCTGCAGATGTAAATGGTGTCACAATTTTATGAATATATTTATTCATTAAATAATTAAATTAATTAAATAACGAGTTAATTTTTTTTTCCTCATAGAGAAATGTATATAGTGGTATTGGCTTCTAAATACTGTTGAAACCCAAAAAGAAAGAAACAATTGTAAATATTTTAAGTTGAAATAGAAACAATAATAAATAATAATAAAAAAAATACGGACATTAGCCAAATAGAGCTCGCATAAACGCAGTCTCTTACTGAGGTCATATGCAACCATTAATGACATCGCCTGTTAATATTTCGTCAAGCCGGTTATCCTGAAATAATTCAATTATTTCCACTTTCAGCGGCCAAGACCGCGTTTCAAACTTAGTAGTCGCAATTTTCTTTGCTTCAAATTTATACCCACATTATCGATTGTTAGCTGAGTGGTCAAAAAGTACTTTCTAAGACCAGTGACGCACCCAAACATCAGATAGCTATCAGCAGAAAACGACAAAAAATCCAATAAGGCTTTAAGTGCTTGCATATTTCTGCACATATTTTTTATGTACTGTGGGCAAAAGGTAAGGTGAATTTGTTTGTCAAACTTCGCTATATACATAATTTTATATATATAAATATGTGCAGTGTAAATAAGTGACACAGTTGTTGCAGTAACATTTCAGTAGCTTCTTGCAATCGCCACTATCGCTTCAACCTTTGTTTACGGCCAACGAAGCGTAAATATTTTCAACGAGTTCAGTTGCTCAGTTGTTCAGTTTTTCAGTTAAGCGTGAAGAAGAAACGAAAAAACGGCAAGCACTAACCTTTTAAAGATTTCTACTAATACACACAATGCAGCTACTTTTTCCCATCTTTTTGTGCAGCTGCTCATGGAAGTGCAGCTTTTTAATATTTCTTCCTTAAATTTTTTGACTTCAGGTGCTCTTTTACGAGCCTCTTAACTTAGCTTTCTTTCAGTTGTTCATTTTGTTTTAATTTCGCCTTTTTTATTTTATCCATCAAATGTCCATTATCGTGAAAGCTCCTGCTTTTCCGTGCACTTTCTGATTTTTCATTTTTTTTGTCTTCATTTGTATGAGTTTTTGAAGTTTGTCCAACTCCATAGAATTAGTAATTTTTTATGTTTTATACGGCTAAGTAAGAGGCTCCTTTTCCAATCATTTTTTGCTATATTTCTCCTTTTATTTTTTCAGCCATCACTGGATTTCATACCTTTTACAAACCATTTTCGTATGACTTTGTCTGCATTGCACAACCAGGTAAGAAAAGGAGTGCCATACTGGCACTCCGATACTCTAAATTACCCGACACACTTACTTTGGAGCACTTGAACTTTTAATGCATCGCCTGGGCACTGGTGCTCATGTGCACGCACACACTCAAACGTAGCCCAGTGTGCGCGCATATGTGCATTATAATTACTTTGATTGTGTGCGTGTCAAAAAGTTTTCAACGCTTGGTCGGCATGCATTTGTCAAAAGTGAGAGCTCAAAAGTGACTTCACTTTGCGAATGAGAAAATATGCACAAAAAGAAAAGAAAAAAATACCAGCGTCTGGAAACTTAGAAATTCATAAAATTTCATTACTGATTGTGGGTGTATATGTGCATGAATGCCTGTATGAGTTCACATAGAAATAGAAATATAGTAGAAAAAATTAAGAAGTTGTTGCTGAATTAGCACTCAGCTGGGTTAGCTTTAAGCAAAGATTATTATTGATTATGGAGATACCTCTGGCAACTTGTAAGTTTCTCATTAAGGACGCAGTAATCAGTTCTGCAAATCAAAGATGGATTAACGTGTGAAATTACTAGGCAGACAATGCCAAGGCTAAACTTACGTCTGTTCAAGAGTATTACAAAACTAAGTACACTTCAAACCAGGACCTTTGTAGGAACCCTCACAGGACATTGTCTCATAAAAAATCACGCAAGGAGATGAGTCGTTTACTTACATGATTTCTGTCGTAGCTGCAAAAATGAGGAGGAATTGGAAACAATTCAACACCTTTTTTGCACATGCCCAGCTCTAGCCAGAAGCAGGAACCGATTTTTAAAATCTTACTTCTTAACGAATATAGATAATCTTTATACTTTAGGTATCAACCACCTTTTATGCTTTGTCAAAAGCTGAGGAAGGTTCAATATGGAGTGGGAAATGTAGCCCAGCCCCCGCGGTTCACAACGGACCCATTTAGTGATATAAGTGGCATCGTTCTCTCTATGTGCGATGCGGCTGCCAAACCTAACCTAACCTAACCTGGCTTGATTAAGACCAAAGAGCAAACAGAAGCACTGGCTGAAGTTAGCCCAATTGGATTAAAGCAGCTGCAGTTTTTTCCTTCTGATGAAAGAGTTGCAGTTGAGGTTGAATGTACTGAATTATACAACAAAAAAGACCATATATCGAACAAAATTTAAAAGAACTAAAAAAAAACAAAAAAGTCAGCTATGAATTATAAGTACAGTTTAATAATAACGAAGTTTAAATAAAATAAAAAAATCCACTTTCTAATTTCTTTTAATTATAAGTACAGTTTAATAATAACAAAGTTTAAATAAAATAAAAAAAATCCACTTTTTAATTACTTTTAAAAAAAACTGCTGATTGCTTCCCAATTATAGAAAATGAAGCTACGAAAAAAAGTTCAGCCAAATCGAATTCCTTCAAACAAAAGCTTGCGTGTTTATAATTCTCTACAAATTTCTATAAATATTTTACCAAATACCAAAAATGCCATCTATGCACGAAGCGATTTAAATCTTCCTAGAAAGCATTTGTATAAATGCCAATTTGTAGCAAACAAACACTTACCAGCAATTACACCTTACAATTCATCACTTTGACAACACCTCCGTCCTTGGTGTGCTGCACAAAATCATGTGGGCATATCCGCAAGCAACAAAATGTGACATTTTTATTTCAGTGGCAAAAAAAAAAAAAAATAAACCAAACAAAAAATTGAAAAAAAAAAATTCAAAATAAAACAACTCATTTTGCCTACTGTAAGTGTGACTTGCGGGGTTTGAGAAAGGTTTGCCTTAAGGCGCGTTTGTGCGAACATTCGATTACTAAATGGCAATTCAATCACTTTCGATTTGACAGTTTATTTTGGCGAAATTGATGTAGGCCGAAACGTGTTGTCATCTAATTCGCATATTTGCCAAGGTAATCGGCATTGAATGAGCAGCAAGGGTGTGACAATGTGCTTACAACGCAGCAATCAATCCTCAAATGGATGCCTCCCGCACATATGAATACTTGCATATGAATGTGTAGCTATATGTAAACGGGCCTTAACTCATATAATATATATGTTTGCATGTATTAAAGTGTTTCTGTACTCAGACATTTGCTTGTTGCTGCATAACTGGTCGCTATTCGAAATGTTCGAATTTAAAGTTGAGTGACAGCATTTGGCATAATTTCCATTTGACGAAATCAATTGTCATTCACGCTGACATTTTAGATTTGTGCCAATTAATTATGCATATATTCGGACGCCACTCGCAAACTCACACACACACACACATTAAGCTGTTGCCCAAGCAGAAAGGGTAGTAACAGTGTGACGCAATGGCGCCTTGCTGCACTGACCCAGTGGCGCTCTAGCAGCCAAATTTACTGGTTGAATGCGTGACTGGTCACTCGATGGCGTCGCTTTTTCTTTTTCATTCTTGATTTCTGTTTATTTGAAAGAAGTTCTCTTTACATTTTTGCAATTTTTCCAATCAAGCATGTCGATCATGTTGGTCTCGGCAAGTCTTTATACTTTTGGGTACTTTGGGGTATACCAAATGTTGCACTGTAGCTGTGAGTTAAGTGAAAGCGGCGCTGGCCTACATTTCTATTAACCCATTATGGCACAGTCTCAGCTACTGCCGTTGTTGCTTTTATCGATTATCGTCCCAATAATGTTGGCAATCAAGCACAACACACTCGTGGATGACAGCTAGCACTAATGTAGTTTTCACACATTCAAATATGCATGCAATCTTGTGCTTGTAGTTGTTGGCTTACTAGATTATTGCTGAGTATTGCATTGGTGAAATGTCGACAAATGAGAAGTGATTGCCACAGTAATATTGCTGTTGATATGCGAGTGACGTACAATACTAAAGCTTGTGATTCACTCGAATACCAGTGGAGGCGTTTGTGGTAACACACATACACATACGCATACACACTCACAATTATAGCTTTACAGCTAACAACAATTAAAAGCCCCGCAGTAAATCGAACTGGTGTGCCACTAAGGCGCTGAGTTAGCTGATAGAGACTTTGTTGATTCTGAAGTCTCTATGCTTTAAAGTTCCTCCTTTTACAGGAGTTCATGACTCTTTCATGGCTCATTACATGACTGGTCACATTTTGAACAGATCACTGTTGAAAGTTATATGGAAAGAAAATAAGCAAACAATTTTTGTTCTAGTAGTTACAAGAAATAAGGTGATGCGTTTTTGCGATAAGCGGCAGGACTTTACTTACAGTCACTCACATCTTTCTTGATACAGATACGACTTTTTTGTAAAGTGTTCTATGCTTCATAATATTTTGCGAAATTGGAAAAACATAGTATGCAGATATTTTATTTATTTTGTTTTATTTCATTGCTCAGCATGAAATACAAAAAGCGTTCACTCAGTGCTCATTGTAACGCTAAAAAAATACAGCGAACTCACGCCGCAGCTTATGTGATGCAGTTAAACAGGAGCTGGATTTTTAACTACTATAAAAACTATGTCCGCCATAGCCGAACGGGTTTGTGTTTGACTGTCATGCGGTTGTTTAAGTTTAGAAATCCATAGTTGGCAATTAACATCAAATGTTTTTCTAAGAGATGAACGACCACAACCTTTATTTATTCTATACATATACAATATATATATTAGACTGGCCGCAGCTTGTATGGAGAAAAATAAAAATTGAAAATCCAAAAGTTTTCGGGTCGTAAAACATGAGGCTAGATGCAATAAAGAACGGTATATTTTTTCAGCCCGATCCGATGATGTCTAACCGTGCCCATTTGATCCCAAACTATAGAAAATTTGAAAAAATCACAATTTTTACTCATTTTTTTTCGTTTCGAATTTTTTTGTTCGAATCTTATATTTATTGATGTGATGCGATTTTAATTAATGATCTTGTTTACTTTATTGCGGTATGGCCCGATTTATGTCGCGAAAGCCACCTGACAAAAGGCGCTTTCAGCACACATAACTGATTAGTGATACGTGGAAAATATGTCACCGTTAGCTGAGTAATAGAAATTGTGTTTTATGAACGGTGTGTTGAGCCAGCTGCTAAATGAAATAATTATTTTTAAATTTTATGCAAAGGTACTTTTTAAATAATTTTTCATACTTCACTATAATAATAAAAATAAAAATTTGTTTCATAATCAAGACTTTGGTGATCACTAAACAATTCATCAACTGTTGTGTTCGCTGAATACGCTAAAAGTTTTGAATTTTTACTCGATATTTGAATTAGTAGGCTATGGCATTGCATTTTTATTCAGTTTCAGTTGTCTTATGCGTTTAATAGTACACAAGTAATAAGTTAGTGAAAAAATGAGTTCAAAATCATTATCAGGCATTTCGAAAAAAAGATTACGTTCTGAGCAAAAAATATTTCTTGTGGGTGAATGTGAAAGTGTTATTTTGGGGGCCAAGTTGCCATCAATGAAACAGGTGCTCCAATTATTGTTTTACAAAATGAGGCACGAAAACTTGACTTTGGAAAGCAGTATGAAATACACGATTGGTGCCACGATTGAATTTTGGAAAAAAGCTAAAATTCCCGCGGCGCAAGAAAAAAAATGTATTAAAAAACTTAAAAATCTTTACGAGGAGTGGAGAAATTTACAAAAACATTCCAAGACTCCTAACGAGAAGTGTCGAATTGAAGCAGAGTTTAAGGATAAAATTGAAAACTTCATATTTGACACTGCAGCCATGGATGCCCTAGGTATAATGAAAATGCAGGCAGATAAAGACTTTCTTTTGCTCCAAAGAAATAGAGGACGTCCAGGTAGTATGTATGGTGCCGATACTGTACTCACAAGAAAAGAAACATGCGAAGAGCAATGAATGGAAGAAGAAAGAAAGCGCGTTGAAAAGCATTTAGTTCATAGTAAGTTTATTAAAGTTAAGCTTTACTGGTTATTTTTTTTAATATTTGATCCCATTTGAAGCTAATTATGCTCTTGAAGTCTCTGATACCGAGGATGCTGAAAAGGATATTTCAGCTGGCGAAGAAAACATTACTACCATTAATTTACTACCGAAAAAGGCAAATCGAGGAAAAATTAATTTTATTGATGATAGAATGCTTGCATGCATGGACAAATGTAACCTCTCAACAAGAGATGCCATCCATTTGGGGAGTGCAACGGTTGCTGCCTTCATAAATACTATGCAAAATGTTAATGGAACGCCGTCAATAAAAATGGAAGATTTAATTCTTAATCGAACAACATTACATTCGATGAGGAGAGATTATCGTCGCAGACAAGCTCAAGAGATTATTAATGGATTCAATGGAATGGTTTTACTGAATATGTTTATAAGATTTTGGATTCTTGACCTTTCTTTTTACTTGTTTGTAGATTCCCGACGTTTTTGTCCTTCACAGGGATGGCAAGCTGCTTGCAGAAATCCGAGGCACAGAAAAGAAAGACAGATTGTCTCTCGTTGTCACAGGAGAAAATATGGAAAAACTGCTGGGGATACCAAAAATTGAAAGTTCAACGGGAGATGCAATAGCTGCAGAAATACATAATTTTTTGTGCAAGTGGAAGCTCGATGATTTAGTGGAAATTGTATCATTTGATACAACAGCTGCTAATCTACTTTTCTTTCCCTGTCGTCACCATGTTAGTGAGTTGCTAGTCAAAGCAGTGTTCGAACTAAATTTTGGCAAATCATCAGCACCGGAAGTTCCCTTATTCAATCGTTACTCTAGCAGCTGGAAAAACATTTAATCCCAGTCATTCAAAAGTGGAATATCGGAAAATGAAGTTCGGAAAGTCTTTACAATAGCTGAAGTGCAAATATTTAAGAATTTTTGTCTAACTGCATTAAATAGTCACCACACTCGTGCCGATTATAAAGAATTACTACAACTATCGTTGCTCTTTGTTGGGGAAGACGTACCAAATTTTTCACAAGTACGGTCACCTGGTGCAACATCACACGCAAGGTTTATGTCGAAGTGCCTATATTGCTACAAAATGTTTCTGTTTCGCGAGCAATTCGTGTTAACGACTTCAGAGATAAAGAGTCTAAGAAGCGTTTGCATTTTTTTAACCTGCATCTACGTTCCATATTGGTTTCGTTGTGTGGATCCAATAGCTGCTCCACAAAATGACCTTAAGTTCATTCAAGATGTGATTGTATATTTCGATAAGAATGTATCCAATGCCTTTTTACATAAAATTAAAAATCATGTATGGTATTTGTCGGAAGAGGCGGTTGGCCTTTCATTTTTGGATGATCAAATTCCTTCACATATTAAGCGAAAAATGGTCGAAGCAATTACTAGCGATAACCAGAAGGAAGATGCTGTTCCAAAGAGAGTTGTTGTAACAATGTCTTACTTATAATAAAGAAGAAAGGCAGTACTTACTGCAAGTTGTTGAGCACTATAGGCAATTGCATTCGTCTTACACCAAAACATCTCTCATTAAATAGACAATCTAATTCTTTAATTAAAATTTTATTAAATTAAAATAAATTATATAAATAAAGTTAAATTATATATATATTAAGTATATACATATTAAATTAAATTAAATTATATAAATTGGAAACAAAAAAAAATTTTGTAAAAATTGTGATTTTTGAAATTGTCCATACTTTGGGATCAAATGGTCACGGTTAGGCATCATCGGATCGGGTTAAAAAATTACACCGTTTTTCATTACTCCTAACCTCATGTTTTAAGACCCGAAAATTTATGGATTTCCACAAAAAAAAAGTTACGGCCAGTCTAATACATATATACTTTATACTTCTGCAATATACGCCTGGAAATATATCGCCGATTAATCCAGAATGAGTAGTAAATATGATCTAAGTTATTCTATTGGAATTGTTGAACAAACTTCAAACGCGATTTTCTCGAAACTACTTTTTTTGCGATGGTCGTCATGATATCTCAAGTTCTACTGGACCGATCGCTTTGAAGTTTGATGAGAATTTTTTATTATACATCTGTCTATCGCGCCTGCCTCGGATTTTGAAGCATTTAAGTTTGAAGTATTTTTAAAAAATTTGAAAAGGTAAAAAAGAGGCGGTACAATTTTTTTTTTTCAAGTTGACGCCATTTTGTGAATTTTTTTCTTTGATTTGGCGTAATCCGATAGCGAAATCCTAATTAATGAATGCTTTTTTTAATTTGTTTGTTTTAGATGACTACAAGGGTTGGAATCATGTCAACCATGGAGCACAGTTTTTTATGTAGCCTCCACTCCGCCGGCCTGTAATTTCATGATTTTTTATTTTTTTTTTATTAATTTGTTTTATACTTTTCCAATATTAATAAAAACCATAAAAAAAGTGGACAGCAAAAATATTTTTAATTTTTTTCTATCTCAGTTTTAAAAATACATAAAGTTAAGGCATCTAGACTAGAATAACCCCTTAATAAAATCGCTGCGTTTTATATTCTGCTTCATGCGCAAAGTGTCAAAGTTTATATGAGCATTTATGCTCAAGTAAACAAAGTGGCCACTTGAAGCAGGAGCGGGCCACTGAATAGTTAGACTCCAGTCTATCGACAAAGTGAACCACCTTTAGTAAGATTGTGAAATTCAATACTTTCTGAAAGCTTGTCATGCTACGATGTGTTTACAATATTGTTGCTATGCAATATTGAGCGTAGCAGCCTGGGAACTTTCACTGCCACCTTCTACGAAAAATATTATAAAACTATGAAAATTATAGCTTCAATTGTTTATCATTCTTCATTTTATTGCTATGACCGACGCGGTCAGTTATTTCGTCATCGTTTTGCCTTGCTAACCATCGTAAAATACGAGCTTCTTGTTGGCCAAAACGCAGCAGGTAACGAAGCAACGAAGTAAGTTAAACCATCGCATAGCGCGAAAATATACCCCTTGAAGTTTAAAACGACTGTCTTTTACAATGGCGGCGCAATAACTGAGGGAAACTACACATAATATGGGAAGCAGAGCAACTCGTGAAGCCATAAGCTGACCCGTAAGTTAATTCGTAGAAGAAGATGCAAAATTAACTTTGTTTTGAAATTGAAGCGCTTTTTTCGACCCAGGAGACGGACCGTGGGCTAAAAGCTTTATATGTTTTTAATATTATATTTAAAATAATAATAACTGATTTAAAATGTATACAATTTATTACAATTACAATTTATTATTAATTTTCTTTCGAAACAAATCTTTGATTTTGTTTCTTAGGCGTTATTTCAAAATATTGCATAACACTTTTTTTTTTTTTAAACATATTAATTTATTTTTCATAAATTTTTTTACACATAATTTTCATAAGTATTGCTAAGTTCTTGTATATTTTTTGTATATTTAATTTTCAAAAAATCCGAGCTCTGCTTGTATGTATTTTATTTAGTCTGCAGCTTGAAGTTTGATTAGGAATCTTATCTTTATGCGCGAAAATCTCGATTCCATGCCTTATTTTACGACTTTCACTTTCACAAATCGCGTCTGCTACGGCCAAATCGAGTACCAACTTTCACCCTCTCCACTTCGCACTAGTCCACTTATTTTCATGAAATGTACCCCATTTTGCACCAGTTATTTTTAGGCGCCTATTCGTTTCTTTTCACTGCAGGGACGAGCATAAAAACTATGTTTGTAGTTCTGCGAATTTCTCCGCTGTAAGTCTCTCCACGCCCATTTGTATGCGTGCGGTCGTAAATCGTAATGAAAATTGCCACACTGATTGCCATACATTGATTTGCCAACATTGAATTGAATTGCTAAATTTTTGCATTTTCTCTCACGCACTTTCGCGCTTCACGCGCCTCGCGGCACGCAATGCACAAATGCCAGTGCGCCGATGAAATTCAAATTTTATAATCAATTGAAATGTCGCAATGAATGAAACGTGATTTTTGAGATTACGCGGATTGTGTATGTATGCACACTCATACACACACGTACACAAATTTGTATATGCAGTGATGTTTAATGAAACACAAAAAAGCAATGCGCCGTAGAGTCGTTTTTATGTGTTTTCCCGCTGCAAATCTCTCATTTCAATCCAGTGTTATTTTATCTAAATGAATGAAACTTGATTGTATTCATTGGTATTCTGATTTGTGTCACGCGAAATTATTAATCAAAGAACCGTCATCAAAATTGTTTGCACTCTGCAAATTATTTAAAAAAAATACAGAATGAATCTTTAATTAGCATTAATTTTCCTTCCGGTTAAATTAACAAATTATCAGCCTAACTCCTGCGGAATTAATTAAAGCAGATTGCGATGTGATAACGGTATTAAAGTGGTATAATTTATTATGCTATATTTTTAAAATGATATAATTTATGGACAAAAGTAAATACTTTGGTGTGCGATGATATTTGCTTAAAAGTATCAATTAAATTTGAAGTTTCTGTTGAATTTTTCCTTGTGACACAATAAACGAAGCTTTGAAATTCTACCCAATCGACAGCACTAGAAAAGCGGTGCAAGTTAATATAATAGCCGAGACCCCCAATTAACTACCAACAAAATGCGCACACACCCACAAACAATTTCTCTTCCCTGAGTGCGATGACACAACCTGAAAAACTGATCCGAAAAAAGTACTTAAGCTAGGCAGTTTGAAATAATTTCACAAAAATAAATTTAGAAAAATTCAGAAAAATAAATTTAGAAAAATTCAAAAGAATAAGTTTAGAAAAATGCAAAAAAGTAAATTTAGAAAAGTAAATTCAGAAAAATAAATTTAGAAAAGTAAATTCAGAAAACGCCTCCTCCTGAAGCAGTGAGGAGGCTCGTCAATACGGCGCATCTGATCCAGAAACGCGTCATTATTGGAGCAGACGCTAATGCACATAATACTGTTTGGGGCAGTACAAACAACAACACACGAGGTGAGCAACTTTTTGATTATATTCTAGCGAATAAGCTTGATATATGTAATAGAGGTGATGTCCCTACGTTTCTTAACTCGTCTAGAAGAGAGGTACTCGATATTACTCTTGCTAGCGAATCATGTACACAACTGGTGCAGGACTGGAGCGTTGATAAACAGCACTCTTTTTCCGACCACCAATATATAACATTCACTTTAAAAGCCGAAACGGCAAAACCCATGAAGTACCTTAACAAAAAACGTATGAATTGGATCAAATATAAAGAACATCTTGCCAATGGACTTCCTGATATCAGGCAGTTTGAAATGGCAAATAAAAACGATATCGAAAACGCTGTCAACATGATAACGAAGACGTGTCAAAGCGCAGCACGACAATCTTGCCCCCTGACAAAAACAGGAGGTAAGCATAAACCTTTTTGGTGGACTCCAGAAATCTCAGAACTTCGCAATCGAACTCGGAAACTCTTTAACCAATCTAAAATAACAGACGAATGGGAAGAATATCGACAAAGTCTCAAAGACTTTAAGAAAGCTGTCAGAAGTGCAAAACGCACATCCTGGCGATCATACACTCAAGAATTAGAGAACACCTCAGAAGTAAGCAGACTACGCAAGATTCTTGCATCAAACCCAGTCTCTCCCAGTTTTATCATGACTCAAGATGGAACTTGGACTACTTCAACTGACCACACTCTTAGAATACTTCTAGAATCTCACTTTCCAGGCTGTGTTGCCAACTTACCTGCACTTCCCAGCACTCTTCAGAGTAATTATGGGAATAGATCAGATCTAATCAGCTCTAATAGCATCTCCACAGCAATACTAAGCTTTAAAAAATTTAAATCACCAGGTCCTGACAACATCATTCCAGCAGAACTTCAAGAAGGACTGGAAATTCTACTGCCTTGGTTAACAAGGATCTTTAACAAGTGTTTAAATCTCTCTTACCTTCCGACAATTTGGAAGAAATCGAAGGTAGTATTCATTCCGAAAACGGGAAAGCCTTCACACTGCAAACCAAACGACTTCAGGCCCATTAGCCTAACCTCTTTTTGCTTAAAGGCTTTTGAAAAAGTCTTAGATGAGCAAATCAAAACCCAACTTGATACTAAGTTGATCTCAGAGGCACAACATGCCTACACTAAAGGGAAATCGACTGAAACGGCACTTCATTCACTGGTGCAAACAGTGGAAACTTCCCTTCACAATAAAGAGTACTCTCTTGTCGCATTTATGGACATAGAAGGTGCTTTTAATAATATTGAACCCAACGCTATTTTGTCTGAAATTGCCAAATTGGGTATTAATTACTCCATCCGAAAGATGATCGAACAAATGCTCCAAAACAGAATAATCACTTCAGAGCTTGGGGTAAGCCGCATGAGAATGTACGCCGTCAAAGGCACTCCTCAAGGCGGAGTACTTTCACCCCTTCTCTGGAATCTCGCTGTAAACAGTTTGCTTCGAAGTCTCGAAAAAGCAGGCTGCAAGGTTGTAGCCTATGCAGATGACATTGCTCTCTGCGTGTCAGGCAAACACCTGAATACCCTCACTGAGCTCATGCAACGCTCAATCAATATTCTGTCAAAATGGTGCACCGAATGCGGACTAAATGCGAATCCAGCAAAGACAGATCTTGTTCTCTTCAATAGGAAACAACAATCTCCTCCACTGCAAACAATAACTTTAAAAGGGGAATCATTACTTCTATCTGATTCAGCTAAATATCTAGGAGTTATTCTAGATAGGAAGTTGAGTTGGAAATTGAACATCGAAAACAGATGTAAAAAAGCTTTCATAGCTCTCTATACTTGTAAGAAAGCTATAGGCAAAACCTGGGGTTTTTCACCTCGGATCATTTATTGGATATATACCTCGATCATCAAACCGATACTCTTCTACGGTGTGGTTGTATGGTGGACAGCACTCGAAAAACGGTGTAGAGCAGCCACAATTGATCGAGTTCAAAGAACAGCCTGCCTTCTGATAACAGGATGCTTAAGTACAACACCTACTAAGGCTCTAAACACGTTGCTTCACTTGTTCCCTATCGATCTGGCTGGCAAAGCGATTGCAGCGAAAGCAGCGACACGCATGAATGCTATATCGAAATGGAATAAGTATCTTGGCCATTCGGCCATACTGAACAGGAACACTGTTATCTCTTCCGACATAGACTATCATGTAAGTCTTCCATCACCACCCTTGCTATTCTCCTGTTCACTCCCAACTAGGGAAGAATGGAAGACAAATCTTACCGAAATCGATGGCCCTCTGACTATATATACAGATGGTTCAAAACAAGACGGCAAAGTGGGATTTGGAATCTTTTCCAATTCCCCTCACATCAATCTATCATTTAGATTACCCGACTACTGTAGCGTATTCCAAGCGGAAGTATGCGCTATCTGGTATGCTGCGAAAACTCTCTTAGAAAATAGAATATCACTAGAGGATATCCCCTTTTTCACCGACAGTCAAGCGGCCGTTCGAGCACTCAGCTCCTCTTATACCCACTCAGATGTGGTTCGATCCTGTCTCTTATCTCTTAACGAGATAAGTGTTCAGAATTCTGTCCAAGTTATCTGGATACCGGGTCACAGTGGATTCGAAGGTAACTGCAAAGCTGATGAGCTCGCAAGAGCTGGAGCTGCGCAATCATATGTTAGTAACTTACCCACAATCCACATTCCGCTCTCAACATGTAAAATGCTCATCGATCGAGAATTTCACAGCATTGCTGATCGGAGGTGGCGAGTGGAAACTACATGCGTTACGACCAGACAAATCTGGCCATCCTACAATCTGAAACAGACAAAAACCCGTATAAGTCTTTCGAAACACGAACTAAGGCATATAACATCTCTTATCACCGGCCACTGCCTTTTGGGCACTCACGCACGTCGGCTCGGGGTTCCTCAACACGACCTGTGCAGATACTGTGAGGACGAAGATGAGGAAGTATCGAGCAGACATTTGCTGTGCAGTTGTCCGGGTCTAGCCAGAAGTCGACTCGCTCTTCTAGGCTCTCCAACAATTGACAATCTTTCAGTACTCTCGGACCTGAAAATCGAATCTCTCATCAAATTTTCGAAACGAATTAATATCTTTGACCAAAATCTACAATAAAAATCTCGGTTAGGTGGGGAAATCATTTAAAATAATGAGCTCTAGGGCAACACAACGGACCCAACTTGCGGTCTATGTGGCGCTCCGATGCGGGGTCACCCTTAAACCAACCAACCAACCAAATTCAGAAAAACAAATTTAAAAATTTCAGAAAAATTAATTTCGAAAAATTTAGAAGCACAAATTCAGAAAAATAAAATAGGAAAATTTAAAAAAATTAAGGTAGAAAAATTCAGAAAAATAAGATTAGAAAATTTCAGAAAATTAAATTTCGAGAAATAGATTCAGAAACATAAATTTAGAAAAATTAAAAAAAAAAAATAAATCTAAAAAAATTCAGAAAAATTAATTCGAAACAATTTGTTTAGAAAAATTCAGAAATTTAATTTAGAAAAATAAATTTATAAAAATTCAAAAAAGAATAAAAAATAAAAAAATTCAAAATAAATTCAGAAAAATATATTTAGAAAAATTCAGAAAAATAAATTCAGGAAAATAAGTTTAGAAAAATTAAAAAAATTAACATAGAAAAATTCAGAAAAATAAGATTAGAAAATTTCAGAAAACTAAATTTCGAAAAATAGATTCAGAAACATAAATTTAGAAAAATTTATAATAAAAAAAAAATAAATCTAGAAAAATTCAGAAAAATAAATTGAAAACAATTTGTTTAGAAAAATTCAGAAATTTAATTTAGAAAAATAAATTTATAAAAATTCAAAAAAAGAATAAAAAATAAAAAAATTCAAAATAAATTCAGAAAAATATATTTAGAAAAATTCAGAAAAATAAATTCAGGAAAATAAGTTTAGAAAAATTAAAAAAAATTAACATAGAAAAATTCAGAAAAATAAGATTAGAAAATTTCAGAAAACTAAATTTCGAAAAATAGATTCAGAAACATAAATTTAGAAAAAATTATAATAAAAAAAAATAAATCTAGAAAAATTCAGAAAAATAAATTGAAAACAATTTGTTTAGAAAAATTCAGAAATTTAAATTAGAAAAATAATTTCAGAAAAATTAATTTAGAAAAATTTAGAGGCACAAATTCAGAAACATAAATTTAGAAAAATTTTAAAAAATTAGCGTAGAAAATTTCAGAAAAATAAGTTTTGAAAACTTCAGAAAATTAAATTTCTAAAAAAAGATTCAGAAAAAAAATTTATAAAAATAAAAAAAAATAAATCTAGAAAATTTCAGAAAAATAAATTCAAAACAATTTATTTAGAAAAAATCAGAAATTTAATGAAGAAAAATAAAGTTATAAAAATTCATAAAATTAATTTAGAAAAATAATTTCAGAAAAATTAATTTAGAAGAATTTAGAGGCACAAATTCAGAAACATAAATTTAGAAAAATTTTAAAAAATTAGCGTAGAAAATTTTAGAAAAATAAGTTTTGAAAACTTCAGAAAATTAAATTTCTAAAAAAAGATTCAGAAAAAAAATTTATAAAAATAAAAAAAAATAAATCTAGAAAATTTCAGAAAAATAAATTGAAAACAATTTGTTTAGAAAAATTCAGAAATTTAATTTAGAAAAATAAATTTATAAAAATTCAAAAAAAGAATAAAAAATAAAAAAATTCAAAATAAATTCGGAAAAATATATTTAGAAAAATTCAGAAAAATAAATTCAGGAAAATAAGTTTAGAAAAATTAAAAAAAATTAACATAGAAAAATTCAGAAAAATAAGATTAGAAAATTTCAGAAAACTAAATTTCGAAAAATAGACCATTCAATTTTCAAACTCATTGCGGTGTTCACTGCTCAATGGGTGATCGGTTCATATGCGGAGAAGCTTGGAATTCCGTAAAACCCCTATTGCAGAAGCTGTGGGGATCCTGCAGAGAATGAGACTGTGGAACACTTTCTCTGCAAATGTTCGGCTCTTGCGGCTAGGCGCTCGAGACTCCTTAGCGTGCCCTTTGGGGATGACTTGAACAAATTCTCCAGCCTAGATCTCGTTTCTCTCCTCCACTACATCATCAGCACTGGATAGCTGTAGACGGGTTTTCTCTTCCCTAAATCTTTTCGCAGGTAGTGGTCCACATTATGGCATCAAAACGGCGCGTAAGTGCTACTTGAAGTGTACCTGGGGTACTCTTGCCATCTAACCTACCTACCTAACTTGATGTTGTTCCACAAAATGAAAAATATCTACTCTTGATATCAAGGCATCACTTTTGAAATACCCTTTATGGTATATCTATTCGCAAATGCTGCAGGGACCGTAAGAACTAGGAAGAGGCTTCTGCGCAGTAGCTCGTTGCTGTATTTCGGCTCACCTTTTCTGGCTTTGATTTACTACAAATTTTCATAAAGTTTTATAGATTAGTGATTAAATATTTAAAAAAGCTCTTTATATTATATAAGCGTCCTATTTTTGTCTTCCTTCGTTCTCAATTCCTCAATCACGGCTACGAATTCTCTTAGTGAATGAATAAATCATCGGCAACCATTTTAATAAATTAGATACTTCACATAAAATTCATCAAGCCGTTTTCGCACATAGATACGCATGCACACATCTACGCACATTGCATTTCATTATATAATAGGCACATACATATATATGCGTATAACTGTACAGTACCTGGCCATTGGATTATGACCGATGATAAAAATTGCATATTTATGGCTTTGAGAGCGAATAAAAAGCAAACCGTTTTAAAGCATTTAAAAAAGTTTCGATATTTGTTTTTATTAAAAGCTTCTCGACATTTTTGCATTAAAAATGTTTAATTTTAACTAATATTTCGTGGCTCCTTCTCTTGCTGCTAAGACGGTGGTCATTATACCACACATCTTCGATGTTTTCCTTAAGCTGTTGTATTGTGGTATTATTCCGCTGGTATACAGCCGATTTGAGGTATGCCCAACAATTTTCGATGCGCTTAAGGTCCGGCCAATTGCCAGGCCATGGCAAAAGCATTACGTCCATTGAATTCAGAAAATTCATATTCATTTTGGATGTGTGACATGGAGCCCCATCTTGCATAAAGGTGTATTCGTCTCTCGGACACTTCAGGGTTTCTAAATATGGCAGCAAAACGTTTTCCAGCACGTCCACGTACTGGACACATCGCATTGTGCCCTTTACAAAATGTAGCGGACCTGGTCCCTCTGAGGTTATACAAGAGCCCCAAACCATAACATTGGGGAGGTGTTTGACCCTTGAAAGCACAAAATCTTGAGAATATCGTTCTCCGGCTCTTCTGCGAACTAAATTTGCTATTTTTGTGACCGCTTCCAATCGGCATTCATCGCTGAAGATGATCTGTAAGAAGAAAAACACAACCACAAAAAAGTGTGAATATTCACATCTTCCTACTGCTATTTGTCAAAGGAAACATTTTTTTTTTTCAGACGCACTTTTTCCCCCATATTCCGCGTCAAAATCTCTGTGAAGTGCCCAAAGTTTCCGCCGATTTCGCATACGCGGCGTCAATTTTGGCTTTTTTGCTGGTCGTCTACAATACAGTCCATTTTCGTATAAGCGTCGACGTAACGATCTTTCCCAAATACTTCCTCAAGATTTCTGAACTTCTCTTAAAATCATCCGACTTGAAGCATTTCTGTTCCAGAGAACTGATTGGACGATTTTGCAATCCTGCCTGGTTGTTGTGATGCGTTCTCGGCGATAATTTTGGCGATTGTTTGAAGTTAGCGCTAAAACGTTGTTGATATTTTTCCACTTTTTGGCAACATTTACCACAGACGTCTTGGCTATTCCAACGGTTCTTGCTATGTCTGCATCGCAAAGGTTCATGGCTTTCAAAAGAACTGCAATTGTTTGATTTTGTCCCGATGTCAATTCCCACTTACGGCCCATTTTCTAAAAAAATTTGTTAAATTGAAAAAAAAAAGGATAATCCAGGTGACGAATTCAAAAGATATTTATATTTTGCACTTACTGTTGTTCTATTTCAGATATATGAATATTCACTATTCAATTCTTTCACTTTTCAGACGAACTCAATTCGTTTTTTATGCTCTTCACACAAGATCAAACTAATTCGCAATGGCACTTGCACATTTAAATTTTCACTTATAAGCAAAAAAACTGATCCTTTTCTAATCGTCGCAGGCCAATTGACCGGAAATTCTTAAAAACAGCTAAGAACAGATTAAATATAATAATAATACCCTTTTTTATTTGGAAAAGCCCAAATGAGATTGAAAATTTTACCTGATATTTGAAGTTTTCAGAAAAAATGCCATCGGCCATAATTCAAGGCCAGGTACTGTATATGTGTGAGTGTGTGTGAGAGTGCGTTTAATTGTAAGTGCGCAACCACTTAACTGTATTCTACGTCTAGGTATACAACTTGTCATTTAGAAAATAAACAAAAATCTACAAACATGCTTACTTAACGGTATACGTACATACATAAGTACCTACATATAAACTGTGCATGTGTGTGTGTGTATTTGTGCAAAGAAAATATCAGCATACAAACAGGCGACAGCGCTTACATACAAATATACGAGTACTTTGATTTTTGAGCTCAAAAGGAAACACATACATACATATAGACATATACATGTACACTCATATATATATGCACACATTCACATACACATACACTTATGCATCCACATACTCACACTCCGCTCGGAGAACAACTTTATGTATTCATGTTGTTGTCTTATTATTTTTCTGTTGTCCCTCCATCTAATTTTACTTACGAGATTAAGCGTGTCTATGCGCAGATTGCGGATGTTGACGCAGCGCCGACATGTTGTTTGTTTATTATGCTTTGCGTATTTTTAATTGGATTACTTTGTAACTAATTACAATTCTGCTTATGCAAAGCTGTCAAGCCGCATGCATGTGTGTGGGTGCGTAGGCTGGAGCATACAATGTTTACTCGTGCATCTGTGCCATTGTATGAAAGCTCGTGTAACATGCAAAAATCTCATTCATTAGCGACGCAAATAGCATTAGACGGTTGTGTGCACACACACACGGGCATAGATCTGTAGACTTCGCCATTTAATGAAGCTTGAGGAAAAATTGAATAAATTCATACTTTAACAAAACTTTTATTTATTTTTGCAATTTTATAATCTCATTTGACCATTTGGAGTTTCGACAAAAAAAGGTTTTCAGCCATATAAAAAGTCCCCTTGAAATAAGTCAAAAGACCAAATGATCGTCCGCCTAAAATACTCTCCAAAAATCTCTCAGTCTGCTCGAACTATTCGGTAAAAGATAGTGAAAGACTGTAGTGTGTTAGAATATTCTTGATTGCAGATTCTGGAACCACCAAAGGCCAGTGGCCGGTTATTAGTGACGTAATTCTGAATACGAGGTGTGTTCAAAAAGTATCGCGAATTTTGTGTTTTCCTTCAAAAATTATTTATTTATTCATTAATATCTATTTTGTCCCCTTCAAAGTAATCGCATGAGATATTTTGCACTTGTACCAACATTTTCTCCAATCTTGTTCAGCTCCTCCTTCAATGCCGTCTTTTTCTCGTCAATCGTAGCGTAGCGTCGTCCTTTCATGGGCCTCTTCAGTTTCGGGAGTACGGGAACAAGAAAAAGTCACAGGGGGCCAGATATGGGGAATACAGTGGATGTGGCATCATTAGTGTGTTGTTTTTGGCCAAAAAGCCGCGCACAAGCAACGATGTGTGAGCCGGGGCGTTATCGTAATGCAATAGCCAATTTTTGTTCTTCCAAAAATCCGGGCGTTTCTGGCGGGTTGCTTCGCGGAAATTGCGCATAACTTGCGGATAATATTCCTTATTGACCGTTTTACCCTGTGGCAAGAAGAACTCATGATGCACAACACCCCTGCAATCAAAGAAAACGGTAAGCAAAACTTTTACATTCGACCGAACTTGGCGGGCTTTTTTCGGTCTTGGTTCGTGCGGCAGCTTCCATTGAGATGATTGAGCTTTGGTTTCCACGTTATAACCAAAAATCCACAATTCATCACCAGCTATGACCCTCTCGAGTAAATTTGGGTCGCCGCGGACAGAGTCCAACATTTCATTAGCAATGTTCATGCGATGCTGCTTTTGGTCGCAATTGAGCAGTTTTGGTGCGAGTTTTGCGGCGACCCGTCTCATGCCCAAATCATTGAAAAAAAGTCCAATGGTCTTCAGTAATTTTTCTAACAGTGATTCGACCATTCTCTTCACTTCATCAATATTTTCGTCTGTTGTTGAAGTGCTCGGGCCTTCGCCACGCTTTTCGTCGTTCACATCTTCTCGGCCTTCTGAGAACATTTTGTACCACCAATAAACGTTGCTTTGGTACAAAGTACAGCATTCGGAATACATCCGCGCACTTAATTTCGTTTTTTACACAAAATTTGATACAGGTTCTTTGATCCATCTTTTTGAATAGGTAAAAATCGAAGACGAGCCGAAACACGTGCAAACATATCAGCTGTCAACAATTAACTGAACATTCAACTGGCCGAAATCGTAGGTATGAGTGAGAGACATTTTTTTTTATTTTTTTAAATTTTTTTTTTTTGTTTATTGAAACGTTATAATCAAATAGATACATTTCATGTTATTACACCTAGTTATATAACTAACAAGCAATTTTAGCAATGAATCTACTTATTAATAACCACTAGGTCCAGTGGTTTCGTCCTCTTCAGCCTCCTAGTATATATTGCTTGACCGCAAAGAGATGAGACTTCAGCATTGATGTGTTGCTCAATCCTATTGGCTTGCTTGACAGCGTAGAGATTTATCATTTCATTGATTGTATGCAATTGTAGGTCTCTATGTAGGTCGTCATTCCGTATATACCAGGGCGCTTTTACGATGTCCCAGATTACTTTGTTTTGAAAACGTTGAATGATTTCTACATTACTTTTTGCGGTGCATCCCCACCGTTGAGCTCCATAAGTCCACACTGGCCTAAGGATTTGTTTGTAAATTAACAATTTATTTTCAATGCGTAATTTAGACGTTCTGCCGATAAGCCAGTACAGGTTTCTATATTTTAAATTGAGTTCAGCGACTTTGTTTTTGACATGTTCCTTCAACCTGAGCTTAGTGTCTAATGTCATGCCCAAGTACTTTGCTGTACAAGCATACGGAACGTTTGCAGAAAATATTTGAATGGATTTGTAGATAATTTTTTTGTTTGTAAAGTTTACGTGTACCGATTTAGTGTCGTTAAGTTTAATATTGCACAAACTAGTCCAGTTTGTTATTACAGTAATCGATTCCTGTAGCTTCGCAGTAGATTCATTCACGTTTTCGCCAACAGCGAGGACGCACGTATTGTCCGCAAACGTCGCTATTTTGCAGGATTTAGGAACAGGCAAATCGGAGGTATACAACAAGTACAATACAGGTCCAAGTATGCTGCCTTGCGGAACGCCTGCATTGATTTTTCTAAGGCTGGTATATGCCTGTCCATGTTCTAAGCGAAAATATCGATCTTCAATATAAGAAGTCTATAATTCGGTAAATTGCATCGGAAGTAACGTCTTAAGTTTATTGATCAGCCCCTCATGCCAGGCTATATCAAAAGCCTGAGCTACATCTAGGAAAATCGGAGAGCAGATGTTGTTTTTCCCCAGAGACTCTTCTATTGTGTGAACTATTCGATGAACTTGGTCTATCGTCGAGTGTTTTTCTCTGAAGCCAAATTGATGTGTTGGAATTAGTTGCTGAAGTCAAATTATTTATTTTAAGCGATATATTTGGGCGATATTAGGTTGCCTCGTGTGCATTTTTTCCTATTGCTTTAGGGATCATTATGATCTCTGAAATTTTTTAATGTAATGGGATATATTTCAGGCTGATGCACGCATTTATGATCGTTGTTAGTTTAAATAATGCCTTGTATGTTAGGTTTTTAAGAACATCCGAAGTTATAAAGTTAAAATCGGGACTCTTTTTTGGTTTCAATTTAGATATTTGTGATGATACTTCCTCTGGTGTAAATAGTTCAATTTCGCAAAATTCTTCAACCGCTGGAGGTGGGGTGAAGCTACTCGTATCATATCCTTCGTGGGGTTGAATTATCTTTTCAAGATGTTCCGGAAAGACCTCCGCTTTCTCAAAGTCGCTTTTTGCCCAAACTTGGGTATTATTTATGTTATGATCGGAGAGTTGTGGATAATTGGCTTTTTTAAATGTGCTGTAGTTTTCCAAAGCGAATAATCAGCTTTTTTAACTACTAATAGGTTTTGTATTTTTGTATTGAACGCTCGTTTTTTATGTTCTTGTATGTTGTCTTTGAGCAATTTGGTCTGTTTGTTTAGCTCAGTTTTTAAAGGAGGAAATCTTGTTGTTTGCCATTTTTTCTTACTTTTCTCTTTTTGCTAATAACGCATAGTATTTCGCGAGGATATTTGTAGGGAATGTATTTTGGGGTCAATTCTGGAGTGCTTAATCAAGAAGATTTCTGAATTTGCGTTGCAAAATCTGTTGTTACCTTTTCGATGTCATACGCGTTGGTAATTGATGTATCTATATATACATAGGTGTCAAGTTTGTGTTTGAAGAACTCCCGTCCGTACACTTATTTGAAAGCGCACAGTTTCTTACGTTCTGTTTATAACGCCACTAATAGTGATGAATATAGGTGAGTGATGTGAATTTAGATCCAAGCCATCTTCAACTGATATCATATTCCTCGCAATTTGTCTGACGATAAAAAAGGTCAGGGGATTTATCAGGATCAGTTGGCCAGTATGTTGGTTTACCTGTAGATACTACTCGACAACCTAGATCTTCAGCGGCCTTCCAGAGTTCACGACCCTTGGTAGTTGTTAAGCGCGGGCCCCAATTTAGGTGCTTGGCGTTAAAACCGCCACCAATTACGAACCTTCCTTTACGTCTATTAAGAAGTTGCTTGTATTTTTCTTCTTTAATGTTATGCCTTGGCGGGCTATATAACGCTGTCACAAAGAGATCCGTTCCAAGTAAATTGATGCAAATTGATGAGCAAATTTTGTCTTCTTCATAACAGCTCGCCGGCTCTAGGTTTGTTGAAATTGGGCCACATTTGTTTAGTTATTTTGCAGGTATTCGTGTCCGTCCATCTGTCAACGGTCTGCTTCTGGAATAGCGAGAAGATCTCCCTTTTGTGCATGCCTTGGGGCAGCCTATTCTACCACTTCGGAGTTATTATAAAAATAAAAAAAAAATTTTACACGTTTTTTTGGAAATTTTAAGATCCGTAAACAAAAATTAAAAAATAAAAAAACCAAAGTTCTGTGAAAAAAACTTCAGAATACAAATTTTTTACATTTGAGCTCTACATAAGTTCGCTCGTATATCGACTTCCTCATGTGTGATTTGGGTTGTTGCTGAGTGTTATAAGTGCATGGAACGTTTTTAATGTTAATTCCAACCTTTTAAAAATAAATGACTAATAAATTACTGCATTTAAAAATTTCGCAAAATTTCCAACTAACAAAAAACTTATAAATTTAAATTAAAAAAGTTTATGCATTTAAAATCCGATTTTTATATTATTTTTGCATTCCATAGAAATATTTTTCCATATGCAGGCAGGGGCAGTCAGATACGCCAGTGACACACATGACCTCGCCTGTCTATCTCGTGCACTCCATCTATTATTTGCCAACAATTCAGACGTCATTTATTGTATTCGCATTTGTGTCAGAGAGGAATTAAGATAATAAAAAGAGGATCAATAAAATTTAATTGGTTTAAAATGCAAATTATTACTTTTTCTTTCTACAAAATGTGCGCATTTTTCACATGCATAATAAATGCACCTACCCAACGGCGAAAAGCGGAAGTATTTAGCAGAAGTTCTCAATTATGAACTGGTATTTGATTGAATAAGTCATACTAGTAACAAAGTTCCTAGAAGTGTACTAGTTACAAAAGGACCAATTGGAAGTGTATGCAAAACAATTTTTTTCTACTGCGTTTTTTTGTTGTTGTTATGTTTTTGGTTAGGAATATTTAAAAAATTTCATTTTAATTTGTTGTTATTGTAACAGCAAAACTATACCAAGTAAATGTTTGCGAGCGTTCCTGAAGTTAGACAGTTTTTGGCCGCAGCATCATTTTTAGAGGCGCAAGAATCCCAACTGTAGATCAAAGATTTGGTCCCATGTAGTGAAACCTCGAAATCGTTTTGCTTTTTTGGGTGTACTTTATTTGCTATGACCATTTTAAATTAACAGTAGTTTGCCTAAGAATAATTTTTATTTTTATAATAAATGAAAAAAGTGTTAAAATATATACCGGAGAGATACATATTTTTAGGGTGCATATAGTAAAATTTTATGAGGAATAGTTTTAACCCATTATCTCCCCAACGAATGGGTAATTTCGACCCCCATCTTAGAAACTTCGAGTAAAAAGGCATTTTTAAGAACGCTAGAGGGTTAAGATGTTCTAAAAAATTATTTGCCATAAAATTTCAAAAGGGGTCTCCTCAGGCAAAATCTTTGTACAAACAGTCGGTAAGTGTACATAAAATAAAAAATATGTATCCTCTTGAAATCTGCACAAAATATAATAAATAAGTAACAAATATTTTCATCCAAATTTGCGGATTTTTTACTCAAATTGGACTGGCACGTTTTCTGTGTATTATGAGCTCCCATTGATTAGAATAAAAACAATTTTAAATTTATGCTTTTTAAAAATAAACTCATAAAATTAAAGATAGGAAAAAAAGTTAGGCAAAAGTATTTGATTTCATAATGAAATATTTTTTAAATGTTCATTTATCAATTTTTAGAGTAGATTATACTACTTCGACCTCGTGGCCTTTTGTGTTCTTTGCTTATCACAGTACCTCATCCAGACGCAGTGCCTTTATTACACTCAAGATAGAGCTAAGTTAGATTGAGATTCTGTGCTTTTCTTCTGACTGTAACTGGCCGCTATGTCTCAACCTTATTCACGTTATAGAGTTGCATTCAAGGAGGAGGTGCATTGGAGTTCTCAGTTTATTCTTGGGGAGAGATATGGGTTTTTTATACCTCTTTTGATTGTACCCTCCCAATAAGAATCTCGCCTGGCGTAGTCCCATAGTTTGTGTCAGCAAACCTCCCTTAGCACTAGCTCTTCACTTCTAAGCTTCTCCTTGATGATGTGTTGGGCCATAGCCAAAAAAGGCTCGGATCCTATTAATGGCGAGATTGCAGATCCTCTCTAGCCAGTACATCCGCTTTTTTGTTCCGAGTTATACCCCTATGTCCTGGGACCCAAATTTGTCCGCATGCGATTGTGCTTGCCAGAAAATTCAGTTTCCCAATACACTCAAGAAGCAATGAGGACTTAATCTCACAGAATGATCGAGCCTTATGTACCGCCTGACTGTCGCTCAGAAAGTCAATTCGCTCATTCCGGAAATTTCTGTATAAGTTTATCTCTGCACATAGACATCTCCGCTTGGAAGGTGCTTGGAAAAATATCCAACGGCATAAAACGCTTAGATCTGGGGCCATATATTCCAGCGCACAAGGATTCTGGTGTCTTCGACTCACCTGCGTACCAGTACAGATTACACCGCTGGAGTATACTTTCAAATGCAGTTTACCATGTCGTCAAGTTCAGTTCAGAACTTCTTTTCGAATTTGATGACTTCGGTGATATCATCCTTGGGTAGGTGGATAAGTGAGAGCTACAACCTTAGCACTTCCATGTTTTTAGATGGCATCATTTTTCTACTACTGGTAATATTCAAGAGGCTACGCTTGCTGATTGCTGAAAAACTACATGCAGCGGTGTCAGCTCAAGCATCACCTCCATCGCAGCTGTAGAGCAGACCAGCTCACGCATGCTAAGCACTGAAACTTAGTTAGTGTTGCCCACACTGCCGAGAGAGTGGTTCTCGATTGTCAAGTGTCCGCTCCATATGTTATCATTGGTCTTATCGTCATGATGTACATCCATCTCAGCCCCAGGATTTTCCTGCTAGGCGTTTGCAGATCATGAGAGCCTTTATTGCTTTGGACAAGGTTGCGCCAGCTTGCCTCTTCCAGCTAAACTTGGCATCCAGGACACGGATAAAATACTTAACTTCGCTTTGTTTTACTTCACTTCACGGCACTTAGTTTCTTAACTAATAGAAAACTGATGATTTTTGCATCAAATTGGACTGTATTGGACTATTTTCTCAACCAGCTCATTGCCTTTTGCAAGAACGGTGCATAAGCTGTCCAGTTTTTCAACCGTAACGATGCCTATACAGGCTCAGTGATTTCCTAACTACTTTAGCATTAATGCCGGGGAGAATTAGTTCACAAATTGGTTCATAATTGACGTTTAGTGGAATAAAATTATCAGTTGCCTGCCTTGAAGATAACTGCTTTAGCTGCAGAGCGAACCCATAGTAAGGAATGTAGTTTAGAACCAGTAGATCTGACTGCAGGGTATCTACAAACACAATAAAAGAAGCACACACACATATACACACTCATACTCTAGCAGCTGCTTATTTACTAGACTACCACAAAATCACTTTTATAGCATTTCATTTATGCTTTTTATGGCTGTCATCCAAAGTATTGGAGAGAAGATATAAAATCCACAATTATAATATTAAATAACTACTCAACGCACTTGAAGCTAATTTATAGTCGCTTATCTGCAACACTCAAAACCGCACATTCGAGCAATTATATTAAAGTTATGCTGCAAAAGGCACTCTGTCAACCGCGCCACCATAATTCAACTATTTTTCATTCGCAATAATGTCGGCTGCAGCAGCAGCAAAATAGAAATCTGAAAAGCAAGGAAAATAAGTGACGTAAAGTTAGTAAAGTGAAAAGCACTACAGTGATTAATTAGTGGATAAATTTAGGTTTTTTGGATTATGACACTCGTGCCGTAAATGTTGGTAATCAAAGGGTAAAAGTCCAGCTAGACGAAAGCTAAACAAAAGTCAGTTCTAGCCATCTCTTTCTTTGCGAAACATAAAATATTTCACTTAACTTTCAAGAATTGTAGGCAGTTTCTAATGCTGGAAAGTCATCTACAGGCCCGAAAGTGGCATATTTTTTGGCAGTAAAGTTTAGGCTTGATAAGCCCAAAAGTAACTGCCGTAGCTTTTGTTCTAAAGGGTTTTTCAATAAGGGCGGGTAGATGTTGAAATGGAATAAAACAAGCTGTGTGTGAGTTATTGGCAAAATTATTTTTTTATTTGAAAGGCGCATATATGCCATTAAGTGTGGAATATGACATCATTCAAATGCCCTCCTCGGCTTCTTACGGTGGAACGGATCCGAGTGGTCCATTTTCCAATGACTCTTCCGCATAGATCCGGCTGAATTTGAGCGATGGCCTGCGTTATGTTCACCTTTAGAGCATCGGTCGATTGTGGTTTATTTGCATAGACCTGAGACTTCAAGAAACCCCACAGGAAAAAGTCTTGGGGGGTCAAATCGCATGACCTTGGTGGCCAATTCACATCACCCCTGCGAGAGATAACCTTACCCTCAAATCGTTCATGGAGAATATCAATCGTGGCGTTTGCTGTGTGGCACGTAGCGTCGTCTTGATGGAACCACATGTCGTCTAGGTCCATATGATTCAATATGGGCCATAAGAAATTGGTTATCATCGTTGTGTAGCGCTCGCTGTAGATGGTGACCGCCTCACCAACGTCGTTTTCAAAAAAGTACGGACCAATGACGCCGCCGGCCCAAAATCCACACCAAACGGTAACTTTTTGAGGATGCACCTGGTGAACTTCGTGTGGATTGGTGTCGTCCCATATACGGCAATTTTGTTTGTTAACACAGCCATTCATCCAAAAATGTGCCTCGTCACTAAAGATGATTTTTCGCCCATAACTGGGGTTCTCTTCCAAACGATTCGAAGCCCAGTCATCGAACAAACGGCGTTGTCTATGGTCATCAACTTTGAGCTCCTGGATCAGTTGGATTTTGTATGGGTGTAGACCCAAGTCCCGATGCAAAATTCGCCAAGTTGAAGTCTGTGAAAGGCCAAGTTCTTGTGCACGGCGAGGAATAGACTGCCTCGGGTTCTGCTGTACACTTTCACGGACCGCGGCGATTGGCTGATTGTTTACTGACCCGGTCATCTCAAATTTGGCCACCAAACGTTGAAGAGTCGACTTTGAAGGGCCACCACGTCTACCAAAAAATGGGTGCAATGCGCACAACGTTTGCGTTAATGAACACTCATTTTGATAATAAAGTTTTATCTTTTGAACTTGCTGTGTAATCATGTAACTTGCCATGATGCTTTGGTATGAACAACTGAATAATAAACAAAAGATTTGACAGATGTCACCAAAGCAAAATGGCTGCCACAGGGCGCCAAAATCGACCCGCGCCAATTGCAAAACCCTTTACCTCATGAGTTAGGTTAGGTTTTGGTGGTAGTCGGTCTGTACAGCCAAATCATTGAAAATTTACACGTCCGTTTTAATACTACTGTGCGACACGAGAACCTTATTTATCTTTCTTCGTGAAACCATTTTGTGACTCTCATGAAGTGCAGAATTGGTCCTAAGCCTACGCCAGACAGTTCCATATGAGAGTTGAAAAAATATATACCTAGAAAGCTTGATCTAACTTTAGGTAAGGCTGAACAATTGCAAAGGAAGTGCTCAGCTGTTTCTTCGTCATCTTCTTCCTCTTCTCCTTCCTCATCTCTACAACTCCTACAATATTCAAGGGTATGAAGGATTCCTTGGCAAATATCCAATGACCAATTATACAAGCCACGGCTCACAAGATATCCTCTCTTGAAAGGCTTGGACTTTTTCGTATTTATCTCTCCATGAGCTATTGACCTATTGCCTTATTATTCTTCAATCTATAATCAATAACTTATATCTGAATTAACATTCCCAGTAGTTTTTTTTCTTATCTTTTTACTCAAATTATAAACAAAGCCGAGTCGAGAGAGTTGCTATAGAGGCTGCATCCGATGCTCTGCTCACTAGTGCAGTGCCATTCATCAGCAACATAAATTCTTAGATTTCCAATGTGAAAGATAACGCCATAAGAAATTCTTTCATTCTGGTTTTTTTACGCCAATATCTTAACTTCATTCCAGCTAAGGCTCATGACGCGGGGATTTCTGACTCCAGCAGTCGTCTGGATGTAATCACTGGTCTTCGCCGTCTACTGCTTCCTTGAGGTTACAGTCAATGGTAACTCGTGTTATGTCACCATTTTTCCTGGTGAAAACAGGGCTGATCCAGTTCCATTTTCTCGGATTTTTCTCCCAATTTCTCCGGGTTTTTTCAGATCATTCATAGCATTGGCTTCTGAAGTATTCTGGCCCATAAGTCGGCATTCGATATAGTAAATATTTGGCCAGAATAGTTTGAGGACTTTTCGTAGGCATCTGTTTACAAAGACTCGTAGGGGGCTCGTCACATGTCAGCTGTCGTCGCATTCCACGTTTCGCACCCGTAAAGTAACGAAGACATTAGATTGGTAATAATAATTCAAAATTTTGTGTGCCTTGATATGTGTGACGCGTTCCACATTGCTTGCAGAGAGTCAAATGCCACTGTTGCCATCTTTATTCGGCTTTTTATATCATCGCTCGAATCGCCAGTCGCCGATTAAATGCTAAATCCGTAAGTAGCAGAAAGATTGCACTTCTTTCCGTTCAACACCATCCGTATTTTTTGTGTTCAATGCACGACTTTGATTTTTTTGATATTGAACGCCAGACCGGCTTTCTCTGCTGCTTCTTGCACTGCTTGAAACTTGGCTGCTATGCTGTGAAACAGTAAACAGTTGCTGTCTACATAGTCGGGATCCGCTAGGCGCCCTTGCAGTTCCCAGGTCCCGCTTTCAGATCACGTGACGTTCTTCATGACGGCGTCCAATACGATGTTTAACTGCAGTAGTCAGAGAACACACAGCCTGGTCGTACACCTGCTAATACTTTGATGTGTAATGCCGTAAGGAGACAAATATTTATTCTGATAACTAAGTGGCAATTTAAGCTTGAAACTCACTGATAGTGTGACCAAAATTAGGCGTGAAGTGCCTGGCTTCCATTCGTTCGTACCCGAATACTTCGCTTTAAAACTCATACGTGTATGGATGCAGAAAACTGTGAGATTGCAGATCTCTTTGAAATGTATTTTCGAGATACAGTGAGAGTAGCTTTCTGTTCTTCTGGCTACGTGTGGCTTGCTCTTGGGCAGATAAAGCTGAAGTCAAATCAAGTCAGCAAGCATCGAATTCTGTGGCCTTCTGGTTGTAAGTTGATCGAAGGCAGTCGAATCAGCATCATCTTCTTGAATGACGCGATAATCGCTTAAGCAATTTTGGCCGAGTTTAACGAAGCGCGCCAGTCGTTTCTTTCTCGTAGTTGGACACACCAAGTCAAGCCAAGTTCTTCTCCACCTGATCTTTCCAACACAGAGAAGGCCTTCCTCTTCCTCAACTACCACCAGCTTTGTACCTCATCGAATATTTTCAGAGCCGGAGCGTCTGTATTCCATTCTGAACATGATCCAGCCAACGCAGCCGCTGGCTCTTTATTCGCTGTGCTATGTCTATGTCGTCGTAAAGCTCATAGAGATCATTGTTCCATCGCTTGCAATACTCACCGTCATCAACGTGCAAAGGTCCAAAAATCTTATGCATAATCTTCCTTTCAAACATTCCATTTGTGCCAAACGACATTGTCATCGTTGAAGATTATGCACTACACGTTAAAGCGGGCATGATGAGAGCCTTTTAGAGTGTTAGTTTTGTTTGTCGAGAGAGGATTTTACTACTCAATTGCCCGCTGAGTGCAAAGCAGCACTTTTTGGCAAGGGAGATTCTACGTTGGATTTCAAGGCTGACATTGGCTAACGGCGACAAAATCAATGATTCGACAAATCGACTGGAGTTAAAAAAGCCGTAACTTCCGTTTGTGGTGTGAATCTATCGCAGACACTGTTCGATGGGCATCATTGCGGTCAAACTCAGCATAACCTAGAGCCTCTTGTGCGAAAGCTCAAGAGAGAGATGTGGTATGGACAGAGATGACGTGAAGTCAGCATACTATTACTTCTTCTCATTTTCGCAAGGGTTAAATGTAGGCTCGTTGCCTGTCACTTTTTAACTAAACCTGCGCCGCTTTCGTATTTAGATATCAGCCGCGAGCGAATATTTTAAAATTCGCAAAAGAGAATGTCTTTATTCCGTTTTGTCAGTTATCACTACCTTTGTTTTATTTCTTGTCTTTAGTTTCTTCAAAATATTACTACTTTGCAATAAATGGGTTTCCACTTAATCGTCTAACTTTGTCTTTGTCTTTTTATTTATTTATTTATTTATTTATATGTGAGAGTAATAGTTATAAATAACCAACATACTAAAATTTAACAAGAACTCTGGCTACTAAGGCCTTCGGCTCGAAATTTATACTTATAAGACTATTTTAGATAATTTAAAGATAATTTACATTAAGTATTAAAAAACAAACAAAAACTTTGTGTTATGCTGGATGAAAGTAACAATAATTTTATATATTTAGTTTAGCTAAGATTTGAAATTTAAGGAAAGCGTTAGTATTATCTGAGTTTGCTAATTTCAGATGGTCAGAGGGGTTGCTGCTGCCAAAAACTGTTGTTCGGATCTGACTTAGGCCAGGGCATTCGTCCAGCAGATGTACTGATAAATCTGGTATATTTCAGTATGAGCATGGCGGCTTCAAGGCTCCATTTAGTAAATAACTATGAGTGGGAATTGATTGTCCAATTCGTAGACGCACAACAGTTCCGATACCTCTGCAAGGATTGTCAGGTGGGAAAATCGGTTTAGTTCCACGGGGATTATTTAGTTTGTAGTAGTGATGATATGTGGCCCAATCATGCGTGAGTTTTCCGGCTAAACAATTTGACGCATAAATCCGTAGGTCTTTAGGAGTGAGGTGGTTAAAGAAATGTAATGGCTGCATCCGTGCTTTATTTGCACGTTCATCAGCAACTTCGTTGCTTTTGATTCCAGCATTACCAGGAATCCACATAATTTTTATTGCATCTTTCTTTTCATATATAATATTTCTTATCATATTGATGAGTAACAGTTCGTTTTTTGGGTTCTGCAAGGCTTCAATGACGGATTTGCTGTCGCTGCATATTAGATGTTTTTTGCTCGTTTGGGAGGCAAACATTACTGCTTCATGCAGTGTAGCTGCTTCTGCTGTGAAAGCTGAGCAGTATCTACGCAGTGCACCGACAGAAATTGTGGCACCGTCGCTATTTGTCACAGCAAATGTTGTGCTGGTGTTCGATTTGGATCCGTCAGTGAATATAAAATCCCATTCTGCAAGAAAACGTTCAGTAGGTTCGCTGTAGTGCTGTATGTATTCGACCGATGCTGTTTCAATTTTTTTAAGGCAGAATAATTTATTATAGAAACAGGATTTAAGGGAAACCCACTGAGGGTATGTTGGTGTTCTCATAAGGATCGGAGTCGATATGATGTTCAATTCTTTGGCGAGTGTGATGCATCGCGAAAGGACCGACGGCTTTTGGCTTTGCATTGTAAGCTGTGACGACCTTTCGGCTATGTTGAATAGAAGTTTGCTTTTGCAGTGCATAATTTTTGGTATTAACATCAGCGTGTTGCTCAGTACTCTGGGTGCGATATCTGGTAGTCTTGCTTCCGTTAAGACAGCTTTGGTTGGGGATGTGGGGATACATCTTCTAGCCGCTGTGTGATATGGTGCTTGCAGTAGTTTTAGATGATTTTTGGCACAGTGACCGCATATAGGCGGGGCGAAATCAATTTTTGATAATATTAACGCTTTCGTTATATTTATTAGGGTTAAAGTATGTAGGGGTTTTCAATAAGGGCGGGTAGATGTTGAAATGGAATAAAGTGGCGTTTGCTGTGTGGCACGTCGCGCCGTCCTGCTGCAACCACATGTCGTCTAGGTCCATATGGTTCAATATGGGCCATAAGAAATTGGAAGGGCCACCACGTCTATCGAAAAATGGGCGCAATGCGCACAACGTTTGCGTTAATGAACACTCATTTTGATAATAAAGTTTTATCATTTGATAAAATGGTGTAACTTGCCTTGATTTGATTTGTCAAAAACAACTGAATAATAAACGAAAGATTTGACAGATGTCACCAAAACAAAATGGCTGCCACAGGGCGCCAAAATCGACCCGCGCCAATTGAAAAACCCTTTACTTCAAAGTGTTTAGACGAAAGATATTTTATAATATTTAATCGAGTTAACAAGCTTATTCTAATATATTTACGATGGTCTTTAAAAGTAAGTTTTTTGTCAAAAACAACGCCGAGTATCTTAAGAGTGTTAGTGTGGGGGATTATATTGTTAGAAATGGAAAGGGAAGAGAAGATACACTTATGTTTACGGCAGATGTGGAATGTTGCACACTTGTTCAAAGCCATGTTAGCTCCTGATGATTTAGACCATTCAGAGATCTGACTTGAAATATTTAGAAAATGAGTTTTTATCTGGGAAAGATCGTTTAGGTCACAGAAAATTACCAGATCACCAGCGTAAACAAAATGACAAATAGATGGAAGTGGGGAAATTAAGGAAGTAATTTCATTGAAAGCTATGATGAACAAAATTACTGAAAGAGCGAAACCTTGAGGTATGCCATTGTGTAATTTTAAAATATTTGAATTGTAATTGTTGATACTAACAAAGAATTTGCGTTTCAGTAAAAAAGACTTATTTGTATGGTACATTTTGTTGCCAACTTTCCAGCGATTTAATTGCCGAAGAACAATATGAGGACCTATCCTATCGAAAGCTTTTTCGAAGTCTAGGTTAAGAACTGAAACGCGTTTTCGAGAGGATAGAGCGGTTGAGGCAAAGTGTTCAAAATATAGAAGTGGGTCAACCACACCAAGACGTCTTTGAAACGGAAATTGATTGTCCACTATGAAACCTTTTTGTTTAGCGTACCACAGTAACCGAGTTGAAATTATTTTTTCGAAAACTTTAGACATGGGCAGGGGAGTAAGGATATAGGTCTGTAGTTCGTAATAATGGTATTGGGTTTATTAGGTTTAAGGATAGGAATAATCTTTGCAGTTTTCCAGGCCTGCGGGTAAATACCGTGGTTGAAAATGTTGTTATAGCGATTTACGAGTCTGTTTCTAAGATTGTATGGGAGATTTTTGAGAAGGGGATATGAGATTTTGTCCGCTGCTGGGGTCTCAAATTCTTCTAGCGTAATTGGTAAATCAGAAAGGATGGCTTTGGGGCAGGGAAAGGTGTTGTCATAGGGTTCAGATAGGATTTTGTTCTTTATGGTATTGAAATATGTATGGAAATTAGATGAATGTGAATAATCCCTCCGAAAAAATAATGAAATTTCAAAAAAACAGTATTAAAAATTAAATTAGTACACTGTATAAAATATTTTGTTTTTATAATATTGACCCTGAGTGTATATATGTATGTATTAGGCCGGGTCAATTTGTGGGGAGGCAAAAAAATCGCCCATTGCTCTGTGAAAATCATATTCTAGGGATCAAAATAAGAAACTTTGGCGAAGGAACCATACCTCTAAAACGAATTCTGATGTCCCCCAATTTGGGTTGAACTTTTTAGCTTCTTTTCTCATGTAAAGGCCAAAAATGGTGATATTTTGAAATAATTGTATGGGAAACCCCCCAGGGGAGTTCCAGGGGGTGTGCCACTGGCATGGATGGATCGGCCGTCCAAAGTTAGTGGGGGTCGGTTTTACATTTGGACTCGATTGGAGCACTCTAAATGGGTCAAAGTGGGATTTTTCGTTCGACCCAAATTGGTGGACATCAGAATTCGTTTTAGAGGTATGGTTCCTTCGGCAAAGTTTCTTATTTTGATCACTAGAATACGATTTTCACAGAGCAATGACGAATTTTTAGATCGACCCGCCCTAGTATGTATGTATAAGTAACAGCATTCACAATAGCAAAAACAACGAAAAACACAAGAATAATTGCAAAAATGTCAAGACACTTAATCAGTTGCAGCCAGCACCAACTGAAGCGTATCCAACGCGGCGACATAATAAGCAATCTCAAGGACAATCCGTCCTCATCATACCCACTTACAGCTTGACAGGCAAACAACCAATCAACTAAACCGGATTGGGTGGCATCTCTTCAGCACAATGCGACTTTAACCCTGAGCTCGAGTAGTAGAGCTGCTTGGAGGACAGCCATCATGACAATATTATGCATACTCGTATATGTGTAAGCTATATTTGTGTGTGTGTGTGAGTGTGCCTGGCAGCAAATTGTGCGCGTTTATCGTCAGAACGCAATCAATATTGGCGTGCGCGATTGCACGCTCACACGGTCGCTCAGTTCGTTGCTCGCTGCCAGCTATCGATACAAGTAGCCACACAAACAACTCACACAAAGAATCCACACACGCATACACACATACTGGTATGTGTGCGTATGTAGATAAATGCGAATTTTAGTCTTAATGCTGCTGGGAAGTGAAGTGAGTTGTCGGTCGATTCGCGCGGAGCGATATATGACGCTATTATGCGAACCCCACGGATGCTATCAGCAACGTGCCGCTAATATAATCACATCTACTTAGCTCACATCTTTTATTTTACTACCGATGGAGTTGCTGCCATTACAGCTGCCTTTAGGCTTAGCCACGTCAACAGCTTCCATGCTTCAACGGCATTGGCGCCCACAACAACAGCAACAACGTCTGTTAACAATTTTCTGGTTTCTTAGGCTGCGTTTTTTCTTCTCATCTCACTTTTTTCGTTTTGTTTTCGTATTATTTTTTTTCAGTCCTCCTACGCTTTTCCGCACGAATGGGTATGGGTATAAAATTGCAATAGTAAAACTTCTTTACCAACATAACAGCCTTTGTTAACATTATATTTGCTTATTTTATTGCCAAGTGGAGAAAGATCCACACATTTATTCACTGGCGCTAAGGCCAAAAGCTTTTGCGAAGATACGAAGTAACTCAACAGCGGCGGGAAACTGAGAAAGGGTGGCAATCTTTATTCGCATTAGAATTTTATCTTTCTTTAGTGTTTTCTGTTTGTTCTTTATTCATGACTGGCAATCTAATTTGATTGGCTGATTGCAAAAAAAAAAGCAAAACACAAAAAAAAAAGGAACAGAAATAAAAGTGATGACAATAGATAATGTCTAATACCAGTAAAAACTACAAATAAGCAGAAAACCTCAAGATTTTCTTTCGCAAGTTCGAAACAGCACTGAAAGGGGTGAGGCCGATTCAAAGCACTTTCAGCGAAAATGTCAGGTGCATTATGCCAAGTCGTGTTTAGAGCACTTAAATCAAGGCATCATTTACTATTTCGGATGAAATTGATGATTGATCCACGCACTTGCCAACCAACCCAAACCGCGCTTATTCTGACAAATGTACGATATACGTACTTTTCAAGCATCCAACGCCAACTCGGTTCATTATCTCTTTGCAGTCAAGAGTTGCCCATGTCTCTGTTTGTGAACTCAGCATGCGAAGCTCTTTTTATGCAGTACGTGGAAAGTGCACAACTACGCAGTTTAGGTTAGGTTAGGTTGACCTGATGGCTTGTCTAACACAAGTCACCTGGGGGCCTCAAGGCTCATTGTGATACCTACATTTAATATCCATTAAAGTAGACATTTTGTCCTTTTAACACGTTCTGTTGTTACCGTAATTGCTCAGTGATAGCTGCCGACTATGCCTGCGTTAGATGTAAACTATTTCTCTTTTTTTTGCTCAGAAAACCGTTACCAGCATTCTCAGAAAACCGCCCGAAGAGACAATTACGTATGTCCTACCAATGGTACAATCCGTCCAATGGGACAGGCCACAATATATCACTAGTGGTACATGCCGGCGGGAGCTAGTTAAGATTCAGTTTTGGCCAGAGCGCTTTGGAGACACTGCAGTTAGCAGTCAGATACCACCTTCTATTGGTTTTCCCGATGACAGTTCGTTTAATAGAATGCTTATAGTACGGGATCCGGCTGCAGATTTGGTGTAGTCATCGAGTACATGCTGAAATCCACATTTTTACCCACATTTATGATTAGGAGAATAAAAATTCACCAAGTTGCCAGTAGAAATGTGGCCGCAAGTATTTTTAATTAATTTATTGTTAATTGATTTTGCGGGAAAAATTTCACTAACCAAGTTTTGAGATAAAATATCGTTCGGTTTACTGCAATAGGTGTAAAGACTTAAAAAAACTGTAGTTGCCATTGCGCGCTTGGCCGCACCTCTCCGCAGCCAGGTATAAACAGGTATGATTTCGATATATTTATACATCCATAACGTATATTGATCTGTTATAGATCAAAATATAGCTAATTTTTTTCTCATTATTATGATATATGGCAACCTAATTAAATCTGGCCGCAAGTTAGGGTTGCCAGCAGTTAAAGATGGGAAAAATTGAAGGTTGCGTGAGAGGAAGCTAGCGCGTAACATCACTAGTCTAACAAGGATAGCGACATTTTAAGGCTATTGCGCATGCGTCAGATGCTGGTGTTCTCAATCACCAGTTCAAACAATAGCAAGATCGGCCAAAGAAATAAATACTCCAAAAGAATAATCATTCTTTCAAAACTACAAATTTTATAAAAACAACAAAAAATTAATATTGATCAAAAGTAAAGTCAAGGTTACTATGTAAAAAAAAATTAGAAAAGAGGTTGACCCACACACACATCCACACATCCACATTTTTAATTTTTTTAACGGGAAGTTAAAAATTCTATTGTGCAAGTACTGTATGAAATAATTTTTGATTTTATTCAAGAAATCAATTATTTGGTACATATAGATTAAACATTCTAGTATATGGAAAATTAAAAAAATATATCTTGTAATTCCGTGACTTATTTTTAAAAATCTGAATCATCGGAGCTTTCATTTATACTATCATCGCTGCTATCACTTTCATCGCTGCAAATATCAGAATTGCCGTCATTATTGGAGGATTTGTTTGCAGAATCACACAGCACACTCTCCACTTGCGTTGGAGTTGAGTCTCCCAAGAACCATGTAGGTTTTAAGAAACCATTTGATACCAGCCAACCATTATTTTCCGCGCTGAACTTGATACAATTTGGCTCAGTAGCATTTAGCCACATCGAATTAACAAAGATCGTCCGCAATAATTTTTGTTTCAAGGATTTCCAGCATGGTGGAATATGAGTTGAGTCGAAACCTTTAATTCTTTTCATAAATTTTTCATTATTTTGTTTTGAAGCGTACATTTTGTTAAATAATAAAAATCTTGCGGCATTCACACTTTGGCACTTTGGAAGTCCATACATAAGGCACGTAAACTCTTGAACTGTATCAATTTTTGCTTCTTCAAAGATGTCATTAGGATTCGTCAAAGACGCGAAAACTTCTTGAATATGTGGTTGCTTCATAAATATTTTAAAGGGCCGAATTTTCCCTTTGTTAAAGAATGCAGCCGTATAGTCGCAACCCGTATACGCGTGAAAAGCAGGAAGAGCAAGACATAAAGTAGCGCCTAATTTTGTTGACAAGTCCGTACAATTTATGTAAACTTCGTCCTATTCCATCCATACGTCCATATTCCACCATGCTGGAAATCCTTGAAACAAAAATTATTGCGGACGATCTTTGTTAATTCGATGTGGCTAAATGCTACTGAGCCAAATTGTATCAAGTTCAGCGCGGAAAATAATGGTTGGCTGGTATCAAATGGTTTCTTAAAACCTACATGGTTCTTGGGAGACTCAACTCCAACGCAAGTGGAGAGTGTGCTGTGTGATTCTGCAAACAAATCCTCCAATAATGACGGCAATTCTGATATTTGCAGCGATGAAAGTGATAGCAGCGATGATAGTATAAATGAAAGCTCCGATGATTCAGATTTTTAAAAATAAGTCACGGAATTACAAGATATATTTTTTTAATTTTCCATATACTAGAATGTTTAATCTATATGTACCAAATAATTGATTTCTTGAATAAAATCAAAAATTATTTCATACAGTACTTGCACAATAGAATTTTTAACTTCCCGTTAAAAAAATTAAAAATGTGGATGTGTGGATGTGTGTGTGGGTCAACCTCTTTTCTAATTTTTTTTTACATAGTAACCTTGACTTTACTTTTGATCAATATTAATTTTTTGTTGTTTTTATAAAATTTGTAGTTTTGAAAGAATGATTATTCTTTTGGAGTATTTATTTCTTTGGCCGATCTTGCTATTGTTTGAACTGGTGATTGAGAACACCAGCATCTGACGCATGCGCAATAGCCTTAAAATGTCGCTATCCTTGTTAGACTAGTGATGTTACGCGCTAGCTTCCTCTCACGCAACCTTCAATTTTTCCCATCTTTAACTGCTGGCAACCCTAACTTGCGGCCAGATTTAATTAGGTTGCCATATATCATAATAATGAGAAAAAAATTAGCTATATTTTGATCTATAACAGATCAATATACGTTATGGATGTATAAATATATCGAAATCATACCTGTTTATACCTGGCTGCGGAGAGGTGCGGCCAAGCGCGCAATGGCAACTACAGTTTTTTTAAGTCTTTACACCTATTGCAGTAAACCGAACGATATTTTATCTCAAAACTTGGTTAGTGAAATTTTTCCCGCAAAATCAATTAACAATAAATTAATTAAAAATACTTGCGGCCACATTTCTACTGGCAACTTGGTGAATTTTTATTCTCCTAATCATAAATGTGGGTAAAAATGTGGATTTCAGCATGTACTCGATGACTACACCAAATCTGCAGCCGGATCTTAGACTATTACTTCCTCTACCACTCGCTGAAAGTCAAGCTCAGAGCCATTCCTTGCACACTCATCCGCTCTTTCATTTCCCTCCACTCCAGAGTGACTGGAGACCCGACAATATATGAAGTTGTGTTGTTCCTCCTGCATTCTTTAACACATCTTAAATTGATGCTCGCTGAGCCCAGTGCCTTGATTGCTCATCGCGAGGAATGTACAACTTTCCCCCACTTAGTCCACGGCGACCGTCTTTACCACCTGCAAAAAGGAGGTCGAACTGCCTCTCAAGATAAAAGTGATGTCACACCGATCCCGACAGTAAACAATGCAAAAATTTTCGACAGTTGCTCTCCTTCTCTGCGTACACTACCGTTATTGACATTAAAGTACCGCATCGCAACAATGGTCCTCAAATCGCTTGCCAGCAGCACTTGGGGCAAAGACAAAGAATTGTTGCTATCGACATTTAAGGCAATAGACCAGCCGGTTCTAAACTATGCTGTGTCTCTCTGGTCGCCTGGAAGCAGTGGCACGCAGTAGATAAAACTACAGACATGCCAAAATAGTGTCATTCGGACAGCGACCGGTTGCCTCCAAACTGCTCAGCAAGCAGCTTCTGTTAGTTCGCGCAGGTTTCACCCTTGCAGACATCTGCTTGAGCCAGAGCCGCCTCCTAAGCACAATAGGAGACACCTTTTAAACGACGCCGACGAGATCCAGGACGAAACTAACATAAATCTACTGGACCGGGGAGTGTTTAGACAGAAATTAAACGACATTCATCGGGAGACTGTCACCACCTTCCTAAGCTCCCGTCCACTTCATGCCGTAATCGGAGTCCAACCACCACCTATAGCAGATTAAGAGCTCCAGCTTCCCCGTGAGACCCGCGTAACACTGGCACAATTACGTTCTTGATACTGTAGCAGGTTAAACTCCTACTTATCCAGAATTGAGCCCGACATACCAAGCATATATCCGGTATGTGAAGGCACTCCGCACGACACTAACCACCTTTTCACATGCGCTTTAAAACCTACTCATCTAGAACCCCTCTCCCTCAGGTCCCAACCTGTCGAAACAGCATGTTTCCTGGGCCTATCTTTAAATAAGCCAGACGAAGACGACCGGTGCTACATCCTACACTGTCGGGGCTTCTATTACAGTTAAAACAACAACAAAATTTGCTGTTTACCTATCAAAGAAAATGGTAAGGTTTGCCGAAGGTAAGTTTATTAGCTTTATCGTTTTGCTGCTTTGTCTACATACAACGTAGATCTCTGCATCAAAGACGCTTAACCAGTCTGGGAGTTTACACAGTTTGTATGGATGTGAATTTTATCCCCACAATCAGGCAAGCTTGCACCCACCAACCAATTTCGAAACATGTCCTGAAGAAATATCTTTCTAATCAAAGCAACGTCGTCGCCGCAAAACTTCTTTGCTACTTCTTCGCACTGTGAGGACTCTTTTTGTATTTTATGCAATTACTTTTCAAGAAGCGTATCTTTTCTGGCTGCAGTTGCTACTGAATTAGATCGAAATTTGCACTTTCTTGTCGCTCTTGTTAGTTCCTTGCCGGTTATCAAAGCTGTGAGAATGCCACAACAGTAAGCCGACCATGCATTTCGTTTCGATCCAGACTTTGTTACTATTGATCAGCAATGATACTTACGTCTCATGGCACTAAATGGAATAATCCTTAATTTTGGAATAGTCCCATGGTTGACTTAACATTTACATAAACGAAACTTTGCACTCAATGTGACTCAGTGTGATTGCCGATGTTAGCTTTGATTCGGCTTAGCAGACGATCAGCATTCATTCGACAACATATGCTAGCGAGAGCTGAGAGGCAATGAAATTCACTCTTCTCTTTTAGAGTACAGAGCGAGGTCACAGTTACAACATGAGAAAATACCATGAGCAACCAGATGCATTCGATTGAACCGTTGCTTGGGTTTTGCTCTTTAGTTTTGTGGTTTTTTTGTTTTTTTTTTTTTGCTTTTCAAATAATAGAAAATAAAACTGCGCCATATTGAAAGAGGACGTAAATTTATTTATCCGTAAAAATGGTAATTTTAGCTCTACGATTTTGGCAAAATTCCCCAAAAATTCTCGGTGTTCGTAGTCAGTGCAAAAATTCTCTTCAAAAACATTTGCTCGCTATTATTCGCCAGAAGCAAAGTTAAAATTGGCAGGGTTTCGTAATTTATCAAAATTATATATCAACAAAAATAGGCGCAACCCATGGCTTGGTGCGTAACTAGCATCCGGAAGTGCGTAGGTTCGCATCTCTGGGAATGAAACAGGAAATAGTAGAAAGAAAAAGTTTTTTCTCATAGCGGTCGCCCTCGGTAGGCAAGGGCAAACCTCCGAGTGTATTTCTGAAATGAAAAAGCTCCTCATAAGAAACCATCTGCCATTTGGATTCAACTTAATATAAAACTGTAGTTCTCTTTATTTGCTGAAAAATATCGACACGCACGCCGCACATAGGAGCAGGAGTATAATCGAACACCCAAAAAAGAGTGTACGCGTACTTTTATTATACAGAACAAAACAAAAAAAAATAGTTCGTATTAAGCAAACTCGGTTTCTTCTACTTACTCATATACATAGATTATGTGTTTAAGTTGTTGTACCCTTCAAATGTAAATTTTTTGTTGCTTCGATGCGATTGCCTTTCGAATCAGTTATGTTTCAAATCAATTGCATTGCAAGCTTTGAGCGTAATGAAGTTAAACATGTCTCTCTCTCTTAAAAGCAGTGTAGTGAGGTGCGCTCTCCCTCTCTCTTTACAAGCGCTTTCGTTCACTTGTGGAGTGAGCGTTGCGCAGATTAAGTAGCAGAGTTTTTTGGGAGTGGCTTAAAATGCTTAATGAAGGAACTGTTGAATCAGTTTAGTACATATCGGGTGTTTTTTTTTAGCTGGATAAGAACTATGGATATCTATAACTATAGTTCGACAGCTGAGAATGGCAAACTGTGTGGACATATCAGTTCACTAAGATTCGGCCAGTTTGGCAAATCAACACGAATTGTTTAACGGCAGCACAACGCAACGCTTTCAAATGATGGAAATTTACTTTGAAATAAAAAAAAATCTGTTTGCGAAGTTCGTAGAGCACTGACAGTATCATCGGTGCATATTTCTTTCTATCGAAATGTGGTAGGCGCTACCGCTCGAGGAATGGCGACCACTATTAAGCCATGCTCAGTGAATTTTTGATTTCGAAAATTAATCAGCTCAGCATCGGTTCCAATAAAACGGCGCAACTTGCCATTCAGCTGGCTTGACAATTGACTTATTGCAAAATCAATTTGGTGAAAACTTTCTTTCATGAAGTGGTCCTGTTCACTGACCTGCCCCTTCGTGCGATTTAACGAATCTGGATTACTTTTAAAGTTATTGGTTTATGCAGCCAAAACGAGCATTAGGAGATAATATTCAAGCCATCATTGACGCCTTACGGCCAGATTTATTGAAAAGAATTAGTAACTCGTAGCCGCGGCGGACATATGCAGAATATCGCAGTCAAAAATAAATGTCATACAATTATCACCAAATTATAACAAAAACAAAGAAACAATCATCCTAACAATACTTAGGCTTTGTATTATTATTTTAGGTTTTCAAGCTCTTCAGAATACACCGGATACAGTGCACATAGTTCATTTATCTTCTGCTAGGTGTCTAACTGAGGCTCTCCTTCATTTTGTCTTAAAATTGTGTCCCAAATAGGGAGACCTGCAAGTTTTACTTTATTTTTATTTGTTATAAATAAATTTCGGAAGTTGTCTGCGTAAATGTTATTATTTTTTATGCCTTTCATGGTTTCGGGAGATGAAAGTGAGTCTGTCGTGATTGTAAATTTACCTCGACTGTGGCTGAACAATTTTATGGCTTCATAGATGGTTATAATTCCTGTCGCGATTCGTGCTATTGGCTGGTAACTCTCCTACAAAATTGTCTCATCATTGTAGACTGCACAGAAGGATTTTATTCAGTATTATTCTAAGCAGTTTAACCTGTCGTTTGGTGTCAGCTACTCTGCGTTTCCGCTTACTCTAATAATTTTATTTTAATATTCATCATCATCATTTGGCGCTACAGCTCTGTGTGAGCTTTGGCCTGCTGCACAAAATGTACCCATTAAAAATAGTAATTGCAAAATGAAATCAGCTTCCAAATTTCTCCGAGTCTCAACGGGTTTATTATTAGCTGTGGCCGGGCGACATGATAATTTTGTTAAAAATTTCCATTCACTGATTCCTCGAGACTACTTGGTGCAGAAGCAAAACAAAAAAAAAAATTATTCATCATTTAAACACAAAGCCCTATGAAATTTGTAAATTTTTTGAAAAACAAAATTTTATTTCATATTTTTGGTGCTATCAGAGGACAGTTTTGGTTTGGTTAACAGCTAACTAGTAGTCAGTCTTCCAATCAGCTTCATGAAATAGATGAGCACTCATAAAAATATCATCGAACATTGAGAAAACTACTCTTAATATGCTTAAAAAATAATACTTAGGCCTATTGAAACAAAATTTTAAGCAGCTTTTTCGTTGAATTTTTTTTTTTAATCCATTTTTGAAGTGAAACTTCTTAGGCTTCGATGGACAAGCGAGAATGAAGAGTAAAATTTCAAGGCAACGTTTTCATGCAACGTTTTGGGCATTTTCGTTCCGCGAGAGAGAAAAAAGATATAGCGTAGAGAAAAAGAACAGAGAGAGGGATACCTAATATATATCTCAGATACACTTAAGCTATTTTTCCTGAGTTTTTCCTTGTGGTTGCTAATTTCTAGTGAGAAATAAGACTGCCCACTTTTTGGCGCTTGTTTGTTGGTGCAAACTTGTAGGAAATATATTTTTGGTGATATATTTCCTTGGTGCCTACTTTTAGGCGTTATATTCCTTGGTGCTTACTGTTTGGGGCGTTTTTTGGTCCCAATTTTTTTGCGTTTTTGTTTGGTACTTTTTCGTGCTTATTTCCGTTTCCTGGCTAGTGCTTGTGCGTGATATAAAGTGCTATCCATTCCGGCGTCGAATTTATTGGTATTGCCTTGCGGTGATTTGTGCCGTTGCTGCGGCCCTGGAGTCGCTGCGTTTGTGCGGGTGATAAGCGCTCGGAGTAGTGCGCGTGGTTGCCTCGGTTTGTGTCCATCGTTTACCTACATCGGTAGACCCTTCTCCGGTTTTTGTAAATTTTGTCTATTTGTATTCTCTGCAAATGTTGTCGATTTATTTAGATATATATTCTTTCTCTCTCGCGGCCGCCGTAGCCGAATGGGTTGGTGCGTGATTACCATTCGGAATTCACAGAGAGATCGTTGGTTCGAATCTCGGTGAAAGCAAAATTAATAAAAAACTAATAATAAACCTCCGAGTGTATTTCTGCCATGAAAAAGCTCCTCATAAAAGTATCTGCCGTTCGGAGTCGGCTTGAAACTGTAGGTCCCTCCATTTGTGGAACAACATCAACACGCATACCATAAATAGGAGGAGGAGCTCGGAAGCAGAAGTGTACGCGCCAATTATTTATTTTATTCTTTCTTTCTCTCTTCCTCTCTCTCATTCTCTCTCTAGTCTCTCCCTCTTTCTTTGTCTGCCTTAAAAGTTGAACTTCTGTTATGTGTACTACGCTACACGCAGTTTTTTATTGCTATCTGTTTTCTAAACAATAACAATATTTTTTCTTAAAACTACTTAATTCATTTAAGGGAAAAACATTTATGGGATACACCCAATGGTGTAACTATTTTCTAGTTTTAAGGGGTTACATACGTCCAACAGCGTCAAAAACGCGCTAAAAAGAAAACTGCTTTTAGAAGGGATAAAAATACAAATAAATATAAAAAAATTGTGTACATTGTTTATTAGTACTTAGACTTTATAAAAAAATGTATTTATAATTTCTTTACAAAAATTAGTATATAAAAAAACGTGAGCCAAGATACAATGGAAAAAAGTTTAATCATTTCCGTTGAAATGTTGATGGATCTGTGAAGAGTCTGTCGAGCCGGAGTTTTGAATTTTGCAAAATTTTACTATTTACGGCATTTTAAAGAAAAGTATGCGTTTTACGTCATATTTTAATACTTTAATAATGTTTATAAATATGTTTAATAAAAGTATCAAAAATCAAATCTATAGGGAAAACACTTTCGAATATTTAAAAAAACACCGCATCAAAAAATATAAAAAAATTTATGGTTTATCATGTATACCGTGCCGGAAAAGTAGTTTCGAGAAAAATGAGTTTAAAGTTTGTGGTACAGGAGCGCGCGAACTGCTCTCTACTTAGTTAATGGGCTGTAGAAGCTATAATATTGGGAATTTCCGCATGAAAATTTCACAGTATATTCTATACTTTCGAAATATCGCAAAAATCGAGTTTTTTTTAACTCTGGTCGTATTTGACCCCTTAAGATAAATAATTATTTAGTCTAATTTATTATCATATGAGGTCTTTTGTAGACTTTCACTGGAGTCTGGTGAAGGTTATGGGATTTGCTATTACTTTTGTGACAAGAATGTTTGAGTGTGATTGGAGTATTCAAATAAGATATTAAATATTACTTCACAAGCACACATACATACATATAATACACGCATTTAGTAATGTCAAGCCACGAGCCTACCATTTACAGTACCAACCCAAGTAGCTTTCAATTATGTTAGACGTCAGTCAATTTTAGATATAATGGCAAGTATTCAAGGAAAATGCAAATAAGTACATAAAATACTGAAAAGGAAATAAACTTTCCAAACACCGCATTTGAAGGAAATCAAAAAATAAAACCCGCAGTATCACTTCCTTTTTAAAGCAGATACAACCATTGGCACACACAGACACACACACACATGCATACGTGTTTAAACAATGCGCCAGCATTTGGCTTAGTATTTGTGCAACGCCGCTTTAACAATAAAAGCGTGGTTAGAATGGCTGTCACTGTTAATCAGTTCGTTGTCTGTTTGATGTGGGTGTGGCATGTGGCCTCCTAAAGCTGTCAGCAACAAAACAAATCGCCAACAGTCAACGCATCTCGCTTTCAATTGTTCACTCCTTCGTGTGCTTTATCCTCTTGAGCTGATTTGATTTGCGTACAATGGCTCTTAGATGTAGCATCGTCGACTCAATTAGAGCTGTTGCCAAATCGTACACAATACTTCCCACGACTCGTACACGCAGAGAAATAGGAGCGCAAATAATGTATTTAAGTCGTTAGATTGTCATTTTGTTAGAAGGGTTAGTCATTTTAAGAAATCTATGTAAAACAGGTACAACTTTATTTTAATTTCTTTAATGTATGTAGCTGTTAAAGTGATGTAGAAGATTTATTTTTTTTTAGATTTAAGATGAACAAATTGAAAAAATGCTCTAGCTATATCTGCTATGGTATATAATTTGCGTTCTTGGTATATGTAGAAGCAGAAATCGGCAAGAAGGTCTAGGTAAAGTAGGTAACAGCAATGAAATTCGACACTATAAATAATAGGAGTACTTGCGGTGCCTAGAGTAAAATAAATTTTAAATTTTTTAAAAGAGAATTTTTCATTTTGAATATATTTTAATTTTTAAATATTTCTTTGAAATTGCCTAGATGGCCACTCTTCACTTGCACTAAGAGAAATAGTTATAGGGAACAAACCAGCTTCATAATTTTCCTTATAAAGTTACGTGATAAAAAAACTACGTGATACTTGAAACTAAGTGATATTTTTATACACATTTCAGAACTGATAATATTCATTAAGGTAAGTTGAGTAGATTCCATTACAGTATAAGAGATTCCATTTTCATACAGAGAAAATATATTTTTAGGGCACCATGCCAAGTGGAACGTAGCTATCTATAAAGCTCTAAAGTGAATTGAGATACCCAATTCGTAAAATAGCGCCAAAAGTAAATCGAAATAAAAATACCATGCACAACTTTTTGAAAAATCCTTCTGAATATGGAAAAATTAAAAGAACTGTTTCGAAGTCTAAGATTGACGACAGCTGTAAGAGAGAGATTACAATGTATTTGTAAAAAAAATTAAATAAATATATATATATAAGTGGGGCGTACACCCCCTTTGGGTGTTTGGCCGAGCTCCTCCTCCCATTTGTGGTGTGCGTCTTGATGTTGTTCCACAAATGGAGGGACCTACAGTTTTAAGCCGATTCCGAACGCCAAATATTTTTCATGAGGAGCTTTTTCATGGCAGACATACACTTGGAGGTTTGCCATTGCCTGCCGAGGGGCGACCACTATTAGAAAAATATTTTTCTTAATTTTGGTGTTTCACCGAGATTCGAACCAACGTTCTCTCTATGAATTCCGAATGGTAATCACGCACCAACCCATTCGGCTACGACGGCCGCCCTAGCCAAACTAGATGTTAACTTTCTCTCAATGCTACGAAGGGTAGAATACAGAAAAGTTGGAGTGAAAATTTGAATTTAGAATACGAAAATAGGCCGGCTAAGCCCAAGCTTACACCACGGCACAAAGCGGCTAGGCTCGAATTCGCCATTAATCTTAAGTTCACAAATAATGTTAAGTAGATTTTAAGCTATAAAAAAAAAGTGCAATCCCAATGGTCGCGATGGTAGTCAGAAGTATTGAAGAGAATATCCACGGTGGCTCTCTTTTGACCTGGGAAAGCTTTAACTACCGTCGCAAGACCTCAATTTGTTTTATTTCGCAGAAAAGTGAACGCAAAAAAGAAGATAATCTTGGATAATGTTTTATTGAACTTTGCCGAAGTATTTCACTATGAGTCTTGGATGTATCAACAGCACAATACTCCAATACACAGCAGACAAAGCAGTTTTCGTAGTCGAAAAATCAATGCAGAACCTTCTGCTTAAGGGCCTATCTTAACCCTTTAATGTCAGAATTAAAGTGGGCGCGGTTAAAAATATTTTTACTACGTTAGGTTGATGTTAGAGTCCTAAATATGAACTGATATCAATTTCAAGGCTCTAGGACTTCTGGTTTTACAGTTATGAGAAGTTGCCTATAAGCAACATTTAGCCATAGTGGTATATTTCAAAACACAAAAGAATATTGATATTTATGGGGGTTACAACATAAATGTACCTTACATTTTGAGCATTTGGATTTTGGAATCCCGGTATGGCATAACCTACACCTTCCCTTTGCTCCCCATCCAACCCAATGACCGACTTGATCGAGGCGCATGGATTTTGGAGATTTAGATATATATGTATATGATCGTTTTGTAGATTGCGATGAACCTTGTGATGAAACGTTTGAAATATTTGATGGTGCTGGAGACGACGGTGATGATGAATCTGAGTCTATGCTTGAAAGAGCTGCCAATGGGCGACCTCTTTTGCATTGGTCTACTGGCTCCATATCAGACGCGTGTAAAAGCTCGTTTGATATCATCAGTTGAAAGTTTAACAATGACATATGTTTCGTTTTCCCAGCTTGATTTTTTAGGTCCCTTCTATACATCAACCAGCTATTCACTACTGCTGTGTTAAGACACCAGTACACTATACGCATATACCACTTCTTGGAATGGTTGATTTTATACAACTCTAGCAACATATCAGCTAGGTCTACGCCTCCCATATGCTTGTTATAACAGCCAAAAATAGCAGGTCTAGCTATATTTATGTACTTTTTTTACTTACTATACCTGCGTTTGCATTCTGATACTGGATTTTCAGCTATATAGTTTGATAACAGTTGAACGCTCTTGTTGTCGTACCAGCGGCAAGCAACTAAATTATATGTTGCTTCATATTTAAAATCATAAGAACCACGACCTTCTTTCATAAGTTCTTTTTCATCCGTAAGGCAACAGTTTTTCATCCGGTTGCTTCGTATTGTTGTTGCTGCTAATATACCTTTTTCCTTTAGCGCAATCATCAGGCTTATGGAAGCGAACCAATTATCAAAAAACAATTTTTAATTTTTATTTGAGGGAACAGTTGAGGCTAAATGCAATACTATATCTGATGATATCTCTAGTCCAAAAGATGGGCATGTTCCTTCTCCTACGTAGAGAGCAAAATCATGTACGATACCTGAAACTCCAGCTCTCGTAAACATTTTAAAGCCCCACTTATTGGGCTTCATTGGAAGGTATTGTTTCAAATTGTGACGTCCTTTATATTTAATCATTTGTTCGTCAATACTTTTTTCCTTTATTTTATTCAATAATGGTCGTATTTTATAGAGTTTATCAAAATTATTTGATCCGCGCTCCGGCTGTTGAGAATTATCATTTATGTGGAAAGATTCTTTGATTTTCTCAAAACGCGCTCTTGAAATAGAATCTGCAACAGCCGTTAACCTGAAGTTTGGCATCCAAGCCATTCTCAAATTTGGAACTTGTATAATGCCTAAATAAAGAAGTACACCAAAGAATCGCCTAATTTCGAATGGTGGACAGTTTAGCTCTACACCTATAGTTTGCATTGAATACAGATTTGTAAAAGGAATGGGCAAAATTCGATGTAAGTGTCTTTCAGTCGCTCATAAATTCGATGCCTCAAGGACTAATAGTATTAGTTACAGTAATTAACGGGGTACGTACAAAGTTAGGCTAGTTATAGCTGACTGATCTGAATAGATCTCACATAGGCCACCAGGGTCCGTAATGTTTGTTTATTTATTTATTTTATTATTTATTAGATAATACTACAAATTTAGTTCAACAATTCATTTGGTAACAATTGAAGTGGCTCTTTATTGAAGCGAAATCTAGGACAATATTATTTTAAAGCGAATTAAATTCTCTATCAGTTCTAGAAACCGGAGCATTGGAAGCGCAATTATATTATTTTCTTAGGTTAATTATTAGTTTTATCCAATGTATCTATTTTCTTTTATGCCGTTGAAAATCATAAAATGTTTACAATAAAAGGCATGTTTTATTCTTATGTTTCCCTTCTCTCCTTATGCCGCAAGGTTTAAGGATTCAAACTCTGATTATTTAATTAAAAAAAAAAATTGTTCAGTGTCCCAAATAACTATTTATTTTGCTTAGAGTATTATATTTATTTATTATTTCATGTATTAGGAAATCGATAAAAATAAGGAATCATTTAAAATTACAAATAAAATCAACATAAATCTGTAAGCTGAATCTGCTCTGTTAACCTGTTATTCTGCAATTCTGTTAGTCTCCTGTTACTTCAGCGATTCATTAGTCACTATTTTCTGTAATTTATGAACCACATTGCCTTCCCGTAATAGAATTTGTTCATCTACTCTCTGTGTCAGTCTTCGCACCAATTATGTCCGAAATTCCGTAACTGATTTTTTGTTCGGTTACTTCTGTTAACTTCGGTAACATGAAGTTGATGTCAATAAATAAAAAATGTTAGACGAAACTGATAAAAAAAAGGTATGTTCAACAAAGCTACAGGATTTTCCACGCAAAACTTCAGTCAATAACAGCAACTATTCATTTCCAATAGTCATTTCGTAAAACAAAAATTGAAAAACCATGTCAGCCTTTCCACCTATTCAGCGCCGATCTCTGTAGCTATGAAAGATCTATGACAGTGGCTGACAAGTACTTTGCATGAACATTTGTAGAGCAGATGTGCATACAGGGTTGCCCATATTCGACGGACCCATCTGGCAACTCTATATCTTTTGACAGGGACGTCAGATCGCTTAATGACATACCGCGTTGGAAGAGTCAGTCCAAGCAGATTTTTACCATGGAACAGTACACGCCACGCGAGCGCAAATTGTAGAAATTTACATTCAACAAAAGAAGTCAAAAGAAGAAGAAGAAGAACAAAATCTTCATGTCCGATGAGGCACATTTCTTATTGAATGGGACGTTAAACAAGCAAAATTGCCGTATTTACGTCACTGAAAATCCTCACGAAATTCAAGAGGTACCTCTTTACGACGAAAAAGTCACTATTTGGTGCGGCGTTAGTGCGAAAACGATTATTTGGCCTTTGTTTTTCGAAAATGAAGATGGTCAAGCTGTTACCGTCAATCAGGAGCGTTTTCGCGATATGATAACCACTTTTGTGATGCCAATTATTCGTCGAAAGCGTATGAGGCAGTTCTGGTTTCAACAAGACGGCGCTCCACCACACACAGCTCGCCCCACAATCGATTTTTTGAAGAAATTGTTTCCTCGTCGTTAGATGTCGAAAAATGGCGATTTTGACTGGCCACCGCGTTCGCCCGATTTAACTCCACCTGACTTCTTCTTGTGGGGATATTTAAAATCAAAGGTTTATATTAATATGCCAAAGGCCATAGAAGAGCTTAAGAACAACATCCGTGAGGAAATAGCCGCTATTCCAGCCGAAATGTTAGCTAAAACTATGGAAAATGCTGCAAAACGGGCACAATACGCCGTACAGGCTCAAGGCGGCTATTGAGAGATATCATATTAAAATAGTGATGTCAAAAAATCTACTTGAACCAAATAAAATGATTATTATCGTCAACATAAAAAAATGCGTTTTTCTTTGATTTAAAAAAAAAACACATGAGTCCGTCCAATATGGGCAACCCTGTATGTATGACAAGAAACCTCTAATCAGTTACGGATACGTGCTCACCTAAATTTATGTATGGGATCTCGCAAGATCTCTTAACCGGAAGTCATTAAGTTATTCGCCCATAGTTACTGTGATACCAGGAGCGAGTTCTGGCTCTGTACTGCACTAAACTTAACCAATTGCTTCATTACATACAACCTACCGGTAAGAAAACCTTTGACTGCTCCCAGTGAATATCTGGTAAGATTAGCGAGTGATTGTGGTGTTCTTGAAGGAAGGATATCACTTGACCATCACTTTCTGTATTTACCTGATAATGTTGAGCTTCTTTATTTAAAGTGACTTTGCATTCATCAATACCTATGTTGATCCTTCCGAAGTAATCCCACTCAGACATAATAAACTTCTGCCAACGAAGTTTCCCATCTTCAATTCACCTGTGAGGCGCTTTGGTATGATCTGAGCTCTATCAACGATGCGGATTTTATCTCCGAAAATGTTGAAAGTATCCGTTTTTTGGGAACAGGAAAAGTTGCAAGGCCTAAGTCGCTGAGGCGTGATTATGGTACTATTTTTGGCCTCCTCTCGCAAGCAAGGATGAGTAAGAAGAGGTAAAATCTTGAAAATATCGAGAAAATTGAAAATCGATGTTACGTTGCCTACGAAATTCGAAAAGTCACTTAATTTTCGTACCTATTTCGTAAAATGGTAGTACGAGGAAGAGAACTGGGTGTATAAATTCTTGAGCTGTCTCTTTTCTGGCGAAAAAATCTGCTTACTATATTATAAATTAATTGGGTAACTGTGAAGTGCATACAAGGATTCAATAAGAGGTAAGTTATACACTCTATGCAAGATTGCGATGATTACTAAAAGTTGAAATAGTAGTAATGTCAAGACAATGAGCCGCACCTCGGTAGCCGGGTGTATGTAAATGTGCTTATTGGTCACCCCCCAGTCAGTATTTTGTTTAAGCCATAATCTTATGGCATGAACCTCTGAGCGAGAAAAATGGTTTTATCTTGTTGGATGATTAATGGAAACCTTCTAATTTTTATACTATAGATTCCAGCTTGGAACTCATGGTCGGTCTGGAGCCATCGGTCTATATGTAATATGTGACTAACTTTCCGGAGTTTAGGTCCTTATGTATTTACCCTAACTGCAGCTATTTGGGAAGAAAGACCTTAAAATTGTGCGTGAAGATGAACCTTCGAAGCCACTGGTGCGTAATGATTTCTGAACGAAGTCCTTCCCCTTGGTCCATTATTCGAATACAGCTGCGTATTTTCTATATTCAAAACTACATTCAATCAATTATTTAATAATTATTAATTATTGAGCTCCACATTATGAAAAGTGAGAAAACCTGAGTTATAGTAAACAAAAGTTTCTTTTATTATACATAAAAGTTTAAGTTTACTTTTACTTTTACAATATATAAAAGTTTCTTAGGTCTGCACGAATTTTATTCTGAGTGTAGAAAGCTGGAGTCTGGTTTTCTGCGATTGTGTGGTGGTTGATTTGCTTGTGGGCGGCATTCGCAAGTCCATTCATTAAATAGTCAGTTTATGGTTTCATTCTGCTGCCGCTCTTTAATATATATTTTATATTTAGTTGTTTGTTCTTTTTAGCGGTTTCACTCAATTTTAATACGATTTTGTCGCATCTCGTATGAATCAACTTTTCAATGTTTTTTCACTGCATTTGTTCTGGTTATTGTCTTCCGTGTTTTTTATTAAGTTCATTTTGATCTTATTAACTTGATTTTGGTACATCTCGCTTTTCAAACTTAACTGGGTTTCTCTCATTCATTTCGTGTCTGTAATGAGCTCCTTTGTTTCGAGTTTTGCATTTGTGAATTTGAAGCTTGAACAAATTTTTGTCAGGCGAAGTTTGCTTAACTTTATGTAGATATTTTTGAATAGAAATATGTAAATTTAGAGAATATGCGAGTTTTTTAAAATAACTTTTTTTTCTTTAAAAATCTCAAGTTATTAAGCGGTATTGTTTGGCACTGAGATTCGTTAACTTTTGTCTGAGGTTGCTACTACCAAGGAAAGTCACAATTAAAATGCTTGCATATTTCGAAGCAGGAAAATAGCTCTCATATGGATACTAGGCAATTAAACAGCAGTTGAGTTTGCAAAAAAATGTACGTGATGATATAGATGGATTAAGACATGCCCCTGAAAGCTTATTACAGAAGATTTTTTTTTCAAAGCTGTGGGAATAGGCTAAAAATAGTGAGACATGCGCGCGCACGTGGCATGTGGCCAGATTGAAATATGAGAGTTCTGCATACTGTGGAGAAAATGGTTATCCACACTCATGGGGCTGCTAACAGGCTACACCATTATGAGTAGATATAAGCTTTGCTCGATGATTTTTGTATAAAAATTGGAGTGATGAAAAGAGCCTAAAGCCTTAAGCGATTGAAAGGGAGTCCAATGGAATTGTGGATGCGCGGAAATATTTTCAATTTTCATTTAATGACAAGACACGACTCATGCCATTGTCGTTAAATTATTGTAAATATTTATTTTTTTCTTAATATAACAATAAGTCAATTTCAAATTTGGTATATTTTACTTTTATTTGCAATAAATACCACTACTACTAATGACATGAGTATAGGGAGAGACAGGTGGGTTGGGTACTCATTACTACACTTTTTACTCATCTGAAAACTTCGCAGGCTTTTCATGAATCTCAGCAGTTTGTCGATTGACCTTTCTCAATACATCCGACCCAAAATTGTACCATCTAAGTCTGGCGAAAGCCCGAGAGCGATATAGAAAGCACACTGTACTATATTCACGCAAAAATAAGATGTACACAGAGGATCGTCGAGTATGCCTGTGGGTACCAAGCGTCGTCCACATGCATCCTTTCAATTCTATTTTAAGCATAGAACGTCATCCATTGTGCCCCGGAATAAATTCTATGAGGGCTCGTAGCGCTTTCCTCTCTGTCTGAAGAGGAATTTTGCCACCACTTTTCAAGAAACACTTGGTTGTTTTCCAGGTGTCAGTATTGCTCTCGACTCGACTCGGGCTCGACTCTTCCAGCTCTACTTGGTCATAAAATTGGCTCTGGTTCAATTAGACACTCCAAGCAACCATAGTTTGCGAATTCATCAGCCAGTTCTTGGCTTACAAATACCCATCATTTCAAGTTCATTGCGGCTTGGAACAGAGTTTAGCTTAAAAAAAAATAAAATTAAAAAAATAAATTTAAAAAATAAAATAAAAAATTGTTCAGCGAGGTTTATATGGGAAGGAGTTCAATGAGACGAATTATCATAGCGGGAACTCCATTTCCACCCAATGCCAACCATATTGAGTCTGGTTTTATTGTGCCAAATGCCTCAAGAAAGAGCACATTAAGTGGGAAGCACCACTCAACTGATTATTCCACTATGATGCGAAGAGTATTGGCTTAGTCAACACAGCTTCAGTGAGGGCGTAATTCCGCTCGTTCGTCCCTTAAGGAGTATTAGATACATTGCAGTCAGTTTTGTATGAGCGTAGCTGGAATTTTATAGATGACTCCACGCCAGTTGCCGCAGTCACGCAAATTGCCATTCTTGGTCAGCTGCGCGATGATGCCTTTTGTCAAGGCCGGACGCAGCTTTTCATGGTCTCAGATGACGGTGATTTGAGGTTTAAGAATTTCCGCTGAAAATGAACAATACTTTTATTTAAAAAAATGTTATTAAAAAGCAAATGAATAAATAGAAAAAAAGTGCGTGTAACAGAAGTGAAACTTTCAAGGCAGACAAAGAAAGAGGGAGAGACCCGAGAGAGAATGACAGAGAGAGAGAGCGAAAGAATATGTATCTAACTAAATTCACAACATTTGCAGAGAATACAAATATACAAAATTTACAAAAAACGGAGAAGGGTCGACCGGTGTGGCTAAACGCCGGACATAAATCGTGGCAACAACGCGCACTACTCCGATCGTTTACCACCCGCACAAACGCAGCGATTCCAGGACCACAGCAACGGGACAAATTATCGCAAGGTAATACGAATAAATCCGACGCCGGAATGGATAGCACTTTATAGTACGCCCAAGCACTAGCCAGGAGACGGAAATAAGCGCCATAAAGTAGGCAAAAAAAAGCGAAAAAAATTCGGACCAAAAAACGCCCCAATCAATAAGCACCAATGAAATATAACGGCAAAAAGTAGGCACCAAAAATATATTTCCTACAAATTTGCACCAACAAACAAGCGCCAAAAGTAGACAGTGTTATTTCTCACTAGAAATTAGTAGCCACAAAAAGAAACACGCAGGAAAAATAGCCTAACTGAATCTAGGATATATACAGGGGGGGGGGGGGGTGGTGGGCATATAGCGTTTGCTCTTTTAACCACCTATTTTTTTGAGAATGGTAACACAAATGACACATTTGACAGTGTTCATAATTTACTTAAAAATTTGACATTTACGAAATGGGACGCTGTACGCTTAAACAAAATTGGGAAATATTGAAAACCTATTTCCAAAGTGGTGAGTCTTCTTCTTCTTCCGGGGTTACAGTAAATGGCAAGCGTTACCGTGACATGCTCAACGAGTTTTTGTTTCCACAAATTGAACAGGATGACATGGACGACATTTGGTTTCAACAGGACGGTGCAACTTGTCACACTGCCAAAGTTGCACTCGAACTTTTGGCTACCGTTTTTGAAAACCGAATAATCAGCCGAAATTCCGATATCAATTGGCCGCCTCGGAGCTGTGATTTAAGCCCGTTGGACTATTTTTTGTGGGGAGCCGTTAAGGACAAATGCTATGCGAACCATCCAGAGACGATTGATGCTTTAAAACACGAAATCGAAGTTGAAATTCATGAAATCAGAGCCCAAACAATCGAAAATGTGCTTAGAAATCGGGTTGATCGAAAGGCCTACTGTAAAGCCAGTCGTGGCAGTCATTTGAACGATATTATTTTTCATTCATAAATCGCAATGCTCAATCCTTAAAATAAAAAAAAAAAAGTTTGAAAAAATATTGATTAGTTTTTTTTTATAGCCGATTCAAAAAGCAAATTTCTCTCTCCTTTTCCTCTACGTTATATCTTCTCTCTCTCTCGCGGAACGAAAATGCCCAAAACGTTGCATGGCCTTGAAATTTTACTCTCCATTCTCGCTGGTCCATCGCCGCCTAAGAAGTCTCACTTCAAAAAAATTGTGTTGCTTTTATAATTTTGCCGCGGAATATTTTATGTTGCAATGCTAAGTTCCGTAAGTTGGGCTCAGAGAAATATTCTGTGTGCATAAAGGTGGCATAATAATTTTGAAAAATTAATAAAAATATTTATAATACGCCACCACTCGTAAATCACCCAAAGCGTATTTGTGGACCCAATAATTGAATTTCTAAATTGCTTCACTTGTTTGTCTGCCGCCCTTATTTAAATTTTCGTTTTTAATAAACTTTCAATCGAATTCACTCGGGAATGTTTATTACGCATATTTTCGTATTCCTATTACTTTTTGTATCTTCACATATGGATAAATATTTATAGGCATAAAAGAGGCTTAGCATAATCTCCTGTGAATATTTCATTATTTTTTCTATTAATTGTTTTGTGTTTTTATTGAACGAAAAATGCCATATTCCCTTTTTTTAATTTTTTTTTTTGTTTTTTGTATCATTTCACTTTCTATTCATCTCTCTACTGCAGATTACCACGCAACAGTGCAGATTCTGGCAGCAAAATTTGAGTGCGTGAAAAAAATAAGACACAGTTCAAATAAAAGTATAGAATTTTTGCTTCTCTTTCGCCACTTGCGTTTAAATTTCGCATTAAATTTTTGCTTACGTTCTATATTTAAGCCTCGCTACCAAATTTCTTTCCAAAAATTTCCCTACGAAATTCTAATCAACTTAATCATTAGTTTTTCTTTCACTTCCTTAGGCTGCTTTCAAAACAAATTGCTCCGTACTTATTTGCTGTTCTAGCATTTTATTTGAATTTCTCTCGATGTACAGGCCAACGTACGTACTTACACAGTCGTGTGCTTAGACAAAAGTATGTACGTACGTATGATGGCTTGTCTATTCAGCAGCTTTGTACGTACGTAAGCTAGCATTTTTGTGGTGAATGGCTTTTGCATTTTCCTTTCCTGCTGCCTTTGTTGCTTAATGCTTAGACTGATTGCAGGCTATTATTTTGAAAGTAGATATAATTTAGCATACATCCATCTTGCGTCTACTTTCACATTAGACTTTTTGAATCTAAGCATTTAAGTAATTGCTTAGTTAACAACATGAAATGTGCGAGTGAATAAAATGGGAAAACTTCCAACAGTTTTTTTGGCCAAAAGCATTCCCTATATGACTGTACGAGGTGTGTTCAAAAATTATCGCGAATTTTGAATTTTCGCAGGTTACGTTTTTTTATGGCGATATGTTGGTACTCATGCCTCTCACTCATACCGACGAGTTCGGCCATTTTGAATGTTCAGTTAACTGTTGACAGCTGCTTTGCTTGCACGTGTGCCGGCTCGTCTTCGATTTTTACCTATACAAAAAGATGGATCAAAGAACCTGTATCAAATTTTGTGTGAAAAACGAAATGAAGTGCGCGGATGCATTCCGAATGTTGACTGTGTCATACGGTAAAGCTACTTTGAACCAAAGCAACGTTTATCGGTTGTACAAAATGTTCTCAGAAGGCCGAGAAGATGTGAACGACGAAAAGCGTGCTGGACGCCCGAGCACTTCAACAACAGACGAAAAAATTGATGAAGTGAAGAAAATGGTATTGGCCAATCGTCGAATCACTGTTAGAAAAGTTGCTGAGGACCTATACATATTGATTGGCTCGTGCCATTATATTTTTTCAATGATTTGGGCATGAGATGGGTTGCCGCAAAATTCGTACCAAAAGCAGCATCGCATGAACATTGCGAATGAGATGTTGGACTCTGTCCGCGACGACCCAAATTTGCTCCAGAGGGTCATAGCTGGTGACGAATCGTGGGTTTATGGTTATGACGTGGAAATCAAAGCTCAATCATCTCAATGAAAGCTGCCACACGAACGCAGACCAGACCGAAAAAAGCGCGCCAAGTTCGGTCGAATGTAAAAGTTTTGCTTACCGTTTTCTTTGATTGCAGGGGTGTTGTGCATCATGAGTTCTTCTTGCCACAGAGTAAAACGGTCAATAAGGAATATTGGCTGCGAGTTATGCGCAAATTGCACGAAGCAATCCGCCAAAAACGAGAAACGCCCGGATTTGTGGAAGAACAAAAATTGGCTCTTGCATCACGATAACGCCCCCGCTCACACATCGTTGCTTGTGCGCGACTTCTTGACCTAAAACAACAACACTAATGATGCCACATGCCACAGCCACCGTATTCCCCAGATCTGGCCCCCTGTGACTTTTTCTTGTTCCCGTGTTCCCGAAACTGAAGAGGCCCATGAAAAGAAGACGCTACGCTACGATTGACGAGATAAAGATGGCAACGAAGGAGGAGCTGAACAAGATAAAATAAAAATAATTTTTTGAAGTGTTTCAAAGATTGGAAAAAAAGGTGGCACAAGTGCATAATATCTCATGGGGGTTACTTTGAAGGGAACAAAATAGATATTAATGAATAAATAAACAATTTTTGAAAAAAACACAAAATTCGCGCTACTTTTTGAACACACCTCGTATGCATGTACGTCTCTCGGTACGTATGCGCATGTATGTTATGCAAATGCCAGCTGCGTAAGCACAAGGATGCGAGTGGATGCGAGGATGCCATGATACCGAGATTTTGTGAAAGCATAAAAGTCGTTTGAGAACGAAAAGTATTTAATCATACAAAAACTACTTAGCACTTAATTTTCATAACTATTTTATTTACCATTTGTTTACTGCAGTACACAATGACGAAGGAGCATAAACAATCTTCAAAAAAAAAAAAAAAACAGTAAGAGCTACAAAAGTTTTGCTTAGATAGTTGCATGCCGAAATGAGATGGGCAAAAATGTTGTTAAATATGGCCATAAAATATGGGACAAAGTTTAATGTAACGACTATTTTGCAAATTTCAAATATTTTTCGCGTTAAAATGAACCTTTTTGCGATGTTGGCAATTCTCAAAACTCAGTAATGCTTAAATATTATTATCACTGCAATGCGAAAGATGCTGATTAGGGAGTTACGCTACTTAAGGGGGGAAGCTGGTCTAGAGCGCAAAAAATGGGCATATTTTATGAATTTATTTTGACTCAACAAAGGAATCAATCGAAAATCTGTGAAATAGGTTTAATAATATAGCTTTCATGGTATAAATACAAAATTTTTCGTCTGAATTAATTTCAAAATGGCCGCTGTCCAGCAGTTCTCCTAAGGCGCCTTTTTTTCTAGTGGGTCCATTGCCGAAGACGTAAACTCCTTAATTTTTGTCCTGGATCAAAAAATAAAATTTTTTTAGTTTCTATATAACAACAGAAAGAGACGTACGTAGGATTTTTTCGATATTTTGTTTTTTCGCGAAATGGTGCACGTTTGAACAAAAAGTTACAATTTTCACTATAAAGAGCGACATAAAATTGTTGATTAAAAAAAAAACTATGTAATATAAATAAAAAATCCTATGTACGTCTCCGGAGAAAGGTATTTCGAATGTATTGTCAAAATTTCGTAAGAATCGGTAAAGATTTGTTCGAGTTATGTCTTCGGCCAGTTTAAAAAAAGTGATTTCGAGAAAAACGCGTTTAAAGTTGTAAATAGCGTTCGGGGCATACCTGCGAGGCACTGCCGTCGAATGAAAAATTTGGGCATTTAGACATTTTTGCTGGCATCCCTCATTTGGTATATTATTTCTAAGACCCTAAAGCACCTTTTAAGACAAAAAAAAATTTTTCGATTTTTTAAAAATTCTAGACCAGCTTCCCCCCTTAATTAAAAAATATATAGAAATCTTTTTTTCTCATGTGGTTTTTTAGTGCCTCAAGATTATGTTCTAGGTTAGTTTAGAAAATTTGTCGAATTTTTATAAATCTTGTGCAAAGTTTGAAACTTGCATTAATATGATGTTTTTTATAAAATGCAGTGCATGCAATAAATAGGCAAAAATTGCCAAAATGTGGAGCTTTTATAATGTAGCTGTCATCGGAAACACTTTGGCCTCAATACTCGCTTTGTAGTACTACTGGAGTGCGTCTTTTACACTCCAGAGGCTTCTGTGAATCAGGCAACGGACCTAATGAATTTATGAATAACTCCGGCAACGCTATTGGAGAGACCTCTTCAATGCGGTTTCAAAGATTATATTCGAAGTGATTTTCAATTTTTCTGTGGAAAACCGCTTGTGCGATATTGAAGGCTTTTGTCTCAAAGACTCACTTTGCAAGTCGGCTCATCAATTTTCAACTATCCACATATTAATTTTGTCTTTAAAAACAATAGTTCAAGAAGAATTTTTGAGGGTATACTTTCTTTTTTATTAACAATTTTCTGTTTTCGAGATTTAAAACATTTTGGTTTTCACTTTTTCTTTTAGAAACTCTTCATTAAAGCAAAAATCAGTGGTACCTATTCAATTCAAAAATGCTGGTTATCCCACTTCGGTCTTCGAAAAATTTTTTTATTTTTTTTTCAAATAGTCGCTTAATAACTTAAAAACAATATCTCAAAAGATTATGTCGCATAAAATGTTCTAAGTGAATTTTTTGTTTGGAAAACTGCGAGGTATATTTTTTATCACTTTGAAGCCCTTTGTTGCAAGAACCACATTTTTCTAGTTGGCCAGATAAATAACTTATCATTTCTTAATTTTTAAAAAATATATTAACTAAGGAGTGCATACGATATTTTTATACAGCAAACCCAACTTATTATTAAGAATTTACCAAAGATTTGTTTCCAATTTATTATTTCTTTTTATTTAGAATTGGTGAAGCTACATAAACATACATAAAAACAACCTGCATAAAGAACGTTACTGTTAATAAAACAATATAAAAATAAAAGTAAAATAAAAATAAAATTAATATTTCGTGATCCCTCATAATTGGAAATTAACTGAACCTATTGCAAATTTTTAATTTTCAAAATTGTGGACGAGTTTTTAAAAAATACGACATATTTAGCTAAAGGTTATTACTCATGACCTTTCGGGGCCGCTGATTACATATCTGATACTTCATTTCTACGACATTTTAGCACCTTAAAGGTGTCTCAAAGATTGTCCCAACGTAATCAGAAACCTGGTCCTGGAAGTTCGCCGTCTTAAATTGAAATGAGAATCTGAATCAAGAAGTGAAAGTTTTTCTAAAAGGTAAAAACGCTCATGCGATAAGAGTAAAAAGTGGAGACAGAGACAGAGACAGAGACAGAGACAGAGGCAGAGGCAGAGGCAGAGGCAGAGACAAAGACAGAGACAGAGACAGAGACAGAGACAGAGACAGAGACAGAGACAGAGGCAGAGGCAGAGGCAGAGACAAAGACAGAGACAGAGACAGAGACAGAGGCAGAGACAAAGACAGAGACAGAGACAGAGACAGAGACAGAGACAGAGACAGAGACAGAGACAGAGGCAGAGACAAAGACAGAGACAGAGACACAGACAGAGACAGAGACAGAGACAGAGACAGAGACAGAGACAGAGACAGAGACAGAGACAGAGACAGAGACAGAGACAGAGACAGAGACAGAGACAGAGACAGAGACAGAGACAGAGACAGAGACAGAGACAGAGACAGAGACAGAGACAGAGACAGAGACAGAGACAGAGACAGAGACAGAGACAGAGACAGAGACAGAGACAGAGACAGAGACAGAGACAGAGACAGAGACAGAGACAGAGACAGAGACAGAGACAGAGACAGAGACAGAGACAGAGACAGAGACAGAGACAGAGACAGAGACAGAGACAGAGACAGAGACAGAGACAGAGACAGAGACAGAGACAGAGACAGAGACAGAGACAGAGACAGAGACAGAGACAGAGACAGAGACAGAGACAGAGACAGAGACAGAGACAGAGACAGAGACAGAGGCAGAGACAAAGACAGAGACAGAGACAGAGACAGAGACAGAGACAGAGACAGAGACAGAGACAGAGACAGAGACAGAGACAGAGACAGAGACAGAGACAGAGACAGAGAGAGAGACAGAGACAGAGACAGAGACACAGAGACACAGAGACACAGAGACACAGAGACACAGAGACACAGAGACACAGAGACACAGAGACACAGAGACACAGAGACACAGAGACACAGAGACACAGAGACACAGAGACACAGAGACACAGAGACACAGAGACACAGAGACACAGAGACACAGAGACACAGAGACACAGAGACACAGAGACACAGAGACACAGAGACACAGAGACACAGAGACACAGAGACACAGAGACACAGAGACACAGAGATACAGAGACACAGAGACAGCGACAGAGGCACAGAGACAGAGAGACCTCTGAAGCATAGACAAAGACACAGAGAGATCATTTCTCGGACTCCGTGGCAAATCTGAAAATATCCTTTAGTTGAGCGAACGAATTTTGCTCATTCTCATGATATCGGAACCCAAAATTCATAGCCTTGTTCTAGGAAAGGCAGAACACTAACAGAGAAAATGCTAAATGCTATCCGGATCCTCTAAGTGAAACAGACAAATTCGGTTCTTAATGATTTCAATGATGATCAAATACTGACCACGAGGGATCTGTCCTTTATTAATATCTTGTATACCAAGCTTTAAAAGAACTTTTTCTGTTCAGGTTTGCAGTTCTGCAGCGTTGTAGACCGGATCAACGCTCTTTATGTAAATTGGATACATAATCGCTGATCCACTGTGGAGTAATTGACCAAGTCATCGGTAATTTCATTTCCTTGAATACTGCGGTGTCCTGAGCAGAACTAAGCTTCTTCTTACATTCCTGAACAATCTTTGAGATTTCCTTTGCGTTCGCCATGGCCTTCAGTGCAACCTGACTGTCGCTAAAGACTCCAATCAGTTTCCCACGCCATCTCCTATCAATTATCCATTCTGCTACTTTCGGAATGGCGAACATTTCTGTTTGGAAAAGAGGTGAACAGAAAACGGAAGGGAGAGATATAGCGTAATGTTACTTATAACTATCGCTTTAGGTGCGATTAGAGAAAAAAAGAGAAAATTCAACGCCAGCAAAAAATAATTGTCAAAAATCGACGTCATTTTTGAGCCACTCTAAACTTCTGCATTATTAATTTAGCATTCATTGCGCTTTAAATTGGCATACCCTAAATTTTTCTGGAAATTCGCAATTTTTCAGAAAAAGTGTGAAGTACTGATAAAAATTTATCGTTTTTTTTTTCATTTATACAAAGTTTATATCTTGAATTTATATGGTTTTTCTAAAAGAATGAACAATATTTTCATACAAAATTTATTAAAATTAAATAAAGAAGAAATGAATTGTGAAAACTTGTCTATAAGTTGTTGTTATAGCGCCTTAACAAAGTGTATCATAAGTAATAATAAGTTTAGTGAACCATAAAAAGCTTAAAAGTCGATTTCTGTTTTTGTGGGTGCCTAATTAAACTAAAAGGGTTTTTGGTAATCTGTGCAAAAATAAATATAACTATTACAAGAAAAAAAAATTTCTATATGCTTAGACAAATTAAAAAAAAATATATTCCTTTGAAAAAAAAGGAATAATTACCATAATTCTTTCAAATTTAAAATAAGGTATTTTTTAATAATTTTCCTTCGTTAAATTGCTCTACCACCTACTTAACACTAAGAAATCGGCTAATCACGCAAGAAGTAGCTCAGCATTGAAGTTAAAGTAAGAAATATTTTCCATTCCCACGCCCACTCCTCCTTTATTAGTTTCACAACGCCAAAATATAAATTGCATTGGTTGTGTGTGCTTGTGTATGTATTTGATTGTATGTGTATGTTAATATGCACATCTCTACACACACGTGCTCACAACTCAACTATTTTCTCCTTACTTCGACTAAGTTTTCCTGCTTTCTTAGCTTTAAATCGCTGGGTTTGCTCTTCATACAAAAGTTTACTGCAGATTATTTATCTTTTGTTTGTGCGGGCTGTGAGTTGTTGCTGTCGCGACTGCCAGTACCTTCGTTCGCATGCACACAGCCGGTCGCATAAATACGAGTACGTACTACTACAAACAACAACTACACACCTACACTTGTTCGAGAGAGTATGAGAGGGCTCAATACTGTTACTGTTTTCAGATTAGGCTGCTGGCAACACCTTTTGTGTTACATTCGAAACAATAGACAGTTCGCTTACCTTTCATGGCGCATAAGTACATATACAGACAGATATACTCGTATATGAATGTTTGTGAAATGTTGGTTGTTGTTTGCTTAAGCTCGTACAACCATTGTTTTGTCTAACTTTCCCTAATAATGCCTCTGCAAGATTGTGTGTGTTCTTATACGCCTGTTTTTGCTTTGAGTTATCGTTGCTGTCGCTTTCTGCCTGCGAAGTGTGAAAGCACCAACACAGACACACATAATACATACGTACTTTCATACGATTACAATGTTGTCGTTGAAAGCTGTCGATTTTTCTGTTTTGTTTTTTTGCTTCTGTGATAGCAGCGATTGTCTTTTTAAAAGTCAGATGAGAACGTTTGTATGTACATATGTAGGCGTGTACAGCCTTTGTCAAATACCTCAGCACGATACCCAGTTCTCTCCAATTGAGACATTTTTAATAAAATCACTTAAATGTTTTATACTTTTGAAGTGAAACTTCTTAGGCGTCGATGGATGAGCGAGATGGGGGTAAAATTTCAAGGTCATGCAACGTTTTTGGCATTTTCGTTCCGCAAGAGAGAGAAAAGATGTAACGTAGAGGAAAAAGAGAGAGAGAGCTATACCTTATGCATATCTTAGATGCACTTTAGGCTATTTTTCCTGAGGTTTTCCTTGTAGTGGCTAATTTCTAGTGAGAAATAATACTGCCTACTTTTTGGCGCTTGTTTGTTGGTGTAAACTAGTAGGAAATATATCTTTGGTGCCTACTTCTTGCCGTTATATTTCCTTGGTGCCTACTTTTTGGCGACATTTCCTTGGTGCTTACTGTTTGGGGCGTTTTTTGTTCCCAATTTTTTTGGCGTTTTTTTGTTTGGTGTCTCCGTTTTGTCGCTTATTTCCGTTTCCTGGATAGTGCTTGTGCGTATTATAAAGTGCTGGCTATTTCGGTGTCGGACTTATTGGTTTTGCCTTGCGGTAATTTGTGCCGTTGCTGCGGTCCTAGAATGGCTGCGGTGATAAACGCTCGGAGTAGTGCGCGTTATTGCCACGGTTTGTGTCCGGCGTTAACCTACACCGGCAACCCTTCTCCGTTTTTTGTAAATTTTGTCTATTTGTATTCTCTGCAAATGTTGTGAATTTATTTAGATATATATTCTTTCTCTCTCTCTTTCTCCCTCTCATTCTTTCTCGGGTCTCTCCCTCTTTCTTTGTCTGCCTTGAAAGTTTCACTTCTGTTATGTGTACTATGCTACACACACTTTTTTATTTGATAAATAGAAAAATGTTTTCAATTCGCATGAGTTTTTTGATTTAAAAAAATCCACTTTTTTCTTACTTCATATCATCATCATCACCATTTGGCGCCACAGCTCTATGTGAGCTTTAGCCTGCTGCAAAAAATGTCTCCATTTGACTAGATCGGTGGCTGATTCCTTACAGTTGTTGACCTTGAGTTTTCCCATGGCGTCTTCTTGATCTTAGTCTCCTACTTGCTTTTGTTGCAAATGTTTTGGCGTCAGGTTTTTTTTTTCGTTGAGCACTCGCGAGGTCCAAGTTCATGGTCCAGAAGAAGATTAGCTTCAAAATTTTTCTCTCGAATACTTGGTGTTTATTTTTGTCTTTTTCACTTATTGTCCAAGACTCCGATCCGGAGCAAAGAACTGGTCGAACTATAGATTTATACTTGCAAGTTCTATTCAGCAGTTTCGGTTTAAAGAGTTCCCTAAATGAGTTCAATGCTTTATAAGCTGCTGGTATTCTTTCATTGCGCTGTCGTGACTTAGTTTAAACCCCAAATACGTGAAAACTTTCACCGCTTCGAATTCATATGCCCCGATTTTGATTATACCAGGTACCACATAATTTTTTCTGGGCATCGACATATAGTTTGTGGATTTCTCGGTAAAAACTAATAGTCAAATGATAGCAAATGCAGGCGAAAGAAAAAAGTTCAAAAAATTTTGTTGAAAACCTTTTTTTGGTTGTATTACTGCTGTACAGAGCCTTTGGATTGAGATAATTCAACCTCTACAACATTCAACGCGAATGGATTCCCTTTCTACATCGGCGTTTAGAAATAATTGACCCAAATTTGTGATATTCTGCATACTGAGCGCATTTCTTACGTCTTTCCAAAGACGCTCTATTGGACTTAAGTCGGCACTCGAAGATACTCTATCCAGAACAGTGATCAAATGGTCTTCGAAAAACTTTTTACCGCACTGTGCTTTGGATCATTGCCTTGTTGAAATTTCCAAATCATCGGTAATCTCTCTAGCGCATAAAGTAGCATTACATTTTAAAGTATCCTCAACGTAACTTGCTTTCCCGCATCCATTTTACCTTGAATACGATGAATTTGCCCGACACTGTTCCACGTAAAGCAGCCCCACATCATCACTGTGACTCTCTCCCACGAACTACTGAGACTGAAAGTAGGATAGCATAATGGATAATTTAGAGGTAATGGAACGGGAAACAGATTGGAATCTTTAGCGACAGTCAGGTTGCACTGAAGGCCGTGGGGAATGCAAAGAAAACCTCAAAGATTGTTCAGGAATGTAAGAAGAAGCTTAGTTCTGCTGCAAGACAGAATAAGCTGGTACTTGCATGAGTTCCAGGACACCGCAATATTCAAGGAAATGAAATTGCCGATAAATTGGTCAACTGCGGAGCAGCGATTATTCCACAGGGACCAGAGCCAATAATCGGATTCAGTTCTGCAGGAATCATGAGTTAAATCAGCGATTATGTAAGCAATTTACATACAGAGCGATGGTCCGGTCTAGAACGCTGCAGAATTGCAAAGTGTTTGGTGACAAACCTGAACAGAAGACGGGCGAACTTTCTTCCAAAACTTGGTAAAAAGACTTTTGGTTGATGGTTTGTATTATTTTATTACAGGACACAAACTATGGGGTCAGCATATGATCACAATAGGAACCATTGAGGACCCGATTTCCCTGTATTGCTTACGGAAGCCGGATAGCACTGAGCATTTTTTCTGTAAGTGCCCTGCATTAGCTAGAGCACGGCTACGAATCCTGCGTCTGATTTCATGAGAATGAGTGAAATTCGTTCGCTGAAACTGGTAAATATTTTTAGATTTGCCAAAGAATCTGAGAAATTCTCGCAGGACTAACTATCTCTGTCTCCACCGCTACTAACCGTTGACTATCTACCCTTTCACTTACCAGAGCTTTAAGTATCATACAATGGGTTTTTTAGCCTGAGTATTTTTGGTGTTTACCAATCTCTCGGTGCTTCTTGGCTCGTCTTTTTTCAAAGTTTAATTTCCCTGGTACTTTATGATTGGTGAGTCGAGCTTGCGGTCGAATGCTTCGTGTACATCCTACAACCTGTAACAACTCTACTTATTTCAGTTTCATGGCCGAATAAAATTTAACGCCATTGATTTGAGTCCAGGATTGGTGCTCTCGAGCAAACTCGATTCGGCGTTGTCGTTGCGTTGCTATTACCAATAGCTTCTGCTGAGTCAGTCGACCGTGAAGCGCTGCTTTTGCTCAACTGTTCCTTTCGTTATTGGTTTTTTCAGTAGAGCAAAAATTTCTCGATAAACGTCAGCAACACTTTTATTGAGATCCTGTTTTTACAAACTAACGAGCATCTTATCAATCTGGCTAGTAATCTTTCGTGCTGTGTTTTTTTTCTGTGAATGCTTTCTGCTGTTTTATACTCAGAAAAATATTTCAGAACATTGAAACCCATCGTCTTTGAAACATTTAATTATGTTGAAATATAGTGGCATTCTAGGATTGCCCGAACTTTTACAATTCTATGCTTGCTTTCTGAAGAGCTGGGGTGTCATTTTTCCCTTTCGTCATTACTGAATCGTTTCAACTAAAGCAAACTGGTGTAAAAATACTCCAGATACTTTATTTTTTACTAACTTACCAACTAAAATATAAATCTGATTAGGAGGTGCTGGCTGATTTGTAAAAATATCCCACTGGGACCTCTAAGGTCCATTGTGTTAGCAGTGCTGTGAATCAGGAGTCGAAGATATTATCGATATGGAATAACATTCACGTCTTCGGGAGTCTTAACAAGCCGTTCAGCCTTTGGTCAGCTATTTCCTTCAAGGAGGAAAAATGTGTTGCCGAGTCCCACAGAGAGCAGGGTAGTGGAAAATTGAGTACTCCAAAGTACCCCTAGCATTCGCTTCATTGCATTTGTTACACGCAACGCTCTGGACTAATTCCATTTTGGGCTGCGTGATGTGGAATGAGACAGCGTCCCGTAAGTACTCCAACCAATTTTTGCAGTCTTTTCTAGAAAGTGATAAAATAAAATTTGTAGTTTTTGAATTCCAAGCATAAATTTGACAGATGTGTACGAGGTTTAGTGTGCCCATGTCGACCAGAGGGTTTCCAGAGCAAGTTTCTCATTCAGTTCTGTTTTCCGAAAGGAGAGTGATGGGTATGTGTCTGACGTGCTCAATCTCGGCCAGCAAATACCTGCCTTAGTGAGCTCATCGGTTTCTCTTCCATTTCCTTCTATTCCTTTGTATGCTTGTATCCAGTAGAACTGACCTACCCACTTCCGCAGAGTTCATCCATTTTGCATCTGCATTGTTCAACAGATTCCGAGTAAGTCCGAGGCCGCTTGGTTATCAATTAAAATTTTTGTTCGAGTAGTAATAGGAGTTAGTTCCCGAGCTAACTCAGCTATTCTTGTTGCGAGCAAATCCAGAAACAATTCTCAAAATTTTGGACAAAGGCCGAAACGCTCTTAAGTACATTTCTCACAAAAATTTCAGTGTCTCCCTCCAAAGCGCAAAAATGCATTGGGAACTCTTGAAGAAAATGAAGTAAATTGACGCAGTTTAAGGATTGGGTGATCACAGCAAATATATTCAAGCTCAAAAAGTGCCGTTACTGCATCGTACTGTGGGCAACAAGTAAGATGAATTTATTTGTCAAACTTCGCGGGATTAAAATTTCGCTCTAGTTATTTTTTTCATGAGTTGGCAGCACTATTAATAACATCTGGGCCAACTTTCATGTGAATGTCATTATCAGTAATATATTTACGCTTGTGTTTACCAAACGACCAAGAGTGCATTTTTCGATTTTTACAATGTCTGATTTGATTGAGCAGAGAAGTGCCATCATATTTTGTTTGCGGAATGAAATTTCGGCTGCGGAAACGTTTAGCATGTTGCAGAAGGCATTTGGTGATTCGACCATGTCGCAGAAAAATGTTTATAAGTGGTACAAAGACTTCAAAGAGGGTCGAGAACGTGTTGATGACTTGGAGCGCTCCGGACGTAACAGATGACCAACGTCAACATCGACGTCAACAGATGACCAACACCTCAATAAAGTGAAGGAGTTAGTGCTCAAGAATCGTCGGTTGACTGTTAAAGTCCTTACTGATATGATCGGAATATCAGAAGGATCTGTAAAACGATTTTGAAAGACCATTTGGGCCTACGAAAAGTCAAATCTCGTTTGGTACCGACAACTCTCAATTTCTTGGCAAAAAGTCGTCGCGTTGATGTGTGTGAAACAATGCTTTCAGACTATCAGGACAAGCTCAAATGCATCATTACGGGAGATGAGACTTGGATTTATGCTTATGACCCTGAAACAACCGACCAATCAAGCGAATATCGTGCTAAAGGCGAGGCCAGACCGAAAAGAGCACGTCAAAGTCGTTCAAAAATAAAGGTCATGATCACAGTTTTTTTTTCGATTTTCGTGGTGTGGTGCACTATGAATTCCTTTCACCTGGCCAAACTGGAATATCACACTGCACTCGTTCTTCGTGACCATTTCGCCAAAAAATCCACGCATATTGTTCCGCCTGATTTGGCTCCGTGTGACTTGTGGCTATTCCCAAAACTCAAGAGACCACTCCGGGGAACGCGTTTCGAATCGATTGAGGAGATAAAAGCTGAATCGAAGAAGGTGCTGATGGCCATACCGAAAATGGACTATTTGGCATGTTTCGGGGATTGGAAAAATCGTTGGCGTAAGTGTATTTCATCGAGAGGGAATTATTCTGAAGGGGATGAAATTGATTTACAAGAATACATAAAGATTTTTCATTTGACAACCAGATTCACACACAGTAATATTTGGTTGACAACGCATCGTTCTTAGGTAGTATTCAACGGCTGTATGTAGCTTATTTTATAAAATGTGCCCTTAGCAGTGCCTGCCGACCTGCCTTCTTCTCTTTAGCGTTGTCTAAGGACCTTTTTTGCTTTTGGGTTCTGAAATCCTTTCTTTTCCTCTGCCTTCCTTTCCTTTGCGTTCCTGAGCGTTTGTATTTGTGCGTGTGTGCTTTCCTATGTGTTTAGCTTAATTTTGCGTAATTTATATTTCATGCCTTTAAGTATCTTCCCTACAATATGTTGCATGATTTATTGTTGGCTTTGTTATTGCACTTGCTGTTGTAGCCATTTTTCTTCGGGCACCGATTGCTACCTGCTGCTGTCACTGGCGTACTTGTTTCTTCGCATTGTTTCTGCTTGTTGTTTTTGTTCTTTTTGTTGGCCGTTAGTCAAGTAGCCGGCATGCAAAGCAGCAAAGGTAGTAAATATACAAAGTGTTTGTCGTAAAGTTTAATTTACTTACACGCAGCATTGAGTGTCCATAAGGTAAATGAGCTAACAACTTGTTTGGCTTGCACAAACAGCTGTCGGGCGTTTATGTGTAGGTGTGGCGCTTGGATTTTGAGTTTACATACAAACATATTTAACTGTAAATATTTGCGATTTCATACACTTTCGTGTGTATTAACTTCATTAATTGTAATGGCTGAAAGCAAAATATAATGTGCAAAATTTTCTTCGAGGCATATTTTAGTTATTAGGATATTATCTGCGTCCTGGTAAGGCGAAATGAGCTTTAATAATTTGAAGTTCGCTTTAATGATGTAAAACTAATGAATTTTAAATGCAAATTTGAAATTTGTGGCTTGCAGTGATTCAAGCGGTGTTATTTATTTATATTCCCATTGGGGTTTGCTGAAAATAAATCGTAAGCATCTTAGTTCGTCTAGTTCTAGTGCAAGCAACAGACTGCAGGACTAATGATGATGATGATGAGGTTGAGGTTAGTTCTACTGCTTACTTGCTTTTTTTCTGGCCAGATAAGCTCACGAGGCAACTGTCAAGCAACTGTCGATGCCCACCCGAAGTAATATAGGAAGCAGTGCCGGGAAGGGTGTCTCCCTAGGAAGAGAGGAGGGGTTGTTTTAGTGGTCACACCACACAACGCATTAGACGACGGTCGCTGTAAGTGCGAAGGTATTTTGAACCTTACCTCACCCACCAAAAAAAAAAAAAGATAAAAGAAAATAACACCATCGATGTCTACGTCCCGGTGTTGTCTCAATGAACAACAGATTTGGGATCCCGCTTTATTTTTTGAATACCGAAAATCCCGAGATTGTTGAGTGTAGTATTTCATTTATACAGATACATTTACTAAAATTGTCATTACAGAAAATTCTTTTCCTGAGGAAAGAAAAGCTTTATTTCTAGCACTGGTTGAGCTGTCAGCGTTTGCAGCTGAGTTTGTATTTGGCGGAGAACTGAGTTTTTAGGGTGCAAAAAAAAAACAGCCAAAAGTGAACGACAAATACAGCCTATCTGAAGAATATATTGAATAGAACTTTGCTGGGTCGTTCAATAAATTCTGAATATTATTCTAACCTTTTAGACTAGCTGAAGGAAAAAAATTGTGAAAAATGAAAAAAAAAATACTTTCCCATCAAAATATCACAGGAGCAGTTTGACAATGCCTAAAATCCATTAAATAAAGTTCGAATTAACCAGATTTGTCTTCTAACGACTGTCATATGAGTTCAGGTCTAAAAATATGCATGCCTGAGAAACAGCGTATGGAAGCGTATTTTCAAAATTCAAATTTTCACACAATACTTTTAAGATATTATACTTTAAGAAAATGCAAAAAAATCAAATATTGGGTAGCCGAAAAAGTATTTTCGTATTTCTAATCAAACCTCAACTCATTTTTTTATCTTTATAATGCACTTTATTAAACCAAATATGTGCCATTTTGGTCGATCACCTTTTGCCACTTTTCTTCTAGAGACATTATTCCATCAGTGTAAAACTTTTGTGGTTTCTCGGCGAAAAACTGCGACACGCAATTTTCACAGGCTTCTCTTGAAGCCAACTTTACTCCATTACGGGAGTTCTGCATTGACCGAAGCAAATGGTAGTCCGATGGTGCAAGGTCAGGGCCATATGGTGGATGCATCAAAACTTCCCAGCCAAGCTTCCCCAGTTTTTGCCGAGTCATCAAGGATGTGTGTGGTCTAGCGTTGTCCTGATGGAAGACGACGCCCTTTCTGCTGATAAGTTCTGGCTGTTTTTTTTTCGATTGCTTGCTTCAATCTCATCAGTTGTTGACAGTAAAGTGTAGAATCAATCGTTCGAGCAGGCTGGAGCAGCTCATAGGGGATGATTCCTTTCCAATTCCACCAAACACACAGCATAACCTTTCGAGGCGTCAATCCTGGATTTGCGACCATTTGTTGAGCTTCACCACCCTTGCGCCATGATCTTTTTCGCACATTATTATCGTATTTGATCCACTTTTCGTCTCCTGTTACCATTCGCTTCAGAAATGGTTCGATTTCACTTCGTTTCAGCAAAGAATCGCAGATGTTAATTCGGTCCATTACATTTTTCACAGACAATTCATGTGGTACCCAAACATCGAGCTTCTTTTTGTAACCAGCCTTTTTTAAATGGTGCAAAACCGTTTGATGATGAATGTTTAGTGCCTTGGCGATGTCATGGCAGCTTATGTGATGGTCCTGGTCAATCTTTTCCATAATTTCATCGACTTTTTCAACGATAGGTCGACCGGAGCGAGGTGCATCTTTCACCTCGAAATTTCCAGAACGGAAGCGAGCGAACCAATGTTGTGCTACACGAACTGATACATCATCGTATCCGTAAACTTCACAAATTTCATTGGTGGCTTGCGTGGCATTCTTCCCTTTTTTATAAAAAAATTTCAAAATATAGCGAATTTCTTCATTATTTTCACTCATTTTTGAACAGCTATAACTTTTTTTCAACTTGTCCGAATTTAATTTTTTTTGGTTAAATGAAGTTTAAAATATCACCTTTCTAACACCAAATGATATGACACAATGTGATTGGTAGCACTGGAGAAAGATGACTCCAACCACATCTATTGACAAAATACGAAAAGACTTTTTCGACTACGCAATATTTTGAAAATTCTGACTACCCTAACCCCTTAAAAATAAAAACCAAATTAAATAAAAATAATAATAATTGGCGCTGTTAGGTGTTTGACCGAGCACCTCCTCCTATGCGGTGGGACCTACAGTTTTAAGCGATGCCGAACGACAAATGGAGGTTTGCCATTGCCTGGCGAGGTGCGATCACTATTAGAAAACATCTTTTCTAGTATTTGATGTTCATGCACGAACATTCGAACCTACGCCCTCCCGAATGGTTAAAGATAAGCATCATTTTATTGTAAAATAACTTGCTAGCCCTAATCAGCACGGACTTGTGGTGGCTCGATCTACATTAACTAATCTTTCAATTTTTTTTGGCAGACTGCTTTACGTATTTTTGGCGTGGCGTCCAAATGGATGTAATTTACATTGTTATCTCTAAGACTTTTGGTACGATTTTCCACAAAATCTTAGCTGTTTAATAGGCAAACTTTTGGTGTTCATCATATTTTATTGGAATGGATTAGATTTTTTTTGAAAACAGAAGTTTTAGTATTCTTATTGATGGTATTTCATCGAAACCATTTATTGCCTCCTCTGGGGGACATGCCCAGAGTAGCATCTTAGAACCATAATTTTTTATTCTCTTCATGAACGACATTTCTTCGTGCTTTTCTGCAACGAGATTTTTTCTGTATGCCAATGGTTTGAAAATTTAATCTGAGTTTGGTTGTTTTAATGACTCGGTTGTTTTACAATCAGAACTCGATAAGCTTTACAACTGGTGTGCTGTGAATTTCCTTTTCCTGAACATGAAAAAATGCCATAAAGTAACGTTTTCTAAGTTGTCCAAGCCACTTGTTACATCGTACCATTTATCTAATGCCACGTTTCGAAAGATCGATGGGATTGAGGACCTAGGAGTGTTTTTTTTTATTCAAAGCTCAAGTAAGGGTTAGGTTAGGTTTTTGTGACAGTTTTAAAAATAGCCAACTTACCTAGACCATGAAGGTCCATTGTGGAGCATTGTGCAACACGGGAACCTCAGTATTTATTTATCATGTTATTATTTAGACGCTCTTATGAAGCGTATGATTGCTTTCAGCCCAACATCGGCTAGTTTCGTAAGAGAGTCAAAATGGTTTTTTCCAAACAACCTTGTTCTACTCTTAGCTAAGGCTGGAAAATTACAGAGGAAGTGTTGTATTGTTTCCTCCTTTTCCTCGTCTTTAAAACTTCTGCATTATTCATGCGAAAATACTCCTAGGCTGCCTAACAGTTAATGATCGGTGATTTTCGAGATGTTCTTCCTTGAGAGCTCAAACAATTCTCTTGTCCCTTTCTTATTTATTTGCGGTCTTCATAATTAATTGGACTCCTAGATTATATGGAATTCCAATATTGCCTCTGTTTTCAAGCATTTTCTAGTCCCACAATTTCGGGGTCGAAAAACTTACATCTCTAATGTAAATTTCTGACGATTGTGGGCAAAAAGTAACGGGAATTTATTTGTCACACTTCGCGGGATTAAAATTTCGCTCTAGTTATTTTTTTCATAAGTTGGCAGCACTGTTAATAACATCTGGGCAAACTTTCATGTGAATGTCATTATCAGTAATATATTTACGCTTGTGTTTGACAAACGACCAAGAGTGCATTTTTCGAATTTTTACAATGCCTGATTTGATTGAGCAGAGAAGTGCCATCAAATTTTGTTTGCGGAATGAAATTTCGGCTGCGGAAACGTTTAGCATGTTGCAGAAGGCATTTGGTGATTCGACCTTGTCGCAGAAAAATGTTTATAAGTGGTACAAAGACTTCAAAGAGGGTCGAGAACGTGTTGATGACTTGGAGCGCTCCGGACGACCATCGACGTCAACAGATGACCAACACGTCAATAAAGTGAAGGAGTTAGTGCTCAAAAATCGTCGGTTGACTGTTAAAGACCTTACTGATATGATCGGAATATCAGAAGGAACTGTGAAAACCATTTTGAAAGACCATTTGGGCCTACGAAAAGTCAAATCTCGTTTGGTACCGAAAACTCTCAATTTCTTGGAAAAAAGTCGTCGCGTTGATGTGTCTGAAACAATGCTTTCGGACTATCAGGACAAGCTCAAATGCATCATTACGGGAGATGAGACTTGGATTTATGCTTACCACCCTGAAACAACCGATCAATCAAGCGAATATCGTGCTAAAGGCGAGGCCAGACCGAAAAGAGCACGTCAAAGTCGTTCAAAACTAAAGGTAATGATGACAGTTTTTTTCGATTTTCGTGGTGTGGTGCACTATGAATTCCTTCCACCTGGCCAAACTGTTAATAAGGAATATCACACTGCACTCGTTCTTCGTGACCATTTCGCCAAAAATTCCACGCATATCGTTCCGCAACCACTGTATTCGCCTGATTTGGCTCCGTGTGACTTCTGGCTATTCCCAAAACTCAAGAGACCACTACGGGGAACGCGTTTCGATTCGATTGAGGAGATAAAAGCTGAATCGAAGAAGGTGCTGATGGCTATACCGGAAATGGACTATTTGGCATGTTTTGGGGATTGGAAAAATCGTTGGCATAAGTGTATTTCATCGAGAGGGGATTATTTTGAAGGGGATGAAATTGATTTACAAGAGTAAATAAAGATTTTTCATTTTACAACCAAATTCACCTTACTTTTTGCCCGCAGGTATATGCAAAGCAAAATAGAAAAAAATCTCCCCTTCACTGCTTATACCCAGTGCCGCATTATTTCACTTAACAGCAAGAGGATGAAATATTAGATAAAAAATTGGAAAGAATCAATAACGAATTATTCTTACAGAGTACTTACTACATAAGCATATTTAATAAAAAAGGAGAATAAAATATATATAACGCTAGCTGTTTTTGAAAAGTCTTTTTGGCGTACCCACACAATTAATTGCTTTTTTAATTTCTCAACAGTCAATTATGAAAATGAATAGATTTAGTGCGAAGACTTACGCTTTTTTTCTTCTAACATTCAAAAACTAATTAATTCCCATTATTTTCACCTTTTCATTACAGATATCAACAATCGCAAATCACCAGCGGCATTAAAAGTATTTTTCTGCAAGATTATTGGTTTCGAAGATTCACTGCAATCGCTGAGGTGATGACTAAAAGAGCTACGCAAACGCCGCAAACAAAGTGCACGTGAAGAGCAATTTGCCGATATGACTGCGGAATAGTTCGTAGAGAGTAGAAGCAGAAAAGCCAAGGCGAATGATAGCGAAAACAGCAAGAGAAACAACCGACGCTGCAGGCAAGCAACGCCGATTGGGAGGCAGCAAAATTGCAGAATTTTAAATGCATATAGGCGAAATCTGTTATAACAGAGCAGGAGCATAAAGTAGACGCCAACGCAAATTCATTTAGTAGATGCAGCAACAACACTACCTGGTCAACAGCATAATAACTGTTTGTGGGAAGCAGCCTGACATCAAAGCACTTGAAAGCACATAGCAAAACAGCTTTGCAGGCAAAATCATCACCCACAGCAGCAGCAATAAAAATAAAAAATTTAAAAGAACGAACTAAATTAAAGAGTGGGCAATAATAGAACGGCCCACACTCCGATTGCTTGGTGCTGTGCTAAGCAGCGGCGTGCCAATGGTGCTGATACTGACAGTGACAGTGAATGAGAAAGGCGCAAAAATAAAGTGGCATAAATGAAGTAGAGTGTGGCAAAGCATAAAGATAAAAAAAAAATCTCACAAAGAAACCACAATAACAGGGCGAGTTTACAAAAATGTGCCGAGCGCTGGTTTTGTGCTGACAGCAAAGAAATTAAGTAAAGCAAGTAAAGTAGTGAAGAAGTAGCAAAAAAGGCGCCGCCAGCTGAGCGGGGTAGACGCGAATAGTAGACAATTTTGACTGCTGACAGCACTGAGCCTAGCTGCTATACTCTTTGTCACTTGTTTGTGTCGCGCGTTTGTCAAATGAATCAATTTGTATGCCGAAAGTGTCGCTAGACAAAGTGCAAAATAAAGGCAGCATCGGACTGGCAGAGCCCCACAGCAGAAAACTGTTTGACAGCTTGGCTGTCTCAGCTTATTCACGACAACCTTAGAGAAAGAATGTCACATTTTGATTATGAACTTAATTTGGATGGCAATATAGGCTGTGGCGGCAAAGCAGCGTGAATGACGTAAATGATATTGCAGCTAAAAGCATTGAATTGAAGTCACAGCAGCTTTTATGAAAGCAGCAGCAGTAGCAGCTTTGGGCGGCATGCAAGAAAGCAGCAACAATTACTGACGTCAGACGGCGAGTTGTGTAGCGAAATATAGCGACAGATAGCTGACGTAAATCAATAAACAGGGCGTGGCAGTGACAAAAAACCAAGTAGCGCGGAAAGTGAAAAAGGTCCCTAGTGGTAAATGCAGGCACGCGCCAATTTTTATATAACTAAGCTGGCAAATAGCAGCAAAAAAAGAGATGGCATTGCAGCAAGTTAGTATTTGAAGAAGAACAAAATTGACGAAAAAGTTGTGAATACTAAGTACTGAGTCATATGAAAGCCTACAAGCAGGCGTTGAAGTATTGTATTTGTATGCGCTAAATTTGTAGGTCTTTTGAAACTTTAAAACCCGCGAACGGACTGATCAGCAGTTGATAACTTTTGCAAAATAGTTTAAGCAAGCATTGCCTACTTTGATGCGCGACAAAGCAGCACTAGTTTATAATTTTAGTACTGACTAACAAAACAAAAAAAAAACCTGGCATATATTTGGCATCAGCAGAAAATTAGCGCATTTACAAAATCTATTGCATACATACAGGCGCAAAACACTTGTGGCAGCATGATTCGGCACATAGTTGCATGCTGACCTCACGTCCACACGCTGACCATTGCATATTTTTTGGCTCCTACTGTTAAATAATTGCGCGCAACGCAACGTGTATGTAAATTAGAACAGCAGCAACAACAACATGCACCATTCATCGACACGCCTTTTACTGCCCACAATACTGATCGTATTGGCTACCTGTCACCTGACGCACACCTGCCCACCCGAAGTTTGTATCTGCAAGTGGAAGGGTGGCAAACAGACGGTGGAGTGTGGCGGACAGCATCTGCCCAACATACCCGAGGGCATGGATCCAGGCACGCAGGTACTCAATTTCACGGGTAATAGTCTGCAAGTTTTGCAGAGCGAGCGTTTTCTGCGCATGGATTTACTCAATCTGCAGAAAATCTATTTGTCACGCAATCAGCTGATACGCATACACGAGAAAGCCTTTCGCGGTTTAACGAATCTAGTCGAATTGGATCTGTCCGATAATATGTTGCAAAATGTGCCCACCGAGACCTTTCAGGACTACAGTTCACTGATGCGTCTCTCGCTGAGCGGTAATCCCATACGCGAGCTGAAAACGTCGGCCTTCCGTCATCTTTCGTTTCTGACAACGCTCGAGCTGAGCAATTGCCAGATCGAGCGCATCGAGAATGAGGCCTTCATTGGCATGGACAATCTGGAGTGGTTGCGACTGGATGGCAATCGCATCGGTTTCATACAGGGGCCGCATATTCTGCCCAAATCGCTGCATGGCATCAGCTTGCAGAGCAATCGTTGGATGTGCGACTGCCGGTTGTTGGACGTGCACGCGTGGCTCAACAACTATGTGACGCCAAAAGTTGAGGAGCCCAAGTGCGTTGAGCCGCCAAGGCTCAAGGGGCAGACAATCAAGTCGCTGAAGAAGGAGGAACTCGCTTGCCTGCCCGAGGTGACACCGTCGTCTACGTACACAGAGATATCAGAGGGCCGCAATATGTCCATAGTTTGCGTTGTGCGCGCCATTCCCGAGCCACAAGTGCTGTGGCTTTTCAACGGGCAGGTGATGACAAACGACAGTCTGATCGATAATCTGCACATGTACTACTATATAGATGAGGGCGGCAGCGCGGAGGAAAAGCGCAGCGAGATTTTCATCTACAATGTCGGCCCCGAAGATAATGGCACTTTTTCGTGCGTGGGGAAGAATGTGGCGGGCATTACGTTCAGCAATTACACGCTGCGCGTCATAATCAAAGAACCGCCAGTGGTGAATGAGGTCTCCTTTCCGCGCGACTATATGAACTACATCATAGCGAGCAGCACTGGGGCCGGCGTTATCTTCGTTGTGCTGCTTTGCACGATCGTAGTTAAATGTAAGCAGCGGCAACCCAACAAGCGTAAGAAGTGTACGAGCGGTGGTACGGTTACGAATGTCGTCGGCGGTAGCGGGCATGCGACCGACAACGGCGGCAACGAGACTGGGTTGATGAAATGTTCATCGATACTGAACGACGGTGACTCACTGAATGGCGGTGCAGGCCTGTTGATGGCGGAAGGCATGACGCCGACGAAGTTGTGCAAAGAAAATGGTGGCGTCATCATTGGCGGACAAATGAAGCAGAATCTGTTATTGTATGCGCCCGCTCACTACCAACAACAAACACCAACTTCCGCGGCGGTGGTTGGCGAAAGTGGCCAAACCCTACAGCTGAGCGTGAGTATGGCAGGAGCAAGTGGCACGCCACCACCCATTTTAGTTGGCAACGCCATGAGCTACTGCTCGCCACCCTCGTCTGTGCGTAACTACCAAGAGAAGAATCCAGATTTGGTGAACGATGCGGAGAGCGTAAATCACAACAAACTGAAAACTGCGTCTTCGTTGGATGGTGATTACGATGCCGCTAGCGAGTGCTCCGGCCCATGCAGCATACAGGGCATGTCGACGACACCAGTGCAGTATGACAACTGCTATCAGCTGGCACCTCAGTATGGTTCGCAGATCATACGGCCGTCGAATATGCAGTTGAATGCGGCAGCCGCGTCACGCTTTGCCGCCATGACAACACTGCCGCGTGGCATGCAATTGAAAACGGTTATGAACAGCATGAGCAGCGCTCCCGCCCCACAGCACCAAGTGGATGTGCATCTGAATCCCGTGTGTTTTTTGGGCCAGGATGGCTTCGCGTATGACTACAGCAATGCGCACATGCAACAAAACGCTCCACCACCACCGTCACATCATCACTTGCAGCTACAGCAACAACACTCGCTGGGCGCCGATCCTTCACAATTGCAACACATTCAACAGCAAAACTATTACCGCACATTGCCACACAACCGCGCGCATAAACAGCAGCAATTCGCCGCCTCGGCTGCAAACGCCGGCATGCGCTATAGCCTAGAAGCGGAGTTCCTGCAGCGCTCCGGCACACCAACCTACGATAAATACATACCCAATGTGCGCTTCACAGCCGAGGGCTATCCGCAAGCCCAACAACAGCAACAGCACTTGGTGCAATATCCCTCGCCGCCAGAGGGCTACAAGAGCAGCCAAAGTCCCGCACTAAGCTTGCATGACGGCAGCGTGGGGGGCGGTAGTGGCGGTGGCGCTTCAACCATCTCAACAGCCACATTTCAGCAGTGGCCGCCTTGTTTGCCCGGCTATCATATGCAGGCTGTGCGCTACCCGCCAACCATTGTTGGTGTGTTGAGCCCGCAAGCGCATACGCCGCAACAGCAGCTACCACAACAACAGCAACAACAGCACATGTTGCAACAGCAACAGAAGTCTGCAACAACGGTTGTGCTAACACCAAATGGCCCAACAAATCAAACGCAAGTGTCCACAATAACAACCGGCGCGACGTTGGCCAATGCGAGCACCAGCACGGGCCCCACCACATCCACATTAGCTGCCAAACGTTGTGTAGCCGCACAGGCGGACGCCTCTACCATACCCGAATGCGATGAGAATGACGTCTCACCCACCACATCGACAGCTGCTAGTAGCAGTAATGACGGCAGAAGCAGCAGTAGCAGCAGCAGCAGCAGCAATGCAACCACAGTGACAATGTCTGCAAGCAATACAACAGTAGCAACAGCGACGACCGCGACTGCAACCGAAGAATCCTCAAAACTGCGGCATTTAAACGGACCGCTAGCCGATAGTCCAGACGAGGGTTATGTAGGCGATTCGCATGAAGGTTCTGATATTTGACGACGCGGTGCCAATGGCAGTTGTGCGAACACGCACGCCAAAGCGGGCGGCAGTGCTGTGAAGGCGGTCAAATTGGACGACTCTGTAGCGTTGTAGAGCAGCTGTTCAAGTAAGCATTTTCACAATATTAGAAAACATGAGTAGAAACACACGCACGCTCGTGCATATGCGGGGGGTGGGGTATAGGTAAAAGGACACACATACGCATCTATTCGTAGCTACTTAAATACTTAATTGATGGGTTCATTTAGTTGCGTTAACTTAATGCCGCTCATTTAGCAAGTAATTGTGCGTTGAATTGCTGTGGTCGAGTGCTAAGCGGCCCTTCGAAGCTGCGGTTTGGCAGTTATGCGCTTTTGTACTACCAGCGTTTCTTGTACACGTCTTTGCTGATGTTATTAAAACAATGCAATAATACAGTCGGCTTCCTCGCTCGCACGTGGGCCGTCCTTCAAAACGATATGCGATTCAATGCCGGCTATGCCTCAGGTATGTAGGCAGTGCGTTTGGGGCAATCTCATGTACGGGAATATTGTACGAGTAGGTCTCTAAATTATGAAAGACGTGGAGGCAGGCTCGCCACTAAAATATCTGATGAGAATATTGTGATTGTTCTTTTTTTAATAAATCGTGACATTTCACTGTGAGGCCAAGTATCACTTTTCTGCGCAAATTTATTAGAAGAATGACATAAAGAAGAACAAATGTAATAAAAAGGTAACTCTCGTATCACTACTGAGGCAAACAGTTAGCACCTTTCCGCGCAAAATTAGCAAATGCTTGAAAGCTCATCATTTGCAAGCTGAGTAGAATTTCAAATATAGGGAGTTGTGAAATTAGAAGTATTTCGATGAAAAAATCCCAACGCGGCATATGATTTAGATATGATAAAATTGATGTGGTTAATGAAAAAAATAGGTATAGCAAACTAAGCCAAGCTCTTTGATCTCGTCAACAAACTGACAACTTGGTCCCTAGCGATACCAAATGGAGACCAACCTCTATGAATACCGAAAGTAGACATCATTTAGGATGTCAACGCTTTTGGCGAATCTAAGCAGGGCTGGGAGCTCCGCTTTTGAGACGTCCTCCAGACCCTCAAACAATGGGGCTCTAAGGCATTTTAAGCGCGTTTTTCATAATGCCCAACAGACGCACAGAAGCTGTTCTAAAGTTTCCTCAACATCCTCTCTGCATTTCTTGCATTTGTCCGCGTTAGCAATCCCTATCTTGTACGCAAGTGCAGCCATTAGGTTATAACCTGTTAGCATACCTGTGCTAGTTCCGCAGTCCTTTCACGAGAGCGTAAGTATGAATTGAGTCAGTTTTTAGTCGTTAGTTCTACACATAACTTTTGCTGTTTTGCATGTAGTCCACCTAGCTTCCACTCGCCTTTGCATGTAGTCGTTCATTTCATTGTATATTTAGCGGTTTTGGTATGTCGTTCTCTTGTTCAAAAGGTATTCTAACAGCACGTTTTGCCATCTCATATACTATTTCGTTCCCCATAATGCCTTTGCAACCAGGTACCCAGTAGATATGCAGCCTATTGTTTGCGCCTAGCCTTTCTATGGCTTCCCTGCTCCGTTGAACTTTTTTGGGCTTAATACAATATGAGCTCATTCTTTTATTGCTGCTTGACTGTCCACGTATACGTATACTACATAATTATTGAGTTCTTTCTTGGTCTTGTATAGGCCAGCTCTGCGGCTTTCCCCACAGCAAAAACTTCCGCTTGGGAAATTCTGCTGTGGTCTGGCAGCTTGATAGGCTGCCTTATCCCTAGTTTTGAGCAGTAAATGCCCGCTCCCACTCCGTTTAAAGTTTTAGAGCCGTCTGTATAGATGTGAAAAGTCCTATGGCCATTCCTAAGGCTTCATGCCTTTTTGCCATCCCTCCTCTTCAATTGTAGTACGAAACCTTCTCTCGCAATTAAAGTACGGAGTCATGTAGTCTGTGCAACCTGAACTACACTTTCTTACTGAGCTGTGTCCGAAGGTTCTGCAGGTGAATACTCTAGCAGCCACTAAACTCCTCTCGCGGATTTCGCTGCCAGGTCAATAGGGGGCATGCTGAGTATCATTTCAGCGTCGCCGTTGGAGATGTTTTCAATGCTCCTTTTATGCACAGTGCAGCGAGTCACTGAATCCTTGCCACTTTTGAGTGAGTATAAATACTGCACACATTTAAAAAAATTTTTTTTAGTTCCTTGAAAGTTTAATGTACTTTACAAAATTAATTTTATGAAACTGAGTGCACAGCTTTACTACATAAAATCTGGAGTTTCACGTGCATATGAAATTCTTTCTGAGTAACTTTTACTACTATAGCTTTTATTATGACTAATAATTTTGTATGCTTACTTTCAAGAAATCCCTTTCGCAAAATAATTACAATTCTTATTGCAATCAATTCCTTTATCATAAGCTTGCTCTTCACATTTTTACCTCAATTATTTCCGAGATGAGTTTTCTTTTTGCTATTTTAATCGTTTTTTATGCCGGCCTTACTTATTCCGCTTTTTCTGCTGCCTTGATTTTTGTAGTCAATGAAGCGTTAAATTAAACGACAGTTTAACTTTTCTTATTTCGTTACCTGTCGCATGTCTTTTGCTGTTATTTTCCATTGGCGCTGGTCAGTTCGGCACAAGCATGAATTTTTTATCTGAGCAAACTTAAATCTGATTACTGTTTATCTCAAGCCCTTTGCTGGCAACTATTGCAGAAAGAGAGCGAAAGAGGGGGAAGAAGAGAATGGGAGGGTGACAAAAAAGTAGTGGAATAAACTGGAATTAATTAATAAAAATAAGAAATGTATTGAAAATATTTTTGATATTTTTAGGAATATATTTTTTTGTTTCGAAAATTTGTTAATTGTCTGGTTAGTTGGCTGGTGGCAGTGCTTTTCAAATGGCTACTCAAGCGGCCATTCGCGCTGTAGTTTCATTTTCATGCACTTTTCGTGAATAATTATACCCATACCGTGCCGTAGTCTAGGTATTCCAACTATTTCGATCCCCTACAAAACGAAAAAAAGAAATAAAATAAATAAAAAAAATTCGATAAAATATGAGAAAAAAAAAATTTTTAAATATGTATAAATATTTTTTCAGTGATCTGTACTTTAGTTCTGACTTATCGTTGGAGTCAATAACAACCATTGTAGTTCATTGACTTCTGAAATAATTAAATAAATAAATGCAATTTATGTAATTATTTTCTTTTTTTTTGTCTTTCGATTTGTTGCTTCCCGCAACTATTCTGGCATCTGAACCCTCAAAACGATCCATTTGAAATTTGGCTTATAAAAAATGAAAAATTTCAAGCACTTTTTCAATACGTAATTATCACTATTTGGATAACTTACAAAAAACCAAAATTTTAAAATTGAAAAAAAAAATAATAATAATAAAAAAGAAATAAATAAAACAAAGAATAAAAAAATTAGAATTAAAAATAAAAGAAGGAGAATGAGAGAGAGAGAGAGTAATAGAGTGATAGAGTGATAGAGTGCGAGAGAGAAAGAGAGCATAGACAGCATAGAGTGCGAGAGAGACAGATAAAGATGTTGAAGGGAGAGGAAACAGGATGTGAGAGAAAGAGAAAAGGACAGACAGGAAGATAAAGAGGGAGAAATATAGAGAGAAAGAGGGAGAAAGATAGAGAGAAAGAGGGATGTCTAACTTACAGTCAGTTACATAAGAGCGTGGTCACTGTTAAATAATAACAACAATTGATAATGCTCAATGCAAATACCTCAGTAGCAATCTCCTGCATTGTCAATTATGGCCTGGGACTGTCGGGGCATACTTTCCACAAGTTTTTCTGCATATTCCACCGGAAAAGACCTCAAAATGTTTCAAATTTGTCGAGAAAGTTGATCTAAATTACATGACTTGCGTCGGAAATGCCCAGAAGGAGGATTAATCAGAAAAAATTACGTTACTCCAATCGCGGTCTAAGTTTTCCTTCGCCCATTCCACTCGTTTTTCAACGTGTTTTGCACTCAACATTGGTTTTTCCAAAGTACTGCTATATTTCAGGTTATTGGCAAGCAAGTGCCTGCGAATCGTTCCGTAAGATATGTCAACACCTTTTGCTTTCAATTTCACAGCGGCCCCTTTTTCTGCTTAGGGAATTTGTTTACTTTCATATTCGGATTTATGTTCTATGATCACGAGTTCATTCAAAAGAGGTGACCATTGACTGAGACCCTGAGCAAACTTTAGTTTTGCATTTCTCAACGTGTTTTGGTTTAGTTACCAGAGGGGGCACTGCTATTACTGTAAAAATGTATTCCCTCTTGGGCATTCTATTCCATCATGGCTTATGAGGTTGGCCGTCCGATGATGTCGAATTTTCGAGAGAAATGTCTAGCAAAAGATTTTTTGCACTTTTGTGCCATTTAAGAAGAAGATCATTCTATCTTCTTCTTACTTTTTGAGTTCTCATAGGAGTACCACTGCATATCGCATCCGGTTTGAGAATGTTTTCTGGATGATTTTACAGAAGGAGTCGTTCTTCAACTGGTGGAGAAGGAATTGGCTTCACTTGCCGTTTCCAACAGCCGCCGGAAAGAAACGACTGGCGCGCTTTTTTAAACGCAGCCAAATTCACGTTCGTGGTTATCGCACCAATCAAGGAGAAAACGAAGACGTGTCTCTTCAATGATATGCTACTAAAAATAAAATACCCATATGGCGTTATTCCGATTTGAAGTACACTATTTCGCTTATCCTTAAATTTTATTTACGAGCTCCATATCGTAAAAAATATATGTACCCAAGGTTTTTTATTTTCTTAAAAGAAGTATGCCAATTTAGAATAATTCATAATTTTTGGCTTGACAAACCATTTTCAAGAATTCACATTCCGGTTCTATTGGAGCTCGAAAAGTTGATTATAATAAACATATCCCCCGAGTAGGGAAAACTGTTCAAAATCAATTCACACATTTTGACTGCAGGAATTTGTTAACAATTTTTATACAATTTTTTGTCTTGAATTAATTTTTTTACCTCCAAAATGGCAGGAACTGTTTAACAATTTTTATGAATTTTTTTTCCTTAAACTAATTTTTTTACCTTCAGAATTAATGAATTTGTTTATTCGGCAATGCAAGCTAATAAACACGAAATTCTAGAACTTTTGATTATTTTCATTAAAAATAAGTAAATAAAAATATGCGGAAAAAAATATTCTTTGAGTCTTCAGCCAAACATCACGAAGTTCTAAGAATTTTGATCTTGATACTCCGATAAAAAAACTTAATGTGATCACGATATTCTGAAAATTTTTTTAACAAACAAAAAAAAACAGCAATAAGCAAAATTTGTTTCGACAAAAACGCTCTATGTGATCACGAAATTAAAAAAAAAAATATTAAATACTATTTGGTTTCGGAAAAAACACGAAATTTTCAATATTATTTTAATACAAAAAGAAAGTGAAACTTTTTTTTATGTCTCGACAAAACAACTTTTTATGATCGCGAAAATCTAAGAAAAAATCTGGTTTCTGAAAAACCAGAATCGTACAGAAGGATAGAGGGGTAGAGAGAGGGAAAGAAAGATAAAGAAATATATTAAAAGAGAGAGAGATAGAGTGCGAGAGAGGGAGGAAGATAAAGATGTTAAAGGGAGAGGCAACAGGATGAGAGAGAAAGAAAGGGATAGACAGGAAATGAAGAGCGAGAAATATATAGAGAGAGAGGCAGAGAAAGAGGGATGTCTTACTTATCGACAACTTGAATACTCCTGCAGTTTCTTTGGCATTCTCGGTCTTCAGCCTAAAACTTAAATATAGCCTACCCTCCACTGTCCTATATTTCTGTCTCACTTTCTCTCTCTATTTTATCCTTACAATGCATTTCTCGCCCAAGTCGCCCCTCTCATGGGCAACCATATAACCTCACCTAGCTATCGCGCGCACTCTCGCTACGTCCATTCGTTAGTGGCGAATATATTCTCAGCTGCATTTTAGTTTGAATTAACTTTTTACCATATTTATTTAAAAACTTTCCCCTACATAAATAGATACCTTGTCGTTCAACTCATCTGTAATTTCCACTAGTGAAATAAAAGAGCAAAACGAAAAAATCTTTCTTACCAATTTTGAGTTTGACAACAGATTTGAGTCATTAAAATCCGAAGTGGAAAACTTTTGGTGTCTTATAATTCAAAACGTGTGCGCTTGCACTAAATAGCAATTATGTTATCTTCCTATTCTTGCAGTTACACTGCGCAATTAGTTTTTGAGTTTTCGTTTTAACCTTTGGATAGCTCGTAGCTAAATGCAAGCCAAGTGGCGTAGCAAATTAGCAAATTTGGTCACTCCATTCAACTTGAAACTAAATGTTAAAAATAAAATGAAAAACTTTCTTCCAACTAAACGCCAATGAAGAAAATGTAGCAAAACAAAGGAATGCGAAAATTTGTTGAAATATTTCTTTTCTCATTTTCTTTAATGAAAACAAAAGATTTTTTGTTCCAAAGTTCTTTTCATTTTTCAACTTTTGCTTGTATACTCCTCACCTTTCAGTGTCTCCGTTTGGCGCATTTTCGCCCACTGCCGCGTGACACACATTTCATTCGCCGGCACACAATCGTTCCCACTTTCCCCCTCTCACATAAATTTTCTCTTTTTTGATTTATTTCGTGTACGATTTTATTCCAGTTGATGTAATTGAAAAAGTTTTCATTTAATTTAAACTTTGAACCATTCGTGTGACACACTCACACCCACACGCACGCACAGGCAAGTCACAGCGAATAGCTTAAGGTGCGTCAATGGGTCGCTGTGGCGTCGACAAAGACGTTGGCAATAAGCAGCATATTCATGTGCGCGTGTAGGGGAGATGTCCCATTGTAAGACTACTTCACACAATGGCAAACTAGGCTGCGCAGTGTATAGAAATTTATTCACTTAGGCAACTCATTGAAACAGACTAGGCCATCTTAAGCATTCTGGCATTCGAAGCTGCTTTCTAAACAATTGATTTGTAGAATAATTGGTAGAAAACCCAGGTTGTTTGCGGCAGTGATGGAATAAAGTGCGCAGCGGCAGTTGAAAAGTTCTTAAATTTCCGCGCTACAGGACGTTCTTAATAAGCCAATGTGGAGTTGACGGCGAGCGTTACGTGGAAGTTGGTACTGGTAGGCAGCCAGGAAGTTGGCATAATCAGTTTTTGTGTCAGGTAGGCTCCTCAGGTCTCCGAGCAACTGGAAGCAAACAAGAAAGTGTAAGCTGCGGACCTATTTATTTGCATTTTCTTGACATTCTTTTGCAACAAAAAAGAAGTAGGGGAAAAGTGCGAAAATAAATGCGCATGTGTGTGTGTATGTACGTGAGCGAAATGACACCAGCTTAAAGGTGGACGACCAATACAAAAAGCGCTACAGAGACAGTTGTTAAAACAAAAAGTCGGTATTTGTAGTTGTATGCAAGAAAAAATATTTCCTAAGATGTGTATGCACATAAAAAAGTTAACTTAGGCGCATTCTTTTACAAACGGAGCTCGACGCAACTACGATTTGAAGTGCACCATTTCGATTTGCCTTAAATGTTGCTAAGGAGCTCTCTGTGGAAAAACAGATTTTTATTTTAGGCTGTCTGATATTATATATTCTTATAAAAGGACCGGAATTTTGAATATTTTATAATTTTTCGCTTAGCAACTCAGTTGTACGAACTCACATTTTTGTAAAAATTATTTTTGTATAATTTCTTAATAAATAAAAGACAAAAAACTTAAATTAATTTTTTAATTTATTTTTGAATTCTCCAAAATTAATAAATTTTCGAAAATGGGCATGGAAACCAAAAATTCCAAAATTCTTAATCTTTTATTTGTTTATAATTTCTTAATTATTTTTCAAAAAATAATTTTTCTTAAATTCATTTTTTTACTTTCAAAATGAAAGAATATTTGAAAAAGCGCATCGAAGCCAAAAAGCACGAAATTTTCAAGCTTAGGCAATAATTTTTTAATATTTTTTTTAAATTTTGTTTTTCTAAAATTAACATTTTTGTTTCGATTATCATCTTGTATTTCTATTAAATTTCTAAATAATTAAAAAAAAAGAATTTTTAATAAATTTTTTTTTATTTTAAAATTCTTGAAATTGAATAAATTTTCAAAAATGGGCTTCAAAAACAAAAATTACAAAATTCTGAAGTTTTTATTTGTTTATAATTTCTTAATAATTTTTCAAAAAATAATTTTTGTTTTTTAATTTTTTACTCTCAAAATGAATGAATTTTTAAAAATGGGCATCGAAGCCGAAAAGCACGAAATTCTTAAGCTTAAGCAATGATTTTTTAATATTTTTTTTTTAATATTTCCTAAAATTAATATTTTTATTTCGATTATCACCTTTTTATTTTTATTTAAATCTTAAGTCTTAAATTTATTTTTTTTACTTTTGACAACAAAAATTCCAAAACTCTCAATTCGCTTATTTCTTTATGATATCTTAATAATTTTTGAAAAAATTATTTTTCTTAAGCTAATTTTTTTACTTTCAAAATGAATGAATTATTGAAAATAGGCATCCAAGTCAAAAATTATGAAGTTCTGAAGCTTTTATTTGTTCATAATTTCTTAATAATTAAAAAAAATGATTTTCTTAAATTATTTTTTGACCTTTAAAATGAATGAATTTTTCAAAATGGGTATCCACGCTAAAAAGTACGAAACTCTTAAACTTTCAAAACCCTCTATTTTCACAAAAAATAAGCGGAAAAATTCTTTCTGAATCTTCAACGAAAAATCCCAGATTTCGAAGAACTTTGGTTTTCATATTACGAAAAAAAAATTTTATATGACCACGAAATTCTTTTATAATACTTTCATAAAATCTTCTATTTTCTGAAAAAGAGAATATTATTAAAAAAAATTGAAAAAAATTCTCAAAATTTCGATCCACTTTATTTCCAGAAAACAAAAAAAAAAAGAAAACAGAAAAGAAATTTTTATATACCGACAAATAAAAACCTCTCATTATTAAAAACAAGCCATACATCACGAAATTCACAAACCTTCGATCCACTTTTAACAAACAAAAAACAAAAAAAAAAATATTTACTTCTCTCCTTCTGTTCTTTTTTTCCTTAAAATTAATTTTTTTTTACCTTCACATGAGTTTCTGAAAATGGGCATCCAAACCCAAAAATATGGTCGTTACTTTCATAAAAAAAAAATAGGCGAAAATAAATTGTTTCTGAATTCCAGTTCAAAATTAGTCTTAGAATTTCGGTCTTCATTTGCCGATAAAAAATGGAATCGGAAAATGATCAGGAAATACTTATCAAATTGAAATACTCTTTTTAAGGTGAAAAAGACGGAATAGCCTAGAAAAATTTACGAGATTCTCAAAATTTCGACCTAACGTAAAAAAAAAAAATAAAAAACAGAAAAAATATTTTCATATTCCGTAAAAACCGAAAAAAACTGCATGTGATCGCTAAAAACTTTATATAATTCTAAAAAAACCAGGTTTCTGAAAAAACAGTATAGTATTGAGTATTCAGCCAAAACTCACAAAATTCTTCAAATATCGAGGACCTTGAAAAACCCAAAAAACAGAAAATATGTTTTCGTATTCCAAAAAAAAAAACTGCATATGATCGAACACATAAAAAATATTGTAAATACTCTTAAGTTTCATAAAAAATAGTACTGAGTTTCTAGCCAGGGGTAACGAAATTTTCAAAATTTCGATACCCTTATTAAAAACCCAAAAACCAAAAAACAAAAACATTGCTTTTAATATTTTTTAAATGAGCCCCGAAGCCATAAAACATGAATTTCTCTAAACCTTTTACAGTTTGTCATTCAAACCAAAAATTATTATTATTTTTTTCAATAAGACTCCAATCCCAAACCCATCTTTTTTATTCTCAAAAACAACCGAAACAAAATTTTTCAGTTAGAAGCCAAAAAAAAAAAAAAATGATTAAAGATGTGTCCGTAAATATTTTTAAAAACCTACCTGCTTTTTAAAAAATGCCCCACATGTACATATACATATATAATATAACACTACATAAACCTATCAACAGCGAACAAACCGGAGGTGCGAAAACAGGCCGTAGGAAGCACAGGAGAGTAGCAGTATTCCGTAGTCTGCTTTTAGGCACGCGTAAGTGTGACACAATTCTATGAAAACAATACAAATGCAGGTATATCAAGAAATTTCTACTTCAAGAGCACTCACATGCTTGCCGTCAAGTGATTTCTACTTCTTTTCTTATTCGTGCGCTCCGAGCAAAATAAAGTCACAGCAAAATCAAATTAAAAGCGACTTCCTCACAAGTACACGCGCATATGCAGCTCTTATTATAAAAAAAAACACATTAATTTGTACATATAAAAACGCCCATCTATATATATTTATAAAACACTTCTCAAAGCGACAAGCTCGAAGCTGCAGCAGATACTTCTGAGTATTCATTTGGCACCTGCGCTCACGTTTTGATTGTGATAAAATTTATTATTACTCATACGCCACGTCTAACGTTGCTTAGCACGACAAGTGTAGTCGTACAATTTCGGTACGAGCACCACTTTACCTGCTCCAGTTGGCTGAAAGAGATTCTATTTGTACAGTTACTTGTAAATAAAGTAAAATTCAACAACAAATTTCCGGCATGCAATTGAGTAGGCCTCCTTCACGTAGGCGCGCACGTGCGAAGAACAATGGAATTCTTCAAAACTTCTCTAAAGCCATTTCCAGTTTTAGCAACAACCTTAGGAGTTTTACAATGCATTTTTATAGAGTTAGAAGGTTTCATTTTTTTTTGGTTTTTTTGTACTAAGAGCAAAGCGTATAAATAGGCGGCTATCGAAACTGAACTGCTAACAAGTCTGGTAGGAAAAAACTACAGTTGTTATTGAAGAAACTGCTTTTAATAAAAATAACTACCCAATACTGAATTACCTACGTAAATGCTAGAAAATATGTTTTTAATAAAAATGGTGAATTACTTATTATTATTAAATGATGGAAAATAACTAAGAAAAATTCTGTAGAAATCAAGGCAAACATTTATCCTATCCCATCCATATTCTTATAAAAAGTAGCACTGCTGTAAACTCAAGTACCAAAACAGCAGATAGTTTTAGTATTAGAATGACGCTAGGCGCTAATTAAGCCGTTCAATCAACAACTGTAAGGTCTAGTGACCCTTTTCAGAGACCACTCTCCAGAAATACCACTATACTGGCTACCCGAATGCAATACCATAGCGAGTAGAAGAAGTAAATATCTAAAGGGTTTTCCAATTATTTTGAGTAGCCCGCTACTTCGGTAGATGTCACTTTTGAAGCTCTCATTTTTTTACATTCGACAATTAGAAACTACGCCATTAATAAAAATGGAACGATACACGCTTAAACAACGCATTGAAGTTATTAAAATTCACTATAAAAATGGGGAAAATTTGGCAGAGACGGTTCGTGAAACTTGAACATTTTTGGGTCATCGTGAAGCACCTTGTCGGACTGCTGTTCAAGCTTCAAGCTGTTGGGACAAGTTAGTAGTGTGAAGAATAAAGCCCATGCACGTCGCTCAAGAACAGCCGAAAATATTGCTGTTGTAGCCGAAACTGTTGAAGAAAACCTAGATTTGTCCTTTCCTCGTCGTTCTTTGGAATTATGCTGGAAACAGTCACCGACGTAAACGCAGTCCCCTGTCAGCTGTTACGATCAAACTAATGAGAACCTCATGTAAATAAAAAATTACTTCCTTCCTTATCGTAGATTTTATTTCACGATTTTTGAAAACTCCCATAGAACCCTGTCAGCTGATAGCTCTCTCACCATACAGTGTTGCCAAGCAGTACATTTTGAAATCATTTACAAAATAAACTTAGAAAAATAATAATTTTTATTAAAATAACTTAAAAATACTGTTGAATAATGTTAATTATAGATAAATGAACTATTTGCATTTGTTGCTTTTTGGCTTTGGTTTATTAAACAATAAGAAATTGTCACTGATAACGCGGATGTGTAAAAAGTGTTTAAGCAAAAATAACAATGACAACATTGTGTAGATACAACCAAACATATACACACACAAACCGATGTATTGTGTAAATATGTAACTAAAAGAACGCAGTTGTTCAGCACGGGATGAGGTTTGCTCAGTTTTGTGCGCGTTAGGGGTGGCGGTAAGGGACTACGTACGTCGGTCACTGTTTTCAACATTAGGCATTCCACAAACGTCATTACAACGTATTTTGCATAAAGATTTGGGTCTTAAGGCTTATGAAGTCCAGTTAAAACAAGAACTCAAGCCGGCCGATCATCAACAACGTCGTGTCATTGCCAATTGGGTCGTTGAAATGCATAGAAATGATCTGGAATTCCATCGAAAAATCATCTTGAGTCATGAACGAGGCCCATTTCCACCTCGGTGGCTTCGTCAATAAACAAAATTGTCCGATCTGGGGCTCAGAAAATCCGAGAGCTATTATTGAAAAGTCTCTCTATCCTCAACGTGTGACTGTTTGGTGCGGTTTATGGTCCGGCGGAGTCATTGGACCTTACTTTTTCGAAAAGGAAGCTGTAGCAACGGTTACGGTGAATGGATTGCGCTATCGAGAGATGATTAACGATTTTTTATGGCCAGAATTGGATGGCTCGATAGATTGATCTGGACAACGTTTATTTTCAACAAGACGGCGCTACATGCCACACAAGCAACGAAACCATTGATCTTTTACCAAAATAACACCTCATATTGGAAAACTCTTTACTTCTAGAAAATGTTTGGGTTCCCTTTTAACTCTATTTCGCATCGAGAAATATATTTATTATACAAAAATTTGTCCAGGATATTGAACTAGGCCGTGTTCTTTAAGAATTTTTTACTTTAAGGGCAATATTTTTTACGTTAAGGGCAATATTTTTAGTTTGCTTATATGGCTTAAAATATTTTTTGCTTAGATTTTTCAACTTTTATAACTAAGTGTTTTTTTTTATCTTGATAGACTACCGAGTACAGCACTCAGACATATTTAAATCCATTGTACTGCACTCGGATTCCCCCCATACACTTCCGCTTGAATTTGTGTATTTTTCTTAACTTCATATTGTTGTTTTTCGTTTTTGGTTTTTTTTTTTGTTTCCTTGTTCACTCCTCTTGGGAGCATAGGGCCTCTATTTGATTACTGACAGGGTAGGTGATTAGCCTGCCGCTATCAGTCCTAAGTGTAGGAATACCCACCTGTCGTTGCTTAGGAACAATGCCTTCTTACTGCTTGGAGCGCTATCTGGGCATTTACGCTAGTCCACCGCTTCATAGCGTACCAGGGCAGTTTGTATATTTTACCCGTGAGTAAAGAGAGATTCCTGCTGAATATGACCAACAACTTATGCAAGAACACTTCAAAATATTCCGAAACATTTTCAGCATAGAAAGTTGACTTCCAATCAACTTTCGAAAATTGGGGAGTTGAGAAAGTGAAAACTAATATTTTTAAAGTTGTAAGAGTGAGTATTTGAATTAATATTGACGTTCTAGGCTAGTCCAAGAGACTCTAGGGATAAGGATAAGGGTACATGATGCATATCGGTTTCGCAAATCGGAGAATGGCATTCAGTTAAATTGGAAATTAAATTATTGGCTATAAAAATAAGATCCAAAATATTGTTCAGCTTATCAGTATTTACAAACGAATAAATCTGATTTAAATTAACTCTAAAAGGGCTGCCTAGGAAGTTGTTTTCATTTTCATTTTTCATTTTATAAAAATTGTTAAACCTGAAAAAATGTAATTTTTTTAAATTGTTTAGTTTAAAACAACATCTGGGCACGTCTTTTGAAGGGCATTTTACTCCTTCTACAGTTGGCTCTGTTTTCAATGAATGAACGCATGAATGTAAGCCATATGCGACTGCGCATTGGAAAATTAGTAATAATAAAACAAAATCGATTATAAGCTGTATGAGCGCACGAGAACAAGACTAAATGAACCCAATTAAAAAAAACATATTAGTAAGCATTAAGGCACCTTTCTGGTCTAGAGACGTGAAAATTGAAGGCGTTGAAAATTGGAAAAAAACCAACGGTATCAATTGAAAATTGTTTTTATTCATTAGATCAATTATTTATTTACAAAAAAAAAATAGTATTTTTTTCAATGACAATAATAAAAAAAGTTGCCCTGATATAACACATGCCACTGGCGTTACTGATTGGGCTACTCATGTACGTCTGAAAAAACAATGCGGTCGATTAGTCATCAGGAGATATGGCGCTATGATGGGTAGCAGATTTACAAAAAAAAAAAAAAACAAAAAATAAATTCTAGATATTTTATCTGTTTATGGGAAAAACAAGAAAAAAAGGATTTTCTTTCACGTTCTCGTTCTTAAAAAAAGTAGAAAAATACATTATAAAATTATAGTTCTGCTATCAGCGAGAGCCACAAGTCTGCTCAATAACATATTAAAAACTCAAATCAATCGGTTCAGTACATTTTGAGAAATTATCAACGCCAACTCGGAAAAAATAGTTTCGAGAAAAACACGGTTAACGCGCTTATACCTGGGCATCGTATCCAAAGCGGTCTCATTTTAAAGGAATGTAACGTGTAAACTACAAATATTTTCAAAATAAAAATTTGCAGGTGTATTTCTGAAAGTATAAACTATTATAAGATGAAAAAAAATAGATTTTTTCGAAATGCTATACCAGAAAGGTGCCTTAAAGAACTTGTTTATATGTACGCACATCGTACACCGTTGCCCAGCTAATAAATGTACGGGGTTGGTTGAAAAGTAATGAGCCTTATTTTTTTAAGCAGTTTTATTAAACCTTTTGGCTTATACAACTAATATTCTTCAAAATATGACCCTTGAGCGTCAATACACCGCTGGTAGCGGTTCTTCCACTGCAGAAAACATTTTTTAAACTCACCCGCCGGAATCGCGTTCAATTCGGCTGTCACAGTTTTTTGGTTCGCCTCAATGGAGTCGAAACGCCTCCCCTTCAGCTTTCTTTTCAGGCGCGGGAACAAGAAGAAGTCCGGAGGGGACAGGTCTGGGCTGTAGGTAGGGTGGGAAAGCACCGGAACTCCCATCTTGGCCAACGAACCCGGTTCACATCTTCGTCTGTTTGCGTCGTCGAAGGCCTTGCAGATCGCTGTTCGTCTTCGACGTCCTCCCGGCCTTCCTTGAACGACTATTGCCACCGTTTTACTGGGCACTGGACAGAGATTGGTCCCCGTAAGCCTCCTTGAGTAGCCCAATGGTTTCGGTACTCGTTTTGATGAGCTTTACGCAAAATTTGATCGAGTAACGTTGCTCCAACGATCGCTGCATTTTCGCCACTGCAAAATCCTAACACACTTTTAAAACAGCTTTCACGCGCGGAGCGATGTTGACTGCGCCGCTGTTGCCAGCGAACTGGGACCAGTTGCTAGTGAAGGGGAAGGTCCAATGATCATTTTCCCCCACCAGCCGATTCGGTTGATCGCTTGGCAGACGCTCCGCGCGGGAAGACTGACTACTTTTCAATCAAACCCTGTAGATATGTTTGTACCTATTTTCATGCAAGAAGACTAATTGCCCACAAATCATTGCGAATTATAACGGCAAACTTTCACTGAATACACAAAATTATTCTTGCTTTATAAAATATACAATTTGAATACTTACGATTTTATCTAGTTAACTTCAGTTTCAGGGTAAAACAGTGGCAGATGAACAAACATTTAATTGGAAACTGATCGGATAACAAAGCTGGAAAAAAGTGGGTTCGAATCTATAAATCTTTGTACGAAAACACAATGTAAAATATGTAGATACTATGTGAGGATACTTGAATAAATCGAGAGAAGATTAAATTAGTACACACAACCACACTTTTGTACGGCTGTATGTAACAGTGGCTGCACTGCAATAGCATGAAGCGAGAAATCTTAGTCAAAGATGACTAACCACAGCAGCTGCATACAAACCAACAGCTGCATACACAAATCCACAAACGCAAGCAGCTAATAATTTGAACAATTGAAATTTAGAAGAGCACACACACACATACACGCGCGCGCGCACACTCTCATGCATATTACAAGAATTTTATCATAAAATGGAAATTTGATTTAAATTCAAATAGATAAGAAAACTTTTGCAAGCATCGATGTGAACGTAGAGATAAATTAGTGATTGCAGCAGCATAAAGTATTTATTATCGCTGGATTGCAAGTGATTGCCAGACATCGCACACACACACATGCAGGCATTTATTTATATAATTTAATTATTGATAAATTTTAGTTTATACTATTTTGTAGCTTTTAAACTGTTCTACGTTGATTAAGTGTCATGCATTTGTTTCTTAATTTATTTGTGCAAAAAGTTGGATAAAGTTGGACAACAAACACACACACACGCATTTAGAGCGAAAACAAGCAATGTACAGGCGGCATATTAAAATAGTGTCGATATAATTGAATAAATAATTCATTGAGCCGTTGTAAATATTAATTGTAACCATTTAAAGATTTTGTAGAGTTCATTAGTGAATGCATAGCAATAAAAAAGTATTTGTAAGCCGGTAAGTGTTTAATTACCAAAATGCGAAATTTAGCAGGAGAAGGCGTAAGAGACCTTTGCCTAGGCGTAGGTAAATACATTTGTATATATGTATGTATGTGCACAAACGATTTCAAATGAATTATTTGGTTTAGAAATTATGGGTATAGCTGATTTGTAGAAAAATTTTGTTTCATATTTTTCATACTTTATAAAAAGAACCCGCGAAAGGAATCGCGTAAATTATTTAAATAGGAATTGAAACAAGCAGCGCTAAGAGAATATAGAAGCACAAGCATTTATCAGTTTTTGCCCTATAAAATGTTCGAAGGTTGCTGAGCAGGAGCCAGAAAGCAAGAATTTATGAATCCACGATTTTTTGTTTGTTTGTTTCTGTTTTTTTTTTATTTGACTTTAAATTGTTTTTTGAAACAAGGGTTCTCTCTGGATCAGCCATTTTATCTATATCCTTAAAATTGCCGAATAGTGCTAGTGATTTTCAGGAAGAAGCCTTTTGTGATCCTGCAGATATGCAAAATATCAGCTCAGTCCATAAGTTCGTGCGTTTTTTAAAGGTGGTTTTAAGATTAATAAAAAAGATATTTATAGTATTTATTAATCAATGACATATTTTCCTTCATTATTTACAATTTTCTCCAAACGTTTAGGCAAATTTTTAATCCCCTGCTCAAAAAATGGTTTGTCCTTGGCGCCAAAATACGCTTCGATATCCCTTTTTATAGCTTCTTTTGACGAGTAGTTCGTGTTACTCATATGGGATTGAAGTCCAGGGAAAGGGTGATAATCACAAGGTGCAATATCCGGAGAGTGTGGGGGGGATGGGGCATTAGCCCCCAGCCGAGCTCGTTCAGCTTGCCTAATGTTTGCCTTGCGGTATGAGGTCTTGCGTTGTGGCGGTGAAACAAAACATTGCGTCTATTCACTAAAGACGGTCGATTTTTGTTAAGTGCCTCATTCAGGTTTGATAGCTGATGGGAATAATAATCAGGAGTTATCGTCTGGTTTGGTTCCAGAAGTTCATAATAAACAATACCGGCCATATCCCACCAAATAGACAGGAGAATCTTCTTGGGGTGAAAGCCATCTCTAGGGGTCGGTTCTGGTGTTTCATCTTTATCTAACCATTTGTAAACAGTAAAGGACCCATTTTTCATCACCAGTAACGATACGGTTCAAAACACTTTCATTTTCAAGCCGTTGCAGTAGCTGAGCACACACATTCACTCTCTGCTGAAGGTTGGCGACGGAAAGTCCATGCGGAACCCATTTTCCCAGCTTTGAAACCTTTCCCAACTGAACCAGGTGCCTGTGAACTGTGAACTGTTCCATGCGATGAATTTAACCTCTGAGCTATCATATCGACTGTCAAATTTGGCTCAGCTTCCACGAGTTCGAGCAAGGCGTCGGAGTTAAAGACTTCAGGACGACCAGCGCGCGGGGCATCCTCCAAATCAAATCTCTTGGGTGCGTAGCCAACATTTTTCTGATCTGAGTTCTCGGACATAGGAACATAGAGGGTATTAAAATTGCCGATGAGATTCCCTTGAAGTGGCTGTATTTGACTCAAAACCCTTCTAACCAGTCATTGGCATTCCCCTGACTGTTGTGAAAAGGGAATTGCGCAACTTATTTTCTTAGGAAAGCGTAAAAGGGATGGAATTCCATTTTTTCGAGTGCTATTTTCAAAACCCTGTGGCCCCTATACCGAAAAAAGAAGACTCAGAAAGTCCTGGGGCTCCACGGCATTCAATTTACAAACTCTTAGCTGTGTTTACCGGTCATTGGACGATCGGCACACACGCGCGAAGAAACTAGGCTCACCATTTAATCCCCATTTCAGAAGCTGTGGGGACCTCTCGGAGAAGGACACTATTGAGCACTTTCTCTTTAAATGTCCGGGTTTGGCAGTTAGACGATTAAAGTCACTAGGCACTCCTTTCCATCACTCCAACGACCCGGATTTATATCCGGCCAAGGATTGTCACTCCAGCAGCATGCCCCGTGTGTAAGTATGGGGAATGTTTATGCTGCTACACCAACAACAACGTGTCTTTGTTTCAGACTTTAGTTGAGATTAGCTACATTTTGTGTCCCTTGATAAACCTCTTACATTCATCAAGAAGTCCGGAATGCTAGTAAATTTAGTTGGAAATCCCCAACAGTTCGCTATCCCTAATTTTTTCTTTCTTTCTAGAGCTCAAAATGTGCATTCATATACTTGAATACTTCGGTATGCATTTATGGCTTTCTGGCCTACTCAAATTCACTTAAATGCTGGGACTCAATTCGGAAGCAGCCATGTCAGCGCAACGTGAAAATGCCATCAGGAAATTAGTCTTAAAATCGAAAATAATTTAATGGAATTTTGCTTGAAATTGCACTTCGTTTCAATTAAATACAATATTAGCTAATTTACTTCTCTTACTATTTATGACTTTAGTATTTTTCTATGCATGTAATTATTCTTTTATTCTAATTTTCCAATTCATTACTTAAGGACCCTAAGCAGAACTCAGTAAAGTCAAAAAATTCATATTAAAAGCTGGAGAAATGCTTAAGAAAAATGTCTTGTGTACAATTTTGAAATCCTGCAGGCAGCTTTTAACACCTTTGTCTAAAATTTTCTCATCCAATATTTCTAACAATTTTTTTGAGATAAGAGCACATGGCGACCCAGGTTTTGAACAGAAGTTATTATTGCCTCATAATTTTCTACAGTTAACTTCTGTGAACGCCCAACTTTTAATTTCAAACCTGAATTTTGACACGAATCTGATAAAATGACTTCTTTCAGAGTAACTTTTCTCCAAAATCTTTTCGCAATTTCTCAAAGGAAAATTGACGGCATCAGCGTATTCTGCTATGAGACAGACGAATATTAAATATCAAAATGTCTTCGGCACTATTCTCTCATAAACAAAGGCAGACGAATTTTTCGAGGGGCCCATACTAGCCTTTATACATTTCACTTATTTGCTGCAAGAGTCTCATATTTGAAAGAAAGAAAGTGTAAATAAGTATGAAGAAATAACTGCGAACGATATGTATTCACAGTTTCGCTTTCGATTTGTTCTTGTTGTTGCTTAAACATGTTCTAGCAGCACAAACATTCCCATCTACATATACGCAGAATGATGCTAAAGTAGAAAGTTTTTGGCCAGTTAGAAGTCAGGGTCATTCCGATAAAGTTTAACTGTTTGTCACGATTAAATTTTTTCTTTGATTTTACTTAGAAAGATAAAGCAAATAGAAAACTGTCTAGAATTTTTAATTTTTTGAGTTATGACCCTCTTCCAGCCACCAAGCGCTGTATTGATATTTACCTGTTAGTTAATTGAACAAACAAAAAATTAATAATTGGCGCTTACACCCTTTTTGGGTGTTTGGCCGAGCTCCTTCTCCCATTTGTGTGATCTGCATCTTGATGTTGTTCCACAAATGGAGGGATCTAGAGTTTCTAGGCGACTCCGAACGGCAGATATTATATGAGTGGCTTTCCTATGGCAGAAATACACTCGAAGGTTTGCCATTGCCCGCCGGAGGGCGACCGGTATTAGGAAAAACTTTTTCTATAATTTTGCTGTTTCATGAATGGAAATAAGACAACTGTGGGGACAACTAGCAAGTACAGCACTCAGACCTTAATTAAGTCCATTGTACTACACTTGGATTCCCTTTTAATTTTCTTTAAATCTACCCGATCTCCGAAGAAATCTGAGTAGATCTTGTGGTGCCAAGGAGCCAAGATGGTCGCTTCAGTGACAAAGACCTCAAACCTGATTCGAGCGAAGGCGGGGCAGACGCACAAGAAGTGGTACGCCATCTCATCCTCCTCTTCACAAGCTGAGCAGAGTACACTATCTGAGATGCCCAACCTTTCCATGTGCTTCGTCCACAGAAAGTGGCCCGTCATCAGTCCAACCAGCCGTCTGCATTCCCCTCTGCTTAATGACAGAAGAGTTTGCGACAGTCGATTGGACATGATAGGTAACATCAGTTTAGTCCATCTGCAGCCTCTCTCAGCCTGCCAAGCTCGTTTGTGGGTAGCAGTTACCCATTTGCTAACCGTGGCTGTGATGGCCGCAGAAGGGCTTTGGGCCAAAGAAGTTGGCTTTAGAGACCATCTTAGCTACGGAGTCAGAGGTCTCGTTACCCGCGATACCCACTTGTCCCGGGACCCATGTTAGCATCAGGCTATTATGTCTACCGATATAGTTCAGCCTGGATTTACAGGACTTGACTACCCCTGATGTGGTTGGAGGGCTGTCTAAGGCCATAAGCGCAGCTTGGCTGTCGCTGCAGATACATATAGATCTGCCTCTCCATCGCTTTACCAGAACAAAGTTCATCGCTTCTTGAATTGCATACACCTCCGCTTGAAACACAGATGCATGCATTCCAAGAGCAATGTGCAGTTTTGTCCCGCTGGATTCCACGTAGACCCCAAAGCCGGAGCCATGCTCGGTCCTGGAGCCATCCGTAAAAATGCGAAAACAGTGTTTGCCGAGCTCATTTTCTAAGTCTTTACACAACTGAGCCTCTTATAGCACTACACTGTATCCCTTTTCAAGTACGACTCTTGATGGCATGGAGTCAATGGTAGTCACGCACCATCTCCTTCGGCTTCTTCGGCCCCCTTACCAGTGAGTCACTGTGGCAGATTTACTAGTATGTTACTCATACGCCCGGTTGGTCAGTTGTGCCATAGCAAAGTTTTAAATAAGAAAATGGAAAAGGGGTATTTTTAATTCAAAAAAAATTATTTAAATGTAAGGAAGACCCCAAAAGCAAATTTATTGGTTTTTTTTTAGTTTTGTTTTTGTAAATTTCCTTAAGAAAATTGCACGGTTTGGCAATCAAAAATAATTGTCCTTCTTCTTATTCTTTTATTATACATAGGTTTTCACCTGTTTTTCTTCACACAATTACATAGTTATAAATTACAAAGTATTATTAAAACTCAAAATGACGAAAGTTTATTTTCCTTCCGCTGATGTCCAAATCCTTGGTGGTCTTCCAGGTCCGCGCTTTCCATATGGTATATAGTCCCTCGCTATTCGGATAATTCTGTCGTCATTGGCTCTAGAAACTTGATCATTCCAAGCTCGTCTTCTTGTTCTTATAAACTTCACTACGTCATTAACGCCAGTTGCGTCACGAATGACCTTGTTTCTAATGCAGTCAAGACGTGTTTTTCCTACGATGGATCGTAGAACTTGTATTTCAGATGTACGTAGTAGCCGTTTTGTTTTTGCGTTTTCAGCTCGTGCATCGGCTCCATAGGTCAGGATTGGTCTTATTACAGTCTTGTATATACGCGTCTTGCTTACAGTGGTCATATATTTGTTCCACCATACAACATCCCTAATGCAACCTGCAATACGTGCGCCCTGCATACATCTCTCTCTGACTTCCTAAATAATGTCGCGGTTACTGGATATTTCTATCCCCAGGTATTTAAATTTCATAACTTGCTCTATCATCGTCCTTTCTATTTCAAGTTTGCATCTGATCGCATTCTTGGCAACTACTAAACTTTTTGTTTTTTCTCTGGAGACCTCCATATTAAACTGTTTGGCTGTAACTACAAACTTATTTAGTAATCTTTGCAAATTGTCTTTAGAGTCCGCAATTAATATGGCATTATCTGCATAACATAAAATTGGTATGCTCATGTTAATAAGACGATACCCATCAAATGACTTGACTTCTTTTATTATTTGGTCCATTATTGTATTGAAGAGTATTGGGCTCAGCGAGTCTCCTTGTCGTATTCCGCTTGCGCATGGAATTTCGTTGATATATTTTCCATATATTCTTATTTTTGTTTTGCAATCACAGTCCAGGTTTTTAATGACGGTAAGAATGTTTGCTGGTACACCTTGTTTGGCCAAGTTGTTCACAAACAATTATTTAAACAAAAGAAATAGTCCAAAAGTCTGTAAGGATTTTTTTTTAGTTTTTGTTTTTTGTTTTGTTAATCTCCTTAATACTCGTAAAACGGCAAGGTTTGGCAAGCAATACAAATAAATACTGAACTGCAACTGAAAGAGAGTAGTTGCATATATTATATAAAAAATTAGCTAAATTATTTAAAGGAAAAGATTCATCAGATAAATTACAAAACGGTTTTGACATTGAAATTATGAAACGGTTGAAAATAAATTAAATACGACTTTTATAAAAAAAATTAGTAAAGCGTTTTTCAGTAAGAGCGCTTCAACTTGTTTTTTTTTTAATAAAACACAAACGGTTTGACTTTTTTAACTAATTTTTTTTTATTATCGAGTTTGAACATATACATTTAAGTATGAAATTCGATTTCTTTTGCATGACCACCAATTTTCGACCACTCTTTTGCATAATTCGGCCGAAATTCCAGCAATTTCGCGTTCAATATTGGCTCTGAGCTCACAAATCGTCGCCGGCTTGTTACTGTAGACCAATGACTTCACATAACCCCAAAGAAAATAGTCTAGAGGCGTCAAATCACACGAGCGCGGCGGCCATTCGACCGGTCTATTTCTGGAAATAATGCGCTCATCGAACTTACTCTTCAACAAATCAATTGTAGCGTGTGCTATGTGGCTTGTGGCCCCGTCCTGTTGGAACCACATGTTGTCTAAGTCAATACCATTCAATTGCGGCCAAAAATAATCGTTTATCATGTCGCGGTATCGATTTCCATTCACAGTAACGTGGCGATCGTTCTCGTCAACGAAAAAATATGGGCCAATTACGCCGCCGGCAAGTAAACCGCACCAAACAGTGATTTTTTCGGGATGCAACGGTGGCCCATGAATCACGTGTGGATTGCTTTCTGTGTTGTTGACAAAGCCATTGAGCCAAAAGTGAGCTTTATCACTGAAGATGATTTTTTGGAAAAAATCTGGATCATTTTCGAGTTGATCTTCAGCCCAATTTGCGAATCGACGTCGCTTCAAATGGTCAAACAGCTTCAGTTTTTGTGTCTGCTTGATCTTGTACGGATGTAGGCCAAGATCTTTTCGCAAAATTCGCCACAATGACGACACAGAAAGGCCCAATTGTTGAGAACGTCGTGTGAGTGACACATTTGCGTCTTCTTCAACTGAAGCCCTGGCGGCAGCAAAATTTTCAACACTTCGTGCACTTCTTGCTCTCACTGGCACCGGAACATTATGTAGTAAAACCGTAGATACAAATTTTTTCACTAGACGGTCGATTGTCGAACGGGATGGCTTGTTAAATGCACCGTAAAATGGCCGTAATGCTCTTAAAGTAGCAGCAACAGAATAATTATTTTCATAAAAAATTTGCACGATTTGCAATCGTTGCTCAAGTGTGTAGCGATTCATGATGAAATTTATACTAATGAAGTTTACAAATGAACAAGCGAAAAATAAAAAATATTGCGTCGTTCGCCCTCCCTATCGGAAAAAAGTTGAAGCGCACCTATTGAAAAACGCTATATTTGGAAATATAACAACTAAAATGAGTGCATTAAGAAACAGCAATCAGTTTGGGGTAGATTTAGATATTAAATACAAAAACAAAAAACACACATCCAATATAAGGGAAAGAAATTTTGAAAATGCAAGTAGAATTGGAAAATTCAAAAGATGTTGTTCGCAAGCCGAAGTAAATTTGAAAGAGAAAAACGCAGATGTATATAAAATTATATTTAAGATTGAAAACTGAAGATTATGTGAAAATTTATAGAACCTAATGCAAAGAAAGTAGTTATACCAATACACACACATACATATATATAAATCATTGTAGACGCAAACACAAGCATAAACACTTAGTAATAAAATACAATAGTAATAAAAGTTTGTGTAATGAAAAATTTTCAAAATACGCGTAAAAATTGAAAAACTTCAAACATAGCGATTAAGGAAATTCGTACATAAATAAATTTAAATTAAATGCAAGCTAAGTATAGTGAATCGCATGTAAGTCGAATTAAATTAAACCGCATTAAACTATTATTTAACATTTTGTAAAAATTAAGATAATCATAAAAAAGGAAACCAAAAATATGAATGTAGTTCTTACAACAACAAACTGATTACCATTAACAAATAATGAACGCAACCCTAAGTATACTTTAACGTATGAGAATGATAGTAATATAAGACTCAACAAAAGCAAAAAAGTAAATTAAAAAATTAAACTAAAATTAATTGAAAATAAGCAAACGTAATTTAAGTTATTTTTATTTAAGAATGCATTGTATACAAAAGTGAAAGTAAAACAACAAAGTGCATGTAAAATACCACAAAAGCAAACAAACAAACGAAAAAGGGCAACGCCACAAAATACACAAAAAAAAACACCATCACGAGCACGTTTACACACATACACACATAGAAACAAAGTAAAATATTATAAATGTAAACACCTGCTCACCTGTACACACACACACACACACCAAACGCATACACATGTCACACGAGCGCAATATATTAACGAGTAAAAATGAAAAAATATAAACAAAAATTAAAACAAAAAAATTAAATTATGCAAATGAATGAATAATTGAAGCGTTGGAGTGGCGCAGAAAAGGACGAGTAAATAAAATTTAATGAAATTAAAATACTCTTCTATGCATCTATTTCTGGGGCATTGCAAATTCTCGTTTATTGGGCCTAATAAGAAATTACCCAAAAAATTAAAAATAAATAAAAAACTAAAAAAAAATGCTCGCTAGCTGAAAAAAGGGTGGAAAGCGAAAATGGTTTGGCAAATAAGCGCAGCTATTTTTCTATTGAAATTTCGCGGAAAGGTAAGGTCCGACTCAGCAATAATGGTAAGCAATTGTGCGTATTTAATATTTTATGTGTAGGTGGGTAAGTATGTTAAGGAACATAGAATTGAAAAAATCAAGCCTGAAAAAAGGGTTTGCGGGAAGTCTCAAAGAGAGCCTGTTAGTAGCATGGGAGCGAAAATTAAAACGCCAACTCAGAGGGCATTAAAAGTGTATGTAAATAAAAATAATGCATCTAGGATGGGAAGGTAAATTACGGAAATAACACATTTTTAGACTATTGCGGTGTTTCACTGTAAGTTTTAGAGTAACGCAATTATAATCATGCTGTTCAAGAAACGATGAGCTTTGTTGTGGGAAACAGATGGAGAGGCAAATCTATATGCGTCAGCAGCGACAGCTAAGCTACGCTCATGGCCTTAGATAACCTTCAATCCCATCAAGGGTAGTCGAGTCCTGTAAATCCAGGCTGAACCATAGACATAATAGCCTGATGCTAACATGGGTTCCGGGACACGTGGGTATCATGAGTAACGAGACCTCTGACTCTTTAGCCAAACAAGTCGGCCTCAGAGGCCGTTCTGCCACTCCCTTCTGCGACCATCAAAACCACGGTTAGCAATTGGGTACTACAAGGTGGCGCAAAAGTAACCTTGCGATGTTTTTTGGCTGTAATTTAAAAAAAAAAAGAAAAACTTTGATTCTTCTTGTGGATTATTTTTATTTGGTCTTTTAATTTTTTTTTTTTTTTTTTTTTTTTTTACATTCTCGTTTTATTAAATTTTTCAAATATTGGAAATTGAATTAAAATTAAATTAAAAACATGAGTAAAACGACGAAAAGCAATACGAGTACAAATACTCATAAAAGCAACCACAACTACAACGATTTAGATGCTAACAATGATATGTCGAATGAATTGAGCGCGTACAGCTCGGAGGAAGACGAGGGACATCACGAAAATCGCGAAAAATACAGCCAACTGATGCTGCGGATTACGAGGATGGGGGCGGAATGTAAAAATGTAAATTAATTTGTGTGCAAGTAAATTACAAGTGATATTTTCATACTTGAGCCGTAAGCCCTGGCAGCTAGTGCTCCTTTTTTTTATTGTAAAATAATAATTTATTGTTATTTTCCATATATTAAATTAATTAATTTTTTTTACATCAGGTCGAGAATATGATGTCATGTAAATGGCCGCCGCCACAGTTGATTGCCATTTGAGCCCTTTTTATGGCATTTTTCATCACTTTGGCCAAAACTTCCCGCGATAGGTCCTCACATTCTTGACGGATATTGTCTTTAAGGGCTGCAAGAGTCTGAGGCTTGTTGACATAAACCCGCGACATCAAAAAGCCCCACAAAAAGAAGTCTGGAGCGGTCGAATCAGGCGATCTTGGTGGACAGTGCAAATCGCCAAAACAGGAGATTAGGCGCCCGGGAAATGCATCCTTCAGCATATCGGTTGTGGCACGTGCAGTGTGTGCCGTTGCACCGTTCATCAAGTTGCCGCGAAAAGAACTCGTTGATCATTGCTGTGTAGCGCTGACCATTCACAGTAGCCGTTTGGCCCGCGACGTCTTCGAAGAAAAAAGGTCCGATGACTCCTCCAGCGAAAACAGCACACCATACAGTGACTTTGAGCGGGTGTAATGGCTCTTCCTGGGTTACACGCGGATTTTCAGTGCCCCCGAAGCGTAAATTTTGCTTATTTACGTACCCGCTAAGATGGAAATGGGCCTCATCACTCATGATTATTTTTGATGAAAAATCATCTTCCTCTTGGTGGTGATTAAGGATGGCTTGAGCGTATGTTAGACGCGATTGGCGGTCAGCAGCTCACAGCTGATATCAAAACAGAACTGACATTAGGGGTCAATCGCAAAATTTATAGCATTTTCTGATAGGAGGATTACTTTAGCGCCACCTGTTACAACCCACAAGCGAGCTTGGCAAGCTGAGAGAGGCTACAGATGGACTAAACTGATCTTACCTGTCATTTCCAAACGACTGTCACAAACCACTCTGTCATTAAGCAGAAGGGACTGCAGACAGCTGGTTCGACTGATGACGAGTAACTTTCTATGGGCAAAGCACATAGAAAAGGTGAGCCTCTCAGACAGAGCACTCTGGTCAGCATGTGAAGAGGGGGATGGGACGGCGGACCACTTTCTGTGAGTCTGCTTGGCCTTCGTTCGAATCAGGCTTGGCGTCTTTGGCACTGATGTGTTAAGAAGCGACCACCTTGGCTCCTTGGCACCACAAGATCTACTTACCGCAAGCAGTTAAGTTGTTTCTATTTTTGCACGGACTTTTCAAACGAAATTTGAACAGCCAGTGAAAATTCAAAGCGTTATTTTTTATAGATTTTGAGAAATCAAAATTTTCATGGATAGGGCTTTGGATTGGAGGATGACGACCAACAGTGGCGATTTACGTTCGTATTAACTGCTTCAAGCTACTGATGAATTTCCCCAGGTGTGTGATATTTGAACCGGCAATATCCGCAGTTTTAGAGCCCAGGTGTGTAAACCTTTGGCCATCGACAGCAGTGCAGCTGAGAAGAAGGTGCTGAGATTATTCCACCTCCTTCTCCAGACAGCTTCGGAAGAAACGACTTGAAACACTTCCTAGGCTCACCACATGGACACCTAATGGACAATGCCCGTTAAGGATATCTAAGAAATGCGAAAGCTGCAGTCTTAGAAGTTGGTTTTGGTGAAATCGAACTCATTATAGAGCGCGGCAGTTTTTACTTGCCATTTGTCGGAAGAGACGGCAGCGAAGTATGACAATTATCAACACAAAAGAAATTGCCACTTGAAAGGTTCTTAATCACATTAAATCATAGGTCGCTTTAACCTTAACCGATTTAATGAATGCATGAAATGAAATAAGAGGAATTTTAGAATCATAACAGAAATTTCAACAGGGCGTTTCAGATTCAATTATCATCTTACTAATTTGGTCAAATACTTCAATGAAGTTCGTGGCTTCTATAGAGAAGAAGATGAACTCGCCAAATATGTGCTCATATGCGGCGATCAGCACTGCTGCAGAAGCAGCACAAGCACTTGGTTAAAACTATTTTATTAGAGGGGGAACTGGAACTCAATAAAGTAAACGGTCATATTTTCCCTGATTTTCATTAAAATTATTTTAAAATGAAAAAGTCAATATATTTTTTTCAAAATTGGCATACAGTTCATTTATACATTAAAATAATATAAGTTTTTTTTTTATTTTAATCAGTTAAACTGGCGGATGTACACCCAATTCTTCCAGGAAGGTCGCAGCGGGGCTTCTCAATCGACGGGCATTGTAGCATCGGCGTCAGGGACCTGAATACGAAAAACCAAACATTTTTTTGCTTATTAATGTCATAATTTCTATATGAATTAAGAAAAATGGAAAAAATCGCAGAATTAAATGTTTTAAAAAAAGAGGAATTTTGGGGCGAATTTTCCTACTATTTTTGCTTCGAAAATTTTTTTTTTATTTTTTTTTTTAAATTTTCGTAAACTTACAACACATAGAAAGTAATATCATAAAAAGGATGTGTGTAAAATTTCATGGAGATCAGTCAATACCTTTCGAGTTATCGTGTACGCCAATTCGAAAAATATAGTTTTGCGAAAAACGCGTCTAAAGTTTGATTACATGAAACCTATACCTCTCCCAGAAATACTTAAATTTACGTTCTAAAAATTTTTCTACCTACTCTTAAAGGATTATATTAACATTTTATGAGAAAAAAATGTTTTTTTTCGAAATTTTACAGTTATCTGTCCGCTTAAATAGGACAAATACTGAAATTTATTGATGAAGTTGGGCTCAGCGAAATATTCTGAATCCATGAAAGTGGCGCAAAAGATATTTCAACTTGCAGTGCTAAGCTCCCTCAAAATAATCATTATCAATATATGGAAATTACAGCGCACGCTCGATAACGTGAACGCTCTAAAGCGTGAACACCCCAAAACGTGAACAGACATTTTTGTGCATTGACTACTCTAAAACGTGAACAAACTCAAAAAGCTCTATAACATGAACAATAAACGTTACAATTATATTATTTGAAAGTAGTTTACATTGATCTCAATTAATTCTGCAATTGGGGAATTCCCTAATTCCCGAATTTTATTCGTAATTACATGTAAGGAGTAAAATATTTCAGTCGCGCGAAAATTAGTTCTAAAAACCGTGTGCTTGACATTAAAACAAAACGCTAAAATTCTCGGCTGTTTACAAAAAGGCTCATCTGAGACGATTTTAGCAAAGAAATATAATGTTGGTAAATTAACAATTTGTAACATTAAAGCGAAAGAGCAAGTGATTTTAAAATGCGTAAACAATACGTATTGCGAACCTGGAAATAGAAAAACACTGCGTTCTTCAGAGTTGCCCAAAATGGAGAGAGCTCTTTATCGTTGGTTTATCCGAATGCGAGATAAAACCTGGCCAGTAAGTGCTCTAATGATGAAAGAAAAGGCAAAACCACTGCATGCAAAATTGAAGAAAATGAAGCCAACTTCTTCGCTAGTGATGGATGGCTCCAAGGATTCAAGAAGAGGTACTGTATTGGTCTTCTTAAAATATCAGGCAAAAAATTGTCTTCGCAACCTCAGCTAGTGGATCCGTTTAAAGAAAAACTTAAAGCTAAAATGGCCGAATTGGAGTTGTCCAACGATCAGTTATATTATATAATGCTGATGAGTCGGGTTTATTTTGGAGACTTTTGCCAGAGAAAACGTACGCGTCAAGTTTGGAGAAGAGAGCCCCAGGGGTAAAGTCCGAGAAGCAGCGAATCACGTTTTTATGCTGCTCAAACGCCACTGGATCCCACAAGCTTAAGCTTTTGGTAATTGGAAAGGCGAAACAGAAACAAACTTCTCACTTCAATAGCAGCGACAAAGTCTGATTTGCTCGAGTCGTGTAAAAAATTTAACTTAAAAATACCCATAATCCTTTTTTTTTTTGTTTTTTTTTCACGGTGAGGTTGGGTTAAAAATGCTTTCGCATGATATAGTAACCGTCGCTACTACCTGTGTGGTGATTCCACTAAAAATATCCCTCCTCTTCTCTTGGATTTTTCCCACTACCCCGGGACTGCTTCCGCATTGCTTAGAGGTAGAGGGCCAAGAAGGCGTCCTAAGAAGGAAACTTATTTACTCACGCAGCATACAGGGTTGCCTGTTTTGAGAAATCTATGCGCAATGCTCTTCAGCATAAGTTTCCATTTCACGCTTCTTTTTTGGATAATATCCTCCACAAAACTTTTAACGGCATTCCATTTTTCTTCGTCTATCATCATTTTCTCGATAATTTCTTCAGGTGTAAATACACCAATAGCTGGTTGCAGACCCGTTCTCTCTACGTTCCACCTCTCGCATTTAAAGAAGGTATGCTTCACATCATCAAACTCAGTATCTCCATATATGCAGTTTTGTTGGCTCACTTTTCCCATTCGCCACAAATACTTGCGGAAGGACCCATGTTCGGACAAAAACTGTGTAAGGTAATAGTTAACCTCACCGAGCTTTCTTTATACCCACTTTTTTAGATCGGGTATTAGTCTCGCTGCCCATCTACCATATCGTTCACGGTTCCATCTTGTCTGCCAGAGTGTGAGCGTTTGAACTCTAATATCGGAGAAGCGTGGCACAGGGGTTCCTGTGTTTTTTGCCTCCCATCTCCGTTTGCGCTCTTGTGCTAGAATATCTATAGGGATAGTTGCGCTGATAACTAACACCGCTGCTTCAGATACTGTTCTGTATGACGAAGCCACCCTGAGAGCACAGGTGCATTGCACAGATTGCAAAATTTTCCGCCGGCATTGCACCCTTAGCGAATCTGCCCATATTTTGCATCCGTATAAGAGAATCGAGTTCGTCGTGTCCATTAAAAGTTTTCGCTTGTTCTGCGTTGGACCTCCAAGGTTTGCCATGAGCTTACTTAACATGCCGCCTACTTTGGCAGCTCTTGTGGCAGCATGATTTATATGCGCCTAGTAGGTTAGCCTTGTGTCTAATTGCACTCCTAAATCCCATGGATGCGGCTTAGTTTCGTTAGCTAAGTGCTGGAACAGTATTTTAGATTTTGCGGTAAACAATGATGATCCCGAAGATAATGTTCCGTTGGCGGTTTTAAAAGAAAAATGGGAAGCTGAACTTCGCACCATGATGAGCAACACCGTCGATCTCCTTAGTAGTTTACATCCTGAGGTTCGTTCGTGTTCGCAGATATGCTCAAAGATATGTATGTGGGTTATTGAAAAAAAATTTTTTTTATTAAAAATTTCAGATTGAATTCACGTTACCAGCCATTCATTAACCCTAGAATCGTAAGATAGTTTTACCCTACGTTAATGCTAATATACGTAAATTTTACGTACAACACAAAAATTTAAAATAAATGTTCAACAAAAACTTATATATCTTCTGTTTTGATTTTATTTATTGAAAATACAAAGTTTTATGTTTCTTAAAGTGAATTATAAAAAAATGGTTATGGACCTAGTTTATGTTTTATTTTAATAACAGTGTTTAAAAAACTACTACGATGCACTGGATTGCTACTCCAAACATGACCATTCCTTCCCAAAAGTGGATTAGAACTGGATATATCTTCAATGTCATTTAGTTGTAGGTGCACAGTTGGTGCTGACTTCTGATTTTTTGCCGGGGGACCTATATTTTTTTTTTCAGATGCCATATTTTGAGCGGACTCCACGGCTTTCATCAGTTCCTCTTCAAAAGTATTTTCCTGGAATTCAGGAGAGTAGTCTGGATCCTCCAAACTATCGTCGCTGTCAAAATCAACTTCCTCTTCAAGGTTGTCCTCAGTAAAGCTTACATCGCTGTCAATACTGTCCAGGAGGACTTCTATTTCTGCATCCGCAAGGCAACGACTTGAGTTTTCCATTATTTTCTTTTATTTCTCCGGAAAACAGCACGGAACATAAATTTCATTTACAAATATTTATACGCTAATAACAAGACCACGTAAGACTTACGTACAAAAATATATACGTCAATGCTAAGACCACGTAAAATTTACGTGCACACGTTTTTTTAAAGAATGATTACAGCTAAACGCGAAGTAACAACTGATTTATGATTCACTTGTTAATGCAACAATAAAATAAAGGAAGCACTGCCAAGAGGTCGTAGCGATAGCGCCAAACGGTAAAGTGTAACTGACTTTTTTTTGCGACATGCACGTAAAATTTACGTATATTACGATTCTAGGGTTAATGAAACGAAGATATCGAGGAGGGCAATGCAGATGACGATCGTCAACAATAGGACGAATCCGATGATGACAGCGCACCAGAGCAACTGCAGAAAATTAAGCCGACTGAAGCAGTTGAAATTTTCAACCAGGCGTTAATATGGGCTGGTCATGAAGACGTCGAGCAAAAAGGATATGAGTGTGCTAAGACGGTTAAGGGAGAAAGCTGTGCTTCAAGTTTTAGAAAAACAGAAGATGCAACAAAGGATGACTGATTTTTTTAAATAAAACCATCGCATGACTTAATTTTCAATTAATGTAACGAAAACAAGAATAAAATGTGAATTTGAATGCGAAAAAATACTACTGTGGGCAAAAAGTAAGATGAATTTATTTGTCAAACTTCGCGGGATTAAAATTTCGCTCTAGTTATTCTTTTCATGAGTTGGCAGCACTGTTAATATCATCTGGGCCAACTTTCATGTGAATGTCATTATCAGTAATATATTTATGCTTGTGTTTACCAAACGACCAAGAGTGCATTTTTCGATTTTTACAATGTCTGATTTGATTGAGCAGAGAAGTGCCATCATATTTTGTTTGCGGAATGAAATTTCGGCTGCGGAAACGTTTAGCATGTTGCAGAAGGCATTTGGTGGTTCGACCATGTCGCAGAAAAATGTTTATAAGTGGTACAAAGACTTCAAAGAGGGTCGAGAACGTGTTGATGACTTGGAGCGCTCCGGACGACCATCGACGTCAACAGATGACCAACACGTCAATAAAGTGAAGGAGTTAGTGCTCAAAAATCGTCGGTTGACTGTTAAAGTCCTTACTGATATGATCGGAATATCAAAAGGATCTGTGAAAACGATTTTGAAAGACCATTTGGGCCTACGAAAAGTCAAATCTCGTTTGGTACCGAAAACTCTCATTTTCTTGGAAAAAGTCGTCGCGTTGATGTGTGTGAAACAATGCTTTCAAACTATCAGGACAAGCTCAAACGCATCATTACGGGAGATGAGACTTGGATTAATGCTTACGACCCTGAAACAACCGACCAATCAAGCGAATATCGTGCTAAAGGCGAGGCCAGACCGAAAAGAGCACGTAAAAGTCGTTCAAAAATAAAGGTCATGATGACAATTTTTTTCGATTTTCGTGGTGTGGTGCACTATGAATTCCTTCCACCTGGCCAAACTGTTTATAATGAATATTATTTGAGCGTTGTGCGTCGTTTACGTGAAGCAATTCGTCTAAAAAGACCAGAATTATGGGCCAACAACTCTTGGTTTTTGCATCACGATAATGCACCGTCTCACACTGCACTCGTTCTTCGTGACCATTTCGCCAAAAATTCCACGCATATCGTTCCGGAACCACCGTATTCGCCTCATTTGGCTCCGTGTGGCTTCTGGCTATTCCCAAAACTCAAGAGACCACTCCGGGGAAAGCGTTTCGAGTCGATTGAGGAGATAAAAGCTGAATCGAAGAAGGCTATTCCGGAAATAGACTAATTGGCATGTTTCGGGGATTGGAAAAATCGTTGGCATAAGTGTACTTCATTGAGAGGGGATTATTTTGAAGGGGATGAAATTGGTTTACAAGAGTAAAGATTTTTAATTTTACAACCAAATTCACCTTACTTTTTGCCCACAGTAGTATGTAACGAAAACAAGAATAAAATGTGAATTAAATGCGAAAAAATATATTTACTTAGTCTTTTTGGGCATTCCAAAACGTGAACACTTTTGTTAACGTGAACTGCCTTGGTTTGAATTAGTTCACGTTATCGAGCGTGCGCTGTATGTGTAAATAATGACTCAATATTCCTCAAACTGGAAAGACATTATGGAAATAATTTGAGAATTATTCGAAATTATTTTCGTGAACCTGTTGCTTCTATTATATCAGTATGCGAAATTTGCGTGTAAATAGCCACAAAATATTCCATGTGCAAGTACAAAGTCGTATCATAATAATTTCTCAGTTGATATTCCAATAATTAAAGCGAAGCTGGCATCAAAAATATTCAAGTTCAGTACACCAGAGATACATTCCGCTTCATAAAGTTACATATGGAAAATAAATTTAACACAAATAATCCAAATTTAACACACATTCTTAAGCGCATACAAAGTTGTGCATTCTCCCTCCATGGCAACGGAAATGGGAAATGAGAAATCATAAAATACGAAGTAATATCCACACACATGCAAAACAAGTCTATGTAAATATCCATATGCAGAAATTAATGAGAGTGTGTGAGTGCATGAAAATCCCTAAAATCAGTCCACTCCATTTCCATTGCAGAGAGCGTGCAACTGAAGGCAAATAGAACCAAAAAACAAAAGAAACAAAAAAATAACGAAATCAAAAATTGAACTTGATCTAATTATTATGCAAACAGGAAAGCGCATTGGATTATGTTTTCGAATTTTAATTTTATCACCGGCTGGGATAACGAAAAAAAAAGTGTTAAAGTGAGAAATCCAAGCACATCGATTTTGCTCGTCTCACTTCAGTATGCAAGTGGAATAAGCAGAAATTCGCGCGCCATTTGCGAGAGACAGCCAGCAGCGGAACGCGCCGCCTTTTCAATTGAAGATGACGCTCATCGAGCGGAAAATTATGCAATAGCGGCTACTGCTGAGTTTTTTCAATCTACTAAAAGTAGCGAAAAGTAATAACAATAAAACGTGAGAAGCGCTTGGCAGCTGAGCCGTTCAAGGGTAGCTGAAAGCTGTGGGCGTTCAATGGAGCAGCCAACAGGCGAACGATGTCAAATCAGTCACAGCGAAATACTAAAGTAAGAAATAAATACAAATAACTAATTGCTTTAAGCAAAATAGGAAAAACGCGCGCTGCGGAAGATTTAAATGGATTTTTACAATTAAGCAAGTATATTTTAAAATGAGTAAATACAGCTAAATTAATTAAATTGAGCGCCAAATCGAGTGGGAGCGCTTTAATAGGCCAAACTGTTTGTGTGCGAGAATAGTTAAAGGTGGAAAAAATATTTAATCCTTTGTTGGGCGCCCGGGACAGGCTTTTTCGACTTTGGGCGTGAATTTAACATATTTCCATAATAGCCAACGACTTGAGCTTCCAAGTAACTTACTAAAATTTAATTATCTATCGATTTAAGCAAGGGTAGATCGGTAGAATCTACCCTGCATGCAATTCTGAAAGAGATTGAGGAGTCTCTTTTTCAGAAGAAGTTTGCGGTGGGCGCCTTCCTCGACATTGAGGGGGCTTTTAACAACGTTCTCATAGAGGCAATTACCAGGTTTCTAGGTAAACTGGAGGTCGGAAACGACTTTATAAGATTTATCTACAAAATTCTCAGCGACAAAACTGTCGGACCAATGACGCCGCCGGCCCAAAATCCACACCAAACGGTAACTATTTGAGGATGCATTATCATCTGATGAACCTCATGTGGATTGGTGTCCTCCCATATACGGCAATTTTGTTTGTTAACACAGCCATTCATCCAAAAATGCGCCTCGTCACTAAAGATAATTTTTCACCCAAAACTGGGGTTCTCTTCCAAACGATTCGAAGGGCAGTCAGCGAACAAACGGCGTTGTCTATGGTCATCAACTTTGAGCACCTGGGTCAGTTGGATCCTGTACGGGTGTAGGCCCAAGTCCCGATGGAAAATTCGCCAAGTTGGAGTCTGCGAAAGGCCAAGTTCTTGTGCACGGCGAGGAATAAACTGCCTCGGGTTCTGCTGTACACTTTCACGGACCGCGGCAATGTTCTCGGCTGATCTTACGTTCCTTGAACGTACGGGTGTTGGCTGATTGTTTACTGACCCGGTCGTCTCAAATTTGGCCACCAAACGTTGAAGAGTCGACTTTGAGGGCCACCACGTCTACCGAAAAATGGGCGCAATGCGCGCAACGTTTGCGTTAATGAACACTCATTTTGATAATAAAGTTTTATCATTTGAACGTGCTGTTCAATCGTGTAACTTGCCATGATGATTTAGCATAAACAACTGAATAATAAACAAAAGATTTGACAGATCTCACCAAAATAAAATAGCTGCCACAGGGCGCCAAAATCGACCCGCGCCAATTGAAAACCCCTTTATAAACTCTTTTGTTGATTGCGGTGATGCTTTCTACTCACTCAATTCGTTGAATCTGCTTCTTCATTACCAGCACGGAGGCTCATCAGTCCACACCCATACACTGCTTTTGCGAGAAATAGTGCGAGTTTTTAATTTGGCTCAGCTGTTTCTGAAAAAGTTGCAAATATATTTATTTTCTCATTCGCGGAAATAACAGTAATCAGCTTAGGCGTTTGTTAACGCAGAAACGCGCTCATCGGTACTCCTTTGAAGATAATTATTTTACATTTTCCGCATAATTGAAACTTTGTCACTCACCTTCACTCTCTGTCTCTCTCCATCTCCCTCTCTCTTGTGTCTTCTGCTTAAGTTGTGAAAATTAACTTGAATGATTTACCCTGTCACAGAGAGACATTAAAAAAATTGTACAATTTTTCTTCAAAGGGACACAATTTCAACATAGATTTAACAGAAAATTGCGCAATTAAAAATGTAATCAGAGAATGGAGGATAAAGAGGAGTTGAGTTGCAAAAAAATAGCCAGTTATGCGCCTATATGAACACCTCCTATGCAAATAAAAACCGATTTTTTTTTAAATGAAAAGTAACAATGTAAATTTGGTAGATTTTTTGCTAATAAATATAAAGGGTGTTATTATAATTATTATTATTAGGCTACTGCGCACTGCGACTAAAATAGAAATATTGTGCAAAATCTGCTGAGATACCCTATATTTTAAGGCTTTTTAAAAATGTTGGCACATTTCGGGGTTTATTGTTCCACAATTTATATGAATGCACGGCAATACCACCTGTTTTCTGCCTAGTACGAGACAATCACTAAGAATATTTTTCAAATTTTTAGTATCCATTTCATAGAATCGAAAGATGATGGTCTCAGAAATGCCAAGTGGCCTGTAAAGTAATCGGTGAAATGTCTTAAGTCTAGTCTGCTGAGCGAAAGTAACTTATCAGACATTCCTCTATACGGCGTTGGGAATTGTCTCACTTGCCGTTGGCCTATGGAATCGCGCTAGTGTTCAATGAGTTTCTTCTCCTTCCACTTTCTGCGAAATTCGTTAACATGACCTTCAATAACTTCACAGGAAGGCTCACGATAAATTAGAGACATGTTGGCACCTTTTTTATTTAGATGATTAGCCACTTTATTTCCCTCATATCCTTCAGGCCCAGGACCCCAACCTAAAAATACTAAGTTGAAGTTCCTTAACATATGAAGAAAGTTTAGACAGTCATTTGCCATTACAATAGATGGACGGTCTCTCAAAGCCAATTGACTGTCAGAAAGTATGCAAATTCATGTTCCTCTAATTTTTCTGTGGATACATTCCCTCACACATATCTGGATGGCATGTATTTCTGCCTCGAAGATTGTTGAGTAAAAACCAATTGAATCGATTTTTTTGGTCGAATTTAGGTTCATTAAATTCCGACGCTGTTCTACCATCTTGTAATTTCAATCCATCAGTAAAATATACCTTGGAGCCCGGTTTGAAGTTGATAAAATTATTTTTCCAGGCCGTACTTTGTTAGCCAGTATAGCCTTCTACTCTTGCAAATCTATGTTCGGTAAAAAATGGGGACTCAAGCCACAGGTCGTGCTGTGGATATACAATGCCTGGTTTGGTGGGAAGCTCTTTGGAAGGGCTATAATATCACTAAACTGGGGCGCGTGCAAAGGCCTGCATACATTGGCATCACCGCAGCATGTAAAACTTGCCCAAGCGCTGCCCTGAAAATGCTTTTGCACTTACTTCCCATCGTCATTTCCATCGCAGATCAAAGTGCAATTGGCCTCTAGAGACAATCTCTCAAAGGACATGGTAGTATTTTCGGGCAGTTAACACCGTACTTCTCCAAACTACGAGCAGATCTCTCTATCCGCAAACTAGAGCTTGAAAGTCGTGCTAGAGCAGTCTGTCCAAATAGGCAGGATTGGATCGAGGGGAAAATCTGCACCGAAGCTTGCACCTCTGTCTTCACTAACGGTTCCAAGATGGAATCTAGAGTCAGAGCAGGGATTTTATGTATCTCCTTTCCAATTTATGTATCTCCTTTAAACTGCCGAACACTGCTTCTGTTTAAAGTCTTGGCGATCTTGCAGGCACGCAAAATGCTTGAGGAACGCGGGAGCGAGGGAGATAGTAACATTTTCTCCGATAGTCAAGCCGCGATTAAGGCTCTGACGATGCCATGGTGTAGAACGAAATTAGTAAATTCCTGTAAAGAAGAGATCAAATCTCTTGGGTGTGCAGGTAACATTTCTCTGATCTGGGTTCCAGGACATAGGAACATAGCGGGAAATGAAATTGCTGATCGGCTTGCCAGGAAAGGGACTGAATTGGCCTCAGAGACCTTCTACCCTTAACACATTTCATTCATGTACTATTTCGAAAACTCTTTGACCCCAGTACGGTATACGAAGGACTCAGAAAGTTCTTTGGACTCCTCGATATTCAATTTCCATACTCGTAGTTGTGTTTACCAGCCACTGGACGATCGGCATACACGCAGAAAAGCTAAGGTTACCATTTAACCCCCATCACAGAAGCTGTGGGGAACTTTCGGAGAAGGGGACTGTAGAGCATTTTCTCTGTAAATGTCCGGGTTTGGCAGCTAGAAGACTAAGATCACTAGGAGCTCCTTTATTCGACAGCCTGGGGCAGTGCGCCAACCTAAATCAAATCAATCTTCTCCAGTATATCAACAGCTCTAGTTGGCTGTAGATATCTGCCTGTTGGAGGTTTCAGAATATTGTCAAAACAACGCTTTAGTGCTACTTGAGGAGTGCCAGGAGCACTTCAACCATTTCACCTATCTACCTAATAATAAGAAGTTGAAGGGTCCTGAAGAGAATAGGTTTGGGTGACGGAGTAAGTCGTAATGTAGTCTTCTAAGTTCTTTAAATGTGATTTCATATCACCATTTTTAAATAGGGGATACGTTTTGATTTTAAAGCGCAGCAACGAGATTCGTTTTCAATTAAAACTGGGGATCTTACTAGCACCAGGGTGCCCTTGTTAAATACTTTGAGTCAAAGTTCCATAATTCTCTCAGTTTTCTTGTAATTTGCTTGAAATGTCGACATTGCGGAAGCGTTTTTTTTTCTTGTTCACTCCTCTCGGAAGCATAGGGCCTCTATTTGAGTTCTGACAGGGTAGGTGACTATCCTATCGCTGTCAGTCCTAAGGAACAACGCTTTCTTACAGCTTGGAGCGCCATCTGTGTGTCAAATTTTTCAGGCAGAAGGATCGCACAGATGGTTGAAGACTTCGCTAAATTTGGTGTGTCTGCGCACAACCTCTGGGAAGGCAGGCAGGTGCACGTACGCTAAACTACGGAGGCCGCGGAAACGTTAACCTTTCTAAATATGCAAAAACACAAACATTGTTTTCTTGCTTGGTTTATTGCAGACGGTACAATTTGTTAAGTTCATTTACCACATTTTGTGGCTTAACTTTAAGCTGCCATGCTAGGGAAGCGTATGTGACTATGGCTTGGCCAACTGTAGTGAATATCCAGTAAGTCATTCGGGGTTCAGTTCCAAATTTTTTCTAAAAAAAGCTTTGTGCCGCTGTAGTAACTTTCTCAAGATGAGAGTTCCAGGCGACCATTTTATCAGGAATGATGCGTAGACTGTTCGCTTCTGTGGAAGGGGATGTTAAAAAATAATGTATAATATAGTATTTAAAAGAGTAGCGGCCGCCGTAGCCGAATGGGTTGGTGCGTGATTACTATTCGGAATTCACAGAGAAAACGTTGGTTCGAATCTCGGTGAAAACACCAAAATTAAGAAAAACATTTTTCTAATAGCGGTCGCCCCTCAGCAGGCAATGGCATAAAAATATCTGCCCTTCGGAGTCGGCTTGAAACTGTAGGTCCCTCCATTTGTGGAACAACATCAAGACGCACACCACAAACAGGCGGAGGAGCTCGGCCAAACACCCAAAAAGGGTGTACGCGCCAATTATATATAATATATATATAAAAGTATAGGCCGCAAATTATTCTTCTTTACTCCTATGTTACCAGAATGTTGGTGTTTGTATGTTCTTTCACCAAATCCATTAACAGATGCTGTTTATTTAAACTTTCTGCAGAATACTTGGGTGAGCTTTTAGATGGCAGATTAGATTTTTGATTGCCTTGAGCGTGCATTTGCAGCAAACTTTTCCATATGGATGGATAGAAAGGAACGGAACTGAATTATAACATGCAATATCGCCTGGTTTAGGCCATTCAGATTTTTTCATTTAAAGATATAAACATGAGACTTAGAGCCTCTTTTACGTGAAGCTGCAGCTCATCAATTCTATACGCAAATATTACCTTCCTTATCAAAAACAAAAAACAAACGAAAAAAACAAAAACGAATTAAAAATCGTTCTGAATACTTTAACGAGGACTAGACGCCAATTCTATCGCTCAGCCAATTGTACGCGCTGACTGTAAAGAATTCTTGAACGAAATGGGGACCCAGTATCCAACAATATCTCAATTCTGATTATCAGTTTAATTTTGGAAATATATTTTTTTCTCTCAAAAAACGCTCGATATTTTGTATCTTATGTTGTTGTTGTTGCTGTTGTTGTTGAAGAGGTCGAGTATTTCCACTGAATTAATCCCAATTAGTGACCAGCACCGTTTTGCTATCACTGTCCTCGTGTGATGATGTCTTTTTTTCTTTTGTTTGTTTTTTTTTTTTTTTGCTCCTAAGTCAGACCCATTTAGTGAAGTCCTAATGAGGCAGGAAGCTCTTTACCTTGATGTCTGAAATCTCTTGAATTTACTGTAGGAAAGGCATGCTAAATAACGAAGTCTTGCTCTAGCTAGCCCTGGATATTCACATAAATAGTGTAAAAGACTTTCTTACACCTCTTCCGCTTGACAGCTTCTGCAGATGTGTGGAGAGGTTGAGTCTGGCTTCATGATCCCCTCCTTTCTAGTGACCTGTAAGGGTTGCAGTGATGCGTGAAATGTTTGCTCGAGAACATCCTAACAGGTGATTCGTTCTTTCGATTTTCTGCGACGACTAAGTAATTCTTGTTCCTCTCTACACTGTAAGACTAGTTTGAATGAGATGGAGTTGGAGTCTAAGGTTTTGTTAGCTGCTTGACTGTCTGAGAAGATAACTACTCTTGCATCAACTTCCTTATAAAGCTTTAGTGATTTTCATCCTTCTCTGATCGCTAAAATTTCTGCCTGGAACACGCTGGCATAGTCAGGAAGATGAATTGAGTGAGATAGGTTGAGTGGCTCCGAATGGAAGCCAGCTCCCACACCACAGTTCATCTTAGAACCGTCAGTGTAGATTTCAATACCGTATCTTCCAATCAACTTCCCTTTGCGCCATTCGGCTCCCGGTGGCAAACGTACTGTAAAGCTTTTCTTGAAGTTCAGTTCGGGGACTGTGAAGTCTGATCTGTTTTTGAGTAGCGAGGGTCCCTATAGGAGGATCTTGCTGTGACCATACGAGCTTGTTGCTTCCTATGTCTCTGAATCTCACCGCGCTGCAAGTAGCGATTGTTTTTATATGTTAGTCTAGTGGTAATAGATGAGTTAGTACATTGAGTGATTCAGTAGGACTGGTGCTAAGCGCGCCTGTAGTTAAGATACGCGCAGCTCTTTGTATCTTGTTCAGCTTGGTTTGATTGTATTTCTTTTCTGTTGCGCGCGACCAAACTAGTGCCGCATATGTTGGTATTGGCCTTACAATGGCTGTGTAGGACCAATTGGATAGTTTTGGTTGGAGACCTCATTTTTTACCCAACATTATCTTACACGTGTAAACCGCTATATTCGCTTTCTTTACGCTGTACTCTAGATTGGACTTCCAGCTGAGTTTGGGATCTAAGATAACACTTGGGTGTTTAGCTTATTGGGTTAACGTAAGACTAACGCCGTTTAGTTTTCGGTAATTAAAGTTTGGTATATTAGCTTACTTAGTGCATGGCATCAGTTCGGTTTTACTCGGATTTACACTTAAACACCAGTCTGTGGCCTAATTGCTGAGTAATACCAGAGCTCCTTCCATAATCTCACTGATTGAACTGTTAATGTACTTTTGGATAATATCGGTCATGATAGTGGTGATCATAGAACCATGGGTAGCTTCAATCGTTTCAAAGCGCATTCATTTTTTCACAAAATGCATTTTCTGCATAAATAAGAGTCACAGGGTGTAAAATCAGATGAATGCAGTTAATATTATAAAAAAAAGTAATTTAATTATTTTCATAAAAATTTACTCACTCTAACTCAGTTTTGACTCACTCTTTTTCGATGAGACTGTTTCTGTATACTCATCAATTGGGCTACGCTAGCTCAACACCTCTGAGGATCCACTCTATGTCGCAATGCTCAGGAACCCATGTTGCCTTTGGGTGAAATGACTCAGCCCTATCGTTAAGAGATGAGCGGCATTTCATGGCTACCTTGGAGGTTGGCGACTGCTTTGTGAAAAAAAACTGACCGATAGCTGACGTCATAAGTTGTTTTTGTTTATAAAAAGTTAAGTATTTTTTGGCAAAGAGGGTATATATATCATATTAGTCTTAAAATAAACACTTTTACTGCTGGCTTATATGCTTGTATGTATGTATTAGATTACCTTGCTTTTGTTATATTTTTTTTACTCTTTTTGTTTTGCAATTAAGTTGCCCCTCAACACGGCTAAGTACTGCGTGTGCTTTTTCCAGCGCTTCACAACTACCTCCATGCACCTAATTTCATGCATTTTAATACACCGGAGACTCATTAGTTATTTGTTGTTTACACTTTTTCATGCACATACACACACATACATACATTCGCAGGACTCCCCATTTACATTTTAGCTAGTGACTATAACTCAAGCCGATTCGAGCGTGCGTATGTGCCTAGGTATGTAGGTCTGAGTATTATATTATACTATGTAAGCTGTGTTTGTATATAAATGGCCAGCTATTTTTTTTGAACTTTTCCTATTATACCGTTACGCTGCAATACTTGCCTTTTTTTACCATACCCTTTATACTTTTGCGTATTAATTGTTGCAATTAATATTGCACTAAATGCGTTCCGTGTTTTTTCTTGTTTGCTGTTGTTATTGTAATTACTCATACGCGCATGTTGCTATCACTATTTTTGCTGCTGCTACATCTTGCTCGTACCTTATCGTGAGAAGTTTGCTTACATTCATTATCTGACGGCACATTGGGTTTTATTGTTCCTCCTGAGGATGGACGACGTTACTGCCTTTGACGATGTGTCTTGTAATGGTTTGATTTTTTTTTTGTGTATTATTTAAATTACACTGGTATACAAATAAGAAAATCTGAGCTGATGTATTTGACTGTTATTTGTGGTGAACAATTTTTGGTTTTTCATTCGATGTTGGTTTCTCAAAAACTTGACACATTTTTTTTTTTAATTTTAATCAAATAAATAAAAAGTAAATTTAAGTTTTAGTCAAACTCTGAATATATAAGAGAGTATATATCGAAAATATATCGGCTATTGGCACAATACAGATACAAAACTATTACTTTTATTATAAAGGGTGGTTAAATTTCAAGAGCCGATGTTGAATGTGAACCACACCTAAACGTCAACGACACCGTTGGACTTCTTTCTTTGGGGTTATTTGAAAGAAAAGGTGTACGTCAATAAGCCAGCAACAAGTCAAGAGCTAAAGGATGGGAGAATTTGGCACATTAACGGCATAGAACCTCAATTATGCCTCAGCGTCATCGAAAATCTGGACCATCGGATGGAGGTATGCCGCCGAGGCCGAGGCGGCCGTTTGGCCGATACTTAGTTTCATACGTAATTGAGCCATACCAATATTATCCTAATAAAGAGAAATTACAATAATTTTCTAAAAAATTGTATTTTATTCAAAATCAACACCGGCTCTTGAAACTTAACTAATATACCATTTATATCGTAAAAAAATCATAAAACTGTGTACAAAATTTATTTTCGGAATTTTTGCTTGAACGCTTATAACTTCTACACTTTCAACTACATTTGGATCAGCAAGCGCTACCTTTCTTCCTAAAAGATTAGACTTTGACATGCAAATGAATCGGTGGTAAATAAATTTGATAAGACTTCATTTAAGGGGTTACATGGGTTTCGTTGGTTCAAAAAATCGATTTATTTTTTTTTTTGCTTATTAATTTCTACAACATCGCAGGAATATTATCCTAAATTTTCAAGTGTGGAATGTGTGCGCTCCAAGCCACTTTTATTGTTACTCAAAACTTTAAACGCGTTTTTCTTGGAACTGTGTTTTCAAAGTCGGTTGTCAAATGTTCTCGAAAACTACTCAACCGATCTTGATGAAATTTTACATAGGTGTTCAAAATACAATTTACTCGTGCTTGAATGAAGGATTTTGTTTTTTTTTTTTTTTCAATTACAACAATTTAAAAAAAAACAAAATGTCAAGCAAATTTGACCGAAATTTTCATTGTTTTGCAGAAATGTCTGTCAAAATTCAAGTTTTTACCTTTTTTTTCTTTCCTGCGTTCAAGCACGAGTTTATGGTCTTAACTAAAACACTTATTTTTGTTTTTTCATTTTTGATGAGCCTGTCAGGAGTTATGCTGACAACGCGCACGCACTTTTTTTCGAGGGGTCACCGGAAATGACGTCACAATAGAGAAATTTTAATGTTTTTTTTTTGAAAATTTCAGAAATTATTCTTTAAATATGTATCTATAAGACAGAAAAAAGTTTGAATTAAATAAATAATTTTTTATATAGAAAAAAAAATATTGAAAATAGGCCTTTTTTTAACCGACGAAACCCCTGTAACCTCTTAAAGGGAAACTGAAATATTATAAAATTTTGTTAAAATGATATCAAATTCTCGAAAAATTCATAAACAGTTAATAAGACAGTAGACTGATTTCAAAGTGCATAAATACGCAAAATAATAATTTGTATATGAATACCAGGTGGTGCAAAATTAATCACCCAATCATGTTTCTGAATAACATTTTTTCAACGATATTTTTTTTTAAATTAACAAAAAAAAAAATTGACGTGAGAAAAATTGCGAATATTTTGAAAAACTCACTTCTGATAACTTTTTTGACTTACAGTTTATTAAAGTACTCATATAATGGAATAGAGTAAATTTTGCTAATTTTAAGAGTTGAGAATCACAAAAGAACAAAAAATAATAATTGATTATTAATTTCGAATTGTATATACTTGCCCTTATCACCATTAATTCGTACTCTACGATTATTTTCTACTTATAGAAGGTGGCGCAAAATTAATCATCCATTAAACATGTTTTTTAATACAATTTTTTTAACGATATTTCAAAAAGAATTCACATGAGAAACATTGAGAATTGTGTGAAAAACTCACCTTAAAAGAACTTTTTTGACTTACAGTTCATTATATTGGAATCGAGTCATTTTAGGTGATTACTTTTGCTAGTCCTAAGAGCTGAGAGTCGCAAAAAAAATAATAATTAATATCTTCGAATTGTACATACTTGCCTCCACCACCATTAATTTGTACCATAAGATCAAAGAAGGATGTGCAAAATTAAACATCCAGTTCTGCTTTTGAATAACTTTCTTACTAAACACAAAAAAATTAGTCCGAACGACGGAAGTCTTTACTTTGACGCGTTCCATTGCTTGCCAGTTTGGATGCTGCAGCTCTCCACTTCTTGTTCTTGATTGGTGCGATAATCGCTTAAGCGAGGATGGTTCCATGTGTAGAAGTCCATGCAGAGGGGAAAGTTGGTGGTCAGAACGACTCCTCTATGTACGATTCAAACAGCTCACAACTTCCGCGCTTCCCCCAAGTATCCTCTGAGTAGCCCCGAAACACCCATTTGAGAGCGAGCTAATGTGAGAAGGCGAAGCATCCCAGCATATCTGATTGTGCGTTGGACTTGGGACACGCCACGTAAAAATACTTCCCCGATGAAAGCGACAACAAAGTCTCGGAAGAGCTGTTTAGTTGTGTAGTATCAAATATGATTGATATACAACGCGATTTACAAAAATTTTAAAACTTTCGTAGGGTGATTAGGACAGTCAAACAACAATAAAAGCGCTAGAATCTAAAACAGACTCGTCAAAACCAGTCATAGAATGTTTTAAACTTCTAAGTGACGTATTAAAATACTACAAAATACAACTTATTTGGGTGCCAGCCCACCTGAATGTACCAGGGAACTGCAAGGCAGATGAACTTGCTCGCATCGGTACAACGCTCAACCTCCAAGTGGATAAGACGCTGATACCCATGTCTTTAGCCACTTTTAAATTATTGACAGATAGGGAAACTATCAATAAGATAAATACAAGTTGGCAAAACTTCACAACATGCGAACTAAGCAGACAGACATGGCCGAAATGGAACAGCGATCAATTAAAAAGCTTGTTAAGATTTAACAGAGAAGCTATAAGAAAAGTGATAGGGGTATTAACTGGTCATTGTCTGGTAGGCAGCCACGCTAGAAGGTTAGGACTCCCGTACTTCTATTTCTGTAGAAGCTGTCTAAATACAGAAGCAGAGGAAACAGTCAGGCACCTTTTATGTGAGTGTAAAAGCTTAGCGACAAGGAGATTTTGCACTCTTGACATGGCATTTTTAATGGATGTAGCGGACATAGCGCATCTAAAATTAACGAAGCTTTGTTCGTTTATTAAAGCTACCGGATGGTTTGAAAAGGAACCCATAGGGTAAGGATAAGTTTCAGTGGTATCACAATGGACCTATGAAAGGTCTACGTGTGTCATTGCAACAGCCACCTACCGTAGGGTGATTAATTTTGCGCCACCTTATATATGTAGTATATATCCAATAAATTATAAAATAAGCAATAAATTATATTTGTAATAAATTATACAAAAAAATTATTAACATCCGCTTGAAGATTTTGCATCAAAGATTATTGATCCCTTGACTATCAAATTTAAAATGCCAAAATATTTTAAAAATACCTTTAAAAACTCAACGTTTTACACTTTACTTACTTGGTGCAAGTGTGCAATGGCTTTTTCCATAATAAAATTTATTATTGTAATCAATGGTTAAATCTAGGAATGGCACATTTGGAAAAGGCAGTGGTCACTTTGGTAGTCACATTGAAAATTAATTGTATTTCAGTGAAGTTCCTAATACTTTTGGCCAAGGCTGTATGTGCGTATATATAAAATAAAAAATGCATATATTTATATATTTATATTTATTATAATTAAAAAATAAAAAAAAAAACCAAAAAAAAATTTTACATTCATTAGATTCATACGAAAATAATGGCAATTTAAAAAAATATTTTTTTTTTTTTGCAAAATTTAAAAATTTCAAATTTATCTTACTTACTTAAGGGGGGGGGGGGGGGGGGGGTAGGGTCACAAAATCGAAATTTTTTTTCTTCACTCATCTTATAGTAAATCATTTCAAGAATGTTGTGTCAAAATTTTAAATGGATCGGAGCAGAACTTTCAAAGTTATAGCCTTTGTAGGCACTCTACCTCAAATGCGGAGCATCGATAATTTCTCAGAGTCATTTTTTCAAACGCGTTTTTCCCGAAACGACTTCTTAAAAGTCGGTGCCAATCACAACTCCGAAACTATTCAACCGATTCTTTTCAAATTTGGCACACGTTTTCTAAATCAAAAATACCTCCCCCCTACACTGTTTTTTTTATTTTTTTTTTAAGGTTGTTTTTCAATTACAAATATGGCGAAATTTTTCGCCAAAAATGCTCGTTTTACGTTTTTTTGCCATCAAAACTACAAAAATGAAAAAAAAAAATTTTATTAATGTAGGGGGGAGCATTACGTCATACTTTAACTGAAAAATTCGACTTTTTTAGTTTCAGATGATTCTACGACGAATGCCGATTGGCACCGCAGAGCACCTCTCGAAAAACATATCTCCAAAAAAACTCTGTCATGGGCTTATTTGTCAATATTTTATTATTAATATTTTTTAAAAACTTATTGAAAAGATGTACAATAACATGCAACTGATTTTATTAAAGTATCTTAAGCCATATTTCTGTAAAAAATTCAAAAAAAAAGGGTTTTTTTTTAGCGCTAAACCCTACCCCCCCCCTTAACATCTGATTTTGTATCCGGTCTCCGGCTCAAATCTGACATAAAAAATTACATTCTTATACCGTGGGTCAAAATCTTTGTAAACCAGTTTTATAGTCCTGCTCATTGTTGCATTAAGTGGACATTATTTGAGTGCCAAGGCGAATTGCGTTGAGTAAAAATTCAATTAAATGCGCTGGAAGTACCTCATGCCAGTGCGCTTATGGCTCTTTGGTGTATTGCGCGATTGGTGTTTGGGTTTCCTGCAGTGGTGCGGTGTACAAGCATATTTTTTTCGTCTTGGCTCTACTACGCACCTTTGCAGCTTCTTGTGCTCATCTCGCTTCATCCAGTTGCTGCTCTGCTCTCGCACTCACACTCGCACTCGCACTCGCACCGATACTCCCACTGGAACTCGCTCTTACACTCGCACTTGTTCTTACACTCGCACTCTCATTGACACCCTCCACCTGCACCCACGCCCACACCCACAGCCACATCCACAAACCACTTCAACTTCAATTTGCACTTGTCTCCCGATTCAAGCACACAGATTAACTGGTTTTTGTTGCTTTTGCAGAGGTTTTTCATCCTCCAATAAGTGTGTTTATATGCGTGTATGTGTGTATGTGTGTATTTGTTCATATCCAACACCTTATTTGCCTCTGAACGCGTTGTTAGTGCCGCTTAAACAGTTTCTGCTGTTTTCTTTTCGATTTTCTTGTTCTGACTGCCCCACTTCTGTTAGTTGTTACGCTGCTACTTAGGGCTGTTTTTGCCATTGTTGGTCATGTAAAAGCAGAAAATTAATCTGTTGCAATAAATTTGTATGCTCTTACATGTTATTCCATATATATTTTTTTATCACTCGCCTTTCACCCCCTAAACAATTGTTTTTCTTACTTGTCTCAGCTTGCTTATCTACACGTAATGTTTGCTATCCATTGTTGTTGCTGTTATTATTGTTGTTATTATTATTATTCTTGCTGTTGTAAGCCTTAGAGTGTTGTAATTAACTGAAATCCTTTCCATGTTTATTACGCATATTTATTATACCCATTTAGGTAATTGCGTGAAATTTCAATTTGCGCGTACTGCCTTACCGCCTGGCTGCCTGCCGCTTGCTTTCGATCGGCTTCCTGGTATCAACTGCTAAAGCCTATCGAAATCTCTGAAAATTCCCCAATGTGCGCACGATTTAGATTTCTAATACTGATGGTAGAAAATGTTCCAAAATATTTAGATTTTAGCGCTCGTGGCGTTCAAAGACGAATTATTTGCCATTTCATTTCCCCGTCTGATAAATCCTCATATACTAGTGTACCCAACGTTTCTTGTGCATTTTAATTAATTTACACTCAGTGCATGGAACTCACGAACTCCGAGCTGAACCGCAATGGAGATGAGTTGAATGAACGTGGCAGTAATTAGGCGTGTAAGTAGTAAATAAATGAGCGGATCAGTTGGGTTGGATGAAGGATGCGGGTTATTGCGTGCACTTAATCGCAACGTAGGATGTAATTGCCATGAACTGCAGAGTTTATGAGATTTTAGTGGAAATATTGCCGATTTCAAAAGCCGATTTTCAATTTGCTATGCTTACACGAAAATCAATCACACCATTGAAAATCAACTTGGAGTGGCTACTGCTGTATAACACCAACGCGGAAGTGCTTTCGAAAATGTTGGGCAAATTTGTACATTCGTAGTGTGGCTATGAAAGAACGAGACTGGAAAATGCACGAATACCATACACAGATTTGCCGTCAGCACCTCCCAGCTGTTTTTTGAGAAACCTTCTCTTTCGAACGCCATACCACTCGTTTAGGGAAACAAATCGGTACAAATTTAAGCCTCGCTCGTACTATGATTTAACAGAATATGTTAAATTTAACAAAAGTGGAAGTGGCGCCCGCCGTAGGCAAATGAGTTTGTGCGTCACTACTAATGGATAGAATTTTTATTCGAGGCTCACTGGAAACATCAAAACTCAAGTCATTGAATTTTTTTTTTTTTCAATACTATTCACTCTTCGGCTCTCAATGTCTGCCATAAAAAATGTTCTCATAAAAAAAGTTCTTCTCCTTTTTAATTGGCGCGATAACCGCTTATGCGATTTCGGCCGAGTTTAACAAAGCGCGCCAGTCGTTCTTTCTTGTGCCAACCGGTGCCAGTTGTACACATCAAGTGAAGCCAAGTCCTTCTCCACCTGATCTTTCCAACGCAGAGGAGGTCTTCTTTTTCCTCTACCACCACCAGCTGGTACCGCATCGAATACTTTCAAAGCTGGAGCGTTTGTATCCATTCGGACGACATGACCCACCCAACGTAGCCGCTGGATATTTATTCGCTGCGCTATGTCTATGTCGTCGTAAAGCTCATACAGCTCATCGTTTCATCGTCTGCGATATTCGCCGTTGCCAACGTGCAAAGGTCCAAAAATCTTCAGCAGAATCTTTCTCTCGAACACTCCAAGCGTCGCTTCATCGGATGTTGTCATCGTCCACGCTTCTGCACCGTACGTTAGGACGGGCATGATGAGAGTCTTGTAGTGTGTTAGTTTTGTTCGTCGAGAGAGGACTTTACTGCTCAGTTGCCTACTTAGTCCAAAGTAGCACTTGTTGGCAAGAGAGATTCTACGTTGGATTTCAAGGCTGACATTGTTATCGGTGCTCATGCTGGTTCCCAAGTCTACGAAGTCTTTTATAACCTCGAAATCATAACTGTCAACAGTGACGTGGGTGCCGATCTGCGAGTGCGCCGACTGTTTGTTTGAACAGGAGGTACTTCGTTTTGTCGTCGTTCACCACCAGACCAATACGCTTTGCCCCTTTATCCAGTTTGGAAAAGGCAGAACTTACAGCGCGGTTGTTAAGGCCGATGATGTCGATATCCTCGGCATACGCCAACAATTGTACGCTCTTATAAAAAATTGTGCCTGAGCTGACCGATTAAGCTCTGCGGCTCGTACGATCCTCTCCAACATCAGGTTAAAGGAGTCACACGACAGCGAGTCAACCTGTCTGAGACCTCGTTTGGTATCAAACGGCTCGGAGAGGTCCTTCCCAATTCTGACAAATTTTCTGTTGTTGAGCAACGTCATCTTGCATAGCCGTATTAGTTTTGCGGGGATACCAAATTCAAACATCACGACATACAGATAACTCCTTTTCGTAATGTGGAATGCAGCTTTGAAATCGACGAAAAGATAGTGTGTGTCGATTCTCCTTTCGTGGGTCTTTTCCAAGATTTGGCGTATTGTAAATATTTGGTCTATGGTCTTTGGTGTTTCCAGGTCAAAAGCCACACTGATAAGGTCCAATCAGTTGGTAGACGGTGGGCTTCAGCGTTTCACACTACACGCTCGCTACGACCTTATAAGCGATATTTAGAAGACTAATCCCGCGGTAATTGGTAATATTTTGCATAGGAGATGATGCATGCACCTTACCTGCTCTTCGCCGCCATGTTTGTTCTTACAGGAAAACGCCCCGGTCTTAGAACCTTCTGTAAGCCCCCGAACTTTCTGGTAGAATTTTCGGGCGTTGTTCCTGTTGGTCAGCATCTCAAGCTCCTCGCACTCACGTATTTCGGCCTCTCGTTTCTTCTCTCTTCCTTTTTTAGCTCGCTGTAGCTATCCCAAATGGCTCGCGTTGCACCCGAACGCAGCGTGACTCTATAGGTGGCATCCTTACTTTCTGCGGCAGCATGACATTCCTCGTCGTACCAACTGTTTTTTCGGACTCGCTGGAATCCGATTTCTTCTTCGGCGGCGGTACGTAGAGAAGGATAAATGTTGCTCCATTGTTCGTGTATACCGGTTTGTTGGGCAATACTCTCTGAGAGCAGGAGTGAAAGTCGTGAGAGATGCACGTTTTTTGCTGCACAGAGGCTGCAACGAGGCTGTGTTGGGTCCTCGGATCGTACTTACATCAAATACACTAGAAGCGTGTCTTCCCTCTATCACAACATGATCGATTTGGTTTCGCGTTTTCCGATCAGTAGACAGTCAGGTAGCTTGGTGGTGCTTTTTATGCTGGAATCTGGTACTGCAGACTACCATGTTTCGGGCCCCGGCGAAGTCGATCAGCCTCTGTCCGTTACCGGATATTTCGTTATGCAGGCTGAATTTTCCGACTGTGGGACTGTGAACGAGATTACTTGGCGACGAAGTCTCTTTCCTACAACAAATTCAGCACCGAATTTGCGCTGCTTTACATGGCAGCTATAGTAGATGTCACAAGATCCTACGCTTTTCGTGCTTTGTCCCGTTCATCACATCTTTTGAATGGCAGTGATGTCAGCCTTTACTCTCACGAGGACATCAACCAGCCGGGCAGAGGCACCTTCCCCATTAAGGGACCGGACATTCCAGGTACATGCCATCAAATCGTATTCCTTAGTTAGTTTGTAGGGGTCGTCATAAGTATAGGGGGGTCTCATCCGAGGCTTTAAAGTTATTGAAATATTTTCCAATTCAACTTTATTCCAGTAATAGTCACTCTGGCAATATCAGGTCCACGAGTGGATTTCTGCCTTGAAAAAGCTTCTCATAAAAATAATCTGCCATTCGGAGTTGGTTGTAGGTCCCCCTACTTGCACTGTCAACATGTTGGTGCGCCCTACTAATTGGAGGAGAAGGTAGGCCAAACATCTCTGTTGTGAGCTAAACGTTTTTAAAAAGAGCCGATAATATTTTGGATGACCGTTTGGCGTTTCCAAGTGAAAAAGCCAAAACAATACATGTATAAATAACTAGAAAAATGGTTTAATCTGACTGTTGGTCCAGAATACCTGAAAATTATACTATAACTATGCCTTCATATTGACCCTTTACTGTTGAATTCAATGCGTAAATAAGAAAAATTACCGGAATTTCTTAATTGTTTAAACGAAGTCGCGAAAAGAGTTAAGCTGTCGCGATATTATGAACTTCTAAATCTCGGGACTAATGCCGAAATTCCAGGTTTGGTTAACCGAAATTGGAAAAAAATGTATGCCAAATCTATATATTGTAGGATGCAGTCCATCCAATCTAACCTAACCTAGGGAGAGTGACCTCCATTTGTTTTGTTTTTGTCAAGTACGAGTCCATTGACTGTATGACTGTCACTATAGCCCGAGTCGTTGTACCATATAAAAATCGATATATACATACTTATATAAGTATCTAAGTAAAAAGCGTAGATGAAAATGTATGAAATAAAAAACGAAATGTCAAATATCATTTTAGATGCAGACAGGCATTTGTTGTCTTTGACCTAAGCGCCACTAAATGCACTTATCAAATGTCCTTGCCACAAACTCAATATAAATTCTGGCTACATAGATACATTTATTGTCTGTGCTTTTGTTAAGAGCCCCAAGTATGATACTTATACTAACTTGCCATTGCATAGGGCGGAAAATGTATAAAAATATCTGATTGTATGTAAGTACAAAGTTGCAGTCACAATCGAAGAGCAAACGAAATATATAATAATAAAAGCAAATTTTGGGTCAGTTGAGCGAATCGTAGCAGAGCTTGGCAGAACAAAGCAAAAAGCGAAAATAATACCAGTAATAATAAACACAAAAATGTTGCATAATAATACTTTCACTCTCACTTTCGTAGCACTTTTGCCACTCAATCGAAAAAACTTAACTAAACCCTACTCATTCCAATAAATTTGCATTCTTCTGTAGGCAACACTTTGACTTTGCTCACCCGAAGTGTGTCAAGCTCGCTCTTGCTCTCCATTGCTCTTGGTCTTGTTTTCATTCTCCTACATCTCTCATCACTGCCTCTTTGAGTACATTTTTTTTTTGTTCACGATTTAGCATTAAGGTGCTGACACACGATATGATTTCTTATTTTTTAAGATGTATAGCAAAAATATGGCATACGAACCCTGAGGTTAGGATAAATTTTTACACCACAGAAGTAATTGTCCGAATCACTATGTTTTCAGGATTTCAACTCTCTTCGCTGCGCGAGATCTTTAAATATTTAGTTTTTTTTTCAAATCCTATCCCCTAACTCTAGATATTAATAAACAAAAAATAAAAATAAAAAAATCGTGGAATTGCAGGCCGGCGTAGTGGGGGATACATAAAAAACGATGCTCCATGGTTGACATGGTACCAACCCTTGTAGTGATGTAATACAAACAAATTATAAAAATTCTTCATTAGTTAAGATGTCGCTATCGGATTACGCCAAATCAAAGAAGAAAAAAAATTCACAAAATGGCGTCAACTTGAAAAACAAAATTTTTTTAGCCTCTTTTTTTTACCTTTTCAAATTTTTTAAAAATACTTCAAACTTAAATGTTTCAAAATCCGAGGCAGGCGCGATAGACAGCTGTATAATAAAAAATTCTTATCTAACTTCAAAGCGATCGGTCAAGTAGAACTTGAGATATCATGACGACCATCGCAAAAAAAGTAGTTTCGAGAAAATCGCGTTTGAAGTTTGTTCAACAATTCCAATAGAATAACTTAGATCATAATATTTACTACGCACTCTGGATTATTCGGCGATATATTTCCAGGTATATATGTATTACAGAAGTATAAAGTATATATATATGTATAGAATAAATAAAGGTTGTGTCGTCCGGTAACATCTGCCGCTAATTGTGCGATTCGCTCCACTCGGCCGGCTTAGACGCCACGTCACAAAATCCGCTGTAACTCCGAAAATAATTCGAAATTTGAAAAATTCGTTGAAGAGCATATTTTTTAGGGTCTAAACTATGAAAATATGAAAAAACCCCCCTTAACACGAATTACACGTAATGCGCCTATTGCCCGCGCGCTAAAAGAATTGAATGAGATTTCGAGTTCTATTCTGCTTGACTTTTCGCTGCCAGAGAATGAATTCTATGAATTTCTAAACTCCTTTTTTATTTTTTTTCATTTATTTGCTTAACTCTCTGTAGTAATTGAAGCTCATATTATGTCTAAGTGGTCTGTAAAAACTATTTATACTATGATTTAGATTTAAAATAAAAAATAGAAAAACAAACAAACTACTATAGTTTTTTTCCAAAACTTGTTTTCCCTTAAAATATTCTTTTTATTATTATTTTTTAATATAATATAATTTTTTTATATTTTATTAATATTCTTTTTTTAATATAAATATAAAGAAATTTTTTTTTCTTAAATATTAAAAATAGAAAGAAGAAATTTAGGAAAAAAATTTGTACGTATATATTGGCTGTACAACTAATTAGTCTCGTATTTTTTGTAAAAAAAAACCATTTATTTAAGTATACAAATGAAAAAATATTTTATTCAACATGTTGTCCATCGGAAGCGGCAACTTTTTTCCATATTTCAGGCAATTTATGGATTCCATCACAAAAAAAATTCTCATCTTTTGCGCCGAGAAAGTCATCAAGCCATTTTTTAATACCTTCAACATTGGTGAACCGTATTCCAGAAGGATGATTCTGCATCGACCGAAACAAGTGGTGATCAGAAGGAGCTATGTCTGGGATATAAGGCGGGTGAGGTAGAATTTCCCATCCGGCATTTTCCAAATAATTTTTGATCGGTACTGCAACATGTGGCCGAGCATTGTCATGATAGAAAATCAATTTTTCGTGTCTGGTCGCCCACTCTTGCCGTTTTTCGGCTATTGCTTGCTTCAAACGTATCAGTTGTTGCCTATATAGCTCTCCCGTGATCGTCTGGCCCGATTTGAACAGCTCATAGTACAGCACACCCTTCTGATCTCACCAAATACAGAGCATTACCTTCAAACCATGAATATTCGGCTTTGGTGTCGATTTGGCTGGTTGGCCTGGCTTCACATGTGACCTTTTACACTTTGGGTTATCGTAATAAGTCCAATATAGCCAGTGGCAATGCGATGCAAAAACGATTTCTTTTTGTGGCGATTAAGCAGCATTTCAGACATGCAAAATCGTCTCTCAACGTCTCTCGACTTCAATTCGTGTGGCATCCAATTTCCTTGTTTGTGAATGTATCCGGCTGCTTTTAAACGTTTAGAAATCGCTTGTTGATTGGCTTCCAATGTTTTTCCAAGTTCTTCTTGAGTTTGACATGGATCTTGATCGAGTAATGCCTCCAATTCTTCGTCTTCAAACTTTTTTGATGGACCTGATCGCTCTTTTTCTTCTGTGCCAAAATCACCACTTTTAAATCGTGCAAACCACTGCTGGCATACCCTTACCTCTGGAGCATATTCAGGATAAATTTTTGAGAGTAAACGATGTGCTTCTGTTGCACTTTTCTTTAAATTGAAGAACAAAAGCAAACCTCCCCGCAAATGCTGTTTTGTTAGAACGTAATTTGACATTTTGACTGTAATAAAAAAAATTTGTGTTTACTAATATTCACTGCGACATACCAAATTAACTTGATTTTTTGGCGTGCTTTAACATTGAGTAGCTGGCACTGACAAAATATTGAGTACATAAATAGATATGAAGTTAGTAACAAATACGCAATTAATTAGTTGTACACCCGATATTAAAAATATTTTGGGTTTTACAAATATTTCTCCGTAAATATTAAAAATAATTTTTCCTTATGTATTAAAAATATTTTTTTCCTTAAATATTAAAAATATTATTTTCCTTAAATAATAAAAATATTTTTTTCCTTAAATTTTAGAAATATTTTTTTCCTTAAATATTAAAAATTTTTCTCCGTATATATTAAAATTATTTTTGGCTTTCGAAATATTTTTTTGCAAATATTAAAAACTCTGTAAATATTAAAATATATTTATCCATTAATATAAAAGGGGTTTCTCCTTTAGTATTAAAAAAAATTATATATTAAAAATATTTTTTCCTTAAATATTAAAAATATGTTCTTCCATAAAATTTACTGAAAGATATTTTCCGTAAATATTAAAAGTATTTTGGGTTTTAAAAATATTTTTTCGTAAATATAAATATACTTTTCTGTTAATATAAAAAGTATTTCTCCTTTAATATTAAAAAAAAATTAAATTTTAAAATATTTTTTTCCTTAAATAAAAAAAAAATTTCCGTAAATATAAAAAAAACTATTTTGGGTTTTAAAAATATTTTTACGTAAATATAAAAAATTCGATAAAAGTTAAATATATTTTCCAATTAATATTAAAAGTATTTCCCTTCGAATATTAAAAAAATATAATAATATTTAATTTTTAAATAAAAATATATCAAATATTTAAAAATAGATATTAAAAATATTTTTTTTTGTCTAAAACAGAATTTTCCTAAAAAAATATTTTTCTAAAAATTTTTGTAAAATATGTTTTTTTTCTAAAACAGATTTTTCCTAAAAAATTATTTTTGGTGTTACACTTGAAATATGCAAAAACGAATTAGTTTTTCCATTTGTTTCGCGTTCTGATATCTCAGTTGGAATATGCAAGAACTACTTTTATGGTAATCACAGGCGAAATTTTAATTTGTTTACCTTTAAAGTAGTTGAAAGTTCACTTTCCTTGCCTCTTCTGACACCTTGAATTAAAATTCGTGTAACGTATTTCGCTCCATTTCAGATATTTATGCTCTTCTTTCTAAAAAATTGATTTCGTGTGTTAGCACCTTAAATTTTAATATTTTTTTCATTCCTTACTATTCCATTTCATTTTTATTTAGTATCGTCGCTCGAACTAAATTTGCTATTAAGATCTTCAAAAGCTTTGTATAACAATCGCTGTGTTATTTTTTTGGTATTTTTATTTATTTTGTGTGCATCTTAAATAATGCAGAAAGCTATTTCACGCTCTACTGAAACACTTTTGAAATATTTTATAAATAATTCTTCGAAAATTGTTGGACACCAGTTTTCGATTTATTTTTGTTTTATTTGGAAAGTGGCATTTTTGTATATCAAGAACTCTTTTTTTTTTAGCTTTAACGGAATATCTAATCTTAAGCTGGTTTTATTTTTTTTTAAGTGCAACCAAATCCCTTTGATATAAGTGTAAAATGCAAAGCTGGAAGTTTACTTATCCAAAGTGTTTGAGCTTTGCAATTCGATTTTATTTCTACCTTTCAGCATAGAAAGTACTCATTTCCAAATAAGACGGCTAATATCAGCAACACAAACTGAGACACAGAGATAGTAGTACAAGCATAAACACAAACATAAAATGCCCTTTAAATCCCAATGTGACGCCGCTAACTCAACCTTAGTAAGACACTTATAGACTCCCTGATGAAACCTTAAAGGTCCTTGATTGTCTTTTGTCTGATTACTGTGGCCCAGTAACATTGAGGGTAACTGAGTTATTTAAACTGGGCACTACGCTCCAAATTACTCAAGGCAAAGTTGATATGCCTATGCCTTTGGCAACATTTAAGCTGCAAATATATAAATACACTTTAAGTACTGCCAAAAATCACTAGAGACATTTACATACCTGTAGCATTAGTAGACGGACATGGCCAGAATGGAATATAGGTCGCTACTTAACTTTGAGAGGAAAGGCTTAAGATTATTAAAAGGAGTCTGAGCACTGTCTTATAGGAAGGGGGGTATAATTGGGGCAACATATTTTGACTTGTGCAGTGGCCATCAGGATGTAGAAGAGAAAGAGAGAGTTGAACACCTTCTGTGCCGCTGCAGAAGGCAGAAGGACAGCAACGCTGATGTTGCAGATATAAAATTAGCTACACTAACTAGATTTATAAAGTCCACAGGATGGTTCAAAGAGGACCAAGTGGAGTAAGGATGCGATAGTTCCGGTGGTATCACAAGGGGGCTCTATTTGGCATTGGTGCGTTGTAAGACAGCCACTTTACCTAACCTATTATACGAAGAATATTTTTGTAGAATACTTTAACCCCTCAACTCCCTAAAAACGGGATTGTTCTACCCCTTCTTGGAGACGTTTAAAAAAAAGTGGATGTAGCGTAGTACACATAACAGATGTGAAACTTTCAGGGCAGACAAAGAAAGAGGAATAGACCCGAGAGAGAATGAGAGACAGAGAGAGAGAGAGAGAGAGAAATAATATATATCTAAATAAATTTACAACATTTGCAGAGAATACAAATAGACATAATTTACAAAAGACGGAGAAGAGTCGACCGGTGTAGGTAAACGCCGGACACAGACCATGGCAAAAATTCCCACTACTCCGAGTGTTTACCACCCGCACAAAAGCAGCCATTCCAGGATCGCAGCAACGTCTCAACTTTCCGCAAGGCAATACCAAAAAATACGACGCCGGAATGGATAGCACTTTATAGTACGCCCAAACACTAGCCAGGAGACGGAAAGAAGCGCCAAAAAATAGACACCAAGCAAAAACGCAAAAAAAAATTCGGACCAAAAAACGCCCCAAACAGTAGGCAACAAGGAAATATAACGACAAAAAGTAAGCATAAAAAATATATTTCCTAAAAGTTTGCACCAACAAACAAGCACCAAAAAGTAGGCAGTGTTATTTCTCACAATTGGCAACCACAAGGAAAAACTCAGGAAAAATAGCCTAAAGTGTATCTAAGATTTATATAAGGTATAGCTCTCTCTCTCCTTTTCCTTTACGTTACATCTTTTTTCTCTCTCGCGGAACGAAAATGCCCAAAACGTTGCATGACCTTGAAATTTTATTCTCCATTCTCGCTCGTCCATCGACGCCTAAGAAGTTTCACTTAAAAAATGTGTTGTAAGGTCGCAAGAGGGTTAAAATGTGCTAGGAAATTATGCATCGAAAAATTTTACTACGGGATTTCTCTGATAAAATCCTTGTAACGATAACATACACGTCTGCAGAAACTAAAATAGCAAATAGTTGCCCAATTCTCCTTAAATTGTGCAACAGTTTTTAATATTTTTTTAATAGAAATGAAAAAAGCTGCGTATTGGAAAATAGTTGGGGTTTTTTCAAATATTTTTGCCTAATGATATCAGCCTAAATTGATTTTATTCCTCCCCCAGACAGTCAATCTCAAACTATTGAAAGTGTTCCGTGTCCTCAAAATATGGTAACCAGATACACTAAGCAAACTAGCTGAACTATCGCATTCACTCTCATATTTTTCCTGCAGATAATACGTTTTAAGAGCGTGCAAACTATGCCAAGATAATGATAGTCATATTAGCGCCATCTATGTGTGAATTCTGTAATTCCTGGCATAGAAATAGAGAAGGTCGCCCAAGCACTGCAATGAATCTGCGAAAATACAAATATTATTTTCGCTAATGTCATAAGAAGTCAAGAAAAAAACTGCCATGTCAAATAACGAAAACAAAGTTGCGAATAATAAAATGTTGTGAATGCAGAAATTGTTGTTAAATATTTCGTTATGCATTACATTTGGGACTTTTCCACAAAAAAAAAAAAAAAATAGCGTGCCATTGATAAGCGTCCAAGTATGGCAGTATGTAAGTATGTAAGTAAGCGCGCCCACACTCACACGCATGGCTATTTTTTCTTCTTCTTCATACTTATTTTTTTATATATTTTTACCACACTTTCAAGCATTTCTGCTATGCCAACAGCTCGTTGGCGAAGAATGCAAAGTACGCAAATATGCACATAAGCACACATGCACATATTTGCATACAAGTGCTCTTACATTGTAACGCGAACAGCTTGAAAATTGTTAAAAAGCGAAAATGGAAAATTATGCAAATTTTCAATAAAAAACGCAAACGTATCGTTTTTTTTTATCATAGAAAGATGTTGAGTCAAAAATAAGAAAACAAGACTCAAAACTGGACGATGAAAAAAGTACAAATGTACAAAGTAAATTATCAAAGGAAAGTCAATTTCCATAGTCGTGTGCACCATTGCTTGTGCGGTGAAGTGTGACTGTTGCTCATATTTTCATGCATTCCTGCATTTATGATGGCCAGTAATATGTCAATTTTTTTTTATTTTAAGTTGTTTATTGTAAGAATATTTGTGTGTCAAAGGCAAATAGGTCAATCACTGACGTTATTTCTTACGGTAAGTTTCACACAATCATTAAGGTTTCTGTCTTTATCAATCAAGCAGAGCATTGCGATGGTTTGCAGCCTCAACTTAAATTTCATGCCAAGCAAATTATTTCCTATTGAGGGTAATAAGCGGAAATCTAAAGGGGTGCAATCAGGCGAATACTTGGAATGTGCGAACGAATGCCATGCAGCTCCTATACCATACGATATAATCGCATTTGGACGATGTTTGTAGTGAGGGAAGACAACTTATTTCTTCATTTACTTAAAAAATTACAAAAGAAATTTTCAAAAAATCCATTTAGTTAAGCTCACCGAAGTATGCAAAGGAAGGCTAGCATGATGCTCTACTCGCTCAAATTTCTTTTCAGCTCGCAACAAAATTTATTTGAATAAAAACCTAGCCATTTATTGAAGCCTCAACTATTAGATGGCGTCCTATAATGATATTCACGTCCCTACCAGTTAAAGTGAGATAAGAAAAAAAAAATTAAGGAAAAACACTTGTCTCCTTCCTATTTTTTAACAGGCAACCTTGGTGTGAGTTTGACAGGCAGTCAAGTGTGTGATGGTGTGAGTGCTTGGTTGTTTTGCTTAAGCGTATTCGCGGAGTTGCTGTACCAAATTTGAATTTTTATGGTAACATTAAAAATAATAGAAAAAAAGTATTGTTGGAGTCGTGTTAAACATCCTTGGTGGTACATGACCTGGCGAGTTTTAATAAACAGTTTAAACTTTTATCAGCAATATCCTTCAGAGATGAAGAGTATACTGATTCCTGGCAGTTGTAACGCGTTCTGCTTAGAGCACGGCAGTGGAAAAGGACGTGTCCTAACGTACCCCTTTCCAATTCGCATAAGTTAAACGCGTCCTTCTGGACCAATCCCATTTTAGCGGCGTGGTATGTAATGAGACAATGTTTCGGCAGAACTCCAACCAATATTTTACATCTTCCACTTCCTTTGGAGTGATACTCGTAGAATGAAGTTGGTTGTTTCATCATTATCAACATTATAGCATTACAGTGCGGGGCAAACCATTGCTTCCGTTACAATTCGCCTTTACGTCACTCGGTTATCAACTTTTCGTTTGATATCAGATATGCCCATAGCGCCAAAGTCGCCTTCAATGCCATATCTCCATCGTTTTTTCGGACGACCTCTTCTACTGTCGCCTTATGGTTTTGTTTCGACGATCTTTGTGAAAGTTATATCGTTGCTCATTTGTAAAATGGGACCGTACCATCAAATCCTTTTCGCTTTCCTGATTACGTTTGCACCCCTGATAAATGTGCCTAACACGCCTTTGTACCGTATGCGGTAACTGACGTCTTCACGTCGTACAGGTTCATATATTTTTCTCATAACCTTCTTTTCAAAACAATTTAACTGATCGATTTCTTTGGCTTTCAGAACCCAGACGTCGCACCCTTATGTGGGTGTGGGTCTTAAGACAGTTTTATGACAGTTTTGGAAATTCGATCCGTGGCCTGATTGTTGTTGGAAGCATTTCAATAATCACCAATTCTAAGATGAGGTCACTAGTCTGAAGTTCAGCCCCCTTTCGAGAATTCTCATCCTAGTACCTTTCCTTTTACTGAATTTTCTCTTTTTCTTTGGAGGTATTCAATCTCCGATCAGGCTGAGCAGCATCACCACGAGCAGGCAAAACTGGGGAGATTGGGATTGATGGATGAGAGACTTCATTGTGTTAGGTCTGTCATCGAGTTACACTTCGTTTCCCTTTGTGATGCCAAGTTAGTTGTTTTCGTGGCATTATTTTGGAAAATCTGTGAGAGGATGAGTTAGTTCCTCGTCTAGTTTCGACTTCAAAACAGAGAATGAGGGATATATGTTCAACGCAATCACACTACACAAGTGAGTGCCTCTCATTTCCCGCTATTTCTTTGTGCCCTGGTACCCATGTAAATTCTGACCTGTATATTCCTCGCGTCCGTCGTAGCCGAATGGGTTGGGGCGTGAGTACCATTCGGAACTCGGAGAAACCGGGAAAAACTCCTCATAGAACTCGTCCATTTTGGATCTAGAGTAGTGCACGCATTTCGAGCTTTCATTACATCTAATAATGCTTTAATAGCAGTTTGACTATCGATGAAGAAGTTTGTGAGAGTGTCAAGGGAAGTAAATTCCATCGCTAATTCAGCTGCTTTGCAGCAAAGATCTCGCCTTGAAATATGCTGCAGTGATTAGGAAGCCTGAAAGACATTTGGAGATCAAACAGCGGGCAGAAGACAATCGCTTCAACTCCCTCCGCCATTTTAGAGCCATGAGTAGAGAAATTGTATGCGTGGTAATCGAGCTCTAAACCCTACTGCTAGCCATTCCATTCTACTATTACTAAAAAACCAGACTTCTTGCTAAGGTTTACCAAGTATCATAGTCTGACCTTCCGTTTACGCCCTGTATGTTCTTCTTCTTCTTAATTGGCGCGATAACCGCTTACGCGATTTTGGCCGAGATTAACAAAGCGCGCCAGTCGTTTCTTTCTCGTGCTAACCGACGCCAATTGGACACACCAAGTGAAGCCAAGTCCTTCTCCACCTGATCTTTCCAACGCAGAGGAGGCCTTCCTCTTCCTCTGCTACCACCAGCTGGTACCGCATCGAATACTTTCAAAGCCGGAGCGTTTGTATCCATTCGGACGACATGACCCAGCCAACGAAGCCGCTGGATCTTTATTTGCTGCGCTATGCCTATGTCGTCGTAAAGCTCATACAGCTCATCGTTCCATCGTCTGCGATATTCGCCGTTGCCAACGTGCAAAGGTCCAAAAATCTTACGCAGAATCTTTCTCTCGAACACTCCAAGCGTCGCTTCATCGGATGTTGTCATCGTCCAAGCTTCTGCGCCATACGTTAGGACGGGCATGATGAGAGTCTTGTAGAGTGTTAATTTTGTTCGTCGAGAGAGGACTTTACTGCTCAATTGCCTACTTAGTCCAAAGTAGCACTTGTTGGCAAGAGAGATTCAACGTTGGATTTCAAGGCTGACATTGTTATCGGTGTTAATGCTGGTTCCTAAATAAACGAAGTCTTTTACAACCTCAAAATTATAACTGTCAACAGTGACGTGGGTGCCGATACGCGAGTGCGCCGACTGTTTGTTTGAAGACAGGAGGTACTTCGTTTTGTCCTCGTTCACCACCAAACCCATTCGCTTTGCCTCTTTATCCAGTTTGGAGAAGGCAGAACTAACAGCGCGGTTGTTAAGGCCGATGATGTCAATATCATCGGCATACGCCAGCAATTGTACGCTCTTATAAAAAATTGTGCCTGAGCGATTAAGTTCTGCGGCTCGTACGATGCTCTCCAACATCAGGTTAAAGAAGTCACACGACAGCGAGTCACCCTGTCTGAAACCTCGTTTGGTATCAAACGGCTCGGAGAGGTCCTTCCCAATTCTGACGGCGCTGCTGGTGTTGAGCAACGTCATCTTACATAGCCGTATTAGTTTTGCGGGGATACCAAATTCAGACATAGCGGCATACAGGTAACTCCTTTCCGTACTGTCGAATGCAGCTTTGAAGTCGACGAAAAGATGGTGTGTGTCGATTCTCCTTTCATGGGTCTTTTCCAAGATTTGGCGTATTGTGAATATTTGGTCGATGGTAGACTTTCCAGGTCTGAAGCCACACTGATAAGGTCCAATCAGTTGGTTGACGGTGGGCTTCAGCCTTTCACACAATACGCTCGCTAGAACCTTATAGGCGATATTTAGAAGACTAATCCCGCGGTAATTGGCACAAATTGCAGGATCGCCCTTCTTATGGATTGGGCAGAGCACACTTAAATTCCAATCGGCAGGCATGCTTTCATCCGACCATATTCTGCATAGGAGCTGATGCATGCACCTTACCAGCTCCTCGCCGCCATGTTTGAATAGCTCAGCCGGCAGTCCGTCGGCGCCCGCGGCTTTGTTGTTCTTTAGCCGTGATATTGCTATTCTCACCTCGTCATGGTCGGGTAACGGAACGACAACTCCGTCGTCAACGATTTGGGTATCGGGATCTTCACATTCTCTATGACATGCGCAGCTGTCACCGTTTAACAGGTGCGAGAAGTGTTCCCTCCATAATTTAAGATTGCTCTGTACGTCAGTCACCAGATCGCCGTCTTTGTTCTTACAGGGCAACGCCCCGGTCTTAAAACCTTCTGTAAGCCGCCGAACTTTCTGGTAAAATTTTCGGGCGTTGTTCTTATTGGCCAGCATCTCAAGCTCCTCGCACTCACGTATTTCGGCCTCTCGTTTCTTCTGTCGGATAATACGTCTCTCTTCCTTTTTTAGCTCTCTGTAGCGATCCCAAATGGCTCGCGTTGCGCCCGATCGCAGCGTGGCTCTATAGGCGGCATCCTTACTTTCTGCGGCAGCATGACATTCCTCGTCGTACCAATTGTTTTTTCGGGCTCGCCGGAATCCGATTTCTTCTTCGGCGGCGGTACGTAGGGAACGAGAAATGTTGCTCCATTGCTCGCGCATGCCGGTGTGTTGGGCAGTGCTCTCCGAGAGCAGGAGTGAGAGTCGAGTGGCGAATCTTCTGGCTGTCTGTTGTGATTGCAGCTTTTCGATGTCGAACATTCTTTGCGTAGGTAGATGTACGTTTTTTGCTGCACAGAGGCGTGTGCGCAGTTTGGCTGCAACGAGGTAATGATCCGAGTCGATATTGGGTCCTCGGATCGTACTTACATCTAATACACTAGAAGCGTGTCTTCCATCTATCACAACATGATCGATCTGGTTTCGCGTTTTTCGATCTGGAGACAGCCAGGTAGCTTGGTGAATCTTCTTATGCTGGAATCTGGTGTTACAGACTACCATGTTTCGGGCCCCGGCGAAGTCGATCAGCCTCTGTCCGTTACCGGATGTTTCGTTGTGCAGGCTGAATTTTCCGACTGTGGGACCAAAAATTCCCTCCTTGCCCACCCTGGCGTTGAAGTCGCCAAACACGATTTTTATGTCGTGGCGGGGCAGCGCTCATAGGAACGTTCCAAGCGCTCATAGAAAGAATCCTTGGTCGCATCGTCCTTCTCTTCCGTCGGGGCATGGGCGCAAATTAGCGAGATGTTGAAGAAACGGGCTTTGATGCGGATTGTTGCGAGACGCTCGTCCACCGGAGTGAACGACAGTACTTGGCGACGAAGTCTCTCTCCCACAACAAATCCGACATCGAATTTGCGCTCCTTTACATGGCAGCTGTAGTAGACGTCGCAAGATCCTATGTTTTTCTTACCTTGCCCCGTCCATCGCATCTCTTGGATGGCAGTGATGTCAGCCTTTACTCTCACGAGGACATCAACCAGCCGGGCAGAGGCACCTTCCCCATTAAGGGACCGGACATTCCAGGTGCATGCCCTCAAATCGTATTCCTTATTTCGTTTGCAGGGGTCGTCATCAGTGTTGGAAGTTCTCATCCGAGGCTTTGTTGCTGTTTTCATTGGGGGGGCTTTTTAAGTGGCGGGCCCCAAACCCACCGCACAACCAGCTATGCTGGGATGCTTCGCCTTCTCACTTTAGCTCACTCCCGAACGGGTGTTCGGAAGCTAACCAGAGGATACGTGGGCTAATCCCGGACGTTGTGAGCTGCTTGAACCATATGTAGAAGAATCGTCCTGGCCACTCCCAAGTGAATGGCGATCAGTAACTTTCCCCACTTGCGTGGACTTCTATACATGGAACCATCCTCCACGCCCTGTATGTTACGGTGACCAAAAATCCTTTGTGAGAATTGTCCAGTCATTCTTAGGCTTAGTACAGATCTTTGGCTGAGTTTCTTACTACCAATTTGATTAGATGTCATTCGAGAAGTCTTTATGTTACCGCTGTTGGAGTTGTGTTCATACGTTGCAATCCTTTGCACGCTCTCCAATCACGTGAGTACTGGCTTCTTGCAAGCAGCGACTAAAGAGGAATTTGAAATGAACTCTACCGGCTTAGAACACAAGAAGTACGCTGGCAGAGACATCTGAAGTGTAATACTACGGTAAAAAATCTATAGGCCTATAAGGAAAGCACCGACGCCCACAAGTGCTATAGAGATACCGGGAGAAGTTTAGGTCTACTTTACTTCGTATGAGTAACTGGTGAAAATTTGCAAAAAATAGAGGCAAATGGCGAACTTTTTGTTTTCGCTCTCAATCGACGAAAGCTTCAAGTACCAAATAAGACGTTTACGAGGGGTGCCTTTTATATGTCGGGATTAGAGAACAAAAACAAATTTTAATCATCGAAAATCACTTTATTGTTTTTCAAAATATTCTCCATGAAGATCTATACACTTTTGCATGCGTTTGAACCAATTGTCGAAGCACTTTTGCCACTCTGAATGAGGCACCTTCAAAACATGCATTCTGAATGCCGCAACCGCTTCTTCAGGTGTCGAAAAACGTCGACCTCTCAGTTTGTTTTTTACGTACGGGAATAAAAAGAAGTCATTCGGTGCCAAGTCAGGACTATACGGCGGATGACCCATTAATTCGATGTTTTGGGTGCTCAAAACTGCAGTTGTTTGAGCCGATGTGTGAGAGCTCGTATTGTCCTGGTGAAGAGTAATCCGTCTTTGGCGATTGGTTTTCCTAATTTCTTGGAAGACAACTGGCAGACAAATGGTTACATACCACTCAGAATTAACTGTTCTGTGTTGTTCTAGTGGTACGGTTGCGACATGTCCAGTTTTTCCGAAAAAACAGGCGACCATTTGCTTGTAAGTGCTTCGTGCGCGAACAACTTTTGTTGGATTTGGCTCATCTTGAAACACCCATACAGTCGACTGCTTTTGAGCATTTCTTCGACCAATCGGCACGAGCCTTCATTTGAGTGATTGACAAATTGTGTGGATCCAACGCGAACAAATTTTTTTGACAGTCAAATGTTTACGCAATATTGAATGTATGCTGGTCCCACTAATGCCTAAGATTGTCTCAATCTCACAATAGGTCACATGACGATCTTGCAATATCAGTTCGCGCACAGCATCAATGGTTTTCGGAACAACAACTGATTTTGGACGACCTTCACGAAATTCGTCTTGGAGCGAACTACGACCACGATTGAATTCACCATACCATCGATAAACACTGGTCCTTGATGGAGTTTCATCGCCAAAAAATAAATTAAGTTCATCCATGCTATGTTGCTGAGTTAATCCACGTCGAAAGTTGTAAAAAATAATCGCACGAAAATGTTCACGATTTAATTCCATTTTTGGACCGAGATGAATCTTTTAAGTTACTGTAAACAACACAAGTAGCGTTGGTATTTCAAAACGTTCTGAGTACATAAAAGCCAAAAAATGTCAAACTTTGCGATACAGCTGTCAGTTGCCAGATTGCAACACCAGGGTTGCCAAATCCTGCCAAACAAAAGGCACTCCTCGTAATACTAAATAAAAAAGCAGCATTTTCTTAAAAAAACAAACCTCGAAAACTACATTTAGATTTTTGCAAAAAGTTATCTGGGTTAAAAAAAAAAAATGTCTGACATTTCCGTTTTACGGTGAGTTGTTGTGGTTGCCAACTCAGATCATAGAATAAGTGCACGGAATGCCAAGTTGAAAGGGAAGTAATGCTTTATCAGATATTTCCACTGTGTATCATCTGTCAAAAAATAAGAAAACTCATACCAGAAAAATTTGATAAGTTAACTGAATTCCCATCATCAAATGCAATTTAATTCAAATTTCTCCCTTTAAAATACCCAACACCACAAAGGAAATAACCAAAGCTTCATTCAAAAGAATGCATCAAAAGTGTTGACATTGGGGGGTCAAAGGCACCATTTCTCATGTATGTATGTATTAGTGTACAAGCACTCAATGTGAGGAGATGTATGTTCGTGTACCCACAGGCCTTACACTTTAATTTCCCGCTGTCAGTGTGTGATTGGATGTTGTGCATATGTATGAGTTTAGTTTCATATGTGGCAAAAAGGCATTTGAAGAAGTAAGAGCTCTAGCGGAAATGGATAGCAGAGGTACACCAATAACTCAACACAGACAAACGTGTTTACATACATGAGCTACGTGTGCCTTTCAGTCCATGCGTGAGTAGGTTTAGTGCTGGTGCCGCTTGGCGAGAAATTCTCGTATGTGCAAAAACTGCAGAAGGATAAAAAATTTGATGTTGGTATACAGTCTAAGCTCACAGCCACATATGCGTACACCACTTACATACACCCTCAGACATCGTATATCTGTAGTCATGTGGAAAAGCAAATGCAGCCGTGGGCCTGTTATTGCACTTAGGTGGCCAGTATAAGCTCAGCCGAAACATAATGGCTCAAACTATTTTTTGTTGGACCCTACGAAAGCGAAATAGGCTAAATTTCGAGCTATGGTGACCAGTTTGATTGTTATACGCTTTTTGTTGCTATTGTTACCAAAAAAATTGTCCACTCTGTCATCATGGGCGCACCACAATCGGCTAAAGTCGTGCCACAACATGGATTCAGCCAACCGAATTCGCACCTTCAAATATATAGTGTGTCACTGTAGTGATCATGAGAAAAATTTATAAAATAAGGAAAAATATGGATATTTTTTATTTCAAACAAAATCGAAATTTTTTTGAAACAGTATTTTTTGAAAAATATTTTCTTATTTATTTATATATTTTTTCAATAGAAGTGCTTTCTACTTCCACGTACCAAAAACTATTCATATTTCCAAAGGTCTTCTCTTTCATTCGGTGCCCAAATCATTATATCGGGTAAACTTTAAATTTGTATTAGCCTCTTTACTTTTCTAAACCTTCCAAAGCATAAGGTTTTTATTTTAAATTTAAAACTAATTTTTACTTGAATGTAATTTACCATTTTAAATTCTTTTACTGTTCCATTTGAAATTTTAATTTTGATTTCATTTTCAATTTTATTTTTTTTTAGTTATAAATTTAATTTTAGTCTTGAAGTTTATTGAAATATTAATTTTAATTTTAATTAAAACTGAATTTTTTTACTTTAAATTTAAATTTATTTTTATTTAAATTTTTCTAACTTTAATTCCAAAACTAGTTCATATTTTAATTGAAATTTTAGTTTTTTGTTTTAACCCTTAACGGCCCCCTCTATGGGGACATAGTACTTATGCGATAGAAAACGAAAGGACCCAATACGGGTATATGAAAATAGTTCAGTTTTCATTTCATTTATTTATCATTGCTGTATCATTGCCACTTATTCACCACATATTTTGGCCAAGAGTTATCACCAACAAAAATCTTTTAAATATTTTAAGGTGCAAGCCCATCGCAGCTGATATCAAAGAAAGGAAATGGCTTTGGATTGGGCACACCTTGCGCAAAGAAGACAATGACATCGCAAAGATGACCCTAGAATAGAATCCACAAGGCCCCTGAAGAAGAGGACGACCACGAACAACTTGGATGCGATCAACACACGCGGAATACCAATCAAGATGTTCCTGGCATGAAATTCGAAAAATTGCACAAGATCGCTCACGTTGGTCTGAGTTTGTTTCCGCCCTATGCTCTGATTAAGAGCGGTATTTCCTCATATAACTACAGGGTTGCCCATATTCGACGAACCCGACGGATTTCGATGACTCTTTGGGCCAATTCCAATCGACGAGGCATGTGCGCGGGCAAGAATCTTTGCGTCAATTGAATCTTATATGGCAATAAATGCAAATCAATGCAGATAATTCGTTTTAAAGTGGTCCGAGCAATGCCCAACTACTGAGAACGGCGATTTTGGGATGTCCTTGGCGACGTCTCAACACTGGCCCGTACAAGAGCAATATTCTCATCCGATCGCCTTGGTCGCATCACCAGTCGAAATCTTTCGTACGAACGCTTAATGGTGTTTTTAGAAGGCGCACTTTTCACATTATTTAATTTTTTATATGCACATTGAGTTTTCACAATTGACTTCTTTTGATGAATGTAAATTTCAACACTTTTTAAATTTTACTTTTATTTTAATTTTATTTTAATTTTAATTTTAATTTTAATTTTAATTTTAATTTTAATTTTAATTTTAATTTTAATTTTAATTTTAATTTTAATTTTAATTTTAATTTTAATTTTAATTTTAATTTTAATTTTAATTTTAATTTTAATTTTAATTTTAATTTTAATTTTAATTTTAATTTTAATTTTAATTTTAATTTTAATTTTAATTTTAATTTTAATTTTAATTTTAATTTTAATTTTAATTTTAATTTTAATTTTAATTTTAATTTTAATTTTAATTTTAATTTTAATTTTAATTTTAATTTTAATTTTAATTTTAATTTTAATTTTAATTTTAATTTTAATTTTAATTTTAATTTTAATTTTAATTTTAATTTTAATTTTAATTTTAATTTTAATTTTAATTTTAATTTTAATTTTAATTTTAATTTTAATTTTAATTTTAATTTTAATTTTAATTTTAATTTTAATTTTAATTTTGGTTGGTTGGTTGGTTTAAGGGTGACCCCGCATCGGAGTACCACATAGACCGCAAGTTGGGTCCGTTGTGTTGCCCTAGAGCTCATTATTTTAAATGATTTCCCCACCTAACCGAGATTTTTATTGTGGATTTTGATCAAAGATATTAATTCGTTTCGAAAATTTGATGAGAGATTCGATTTTCAGGTCCGAGAGTACTGAAAGATTGTCAATTGTTGGAGAGCCTAGAAGAGCGAGTCGACTTCTGGCTAGACCCGGACAACTGCACAGCAAATGTCTGCTCGATACTTCCTCATCTTCGTCCTCGCAGTATCTGCACAGGTCGTTCTGAGGAACCCCGAGCCGACGTGCGTGAGTGCCCAAAAGGCAGTGGCCGGTGATAAGAGATATTATATGCCTTAGTTCGTGTTTCGAAAGACTTATAAGGGTTTTTGTCTGTTTCAGATTGTAGTATGGCCAGATTCGTCTGGTCGTAACGCAAGTAGTTGCCACTGTGAAATTCTCGATCAATGAGTAATTTACATGTTGAGAGCGGAATGTGGATTGTGGGTAAGTCACTAACATTTGATTGCGCAGCCCCAGCTCTTGCGAGCTCATCAGCTTTGCAGTTACCTTCGAATCCACTGTGACCCGGTATCCAGATAACTTGGACAGAATTCTGAACACTTATCTCGTTAAGAGATAAGAGACAGGATCGAACCACATCTGAGTGGGTATAAGAGGAGCTGAGTGCTCGAACGGCCGCTTGACTGTCGGTGAAAAAGCGGATATCCTCTAGTGATATTCTATTTTCTAAGAGAGTTTTCGCAGCATACCAGATAGCGCATACTTCCGCTTGGAATACGCTGCAGTAGTCGGGTAATCTAAATGATAGATTGATTGAGATTGGATGATAGAGATTGGAAAAGATTCCAAATCCCACTTTGCCGTCTTGTTTTGAACCATCTGTATATATAATCAGCGGGCCATCGATTTCGGTTAGATTTGTCTTCCATTCTTCCCTAGTTGGGAGTGAACAGGAGAATAGCAAGGGTGGTGATGGAAGACTTACATGATAGTCTATGTCGGGAGAGATAACAGTGTTCCTGTTCAGTATGGCTGAATGGGCAAGATACCTATTCCATTTCGATATGGCATTCATGCGTGTCGCTGCTTTCGCTGCAATCGCTTTGCCAGCCAGATCGATAGGGAACAAGTGAAGCAACGTATTTAGAGCCTTAGTAGGTGTTGTACTTAAGCATCCTGTTATCAGGAGGCAGGCTGTTCTTTGAACTCGATCAATTGTGGCTACTCTGCACCGTTTATCGAGTGCTGTCCACCATACAACCACACCGTAGAAGAGTATCGGTTTGATGATCGAGGTGTATATCCAATAAATGATCCGAGGTGAAAAACCCCAGGTTTTGCCTATAGCTTTCTTACAAGTATAGAGAGCTATAAAAGCTTTTTTACATCTGTTTTCGATGTTCAATTTCCAACTCAACTTCTTATCTAGAATAACTCCTAGATATTTAGCTGAATCAGATAGGAGTAATGATTCCCCTTTTAAAGTTATTGTTTGCAGTGGAGGAGATTGTTGTTTCCTATTGAAGAGAACAAGATCTGTCTTTGCTGGATTCGCATTTAGTCCGCTTTCGGTGCACCATTTTGACAGAATATTGATTGAGCGTTGCATGAGCTCAGTGAGGGTATTCAGGTGTTTGCCTGACACGCAGAGTGCAATATCATCTGCATAGGCTACAACCTTGCAGCCTGCTTTTTCGAGATTTCGAAGCAAACTGTTTACAGCGAGATTCCAGAGAAGGGGTGAAAGTACTCCGCCTTGAGGAGTGCCTTTGACGGCGTACATTCTCATGCGGCTTAACCCAAGCTCTGAAGTGATTATTCTATTTTGGAGCATTTGTTCGATCATCTTTCGGATGGAGTAATTAATACCCAATTTGGCAATTTCAGACAAAATAGCGTTGGGTTCAATATTATTAAAAGCACCTTCTATGTCCATAAATGCGACAAGAGAGTACTCCTTATTGTGAAGGGAAGTTTCCACTGTTTGCACCAGTGAATGAAGTGCCGTTTCAGTCGATTTCCCTTTAGTGTAGGCATGTTGGGCCTCAGAGATCAACTTAGTATCAAGTTGGGTTTTGATTTGCTCATCTAAGACTTTTTCAAAAGCCTTTAAGCAAAAAGAGGTTAGGCTAATGGGCCTGAAGTCGTTTGGTTTGCAGTGTGAAGGCTTCCCCGTTTTCGGAATGAATACTACCTTCGATTTCTTCCAAATTGTCGGGAGGTAAGAGAGGTTTAAACACTTGTTAAATATCCTTGTTAACCAAGGCAGTAGAACTTCCAGTCCTTCTTGAAGTTCTGCTGGAATGATGTTGTCAGGACCTGGTGATTTAAATTTTTTAAAGCTTAGTATTGCTGTAGAGATGCTATTAGAGCTGATTAGATCTGATCTATTCCCATAATTACTCTGAAGAGTACTGGGAAGTGCAGGTAAGTTGGCAACACAGCCTGGAAAGTGAGATTCTAGAAGTATTCTAAGAGTGTGGTCAGTTGAAGTAGTCCAAGTTTCATCTTGAGTCATGATAAAACTGGGAGAGACTGGGTTTGAAGCAAGAATCTTGCGTAGCCTGCTTACTTCTGAAGTGTTCTCTAATTCTTGAGTGTATGATCGCCAGGATGTGCGTTTTGCACTTCTGACGGCTTTCTTAAAGTCTTTGAGACATTGTCGATATTCTTCCCATTCGTCTGTTATTTTAGATTGGTTAAAGAGTTTTCGAGTTCGATTGCGAAGTTCTGAGATTTCTGGAGTCCACCAAAAAGGTTTATGCTTACCTCCTGTTTTCGTCAGGGGGCAAGATTGTCGTGCTGCGCTTTGACACGTCTTCGTTATCATGTTGACAGCGTTTTCGATATCGTTTTTATTTGCCATTTCAAACTGCCTGATATCAGGAAGTCCATTGGCAAGATGTTCTTTATATTTAATCCAATTCATACGTTTTTTGTTAAGGTACTTCATGGGTTTTGCCGTTTCGGCTTTTAAAGTGAATGTTATATATTGGTGGTCGGAAAAAGAGTGCTGTTTATCAACGCTCCAGTCCTGCACCAGTTGTGTACATGATTCGCTAGCAAGAGTAATATCGAGTACCTCTCTTCTAGACGAGTTAAGAAACGTAGGGACATCACCTTTATTACATATATCAAGCTTATTCGCTAGAATGTAGTCAAAGAGTTGCTCACCTCGTGTGTTGTTGTTTGTACTACCCCAAACAATATGATGGGCATTAGCGTCTGCTCCAATAATGATGCGTTTCTGCTTCAGATGCGCCGTATTGACGAGCCTTCTCACTGCTTCAGGAGGAGGCGCCTCCGCTGCGTCGTAAGGCATGTAAGCCGACACAATCCAGATCGGGCCGTGGACAGCTTCAACCTCTATGGCAGTAGTGTCAGCGTTGCTAAAGGGAAGAAGAAAAGCATTAATATGTTTTCGAATGAGAATACAAGAGCGCGATCTAACGTTAGCCTCACCTTGAAACAAGGTGTAGTGCCTATCTTTCAGGCCGCATATCTTGTTGCTTGATATCCAAGGTTCTTGGATGAGAATGATGTCTTCTCTGAGGTCAGAGAGACGAAGAATGAGGGCTGCCGAGGCAGCCTTAGAGTGGTGCAGATTAATCTGCAGCACTTTTAGACGCACATTCAATGACTGTGTCGTTCGCGTCATCACTGCTATCTAGAAGTCTATCCTCGTCCCCGAGTTGAATGTTAAATAAGTGTCCCACAAGTTCGCTGTTCGATTCCGAGTCGGACTCAATCGTCGAAGCTTGTGAGAGAGGCTTATCGACATCCATCTTGGGGACCGCCGTACTCTCTTCGCTGGGTGCGAGGAGATTTTTCGGCTGATAGGTCCAAATGGTAGTGGTGATGAACCCGAACGCCACAATCCCCTTGCGGTCGTCCAGTGCTTTAACGCTTTCCTGGTCCAGGAGCAGCGTGATATGCCTGGAGTTTCCTGAAGGCTCTTCCACCTTAACTACCCTCCAGTTTTCGGTGGGTAGGTTCGGGTTTCCGATCTTCAGTAGCTCCAGAATAGTTTCCGGATCGGATGGCTCTAGAGGTACTCTTGCTCTGCCGCGTGGTTGGTTTGGTATTTCGCTCTTATTGACGAGCTTAAGATTCGCCCCGGGCCATACCTCGCCGAGTCGGTCGAGGGCCATGCCGTACAGGTTGACAGAACGTTGATCCGAGCACGCGATCAACTTGACCCTTGCCTGGAACCATCCCGCGTCAGAGCAGAAAGGAGGAGGCCCTGGGTTCTGTTTCAGAACGTCCAGGTATCCCAACTGAAGTTTTCTCTCCACAATCTTCCAGTTTGATGGAGAGATGAAACCGTCAGGGTGGCTCTTATCCACCACCGCCATGACCAGACTATCTCTGGCAACTTCGCAGAACTTGCGTATTTTGACCTCAGAGGAAGCTTTGTGCTTCTTGGGGTCGTTGGAGCTATGAGGATCCTCTGAAGACCGCTGCCGCTTAGCTGCACTCGGTTTTTCTTTGGACGCCTCATGCTTCAGAAGGAATTCCCGGGCCCAATCGAGAGTTGCCCTTTGTTGGTCGGACAGCTCCTCCTCAGGGGTTTTGCCGAGCTTTTCCATAAGGAAAGTGGCGCGTCTTTTGTCTCTATATCGACGGAGATGAGGAGGGACAGGTTTTTTGGAGACTTCTGTCCGATTAGTTTTCCCAGTTTCTGGCAAAACAGTTTTGGTTATTGTTTGTTTCTCCGCAGCCGAATCGGTTTTGGAGGAAGAAGCCACAAGAGAATGCGGTGGTGTCTCTTTGACGGTTTTGCTCTTAGTGAGCACTTTCGACACCGAAGGGGTGGTTTTTGACCCCGCCATAAGTTTGGTGGAGCCAAGAGGTCTTCCACGTCGGGAAGGAATTTTTTGTTGCGTTGTTTGTTTTTTGTTTGTATTATTCATTTTTGCGGGGCGGTCACTCAGCTGACGAGTCAGCAGTCGTAACCAGAGATATTAGTAGGGAAATAATGGGGTTCGCCACGCCAGAGCCCTATGCCGTGGTAAGTCTAATTTAAACTGGGGTGCGACAGGTGCCCCAGAGTCCGCATACTAGCGACTTAGCTCACCCTAAGCCATGCATCCCTCGGCGTATGCTGTTCCACCTTGGATTGGTAGCCTTTGATATAAGGAAGTGGCCTTCTCCCCGTGAGTCCATGTTTACTCCATTCGTCTTAGCAGAGACATGACCTACTAATACGAGTGGCTTCTCGCCTTCCACCGAAGTGGATATGGGTCACTGCCAGCAATTATGGCAGTTACGGCACGCGTGCAGTAACACTGCACTACATGTTGTTCCCCCTACCATAGTTGTTGGTTGACGAGAACTAGGCTGGTTCGCGAGTAGGCTTTTACCGAGGCTATGACCTACTTAACCACAGAAGATAACTGTGGCGTACCCTATCCACCACCTGGGACGCGCCGCAATAGGTGCCCAACCAAAGGGAATTTTAATTTTAATTTTAATTTTAATTTTAATTTTAATTTTAATTTTAATTTTAATTTTAATTTTAATTTTAATTTTAATTTTAATTTTAATTTTAATTTTAATTTTAATTTTAATTTTAATTTTAATTTTAATTTTAATTTTAATTTTAATTTTAATTTTAATTTTAATTTTAATTTTAATTTTAATTTTAATTTTAATTTTAATTTTAATTTTAATTTTAATTTTAATTTTAATTTTAATTTTAATTTTAATTTTAATTTTAATTTTAATTTTAATTTTAATTTTAATTTTAATTTTAATTTTAATTTTAATTTTAATTTTAATTTTAATTTTAATTTAAATTTAAATTTAAATTTAAATTTTAATTTTAATTTTAATTTTAATTTTAATTTTAATTTTAATTTTAATTTTAATTTTAATTTTAATTTTAATTTTAATTTTAATTTTAATTTTAATTTTAATTTTAATTTTAATTTTAATTTTAATTTTAATTTTAATTTTAATTTTACTTTTAATTTTAATTTTAATTTTAATTTTAATTTTAATTTTAATTTTAATTTTAATTTTAATTTTAATTTTAATTTTAATTTTAATTTTAATTTTAATTTAAATTTAAATTTAAATTTTAATTTTAATTTTAATTTTAATTTTAATTTTAATTTTAATTTTAATTTTAATTTTAATTTTAATTTTAATTTTAATTTTAATTTTAATTTTAATTTTAATTTTAATTTTAATTTTAATTTTAATTTTAATTTTAATTTTAATTTTAATTTTAATTTTAATTTTGATTTTAATTTTAATTTTAATTTTAATTTTAATTTTAGTTCTTATTTTAATTTTTATTTTTATTTTTATTTTAATTTTATTTTAATTTAGATTTAATGCTTTGGCTTTAATTAATTTTTCTTGGTTTTAATTTTTTTTAAAGCATTCAACGCGTTGTAAATTGTTATATCTCGAAGCTCTAGTTTGGTTATTAGTACTGAAGATAACTCCGGGCTCAAATTTGCCTTTCAGCATTTTTTACTTTTCCCCCCCTTTGCATTTTTCTCTCCAATATAAATTTGTAACAAAAAGAAGATAATACTAAAGTTATATGCAGCAATGCATATAAATATTATATTTCAATGCAATGAACACTCAGCCGTCTGGTTACTATAAAAGGCGATTTTATCAAACCACTAGTAGCTGATGCCTCGAAAGCTGTTTTGAATCTTTAGTTTGGGGCAATTCAAAAAAATCTAAAAATAAATTTCAAAGGACTATTATAGTTGTTGTTACAGCAAAACAATTTCTCTTAATAATCTACTTAAAATGCTGGACAACAGGCCATCCTTAGCCAATTACAAACCCGCGTCCGATTTATTACCTTCCTTTGGAAGAAAATTATTAGCAAGTACGAAAATAATCGACTCGATGAATAGTTTCGCAGCTCACTGTGACCATACGCCATCCAAATGACTGTGAATTCATATCGTTTCGTGTCGTGTCGTACATGAACCGTGACACATACACGCACACACGCACAGTCAACGTAACAAATGACTAAAAATAGTTCCTTTGCTCAGTGCGTAGAAAAAGTTAAATAAGAATTGGTGTTTTTTTAGTTTTTAGTTGCTTTTCTCATTCAAAAAACTTTTTAGCATATTAGCCAGCTTTTTTCGCCGCCATTTCCACTGCGAATGCATCAACTTTATTCTAATCCTTATGCTAGACAAAGGCAACGCCAAAGCCAAATGCCACGCAAAGGGCACACATACATACGTATACACACCCCCATATACGTACATTTATATATGTTTGTATATGCGTAAATGCACAGCGACTTTTCGTTAACGGTTAAGCCTTATTTATTTCCAACCATAAATAACTGTTAACGAATGAAAATTTTCACTAACGTAATTCTAACGTCTGGCGGCAGTGAGGAGCTGTGGGCGAAAGTCAGGGCAAATGCAAAAGATGAAAGGAGCATTGTTGATTAGTGTTGTTGCTGCCAAAAAAGAAATGTACGATTCACTCAGCTACGCTTGTGACGTTGGAATTTACATAAGGAGATATGTAAACGTGTATGTGTGTGTGTGTGTGCCTGCATGCAGTTGAAATGAGTTTCAGCTTAGCTTGGCTAAGCTTTGTTTGGCTTGACTTTAGGTTTTGGTATTACCTCATTGCTAGTGGTGGGTGCCTTTTTCTGCTGTTTCTTTCGTGGATTTTTTTTTTGTACTTTCAGAAATTTATTGCACTCAATGTGAAGTCAGCAGTAGGCTACCTAGGCGCACTTTAACATGGCTGAGGTCACCGGAAGTACTTAATGGAACGAGATGGGAGTTCAAAAAACGTAGAATTTTCCAGTGACATTTTCTATGTTATAATAAATTTTGTAGAAAAATGGAAAATATTTATTCAAAGCACAATTTTAATCTTAATTTTAATTCAAATTTTAATTCTTATCTTAATCAAGATTTTAATTTTAATTTTGATCTTAATTTTAATGTTAACTCTAGTTTTAATTTTATTTGTAGTTCTGATTATAGTTTTTTTTTTAATTTCAATTTTTGTAAGAGTTAGATTTTTTAATTTAAATTTCAATTCTCAATTTAGTTTTCATTTTAATTTGTGTAAGTATTTTATTTTATTTTTAATTTTGATTTAATTTTTATTTAAATTTTTGTAAGAATTATAGTTTTAATTCAAATTTCAATTCACATTTTAGTTTTTAATTATTTAAACTTTTGTAAGAATTTAAACTTTATTTTTAAATCTGATTTATGTTTCCTGATTTTTGTAAGAATTTAAATTTTATTTTTAATTCTGATTTTGGTTGGTTGGTTGGTTTAAGAGTAAGCCCGCGTCGGAGTGCCACATAGACCGCAAGTTGGGTCCGTGGTGTCGTGGGTCGTTGGTTGTGTTGCCCTAGAGCTCATTATGTTATATGATTTCCCCACCTAACCGAGATTTTTATTGTAGATTTTGGTCAAAGATATTAATTCGTTTCGAGAATTTGATGAGAGATTCGATTTTCAGGCCCAAGAGTACTGAAAGATTGTCAATTGTTGGAGAGCCTAGAAGAGCGAGTCGACTTCTAGCTAGACCGGGACAACTGCACAGCAAATGTCTGCTCGATACTTCCTCATCTTCGTCCTCGCAGTATCTGCACAGGTCGTTTTGAGGAACCCCGAGCCGACGTGCGTGAGTGCCCAACAGGCAGTGGCCGGTGATAAGAGATATTATATGCCTTAGTTCGTGTTTCGAAAGACTTATAAGGGTTTTTGTCTGTTTCAGATTGTAGTATGGCCAGATTCGTCTGGTCGTAACGCAAGTAGTTTCCACTGTGAAATTCTCGATCAATGAGTAATTTACATGTTGAGAGCGGAATGTAGATTGTGGGTAAGTTACTAACATTTGATTGCGCAGCTCCAGCTCTTGCGAGCTCCTCAGCTTTGCAGTTACCTTCGAATCCACTGTGACCCGGTATCCAGATAACTTGGACAGAATTCTGAACACTTATCTCGTTAAGAGATAAGAGACAGGATCGAACCACATCTGAGTGGGTATAAGAGGAGCTGAGTGCTCGAACGGCTGCTTGACTGTCAGTGAAAAAGCGAATATCCTCTAGTGGTATTCTATTTTCTAAGAGAGTTTTCGCAGCATACCAGATAGCGCATACTTCCGCTTCTGATTTTAGATTTGTTTTTATTTTTATTTAAATTTTTGTAAGAAGTTAAATTTTATTTTTAATTCTGATTTAATTTTTATTTCAATTTTTGAAGAATTATAGTTTTAATTTAAATTTCAATTCTCATTTTATTAAATTTTATTTTTAATTCTGATTTATTTTTGCTTATTTTTGCTAGAATTTCAATCTAAATTTTTTTGTTAATTCTGATTTTAGCTTTGTTTTTTATTTTTATTTAAATTTAAGTAAGAATTTTACTCCGTTTTTAATTCTGATTTAATTTATTTTTTTATTTAAATTTTTGTAAGAATTTTAGTTTTGTTTTCAATTTTTGATTTTAATTAATAATTTTTATTTTTTATATATATTTATTTAAATTTTTGTAAAAATTTTAGTATGATTTATGTTTTTATTTTTATTTTCATTTGAATTTTTGTTTAAGTTTTAATTTCCGTTACACTCATATTTGGTGTTGGAAATTTAATCTTAATTTTCATATCGGACAATCATTTCAGGTATCTGATGACTGACGGCGGCTTTTTTCTCTCTCCGAAACGCATACTAAGTCTTCAAAGCTCCATTTTTAGCCGATAGAATAAAAAGGAATTTCAACTTAATTCGAATCCTCAATCCTTAAATCTCAGTGGAGTGTAGCAGTGAACCGTTGAAAACCCAAACTAAATGTCAAAAGCAATATCATACAACATACTATGGTAACATACCATATGACTCAACAATGGGTATTTAATAGAGAAAATGAAACTAGTCCGAGAGAGCCCAGACTTGGACTAGATGCATAATGACTAGTAAGCAGTGTATGTAAAATGAAAATCAAATAGAAAAGAAATCAAAACTATTGTTCTTATTGTTTTTTTTTTAAATACCAGAATGTGTTTGAAGTTATTTTCATGTAGTTACAGCACAAAAACAATTTCAATTAAAGTGGAACTACAATAGCCTAAACCAGATTGGATAAACCAAAAAACCAAAATGGATGATAAATTTTGCGTCCTCTGCTTTCTTAGTATTAAGAACTAAGTAGGTTAAGAATAGTACTATGTTCGGACGATGTATGTGCGCTAACATCGGATAAATCGCTAAGAAGGCTGTATGAAAGTGTAGATAATTCTGGGAAAAATCAACGACTGTGGCACGCGACAAGGTCTTTCCGTAAATCCGTACAAAACAACCTTAGTCTTGTTCACAAGAAAACGGAAACTGGATGAGCTCAGTCTTTCAGCACTGAAAGGCGTGAAACACTGTCTCTCTGAGAAAGTTAAAAATCTAGGAGTAATCTTGCTGACTTGTGGAACAGATGACTCGCTGAAGGTGGATCGCACATTAACGATTGTTCAACAATGTTATAGAGCCTTTGACAAAAGTTGGTATCTGAAATCTACTGTGGTCTAATGGATATACACAGCACTTATCAGACCAACCATCATTTGTGTCTCTGTGGTTTGGCAGCGACGGACTATAGTTAAATGCACACTTCGGGAACTCTACAGGCTGCAAAGAAGTAAATGTTTATGCATTACAGGTGCCATGAGGACAACCTCCGCACAGTGTGACTTTTTTCACTTTTAGGATGCCAAAATTAATAACAGCCAAACCAATGGAGCAATTCATTTCAAATTTTGTAGTGTGGTTGCAGATACCTAAAACTGATTTGAGAATAAAAATGGGCGTGATACGCCCACTTTTTCTCCTTGCCCACATATAAGGTAAAATTTCACATAATCATATTTTCTACTTTAAAAGCATTTTCCAGTGCCAATTTAAATACAAATTGTTTAGATTTCTTAAATTTAGCTTAGAGGCTTATGACTAATATTTAAAAGATTTCATTCAGCCCTTGGGTACCTTTTTATACTACATTATACTGATCAATGAAGGAGATAATCACAAATTGTTTCAATGATAAATATGTCACTAATCTTTATTTTATTAATAGTAAGCCAATAAACAGTTTCTAAAGATTAAACATAACAAAACATAAACACTTATTCGAAAGCAATTATTCATAATACTTCTTCCTGGGCCAGCAATGCAATTACATCTTGAGGCAAAGTCCCGCGCTTGGTTTTCGATGGATTACGTAAGCTGCAAATGTAGGGATCTGATGATATTTGAAGCCTGTGCAATAAATCCTCATTGGTTTGAGGTCGTGAACTTTTCATTGTATACCATTCGCGATAATTTCTGACATTTATATTTCTCGATTCTTGCGCTTTTTCGGAAAGCTGACCAATAGGAACCATGCATGACGATATTATAATATATGTCTTGAATGGAACAGTATTTTATGCAGACTGACTGGCACATTGTACCACTCATATTCCCTCAAATAAAGATCGCGTGTGTCTCTCACGTACACCTCAAAGGCCTCAGCATTTATCTGAAATTCACACCCTAAGCAAGACAATATGGTGAAAAGCCTTTTTAAGAGACATAAGTTAATGCCTGTAATGTCTGCAGTAACTTCTGCATTACTAAAAAAACGTCGTGCTGTGTTTCCGTCATTTGTATTGGTAACACAGTTTTTTATACGCTCTCCTAGCTTTTTAGTATCCACGTCTCTTCCGATCACCGCAAAAATTTTCTCTAACACCGCATCACGACGCGTTTCTTTTGAGCTCGTCAGCCAAATTTCAAAAAGTTCTTTCCGAGGAATCGCCATGAAAACTTCTTTTAAAGCTGTGGTAGCAAATTGTAGCAAAATTTTATTCCAGTATCTGAAACACAGAATCCTAAAGATCGTTTCGCTGTTAAAGAATGGACGGAACTCGATGGACCAATATAAGTTTTTCTCAGTAAAATATCAAAAATAATATTGAGCTATGGCTGTTTTAGTGATATTTTACTGAGCGGATTTGTATCGATAGTAAAAACTTTATAATCCTCTTACTTACCCCTGAAGTACAAAATTGTTGAAATTTAATCAGCAAATACTCAATTTTATGAAATTGATACTTGTTCGTATTATATCTTTTGACAAACTTCACAACGATGTTCGGATAATAAATAAAAATTATTCAATTGACGCACCGGCTTGTGTTTGTAAACGGTTATCTTTCTTAAAACTATTGTTTTGATAAATTTTGAGTACACTGTCGTAAAATTTGGTCATTTTTACACAACATACCGAAAGAAAATCATTTTCGCAGAACTTTTTTTTTTTAATTTTGGCATCCTAAAACGATAAAAAGTCACAGTGTGCTCCGGTGGTGCTCTAAGTGCTATGCTCTAAATGCTAGATACAACAGGAAGCAATAAAAGCAATGTGTAGACTCCATAAATATGGTTTCTGGCACGAATACGGAATTTCTAGACACAAACAAATTTCTTAGATGCTATCTAAGCAGTATCCACTATTTTGAACACCTAAGGACGACCTTGTAACAGCATTTAAAAAAAGGTCTACTTCCTAGCATTGAAAAATCATAAAACTTGAGCTACTTCAGCGACAAATCATATAGGTCGAATGCTATTAGTTCTGAACTAGTACTAGCCACCTGCAGTATACAAACGAAGTAGTTCAGCACTAGTACCACTGAATACAGTGTAACCATATGCTTGCAACTGTACCGACACATACACATTTGTGTACAAACAATGCTGCCATACCACACGTCTGCCATTGTAAAAAAACACATAACTAATTACTAAGTATTATTCCTGGAAGCGAAAAAACGGGAGGGGCACTTTTTGAATTTTAAAATTTTAGAGTTGCTGCATAAACTGCACCTCCTTTGCTATTAGTTTGTTTCGGCCCACTGCTGCCCCACCTGTTATTAGTTTTCTTATAAATTTAGTTTATTACGTTTTTGTTGTTGGCGCTGTAGCAGTCTTTCATTAAAGTGTCCATTCTATGCGTAGCACACGCACACACTTACACAAAATTATTTATGCACATAAATAAACTCAAACGTTGATTGCATTTTACAATGCAGGGCAACCAGACTGGAGGCAAAAAGTGGACGTTATTGTTATTGTCATTATTTTTTTATTTTTGTTTTTGCTTTTGTTTTTATTCTTGTTGTTGTTTTTGGTTTTGTTCTTATTTTTGTTTTTATGTTTATTTTTGTTTTTGTCATTGCTTTTATTTTTTGTTTTCGTTTTTGTTATTGTTTTTATTGTTGTTTTTGTCGTTCACACATGCACTATTCTTTTAGCTTTTGAGTTGTGCATCCACATGTTTGTTGTTGTAACTGCTTTTAACAATGCGCTTACGTCGGCAAACACGCATGCAAACACACACCCATAAATTCTACTTCAGTTGAGTGTTGAGGTGCTTGTAAGGTCCGTCCGGTTGTCCTTCCATCATTGCAAAGCTGAAGTTGAAGGATTGCAGCAACATATTTCATTGGTTGACTAGTGAAGGCGCATGGTTGCCAACAGCAAGGCACACACACACACACTCACACTCATACTCCCACTCATATCCACACACACACACACACTTCCATATGCCCAAACTTACATTAGCAATTGTTTATCAACTACATGTAAGCTATTTTAGCGCAAATGAATCTGCCTTTGTAGCCGCAGGCAACAACACCAACTATAAGGACACTCAAGTGTAAGCGTGTAAGTGTGTGCGTATCCAAGTGTACATGCTTGTTTATTTGCTTGCCACTTTTTTTTAGCTACCTCCTTACATGTATACCTCATGTTTGCCTTGTGTGCGTTTATTCGTCGGCCTGTCTGTCTCTTGACTGCCTTCATTGTTCAGTGTTGCCTTGATTTAAGGCCGTAAAGAATCACTCTCGTTGACTAAGAGGCGAGATATGTACAAGTAGTTTTTGTATAAATTAAAATATAAAGTGATTTTCCAACACCACTATTAGGCGTCATCCTCCATCAGCTTCTCACCACAATTACCTCCATCAGGAGGTAGCCTTACGATAACAACAATAACAAAGAAAAAATAGCAGCATACATTTAAATCATGAAGAAAGGGTTTGCATTCAATATACGCATGTGTGAGTATGTGTACATATATATTGATATGGCTAGTAAGTGGGCGCTGCAAAATTGAAGCGAGCACACACTTACAGATGTACCAACCAATCAGAGTATATATGTATGCGCCCATATGTACGTTGAAATGGCAAGGGTGATTGTCCGCTGGCAGTAAGAAAATGGAAATTTATGAATTGTTTTTGAATTTGGCCAACAGACAGTTTATTTGTGTGTCTATGTGAGTGTGAGTGTGAGCATCTGTGTGCTTATACGAGCATCTGTGGGAGTTTAAACCTCATATGAAGCACATGTCTTGCGGTTTTGTTTTCAAATTGTCTTTTATATTTGTATTGAAAACAACTGATGCCTTTCTATGTTGAGACAATTTGTGGTGAACATTTTTTAAAGATTTTTTTTTTACTGAAATTTTTCTTGAGACTTAAATTTTCTTCACTAAAAAAGTGCTTAAAATGTCTAATTCTATTGCTTTTATACACTCACGTCACTCTGGTCACGTGTATTTTAGGCAGTGAAGAGGTCTTCAAGCTACTTCTGCATTTAATACGCAAGTATCGGTAGCCAAGGCGAAAAGCAGGACAATACGTACAGGTATATAAACAATTGCTCAGGTGTAAGCTCGTAATATATGGAAGGAGTATGGAACAGGTTATGGGCATGCTGCTGCTTGGGTACCAAAATTACAGCATCGAAAGGATATACAGAATTAAGCGCTAAATCAACAACCACATGAATAAAGCAGCACAAATCATTTAAATGCATCAGCAGACTGAGTAGACGTGTTTTTGAGTAGTTGCAGTTTAATCCGTAATTTTGTTTAATCCACTGAGTGTTAGTTTACTGCGTAAATCCTTTAAAAGCGGTTCTTTTGTCCGGGTAAGTCAAAATCATAATAAAGTTTAACATAACTACTTGAAATACTGCGAAATAGCCTTGTGTGTCAACACGAACAACGGCCTTGAACAAATTGTCACCATCCCTGCAAACACCTTCAGTACAAAGTAAGTCCCTTAGTACCGATGCACCAAGCGCTACTCTCAATGCGTGGTTTGCAAAAATTGAGAGTCGCCTAGAATCACAAAAGCAGAGCATCATTGAAGAGCTAACATTACGATTAAGAGAATCCGAAGAGCGAGTAATGGAGTGATTCAGTGAGTTGTCAGCGGATGTTAATAACCTGAAGTCGGCAGTTAAGCACATGGAAGAGCGCGTAAAAAAACTGAACAGAAATTTGCTAATGTAGACAAATTGCGCAGCGAGGTATATGCACTTACCGAACAACTAAATATATACGAGAACAACGCAATATCATCAGATGTGATTGTTAGTGGGTTGCCTATAAGGAAAGATGAGAACATTCTAAATGATTTTTCAAAGCTGTGCCAAACGCTTCAAGTAAAACTAGCGCCTGTATGTTCTGTTTTCCGGTTACAACCAAACAATAAAAGCGGAGCTCCTATTATAATCAAATTGACCTCTGCTGCAGATCGCTCTCAACTGCTGAAGGCTGTAGCTAAATTCTGCAAAGATAAGAGACGGGCACTTTCTCTTACTGATGTCGGCGTCAGTATTGAATGGAAGCTATTTATCCACGAATGTCTTACGGGAAAAAATCGTGAACTAATGCGTTTGGCTAAGCAGTATGCAGTAAAAAAAAGCAAAAGCGTCTAACGTCAGTTTTCTCTGTTCGTGCGCAAGTGTTAGTTAGAGCTCGACCCCAAATTGGTGCTGTAATTATAACTGAAAAACAAGTATAGAGAGCATTGCCGCTCCGATTCCCTAATAGTCCAAATATAAAAGCTAATTCTTTTTTAAGCAGAAAATATTCTAAGACAGCCAATTTTATGATAATTTCTAAGGTTTAAATCCGCTTGCGTATTTGTCTAATTAAAGCAGATTAACAGTTTAACCTCCAGAACGCTCAAGAGACATTGTAAATTCAACATAAGCTAATAAAATACATTCCATACACTCATACATGCACACACACACATATATACAAGAGTGCTTGTGTGCATTTTAAAGAGTGAAAAATAAAATCAACAGAAGGTAATTACGTTGATTGCTTAACAAACCGCAAACTCACGCTTCGGTTGGCGAATGTTGGCAAATCTGCTGACTACAGCAACAAACGCAGGCCTCATATGTATGCGTGTGCATGTACTCTAGATATTAAAGAATACACATGTAAAGTATGTGTACAGTTAAATGCATATGTATGCGCCTAGCCGCCCTTAATGCCATCTTCGGTTTAAATAAAAAATGCCGACATAATTAACGCCCAAATAACGCAGCAGCACTTGGCAAGGTGACTTGTTATTTTTTGCATATGTAAAATATGGAGCCTTCTCTCCACCTTTATGTATTCGAATGTTTTATTAACATTTCGTTTTAATTTAAAAATTATACGTTCTTCAATAATATGTTTTTGTTTATGCATTTCGTCATTTTACCTTGACAATAAAAAAAAAAAGAGAAATGCGCATACGCTAGGAAATGTACACGTTTTTGCAAATTTATTTCCCTGATTTATGCAAAAGGTGTTGCTTGCCAAAAATTCGGAGGGATCGTGGCCAACGAAAAACAAAAATAAAAACAAATGCAAGTAAATAGTAAACAAACGAAAGAATTAACAATTCGGAGTGAAAATTTGCTAGTCACTCATACGTAATGGCGTACAGCATAGACTAATATATAGTAGCTAGCAGGTTGGGTTGCAGGGTTTCGGTAGTTGTTGTATGCTTAACCCAAATGCTTATCATTTAACCATTTTAACTTGCGCGAGCAAAAGCACACACACTCACCTACAATCGGGCGCTTATTTACCATCATGTGAAGATGTAATTCCGTACATATGTATGTATATTTGTATGCATGTATGTATATTAGGCCGGGTCGATTTGTGGGGAGGCAAAAAAATCACCCATTGCTCTGTGAAAATCATATTCTAGGGATCAAAATAAGAAACTTTGCCGAAGGAACCATACCTCTAAAACAAATTCTGATGTCCCCCACTTTGGCTCGAACTTTTTAGTTTCTTTTCTCATGTAAAGGTCAAAAATGGGGATATTTTGAAATGATTGTATGGGGAAACCCCCAGGAGAGTTTCAGGGGGTGTGCCACTGGCATGGGTGGATCGGCCGTCCAAAGTTAGTGGGGGTCGGTCATACATTTGGACTCGATTGGAGCACTCTAAATGGGTCAAAGTGGGATTTTTCGTTCGACCCGAATTGGGGGACATCAGAATTCGTTTTAGAGGTATGATTCCTTCGGCAAAGTTTTTTATTTCGATCGCTAGAATACGATTTTCACAGAGCAATGAGCAATTTTTAAATCGAACCGCCCTAATGTATATACTATTGCACGTAAGCTCTATGGGGGCCAATATGAAAGTTAGACAATGATCTTGTGATCTCGGGATTTCGGGATTTTTGGAATTACAGTGAAATGAATCTGGAAATTTCGGGTCTCTTATTGGGATATAACTTGAGAATTTAAAAAAAAATTTAAAAATATGATACTTGTTTGTATGGTTTTACGTCTCTTACATTTTCCTTTTGTGCTAAATTGAAAATAAAAATGCTTGAGTATTATTTATTTATTTATTTAGTTCAAACAGACATTTTTGAAAGCAAAAATTAGCTCATAAATTAATGTATGTCTTAACTACAATACATTAATTAAGGTAGTAGCCTGGTCAAATAGTTATTTTTTACAGATATTTTTTAGGAATTGTTTTTTAAGACAATAAAATGGTAGACTTTTTCTTTTTCCTTCTTCTTCGAAAGTCCGCCATTTTATAATATTTTAAAATAACTTTCCCTTTGTGGCATCTGCCAGAATGACAAGCCTACAGAATAATAATCAGTTTAACCTTTTTGTTTCAGATGTTCTGAAGAGCCAAAGTCCTATTGACAAGCCACCAGCCACCTATCTTTGTTTTAAGACGCTTAATTTGGAGCCAAACTACTACAAAAAAAATTAAAAAAAAAATTGTTTTTATATGCTGTTTGATGCCAATAATAACCTACTATAAAATCAAAACCATCGACCTTAATTAATAATTTTTTTAAGGCTAAGAGTATCGATAAAATATAAAATTTTTATTGTAATTTATTAAAATGTTGCTTAGGGCTAAAACCACTAAAATGAGTAAAAGTTTATTAATAGATTGGTATCAAGATTCGATCCCATATTTCATTCACAGACTTTCTTCAACAAAATTACTAAATAAGCGCATATGAACTGATGCTGAGATTTCCAATATTTAACTCACGTCTCTCCTACACCTTCAACCAAAGGAACTCTTGCAGCGCATGGCACTAAAGTGATGCAAAGACTTGCGTCTCAGTACTTTCCCAAAACGACGAAAGCTTGCTTTGGCGCCAAAAGTCCGTAAAAGATATTTCTAACTAATATTTGTAGATTTTTATTAATATTTTGTAACCTTAAAATTAAGATGTATCAGAGGCATACATGGTTTGATTGAAAAGTAATGAGCCTTATTTTTTTAAGCAGTTTTATTAAACCTTTTGGCTTATGCAACTAATATTTTTCAAAATAGGACCTTTAAGCGTCAATACACCACTGGTAGCGGTCCTTCCACTGCAGGAAACATTTTTTTAAACTCATCCGCCGAAATCGCGTTCAATTCGGCTGCCACAGTTTTTTGTGACCCCCAGAACCCCCATCTTGGCCAATGCAGAGGTGCAGAGGAAGGCGGTGTGAGCCGGCGCATTGTCGTGATGAAGGGTCCAATTGTTGACGAGGTCGGGCAGAACCCGGGCGACGCGGTTTTCTGCCGAAGGAACACTTCTTTGTAAAATGCCTTCTTGAGTAGACCAATGGTTTTGGTACTCGTTTTGTTTAGCTTTACGCAAAATTTGATCGAGTAACGTTGCTCCAATGATCGCTGCATTTTCGCCACTGCAAAATCCTAACACACTTTTAAAACAGCTTTCACGCGCGGAGCGATGTTGACTGCACCGCTGTTGCCAGCGAACTGTGACCGGTTTCTAGTGGAAGGGGAAGGTCCAACAATCATTTTCTTCCACCAGCCGATTCGATCGATCGCTTAGAAGACGCTCCGCGCGGGAAGGCTCATTACTTTTCAATCAAACCCTGTATGTTTATGAACAATGTAACCGATAGTAGTTATGATATAGTTTATGAATCCAGGGTTAAAAATACGCCAGTATCTGAAATCTGTCCTAAAATTTAGTTAAAAAAAAAAACTAAAAGACTCTCTCGACTTTCATATGAAGTATTTTTGAGATTGTGAGTATTTCAATAGCACTGAAATTTCGGGTTGCGTAATCTTCTATGAACAGGGCTCCGGGGCCAACATCAACAATTTTAGTTAACCAAAATAATTAAAAAACGATGCTTAGTCTAATGTCAACTAGTTTTGAGATTCTCGATATCTTAAAAATACCGAAATTTCGGGAACCCGTATTTCACGAGATTATCATAGAAAATTTTAGTTAGAAAAATGATTAATTAACCTAGTTTCATATCAACTAGCTTTGAGATTCTTCATAATCTCAAAATATCAGGTCAGTCTATAAGTTCGTGCGTTTCTTAAAGGTGGTTTTAAAATTAATAAAAAACATGTTTAAAATAATTATTAATCTTTAATATATCTTCCTACATTATTTGCAATTTCTTCCAAACGTTTAGACAAATTTTTAATTCCCCGCTCAAAAAATTGTTTGTCCTTGGAGCCAAAATACGCTTCGATATCCTTTTTATAGGGCCGCCGTAGCCGAATGGGTTCGTGCGTGATTACCATTCGGAATTCACAGAGAGAACGTAGGTTCGCATCTCGGTGAAACCAAAATTGTTAAAAAAAAAAAAACAAAAAAAAAAATAAAAAAAAAAACATTCTTCTAATGGCGGTCGCCCCTCGGAAGGCGGCCGCACCTCCGAGTGTATTTCTGCCATGAAAAAAACTCCTCATAAAAATTTCTGCCGTTCGGCTTGAAACTGTAGGTTCCTCCATTTGTGGAACAACATCAAGACGCATCAAATGGGAGGAGGAGCTCGTCAAAACACCCAAAAAGGGTGTACGCGCCAATTATATATATATATATATATATATATATCCCTTTTTATCGCTTCTTTTGAGGAGTAGTTCTTGTTACTCATATGGGATTGAAGTCCACGGAAAGGTGATAATCACATGGAGTAATATCCGGAGAGTATGGTGGATGCGGCATTAGCTCCCAGCTTGTCTAATGTTTGCCTTGCGGTATGAGGTCTTGCGTTGTCGTGGGGAAACAAAACTTTGCGTCTATTCAGTAAAGACGGTTGATTTTTGTTAAGTGCCTCATTCAGGTTTGATAGCTGATGGGAATAATAATCAGCAGTTATCGTCTGGTTTGGTTCCAGAAGTTCATAATAAACAATACCGGCCATATCCCACCAAATAGACAGGAGAGTCTTCTTGGGGTGAAGGCCATCTCTAGGGGTCGACTCTGGTGTTTCATTTTTATCCAACCATTTGCAAACAGGATTATTGTAAAAGGCCCATTTTTCATCACCAGTAACGATACGGTTAAAAAAACGTTCATTTTAAAACCATTGCAGCAGCTGGGAACACACATTCACTCTCTGCTGAAGGTTGGCGACAGAAACCTTTCCCAACTGAAGCAGGTGCATGTGAACTGTTCCATGCGAAGAATTTAACCTATGAGCTATAATATTGACTGTCAAATTTGGCTCAGCTTCCACAATAATAGTACCGAAATTTCGTCACTAGCATCCCAAGTGTGCACATTCATGCTGTTCAGAGTGTTATTATTTTTGCCACCTACTAATTTACATACTTTACTTAGTCTGTGTGCGTACATATATTTTTAAATATTTGTTAATGACGGGAGCAGGTGGTACAGGTGAATGGGTTGCGCCAATCGGTGGTGGAGAGGTTGTTTGTTTAGGTGGCACAGTATTCGTTGCTAATGATTTTTCCTTGTGATTACGAGGAATGAGTTAGAAGATGAAGTTGGTGTAAAGTGGGAAGTGGAAATACCCAGTGAGAAAGATAACTAGCGACACCAAAAATTTTAATATTTCAAACAACAAAAAACTATTGAATATTTACAGGCATTTTCATACATTTAAAGTGCAACTAATTCTTAATTAAGCAAATAAAATCGTCAAAGTAAGTACTGCCATACAAAGTATAGCCCTTGCTGCCCTTGCAAGCTGCTCACTTTGACAAATATTCAAAATTTGTCGTTGTGATATCATATAAAGGGAGGAGGGAGGAAAGGAGAAGGGAAGGAACCAGACGCCTCAAGCTACTAAGTAATTTCTCCAATAAATTAACAAAATACATATTTATAAAAAACCGCAGGTGTAGCGAAAAAGTAAGAGCCCAGATGTCTAAACCTTTGGCCGATGAGATCAGGAAAGCTGAGAAGAAGATGCTGAGCTGATTCCATCTCGTCCTCCAGACAGTTTCTGCAGAAAGGGCTTGAAACAATCGCAAGTCTCACCGCATGGATACCCAACAGATAATTTCGGGTAAGGATATCTACCATATTCGAGAGCTGCGGCTTTGTTAGCCTTAGAAATTCACTCGAACGCCCCCGATTTATCCGTCGCCAGAAGGATCACGCGACTTTGCACGTTTGCGCACTAGCCCAGCGCTTGCTGCGTTGACGCGAGACCTATCTTTCCAGAAGTAGACCAAAGGATCTCAAGGGAACCCCAATTCTCTCATTTTGCGATGAAAACGTCTCCAGGGTCAGTTCATTAGCCAGCTAAACAGCCCAGTAGTTTCCCTTTATTCCGCTGCGACCGGAAACCCAGATGTGCCAAATATCAAAGTATCCCGATGTAATCGAGACAGAAGTTAGGCATTCTCCGACTAATTTCGAACGCACACGCAACGAGCTCAATGCCCTAATTGCCGCTTGGCTGTCGGAGTACATATTTATATCCTTTACTGTAATTACAAGAGTAATCACCAATCCCCTGTTTCCTTAATTGTGGCTGCTGCCGCTTGGAAAACACTAGAGTGTAATGGAATCTTAAATTCGAACTTGATGAGGAGCTCCTCGCAGAATACGCTCCACCAACTCTTCTCGTAATGAGTTAATGAACTTTAGATTTTACTGCTCTAAGAAATCTGTTAAGTTCCATTTTTAAAAACTTTTATTTTTGCTCTATAAATCTCTACTGAGGCTTTAATATTTCTCCGTTGGCTTTGTTTTTGCGCCTTTTCACCGGGTTAGATTAGAATTTGATACAAAAAATTAAAAGCTTATTGTATTTACACTAAATTCGAGAAAGTTATTTTCTGCGATAAGTTCCGAAAATCCCGAAAGTCCCAGCTTATCAGCTTCTCCCAGCAGCTTCCCATCAGCTTCTCCCTAGCAGCTTCGATATACTACACTGATTCTGTCTATTGTAACAGGCAAAGTAACATTTGCTGTAATTTTTATCTACCAGCGGTCTCAATTTTTAGTGCAACTCGAGCATCATGCGAGCTTTTAGCACCTTAAAGATGCTATGCTACGTCATTACCAATTGAAATTGTCCTTATCAATTGCTTTATTCGATACGTAACTCCATTTTTTTCTTTGTCTATAAAAAAGAGTTTTGAGCATCGTTGTATTTGCTTCTTAACTCATTGAGTAGGGACTCTTTCACTTTATATAGAATAGTCGGATGCTTGAAAACATATTTGTTTCAATTTTACTAGTTCTATGCTGATACGAGGGGTGCCTTTTATATTTCGGGATTTGGCAACCCTGGTGTTGCAATCTGGCAACTGACAGCTGTATCGCAAAGTTTGATATTTTTTGGCTTTTACGTACTCAGAACGTTTTGAAATACCAGCGCTATTTGTGTTGTTTACAGTAACTTAAAAGATTCATCTCGGTCCAAAAATGGAATTAAATCGTGAACATTTTCGTGCGATTATTTTTTACAACTTTCGACGTGGATTAACTAAGCAACATTGCATGGATGAACTTAATTCATTTTTTTGCAATGAAGCTCCATCAAGGACCAGTGTTTATCGATGGTATGGTGAATTCAATCGTGGTCGTAGTTCACTCCAAGACGAATTTCGTGAAGGTCGTCCAAAACCAGTTGTTGTTCCGAAAACCATTGATGCTGTGCGCGAACTGATATTGTAAGATCGTCATGTGACCTATCGTGAGATTGAGACAATCTTAGGCATTAGTGGGACCAGCATACATTCAATATTGTATAAACATTTGACTGTCCAAAAAATTTGTTCGCGTTGGATCCCACATAGTTTGTCAATCGCTCAAAAAAAGGCTCGTGTCGATTGGTCGAAGGAAATGCTCAAAAAATACGATCGCGGGGCTTCGAAACACGTCTATGACATCGTGACAGGTGATGAATCATGGATTTACGCGTATGAGCCCGAAAGTAAACAGCAGTCGACTGTATGGGTGTTTCAAGCAAATGGTCGCCTGTTTTTTCGGAAAAACTGGACATGTCGCAACCGTACCACTAGAACAACGCAGAACAGTAAATTCTGAGTGGTACACAACCATTTGGTTGCCAGTTGTCTTCCAAGAAATTAGGAAAACCAATCGCCAAAGACGGATCACTCTTCACCAGGACAATGCGAGCTCTCAAACATCGGCTCAAACAACTGCATTTTTGAGCACCCAAAACATCGAATTAATGGGTCATCCGCCGTATAGTCGTGAGAGGTCAACGTTTTTCGACACCTGAAGAAGCGGTTGCGGCATTCAGAATGCATGTTTTGGAGGTACCTCATTCAGAGTGGCAAAAGTGCATCGACAATTGGTTCAAACGCATGCAAAAGTGTATAGATCTTCATGGAGAATATTTTGAAAAACAATAAAGTGATTTTCGATGATTAAAATTTGTTTTTGTTCTCTAATCCCGAAATATAAATAGCACCCCTCGTATATATGTATCCAGTTCCGTCTTACAAAGCCATGTCGCACAAAAACATGAGACACATAAAAAGCCTAGCCTGCTTGGTCTCCAATATGGATTTTCATCAAGTCCTCTTGGCAGTTAATATGCTAATTGGCATACCCGTTTCACAGTGCACTTTTCTCCTTCTTTTCCTTTATTTCATATTATAAAGTTCTATGTTTAACGCCTGTGTGGGTCATCAAAACGTACTTACAAAAATATAAAAAAATCACTGTAAGACTCATTGGCTGACTGGCCACCATTTTTCCCGATTGGGTGTGAGCATCCACAAAATTTCACACTTTTGTTATTATTTTCTCGCAAACACACATGCGACCATATTTTCGTACACCGGTCATTAGCATGCGATTTCGTTCTCTAACAAAACAAAAAAAAAAAAAACAGAAAAGGAACAAAAAAAACCCAAAATTGTTACCTCAATCTCAGCAAGTAACCCATTTGGGCGAACCCCAACAAACCGACATGCAATTATGGATGCGCTTTTTAGTCAGCAAAGCCAGCATCTATAAAAAATACACACACACACACACACACACCCATAATTACATATTCACAAGAGCGTATCGCGTGTTACACCTATGCACCTTCACAGCCTTCATTGCCAACTTTGCCGTCAGCCCAAACATCACCTGGTCTTTCATGGGTCGCCGCCACTTACACCGTGTGCGACTGTATGAGGATGAGCAAGTCGTTAAAATTAACGAGGGTCCATGACTGCCTACAGCAACGCCACCATCACGAACCATCTACACCATTCCGCTTACACTGACTGACCGCAGCTGAGGCTGGAGATGCTGGATATTTCTATTAAAATGTTCCATCACCCCAGGTAACTTTTCCAGATTTACCACAACTACTTACAACCACTCGTGTTAGCACGCACGTACCACTTACAAACGGACGTAGGTGTATGTATGTACGTGTGTGTGTTCATGTATGCAAGGTATCTGGCATTGTGCTCGTGTGGGCAAAAATACTTCTCTGCTGCTATAGCTTAGCTTATTTTGCATATTACTACGTGTCACTTATTTGCTGCTTATTTGTTTTTATAACGGTTCGTTATTGTCCATAGTTTTTAACTACTTGGAGTTATTTGTATAAACAAGAAATTGGGCAACAGAAAATTAAGGTTTGGGTTCAAGTGTCAGTGCGGGAGCCCACTCGGGATTATTTACATACTCGCACATATGTTTGGAAAGGTGAGATGAGGCTGTGGGGTTACTTATTTATTCTAAAACCTTTTTACACACAAATTGATTAAGGCTTAAGTGAGGGAGTGTTAGTATTCATATATGTATGTGTGTGTGGATGTGCATATATTTCCCATAAAATTATGTGTTTTGTGGCAGCTTACTTTGATAGGCAAAAACTTGATTTTCATTTATGATTTTTATTGCTTCCTGCCGGAAACTTTGATGTACTTTAGATTTCGCTATTTACAGGTTGTATGATAAGTGTTAATTTATGTGGCACGTTGTTTCATAAATAAATAATCTTGTACGAAAATATTGTAGATTAATGTTATGCCATAAAACTTTGATTGCTCTACAGGGTAAAAAGCATGCTTTGAAAATTTGTTTGAAATTCTGTAAATCTGTACCACAATAAAATAATTGTACTTTAGTAGAATTTACAGAATTTAATATATGTAATTGACGCTTACACGCTTTATTGGGTGTTTGTAGAGGGCGGCTAGTTTTTTTTTTTTTTTTTTTCTTGTTCACTCCGCTCGGGAGCATAGGTCTTCCACAAGACTCTTCCATCGTACACCGTTCTGAGCTGTTGTTTTTGGACCCTCCCATGAGATGTCGACATCTGATAGTTCGCGCAACATCGACCTTCTCCAAGTGTTCTTTTGGGCGACCGCGACCTCCCCTCCCTTGCAGGTTCCAGTCCAGTGCCACTCTCGTGCTGCTATCTGGTGGTTTTATCAACGTGTGACTTATCCCTCGCCATTTTCTGAGTTTGATTTGCCTAAGAATGGGTTCCTCATTCGTTAATTTTCTCAGTGCGTCGTTACTGATGGTGTTCGGCCAGAATATTCTGCAGATGTGCGGAGACATTTGTTGACGAAAGATTGTAGCCTCTGTGTGATGATGTTAGAGACCAGCCATGTTTCGCTTCCGTATAACAATACGGACTTCACGCATGAGCCGAATATTCGTAGCTTAGTGCGCCTGCAAATTTGCGAACCCGTTCATACTGTATGCAAAGGCCCAAACGCTACCCTTGTTTTGATTAGCCTGCAGTTGAAAGTGCAGCCGTCTGTCGTGAGGTTGCAGCCGAGGTAGCAGAAGCTTTGGACAAATTCCACCGGTTGGTTGACGGATACCAATATCTGCTTTGCGTTATTGTGGTTAACTCTCATAGCCTTGGTCTTGGCGATGTTGACCTCCAGTCCGACAGTGCGTGCCAGCGCGACTACTCTGTCCGATTTTGTTTGCATGGCGGCCAGATACTGCTCCACAACTCTTTTTCTTATTTGAGAGGTCAGGATAAAAATTTCAGCAACATTTCGATTGATGCCGTCGCGCCAATGACAACATAGCTCCTCTCTTCGGCTGACTTCCAACCCGGGACCGCATTTGCACTACATCGAGGCTGGTGCCGTGGTTGTGACTATCAACCTATCATCATTTCGTCCCTTAATGATTTTGCACCTTGCCTTGAATAAAGATGGTTTTGTTCATGTGATCTGATATCCAGTAGGATTTTTCCAGCAATCGCGCATATTGCATCCTCTGATACTATCCGGTAAGCACAGGCTATGTGCAAAGCACTCACCCTATTGACCTACCTAGCCCCTGGTAGGTGTACTTCCCGGGTTTGGACCAAATGGGAGCGGTATATAACCGAATAGAATCTTTCACAGTATATAGAAGCCTACTCCTTGCACCTGGCCTCCCCCAATGTTCGGCAGCAAACCATGTTGAAGCTTTTGTAACTATGGCGCTTTTCATACTGACTTTCACCGCGTGCTCTTTTAAGGTCATGCGCGAGTCAATCGTAACCCCTAAGTACCGTATAACCGGTTTATACTGGATGTTGAGACCTCCGAAATTTACAGTGAGACACTCCATTTTTTCCATTTGCTCAACAAGACTGCTTCTGTTTTTTGCGCTGCGTGCTGGAGTTTGGCGCAATGACAATATCCGATGAAGCGACGTTTAGAGTGTTTAAGAGAAAGATTCTGCGCAAGATTTTGGGCATTTGCACGATGAGTTGTATAAGCTTTACGCAGCGAATGGATACAAACGCTCCGGCTCTAAAAGTATTCGATGCGGTACCAGCTGGTAGTAGCAGGGGAAGAGGAAGGCCACCTCTACGTTCGGAATTGCATATAGGTCCCTCCATTTGTGGAATATCCGGCTCTATGAAATACAGCGCTGTCATAACGCTGGATATAAAGAACGCTCACTACTCAGCAAATTGGGACTCTCATTCTTTCAGCACGGATCCTTAAATACAACACCGATGACGGACCTCAGAATTACACAGCGACATCTGATACGTAGACAATATTGCGCTGGTTGTAAGAGGGAAACACGTCACTGATGTGGAACTCACCTGCAACGATGCGATAGTGAGGATTAAACTCTGGTTGTACAATGCCAAACGCCAGCTTCTCTCTTGTTAATTGGCGCGATGACCGCTTACGCTTACCGGCGCCAATTGGACACACCAAGTGGATCCAAGTCCTTCTCCACCTGATCTTTCCAACGCAGAGGAGGCCTTCTTCTTCCTCTACTACCACCAGCAGGTAAGGCATCGAATACTTTCAGAGCTGGAGCGTTTTTATCCATTCGGACGACATGACCCAGCCAACGTAGCCGCTGGACCTTTATTCGCTGCGCTATGTCTATGTCGTCGTAAAGCTCATACAGCTCATCGTTCCATCGCCTGCTATATTCGTCGTTGCCAACGTACAAAGGTCCAAAAATCTTACGCAGAATTTTTTTCTCAAACACTCCAAGCGTCGTTTCATCGGATGTTGTCATCGTCCAAACTTCTGCGCCATACATTAGGATGGGCATGATGAGAGCCTTGTAGAGTGTTAGTTTTGTTTGTCGAGAGAGGATTTTACTGCTCAGATGCCTACTTAGTCCAAAGTAGCACTTGTTGGCAAGAGAGATTCTACGTTGGATTTCAAGGCTGACTTTGTTATCGGTGTTAATGCTGGTTCCTAAATACACGAAGTCTTTTACAACCTCAAATTTATAACTGTCCACAGTGACATGGGTGCCGATACGCGAGTGCGCCGACTGTTTGTTTGGTAACAAGAGGTACTTCGTTTTGACCTCGTTCACCACCAAACCCATTCGCTTTGATCCTTTATCCAGTTTGGAAAAAGCAGATGATGTCAATATCAAAGGCATACGCCAACAATTGTACGCTCTTATAAAATATTGTGCCTGAGCGATTAAGTTCTGCGGCTCGTACGATGCTCTCCATCATCAGGTGAAAGAAGTCACACGACAGCGAGTCACCCTGTCTGAAACCTCGTTTGGTATCAAACGGCTCGGAGAGGTCCTTCAAAATTCTGACAGCGCTGCTGGTGTTGAGCAACGTCATCTTGCATAGCCGTATTCGTTTTGTGGGTATACCAAATTCAGACATCGCGGCATACAGATAACTCTTTTCTGTACTGTCGAATGCAGCTTTAAAATCGACGAAAAGATGGTGTGTGTCGATTTTCCTTTCATGGGTATTTTCCAAGAATTGGCGTATTGGCGTGAATATTTGGTCGATGGTAGACTTTCCAGGTCTAAAGCCAAACTGCTAAGGTCTAATCAGTTGATTGACGGTGGACTGCAGCCTTTCACACAATACGCTCGCTAGAACCTTATAGGCGATATTTAGAAGACTAATCCCGCGGTAATTGGCACTGATTGCAGGAACACCCTTCTTATGGGTTGCTGGAATCTGGTGCTGCAGACTACCATGTTACGGGCCCCGGCGAAGTCGATTATGCCTAATAAGTAAAAATATAGAGCCTCTCAAAGGACGCGCTCAGATGTTATTTTTAAAATAAAATATATACAAATTTAGTAGTTTTCATTTATTATATATTTTTTTAAAATACGACTCTTGCCAATTATATATGAGAAAGGGAAAAATTTAGATGTCCCATGAGTACGTCTACAGGTTAAATACGGCAAACAGTCAATTCATGAATGCCTAATTGTTGAGAGTGTCAAAAAATTCATATTGAAGGTTTTTCAGCAACACTTTGCACTTTAGCAGAGATATTCTCAATAGAGCATCCAGTTTTTACTCTGCCAGTCCTTTTTCTATCCTCGACAGAACCAGTTTCTTGAAAAATGTTCACCATTCTTTAAATTGTTGGTTCATTCGTATGATTATTTTCACCAAAAAAATCACGAATTTCGTTGAACATTACTTTTAAGTACTTCTCATTTTCATTGTCATGTACACTGAGTGGAATAATAAAATCGCTAAGAATTATTGACGAGTTTAGCCAACTTTTTTCCTTCTTATTTAATTCTAGTAGTTCTTTTATGAAAGTAGAGTTAATTCTGCTGCAAAAGCCATATACATAAGCTTGAAACTTTGAATAAATAATAAATAAAATTACGAAATTGTAAAAGATTTCAAGATTTCATCAAAATCCCTCACTTTTAATTAGAAATTTTTCAACAATTTTTAGTTTGCAGTTTATAGGCCATTAATTAGTGAAATAGCAAAGTGCAAATTTGAAGTGGCTCACAAATCTTGTTGATTTTTGTAATTTAATTTTTTGGCTAGACCATATTTTGGGTGCAATATTAAAAATATTCTCCTCATATTTAATGCGTGGGAAGCACAAATGGCGAAGCTTTAGCGGCTATGGAAGGTTGTTTGACCCTCATACTGGCTAAAAATTTGCTTCTGCTTTGACTGAAATCTTAATTGAAATCCCTAAAGCTATTTCACCGCAAAGAGCTGATATGAAAAAAATGTATGAAAAATAACTTGAGATAAGAATTTCCATTTTTTTCTCTTTAGAACTCGATATTTACCAATTCTCATGTTCAAGTGCATAAGCAAAGAAGAAGTGATCGAAATATTTTCTCAATCGCTTATTTTTTAGTACAAAAACAAATCTCTTTAAAAATTTGCATAGCAAAAACTCATTTGTCACTCACTTCAGCTAAGCCAGGCGTACCTTAGAAAGCTGATAAATGCTTATCTGTCCATGCACTGTAGTTGTATAGCAAAGAAACACACACCAACACATACACGACGGGTTTTTCAAATCATTTTTTTTTCCTTATCTAAATACTCTAATAGAGATGCTATACGATGAGCGCACTAAACGGCGTTGGCAGCTTCATAAATGTATCCTTTCAATCAACGCAGACAATGTGCACACGTCAATCAGCTTAGCAGCAACAAAAAAGATGATAACAAGTGAGCCAAGTTGAGAGTAGCAGCGTAGCATACAAGAACACAACAAAACAAAACAATGCAGGAATAGTCAACCAAGCAACGGACTAACCGAATTCCAATCTCAAATAAAGCTCGTCCGTTGCAGTTGGCGTCATGTCGAATTAGATGTATGAAGTGAGGAGACAAGGGTGAGAATGTGAATAGAAATTTTGCAAAAATAGTGAACAGTAAGCATTCACGGCGTTGGCAGGAAGAAGTGCAAAGAATAAGTCATATTCGGCATTTTCTTTTCACTCTACTTTCGAATAGTAATTTTATTTTTTCTTTTCGCTTTTCCACTTTTGCACTGCCAAGAATGCCAGCCGAGCTGAAAAGCGAGCCATCAACGTCACGAGTGCACATAAAGCAGCACATTGCTGAGGATCAACCGAAGGTATGCCACAATTGACATGACGAAAGCCAAAATTGTGAATGCCATTCAGCAGCCAAAGATACATAGGCTAAAGCGTGCATATTGCCAGCCACCCGTTTGTATGTGCATGTGTGCATATGAGTCTTATATTTGTGTGCACCTTAAAAACTAAAAAACCTCAACTGAGGTCAGCTCGCTTGAGCTAAACTGACAAGGAAACCAACAAACTTGGCAGTTGACAGCAAAGCATTGTTTGTTAGCAAGAAAAAAATATATGAAAATAAAAAGAATTCGAGAAGAAACACCAAAACCGAATACAAAACAAAATAATGAAGAGCACAACAAAAAAAAAGAAGAAAATTTGAAGAAATAAGCATAAGCAATGACAAGAAGCTGCCACAGCGTAGGGGCAATGGCAGAAAAAGTGATGATATAAGCAGGAAATTTGAAAGCATAACAGTCCGGAAAAGACATTGTCTTGCTCGCCAGCTGGCAGTGGCTATATAGGAGTTTACTGGCGATGGAAGCGACATGCAGACATACATATGAACACATGTGTATATATACATACATGTATGCTTGTGCTGCAGTGAAAAGCCAAGTTGCTCATATAATAGATGGATATATAAGTGCACTAGTTCGAGAGTGAGTAAAATTGCACTAGTTGCAAAATTACCAATTGAAGGTGTATGCAAAGCAAATATTATTTTTCACTATAAGAAGAAGAATACCACAAATGTTAGTTAGGTTAGGTTTGGCAGCCGCATCGCATATAGAGACAACGATGCCATTTAGACCACGAAATGGGTCCGTTGTGAGCCGCAGGGGCTGAGCTACATTTCCCTCTCCATATTGAACCATCCTGAGCTTTTGACAAAGCGTAAACGGTTGTTGATATCTAAAGTGCATAAATTATCTATATTCGTTAAGAAGAAGGATTTTCAAAATCGGTTCCTGCTTCTGGCTAGAGCTGGGCATGTGCAAAAAAGGTGTTGAATTGTTGCCAACTCCTCCTCATTTCTGCAGCTACTACAGAAATCAGGCGTATAAACGCCTAATCACCTTGCATGATTTCCTATGAGACAATGTCTTGTGAGGGCCCCTACTAAGGTCCTGATTTGAAGTCTACTCAGTTTTATAATATTCTTGGACAGACGTAAGTTTAACCTTGGCCATGTTTGTCCAGCAATTTCACAAGTGTTAACGCCAGTCTATCTTTGATTTGAACTGATTAGTGCGCCCTTAATGAGAAGCTTACAAGTTGCGAGAGGTATCTCCATAAAATTACTTATGTCTGGCATACCGGTATCTTTTCTTGCAAGTTGGTCTGCCCTACAGTCCCCTGGAATATCTCTGTGGCCTGGAACTCAGCATAATATTATTCGATATTGCTTGGCCATCTCATTTAGAGATTGGCGACAACGTAAGGCACTCCTTGATGTTGTTTGGCTTGCATGCAGGGCTCGTGGGGCAGCTTGGCTGTCTGATAGAATGCAGATAACCGTTGATGATATTCTGTTTATCTTTAGCCATTATAGGGCTTCATGAATAGCGTTTATTTCCGCTTGAAAAACACTACAGGATTCACTAATAGAAAACTCTTCGTAAAATAACCCTGATCCTACACTAGTATCTATTTTAGCTCCGTCCGTAACGGGTGTGTTGGGTGTTGGATCTTCTTCAAGCCATTCCAGTCTAGAAGGGATTTTCATTAAGAAATTCCTTTCGAAGCAAAGAATGGGAGGATGATAATCACAGTTAATGGGTATATCCGCGCCCACAAATGTTAAGGATGATGAATATTAGTGTTGACAGGGGATATCTTTTGTTTCTTAGGACAGTGCTAACTAGTTCGTTAACTAATTTCAGACTAATATTGAGGCTAGGCAGTTCGTTAAATAGTATGAAGCTGCTGCAGTTTGAAGCAATCAACGTCAGAAGGAAGTGTAAACCATACATTGATAATTTGTGACTATTTATTTATTTAACAATAAAATCAAAATTTATAAAAACACAGTTCATATTACAGCAAAAACCACATAAAGCAAAGTTTTGGACTATGGAACTAAATGTGCAAATATATGTTGTGTATGATTAATTCAACCATAAATTATAACACATAAAAAATTAAAAAAGAAATCGGAAAATTTCCATCAAAATTTCATACTTTTTAATTTCTAGAAAAATTTCGGGTATGCAGTTATATATATGATTAAATTTTATTATAGTAAAAAAAATATGGAGTACGCAGTTTTATAGGTTTACTAAATTTTAGAATAATAAAGTGCAAGTTTCAAGCAGTTCAAAAATCAAACTAATTTTAGAGAAGTTTTTTTTGTTCGCGGTCGTATGGATTTTCTCCATTTTGCGCCTGCTCCACATTTTTTATAGGAAAGAAAATAAAAAAAAAATGTCAAAAATCAACGCGATTTTGGAATTACTTGAGACTTGCACTTTATTACATCGAAATTCAATGATCTATAAAACTTCATACCCGAAATTTTTTCAAAAATTCAGATTAAAAAGTTTGTACTTTTGTTAAAAATTTGCCGATTTTTTTTTTTAATTTTATGCAAAGCTTGAAAAACCTTGAACCAAACCAAAATTAAACCGACGCTTATAAAGAGTGGCATCTTAGAAAAGTTAGCTAAATTGGTGATTTTGACATTGGAAAACACAGTGAGCAAAATGCTTGTTCAATACGACCAGTCAGACTCATTTGAAGCAATCTCGGGAGTTAAACAAAGCGACGCGCTTTCATCCTTGGTTTTCGACTAAATGCTGAATGAACTAAATTGTCATTTGGATTCCTAGAAGGACCTTGGTGTTGTTGTAGTAGCATAAATATTCCCCATACATATGCCTGATGTGCTGCTGAAGTGACAGTCTTAGGCCGGATATAAATCTGGGTCGTTACAGTTACGCCAAACCCACTCTCATGGGATTCCCAGAAGGACCTATTCAGCAGCGGTATACAATACGAGTACGCAGATGACAAAGTCATAATTTCAAGAGATGTTACAACCCTATAAGAAGCACTCAATGATCTAGAAAATAAGGCCTTGCAAGTTGGACTACCCTTCAACCACGACAAAATCAAGAACGAGTATATGCTGCGGACCAAATAAAAAACAACCCATCTGATCTTTTTATTGGCAGATACACGACGCTATAGAAGAATTTAATTATCTTGGATTGGTGCTTAGCACCAACGACGGTACAGCAATTTTCATACAAGACAGACTACAAGCAGCAAATAGGGTCCATAAAGATGTTCAAGTTAAAATTCCATTCATGAAACCAAAAACTTCGTATTTATCATGATTTCTTACGCCCAATTATGACGTACGGATGTGAAGTGTGGACGATGAAGATGAATGACTTGAACCAAGTAGCAACGTTCGAAAGGAGGATACTTAGCCAAATCTTTGGTCCAATCAGGCGAGAAGATGACACATATCGCAGTAGAATGAACTCTGAACTTGAGCACCTCATGCAAGGGCAAAACATTAGAAAACACATAAAAGACCAGCGAATAGGGTAGCTTGGACACTTAGAAAGAGCGCCAGAAGGAAGAGCACCAAAATGAGCCTGCAAAATGAGCAAACGTATCGAAAGCGAACTAAGGTCAGACCAAAGAAGATATGGGTAGATGCAGTTATCGACGATCTCAAAGAGATGAACTTGAAAACCTGGTGACGCTTACTAGCGGATTAATAAATCTGTACGAAGATAGTTACGCAGTGCAGGAGCCGTGGTCCACCCAGCACTGTCATATTGAGAAAGAAGAAGCAGAAACGAATATCGAAACTTTGTTTTATTTGATTTTGTTGATGTTGTTGTTGTTGTTGAGGTGGTTTAATATTTCCACAGAAATAATCCTAATTAGTGACCAGCACCGTTTTGCTACCACTGTCCTCGTATGATAATGTTTTTTTTCTTGTTCTAAGTCAGATCCATTTAGTGAGGTCCAAGTGTATCAGCAAATTTTTTATCTCGATGTCTGAGATCTAATTAATTTCCTGCAAAAAAGGCTTACCGAAGGAGCGGAGTCATGCCCTAGTTTGATTTTCGTGTAGTTGAATTATATTTTTGTAAAAAAACTAATTGAAATTACAAAATAAATAAATTAAACTTGAAAGCTTAGCAATATGTGAGAACTTTTCTGGCTAGACTTCTTCAGTTTTGGACTTGAATTTAACATACTTCTTTCTTTCTTGCTTAAGCAACCAGGTAGCTTCCTAAAATTTAATTTCCTATCGATTTATGGATATAACATTTTAAAAAGAATCCTCGAGCAGGTCGAAAAAGGGCCACACCGGGGTGCTCAACGGTGAGCTAAAAATAAAAATAATTTGCATTTCTTCGGCTGCAAAGCAAACTGGTAGCAAGTAAGTAGTTCAGAACTAGTCGCTGTGACTACAGCGTACACATAGGTGAGCACTCTGACCGAGCGAACTAAATGAAAAATGAGGCGAATGATGGAAAACATAAAACAATTGTTGCAAGTAACTTTGTGTCCTACAAGAATATGCTACAACACTTTGTTTTTGTTTTTATTTTTGTTGAACAAAAACTGGTTGCACAAATGTTCGTCTAATGCAAAGCTGCTCACTTTGGCATAGCATAAATATGTTTGTGTGTGTCTGCTGCAACTTCCAGTGCATGTGTGTATCTGTGTGTTGCTTTTTAACATCGTCAAAATATTTGGCATTGTTTTCGAAATGCAGAGGAAATGTATTTTATCCATTAACCACGTGTGTTTGTGTAGTTGTGAACTTTTTGGCATTGAAGTAAAGCGATTGTATGTTCAAAGTTTTATATATTTTTTTCCTTCGGTCTTTTGCAACTTACAATAACTAAAGGTAATCAAAATGTATTCGAGCGTACTTGCGACACATTCTGCTTGTGTAAAAAATGAGAAAATTACAATAGAAGAATTGGCTGGAATTGTAATAAAATGTGTTGGAAAATATAGAAATTTGTTTCGTACAGGATGCACCATTTCAATCAAATCAATGACCGTATTGGATAACTTTGCTCATTCTCAATCGTTAGAAGTTTTAGTAATATACTTTGCAGGTTTAACCGCGCATCGGTAGACAGCCTAATAAGCCGCCGAAGTAATAACTACGCCCATTGAAAATAATAATTGTCTAATTTGTTTTTGACCGTCAAATAGTGAATTTATATTTTTTTCTTTAAACTGAGCTCAAGGCCGAAACTGACATAAATACTTTCTGCTTAAAATATAAATACAGTCTGCTTTCATTTTCAGGATCTTAAGCTTATGCTCGTTTGACTTTTCATTAGTTGTATTAACTCAACTTCCACATCATCAAATATTTCGTGGCCTTCCTATATTCCAAAATGACACAATTCGGTATTTGGCCGATTCAGATTTTCTCAAGTGAGAGTCTACAGTAGTTCACCAGAAATATGCCACACCATATCTGTATGAAAATGTTGAAGCGGTTAGTCAGAGTCAAAACCTTAAGTGGCTGTGCTGCCGAGCTCAGCAGTTGAACATGAAATATGCCACACCATATCTGTATGAAAATGTTGAAGCGGTTAGTCAGAGTCAAAACCTTAAGTGGCTGTGCTGCCAAGCTCAGCAGTTGAACATGGGTAGAATTTTCAATCACATTTTTCAAATGCTCACATTCAAAGTTTATTCAATCTTATCATCTACCCCATACTATTGCGTCTCGTTTCATTGCATGGCTACTTCGTCGGTTCATTGAAAGGAAGCGATGGAGGTGCTTTAGAGGCTCAAGATAAACGGAGTCTGGGGAAACGAAGAAAACGCTGACCACTGTCAGATATGACACCAGCGGGTGCCAGCGGATAATCGGGGGCCTTACGTTAGCTTGTGTAGAAGGTATGAGGTTGTGATCTCTGCTAAAGATGAATGTAAGTCTAGAGAATCTAATAAACAGATTTGAACAGACGTTCCTCAGCGGGAGATCCGAAACCAATGCTGGTAGGGGATCTGGATGGCATTTAGACGAAGACACTAAGTACTCCTACGATTTTTAACGGAAGCCTATGCCAACTTGAATGTAGCATATTGGCTAATTGAGAAAAAGTGGCGAGGTAGTAGTATTAGAATTTTTAGTTACAGTCAGGCTACACTAACAGCCCTTACTAACCCACGCTGCTCTTCGAAATTAGTCGTTGAGTGACAAAACCGGAATACAAAACGGAACAGTGTTGTAAAACATAACAATGTTTGTCTTTTTTGAGTGCTTGGACACTGCGATATTACAGAGAACGAGTTGGCTGATAAACTGGCTAATGAAGGCTCTGTATGCACACCACTGTACCCTGAACCCTTTCTTAATGAGGTCTACCCATAGAAGACGTTGGTCTGAGTTTGTTACGCATAATTCAAATTTTAAATCTTTGAGGTAAATCAGTGGGTATACACTTTGTCAGTCTTCGTGGTAAGCTGGTGTTATTTATTAAATTAGAAGCTAGAAGATTTGAGTGGATAGCAAGTCGTTTGTAGATAGGCGTAGCGCCTTGGGTTGAAATCTTTATGGGACTTTTATGTTTAATTTCGAGGCTTAGCTCCATACTTAAGCTCCACATGTCAATAATGGCTTAGTTATAGATTCGCAGAACAAAATTTTGCTACCAGGTAGATACCTATGAAATGAGACTATTTTTCAATTTCAAACGTTTATTAACAAAAAAGATTTACAAATTTAATCTTCAAAATGATAGCCATCGCTAGCGACACATTTTTTCCATCTCTCAGGTAAGTTGTGGATGCCGCGTCAAAAATATTGGCCGTCTTTGGCCCTCAAACCAGCCATAGAGCCATATAGTGATAATGCAGACTTTTGATTGAATAGCCAGTAAAGTGAGCGAAGTTTTAAACCCAGTTGCTTACGAATACTTCAAGAATATATGTGGGAGCCATGTTACTACTCTATTGAGTTGAATACCCAGGTATTTTACCTGGCCACCTTGAGGTAATTGGCAGTGATTTAAAGCTACTGTAGGACATGAGTCTTTCTGGAGTGGGACAGTTGTCTGTGCTGATTTGATTCGATTAGAATTTATAAGCCACTGGTTGAATCAGGCACTTTGACGAAGTCGTGCTAACTTTAAGAGCTGAGAATTCATAATTTAACATCAGTAAAAGAAAACAGAAAAAATTATCCCTATGTGTGCAATGGTCTAACATTTGGGCTCCACGCTCATGTAATATCAGAACAATGGCATATTTTTTGCAGGAATCCCTTTATCTCTAGAGTACCTAAGCTACCAAGAGGAGTGATTTAAGAAATATTGAAGGAGTAGCGTAGACTCATTTGCTTTGCTCTTCATCCGCTATGTTTTTTAGAACCTCGTTCACCTTACTGTCCCCAAGGGATGCTCACTTTTGGTAATTAAAAAATTAATAAAAAATGTATACACACTAAACAACAACAACAACCTATCTACAACCTTTACCTTGACAAGAAGGCTGACTTACACTGAAGCACCTTCGTTCAATATTTTGAATGCTACCACAGCTATTACGATAAATTTTGAGCACTATTTATACCACCTCAGTTGTACCTCGAACCTTTATCTAGAAGAAAGGTCGAAGATTCAAATCCTATCCCAACTTTTACAATAAATTTTGAACACTATTTACATCACCTGTGTCTCGAAAAATGTTAATTACACTCTTTTGGAAGCTCTCATCATAAAAGTCTCGACAAAAATCCGAAATTTTCACAATTTAGAAATATTTTGAAGAGCAAAACAAAAAAAGGCTCAGTAAGCTACTTATAGCTGCACGAGAGTCGTTTAAAAAGTCCGTGCAAAGTCTTAGCAATGGCTCTATTAGCGCGTACGGAGATTGAGTTTAGTTAGTGGCATTTCTTGGAAGAACACACACCAAGTTTTAACCAGATTGGTATATTTCTTTGTGTTTGGCATTCGTTTGAATTGAAATTAAGGGAAATAGGGCTCTAATGTATTTCCCATCCCCTCTATTCTACATAACTAGCCTCCTAAGACTACTATTTGTTCCCCAATTTGAAGAAATGGCTTGAGGGAAAAAAGATTTTATTCAAACGAGAAGGTGATTATAGAAATAAATTTCTATTTTTCAGACTTAGACAAATCCTATTATTCGGAAAGAATCAACAAACTAGAACAGCGTTAGACGAAGCTAACAGGAGACTACGTCGAAAAATAAAAAAAGGTTTACCCCAAACAACTGAGTACTTTAAATTTGTGTACAGACACTTTTAACTGATCCTGGTATGATTGTACCTTTAGTCAGTCTAGTTTGTAAGCATAGATTGAAATAAGTACAAATAAATAAACGGTTTTGAACTAAATGTGAGCCAATATTCACCACATTATTATCACCACCGCCTTAGCTGAATGGCTTGATTCGTGACTAACGTTCGGGAGTGTGTAGGTTCGAATCTTTGTGCATGAACTTCAAATAATAGAAATCATTTTTCTAATAGCGTTCGATAGGCAATGATAGGCAATGACAAACTGCCGATTGTATTTCTGCCATGAAAAAAACTTCTCATAAAATATCTGCCTTTCGGAGTCGGCTTAAAACTGTAGATCCCTTCATTTGTGGAACAACATCAAGACGCACACCACAAATAGGAGGAGGAGCTCGGCAAAAATCCTATCAGAAGAGAACGCGCCAGTTATTTATTTATTTTTAGTATCAATATACAGTATCTGCTACATGAATAAGTCATCAATAGCTGGTTTTCCAGATTGAATTTTTATTCATTCCTTATTCTGGTTCGAACCAATCATAGCGCTCGCCACAGTAATGGCATGACGAAAGCATTTCGAACAGTGCCAAGTCGGCGCTGTAACCGCCGGTGTTGTTAAGAAGAAAAACCAATAAAAAATATTTCACAAAAAAATAGCTACGTCACTTACACCCTCCTCCCTATTCAATGATAATCCAAATAACAAAGAAGCAAGCACAATTAATCGCCTTCTTACGGGTATTCACGTACACCGAATAAAAGATTTTCACCGCCTACGCATGCATGCAAATACTCATACACAAGCATATAAACCACAACCAAGAATAGTTCACCAATTTTTTTGCTATTTATATTATCAAAATAAACATTTTAGGTATATTCTTACATTCACATTAACAACAACACGAAATTAGCAGAAAATACTTCGAGTACTCGTTACTCATACGCCCGTAATCTCAGTGCACCATTCATACGAACTACTTCATTTGCCGAATTTAATGTAGCATATGATTGAATTTTACTTTGAATTTAATTAGCAACTTAACGAAACGAAAATAATTTCGCCAACATAATGTGCCATAAGTTGTTGTGGTCGAAAAGAAAGCGAAACCGTACATACACACGCATATATCATATTTGATGCATACGTGATTATGCCATACAAAGACGAAATGAAGAAAAGCGCAAAATAAATAGGGAAAAAACTACAAATAGCATTCATATAAAGTAATGGTTGAAACTTTAACTACATCAGCACTCGTAAATGCATGAAAGCCATAAAAGCAAATGCCAAAAATGCTACGAAGCGCTAGTACATACTTGCATACGTATATATGTGTAAATAGGAGCGAGTAGTGTGCGGGCGGTGCAATGTGAGTGTAGGTTGGGCAATGTATGAATTACTGAGTAGTACAAAAATGCTTAAGCTACAAGTGCCATAACTATTTTTTTTGTAAGGGATACATGAAAAGCTAATATCTTCACAGCACATTTCATTTTGCATTGAGTTTACCAAATATTTTTTTTATGTAAAATTAGTTAAATTGGTTGCTGTGATCCTGTTTTTAATTTTTCCTCTTTGCTAACTTATTTGCTGTCTGATTTGGTTCATACTTGGAATATTACAGAATGCCTTGAATAGCATTTCCTGTGAAAAGAAAAGAGTATATTAAGACTGTAAAGACTTTAATAGTACAAGAGCTCGTTGATGAAGGACCAAGCACTCAAGCATGACTGCCCAATGAGTGAATACTCGCTAGCCAAATAAATACAGTTTAACTGGAATGTGGCTTGCTATGAAACTGCAATGAATGAATTTGAAGAATATAATGTATGAAAAGGTAAAAAGGGATAGATAAGGTAAATTGTGAAGGAGATTTTTTACTTCTAATTCATAAATGTTTATGAAAAATATTTTAAATAGTGACTGAAGCAGTTTTGGCAGACAAAAGTACTTATTATCATTAATATATATTATCATAAATTACTTTGTCTCGCATGAAATACAGAGTGCAGATTTCCCCAATACCATCAGGCAACCACCATTAAAATTTCAACGCAAAAATTAAGTAACACTTCCGCAAATGTCTTCACTAATGCCATCTTCACCAAATGCACTTATGGACGAAACAAAAAAATCGAAGTATTTAAATCAGGTGTAGAATCAGCACATCCATGCACTTATCAACAACCATACGAAAGAAAATTACGTGCTTCGCCAATCGTATGAGCTGAATCGTATTGAAACCAAGGAATGCAAATAGATCGATAATTATTTTCAATTCAAAATAGTCTTCAAGTGCAACATTGCCTCGTATTTTTAGGTCACAATAGGCATGGACCTCCTGAATTGTTGAATAATTTATCAAATAGATAAAAAACAAAAGGTGAAATCAAAAATATACAAGATTGGCGTCATAAAAATGTTTCTGATGGCACCATCTTTCTAATGAGTTAATGCGTTGGAAGTTACATCGCTTCAGTGGATTCAGTGGAAGCGAAATTATTGCATCAAAAGAGTCAGTATGTTTGTGTCATCGGTACAAAAATGAGTTTCAAACAAAGAGGTAATATCGAATTTTGTTTTAAAAATGTTGAAACGTTTACCGAAACATTCGAATTGATGAAAAAAGTTTATCGCGATGATTGTCTATCTCGTGCCAAAGTTCATGAGTGACTTACACGTTACCCAGATGGTTGTGAGAATATAAATGACAGTGAACAATCGGGTCGATCCAAAATCAGTAATCAAGCCGAAAACTCCATCGAAATTGTTCGTAAATTTATCAAATATGAATCGAAATCATTGTTGAAATTCATGGAATCGGAGTTGAGCATCTTAAAAACATCGATTTATCACATTTTTACTGATCATTTAGGCTTACGAAAAGTCTGCGCACATTTCATTCCGCACAAGTTAACTGAGGACCAAAACTTGCTCAGAATTCAAGTTTCGAAGGACCTCATTAAAGAGGCGAGAAACGACAAGAACTTCCGTTACAACATTGTTACGGGTGACGAAACGTGGCGTTTCCAACATGAATTTGAAACTAAGCGAGAAAGTGCCGAATGGAAGGACTCAGACGAGGCACCACCCAAAAAATCGCGTTTGATGAAGTCAAAAATCAAGTCGATGCTCATTTGTTTCAACGATTCCACGGGAATTGTGAAGAATGAGTTCGTGCCAACGGGCCAAACCGTTAATGCAACTTTCGGTATTGGCATTTGAAGCGTTTGTTGTATCGAATCCGTCGACCGTCAACCTGAATACGGCGAAAGAGGAAGCTGGCGATTATTGCATGATAATGCACCATCTTATCGATTCGCTCTTCTGACTGATTTTTTGACTAGAAATCACATTTTAACCATCAATCATTCAGCGTATTCGCCTGACGTGGCTCCTTGTGACTCCTACCTATTCGGAAAACTGCATTTGGCCATGAAAGGAAAACGTTTTGTGTCCGTAGAGCCCTGCAAAAGGCTTGTATCGACATACTGAAGGATATTCCGATCAATGACCTGAAACACTCAAAGCTTTTAGGCCGCGCAAAACAATTTATTTCGACCGGAGATAGTTATAAAAATATATTACATTCTGTAACAAAACGCATGCAAATCGAAATTTCAAACCTTGTGAAAAATGTTTAAACCTTCATCCAATTTCTTTTCAAATTTTATACTTTTTATTAAGAATTTTCAGAAAATTTACGAGTATACAGTTTTATAGCTTATTTAGTTCTAGTATAATAAAGTATAACTTTGGAGGTCTCAAGATTAGTTTTTCCAATACTTAATAGGTCAGGCTGCAATGATTCTAAACCATCCGCATTACTAGATGTTAAAAATATTGCACACATCAGGGCTCTCGTCGAAGTCTCGAATTTAAAGCTTAGTTGGACTGATCAAAAATGCAATGCATTCGACATATTTTTGTTATATATTTGCAATGAAACTTCCTTTGCCAGGAAAAATACTTTACAAATTTTCTTCAGGTAAACGCTTTTTTCAAGAGAGCGCCCAAAAACCAACGGACAGTGATTGCGAAAAGCTGAATAATTTCCACGATTTTCTAATTTCATTTCACTTAGATTTTTTTTCTCCGTTTTTTTTTTTTTTGTAGCCTGTTAAGAGTCAACACGGGCATAAACACGTCGTTTCCGCCATTCGAGTGTGAATACAATTTCCACTCAAATACCTTTGTTGTTATTACTGCAGCTGTCGTTTTCTGCCTATATTTCTATTTTTCTTCCATTTACTGCAACGGCTTGTGAAAGTCATTAAAAAATGTCTTTGTCTCTTAATGCCCCATTGCCGAGACACACACACACACATACAAGTACTTGTAAGCACCGACGATTATACGACAATGTGTGTGAGCAGTACACGCACACAAGCACACAGTTGCACGAACAAGAGCATCAAGAAAAGCACACAAATGATTTTTCGAGCGAAAGTCATTGCGTTGAAGAAAATGTGACAATACAATGACAATGGCGTGGCACGACAAAGCGCGCACGCAGACAATCAAATGAAAAGACACGCATTCAACTTCATTAACGTGACCGGCTCGAAGACACTATCTACTGTGAGACCACCATGTCTGTGAAAATGCCTGAAATAGAAAGCGGGTTAGGCCAGGCTGCCAGTGGGTCAGAGCCATAACACAAATGATGCTACAAAAGTTCCAGTGGCACGTTGAGCGTACAAAGCGCTGTTGTTGCAGAATGTACAGAAAACTCTTTGTGCATATACAAAGTTATAAAATGAGGGAAATTGAAAGGAAGCCGGATAGGTGTATAGGTTCAATAGGCGTTCAACCGACTTCAATGAAATTTTAGAGAGCTATTTAAGGGTGACTAAGAAGGTTCCTCAATAGTGTGCATCTACTGGATGCCTTTGGAGTTGATATATTTTTAGAAATCTTTTTTACTGTCTGATTTGGTTCATACTTGGAATATATTCAGATCAACCTAAGAATAATTGTTTTGCAAAATTTGATCCACTGGTTAGCGCTGGGGTCCATCTATGTCAACAAATTTGAATTATTTGGTCCATAATGTGTATATTATACCGAGAGACAATAAAAAGTATTCGGAAAAAATATCATATGCACGTGACACTACAGATTCTTTAAGTATATAGTACGAGTATATATACCCAGTTTTCCATTTTCCTACAAATTTAATTTTTAAAGGACTTTAAAATTCAAGTAGCAAACTTTTAAAAAATAATTTTAAGTACTTAAACTCACTCCATGATACTAATATGGATATGAAATGAAAGAAATTGTGTCCAGCAATTAAAAAAAATGTTTCTTTACTTTCTGCCAGAGCAAATATAATACAATAATTTCATTGCAAAACTGTATCTTTAAGTATCCTCGAAATTTTCTAGGGAATTATTTTGAAAAAAATCTATGTTAAAGGTATAATATATGTACATAGTATCTAATGCATATCTCTACTTGATTCTTCTTGCTGCTATAAAAAAACCTCAAAAATAGAAGAAAGTATTAAGTAAATAAACTCAGTGGATATCCCCTTTTGAAACTTCAAGCCCCTTAAAAAATAAAATTTCTTGGATAAAAAAACAAATTTGTTTAGGTGAGCAACTAAGTTCCCGCTGTTTGTCAATAGATGCCGCGAGCTGTGTGTGCTGGTCGATTCTAACATAACCTAAACGCCATAAACCAAGCCTAGAAATATATTAAACAAACTGCTTCGACACATTAGTGATTTTGTTTTGGTATCATATACTTTTGGGTTTATGAAAATGCCTGATTTTCTGCCGAATAATCGTCATTTGCGGGAAGTGTTGATTTTCCTCTTTTATCCGAAAAAAAAACGGTGGCTGAAGCGCATTGGAGGTATTGTTCAATGAGGATCCGTGTCAAACGCAAGAAGAGCTTGCTTCAGTATAAGAAGTAACCCGCCAATCCATTTCCAAGTGATTGCATGCTTTGGGAATGATTCAGAAAGAGGCATTTGGATTCCTTATGAGTTAAAGCCAACGTATATTGAACGTCGTAACGTCGTTTTTCGCCTGTGAAGAACTGCTCCAGCGGCAAAAAAGGAAGGATTTTCTTCATCGCATCGTGACGGGTTATGAAAAATGGATTCATTATAGCAATCCAAGCAAAATAAAGTCATGGGGACTGCCCGGACATGCTTCTACGTCATCGCCTCGGCCGAATATTCACGCTCCAAGAGGTTACGATATGTATTTGGTGGGACCAAGTTGGTGTTATTTATTATGAACTGTTAAAACCAAGCGAAACCTTCACTGCGGATCGGTATCGACTTCAATTGATGCGATTGAGCTGATAACTGCGCTAGAAGCGGCCGCAATACGCGGAGAGGCATGAAAAAGTGATTCTACAGCATGACAAAGAGAGGCCGTTAAAACCACCTGGAAACACTGAAATGGGGAATACTACCCCACCTGCCATATTCTCCAGATATTGCACCGTCCGATTATCACCTGTTCCCATCGATGGCACATGGTCTAGCTGACCAGCAGTTCCATTGATATGAAGACATCAAAGAATGGTTTGATCCGTGAATAGCCTCAAAAGATGAACAGTTTTACCGCGACGGTATACGAGATCAACCAGAAAGATGGGAAAAAGTAGTAGCCAGCGATGGGCAATACTTTCAATGACTCACTTGTAACCATTTTTTTAGAATAAAGTTGTATTTTCATAAAAAAAACAGCGAGAGCTTAGTTGCGCATCTAAGATTTGGTCGCACGGTGTTAAATTTTTTTAATTTTTCAAAAATAAAAACAAACCATGTTTATGTATATATAATTGGCGCGTACACCCTCTTTGGGTGTTTGGCCGAGCTCCTCCTCATATTTGTGGTGTGCGTCTTGATGGTGTTCCACAAATGAAGGGACCTACAGTTTCAAGCCGACTCCGAACGGCAGATATTTTTATGACAAGCTTTTTTCATGCAGAAATACACTCGGAGGTTTGCCATTGCCTATCGAGGGGCGACCGCTATTAGAAAAATGTTTTTTTTTATTAATTTTGGTTTCACCGAGATTCGAGCCAACGTTCTCTCTGTGAATTTCGAAAGAAAAAAATATCAGGTGGTGCTGAAGTCGATATATCCCGAAAAATTGTATTTATAGCATTTTTTCCCCCTTCTTCACTCCATTCGGGAGCATAGGACCAAACTTATTCAGAACATATTTTAACTTTTTTAGAAAAATATTTCAGAAAGAACTGAGTATGCCAGGTAGTCCTGGCGCCGAAAAGCTGTAAAAATTTGATCCGTGATTAGGATAGGTTCACACTTTGAAAGTATATATTATATTTTATCAGCATAAGAAATATATTTGGAAAGATCAACTCGTCAGATAATGCTGAGTCATATCGATGTTTGCACGCTAAAAAGTCAAGTCAAGTCTTGCCCGATTTTTGTGCGCTAAAAAGTAAATTGAAGTTACCTCGTCTACATAGAGGTCACCAACAACCTTGGGTATTATTATTGCTATTATTAGGCTATTGCGTACGGCGACCAAAAGCAATCTAATGTGAAAAGTACTCTATATTTTAATACCTTTTAAAAATTTTGCCACCTTCTGGCGTTAATTGTTCCATAATTGATATGGACGCACGACAATACCACTAAGGTGGTGTAGCCTATGCCGCCTAGTGCAGTACAGAAGTTCATTCACAAATAATTAATGTATTCTGAATTTTCAGTGTCTATTTCACAGAATTGACAGATGATGGTCCAATTTTGTTTGCGTGAGATTTGAAGCTACAGTGGTCGGTAAAGTAACCAGTTCAAAGTCTTAAGTCTACTCTGCTGAGCGAAAGTAGGTCCTCAGAAATCCTTCTATCCGACGTTAGAAATTGTTTCGATTGTCGCTGATCGTTGGAATTTCGCCAGGGTACAACGAAATACGAATTTTATACAAGTTTGAGCCTGTTTTAGCTAAATGATCAGATATTTTAGTTCTCTCATATCCCTCATGTCTAGAAACCCCACCTGATAATACTGAGTGGAAGTTCACCGTTAATGTATTAAGAAGGTTCAGGAAGTCATTTATAATTTGTGAGGTGATTAAAATTGACAGAAGGGCTTGCAAAACTGATTGACTATCTAAAAATATGTACATGTGCGTTCATCTCATTTTTCTACAGACACATTCTCTCACCCATATCTCGTTGGCATGTATTTCTACCGAGAAGATGGTTGAGCAAAAGCCCACTGGAATCGTTTTTTGAGTTAAGGGGTCTAGAATTTTCAAAATATCTATTTGTTTTTTGGTATTTCGAAAGTATAGACTTTCAAGAATATACTGTCAAACTTTTGGAAGGATATTCCCAGTATTTTCGATTCTACAGCCGCTTGAGCAGGTAGAGAACGATTCGTGACGCGACGACATCAATGGTCGCACTATCCACTCTCAAAACTTTAAGCTCATTATTTCAAAACTACTTTTTTCGGCCTAGTGTCATCGAAAAACAAAAAAACTATTCACTCGAATCGTTCACAACATCAATGGCTATCGAAAAATCATATTATTATTTCAATTGTTTCGTATGTTTTTGATTAAAAAACTGAAAAAGCCCGATTTTGAGAGTGTGAAATTCCAAACCAATTTTTTTTTATTCTAGTACGGCACATTCTTTTTTTTTTTTGTTCACTCCTCTCGGGAGCATAGGGCCGCGAAAAGACTCAATAGTCTTGCGTTGGTTTCTTTAATCTCTTGTTTTTGTTTTTTCTCTGACAGAGTAGGTGATTAGCCTGCCGCTACCAGTCCTAAGTAGTAGGAATGCCCACCTGTCGTTGCTTAGGAACAACGCCTTCTTACTACTTGAAGCGCCATTTGTGTCTAACATTTTTATGGCAGAAGGATCGCACAGATGGTTGAAGACTTCGCTAAATTTGGTGAGTCTGCGGTATTAGCGCGATTGCCCGCTTCCTCTTGCTGGCGCCACTGATGCATTGTGTAACTGTGTGGGTATCATTGTTTTTTTTTTTTTTTGGTTTGGGGGAATGGAATTGGAATAGAAGAGACAAAGAGCCAAAATGGAAAATAGCGTGCAGGTAAAATTTTTTGGGAGGGTTAACTTCAGAGCCATTTTTAAGATTATTAAAATTAAATAAAAAGCATATAAAATTTAAATATCGTTTTTGATTTTTGTTTTTATTGTAAAAAGAATTCCTGAAAATACAATAACTTTTCGAGCTCTCGACCATCGGGACCTCTCAATACCCACTTATTTTCGCCCCTGTTCTATCATCTTCTAATTTCAACCCATCTGTAATCATCTCTGAGAACCAGGTTAGAAGTTGATAGAATTATTTCTCCCGGCCGTACATTTGTGGTGATAAAAACTTGAATATTCCTGAGGAGCATGAGTTTGGGTGACAATATAACAACCTTATGAAGTACTTAAAGTACAACATAAGTGGTAAAGTTATAAATTATTTTATTACAGTAAGATTTAAAAAAAGAAAAGTAAAGTTGCAATTTTTTCGAAAAAAAAAATTTATTTTGTCGGGAGTCTACCGACCGTTGGAAAATTATATTTTTTTTTGTACTACAAGACTGAAAGTGGTATAACCCTAACCTCTTATTAAGATTATGCTTTTTTCTATAGCTGAAGAGTTAAAGCGCACCTCTATTCTCCAGCTAGAGAAAGTTGCTTTCTGTTCATGAACCCAAAACTCTATTTATCGCAATAACAAAGCGGTGAAATGAATTATTCCATTTTGATAATATAGAAGTCGAAGAGGAGATAAAATCTTGAAAATGGTCGCGTCAGACGGACAAATGAGCACTTGTCATTAACTGATAATTCATAGCTAATGCACTGAAAATTAGTCAGAAAACTGGTTTCAACCATTTTTATAAAGATACTCCTAATTTGGTTTCGGAAATTAGATTCAGGGAAAACCCGCAAAGAACCGACTATAGGTAAAAAAGTAACTCAAGTCCACTCTTTACCTTACTTACAGAATTTCATACCTTGCACTTTGCATGCCCTCAGCCTTAGATAAATTCTACAAACTTGCACAAATTGCATCTATTTGTACAACAAAAATGTGAAACATCTAAAAAAAGAGGAAGTAAGAGAAGTAAAAAAAGAGCTTTTCAAAGCAGCAGCAACTGGGCAACAAACCACAAGAGATTTCATAAGCGCCACTGGAGCTGGGTGGACACTTGAGAATTGGCATGCACACCCACCCACGCGCGCACGCACTCACCAATGCTCGTACAACAAAGTATTGGCAGCAGAAATCAGGTTTATGCATTTTAAGTGAACAATTTTTCTACCTCGACTCAGCTTGACTTAATGGCCTTTGGTGGATATCGCAGTTACTTTGTTTTCATTGCATTTTCCACTTTTTTAACTCCTCTGCACATTCCTCCATACACTTTCCACAGTGCCATTCACTTGCGAGACATACCAATACCTACGGAAAATATGTATAGGTGTGGTACATACATATTTTGCGCTTACTTTTCTTTTTTCAGTTAGCCTTTTACCTTCGCTACGCTTTAATTCTTGCTGGCTTATCAAAGCAGATGGCTAAAGTCATTTCCCATTTCTGTCCTTCCCATAATTCGCTTGCTCGCTCAATAATTTTTGGTCAACTTCAAGTGCTTTTTTGGTTTTTTCGCTTTTTGGTCGTAATTTGCACCAGAAGTGGCCACTATCTGTGCTCTTATTTACCTACTTTGCGTGCTCGGAGACAATCGCTTTTAATTAAGATTCATTACTCAGCAAGCAAAAGCAAATGCTTTAGCTAACAAGCCAATTACTTTTATGACAAATTTAGTTACATATTTTTATAAGAATTTTTATGTATATGAGCTCTAGTTTAAGTCCCTTTTGTTTTACTTGGACTTTGTTAGCATTGTGCTTGAGCGCACATTACTCTTCAAAGAGGTAAAACGGAACTTATTTTCGAGAGAAAAGGAGGAATTTAGAAACTGCATTTATTTCAGTATCCAGCATTGGTTGCCAAACTAGTGAGCCATTGTAGGCTAGCCGAAGGCGAAGTAACCATGTAAAAGGTAAACCCTTATATCATTAATAAAATTTACAAATAGTAGAGGTCCACCAAAACTATCTTGAGGAATACCAGACGATACCTGGAAAGGATAGGAAGTTTTTTGTTCCAGTGCAACTGGGTAGGTCCTCCAGACAAGTTAGGAAGGTGAAAGGGAATCTGAAATACGAAATCCTAAATTTTATGAGAGCTCCTGTCAAAAGTATTCGAAAAGCCAGTGTTGCGGGTGTTAACTTGACAGCCAGCCTCAAAGCGAACGATAGAGTAGTCACAAAAAATTGTGAAGCTTGAAACTGTAAGCCTTTCACTGATAAAGTTATGTTGATTATAAGGTTAGGTTAGGTTAGGTTGCCCAGGGAGTGAGCACACTTGGACGAAGAAGGATTCGTCCTTTGTGATACCATTGTCAAGGAAGTGAGGAGAGGGGAAGGACCGATGAGGTGCAGGGAGAGGGCGGGGGGAGGTGGTGATGGAATGGTTAGGAGCGTGCGGATTATGAACGATGACTATGTTTGCGTCAACCGCTTTGTGCTGCTGATGAAACTCATCAGATTTTTAATGTCAGCGCCAGCTATATCAGCAGGCGTGGCAAAGAAGTAAGAGCCAAGATGCCTGAATCTTAGCCCGCCAGAGCAGGGCAGCTAAGGAGAAGGTGCTGAGATGATTCCACCTCATCCTCCATACATCCAGCACAGAAAGGACTCGAGGTGATTCCATGTCTCACAGCATGCATTCCTCGCGCATTGTGTCCTGTGAGAGAACCCACTAGATTGGAGAGCTGATATTTTGTCAGCCTCAGAAGCTCACCCGAGCGCCTTCGGTCCACACGTGGCCAGAAGGATTTCGCGACTTTGCACGTTTGTGCATTTGCCCAGCGCTCGCTGAGTTTGCGCGATGCCCATCTTTCCAGGAGCAGACCGCAGGTAGTCTGGGGGATTCCAATTTTCTCCCTCTGCGGGGAAATCACCTCACATGTCCCTTGTCTGGCCAGCTCATCCGCCTCACAGTTTCCCGCAATGTCGCTGTGACCGGGAACCCAGATGAGGCTGATGTCAAAGAATTCGGACGCAGTCGAAAGTGAGGTCAAGCATTCCTTGACCAATTCCGAGTGCACCGTCATAGACCCGAGGACCCTTATTGCCGCTTGGCTATCGGAGTAAATATTTATCTTCTTGACTGTTAGTACACATTTGAGCAGCCAATCAGCTGCCTCCTTGATTGCGGCTACCTCTGCCTGGAACACACTGCAGTGGTCCGGTAACCTGAATTTTAGTCTGATGGGGAGCCCTTGGAGCATAGACCAGTCGTTTGGGTAATTTTCGGGTTAGTTGTGCTAAAAAACAGAGCACGCTATTCATTTACTCGGCTTATTCTACATTATAGTAGATCAGATATCTTTTTTTATTTTTTCTTGTGCAAGACTAATTTTTTTCATATAAGTACGTCAGACTATTGTAAAATAATCTTTTTAAATCGTAGTTTTCAGAATAGCTCATTCAGTTTCTGCAGTACAGTAATTTTTTTTAGATATTTTTTTGTTTGTTTTTAAGCGTTCACATACTTATACCTACATATCTTACATATCTTCTTACTTACTTACTTATATGGTCCGATTAAGAATCACAACCTGTTACCGGATTAAGGTCGACTGCAACAAGTATCGCCAAGCATCTCTGCTTTACTCGCGCTTTTTCCAATTTGTTACACCAAGCGATGATAGAATTCTGTTGGCTTGGTCCTTCCATTAGAGGCATGGTCTACCCCTACGTCGTTGTCCTTTAACTTGCTTTCTGAACACCTTCTTTACTGGAGCTTCTGCATTCATCCCGTTGAATATTGATGTGCTTTACTATGTCCACATCGTCGTAGAGCTCGTACAGCTCGTGCTTGATTCGGCGGTAGTTGTTATGGCGACACGAAGACCACCGAAGATTATCCGAAATATCTTTCCTTCGAATACCCCAAGAGTAGCTGTGTCAGTCTACGACACAACACTTGCTTCAGCGCTATAGAGTAGGTTATATACATTAGCAATGAAAAAGTGCCATCTAGTATGTACTATCTTCAATTTTCAGGTATTAGACATCTAGTGCTCCTTTCCTAATCCATTTTGGCTTTCAGGTCTGACTGGCTGTGTTTTGGTGGAGGCAAAGACTTAAGATCTTGGTTGCCGAGGTGTTGCCTGAGAGGCATAGCCCAAACCCATTTAGCGCAAAAGATTCCATTTCGATACACCACTTGCAGAACTATTGCTTTTTATTTGTCGAACCAAATTGATTTGACTATGAGTCTGCCTATATCGTCTATTCTTTTTCTGCAATTTTTTTTAACCATCTAAGTTAACCATCAAGATGTCTCAGACCCCGTTCTGCCACTCCTTTCTGCAGCCATCAAAGCTACGTTACTACACCCCACAAGCGAGCTTAGCAGGCTGCAAGAGGCTACAGATGGACTAAACTGATGTTACCTATCATGTCCGATCGACTGGCGCAAATCCTCCTGTCATTAGGCAGAGGGGACTGCAAACAGCTGGTTGGACTGATGACGGGCCATTTTCTGTGAGCGAAGCACATGGAAAAGAGTGGCATCTCAGACAATACAGTCAGCCCAGCTTGTAAAGAAGAGGATGAGACGGCGGACAACTTTCTGTGCGTCTGCCCACCCTTCGCTCGAATCAGGTTTGAGGTCTTTGGCACTGATGTGTTAAGAAGTGATCACCTTGGCTCTTTGGCGCCCCGAGATCTACTCAGATTTCTTCGGAGGTCGAACAGATTTAATGAAAATTAAAAAGGGAATCCTAGTGCAGTACAATGGACTTAATTGTGCCTGAGTGCTTCACTTGCTAGTTGTCCCGCAAAAAAAAATAATCATCAAGAATTCTCTCATTATTCTATGGCATAGAGAACCCAGCCTGGGTACTCATACAGATAGTGAAAACCTATTTTCTTATATTATTCTTGAAATCAGCATCATCTATCGTTCCACGGCCCCTCATCTCCCTAGCACTGCAGACCTTACTAGTGATGCACTGCTTTGCAAGCTTAGTGAAGGACTGCAAAATGAAAAATCGCAGTAAAATCTGATTGGCCGTATCTTTCAATTTTAACTGATCTCTGTGTTTCCCTCTTTAGCTGTGGAACCTGGAGCTTAAGAAAGATAAAAGTGAAGAAGAGTCCAATGATTATGATCCAATAATTGTAGTCTATCTAACAGCGAGGTGTGAAAATATATCTTCCTAAATTTGCACTTCCGAGCTACAATCCAGCTTTCAAAAACAACTGAAATTTCAGCCTCCAAGGTTCTTGTGGTATTCCGGCCAGCAGGGAAAAAAATATAAGGGTGGAAATGGTGTCAAGAACAAGGGGTTAGGGGTAGTCAGAAATTTAAAAAAATTTAATTTTTTTGCATTTTTTTCATATTCATAAAAATATTGAGTGAAAAAAAGCTTCGATCAGGTACAAGATTATCTATTGATGCAACTAATTTTTTGTCCGATTGATTTTAGATGAATCTCCAAAGACTTCTGATGATCACCGCAAGAGACTTCTGGAGAAACGGGCTGCACACAAACAGCGATAACATTTACAATTATTAATTTTTTATTAATTATTATTATTAATTTTTTTTTTTAAAGTCAAGTTGAAACTTAATGTATTAATGCGATGTTTTTATTTGTGTAAAATAAAGCAATTAACTAGCAAAAAATAAAATTATTGAAAATCTTAATTTTTTCGAGCCTCTGGCTACCCCTAACCCCATAACCTGATCTATTTATTTACCTGTATACTAAAGGGTGGTTAAATTTCAAGGGCCGATGTTGAGTGTGAACCACACCTAAACGTACACGACACCGTTGGACTTCTTTCTTTGGGGTTATTTCAAAGCAAAGGTTTACCCCGATAAGCTAGCAACAATTCAATAATTCGGCACATTAGTGGCATAGAACCTCAATTATGCCTCAGCGTCATCGAAAATTTGGACCATGGGATGGAGGTCTACCGCCGAGGCCGCGCCAGTCATTTGGCCACTATTTTGTTCCATACGTAATTGAATTATACTAATATTATCATAATAAAGAGAAATGACAGTCATTTCTTAAAAAAATTGTATTTATTCAAAATCAACACCGGCCCTTAAAACTTAACCACCCTTTAGATAAGGAACTATTTGCATTTGGTGGTCTTTGGAGATGTGCCGCCGAGGTCGCGGCGGCCGTTTAGCCAATATTTGGTTTTATACATAATTGAACCATATCAATATTATCACAGTAAAGAGAAATGACAATAATTTCTTAAAAAAATTGTATTTTATTCAAAATCAACACCGGCTCTGAAAAGTTAGCCACCCTTTATATTACCATAAGGTTAGGTCAGGTTGTGCTGACTGATCTGCAAAATGATCTCAATTAGACCAAAAATTCCATTTACCTAAACAAAATAAGAAAATGACTCCAAATAGCAGCAGGACTTTAATTACTTAATTTTGTTTTCTCACAAAAAAAAAAAACAGACAACCGAAAAATGGCAAGAGCCAGTCCATCAGAAGAAACACATCTTGTTTGAGTAATATTTTCTTCCTAAACTTTTCTTTTCTACAAAATTAACCAATTTACCAAACAGTGATTACCTTTGACGTTTCCCCATTAAGTCGCAAATAAATAATAAATAGCTCCGCTTGAACTACTCGCAAGTGATTCCCATGACATGCATTTTTACGAAATGAAAGCCACAAATGCAAATTTCTACTATGGCAGAATATAAACTTAACTCCACATACAGCCGGTTGAGATTTTTTGTTTTTTTATCTTTTTCGATTTAAAAATTCCCATGTTTTTCATGTTTTCTTTCTTTATATCCCTATTTCTATGTTTTTTTTTTTTGTTTTTGTTTTTTTTTTGTATTTTATGTTCTATTTTGTTTTGTTAAGCGCACAAGCATTGATTTCGAATTCAATGAAATATTGATGTATCCACAATTGAATTGATACCAACTAAAGCTGAACAAATTGGAGTGATGGGTCATGACTCTCGCTGCACACCTCGTACATTTTCACTACAATAAAAAAAATCAAACCCAATGCGCAAATTTATAAATATAAAAATAAGAACACAAATGAAATAAAGAAAAAAAAAACTACAACGCAGCGTTGCGCAGCAAAACTGACCTCAAACTGACGGCCGTCGCGCGCAATGTAGTAAAATAAAGGTAACGAAATCGGTGAAAAAATAGTTATTCGAATTTTTCTACTCTCTCATTTTTATTTTTTTTTATTTTACTTCGTACAAAAGGGCCACCGCCGCTATGGGTGTCCGTTGGGGAATTGACCTTTGGTATTGACGGCACTTCAGTAGTTATGATCCCATTTTGTTATTGTTTGATTTTTTACTTTTTTTTTTGGTTTTTACTTTCTACTTTCCATTGTTTTCCAAATAGTTTTGCTCTACACGACCACCTGCTGTTTTGTTACAAATTTTAGTTTGAAGTGATGCCACTGACTCCAATCGAGCCACTGATGGCTGACCTGCGTTGCGCTTTTCCTCTAATAGCAGGATATTCCCAACGCTGGGTTTTTTCACTTTCAGAGATATTTTGATTGATTGAGAGTTTGCCCATGCTAGCAATTTGTTGTCGGTATTGTTGGTGTTATTGTATGTTATTGTTGTATTCGCTTTGTTACGGTGGCAAATGGATTTAATTTGTAAAACTTGCTTTTTACACACATTTTTTTCTCGTTTAGTTTTCGTTTAGGTAATAGAAGGGACGCAACTAAAGTTCAAACGGTTTGATTTGGGGTTTAAGTATACGTGCGAAAACCAGAAGGTTTCTAAATATGGAACTTCATATATAAAGTACACCTACGAGCACTTTAAAGTATTAAACTACACTACGTCAGAAATTAAATATTTTTTTGTATTGAGTTTACACCATGCAACCTTTGGTCACCTTGAAGTCAATGGAGGTATTAAAATCAATTCTCTCTGATTTACTAATGCAAAGAAATTAGTAATTTTAATTTGATATTTTATACGAAGAAGTGATCAAAGTATCGAGTGTTTTCTGGATGACATCTAAATACATCAAAAAACCACATTTCAAAAACGAAGGAAACTGTGTTGACATTTCTTATTACTAAGGTTCGGCAAGTCATCGTGAATCGTTGAATGCCAAACCACCGTTTTCAAATTGTGGAAATTTACTTTGAAAAAAATAAAGTAAATAAATAAATCTGCTCGTAAAGTTCATAGAGCGAAACGCTGAAGAAGACGCCGAAATGTTGGTTCGTTGTCGTCTTGAACTTCTTGGCTTTTGTCCTTTGACTGCGTGAAAAATTGTATGGGAAGATCTTGGTTTACTTGCCTTTAAAATACAGCGCGTCCAAGAATTGAAGGCAACTGACCATTGTGCCGCATTTTTGATGCTGGGCTGACTTAATTTTATTATTCATATTTATTGGAAAAACTTGTAGTTAAAACTTGGAATGATCGACCGAACGGTGAACATATGACAGATATGATATTAAAAAAATAAATGCCATGAAATTATCTCTCAGATTATAATAAAGAAAAAATTCATTCCAAAAATATTTCCGTTTTGTATTATCATTTTAAGTTATCAAGCTCTTAAAAAACACCCGATAAATTCGATATTGCCCTTCCACTTACAATCAGTGGACCCAACTCTGGAGATTGAAAATAACCAATCCGTACTTGGACCAATTACAGCCGAAACCAAACTAAAACCAAAACGAACATTTTAAAGAACCCAAGTAATAAATCCATGCCTGAATGATTTATTAAAAATTTAGTATTTTTATTACAGAAAAAGCAAAAGAAGGTAAATAGATACATTTTAGTCTCATTAATTTAAATTCATAAGCTTCAGCTCCTTGCGAGCGGCACCACCTGCCGAAGTGGAGCTGACTTGTAGCAATGAATAATTACTTACACGAAGGAGTAACAAATGATATATCCTTATAATTAAAATAAAAATGTTTTCATGTCATTGTTATTAATAGAAATTAAAAAAAAAAAATGTTTGCTCAAATACCCAAAATACGCTCGACCGCCTCTTATATGCGATGTTAAGCAGGCTTATCTGGCGGTAGTTTGCGCAGATTGCAGAATCACCCATCGTTAATATTAGACAAAGCACGCTCAGGTTCCTGCCGCTTGGTATGCTCTCATCCGACCATATCCTGCAAAGATGTCGATGCATGCGATTTGTCGCCTCTTTACCTCCAGCTCTACTGTCGGCTCTAGCGGCTTTTGTTGTTCTTAAGTCGCCTAATGGTTATTCGCACTTCCTCCAGGTCGCGTGGTGGTACGGCGATTCCGGCTTGAACGACTGGGACATTGGAATCTACTTACTCATCCACGCTGCTGCATCCCCCTTTAATCAACTAGAAGTGATTCCTCCATAACCTACGCCTGCCTTGGTCATCCGTCACCAGATTGTTGCTTTCGTCTTTACAGGAACTGGCTCTGGTCTTAAAACCTTTCCATGTTTTACGCCCGAAAATACGTCTTTCTTCTCTCCCCTGTTCGCGACATCGCTCCGCTCGCGGCTGACCGCAATGTGACTTTGTATGCTATGTCTTTTACTGCAGTGACGTGGCCGCACTGGGTGTCGTACCAGATGTTTCGCTGCAGTTGGTGTAAGCCAACCACCTTTTCAGCAGCGGTACACATGCGGCAAGTGATTATTTCCCACTGCTCGTTTACGTCGTTGACTTGGCGAGTGCTCTAATTCTGCTGGAAGGTGAGTTGAGCTGCGCAGTTCCTGGCTGTCTCTTGTGACTGCAGCTTTCCAACGTCTAGCTTTCGTTGTACGTTGACATGCATTTTTTACCACACATGGGTGTGTGCGAACCTCGTCTGCAACAAGATCGACAAGTCGATGTTGGCTCGTCGGATCGTGCGCACGTCTAACGCTCTGGAACAATGCCGTCTGTTTATCACAATGTGGTCATTCTGCGATCGCATCGAGTGATCTGGAGATAGTCAGGTAGCTTTGTGGCTGTTTCAATGCTGGAATCTGGTGGTAGTTACTACCATTTTGTGCGCTGCGATGAAGTCGATCAGTCATTGCCGGTAGTTTTGTCTTAGACGACAGAGATTTTCCTCACCCACCTTGGCATTAAAGCCGTCATGCACAATTTTGCTATTGTGGCGAGGGTAGTGATTATAGGCTTGTTCCAGACTTTCTTAGAAGCGTTCTATGACCTCATCGTCCTCCCCGTTCATCGGCGTGTGCGCACAGGTTAAGCTCTTGTTGTGTAACCTAGTTTTGACTCGGAGTATGGCAAGCCTTTCGTTTGACCAGCTTGAACTGGGATATGAGGTGGCGAAGTCGCCGGCCTACCGCAAGACCTACTCCGAATTCGAGCTTCGTTTTATGGCAGGCGTTATAAATGTCGCAGAAAAGTGTTTCAGAGCAGCCTTGCCCATCGGATTTCCTGATGTGCGACGATGCCAGCCTGTCTCAGGTGACATTAATAATTAATTTTGCATATTTTTCCTTTTAAGCACAAAACTGGGTCTTGCAATGCACACTTAGACCGGAGGCAACAGTATTTCAAATCAAATAGAAAATAGTATGAAAATTAATTCATGCTTATGCAGAAGTATTTTGTACTTTAAGCAAAATATAAAGTCATGAAAAACAGGAATTTGATCTCGATCTGGTACAGGTGGCTAAACATCGCTTTAAATCATTTGGTCTTTTTTCTTGAGTGCTTATTTTTTTTTAATTTTTTCATTTCCGCAAATGGTTTTGCGCATTTTCTACAATAAGAAAAGCGGTTTTATATGAAAATAAATGTAAAATTTCGTCAGAAAAAAAATTAAAAATAAACAAGATTTTTTAGCATCATAAAACTTTGACCTGACCGATTAGAATCTCATAGGCCATATTATTGTGTACCCAACTATCTTCTAAAAATTCAAATTAAAAAGTTTGAAATTTTAATGGAAATTTGTTGAATTTTTATAATATAATATTTTAAAAAATTTTTAAATTTAATTTTTCTGGTTTTGGTTGGACCATGGGAAAAAAATTAAAAAGAAAAAATTATAAAAAAATGTAATAAAGACATTCCAAATATTTAGAGACAATAACCAAATATACAAATATTTTCTAAGTTCACCATCCTACCAAATCTACTGTACATTCATTGCATCGTCGAACTCTAATGCCAACCCTTCTATCAAATTCACCGCATTTCACTTGACCGTCATGCAATGCAAATTATTCCCACTGCAGCAGCTCGTTTACCCTGTTAATTATTTATTTGTGGCATAAGCTCGACAAAGGTGTGATCTATGCAATTGCCACAAGAAATATGCAAACAAAAACAAATAAAAGCAAAACAAAGGTAAATTCAAATTATTTGTAATAAATGAAAAAGGGAAAGTTCAGCAAATGTTTTTGGGGTTTCGATAATACCTGCCAATCTCAGGTGGCCAACATGCTTTACTTCTTCAAGTTGTATTGTATTTGTGTTTGTGTTTTTTTTTTTTTTGAAACTCTCATTTAATACGAATCTATGCATACAAACCAAACTGCATAATTAATGAAGTTTAGCTGATTTCTTTCGTTTAATTTGATTAAACTTCAGCTGAAACCCTTTTTATGATTTCATTAAATTTTTAAATAAATCACCGAAACAATACTGTGAAATGTCAAAACTGTTGCATTGCAGACACCTCAGCAACTTTTGGCAGAAAAAAAGAAACAAAAACAAAAAAGGTGAATATGCTGAGCTCACAAACCAATTTTTCAACCACTTAATTGGCTGTCCAGTCAAGCTATTCCTGCTACAACATTACATAGGTAGATACAGTAACTCAAAATGTGATCGGGGAAAAATGATATTTTTTGAAAAAAAAGGAAATGTTCAGATAAGGTAAATACACAGCAATTACTATTATTATTTTCAATTTTCATTATTCAGTTTTCAAGATAGAGCAAAATTAGCCATCAATACCTTTTTTAAGTGCGCAAGCTGTGTAGCAAATTGTTTGCTGAGAGCAGACTAGATTAGTTTTCCGCAAATATTATTTTCGAAACTTCAGCTTACTGTTTTTAACATCTTATGAAAAATATCACTATTTTATTGTATATGAAATCTATTTCAAGAAAACTTAAAATTTAGCCGTCTTCACTCGAGTTCTTTTTCGCTCGCGCGAACAGACAACGCGTGACGATTTCGGCAAAATTAAGTAAACATTTTACAGTTACTTTAAAAACATTTATAAACAAACAAGCGTACACAAATAATGAAACGGAGCTAAGGCCACAGTGCCGTAGCAGCGTCGCTCAATTTAAGACGTCAAAGCACTCAGGAGCTACTGCAGCGTTGCTCGAGTTCACACTTCAAATCGGGCAGGCGCCGGCCCAGTACCGTTCAAGTGCAAAAGGTTAACAGAGTAACTAGTAAGTGGCGAATAGATGAAGCAACTAGTAACAATAAACATATCCTGGCAGCGCTGGAATGGGGCTGCCTAAAATTACATTTGTTTGTAAAATAGTGAATTATACCAGTTTTATAAGGTATAACGGGGTATCTTGCTCGATTACTTTGTGGTTGTTTTCACATGCAAATTTTTTGTCAAATGAGCCAAACAGAGCGATAGCGAGCAGAGGAGTGGCGAATAGTAGAGACCATATAAAAATATCCATGTGAATTTTTTGTGACTGCCGCTGCGGTGTCCACTCTTGGTCAGCCATAAGTCCGGTTCGTCTCGGTAACGTAAAGCTAACTGTGGTAGGAATGTTTCACTCTGGGTCGGTGGCTCTACTTCCACAGTTTACATTGTCTAGAAAAAAATCAGGTTATTTGTAAGAGAAATTAATGTGTGTTCTCGAAACAGCAAAAACGCTGCATTAATAACTAAATTTGCAAAAAAAAAATTTGTTTCTTGTTTAATTTTATTAATAAGCTTTTATGAAAACAAAACTTATGCACCTAAAAAACAATATAAATGGGTAAGACTCCGTCAGAAAATATGAGATTTGCAAGTGGTCTTTCGATTTCTTTGAAACTTTGGGAAATATTAGTTCTAGGTAAGATACATTCGAGCCTAAAAGGATTTCGAAAAATTTTCAAAATTGAGTCATCTACGCCATGTTGAAAATCGGGACCGTGTTTTTTTCAAAAATCAATATTTCTTGAACCGTTGGATGGATTTCAATGCAATTTACAGACAATATAGAAACAAATAAGTAGTTTAAATTAGTATTATGTTAAAAAAAAATTTCGAAATTTTGACCAAAAAAAAGTCAAAAAAATTTTTTGAATCAATTTTTAGTTGATTTGGCCAGTTTTTTAGATTGTCTGTTATACACGTAACGATTCCTTATGATTTAGCCTTTATTTTGAAAAAAAAAAAATTTTATGGTGTCTATAATAGTTCTCGAGATATTGCAATTTTAGTGGAAGCGAGTACGCACGCACGGTTCGCGCTGCGTTATGTGTTCCTGTATGAAGTGACTGGAGCAGACTGCTGCAGGTCTGTGCGCGTTTTTCTACTCCCGCGCTGCGTAACCGCGAACTTCACGGGGCGCGCTTCCACTAAAATCGCAATATCTCGAGAACTATTATAGACACCATAAAATTTTTTTTTTTAATTCGTCGACAAAACCTATATAAATCCAAGTTTCAAATGTGTGTAAGTTGAAAAAAAAATAAAAAAATTGTCGTAGAAATTTCAAATATTTTAGTAAAAACATAATTTCCTTCCTACATAATTTTAAATATTTTTTTTACAAAACTAAAGTTCATTCGGCAACAAAACCATTTGCATCAAATTTTCAAACATTTCTTAATGTTTAAAAAGATTTCTTAATATTTAAAAATTTTAATATTTTTAAATAAAAACTTTATTTGTTTTTTACTTAATATTAATATTTTTGTTTGGAAAAATAAAGTATATTCGTCAACAAAAACCACATAAATCGAAGTTTAAAACATTATGAAGTTAAACAAAAGTTTTAAAAATTTTCTTCAAAATTTCCAACTTTTTAATCAGAATTTTTGGAATAATTTCGTGTAACCAGATTTCTAGCTCATGACATTTTAGTCCAAAAAGTGTAAATGAAATCATGTTGATTTTTGATTTTTTTTATACCGACGGTGGTGCGTGGTTTCTTCCATATAAAAGAAAATTTCGAGCACCCATTACTAGAAAAAAATACGCAAGACCGCCAGCAAAAAAAAGGAAAATTAGCTCAATCGCTCTAATTTCTTAATTATTTAAAACATGCACTTTATTATACCCAAATTCAATGAGCTATAAAACCGCATATGCATACTTTTTCTAAAAATTCTGATAAAGAAATTTTAAATTTTGATGAAAATTTGTTGAGCCTTTTTTTAATTTGCACTAAGTTTATATGTAATATATAATAAAGCTGTGCTTTGTGCATTAAAATTATTTTCACAATCTCTCAAAATATTTTTTTTGAAACTTTATCTGGCCGTATGTCTATTTAGATGGGAATCTCTAAAACAGACAAAGTGAATTCGACGAGAAATTTACCGATAGATGAAAAAATACTCTGAGCTTTACAGGCTATATTTTGTTCTGAAAATATTACTCCACGCGTATTGCTGGACTCAAAGTATTTCTAAGCATTATTTTTGACTCAACTCAGCTCATTTCAAAATATTCGATCACCGACTATGTTAAAGCAAATGATTTTATAAAAAATCTACACGGAAGGTTGTGTTCGGAAAAACATAGTATTCAAAGTCATATTTCAGGTTCTATTTAGTTCGAATTTAGAATAAATCTTAATTATTTTATTAAACCGATTTTCTTTTGCCGAAAACAAAAAAAAATTAAATAATTGCCTCGCACACTTCTGTTAGGTGTTTGGCCGAGATAATCCTTCTATTAGTGGCGGGCATCTCGATGTTGCTCCACAAATGGAGGGACCTACAGCCGAAATCAGGTAAACAGAAAATTATTAATTTCTACTGGCCCTCAGCTTGTGACTGTTACCTCTAGCAGCGGCTCCAGAATAAACGCACATTTAAAAGCGGAAGTTTAAAAGTTCAGTTTAAACGTTTTTTTTAATTATTTAATAGGTTATGGAAAAATTTGTAAAACTGCATATCTCTTAGTACTCAAAGCTGTTAGTAAAATTACTTGAATTAAAACTTGCTTACTTCTTTCGATTTAACGTACAAATAATTCTGCACACCACCAACATTTTTTGAGCACCTGTGTATAGTATGCTTTTGATTTGTTTATTTCCATTTTGTTTTCAAGTCAACTCATTTAAATGCACCGCAGCTCGTTGCTCGCTCATCTGCGCTGATCCATGTCTTTCGCCTTATTGCTGACTACAGCACTGGCGCTGGTGATGGCAATGACGATGGCATAGGTCAATCGATATGCTTTGATTTCCGCTTTTCATAGCCATTTCAGATTAATAATTCCCTGCTGCTACATCAGCAATTCAGCCAGCAAGAGCTTGTCACCGAAGAGGTGAGGCCAATATGGGTGGATCAAAAACTAAAAGGAAAATATATTAATTAAAAGTTATGATTTGGGTAAGGGCTGATTACCAGGGAGTTACCTCATCGTTATTTTGAAACTTCGTATTTAGTCATTTTTCTATTTTTTCAATTTTATATTTCTATTCAAAATGTATATTTTATTTATTCCTAACGTTTTTTTTTTTCAAAGTAAAGGAAAGAAGTTCAAACACGAACTGCGAGGAATTCGAGGAATACATAAATTCCCATAAATTGTGTACTCATTGACGTGATTATATGTACCAAGTTACAATATTTTTCTTGATTGTCGCGATAACTATTTAAGCAATTTTGGCAGAGTTTAACAAAGCACGCCAGTCGTTTCTTCCTAGTCCTAACCGGCGCCAGTTGGACACACAAAGTGAAGCCCAGTCTTTGTCCACCTGATCTTTCCAGTGGAAAGGAGAACTCTTTCTTCTTCTACTACCACCAGCTGGTACCGCATCGAATACTTTCAAACTCAAAACGTTTGTATCCATTCGGATGAAATGACCCAGCCAATGAAGCCGCTGGATCTTTATTCGCTGCTAAATGTCTCTGTCGTCGTAAAGTTCATACAGCTCATTGTTTCATAGCCTACGATACTCAACGTCATCAAGGTGCAAAGGTCCAAAAATCTACCGCAGCATCTTTTCCTCGAACACACCCAGAGCCGCCTCATAGGCTATCGTCAAGACGGGCATGATGAGAGCCTTATAGAGTATTGGTTTTGTTCTTAGAGAAACGAGAGAAAATGATATAAAGGACAGCCACAGTATTTTTGTAGTGAAAAATTTTAAAAGGGAAAAAATAGCTTGAAAATTTTAGAATGACTGGATCAGTGATGTTGGGCTCAAAACTGATAAAGGAGGGGTAAACCTTTATCGAAAATGCAACCCATGAAAAATTGTATATGCAGGTAACATATCAAATTCTATATAGTAGTCCTGCAAACTCAATATTTCATTTTCTGCGAAATTTTATTTTTTAAAGGACCATACATTTTGAAAGGACTAAAGTTCCAAAAAATTATTTTAAACACTTGCACTACCTCTATGATATTTATATGGATATCCGACGAAAAAGAAAACATCGATTTATAGAAAACTATTTTTCTTTTAATTTCTGTCAGTACAAATACAATATAATTATGTATATTACTTTGAAAAACTTACCCTTGGATTTCCTTGAAATTCCCCAAGAAAGTATTTTGAAAAAATATTTGTTAAAAGAATCGTATCTATTATACATATCTACGTATGTTGTAATGCAAACCCTTACTTCGTTCTTCTTGCTTTTTTATACAACATTAAAAAACATTGTTGCATTTCCTCCTACGAAGTCAAGTATACGCAGTGTATACCTCAGTTTATGCTCTCCCTTAACGTTAAAGTCCTTTAAAACACTAAATTGATGGGCAAACGGAAAATAAGTAGGAAGTATTACTACATAAGGCCCATAGTTTCACTTGCAAATGAAAGGAGTGCTGGCGCTAGGATGACTAGAAAGCAGGGCCGAGCAGCTGCAGCTGGAATCACTTCGTGCCAGAAAAGGCTCTAAGCACCTAATTGAGTAGTTTAACTACACAAAGACTCAAGTTTATGAATTTCATTGCCACTGTAAGAGTGTGGGTATTTCAGCAAGACTCCTCATCTGGTTATAAAGCAATGACGACTCGGGCTGGGCTCCACAGTTTCGTTTTTTCTACTACTCGTCGAGAGGTATTTGACCGCTTGAGTGACTTTGCCCTGGAAAAGCCATAATAGACCATCTAAAGACCACCAGCAGTAGAGTGATATACACAATGCGAAAAGAATATTAAGCTGGTGCATGTTTGTGCTTCAGGTTCTGGCTGCAATAAGTTGTTGTAGCTAACTGTAGTTACTCTGTGTAATCATCGAATGTGACATTTGCACCCGCACTGTATAATAACGAGATGCATGCAATTAGAATTATAACTAGATATATTTGCATTATTTTCATTAAGTTCAATAATCCAGGTGACCCCATGCATTTTTTTTTCTGATTAGTTCTAATATTATTTTTAATATATTTGAATATATATATATATATCCATATATTTAGAATAGAAGCCTTAGAATAGAGAGTAATTTGCTAAAGTTTTGAAAAAACTACATAAAAATATACATAAAGTGAGAGACTATATTGTAAAAAAATTTACTTTTTTATTTATTTTTTTATATCTGTTTATTAGGTATGGGAATAAGTTTCCGTCTTTTCTTAGCCAAAGTTGCGAATTATTTAAACAATTAAATAGTACATGATATTATGTGAAATGTGTGCCATTGGAAGCTACAACTTTACTCCATCTTTCAGGTAGCTTACGGATTCCTCTGATGAAAAATTACAGTTCTTTTAACTTGATCCATTCATTGAACCAGTTAGTGATGCTCTCCTAAGAAGTGAACCGCTCTCCAATAAGGGCTGACTGTATTGATCGGAACAGATGGTAATCCGAAGTTGCAATATCTGGGGAATACGGCAGAGTTTCTAATAACAGTTCCTCTAAATACTCCTGGATCGATTTATGAACATGTGGCTTGGCGTTCCCATGCAGCAAAATCAGTTGGCCATATCCACTGTCCCGTTTTGGCCGGTTTTCTTACAGAGATCGATTCAAACGCATAAGCTGCAGTCGGTAGCGATCGCCAGTGATGGTTTGAGATGATTTAAAGAGTTCATAATAGACGACTCCCTTGTGATCCCACCAGATGCACAACATAACCTTTGAAGCGTGAATATTTTTTTTTTTCGCTGTCGATGGACCTGGTTCTCCTGGCAGTCTCCAACTTTTTCGGCGCTTAGGATTATAATAACCCTCTAACCGTTTAGACCGTCTGTAGATGGTCAATAATTTTTTGCCAACAACTACGCCTTAAATATTATTTTAGAATAAAAAACCGTTACTCCGCACTGTTGTGAGTATGCTTTTTATGAAGTGAAGCTAACAATCTCAGTTTTGTCTCTATTTTGAGCGCACACGCTAGTGGAGTGCCGCAGGTCAGTGTGATAAGTGAAATAAATTATTTTGAAAACTGGTGAAGTTACGATTCGAAAGAAATTGCAATTTTTACTTATGCTGATGCTTTAAAATTTTATGGTAAGCTTAAAATAATATATATTTTGATAATTTATCATGTTCCTTTGAGTAATCCGAAGGTTATATGTATTATTCTAGCATTTTCTGATGACCGTCTGTAGAACGGTCAAACTTTTTTCCTCTCTAATTTCCTCATTTCGGGAATTTTATTGAGCTGCAGTATTACAACATTATTCTGACTGCTAAATTCACCGGAAAATGAAATTCGTATGCATTTTAAATCGTTATTTAAAAAAAACGGTTAGAGGGATAATAAATCCATTTTTCATGGCCAGTGACGATGCGATGCAGAAAACCTTTTCTTTTCTGCCGTTCAAGAAGCATCTCACACGTCACCAAACGCCTCTCGATATCTCTCTCCATGAACTGATGTGGCATTTAGTTACTGGCTTGCTGGACCATTCCTCTCTGTATTTTCGGGACGAATGTAGACATTTTTGACATCAGATAAAAAAGGATCTTTACGCTTGAAATGAATGTCGACTACAGCGATATAGTCCTCACATATACACCTTCAAGTCACCAATAAACTACTAAAGGGAACAAAAAATGGTATCAATAGAGACACCTCTTTTACGAGAGCGGAAACTTATTCCCTCACCCAATATGTATATCATTTTTTTTTCGTTTTTTGTTTTTGTTTTTGGGCTTCTGGTTCACGTTTGGCAAGGTTTTCTAGTCCAATGGTAGTGCTGCTAATGTAGTACTCGGCCACCGCCAATCATATGGACATACCCTAGCAACACGTTTATATCGCTAGCAGTTTGATGCAAGACGGACGCCCGCTATAGTCACCACTAACCATTGGTTAAACGCTACCAGATGCTTTGTTTTTAGCTTTGGTGCTAAACAGCGGTAGTAGAGGAATAGGAAGGCATCCTCTGCGTTGGAAAGATCAGGTGGAGAAGGACTTGGCTTCACTTGGTGTGTCCAATTGGCGCCGGTTAGAACGAGAAAGGAACGACTGGCGCACTTTGTTAAACTTGGCCAAAATCGCGTAAGCCCTTATCACGCCAATTAAGAAGAAGAAGCTAAACATCATATTGTCGGGTTGGGAAGCCTTACAAGTAGCTATGCTACCGACGGCATCACTCTAAGAATCTTTGTACTTATGAAACCCTCTCATTGCGAGAATATATCAACACGTCAAGGGCCCTAGGCTCGTCTCGGGGGTAAACGATATTATATACTGTATTTTTTTACATATTTTTTATTGTAATTTATTATTTAATATTTATTTATATTTATACAAAAATCATATAAATCCAATACTAAAATTTTTGCGAAACTTCTAACATTTATCTAATTTCCATGCCCATATTCGACGGACCTGAAGGATTTCGATGGCTCTTTGGGCCCATCCCAATCGACGAGGCTTGTCCGCAAGCATCAATCTTTGCGTCAATTGAATCTTATACGGGAATAAATGAAAATCAATGCGGATAATTCGTTGTAAAGTGGTCCGAGCAATGCCCAACTGCTGAGAACGGCGATTTTAGAATGTCCTTGGCGCCGTCTCAACACTGGCCCGTACAAGAGCAATATTCTCATCCGATCGCCTTGGTCGGTTTTGATTTGGCCTCTTTGGATTAGAAAGAGCATCACCAGTCGAAAACATTTGGTACAAACGTTTAATGGTGTTCTTAGAAGGCGCACTTTTCACATTATTTAATTTTTTATACGCACGTTGAGTTTTCACAATAGACTTCTTTTGTTGAATGTAAATTTCAACAATTTGGGAGCGCTTGCGTGGCGTTTACTGTTCCATGGTAAAAATATGCTTGGACTGACGTTTCCAACGCGGGATGGTATTAAGCGATCTGACGTCTCTGTCAAAAGATACAGGGTTGCCAGATGGGTCCATCGAATATTGGCAACCCTGTATTCAGCCTTATTAAAAAAAATTGGGTAGGCAGGTTTCATGTTAAATGGCGCAAGATACTCATTGAATTTTTATAATTCTTTTCTCCATTTAGCGAAGGGCCGAAAAAATGCGGAGCACTGTCAACTAAAAAATCTACCAAAAATCAACGAGAACTCTAAACCACTTCTCACTTAACCTCTATTGTACTACAACTCAATGAGCTATAAAACTGCATACACATTTTTTTTTTCATTTTGTTTTGATTAAAAATTTGAGAGTTTGCTTTAACTTCCTCAATTTCGTTCAGATTGGCCTGAAACTTTGCCTTTGCAATTAAGGCATCAGCCTTTCTAAATATGCAAAACCCATAAAAATCGGTTGTGAAAATAGTCAAAAATTGTCAACATGAGATGCTTTTATAATTTTGCAATGTAGTTACTATAGTTTATATACGTACTTATATTTTTACACAAATATTCAAATGAAGCAATCATGGCAAATTACTAATTTGCAATTATTTCATTGGCGTTATTACTTTTTGTTGCACCACTTGCCAGACAGTCGGGCACCCCTGTTGATTACCTCTTTCATGCTACTTGACCATTCATAACTAGCACACATACACACCCATACAAACACATACCTATACATGTGCACACTAAGTGCACCCACACTTGACTCTTCAGCATCTGCTCTATTCGATGTTTGTTGGCATTAGTGCCTATGGATCGTAGCATACTGCCAGGGGCAATGTGGTGCGACGGATGTGACCATTTGATTGCCACTATTGCTTGGTATTTCTCTTTTTTGGTTACCCACATTTGAAAATCATTGGCAATTTGAATCGTGCACCAAATGATCCTGCTTGTCTCCACCAAGCAATCTCGTATGCGCTTTACCATAATCGTTGTTGCTAGTAGAGTGGTTGCTATGGCTGCTGGATTGTATACATTAATATGTACAGCTATTTTACATGAATGTGTGTGGGTGAGTGAGTGCATAGGTAGTTGTGCGGACAGCACCGGCTGTAGTGGTTTTCATTACAGTAGCAATTTTTTGCATACTTCTGTCGGCTGTCGATTGCCAGACGATGGTCAATAGTTGGCTGTCTGGATTTTTGCAATAATTCCATGTTTAAAGTAATATTTTAGTATTTGTGTGTGCATGTGTGTGTAAACATACGGCTGTGCAATAATGTTCACTATAATACCGTGTTGTTTAGTTTCTCTTTTGAGTTGTTTTATAGTAATGCATGAAATAGAGGTGTTTTCATCCTAAGTAAGAGTATACAAATTATCACTTTGATTTCCATTGGATTGGAAAACTTTTGCCAGGAGTTTTGCAAAAGCCATTGCCTTGTCCTTGTTACTTTTGCGTATGTTGTCTTATTGTTGCGTTTTTTGTCTATTTTTCTGGTATTTCTTTATTAGAAAAACTTGACAGTTTAGTATCTTCAAATATTTGGTGCACTTCAAAAAGGAGTAGTCACCTTTTTTATCCAGTTTCTAACTTAAAATATGTTGAATTATTGATTAATTTTTAATAAAATTTATTTCTGGCTCATGTCGTCCGAATGGAAACAAACGATACGACTCTGAGAGTATTCGATGATAACAGAGGAAAAAAAGCCTCCTCTGCGTTGGACAGATCAGGTGGAGACGGACTTGACTTCAGTTGGTGTGTACGCCGGTTAGCACACGAAAGAAACTCGACCAAAACAGCTTAACGGTTATCGCGCCTATTAAGAAGAAGAAGAAGAAGAAGAAGAACTTAGGAAGCGAAAAGAATTTTTAGAAATTTCTATCAACATATAATTTTTTCATAACAATGTAAGTAAGAAAATAATTTTTGGAAATTTTAAAAATTTATTTACTTTTCTCTAAAATTAACTAAATAAAGAAGAAGTTTCTAGCTGTAGATGTTCAAGTAATTTCCCAAATCCCCATATCACCTAATTCCCAAAATTTTGATTCATTATAATAAAAAAAATGTAAATAAATAAAGAGTGATCAGATTGGAAGTACTTTTTCCAATAGGGTCTTTTGACAGATTACGCGTGCCTACTGTCAAACTAAATACATAGTTTTTTTTTTCAATATTTATAGGCATTTCATCATGGAAAATTTACACTTCAACGATATCTACAAATCATACAATTTTATTACGAAAATCGAAGCTCTGTGGAAAGTGTTCATCGCGCGTTCAGGCCAACTTATGGTGATCAGCGAGGCCCAGTTTTGGCTTATTGGCTACGTCATTAAGCGAAATTGCCATATTTGAGCTGAAGATCAACCCAACGCCGCTCAAGAACAGCCATTATATCCCATGCAAAGAACCGTTTAGTCCAGCCTATGGGCTGAAGGATTTATCGGCCCATATTTTTTTAAAGATGAGACTGTTAATGGCGATGTAAAAGTGAATGGCAAGTGCAATCGCGTCATGATAAACGATTTTTTTATGCCGGAAATAGAAGCCCGTGATCTCCAAAGCATTTGATTCCAACAAGACGTCCCGGCACTACTTGACATACAGCCCGTCAATGGATTTACTGCGCCGTCGATGCGGTGAACAATTTGTCTCTCGCCTCGGGCCAGTCAGTGGATTGACCACCAAGCTCGCGAAATTTCACACCTTCGGTCTTTTATTTGCATAGGTATGTAAAGTCAAAATTCTTTGTGGATAAGCCAGCTTCAATTGGGGCATTGGAAGCCAACTTTACTAAAGTTATTTACGAGATACCGAACGAAGTTCTCTAGCGAGTGATTCCAAATTGTTGTTTAGGGATGGCCGAATAACGGCGCAGTTGCGGCCAACATTTGAAAGGGATTATCTTTAAAAAATAAATGTTATGAATGGTTCTACAGAAAAATAATAAAGATTACATAATTAATTTGAATTTTCGTGGTTTTATTACAATTTAATTCCGATACCTCTAAATAGATCACCCTTTACTAGGTTGTTCAACAACCTTTTTATGGCTTAAAATACACTGCCTGGACATCAATGCACTTGTTTCGAAGAGATTCCAATTTATAGATTTCATCCCTGAAGCGATAATCTGGAAGGACTGCAAATTACGCTTCCACAGCTCTTAGGATGTCATCATTTAAAATAAAGATAAACCTAGGAAATAAAAATAAAAGTCATCATACAGATACACACTTCTTTCGATATAAGTTCTGTAAAAAAAATTTCAGCCAAAAAAAAAAGATGTCAGTCTAACTCTCTCAGTTTGTAAAAATATCTGACTTACGTATTTACTGGTACTGGTACTTGTGCTGGTACTGGTACTGATACTGGTACTGGTACTGGCACTGGTACTGGTACTGGTACTGGTACTGGTACTGGTACTGTTACTGGTACTGGTACTGCTACTGGTACTGGTACTGGTACTGGTACTGGTACTGGTACTGGTACTGGTACTGGTACTGGTACTGGCACTGGTACTGGTACTGGTACTGGTACTGGTACTGGTACAATCGTACATGTACAAAGAATGACCAGTCTTTGCATCTGCGGGGCATTGAGGACCACACCCGCAGAGGCACTAAACATTATGCTTAACCTATTACCAATAGAGCATTTCGGCAAACAAACAGCTGCCAAAGCAACTCTTAGACTAAGAGAAATCGGCCTACTCAGACCGAACCAGAGAGGGCACTCTTCACTTTTAGAAAAATTCCCCTGCATTCCTGGTACAACGGATTTCTGTAAAACCAAGTATATCAATTCAGATAAATCCTTCGTAACAACATTTCGTTCCAAAGAAGAATGGGATAATGGGATTAATCTTAGGGAAAATGATATAGACATCTATACAAATAGATGAAAACTAGATACCAAAGTAGCTGGAGGGGTTTACTCTGATAAACTCGGAGTTAGCCAATCATTTCGATTACCTGATCATTGCAGTGTAATTCAGGTGGAAGTCACTGCCATAAAAGAGGGACTTTCGGTAATAAAAACGAGAGTATTATCCACAAATGAAGTCTTCATATACTCGGATAGTCAAGCGGCAATAAAAGCGCTAGAATCTAAAACACACTCGTCAAAAATAGTCATAGAATGTTTTAAACTTCTAAGTGACGTATTAAAATACTACAAAGTATACCTTATTTGGGTGCCAGGCCACAGGAATATAGCAGGGAGCTGCAAGGCAGATGAACTTGCTCGAACAGGTACTACGCTCGACCTCCAATTGGATCAGACGCTGATACCCATATCTGTAGCCACTTGTAAGCTACTGATAGATAGGGAAACCATGAATATCTACAGTAAATACAAGTTGACAAAACCTCTCAACATGCGAACTAAGCAGTTAGACATGGACGGAATGGAACAGCACTCGATCAAAAAGCTTGTTAAGATTTAACAGAGAAACTATAAGAAAAGTGATAGGGGTATTAACTGGTCATTGTCTGGTAGGCAGCCACGCTAGAAGGTTAGGACTCCCGTATTTCGATTTCTGTGAAAGCTGGCTAAATACAGAAGAAGAGGAAACAGTCAGGAACCTTTTATGTGAGTATGAAAGCTTAGCGACAAGGAGATTTTGCACTCTTGACACGGCATTTTTAGTTGATTTAGCGGATACAGCGCATCTAAAACTAACGAAGCTTTGCTGGTTTATTAAAGCTGCCCCGATGGTTTGAAAAGGAACTCATAGGGTAAAGATAAGCTCCAGTGGTATCACAATGCACCTATGAAGGGTCTTAGTGTGTCATTGCGACAGCCACCCCACCCACCTACCTACCTGCGCATTTACTGCCCTCAAGTAAACGCCGTCCTGGCTGGTGCAGCTCGATTTATATATCATAGCTTAGCTCCGCTCACAGCTGCTATGCTAAGTTAATTTTTATTGAAAAATTATTTTTGCATATGAAATTCTCGAATTTATTTAGCGCTCCAACAACTCCGAAACAGTTTTGCTTAACTTTGGTATTACTTTTTACTGACTTTTTTCTATTTCCCATATTTGTTTTTTGTTTTGCTTTTTTTTTGTCAGTGCCTTCAACATACATATATACACTTCAGGGTAGATGACCAGGCAACTGCAATAATGGCAAGCAAAAATTAAAAAAAAAAATTCACAAAAAACTCTAAAATCTCAAATAAAATGAATTGAGTGCGCCAGCGACCGGTCAACGCTGTGCATGAGAAGAAGAAAGGAGAGAAGAGTATAAACGGACTTTACAAAAAAATTAACTAAATTCACAATTTTGCTACGCGGACGTTGTGGGTGTGAAAGTAGCAATTATTACACATTTTTTCACAGCGTCGCCAGCGACTTCAGCCACTGAAGGCGAGCGAGAGTATGCGACATTGTTTCTTTGGAAATATCATCGCACTTCCTGTGCGACTACCAAAGTGCGCCAATGGCGGTTGTCCATATCCTTTGAGCGCAATTCTATCACCAAACTACTAAGGAAGTTCTGAGTTGTAAAGTCGCATGGGACCGAGGCAACATCGGACTATTGTCGTGCATTGTCATTGCCGTTGGTCAGTCAACGCTTCACTGGCTTTCTGCCAAGGCTGTTCACTCACTGACAGACCGAAAAAACGACCAACCGTGGATTGTTCGACCGGACTTCTATTATGGTTTGATAGTTACTGTCATTTACTCACCAAACAGCCGATTGTCGTTCGTCAACTGCGACGGTCGGTCATACGGGCGTTTAGTAGTTCACTCACTTGGCGTGCCGCTGGTTTTGTCAAAGGCTGCTAGTGTATTTCTTTTGGAGCGCCAAGTGAACCCGTAAACGCAATAAAATATAATTGTGTTTGTTTTTTTACTGTGCTCACTGCTGCCATGGCGCGCACCACAGCAATTCCTGCCGCCAGCTGGTGCTGCCACTATTGCCATTGTTGTCGCCGCTTCATTGCGAGCCCACTTACACTCCCCCTGGTCGCTTTTTCTGCGACTCCGTTGCGTTGCTTAGCATTTTGCTGCTTTGTATTCGGTCGCCTTTTGTTCGTCTCGGTGCTTTTGTTTTCAATCGCCTCTTATTCTTTTTTCTGATTTCCTTTTTATTTTGCTCCTGCCACCTTTTCTAATATTTGTTTGCTGTTCTTTTGCATTTTATTACATTTGGCAACTTATTTTTTCCCATTGCCGTTTTTGCACATTGCCTCTTTATTACTAACGCAATTGTTGTTGTTGTTATTATTGTTCTTGTGTAGCAGGGCATAACATTAAAAATTTATAAGTTTCAATTTTCCTGTTGTGTGCCTTTCTGATTTGCTTCTTAAATTTTTTTTTCGCGCATTCATTTAAAGTCATGCCGTGCCTCCAACCAACACCCGCAACCGCCCCTCGTTCCATGAATTGGATTCGAAAGTAAGCGAAACAATCTGTGGAAATTGAATTCGTTTGTTTTTTCGCACCAATCCACCTCAGCCTCTATGTGTTTTATGGATTTTCCTTGTTTCTTTTTTTGTTTTTTTTTTTATTTCGTTCGCTGCTGCGGAGGAGCCAAATTAGGTATTTCGATTTTTGCATTTCGTTCTCCTTGGCGCAAAACTAAAAATTCATCGCTGTGAGTTAATTGCGTAGAAAATGATGCTAAAATATTCTGAAAGTGATTGAGACCATCCACCTCTGGATACCCTCTTACTTCGCCTGGTCTCACGGTAATTGCAGGACATGCAGGAAATGAGTCAGTTTATAGAGCTGAAAGAGTCTTTCTTCGTTTCAATAATTTTGCAACACGTGCGTAAAATATATTTTTAGAAACAGTGCCAGCATTTACCGCAGTACTTCGCAAGAATCTGATGTGAAATAATTTATAAATAAAATTTGCGAAAATGCATCGTGAAAATGTTGATGTTCGATAATTCGACAGCACACAAAGTGAATTTAAATTAAATATTTCTGAAGAAAAGTAAAGGGTGTTGAATTTAGAGGTGTCGAGCTTTAAATTGAAATAAAACAACGAAAATATAAATTGATTGGGTAATCTTTATTATTTTTGTGTAGAACCATTCATGAGATTAACTTTTTTAAAGATAGTCCTTTCTCTTCAAAACATCAATTTTGAATGACTTCGGTTGGTATCTCGTGAATAACTTTAGTAATGTTGGCTTCCAGTGACTCAATCGAAGGTGGAAAGCATTTCGACTTTAAATACCTCTACAAATAAAAGTCCAAAGGTGTGATATTACACGATCTTCGTGGCCAATCTACTGGTTAGAGACGAGAGGTAAACGACGCAGTAAATCCACCTCTTGTTGGATCAAATAAACCAAATTTTGTGAGACCACGGGCTTGAATTTCCGGCATTAAAAGGTCATTAATCATGACGCATTAGCATGCGTCCTTCATTGATGCATTGGCGCCAGCCTCATCTGTGAAAAAATAATATATCATACTAACCGATGATTTCTGCAGCCCATACGCCGCACCAAACAGTTATTTTCAGTGAATGTAATCGTTGTCCTTCAATTTCTTCGGGTTGCTCTTCAGCCCAAATATGGAAATTTTGCTTATCGACGTAGCCATTAAACCAAAAATGGGCCGCAGCACTGAACACCGTAAGTTGGCCTAAGCGAGCGATGCATACTTTACAATGTCGATTTTCTCAATAAAATTGTATGATTTGTAAACGTCGTTGAGGCGCAAGTTTTCCATAATGAAGCTTGACAATAGTCAAACGTGATTTGTAAAAAAAAACGTGTTGCAAAAAGTACATCCAATCTGATCACCCTTTATAACTAGAATAACAACAGTGTAGGTAAAGGTAGCTCTTGAAAGTTTTTGAATTTTCGAATGAAAGCCTCAAATTTCAATTCAATTAATTTTTGTATTAAAATTTTAAAACATTTATTCTGATTAAAGCAAAAATTCAGCAAACTTTGATCAACATTTCCAACTGGTTAATCAAAATTTCGAGACGAATTGCGAGTATGCAGGTTTTTATCGCATTTAGTTTTGGAATCACAAAGTGAAAGTTTCAAGCAGCTCCAAAACCGTGTTGATTTGTGAGAATTTTTTCTTCCCGGTCTTGGGTATTTTATTCCATACGAGGTGTGTTCAAAAAGAATCGCGAATTTTATGTTCTTTCAAAAATTATTTACTTATTCATTAATATCTATTTTGTCCCCTTCAAAGTAGTCCCCGTGAGATATTACGCACTTGTGCCAACGTTTTCTCCAATCTTCGAAGCACTTCTAAAATCTTTTTTTTTTATCTTGTTCAGCTCCTCCTTCGATGCCGTCTTTATCTCGTCAATAGTAGCGTAGCGTCGTCCATTCATGGGCCTCTTCAGTTTAGGGAACAAGAAAGAGTAACAGGGGGCCAGATCTGTGGCATCATTAGTGTGTTGGTGATGCAAGAGCCAATTTTTGTTCTTCCACAAATCCGGGCGCTTCTCGTTTCTGGTGGATTGCTTGGCGCAAATTGCGCATAACTTGCGGATAATATTCCTTATTGACCGTTTTACCCTGTGGCAAGAAGAACTCATGATGCACAACACCCCTGCAATCAAAGAAAACGGTAAGCAAAACTTTTACATTCTACCGAGCTTGGTGCGCTCAGTCCAGTTCGGTCTTGGTTCGTGCGGCAGCTTCCAATGAGATGATTGAGCTTTGGTCTCCACGTCATAACCATAAACCTACGATTCGTCACCAGCTATGACCCTCTAGAGCAAATTTGGGTTTCGCGGACAGAGTCCACCATCTCATCAGCAGTGTTCCTGCGTTGCTGGTTTTGGTTGAAATTGAGCAGTTTTGGTACAAATTTTGCGGCGACCCGTCTCATGCCCAAATCATTGATAAAAATCGAATGGCGCGAGCCAATTGATATGTCTAGGGCCTCAGCAACTTCTCTAATGGTGATTCGACGATTGGCCAATACCATTTTTTTCACTTCATCAAGTTTTTCGTCTGTTCTTGAAGTGCTCGGGCGTCCGGCACGCTTTTCGTCGTTCACATCTTCTCGGCCTTCTGAGAACATTTTGTACCACCAATAAACGTTGCTTTGGTCCAAAGTAGCTTCTCCGTATGACACAGTCAACATTCGGAATGCATGCGCGTATTTGATTTCATTTTTCACACAAAATTTGATTCAGGTTCTTTGATCCATCTTTTTGAATAGGTAAAAATCGAAGACGAGCCGAAACACGTGCAAGCAAAGCAGCTGTCAACAATTAACTGAACATTCAAAATGGCCGAACTCGTCGGCACGAGCGAGAGACATGAGTACCAACATATCGCCACAAAAAATCTAATTTCGAATATACGTAACCCGCGAAAATTCAAAATTCGAACACACACAAATTGAACACACCTCTTAGGAAAATAAAAAAAAAATGCCGAGGATTCGTTAAAATAGAGCAAATGAAAACTACTATCAACAAAAAAAAAAGAAATAAAATAAAATTGTCAAAAATTAGCTCGATTTTTGAGCCACTTGAAATATGCCTTTTGTTTGACCAAAATTCAATTGACTATAAAACTGCATACTCCAAATTTTTCTTAAAAGTTTTAAAATATTGATGGAAACTTGTTAAATTTTTTTAAATTGAAAACAGTTTGCAATTTTGTTTTTATTTCAAACAAAGGCTTAGTTCCGATGAGGAACACCATCAATGTATTTGCTGAAATTGAAGAAGGGGGGTTGGCACTGGCATATATTGTGCGGAACTAAGCATCAAAAACTCATTTAAACTCCCTAACTTTTACACTGTATTTCAAGCTGCGGTCTTTGCTGTAAAGGAAGTAGCAGAGCTTGAATGTCTTCTTCTTAATTGGCGCGATAACCGCTTACGTGATTTTGGCCGAACTTAACAAAGCGCGCCAGTCGTTTCTTTCTCGTGCTAACCGACGCCAATTGGACACAACAAGTGAAGCCAAGTCCTTCTCCACCTGATCTTTCCAACGCAGAGGAGGCCTTTCTCTTCCTCTGCTACCACCAGCTGGTACCGCATCGAATACTTTCAAAGCCGGAGCGTTTGTATCCATTCGGACGATATGACCCAGCCAACGAATCCGCTGGATCTTTATTCGCTGCGCTATGTCTATGTCGTCGTAAAGCTCATACAGCTCATCGTTCCATCGGCTGCGATATTCGCTGTTGCCAACGTGCAAACGTCCAAAAATCTTACGCAGAATCTTTCTCTCGAACACTCCAAGCGTCGCTTCATCGGATGTTGTCATCGTCCAAGCTTCTGCGCCATACGTTAGGACGGGCATGATGAGACCTGTGCCTGAGCTGACCGATTAACCTCTGCGGCTCGTACGATCCTCTCCAACATCAGGTTAAAGAAGTCACACGACAGCGAGTCAACCTGTCTGAGACCTCGTTGGATATCAAACGGCTCGGAGAGGTCCTTCCCAATTCTGACGGCGCTGCCGGTGTTGAGCAACGTCATCTTGCATAGCCGTATTAGGGTCTTTTCCAAGATTTGGCGTATTGTGAATATTTGGTCTATGGTAGACTTTCCAGATCAAAAGCCACACTGATAAGGTCCAATCAGTTGGTTGACGGTGGGCTTCAGCCTTTCACCTTATAGGCGATATTTAGAAGACTTATCCCGCGGTAATTGGTAATATTTTGCATAGGAGCTGATGCATGCGGCATCCTTACTTTCTGCGGCAGCATGACATTCCTCGTCGTACCAACTGTTTTTTCGGACTGGCTGGAATCCGATTTCTTCTTCGGCGGCGGTACGTAGAGAATGGGAAATGTTGCTCCAGTGTGCATGCATACCGGTTTGTTGGGCAATACTCTCTGAGAGCAGGAGTGAGAGTCGAGTGGCGAACATGGCGATGTTGAACATTCTTTGCGTAGGTAGATGCACGTTTTTTGCTGCACAGAGGCGTGTGCGCAGTTTGGCTGCAACAAGGAAATGATCCGAGTCGATGTTGGGTCCTCGGATCGTACGTACATCTAATACACTAGAAGCGTGTCTTCCATCTATCACAACATGATCGATCTGGTTTCGCGTTTTTCGATCAGGAGACAGCCAGGTAGCTTGGTGTATCTTTTTATGCTGGAATCTGGTGCTGCAGACTACCATGTTCCGAACCCTGGCGAAGTCGATGAGCCTCTGTCCGTTACCGGATGTTTCGTTGTGCAGGCTGAATTTTCCGACTGTGGGACCAAAAATTCCCTCCTTGCCCACCCTGGCGTTGAAGTCGCCAAGCACGGTTTTTATGTCGTGGCGAGGGCAGCGCTCATAAGAACGTTCCAAGCGCTCATAGAAGGAATCGTTGGTCGCATCGTCCTTCTCTTCCGTCGGGGCGTGGGCGCAAATTAGCGATATGTTGAAAAAACAGGCTTTGATGTGGATTGTTGCGAGACGCTCGTCCACCGGAGTGAACGGCAGTACTTGGGGACGAAGTCTCTCTCCCACAACAAATTCAACACCGAATTTGCGCTCCTTTACATGGCAGCTGTAGTAAACGTCACAAGGTCCTACTCTTTTCTTGTCTTGTCCCGTCCATCGCATCTCTTGAATGGCAGTGATGTCAGCCTTTACTCTCACGAGGACATCAACCAGCCGGGCAGAGGCACCTTCCCCATTAAGGGACCGGACATTCCAGGTGCATGCCCTCAAACCGTAATCCTTAATTCATTTGCAGTGGTCGTCATCAGTATAGGGAGGTCTCATCCGAGGCTTTTTTAAACTTTTCATTGGGGGGATTTTTAAGTGGCGGGTCCCAAACCCTACGCACAACCAGCTATCCTGGAATGTTTCGCCTTCTCACGTTAGCTCACTCCCGAACGGGTCTTCGGAAGCTACCCAGAGGATACGTGGGCTAATCCCGGCCGTTGTGAGCTGCTTGAACCATATGCAGAAAAATCGTTCTGGCCATTCCCAAGTGAATGGCGATCAGTAGCTTTCCCCACTTGCGTGGACTTCTACACATGGAACCATCCTCCTACGCACGGCACACAGAAATACAAATATCACCGACATCTTCTGCTATAGCTGCATTTGATGTTGACTGTACGGCGGTAAATCGTAAGTGTGGTGTGAGGACATTCACGGTATCATTTTTGTTGTGGTAGATAGCGACTGCTCCGGTTCGAGCACTACTTCTTTTACACTGGATGATGAAGTTAAAATTGGGTAAACTGATTTCCTCGTCTTAACGCAACCAAATCTCATGAAAAACTACCACATTGCATTTTTCTATAACTGGATTCAATACGTCAGTTGCATGAGCACGTAGACTTTGACAATTAAAAGAGTATATCGGCAATCTTCGTTGTTGTATAAATTGAATCATTTGTTGATCAAGAGTTGCCAACAATCAATCAATCAACAATCAAACAATCATGGTAGAATCTCAAATCATCATTGCGTGTAATTATAAACAATCCATCAGTGGAAGTAACACGTGACAGTGCGACATACACTAGCGATTGTGACTGCTTTTTATCGTATTCATAGACCATTTCAGAGTATGTACCGCCCTGAGATTTGTGTATGGTATTGGCACATGCACAAACTACAGGAAAATGTGTACATTTTGCATTTATAGTGTTATTGTGATTTAATGGTATTGTAGCTGATCGTCTAGCTATCGATACTGCTGCTTTACTAATATTGTTAGCTATCATATGTGCACCGCATTTCTTTCGAAGTTTTTGTCCTGTTTTCGGAGTATAAGGAAAGTCAAGCCATACAGAACTCACTTCTCCAGCGGTGCTATAATCTATATGCACTAGTTTACCAACGGCGCCATTTGCTAACCCATCGGCTACATCAATGCTACGAAGCACGGCACAATGCGGAGAAAGACAATAGCTTGTATGCCGTAGGCTTGTACGTTTCGTGACGGTTTTTCGTAACGCCAGCTCGTGTGTCGCATCCTTGAAATTATACTCTGACGCGCGTAAAGAAGTTTCACTTCAAAAAGTCTGTAAGAAACGATTGTTTCATAGACTGACCATGCAAAATAAATAAATTAGAAAGTTATATTTTTTTTTGTCTTTATTCAGAGTTTACTTGTGCCGCCAGCGCTTTGAAAATTACCACTTAAATCGCACAGAAAATAATTTAACTTTTCTTAAATTCGGTATACAATATTTGCGAGTCGATATTGCCCAATCTCCAATTTTATTTTCACTTCAGAGATGTCAAGAACATGAAATATATAGCACATATATGTGAAAATGATATATAATATATAATTGGCAATGACCCCTTTGATTGGGTGTTTGGCCCAGCTCCTCCTTCTATTTAAGACGTGCGTCTTCATAGTTTTCCACAAAATGATACCCTCTAATTTATTTAATATAATTTACTGTAACTTATTTAAGGGGGGAGCTTGGCTTATAAGGTCACAAAAATCAATTTTTTTTTTTCGTTTTAACCGATTCCTAATATATTCACACAAAGTTACAGAGCCTAATTCTCAATATTTCCGTAGATACAAAGCCAAAGATAGGCGAGCGTTAGGTAATTACGCTGTGACCGGACAGCTATAGTACACATTTTATCTTCTTTTCTCGTCTTTTCATTTTTATGATTTCTTTGAATTGGCGTACATGAAAGAAAAAAATCTAATGAACCTTTTGAAATGAATCATAGCTTGTTCCCTTCAGTATTAAATTTTCTTCTATTTGAACTAACAAAATAGATAAAAAAAATTTTTCAAGATTTTTATACCAAGTTGAAGTGAATTTATTTTTTTGTGGAAAGGCATTTTTTTCTTTAAAACCTCCAAAAAGTTGAAATTTTGGAATTTCTCTCAGTTTTTTTAGTTCATCTAGAATAAAAAATCATGATAATTAGAAATCCATTCGAATATTTTGCTTTAGATAATAATTACGAGCTGTATCTTGTACGCCAGTTGGAAACTGCAGCGTTGCAGCGCTCTACTAATTTCTATGTTAAACATTTTTTTCAACTTATTTTAACCAGTACAAAAATTTTTTATACTTTCTAAATGTTCATTTAAGAATATAAAAAACTTTGCAGTGCTAAATTAATTTTTTCCTTAAAAAAAAAATCGCAAAGAGATGCAATTTTTAGACCTCATAAACCAGGCTCCCCGCTTAAATTTCTCATGCTCCCATCCTTTATTCAGTGCTTGGCAGAGCTGCTACCCCAATTTTTGGTCTGCATCGTGATGTTGCCCTGCAAAAAGAATTTCACTACGCTTCCGAACGGTAAGTGGTTTTTATGGGTATTCATTTTCATGGCAGATCTGCCGTTTTGCTCATTTTTCTTGCATTGCCTTATTATGAACTATTATAAAATATTAAAATTACAATTGCTGGCAAAGTAGCTTCCATTTCGTTTGCACACACATGTTATCAGCATTTACCAGAAACAATTCTTATTGCATAACGAAATTGTTGAAAGTTGATTAAATTTTATTTTATTTTATTTTTTCACCCCATAAGCAGCTTTCACTTAACCCGTGAAGTGCTGGCTGACAGTTTACAAGCAGCTAAAGCAAAGCTGACATGAAAAACTATTTTTGTTGAACAATTCATACTTACAGATTTAATTTTATTTCAATTTATTTTAAATGCATAATTCATTTTAATTTTGCTTACAATTCGTAGAAGTTCACTGAGTTCAGCGGAGGGGCGGCGCGTTGTTGCCGGAAATCAAGCAGACAATGAATATTTTCACGCGGTCTCGTGTGAAAAACTCATCAAAAGGATACTCAGTGCTCATTAACACACATTGCAAAGTGCAATAACATCAACATGGACAAGAGCGCACAAGCAACAGCAGCAACAACAACAACAACAGCAGCAATCACAGAGGCATCAGCAGCCATAACGAAGGAAAAATGCGACAGCAGTGGCATTTGTAAACATGCATACTTAATAACAAAAACAAATATGAAAACAACAATAATAACAACAAAAAACAAAGCAAACAAACGCGCGCCACAACCCCAATAACAACAATGCCAAGATGAGGCGTTGAAGCAGGGCAACAGAAATGAAAAATTTAAACAAACCGAAATATTGCACACAAATTACAAATGCCACAACAACAACAGGTGAATTTGTATTTGTATTTGTATGTGTGTTTGCTTGTGCCACAAAAAGGAATGAGGGAAAGCAAATACGCTACAATCGCATTGCAAACAAACTGACAGATGGCCAAATAAAGCGAGAAGCGACAAGGCGAAAATGTAGGTGGATTGGCCAGTTAGACAAAAAGCCAAGCGATATATTCAAGGCAGCGCGACAGACACTTGAGAACAGCTGGAAAAAAAAATCAAAAAAAAAAAATCAGTTACAATCAGCGTTTATTAAGCAAAGTTGGCGGGCTGCTGTCAACTGTGAAAATGCAAGCAACAACAACAGTGTCAGCAGCAGCGACTGGCATGGCTTTACAAAGAGCGCCACTCTCTACTTGACAGCAGCAATGAATTCGACAGCTGCACTAACAACAACAGCAATAAAACCAACCACAAAGGGACCATAAGTCGAGCAGCGCCAGTCGCAAAGTCAAGCGTCCCATTCATAATGAAAAAGCAGGCAACAATAATGTGGGTGACAGGCATTAAGCAGCAGCTGTGTGAGCAAATACACCGACTTGCATGTGGTAAAAAGTGTGTGTACATACATACGTATATTTTACTTGCAGCACTTTTTCTGCATACTTACTTATCTGTATGGGCATATATAATATATGTATGTGTATATGTATGTATGTATGTGTGCAGTTAGGTGCACGCAGGTACTTTGTTAGTTGACGCGTGTGAACAGACACTTGAAAGTTCAAAGAGGTTCTTAACCTGCTGTTGCGGATAGCCACAGCCATAGCAACAACAACATATGTACATATATACTATATAATTATACACACATATATACTCGTGTTGTGTTTGCAGTGAGAAAATAAATCAAGTATGCCTAAAAGTAAACAGCTGAATAGTTAATGCTTCCCTACCCAGCAAACGAAAATTAGGTTTCCATGCTCGTATGAGAATTCAGCGCAAATTCAATTGCCTTACATTCAAATTTAAGAAGCAGAAATAAGGAAGGGGACGTTTGCGTCGTCCAATTGAATAAGCGTTAAATTGTAAGTTCTTCTTTAGTGGAATTCGGGTCACGTGACGTGCATGCATTGATTTCTCTCTAAGTTTCGCATATTTTCACGTCATTTCAGAGGTGGCTAGGCTACTCTTCACAATAAATATAATTAAAACTAAAGATTTTACTTTATAAAGTTTTGGAGCTGGCTGATTATCTACGTATTTGCAATAAATTTTCAAAAATACAAAATGGCGGATCGAATCCGATGGTAATTAAACATTTTAAGCTAGTTATATATTTATTAAATGTATATTAATATTTAAAGGACTTTAGAGTCGATGAACGTTTACCGAAACATATGAATGAAAAAAGTTGATGGCAATGCTTGTCTATCTTGTGCCAGAGTTCATGAGTGCCGCCCAAAATCAGTAATCATCGAGGTCTCAATCGAAATTGTTCGCAAATTTATCAAAAATGAACCGAAAACATCGTTGAAATTCATGGAATCGTAGTTGAATATCTCCAAAACATCGATTTATCACATTTGAACTAAAAATTTGGGCTAACAAAAGGTCTGTGCACATTTCATTCCGCACAAGTTAACTGAGGACCAAAAATTGCTCAGAATTCAACATTCGAAAGGCCTCATTAAAGAGGCGAGAAAATACGAGAACTTCCTCTACAATATTGTAACTGCTGATGAAACGTGGGTTTCCAACATAAACCTGAAACTAAGCGTCAAAGTGCCGAATGGAAGGCCCCAAATGAGCCACCACTCCAAAAATCGCGTTTGATGAAGTCAAAAATCGAGCCGATGCTCATGGGTTTTCACGATTCCAAGGGAATTGTACACAAAAAGTTCGTGCCAATGGGCAAAACCATGAATGCAATATTTGTCCTGGCATTTTGAAGCATTTGTTGCATGGCACTCGTCGAATTCGCCCTGAATACCCCGAAAGAGGAAGCTGGTGCTTATTATACGGTAATGCACCATCTCATCGCATTTTGACTATCAATAACTCACCGTATTCGCCTGATATGGCGCCCTGTGACTTATACCTTTTCGAAAAATTGCATTTGGCTATGAAAGGAAAACGTTTTGCGTCCGTAGAGGCCATCCAAAATGCTTGTACCGACATCCTGAAGGACATTCCAGTCAATGACCTGAAACACTCTTTCGAAAAGCTTTTAGATCGCGCAAAACATTGTATCGAGGCCAGAGTGGACTATTTATAATAAATAAACTTTAAGTGATCAGAACAAAGCTCTTGTAGTTTCTATTTTAGCTCAGTCTTGTTCATTTTGGACTTCACTTTGTACATAGTTTCTGAAGCTATTTGTTGCGCGCGTCTTCACGTTGTTCCACAAAGGTAGGGACCTACAGTTTCAAGCCGACTCGGAACGGCAGCTATTTTTTTTTTTATGAGGAGCTTTTTCATGGCAGATATACACTCGGAAGTTAGCCATTGACTGCCGAGGGGCGACAGCTTCTAGAAAATGTTTTTTCATAATTTTGGTGTTTCACCGAGATTAGAAACTGCGTTCTCAATGAATTCCGAATGGTAATCACGCATGCACTCATTCGGCTACGCCGGTCTCTTTCTAATTAATATATCTAAAATTCAACCACTCTAGCCGATTGGTGCCCATTCGATAGTGCCCTGGTTCGAAGATCCGAGCGTGTAAAACCGAATGATAGAAAAAATAGGAGTCGGCAACTATTTAAAAATTGTGTTTACTTTTTTCAATAAAAATTTTATTTAATTTATTTAACTTTTTTAATGAAAATATTTTTTAGTCAAAAAAAACTTCATTTATTTTCATCTTAATAACTTCCTAATTAATAATTTTCTATTAAAAAAGTTCCACTTGCTTATTTTACAATTTATTTTATACTTTTTTTATACAGTTTTTTAATTTAATATTATAAATTTTATTTTTTATTATATTTTTTTATTTACAAGCTTTATTTAAAATAAAATAAATCAAATAACATTTTTATTTTGAAATAAAAATTTTTATTAATTTTTTTTTTATAAAATACAATTTTTAATTATTATATTAAAAACATTTTTTAATTCAAGAATGATTTACATATTCTTTTTTTCAATTTTTTTAAATTTTTTCGTAAATATTTTTATAAACTTTATTTTTATTTCACTTTTCTTGTTTAAAACTTAAATATATAAATTTTATTTAAATTCTATTCATTTGTTTTTATTATTTCAGTAATATTTGTTTAAATTTTATTTGTATTTAACTTTTCTTGCTTAAAACTTTTGTTAAATATTTTTTTTAATTTAATCATTTTTTTATAAATTTTATTTCTATATCACTTTTCTTGTTTAAACTTTTGTTTAATTTTTTTTTAATTTTTAATTTAATTTATTTCAAATATTTTTTAACTGAGAACTTTTTTTTATTTTCTACTTATTAATTTTTCAATATTTGTTGTTTTATTGTGTCTATTTTTTCATAAAACTTCTCTACTATAAAGGTGAATGTCTGTACGATGTCCGCGCATCACTACGAAACGACAACACCAAATGACGTAAAAATTTTTATACATTCATATTTTCATCCAATGAAGGCATATTTTTATGATGGAACTCCCTTCCCACAGCCCCCAGGCCGCGCCACCACTCTCTTCCGTCACTAATAATCGAATATTTGCATAAATTTAACTAAAAATCTTAGTTTTTCCTATTTCCCTCTATTTATAGCACACTCTAGACATCGTAATCCGCATAAACTATGACCCAAATTCAAAGTTCAAAAACGGTTTGAGATAGAAAATTAGTAAAAATAATTTTGCTTGATATTTTTCTGATTGGTTGTTTTGATTTTATTCAACGAGGCATAGCAACGGATGCCGGGTATTGTAATATTATGGTAATTAATAAAAAATTATTTTCTATGAAATTATTGTTTGTAATTCTTTTATATACATATCCTAAATCGCTCAAAACTACTCCTACGCGAGCGGAGCCGCGGGTTGAAGCTAGTTTTTTTATAAATTTTATTTTTCATTTTAGTTTTTTATATAAAAGTTTTCTCTAATTTTTTTTTTTCTTTTAATTTTACTTGCATAACATTTTTAATATGAATATTTTTATTTAAAAACTTTATTTACTTAAAAAAAAAATTTTAATGCACAAGTTTTATTTAAAATTGGTTTTGCTTTTTTTTGCAGTTTTAACATCATTTAATTTTTTTAGTATTGTTTTTTTGCCTTTCTTATTTAAAAGTTTTATTTTCTATATCTTTATTGTTTTTAAATTATTATTTTTTTAATTCATTTTATTTGTGGCTTAAAATTACTTAAATATTCTGTTTTATTTACTTCTTTCAATTAAAATAGTTTTGAATTTGATTTTGAATTTGAATTTTGGTTAAATTTGATGAAATATTTATTAGTTTTTTTTTAATTAAATTTCTTCCATATAAAAGTTTTAGTTAATTTTTGCTATTCAGTTTTCTAATATAGTTTTTTAAAGGATTTTCTTGCCGTTTTTAATAATATAAAGTTTCACAAAATTTTTGTTTCTATTTTTTATTTAAACTCTCTTTTATTTATAATAAAATTCAATTTTTTTATTTAAGTATTTTTAGTTCTAAATTTTTTCTGAAGGTTTTTAATAAACTTATTTCTTTTGGTTTTAGAATTTGGTTTTATTCTCGAATTATAAATTTTTTTAAAGGATTTCGTTTCTTTTTTAATTTAAAGTTTTTTAATTTAAGGTTTCATGCAACTTGTGCTTCTAATTTTTTATTTAAATTTCCTTTCATTTAAAAGTTTTAGTTATAATTTTTTTTTTAATTTTTAATCCATCATTTTTTTTTAAATTTGTAAGTTTTCTTTATCTTCATGTTATTAATTTTTTACCTAAAGCTTTCTTTTAATTTAAGTATTTCCTTTTTTTATCTCCTCATGATGTATGGTTTGTTGGGCAAAATTAAAAAAAAATTAACACCTTTTTATAATACAAAGACAAAACGTCACAAATACATACAGAAGCATGCAAATATGCACGGAAATGCAAAGTGTTGACGCTGACTCTCAAAGCTGTTTACTTGCTTGCTTTGCGCTAACCTACACATTTACCTCCTTCGCTCACTTGGCTTGCGTGGCTTACTTCATAGTAATCAGCAGCAGCAGCAGCAGGAGCAGCCAAGTAAACTTACAGCCACATAACCGTTGGCAAAAACAGTCAAGGAAGTCATTGAAAGTATGGCAAGCTGCAGTTGCAAAAGAAATAGCAGAAGAAGTAAAAGTGACAAGACAAGGCGTTGAATGAAAAACATTTACTAAGGGCGGAGGTTAGAAGAATTAAAAGAAGAAATAAAAAAAAGCCCTCACAGTAGACACAAATCCTAGCAACTTTGGATAAGTATGTTTGTGATCACTGAACTGTAGCAGTCGTAAAGGCAGATCAAGCAACAGCATTTGTAATACAGAGTGGCAAATGTGTTTCACACAACAACAAGAACAATAAAGAACCCGTTGGTAAGATGGCAGCTGTGGCTGTGGGGTATGCAGACATAAACAACTACAACAACGCATATACACGTCCACCTTGCAAACTTACTCGTATATGCCCGCAGAAATTTGTACGGTACTAAGTAACTGGATGGAAAATAACGCGACACAGGGTGATTCTGTTTCATTGCAGCATCAACGCGCACACGAAATTGTGTCACTGCTCAATTAAACTTCAACGTGTTGACATGCAGATGCACGCACATGCACACAAGCATGCGAGTCTTAGTGAGTGTGTGTATGTGTGGGTGCACGGTTTTTATTTTCATTTCCTCATTTAGCAACATAAATGGCTAAGTGTGCGAATGTTGGCGCTTTTGCCTTTGCTTTAGCATTTTTACGCTTATTTTCATTTCATTGCATTTGATGGAACTTTGTCTTTTATTTTATTTTTATTTTTTATTTTATGCTATGAAAAATGTTTCCTTTTTCTGTTCTTTTTTTCGTGTATAATTCAGACAAGGCGTTTGCACTGACTTGGCTATGAGAATGTCAAAGCGCAAGCGTTGATGGCAGTTTGACGAACGAAAAAGTAGAGCCTGAGGCAAACAACCTCAAGCTGCAAGCTTTTCAAACACGTGCGCGTATGTAATTTTCTAAAGTATGTTGACTCTGGCAATCTGACAACAAACACTGAACCTGATTTTTTGATTTTTGTGTCTGGTTACATGCGGTTTTTACACTTCATGTGGCCGCTGATTGAAATCTTTACATGGGAATAATTAAAAAAAAAACTTAGAGTGCTTTAAGTAATAGGTCTATGAATAAGTTCGTGCGGTTTTTTTTCGAAATTTGAATTTCGGATCATTCCCATGGCTTTTAAACGTTTGGAAATGGTTGATTGATCAACTCCCAAAGTTTTTGCAACCTCTTCTTGCGTTTGAGCCGGATCTTGATCGAGCAATTCCTCCAATTCGGTATCCATGAACTTTGGCGGCGCGGCCAAAATCACCACTTTTAAAGCGTGCAAACCACTTCTGGCACGTTCGCTCAGCTAGAGCATGCTCACCATAAACTTCCACCAAGATACGATGACTTTCGGCTGCTTTTTTCTTCATATTAAAGAATTCCCCGCAAAAACACATTATTTGGCACGAAATTCGACATTTTCAAGTGTGGTAAAAATATTGTTGTTTACGCTTCAAATAAAAAACTTATACTGACGTTTGTGCCTTACGACAGTAGCTCTCCAATGAATGTTTGGAAATGTGGATCGATGGAATAATAATCAAGTTACGCCATCTGTTGTAAAACCGCACGAACTTATCCACTTATTAGCTACAGCACAGGTACCCATTGACAAGTTTAGAGAATTTATTTGTTTCTTATTTAATTTTAATGTTTTTCTAATTAAAATATAGTTCATATTGCGGCAAAAGTCAAAGGAATGCAAGTTTCAAACATTAGGAAAATTTGAGCAAAGAAATTAAAAAAACATTTCATTAAAATTTCAAAATTTCTTATTGAAAAGAATTTTTAGAAAAGATTTTAGTAGCAGAGTTTTAGCCTATAGAAATTTGATAGAAGTACAAATTTCAATTCGGTTAAAAATTGCGTTAATTTTTGACAATTTTTTTCGCTTACGGCATTTATGGAATTATTCCATATAAAAATATGTTGAGTATTTGATAAATGGAGAAAATGCAAAAGACTGCCCGAAACAAAAAAGTTATCAATATATTTTAATAAAACTCAATCGGCTATAAAACTGCGAAGCGGCTGTTTATTCTTTTCATTTTGATTAAAAAGTTTAAAATTTTGAGGAAACTTTTCGAATTTTTATAAAACTGGCACAAAGTTTGAAACTTTGATTTATTTGATATTTACTAAAGAATAAACAGCGTTTTTATAAAAAAATGAAAATTAAAGAAAGCGAATAAACAGTAGCCAAAGCTGGTGAAAATGTTGTGCTACTATAATTTTTCAAGAACTACGAGTGTCGTTTCAAAACTCAGAGAGATGACACTACTGGCGCGTTCTGAGACTGTTTTTAGTTACTAGCATCTCTTGGAAGTACACACACCAAGTTTCAGCCATATTGGTCTATTCTTCTGTGTTTGCCATTCGTTTGAATCGAGGAAGGCGAGTGATTTTCCTTTTCCATCACGACAACGCGCCAGCTCGCATATTAAAGAAAATGAGGTCTCAACTCATTTCGCATTCCCTACTCTTCAGACTTGGCTTCTTCGGCTCACTCGGACAACTAATTGTTCCGGAATTTGAAGAATTGGCTGCCGTGAAAAATACTTTGTTCAAACGCGGAGGTGACTACAGAAACGAATGGCTTTTTCCAGACTTGGACAAATCCCAATAATCGGAAGAGATTAAGAGGAAACTAGAACAATGTTGGACGAAGTGTGAAAGCCTAAAAGGAGACCATGTTGAAAATTAAAAAAGGTTTACCTTAAACAATTAAGCAGTTTTCATTTTTTCAAACGACCCTCATACCGCGCACGTGGAAACCGGTCCATATTTTTTTCTAATGTTGGTAGGACTGTTAGGCACACATCTCTTACATTTTGGCGCCATCGGATCGTTTGAGAGATGCTGTACGTCGCAATCGGCCAGAAATGTGGGCAAACAATTCTTGGATTTTGCATGATGATAACGCGCCATCGCACCGAGCCCAAATTGCGCTGGATTATTTGGCCAAACACCAAGTAAACACCATCGTGCAAGCACCGTTTTCACCTGATATGGCCCCGTGCGACTTCTTTTTGTTTCCCAAATTGAAGTTACGACTTCGTAGAAGAAGATTTCATTCGATAGAGAAGATCAAAAAGAATGCAACGAAGGAGATGAAGGCCATCTCTTCGTCGGCCTACCAGGGGTGGATGGAGGACTGGGTTAAACGTTGGCACATCTGTGTTACTTCAGACGGGTCACATTTTGAAGGAGATAGAATAAAATTGCCTGAAATTTAACTCTGTTTTGTTGCATTTAAATATTCCCGGTACTTTTCAGGGAAATCCAATGCAAGCCAGAATTTACACGACGATAGAAGAACGTTCGCATTATATGAGGAAGTTACGTGAATGGAGTTTAATTTTATTTTGGTGTTCCATTGTTTTTGGTTTGTTTGCCTTTCATTAAAAGTTTTTTTTTTTTGTTGTAATTTGCCTTTTTATTTTTTATTAAAAATTTTTTTCTATATCTTAATTTTTTTTAACTTCTTTCTTTTTCTTTTTTATTTTCCTCTTACAATTATCCTTCTTCTTTTATTTCAATTTTTTTGGCACAGAAATTTTATTGGCTTTTTGTATTAAAATTTCTTTGATTTAAAAGTCTTAATTAATCTTTGAAGTAAAATTTTTTTATTTAAGTTTTTATTTTAATTTTAGGACTATATTTTATGCTCCTATTATTAATTTATTTCCTTAAATTTCTTTTTTACTTTTTATTTCAATGTTTTTTAAATTTTTTTTTGTTTAAAAATTTTATATTTTAATTTTTAGTTTTTTTTAATTATTGTTTTTTCCTTTTTTTATTTTGCTCTTACAATTATTTTAATAACGCTTTTTTATTTTCTTCTTTCATTTTAGTTTCTTTGGCATAGAAATTTTATCGACTTTTTCTATTAAAATTTCTTTGATTTATAAGTTTTAATAAATTTTTCTATTTAAATTTGTTAATTTGAGTTTTTATTTTAATTTTAGTATTTTATTTTATGTTCCTATTACTAATTTATTTCTTAAAAATTTTTTTTTAATTTTTATTTCAATGTTTTTTAAATTTTTTTTTTGTTTTTGTTTAAAAATTTTATATTTTAATTTTTAGTTTACTTTAATTATTTTGTTTTTTACTTTTTCTTGTTTGCTCTTAAAATTATTTTAATAATTTTTTTTATTTACTGATTTTATTTTAAAACTTTTTCGCATTAACATTTTATTAATTTCTTTTGTTTTAAATTTTTTTAGCATTAAAATTTTATAAATGTTTTTTACTTAACTTTCATTGATTTAAAAGTTTTGATTAATTTTTTTGATTTAAGTTTTTGTTTTAATTTTAGAATTTTATTTTATGTTCCTATTATTAATTTATTTCTTTCTTGGGCCGCCGTAGCCGAATGGGTTGGTGCTTGGCTACCATTCGCAATTCACAGAGAGAACGTCGGTTCGAATCTCGAATTAAGAAAAAAAAAACATTTTTCTAATAGCGGTCGCCCCTTGGCAGGCAATGGCAAACCTCCAAGTGTATTTCTGCCATGAAAAAGCTCCTCAGAAAAATATCTGCCCTTCGGAGTCGGCTTGAAACTGTAGGTCCCTCCATTTGTGGAACATCATCAAGACGCACGCCATAAATAGGAGGAGGAACTCGGTCAAACACCCAATGTTTTTTTAATTTTTTTTTTGGTTTAAAAATTTTATATTTTAATTTTTAGTTTTCTTTAATATTATTTTCTTACTTTTATATTTTGCACTTACAATTATTTTAATAAATTTTTTTTCTTATTGCTTTTATATTAAAATTGTTTCGCATTAAAATTTCATTACTTTTTTTATGTACTTCTTTTATTTAAAATTTTTCTTGGCATATAATATTATTAATTTTTTTTAAATTTAAATATATTTGATCTAAAAGTTTGAGGTAGTTTTTCTATTTAAAATTTTTAATTTAAGTTTTTGTTTCAATTTTAGGATTTTGTCTTATCATATTACTTTTTTTCCTCAATTTTTTTTTTTAATATTTGCATTTCAAGGTTTTTCAGTGTGTTTTTTTTTTTAATAATTTTTTAACTTTCTTTCATTATTTTTGTAACTTTTTTCTTAAAATTATTTAAACAAAGAGTTTTGTATTTACTTCTTTTAACTTAAATTTTTTTGGCATTAAAATTTTATTATTATTTTTTATTTAAATTTCCTTCATTTCAAATATTTATAATAATTAATTTTTCTATTTAAATTTTTTTTATTTAATTTTTTGTTCCAATTGTAGAAATTTGTTTTATGTTTGTATTATAATTTTTTTAATTCAAGTTTTTTCAAGGATTTTATTTTCTTTTTTAGTTAAAAGTGCTTGAATATTGAATATACAGTCCTGTATAATTTTTGGTTCTAACTGATTTATAAAAATTTGATTCCATTTAAAAGCGTCACTTAATACTATATTTAAATTTTTTTTATGAAGAAGTTATGTACATTCTCTTCATGGAATTTTTTTATGTACTTCTTTTGTTTGAAAATTTTTTTTTGGCATAAAATATTATTAATTTTTTTTTTTATTTAAAATTTTTAATTCGTTTTTCGAATTAAATTTTTTAATTTGATTTCTTGTTCCAATTTTAGAAATTTGTTTTTTGTTTGTATTATTATTTTTTTAATTCGAGTTTTTTTAAGGATTTTATTTCCTTTTTTATTCTAGTTAAAAGTGCTTGAATATACAGTCCTGTATAATTTTTGGTTCTAACTGTTTTATTAAAATTTGTTTCCATTTAAAAGCGTCACTTAATACTATATTTAAATTTTTTTTTATGAAGAAGTTACGTACATTCTCTTGATGGAATTAGAGCGTAAACGGTTCATTTTCTGAACTTTCTCTCAACCCTGTTCAACCCTTTGATGACTTAAACATTCCCTAATCACACACCTACCTCGCTCTCTAAAGGTTTTTCTAAGGAAATGCTCTGAGAAGCATTCGCTTCATATGCGCCACCTCATAGCATCAAAACAAAATTAACTAGAATTTGTCAAAAATTATGTGTCACCTAACATCAGCAAGTGTATTTTTAAGAAGTCTCTTGTAGTCTTTGGCGAACCTTTCGGGTGCCTACTTTTACTCCTTTTTCTTCCACAATTCCTTTTCTAGTATCCTTCGCCCAACCAGTGCTTCACCCATTCAGCTATGTATTGACTTGTTGTTTCTGTTGCTGCTTTTACCAATTTCGTTTGATAAAAGGAAAGCGGTATTGCGCTTTAAAAAAATATTTATTTATTAGGCCAGTGCAAGTCACAACGACAACGAAAGTATCAAATTATATATCTAAAAAGAATGTATGCTGTAAATAGTTTGATAATATTTTGTTTGTGGTCTTATTTTTTTTTTTTTTTTTATAATGTTTATTTTATTTTTATATCGTTTATCTCTTTAAAACAAAATGTATCAATTAAAAATGAGTTTCTGCTTTAATTAATTATTAAAAGTTTTACTATCCTAAATCTAATTAATTGCTTATGTAAAAAAACTTAGCATAATTTTTGGCGTAGCCAGGAGAACGCAATTAATATTAGCTCGTATTAGTATTAGTAAGTGTTATTATGTGTGTGTAAAGCTTTTCATTTTAAATAGAGATAATAGAATTATGTATTCGGATAGTTTTTCTACTAACATTATTAGTGATTTAGAGCTGAATTAGTATTAAAAAATATGTTGAAAATAAAAATGCGAATAAAAATGTGAATAACTAATTAAAAAAAAGGCATTCAAAATAATGAGCTTGCAAAGCTTTTTTTAGTGTATGCATTTTTCCTTTAATAATCATTATACCTTTTAACATTAGGCGCTTAGTCCTTAAACAAATTACACTGCGGTTGTTGTTGTAGCTGCATAAGCATTCGGCAGCCCCTGTAACTGTATACTTATGCTGCAACAACAACTACCGCAAAGTATTTTTTAGTATTTTAGCATTCCTCCCAAATGCATTTTAATGATTTATTTTTTTTGCATTTTATGACAATACTTTTGACATTTTTGGTACTAGAATTAAGTTTTTTGCTTGAAAAACAAATGACTTCATCATTTTTTTACTGGATTATCGCATCAGAACTTAGAGATATTCAATTTTAATCTTTTTGATCTGATAATTTTTAATCTTTTTGGTTAGCAATCAGACGACAACCGCGTACTGCTTTAAAAGTAGTGGGTGACTCGATATCAATTATTGTTAGGGATACTTGAGAGACTTACAGTTGCGAACATGAAAAAACCAGTACTAAAAACGTATTTCCAGCCTGAGCCATAATATGCGAAACGTCCCATACCCTTTATTTTGTTTTTACAGCCCTCATCTTTAATGGTTTTTAGAGTGTATAGTGGCTGATTTTCGGTGCCAGGTGGACGTCTAACATTTTGTTGTGAGGCCGTCCCGCCATACAAAACTATTTTAGTCTCAGTCTGTCCATAAAATATTACGCCACATATCAGCTATCCAGCTGGCAAGTTTTCTTGCAAATTTAAAGTGTTTTGCCTCATGTTTTGGGGTCAGTAGTGGCTTTTTTTATAGGCTGCGAGCTGCATGTCAAGCATCTGAAGTCTTTTAGGTACAGCCATGACACAAACATTTAAATTCACTTTTTTTCATTTGCATAGCAGACTTCAAGGGATTGTCTTTGGAGCACATTACAATTCTGCGATCGCCTCGCAGGAAAGTTTTTTCGTTTTCCCCTCTTTTTTCCGGCTTTGCATTTAATGTATTTTTCAACACTTTTTACTGAACATGACAGAATATTTTGTGTTTCTTCTATCTGCCTTCAATTGCAAAATCGACTCTCGCTGTGCAAAATTTTATTAATATTCCTTGTAAACATAAAAAACTAATGGGACTGCTATTTGAACGTTACACTTAAAAATGCACCATACACATATGAAATTCCTTAGCTCTTTGCAGAAATTTGGTATTGAAATTTTCTTCTGATTGATTTTTAGGGGAAAAATAAACGACATCAAAATAAATGTTTAATGGTACTGCTTTTTCATGCACACAGCTGTACGTCTTAGGCCCACTGCAGTGTGAAGTCATAAATAGAAATGTAGATACCTATGAAATAAGACTTTTTTCAATTTCAAACGTTTATTAACAAAAAATGGTTACAAATTTAATCTTCAAAATCCATTGCCAGCGACACATTTTTCCCATCTCTCAGGCAATTTGTGGATGCCGCGCCAAAAAAAATGGCCATCTTTGGCCGCAAACTAATCATCGAGCCATTTTTAGCTTCTTCGTGCGAATTGAAGCGCTGCTCGGAAAGTGCGTGGCCCATCGATTCAAACAAATGATAATCGGAAGGCGCCAAGTCTTGTGAGTAAGCCGCATGCACCAGCGGTTCCCAATCGTACGTCTCCACCAATTCCCGGGTCGCTCTTGTTCAATGTGGCGGTGCATTGTCATCAAGAAAAATTACTTTGTTACGCCGATCGGGATATTCTGGGCGTTTTCGGTGTATATCGCTGTTCAAATCGGCCTGGTTTCTGTTTCACCTGGTTTTAATAGCTCGTACCAAATCATACCACGCTGATTCCAGAAAACACACAGCATTGCCTTGCGGCCGAGGCGATTTGGTTTGGCCGTTGTTTTTGGCTTGTGGCCGGGCGGACCATACGATCGTTTATATATCAATTATACACAAACATTTTATTCCCTTTGAGGTGACTGAGCTCACGAACAATGGCTGGTTGTGATTTTCCAGCTAAATATAACGTAATCACACTATTACGTTTGAGTTCCATCACAGAAAAAAAAAAATTCAACAAAACTGAGACGCAAATGCTTTTGATGGCTTATTAACAGTATATTGAACTGTCATTAGAACAATTTTGACGTTTATGTCATGAGCTGTGAAGTTGGTAACAAGCAGTGTGAAGTTGGTAACACTTCATATCGTTCACCCTGTATATTCTTCCGAAATAAGCAGAATATGGTGTAAAGATTTGGTGGGCCTGAAATACACAAACTTTTCAATGGTAAAACTTGCAGCGGAAAAGAGAATAACTCTGGAGACGTGAATTAAGGCAAGCGTATTCTCCTTATTAAAATTCTGGTCGAAACAATGCAGTAGATACTTTTTTCAATTCGCTCACGTTGCTAGAAGAACTTGTAAAATGGAATATAATCATTGTCGGTACTTTGAAAAGAAACAAGTGCTATGTGCCCGAAGAGTTCAAAGCCTTCAAAAACCGATAAGTGTTTGCTAGCGAATTTGGATTTGGGACAAGAGCAACCATGACTTTCTATGTCCCGCCAAATGGAGAGTCTACATTTTTACTGGACATGACTTAGTTGTTTCCGCTGCAAAACAAAAGTCTGAAACTATTCTATATTATACAATGGATGAACTGCTATGTAGATGCTAAGTCAAAAGAGCAACAACACGTAGGACTTTGCCGATGTTTTTTTTTCAATTCGCTGGACATTTCAGCGCAGGCAGTTCACAAATTACACAACAACATGCACAGCATCGTAAAAAATATCGTCGTAAATTGGGTAAAAATCTGTGCATCCCACAAATAAAAGCTCGAGCCAAAAACCCGATGGTGGTCAGCTTTATTTTATAAAAACAGCAATTGAATGTGTTTTGGGTAAGTTTTTGAACCATTTTTGATAAGACTATAAACTGACCATATAACTCAAGATGAGTTTGAGGCTTACGATGAGCCATAACGAGATGCAACAGGGCACATTAAGCAAAATGATTATTGCTACATGTGTCCGAAAATAGATAGAACTACACGACAATAATGCATTAAATTCAAGAAGACAATCTCTGCCGCCAGTGAGATCAAAGTGACCGACAAAAATATTTTAAAGAGGTATGTAATAGAGAGACTCAATAATATATAAGCATTATATTCACGATAGCAGAAGTGTATTTCACTTGGAGGATTTTACATAGAAAAATAAAAAATATAAAACTTTAATAAATACTTTAAGCGACGCACTTAGCTTATCGTAAGATAATTCTAAATATAACAAAATTCTAAATATGATTTTTAGAAGACTAAACTACTTATAGTTGAATTGGATTTGTTGTTGCTCTTCCTAGATTTAAATGTTTGTATCAACGCAAATATTATTTATTATAACTTAAGTCAAATAGAGTTCGCACGGTTTTCTATGTAGCCACAGACTTACCTCACAACAGTCGCTTGTGCCAATTGGACATTATTTTTAAATCCAATTAATTAAGGAGAATAAATAAATATGAATGCAAGTCCTCTTTTGTGGACTCTGGTCATAGATGAACTTCTCCACAAACTGAATAACCTAGGATTTCACACTCAGGGCTACGCTGATGACCTAGTAGTTTATGTATTAGGCTGGCATGAGGAAACCATTTCGGGTCGCATGCAGCATACCCTTACAATAATAAACAAATGGTGCGCGGAAAAAGGGCTCTCCATTAACCCATCAAAAACAGTACTTGTACCGTTTACTAGGAGAAGGAACATAAATCACAAATGTCCGACCCTTAATGGAACAACACTTGAACTCTCGACAGAAGCGAACTATCTTGGCGTCAGTCTTGACAAAACGCTTACGTGGAATTCCCATATTGAGAGAGTTACTTCAAAAGCCACAAGGGCATTCTTTGCCTGCACAAGGCTTTTTGGTAAGACATGGGGACTAAACCCTAGAATGACCTTCTGGACATTCACCACAGTTGTGAAACCCATAGTCACTTATGCATCCTTTGCATGGTGGCCCAAGGTCAAGCAAAGAAAAGCAGTAAACGAATTAAACTAACTACATCGCCTGATATGTGTTGGTATTACAGGGGCCATGAAAACATGTCCCACGGATGTATTGGGTGTACTCCTAAACATACCACCGCTTCCAATCTTGATTAAAAGGGAAGCTCGCTCGAGTGCCTTAAGATTAAAAGGTATATCTGAACTTAAAAGTGGGGATATGAAAGGGCATTTAAAGATCTTAGAAGACTTCGTACATAGTCCCATTCTTCATAGGGATGATATACTATCACCCAAACCAATACTCTTCAGGAACTTCCAAGTTATAATTAATGAACGCACAGACTGGAGAACTAACTCTATCACTTTCAAACCTGGCTCCCAGCTATGGTTTACTGATGGGTCCAAATTTGAAAATGGTAGAACAGGGGCAGGAATCAATGGGCCTAAATTCAAAAAATCGATTCGGATGGGACTCTACCCAACAATATTCCAGGCAGAAATGCATGCCATTGAAATATGTGTGAGAGAATGCCTTAGCAGGAAAATGAGAGGTACTCACATCTACATACTTTCAGATAGCCAAGCGGCTCTAAAAGCCCTTCTATCAACAACTATCACCTCCAAATTGGTAAATGATTGCCTAAACCTTCTCAACACTTTAAGGAATCTCAACATAGTAACACTAGGCTGGATTCCGGCACATGAAGGACATGAGGGAAATGAAATGGCTGATGACCTTGCAAAACAAGGAGCAAATATGCAACTTACTGGTCCTGAGCCTTTCTGTGGACTCACAAAAGGCCACATTAATGAATTCCTTAGGAAATGGGAAGAAAGAAAATTTGCTGAACACTGGCTAAACTGTGCCGGTCAGCGTCAAGCCAAACTATTCCTAAGTCCCAACAAAGGAATATTTGACAAGCTTCTCTCACTGAGCAGAGTAGATTTGCGTCTTTTAACAGGATATCTTACAGGTCACTGCAGCCTGAGGTATCATCTAAATAATATTGGTCTATCTGAGACCAATGTCTGCCGCTTCTGTGAAATGGACATAGAGAGCTCAGAACATGTGCTTTGTGAATGTCCTGCGTTGGGCAGGCAGAGACTTCATCACCTTGGTGGTATCGTAGTATCTCCATGCAATCTTTGGAACAACAAACCTAAAATTTTTAAAAAGCCTAGAACTCTAGAGTTAAAAAAATGGGCCTTTCACAATAGATCAGCTCTGGTCGCAGTGCGTAATGGCCTTCTAATAATAATAATAATAATGAACAAAGATATTATTTAAAAAAATTTTGCAGTGTACTAATATTAAAAATATGTATTGAATCGCAAAGTCTTGTTGGAACGTGTTCTCATTTAATCGATCAAACAGGAAGTGAAAAAAATTTGTATACAATGAATATGCTTGGTTACGGACAAACTTTTTGTAAAACGTCCGCTGGCATCTCATCAGTGCTAATATTTTTTATAATAATGTCTTTCCTTTCAACAGCTTCATGGAAAAAGTGATGACGTATATAGACATGTTTGGTGCGATTATGGAAAATTGGATTCTTGCTTAGCTTACCAGCTCCTTGGTTGTCTTTATAGCTAATTACTGTTCTGTCTTCGGCAGGTTATTTCTCTGACTAACCTCTTCAGGTGTATTGCTTCTTTGGTTGAAGCAGAAAGCTCAGATTCGGTGCTTGACGTAGCCACTGTACGCTGTTTTCAGCACTCTTAACTTATTGCTCCGTTCGCTAATTTCAATTTAAAACCTTTGTATGATCTTCTGTCATCAATATTTGACCCCCAATCGGCATCGGCGAATCCTTATAAGATGCTGTTTTTGGTTCCAGTAAAATTATTCCAAGGTTCGGTGTACCTTGTAATTAGCGCAATACTCGCTTTGCTGCCACCCAGTGTGCACTACCGTAGCTGGTGTTAAATTGACTCAATACGCTTACTATGTGTGCGATGTCTGGCCTTGTTGAAACAGCCAAGTACATAAGTTAGCCAACTAGATTCTGGAATGTCAGTATGATTGCAGAATTACGTTCTTCTTCGGTTTTCGAAAACATTGCCTTAGAGAGCTTTATGCTTGCGTTTGCAGGTGCGGCGACTGGCTTACATTTTTCCATGTTAAATCTTTTCATTAATTGAGTTACATATTTCGATTGGCACATTGTAATAAATAGTCTAAGTTTTTTTTTTGCTTGCTGTTCGACGCTACGATTATGTCGCCAACATATATGGCAATAAGTGCAATAGTGCCTTTGTTTTTGTACATATATAGACACTAGGCCGGGTCGATTTGTGGGGGGCAAAAAAATCGCCCATTGCTCTGTGAAAATCATATTCTAGGGATCAAAATAAGAAACTTTGCCGAAGGAATAATGCCTCTAAAACGAATTCTGATGTCCCCCAATTTGGGTCGAACTTTTTAGTTTCTTTTCTCATGTAAAGGCCAAAAATGGTGACATTTTGAAATGATTGTATGGGGAACCCCCCAGGGGAGTTCCAGGGGGTATGCCACTGGCATGGGTGGATCGGCCGTCCAACGTTAGTGGGGGTCAGTCATACATTTGGTCTCGATTGGAGCACTCTTATAGACACGACCCGCCCTAATAGACACGGACCACATTTCGATGCTGTCATGTTCATATTTTGTAGCTTCTGATCTAGCTTTTGGTACCACAATCTACTCGACTGCTTTAAGCCATAGATTGCCTTTTTTAATCAACAGGCGTTGTCTTCCGTGTATTTAGATGCTTCAGTATCGCTCAATATCTCATGCAAATCGTTGGGCAAAGTTATGTATATTTCGTTTTCTACAGTTCCGTTTAAATATGCACTTACAAAATCGAGCTGGTGGGCCTCGAAATCCATTTCTGCTGAAATAGCCCTTAGCAGCCGTATGGTGCTTAGCCTAGCGACAAGTGCAAAGGTTTCATTATAATCAATTCCAGCCCTTTGTGTGAATGCTTTTGCTACCATTCTAGCTTTTCTGGTGTCAACGCTGCTATCTGATTTGTATTTAGTTCGAAAATCCCACTTAGATTGGACGATCTTCTTCCCAACCGGTTGATCTACGATTTTCCAAGTATTATTTCACATAAGCGTTCGGTATTCTTTAATCATGGCTTTCTTCCATTCGGTTGCTTCAGGACTTGAGAGGGCTTTTTTACTGATTTCTGGGTCGGTACTATGGGCTAATGCTGTACTGTGATGTTCAACTTCGAGCACCGCTTCCGGATCACTGGTGGAATTTTCGTTACTTGTTGACTTTTCGGAAACTGGTACCATATTGTATTCTAACCGTGGTCTACCGCGGGACTTGATCTCAATTTTCTTTCGGCGACCTCTACCTCGTTTAAGAGCTCGTGGCGCTTGAACGCCCAAATCTTCAGTTGTTTGAGGTTGTTATTGTTGATTTTCGGGAAATTTTACCTAATATCCATTTCAACAACTAAGCTCGAAGAAAAAGTAAAATAAAAAGTGTCATACTCAAACGAACAATGCAAAAAAACTGGAAGAACAAAATTTTATTTAAAAATGCGTCAATATATAACTTTTCATTCCCTTTTAAAAGTTTGTTCATCTCCGCTCTGAGCATCTCAAAATTAACGTCTCTCTAATGGCACTTTTTCCAGCAGACTCATAACTGGATTTGCTTTAAGGGGTTAGGGGTAGTCAGAATTTTCAAAAAATTGATTTTTTTTTTGCATTTTCTTAAAGTATAATGTTTTAAAAATATTGTGTAAAAATTTGAAGTGAATCCGACAAATACTTTTCAAGTTATTCAACAATTAACAAAGGGCGCTCGGCCGCTCCGGAGCCGATAGCAAAACTTTAAATGCGTTTTTCTCAAAACTATGTTTTTCAAACTGGTGAACACTGTAACTTAAAAACCGCTACGTAGATTTCAATAAAATTTATACAGCTTTTGAAAAACATAAAAAACTTGTGCCTGATCGAAGGATTTTTTTTTTTTCAAAAATTTCGACTTTTTTTTAACAATTAACTGTTGGTTTTTTGCTCTAAAATCTGGAAAAAAATTTCTGAGGCCGCCATTTTGTTCATTTTGAAAAAAAAAAAGCTTCGATCAGGCACAAGATTATCTATTAATAAAACTAATTTTTCTTGTCCGATTGGTTTTAGATGAATCTGCAAGGACTTGTATTGTTCACCGCAAGGGACTTCTGGAGAAACGGGCTTCACAAAAACAGCGATAACTTTTGCAATTATTAATTTTTTTTTTTTGAAATTTTGGTGAAGTCAAGTTAAAACATGATGTTTTTATGCTATGTTTTTATTTTTGTTAAATAAATTAATTAAGTAGCAAAAAAAAATTCGTGAAAATCATCATTTTTTCGGTCCTCTGACTACCCCTAACCCCTTAAGGCAGCGATTGCGTAGGTTTAACAAGTATGATGGCCATAGCGATGGCAAAGATGTTACCAACAATGTTGCGCATGACATTGATAAGTCATAAAATCTATACTTACTACATAGTCGGCACTCAACTCATTTGACAAATGTGCAGACGAGCGCATGAAAAGCGCGAATATATGAATTTATGTGCGCGACACATTTGCTTTATGACTTTATGCGCGTGATGTGCATTTGATACACATGCATTTGGGGGCCATCATCAAACACAAGCACGCATACATGTACATACACATATATCTACACATAAAGATATTTCATGATATAAATATGTATTTCATGATATAAATATGTACAAGATCTGTTAACAGCGTAAGCTGCTATGAGCACTGCTGGGCTGCCCAGCTACTGCCTTATAAATTGGCTTGTGGCGCCACAAAGAATGAATTTTAACTTTACGATCTCGTTTTTTTCTAATAAAATGCAGTTAAAGCGAAATATTTTATGTTTTCACTTAACTGCGTCTGGATTGTTTAAGTAATGCTGATGCGTCTATTTACTTGAAGAATTTATGTCCTTCATATGTTTTATGCTCATTAACCCTAAGCGAGGTGATTTTGATTTGTAGCGTAAAAATTTAATAGAGGAAATCGCCAAAATCAAGAAATCTTCGTTATTTACTTATAGTTTTCAGTAGGTAGACGCTTTCAAATTATGGGTCCTAAAATTGGTATTTTGCATACAAGCGACTCCATATGAAGTAATCCAAGTATTTTGGGTAATGTCATGAACTCGTTTAGAAATTGGTTTAGTTGTAGGTAAAAAATAGAAAAAATCTTATAATTATTTATTAATAATAATTTTGATATGTATTTTGATATAGAGTTTTTTGAAGTGAAATATCTTCAGCTCTCTTTAACATTTTTATGGTTGACTGAAATAAAATTTATGTTTATTTTTTTTTTTTTTTTGAGAATTTTTAAAAATATTTTTTCATGTAGTATTTGAAAAGTACCCTACCTGGAATGTACCTTCTTTTAATTGCTAAGGCTATGCTATTAAATCTCATAAATTCAATCATTGCTCACAAATGCCGGGAGTCTCTCAACGAGATGGCAGAATATTTCCGCACCCATTTCATATGAATGCCAGGAAATTCTGAGGCAGACAAATTAGCGAAAGAGCGCACTACCACTCGCTTGCCTTTCGGTATGGAAATTGTAGGTATACCTCTCTCAACCTACAAACTGCGTGGTACAAGTAGCAATGCCTCTGCAGCGAACAAGAGATGGGTTGATAGTCTGACATGTAATGTTACAAAAATAATCTGGCCAAAATAGGGCGTCAGGCACTCAATGGCGCTATGTAGTAGGTCAAGGAAGGACGTCTTTATTTTAATTGCTTTGATCACAGGTCATTGTCTCCTAGGTCGACAAACTAAAGTATTGAACATACCTCATTTTGACTATTGCAGAAGCAGCAAGCATGAAGAGGAGGAAGAGTCAAGAGACATCTTCTCTGTTACTGTCATATTCGTTCTTGAATGATATTGATGACCTTATATCAGAAGTTTAACCAGATAAATAGGTTTGGACTTAAAATAAAATGGTTTAACAAGAAGTGTCAGGTAAACTCCTAGTGTGGTATAACAATGGATCGGCAACGGTCTAAGAGGGTTGGTTTTGAGACCTATTGCCACTTCTACCAACCCACCTACCTACCTAGGCTATGCTCGGTAATCACTTCAAGTTTCTTCATGGGATTCCCATAACTTTGCGAATTATATCAAAATACTTATATATTATGAATCAGTGAAAAATACCACTATAGAGAAGTGGCGACATGAAATATCTGAGAGTAAACCTTGCTCTGGCTCTGAAAGTATTTGACGCGGTACCAGCTGGTGGTAGCAGAGGAAGAGGAAGGCCTCCGGCTAGCACAAGAAAGAAACAACTGGAACAAGAATCTTTGATAAGCCCTTCACCTGGAAAAATCACTTATCGTATAACACAAACAAAGCCTTCAGAGCAATATACGTATGCCAAAAGCTCTGCGGTAAAACATGGGGTCTACGGCCAAAGATGATGGCATGGTCTTATAAGACAATAATAGTGCCAATGATCACCTATGCCTCACTGGTATGGTGGCCAAAAGTAGACCAAACAAAGACTCAGACAACACTTAACAAGGTATACAAAATAGCCTGTCTGAGCGTTACGGGAGCAATGCGAACATGCCACACAGCGCTTCAGGAATGGTCACTGGACTCATTCCACGATATCTTGTAGCCAAAGAAATGGCAATCCTAGATTACTCCATCTCAAAGAAGGCAATCTTATAGGACATGCAAGGATTCTGCAAGATGTAAAGGAAACTATGATAGAATTCTCCAAGAAATTCAAAGTGGTCATGAGTGACCGCTCACCGTGGAGAAACAGTGAAATATTCCCAAACAAACCTTTGCGCCAGGTCTGGCTTACTGATGGGTCCAAAATAGAAGACCGTAGTGCCGAAGTTGGATTGTCGGACCACATTTTAAAAAAGCAGTTGCAATGGGAAAAACAACTTTCTAAGCGGAGGTCCACGCCTTAGAGGTGTGTGCCAGAGAATGTGTACGGAGAAGCACGCGCGGTGCCTATATAAACATTGTCTCTGACAGTCGAGTAGCTCTAAAATCGCTGCATGGCTTCTCCTTCTAATCAAGGTTGGTCTGGGAATATTTTAAAATCCACAATACCCTAGCATCATGAAACTTTGTTACCTCGATGTGGGTTCCGGGGCATGAGGGGCATGAAGAGAATGAAGTTGCGGACACTTTAGCCTTTCTGCGGGGCAAATAACAGCTTCAAAAGTGCCTTTCTAAGTGAACAAGAACAACGAGGCCTAATCGATTACTGGAGAGCCCGATCGGGCATGCACCAATCGAAAAGACTAATAGATTCAGAACGAATAAAAGCAGAAGCAATCCTTAACCTAAGCAGAAAGTACATAAAACTTTACACTGAACTACTAACAGGACATTGTAAACTTAATTATCACATGAAAAATATAGGTGTGATAGAAAACGATTCTTGTAGACTCTGCAAAGAGGCACAAGCAACAGCAGAACACGTTCTATGCGACTGCCCAGCAGTGGCACGACGCAGACTATAAATCCAAACCTCCTGGTAGAAATTAAGCCTACAGCAGTCTTAGGAATTATTAATAGCCTAAAACTGTTTGAGTAGGCTACATGACTGCACAATAGATCTATTCAGGCCGCAGTGCACAAACAGCCAATCAATAATAATAAATAGAGAAGTGCTGCGATGCGTATGCGGAAATTGCAACCGGCCACCAATCAATCGAAGCATCACTACCTACATAGATTAATAACCAAATAAATATATTTTTTACTGGTTCGCTGTAAGTAATTGAATTTTACTTGAACAGTTTTTAGAATCACGCTTGGAAGCTTGCAATGATTAATGAACTAAATCCAAACAATTTATTAAAGAAACATCTCAGGATATAGTTTTTCAAAAAGGGCCAAACAAAGTTCATTAAAATTAAAAAAACATATTTTCGTTAATAGTCTTTAGTAGATATACTTAGTTCTAAAAATTTTTTTTTAATTTTTTTTTAATATTTTTTTTTCATATTTGTTATATTATTTATTTATTTGATTTTTTTTCTGCAACTAGTTAATATAAGTAACTTACGAACAATTTGTTTGTTTCGAGGTGTTATACAAATGACAAATGAACTATGATGCTCCCTGCACACTCCTCACAGAATAGTTGGCTGCTCCTTGAGGTGGTGCCACTTTTTACGCTTCAGTCTTTCTTTCCACTCATTCCAATCGGAGAGAGCTGAAGCTGCGCAGTTAACACCGTGGGAGAGCCCCTTTGTATTGCACATGAATAATGGCAATGTAAATAAAAAATTTAATAAAAAATGTTTATTAAATATTAGAAAAAACCGAAGATACTATAATATTTCACTTCAAAGAATTCCACATATTATATATATAGCGATAGCGGTATATGTTCATATACAATTGCCGCGTACACCCTTTCTGGATGTTTGGCTGAGCTCCTCCTCCTATTTGTGACGTGCGTCTTGATGGTGATCCACAAATGGAGGGGCCTGCAGTTTGAAGCCAACTCCGAACGGTAAATGGTTTTTATGAGGAGCTTTTTCATGGCAGTAATACACTCGGAGGCTTGCCATTACCTGCCGAGAGGCGACCACTGTTGGAAGAAACTTTTTTTTCTTCATTTTGATGTTTCACGGAGATTCGAGCCTACGTACTCTGAATGGCAGTCACGGACGAGGCCATTAGGCTACGGCGCCCGAGAACTCAGTTTACTTCTCATTATTATGGAAATTGTAATACCGATGAGCTATCCAGGAAAGGTACTACTCTTCATCTGCTTAGCGATAGAAGTACCATTAGGCTACCTATGGCGACGAGCAAACTAATAATTAAAGACAACTTTTGCGAGAAGCCAATAGAGCATGGAGAGATGAAGACACAAGCGTAACAACTAGGCTACTGTGGCAACAAATAAATAAGGAAGAGACAAAGAAGCTGCTTAGCCTTTCAAGAAAGGATATCTCGAAGGTTGTGGCTTGTCTAACCGATCGTTGGCTGTTTCGCAAGCATTGCTTGAGATTAGGAGCTTCCTTCCATGAATTTTGAAAAAGTTGTAGAGATGAGAAAGAGGAAGAAAGAGTTGAGCACCTCCTCTGCAATTTTAGCTAAAATCGGAGCAGGTTTTCTAGGTAAATATTTTCTCAATTCTCTTACGGAAAAGTCTGCCACAAAATGGTTTTACGAAAAAAAAAAATGTGAGCCGTCATGGGACGCCTGGCAGATGTGAAACATCGTGGACAGGAATTAACTATAGCCTAATGAAAAAATGAAGTATTACGAATTTCTTACAGAAAATGGTAACTTTATTTAATAAACATTTAATAACATGTGATATCAAAATTCGATATTAATATCAAGACACAATTTAAATATTTTCATCAGTGACTCCAGTAATAGTTATATTCGATGTACCATCTGCCGGTATTACTGTGACGATTGGTCGATGATAACTAAAGTACGTTACAAAAGTATTGGAAGAAATATTATCAAGATATCTCACAAATACAGCATCTATTGTTGTTCCATATTTGGTAGTAGATTCTCTTGTATTATTGTTGATTTGCAATTGAAATACTTTTTGAAGTGTGCTTTGAGTGCTGAAATTAAATTAAATTTTCAGGTGGCGCAAAATTAATCATCCAGTTTTGTATTTGAAAATTATTAAATAAAATTAAAAAAAAATTAAATAAAAAAATTACTTTGAGTGATGAAATTTCTTGACGTTTCTGGTGGCGCAAAATTAATTATCCAGTTTTGTATTTGAAAATTATTAAATAAAATTAAAAAAAAATAAATAAAAAATGACTTTGAGTGATGAAATTTTTGACGTTTCTGGTGGCGCAAAATTAATCATCCAGATTTGTATTTGAAAATTATTAAATAAAATTAAAACAATAATAAATAAAGAAATTATATTGAGCAATGACTTTTGACCTTTACGCCCGCCATTGCTTGTTTGTTTTTATACAGCAGCTCTACACTTCACAAATTTCAATTATGATTGACGTACTGCACTATTTGTAAAAAATCTATATAATCCGATAGCATGATTAATTTTGTGTCACTTTGTATGATAATCAAAATGTGTCTTTAAAATATGCCTTCCTCCATAGGCTTAAACTTTTTATTCAATTTCAACTTTTGCTCATTACGAGTTGGCATATCTCAAATTTGCTATTAAATAAGTTTGCACTTTTCATTTCGAATTAATAAAGCAATAAATTTGGCATTGCAAAATAGTTCCACTTGGTTTAAATAATTGAGTAATGCAAGTTTTTTCTGCTGTAGCTCTGCTTTCTGTGACCTTTTGATATTTTTCAACTCAAACACTGACCTTCGTCATTTTTTCGCACAGAGAGCGCGCGTCAAAGGTGCCCCCTCTAGCCAGCCTTGCAGTTTCCCATGAATTCTCTGTAATCGAATTCCTATTATCTACATAGCAAATTACCGAACACATTCAAAAACACATAACGCACCAACATTTACTAAGCACTCACGAGCATCCAACTTGCCGCTCTTTAGCAACTCTACATTTGTCTCTCTAACATGGCACACATACTAACACACTTTAACTCACATCATTTCTGAGTTGTTCCTTTGAAATTGGCTTAGCACTTCTCATACTACTACACATAAAATATATATATGTATACCTTAGTATGGCAAGGCAAGCGTCGCCACGCCAACGATTCGGTTTACAAGTGAGCCTATAGATGTTTTTACATCAAAAAATATAAGACATTTCAAAAATATAAGACAAAAAAAATATAAGACATCACTCACATAGGACCAGTAAGGTCCAAGCGAATTAGTCGTACAGACCGACTACTACCTAATCTATTTTTCATTATACTTAACGCCAAAAATAAACCCATTTTTATAAGAATAAGGGAAATCTCTGAAATATTTGAATCTCTTGACAGTGCAATACAAAATTAAGGTGTACGAAATTGCTTGCAGTAATTGCTTTTATTCTTATCTGCTACTGTCGTTTGTCGGCTGGTCTCAATATCAAAAAACTTCACCGGTTGCCTCCCTGCTTCGCGAAGTTGCACCAGTTATTTGAAATTTTGTTAGCTTGTATTTGAAACAATCCGAAGCCATTCTTCCGATTGTGTTGAAATTTATGTGAGTTTTTCTGGGTATATTTAAGCAGCGAGTCTTTTGGAACTCGCTAGGTGGTGCTGAGGTTCAAATATTCATAGAAATCGTATTTACCAGTACTTCCAAGACTAACATGATTTGAGCAAATTCTAATGGCCCAAAGGGCACTGGGGGTTAGAAACTGGAGAACTGTTACCCAAGACTGCGACGCATGGTAACGACTCGTGAACGAAGCTAAAGCTCACCCCGAGCTATAAAGCTGCCCAATGATGATGCTTTATGACTCAGTTTAATTGATACTTGGAATATGGGTGTACTTATTAAATGTAAAAGCTAAATGACTTTTGATTCATCCCATCCTCTGGCATGTGGTGATGGAAGTTTTGTAGTTTTCTTTAGAACATCTGGCAGTTGGATAGATAAAAAAAATATATAGTATTACTCAGTATAAAAAAACCTGAATAATCCTGTTGCATATCCATTTTACCCTGATTCTTGTTTCATTTGTTCGGCATTCAGCATCTTTCATTTCCCCCGGGCACATTGATTCCAAACCCTCACCGAGACATTTGAAGCACTGCGAGTGCTTATTCCTGGAAATTCAACAAACATAACTGGAGGGTAACTGCAAGATGGACGAGCGGGCTGATTGTAACTAAAATGGACAACAAGTATGCTACATAGGTGGCGCAAAATTAAGCACCCTTTGGGAAGATTTATAATTTTTGCAAATGCCGGCATACGTCTTTCATATTTGACCGTTGTGAACTTTACAGCTGCAGTATCCAAACATACAAGCAATGGATCGCGTAAAGGCCAAAACAAAGATTTCCATTACTCAAAACCATTTTTCATTTTATTTAGTAAAAAAGTTCGAAAACCAAATTGGATGATTAATTTTGTGCCACCTTATAAAGGGTGGTTAAATTTCAAGGGCCGATGTTGAATGTGAACCACACCTGAACGTCAACGGCACCGTTGGACTTCTTTCTTTTGAGTTATTTGAGAGAAAAGGTGTACGTCGATAAGCCAGCAATAATTCAAGAGCTAAAGGATGAGATAATTATGCCTCAGTGTCATCGAAAATTTGGACCATCGGATGGAGGTGTGCCGCCGAGGCTGCTATTTTGTTCCATACGTAATAGAGCCAATTTTATGATAATAAAGAGAAATTACTATAATTTCCTAAAAAAATTGTATTTTATTCAAAATCAACACCGGCCCTTGAAACTTAACCAGCCTTTATTATCAATCTATTTTGAAGTAAACAAAGATACAAAAATTAATTACCCCAATTAAATGCCAGAACAATATTTAAATGCAAATTAATGAAACCCAGTTAGGATTGGATTAAATCACTGTGGAGTGAGTTAAGAAAATGAAATTTGCCACCAACGTAGCAGTACCTTAGCCTCATTGTTATATAATACCCTCCCCACTTTATCACTGCTGTCATTCAATGTGCTAACACGTGGCAGCGCTGCCGCCGCAGCTGCACTCGTAATAAGTACACAGCTGTGGAGGTCACTGTAGCTGTCGGTGTACGCATGAAACGCCTAATAGCCTTTCTAATATTGCCACTTTGGTATATAGGTCAAAGAGATAATTAACGTTCAGGGAACGTAAGCGTTAAGCGGCTGTCAGACAGCGATATTTACTAGTCATTTCGTGGCATAGCAGAGCCAGCTAAAGCTAAATCTACTAATGTACGAACACATATACACACACATATACGCACTCAGAGTAGGGCAGCGATCAAGCAGACAAGCAGTAAAGACAACCAAAAAGCAATACAGCAATAAAACGCTTCAATTCTTTTCTCCTCGAATACGATTGCCGGCCGCTGCGATTGCTGCTGTTCAACCAGTTAATTTAAGTACGAGTAAGCTGCGGAACTGGCACTGGTCGCTGTCGGAAAAGCAGCTGCTCCACGAAGGCTAATTTCACTTTGATGTACCAACAGCAGTGCCATTGGCTCAGCATTGGATTAATATTCCTTGTACAGCATAGCCGCGGGGCATGGGAGGAGTCTACAAGGCATTGCTTGTCTCGCAGTGGCGATTGCTGCAGAGTTCGCACTAATACACACGCACGTAAGTGCACAAATATGTACATTGGCATGGATATATCAACCTTGCAGTGATAATCACCTGCACTAGTGCGCTGAGTTTCTAGACCAGAACTGATGTTAAATCGGGGAATTAGAATCAGTTTAATCGGAACTGCATTCCAATCATTCAGAAAGGACTAAAATTGTGTTTTGGTATGAAATAATTTTGAAACAGTAATTTCAACTACAACGCCACAACGTACGATATGCAAAATTAAAAATCCTCCGATGGAGACTAATTTTGCGCCACATTTTTCGAAATTTGATTCGTGAATACCTCCGATAAGTAAAAAGCGATATAGCAATAGTGACATCAAATCAAAAGGGTTTGAAAATCCTTCATACAACTAAAGTTTTTAATAGGGTTGCCACCAATGTAAAAAAAGTAAAATTAGTTAGGCATGCTGTGAAAACCAAATATTACTATAAAGGCATCAAAAACAGATATTTAGTTCCGTCGTTTTCCTGAATAGGGTTGCCATGAATGAAAAAATTTAAGAGAAGTAAACTTGTAAGTTACCGGCGATATTACAATATGAATACCAATCGAAATGTATCCAATACAGCTATATTTTTGAATAGGGTTGCCACCATAAAAAAATAAATTAGATGAGAATGTCAGTGCAACAAGATATTCCTCCAGGGGCAAACTTAGATCCATTACTTTTCTGAATAGGGTTGCCATAAATGAAAAATTTGAAAATAATGAAAAAAGTAAGTTATTGTACTTGCGATTTTCCAATATGAATACCAATCAAAAGGTGTCCAATATTTTTGAATAGAATTGCCACCAACATAAAAAATAAAATGACTTGAGCATGTCAATCAAGCAAGATACACATCTATTGTAAGATGAATAGGGCTGCCACCAATGAAAAAATTAAAAAGAATTAAAAATGTAAGTTACTTACGACATAACAATATGAATACCAATCGAAAGGAGCTTAATGTGGTCATATTTTTAAATAGGGTTACCACAAGTAAAAACATAAAACTAATTAAGCACGCCATGAAAACAAAATTTTACTATAAAAGCATGAAATGAAAGATTTTTTCTTTATATTTAATTCCACCACTTTTCTGAATAGGGTTACCAGCAATGAAAAAATTTACAAGCACTAACCATGTAAGTTACTTGCGATTTTATAATATGAATACCAATCGATAGGTGTTTAATACAGCTATATTTTCCAATAGGGTTGCCACCATTAAAAAAATTGTAAAATTAGTTAATCAGGCTTAATTGGCATAAGATATTCGTACGTAGGGCATCAAGTGAAAGTTTTTTTTTATTTAGTTCCATCACTTGAAGTAGGGTTGCCAGCAATGGAAAAGATGAAAAACGAAATAAACATCTAAATTAATTAACGTATCACAGGGAAAGTATTTAATACAGCCATATTTTTAATAGGGTAGCCGGCTGCGGGTAAGAATAATGGGTGTGGATGGTCTTCATTTGAGATGTGGCAAGTCCTTCAGAAAATCCACAACGGTCGATAATTCTTAATGACAAGGCGACCAAAAGTCGACTTCAAATATGCATTCTGCCCTGATTCCACATCGCAGCGTCTGTCATCATGTCAGAAGCGGCTCAAACAACGTCTGTCTCGAGGCGAGGGGTTGTCTCTTGGATATGCTATTCGTCGCAAGCTATACCTATTGTGGATAGGGATTCTAGGCTGACAAATATAATATATAACTCCGGAATCACATTGTTACTGAAACCAAAACCTGCCACTATGCACCCAGTGATAGCAATTAATCAGCACCATATTTGCAAATAGGGTTGCCATTAGAGTAAAAAATTAAAAATGTAATAAAAATGTAAGTTAATTTATGTATTAAAATATATTTTTATGAATGTAAGTGCTCCCAAAATCCGATAGGGTTACCATCTCCCTAAAAATTTAAAATAGTTTAAATTATCTAGCTGTTTTTTTTTTTGTTTTTTTTTTTTTTTTTTTTTTTTTTTTTTTGTCGGGACAAGCAAGTGCAGCACTCAGACATTAATTGAGTCCATTGTACTACACTTGGATTCCCTTTTAATTTTCTTTAAATCTACCCGATCTCCGAAGAAATCTGAGTAGATCTTGTGGTGCCAAGGAGCCAAGATGGTCGCTTCTTAGCACATCAGTGCCAAAGACCTCAAACCTGATTCGGGCGAAGGCGGGGCAGACACACAGGAAGTGGTCCGCCGTCTCATCCTCCTCTTCACAAGCTGGGCAGAGTACACTGTCTGAGATGCCCAACCTTTCCATGTGCTTTGCCCACAGAAAGTGGCCCGTCATTAGTCCAACCAGCCGTCTGCACTCCCCTCTGCTTAATGACAGAAGGGTTTGCGACAGTCGATCGGACATGACAGGTAACATCAGTTTTGTCCATCTGCAGCCTCTCTCAGCCTGCCAACCGTGGCCGTGATGGCCGCAGAGGGGCTGTTAATATATTACAAAATATTCATTTTATGAGAATTCTTTAAGAAAATATAGTTTTAGACATATTTATTTTTGAATAGAGTTGCCAACTATTTACAAGTGTATTATTTTGTGAAGGTAATACTTCAGTGCGATATTTTAATGCATATGAAATGAAAATTGCTGAGTTATACTTTAAAGCAAAGAAGTTATGGATAGGATTGACATGTTTTAATGAAATTTCTTAGAATTTTTTTTTATTTAGCCGATAAAACACAAGCTACATAATTAGTGCCAAATGAAAGTTATGTATGAAAGTTTCTACTCCAGCAAACTGATACAATTTTTCCCTTAATGAAAAGGGATATTTTTTCCCTTAATCAAAAAATACTATACTACTAAGGAATACTATACAGGGTTTGATTGAAAAGTAATGAGCCTTCCCGCGCGGAGCGTCTGCCAAGCGATTAACCGAATCGGCTGGTGGGGCAAAATGATCGTTGGACCTTCCCCTTCCACTAAAAATCGATCCCAGTTCGCTGGCAACAGCGGTGCAGTCAACATCGCTCCGCGCGTGAAAGCTGTTTTAAAAGTGTGTTAGGATTTTGCAGTGGCGAAAATGCAGCGATCGTTGGAGCAACTGTCGAGGCATCGTCCACAAGAAGTTTGTACCTTCAGGAAGCACTGTAAACGCGGAATTTTACAAAGAAGTGCTCCTTCGGCTGAAAAACCGCGTCAACAATTGGACCCTTCATCACGACAATGCGCCGGTGAACAGAAGACTGTCGAACTTTCCTTCAAAACTTGATAGAAAAGGTTGATGGTCGGTATTATTTATTACACAACCCATGGGGTCAGCATATTAGCTTCATTGACATCATTAAGGACCCGATTTGCCTGTCTTGTTTAGAGGAGGCGGATAGCACTAAGCATTTTCTTTGTGAGTGTCCTGCCTTTTCTAGAGCAAATCTACAAATTCTGGGTCTGATTCCATGAGAATGAGTTAAATCCGTGCTCCCAAGCTGGAGGATATTTTCAGATTTTCCAAAGAATCTTAGAAATTTTCACAGGACACACTATCTCTCTCCATCGCTATTCTATCCTATCTCTTTCTTTCTGTTACTTCTCTTCTTTCCCCTTTGATTATATACCCTTACCAGAGCTTTGAATACAATGGGTTTTTTAGCCTGAGTGTTTTAGAAGTCACTAATCTCTTGGCGCTTCTTGACTCTATTTTCAAATTTCAAATTTCATGATCTTTGGCCTTGAAAATTATGTCCCAACCGCAAAAGGCTAAGCTTACACGCTCTAAGTCCCGAGTTTTAGGGCAATGGAAAATCGGCGTAATAAGGAAAGGATTGGTTGTACCTCACTGCTTACACAAAAAAGCAAAAAAGGAAAGCGAAAAATATTATATGTAGCTTTAACAGGCCCTTTTAAAGGTTAACCGTGTTGTTGTTTGTGTTGTTGTTGTTGTTGTAATCGCATAAATATTACCCATAATGAATTTGTGAAAATTTTTGGGGTAGCAGTCTCTGGCCAAGTTATTCCGGTAATGTTTTCATTGTTCACATTGCCATAATTTCGATTGTTATACCATTTCAATTTAGAAGCCGACAATTCCCACTTCGAGTTTATGCCTCATTTTTTCAGTTGTGCAGTTTTGGTCTAGGCTTAACTTGCCTGATGTATTGGAAATGCTATCTGGCACATTTTTGAGCCAACAAATCAAGCAATCTGTATACCTGCACAGGCCAGGGAGCAATAAAAAATTTTGGACATCTAATTGTAGTAAAAAGTTGAAAAGGTGAATGCCGTGCCTTCTCCTTTTTTTCTTTTCTATTTAACTTGATTCATGTACGATAAGTTCTACCCTTTCTTTTCCTATTTTTTTTTTTGTTTTTTGTAAATTTCTATTCACAATTATTTTTCAAAGTCCGTGATTTATTGGAAATAATATAGAAAAATGTCAAAATATTTAAAATTTTTTGAATAAATTACGATTTCTTAATCACCAAATAAGTCATACAGCAGAAGGTAACCAACGCTTTTCTCTGTTACTTTGCATACAAGCGAAAGCATGAGCGAGAACGCGGACTAGTCATGAAACTAGTTCGAACCCAACGCCCATCGCTACCAGGAACTTTTGCTAGACTACTCTTCCATCCCACCTACAATTCGCAGCTGCTCACTGATAGCCAAGTTAATGAGTTTATTTGCCTTTAATGAGTTTTATTTACCATAGCAATGGTCAGCGTTGTTTTTATTGTGGCAACACATCAATGTGCGTGTGCTCATAGGCATGTACTCGAGAGTGTTTTTTGTATTATATTTGCAACTAAACGTTGATGTACCTACATGTGAATGTATACCCTTTAACATATGTGTTAGTAATCACACTTTTAATTGTCTCAGCGGGAGTTGTTGGCAGATAATTGACATCGTTGCGAAAATGCGAAATTGAAAGAGGCACTTGTGCAAAAAGTAGTAACTGCAGAATGATTACAATTGATTTAGTTTAATTAGTTGAATTATAATGGGCAACAGTAGTTTGCAAATTACAAATTGGTAGGAGATGCTAACGAAATATGGACTGATATGCAGCTAATGTATGCATTATTTTTTACACTTCTGCAAGCCAATAAAAAAGAATAAATTCCATTTAAGATTTTTTTCTAAATTAATTAATTTTAAAATTGATTTGTTTCTGAAAAATTGCAGGCTGCAATCAATTATTTTGCTAATGAAAATCACTAAAGTACACACAATAATTGAATAACGATGATTTGTGTTAATTGCTCTGGTACTCACTTTCGCCACTTAGTAATAATAAATACAATAATAAGCAATAAAAATAATAATACAGAATATAGTTACAAAATTTGTTTCAACAAGCGGCACGCTGGAGTTATAATCTTCACAGGATCCTACAGTCAGACAGAAAAAACATGGAGTAGAATTTTCAAAGTTGTGGCACCGGAGCGTATACGCAACATTTACTTGGGCTTTATTATCGTCAGTTTCTTTTTTTCTCGATGATAATTGGCTGAACCACCTTAAAATTTTGTTTTAACTACTAAGAAAAATTAAAAAAAACTAAATTAGAAATAATTACAAATAAAGGTCGAAATGACGCTATAGGAAAAACTGCATGAATCGACAAGTGATCAGAATAAAAGTACGAAATGACGCAAGGAATATCATCCGAAGTGAAAAATGAGATGAATGTGACGAATGATACAACGAAATAATTCGCTTATTTTGCTAGGAATTCTCTCATAATTCTAGACTTTTGCTGATCTTTGGAACTCGCTTGGAGTTGAGCCTACGGTGGCCTTAAAACTCGTTCAATATGTGGCATAATGTTTTCTGAGAAATTTCCAGGTCTATTCGATAGTCTTGACAGGCGACTTCTTATTATTTTTAAACATCCATTTGGCACTCGGGTCTGGCCAGACTTTTTCGACTTTGGACGTGAATTTAACATATTTCTAAATATAACCTCTAACGACTTCAGCTTCCTGGTAACTTCCTAAAATTTAATTTTTTATCGACTTATGCGCCAACCTAAATCCAATCAATCTCCTCTATTATATCAACAGCCCTGGCTGGCTGTAGATATCTATCTGTCTGTTGGAGGTCTCGTAATGGTATCAAAACGGCGTTTTAGTGCCACTTGAGGAGTGCCAGACCGGCACTTCAACCATTTCACATACCCACCTACCTATCGAGTTATGGATATAACCCTTAAAAAGGATTCTCGAAGAGGACGAGCCAGACCCAGATGGCCAACCAAAAAAAGGTGTCCAGTGGAGGATTTAATGAGATCCTACACTTCGTCAAAGTTTTCTAAGATTAAATCAATTCTATAGATTGCTTGGTTTTTCAATGTTACCCGATTGCTTGTCGGTCAAAATAGCTAACTAATTATTCTCTTCATTTATGGCTTAAAACTTAAGTGAAATTAAATTATTTCTTGTGCGACCGTTAAATGGAGAATGCAAAGGGTTATAGAAGGCCATTTTCAACTTTTGCAGGTAGTTCCTAGTTTCACTTAATGTTTTAGTTTTTGCTCAGCTGTAATATTTAACTAGAAGGAGTTAGCAACTTTTGCCGTAACAGCCACAATCTGCGTTTTCTAAACACTTTTTGCATTTTGCAATAAATAAAAAAAAAATAACACAAAAGTTAGTCGCAGTTCTTAATTTGAAACTTATTTTTCTAAAGGAGTTGACCGTATAACTACGAGTAGTTGTATCCTCTACTAAATGATTTCTTAAAAGCGATATTATGGGCATCTGAATACACTAAAACGTTTAAGTGACAAGGTTGCCGAAAATATCGTCTGAGATAGCAAAGAATATTATTAGTAAGGTAATTTCTCATTAATGTGGTGAAATGGCATATTTGGCATATTTGCACCTAAAGATTACACAGGCCGACAGCATCTCAGACCCAGAAACCGGACAATATAATTCCGAAGGTTTATGATGCGCTGAATCCAAATCTGGCCTCAGAATTGCTCTATCAGCTCTGGTTTTTGATATATCCTAACCTAAAAGTGGAAAAAACACCGTTTTTGCCCATATTTGAGGTTATATAGCCTTGCAGATGTTTTCTTTCACCAAAAAAATAGGCTGGCATCTTTAAGTACAAGGCTTCTTCTTTAAAATGGCGTTTTGTTTGCCCAAATATCGTTTTTTTCGCAGAGATATCGCATTTTGAAATTTTTATGTTTCTAAATTTTCCTACACCTGAAAATCGATTAAAATAACATAGACATGATATAGTCGATTACTAATTTTCTTGAATTGAGTCTTATTTTTCTTAAAATTTTGTCTCAAACCATTAGTGTGCTAACTCACCACACCCCTACACTATCTAACCTTTGGGCACCGAGTCACACACAGCCCTAACCCCTAGAAACCACCCCTATCATACCGCAAGCAGGCTAACCCACTTAACCCTGGAGACAGTGAGTTTAGTCACATATCTTTCTTGAAAAAAATCTTATTTTTCTTGATTTCTCATAACACAAGTAGGCTTAACCACTTAACTCCTAATCCACCAACCCCCACGTATCTCCTAATCCCTAGAAACCATCCCTACCAAACCACAAACAATTTAAGCCACCTGACCCTAGGAAAAGTGAGTTAAGCCGCATATTTTTCTTGGAATGAGTGCTATTTTACCTGTAATCTCACACCAGAAGCGGTCGAACTTATTAAACTTCTAACTTTAATTTAAAAATTTAACTTTTTCGAACTAACATTTAAAAAAAATGTAGAAGTACAAGTAACCTCCGCAACGGTTTAGTTTCATAACATATACCAACCCTAGTTATTGCGCATAACACCGCCAACTTCGCCATAAACGGAACTCTGATCGAGGAAATTGACTCCTTCACTTACGTTGGCAGTGATATCGTGGCGAACGGGGATCCAGTGCAGATATTAGAGAGCGAATAAAGAAAGTGCAGCCAGCATTCAGCAAGCTTAGCTCCAAATGGCGCTCTCAACAGATATCTAAAAATACCAAACTACGGTTATTTGAGTCTAACGTGAAGTCAATTCTCCTTTACGCCTATGAAACGGGAAATCTGTCACAAAAAGAACTTCAAACTTTTGCTAACTCATCTTTGCGTTAAATCATGCGCATATTCTGACCGAACACCATTCAAAACACTTTGCTTTGGCAAGCCACAAAGGAAAACCCTTTTGCCAAGAAAATTGACAAACGGAAATGAAAGAAGCTTAGCCCCACAATACTACGTTGTCCTAATAACGATCTCACCAGAGCGCTGGCTACTACTTTATGCCATCTTTCTGGTAGATCTCGTATACCGTCGCGGTAAAACTGTTCATCTTTTGAGGCTATCCACGGATCAAACCCTCTTGGTTGTCCTCATATGAATATGAATAGCACCAACTTGGCTCCACGACATACATAGCATAACCTTCGCAGTGTGAATAGTCGGCCGAGGCGACGACATAGAAGCACGACTGGGTAGTCCCCATGACTTTATTTTCTTTGGATTGCTATAGTGAATGACTTTATTTTCTTTGGATTGCTATAGTGAATCCATTTTTCATCACTCGTCACGGTGCGATGAAGAAACCCCTTTCTTTTTTGCCGCTGGAGCAATTGTACAAAGGCGAAAAAACGACGTTCAACATACCTTGGTTTTAACTCATAAGGAACCCAAGTCTCCTGTTTCTGAATCATTCCCAAAGCGTGCAATCGCTTGGAAATAGATTGGCGGATAACTCCTAATACTGAAGCAAACTCTTCTTGCGTTTGACATGGATCCTCATTGAGCAATTCCTCTAATTCAGCGTCTTCGAAGGTTTTTGGCCTTCCTTCATGCAGACGGTCGTCAACATTAAAATCTCTATCATCGTCTTTGAAGCGACGGAACCAATCTCGGCACGTTGTTTCACTTAAAGCAGCATATCTGTAAACTTTTTGTAGCTCTCGATGCGCTTCAGCCCCCGTTTTTTCGAATGAAAGAGGAAAATCAACACTTCCCGCAAATGACGTTTATTCGGCACAAAATCAGACAGTTTCACAAAATCAAAAGTAACTGATACCAAAAAGTTGACCGTAAAAAGTGTATCGTAAAATAAGTACCTTAAAATTTCCGCTCCAAAATTTTACAATTTACCACGAAGTTGGCACAGTAAAATGAATACCGTTAAAAGTGTACCTTAAAATTTCCACTGTAAAACTTTTACGCAAAGTTGGTACCATAAAATGGATACCGTCAAAAGTTTTCCTTAAAATGTCCACTGTAAAATTTTTGTCGCAAGGTTGGTGCCATCAAATTGATACCGGTTAAAGTGCACCGTAAAAAGTGTATCGTAAAATGTGTACCTTAAAATATCCACTGTAAAATTTTTACCGCAAGGTTGCTAAAAGTGCACCGTGTAAAGTGTATCGTAAAATTTGTAATATAACTTAAAATTTCCACTGTCAACTTTTACCATAAAGTCGGTACCATTAGAAGTGTACCGTAAAATGTGTATTTGAAAATATCCACATTAAAAATTGTACCTCAAAGTTGGTACCATAAAAAGGATAGCTTTGGAAGGGTACCGTAAAATTTATGAAACATGCGGTGCAAAAAGCGAACTTTACCATAGATATTTCTATGCACTAGGTTTAGTCAAAAAGCATAATAATTTTAGTACCGCTCGTACCATTAAAAGTGTACCGTAAAAAATATACCGTACAATTGTACCGTAATTGTTTTTCTTAGAATTTCTGCTGTAAAATTGTTACCGCATAGCTGGTACTATTATATCGGTCCCATGAAAAGTGTTTCGTAAAATGTCTACCATAAAAAGTTGTACCGTAAAACTTTCACTATACAATTTTCAAATGGATGCCGTTAAAAATGTAACGAAAAAATTCTAAAACATGCAGCCCACCACAAATATTTCCATACACTAAGTATATTCGGCAAATATAATAGTTTTTAGTACGGCCAGTGCATATATTGCTTTCTAAGTGAGTAATCCATACAGCAACTTGGCTACATGTGCATTGCATTTTTTTTAATTTTCATGCACGTCCAACCACTCACACGCATTGTTTGTATTTAACGAAAATTTGATAGCATAATTGTAGAGCAAAAAATCACTTATTGTAAATACATACACACAAACCTACATACGAGTACATATGTAAATATAATTATATTTTAATAAATGTCAATATTGTCTTTGCAACAATGGTCCTTAACCGCATAATGGGCCCTCATTGCTTTGGAGCGTATTTTATTAGTTTAAACAATAAAAAAATTTACCAAAGAAATGGTAAATAAAACTAAAAAACAGAGCTAACCAATAACAAATAAAACAAGAATATAAAATAAATGTGCATGAAAATGCTAAAAACAATGCTGGTACGTGCATGAATTGTAATAAATTTGAAGCAATAAAAAAAAAAAAAAATAAACACAAATAACAAAATAAAAATTAAAAACAAATAATAATTGGAAGTGGGTAGAGATAAAAGGTTTTTATGGAAAAGTAAAATACAAATTTAAAATAAAAAAGTCTCGAAAAAACACTCCCTGCAGCATTTCTATTATTTACATATGTCCGTCACTCACTTCATGTTGGAATTTGCATATTCTGCGCAAATTGCGCGACGGAAAATGAATTGCGTCCAAAGACGGAATAAATCAAAATATTAGCGGGGGAAAAAATGCTCGTCAGTCACATCACAAAATATGTATGGCAGCTTGTTAGCGAAACTCAAATAGATGCTACAACTGTCGGATAGACCAATGGAATTTGGTCGATTGCTTTGCTAATGCTTTGCAGAAGAGGGAGAAAAGTCGAATTTTATTCGTCATCAAAAGTTTACAAAAACCAACTACAAAAGTGGGCTTTATTTTGGGTGTAAAAATAACTTGCAATGCCCTGACAGAAATATGTGTTCATATGACGACAATTGAGACAAAAAATTGTACTCACCATTACATAGCTGCATTTGTAGCGTATCCGGTAATACCATCTTGCAGTAATAGCGCACTAAAATCTCTTCGAAGCACCTTCCGCTCGAAAACTCACAAACACGATGCATCTTTAGAAGTCGTTGTCCAGCAAGAAAGTGCCAAATTATTGACTGGTAAGGACTTAGTTTGCAACCTTTCATAAGAAGTTTAGATTTTAATAGTTTAGTATGAGCGAAATATGCTCTGTCTCCTGCCGCAATCTTGCTTTGCATTGTGTCGTGTGAGATACTGTCGTTTTGTATCGTGACGCCTAGATACTTAAACGAAGCGGTAAGTGGCAATTGACATGTCTTGGGGCTGTCTTGCGTCCAACTTGCGTGATTGTTTTTTTTCGGCGTTTGTGATATTTTGAGTTCTAATTGGGTTCTGATTTGGGTACCAGGAAGTGAGTGACACGAAGGAAAGGAGAAGAAAAATTTTTATGCCAAAAAAGGTGCGGAGGGGCCATTAATTGGACCAACCACGTTTTTCGGCTTAAACCTAAATCAGGAAAACAAAAACTGTATCCAATCAAAAAACAGAGAATACTGTAACGGCACAAACGGCTTGAACCACACCAAAAAGTTCCGGGCTTAAAATTACTCTGCGGAGTACTTACAGCTCACTTTGCCCTGTATCAAACAAGGCACAGAAGAGGATTAAAATTTTTTCAGCTTAGTTGAATGCGCCTTCCGCATAAAAATATGCTGCGCATTCCTAATTTTTGGCAGCAGGTCTGTATTTCTAAAATTATCGTAAAATGCTATCTATGTTTGTCCTAAGCACTCAGCAATGCTTAAGATTCGTGGAAGTAAGACCACGTGTGATTTTTAGGCTCAATATCTACCCCATTAGTTTAAGAAAAAAAGAGCACAGGCAGAGCGGCCGCAAGTCTATCACACTGCTGTGGCCTGTCATTCCTGAGTGATTGACTTAACCATAACTTTGATTTGCAAGTGGGTGAGAAAGCAACCTTGTAAATTATCACTTAGGTTTTAATGTGGCTATTGTTTTCTGATGCATGGCGGTATGATATTAAGCACGATTTACTAGGTTGTTCAATAAGTATCGCGATTCGAAAAGAGAGAAGTGCTACTCGCCTAAATTTTTTGGTTCTACTCTTCATAAAAACGCATGGGAAGTTTCATTTCAATCTGTTCAATTTAGTATCGACGTGTCACAGCATTTTCTACAATGGAAAAAATTAAGTATCGTGAAAGGATTGAATTTTTACTTTTGGAAGGTTAAAAACAACGGAAATTTATGAACGAATGTGAAAAGTCATCCATTAGTGCAGTAGAAAGATTTGTTGCCGAATTTAAACGCGGTCGTACAAACTTTGAAGACCATCCAGGCCAAGGGCAATCAAAAATCAGCAACAATACCAGAAATCGTAGAAGAAATACGGGATATCACATTGGAACACCGTCGAGTGACTACAAGATATTTAGTGGAGGCTTTAGGCATCACATTGGGTAGTATAAGCAATATTTTAATTGAAGAGAAAGCAGAGAAGAGAAAAAATCTGTGTGCGCAAGGGATGCCCTTCGCTAGCAATGGAACAAAAACACATTCGTATGCGACTTTTCCAGTAACATTTAGAGCTTTTCTGAAAAGATAAAGTGGATATTGTGCATCGATTCATTACTATGGATGAGACTTGGGTCTGTCCCCATGATTCTGGATCCAAAAAAGAGGCTAAAGAGTGATGTGAACCTGGTTCTTCGGCTCCGAAACGAGTTCGTGCTCTGAAATCGGCCAAGAAATTGTTAGCATCAGTTTTTTGAGATGCGGAAGGATTTTTTTATTTTCTGGATTACTTGCAAACTGGTAAAACAATAAATTCTTAATGTTATTGCAACCTCTTAGACCAGCTGAAGGAAAAAACTTGACCCAATTTGCAAAAGAAACAAAATGTTTCTCATCATGATAATGCACCGTGTCACAAGAGAACTTTGAGAATGGCGAAAGTCAATGAATTAAAGTTAGAATTGTTGGAGCATCCACCGTATCCACCAGATTCGGCCCCTAGCAACTTCCATCTGTTTCCCGGCCTAAAAAGATGCATGCGTGGAAAGCGCTTTTCATCAAGTGGTGAGGTCGTAACAGCTGTGGAAGTGTTGTTGTTGTTGTTTTTGGTGTTGTAGCAGCATGGAAGTATACTTTGCAGCTCTTCCAGATTCTCACTTCAGGCGTGAAATTCATAAAATGGAATCTTGTTGAAACAAATGCATTGATGTTCAGGCAGGCTATACTGAGTAATGAAGTGTATTTCGAAACATAAAATTCTGCTTTTCTTATCGAACCGCAAAACTTGCTCAACTACCTAGTATATGATTTAAAGGTTTCAATTATGCTTTCCTATTTCTAGTAACAATAATTCCCGCTAAGCACCATTAATCGAACAGGAAGAAGAGTGGCAAAATTTTTCAAAAAATTCATATTCACAACCCTCCAGAGCCATTGTTGGGAAATGTGTATATGTGTGTGTGTGTATTTATTAAACGCATGCAAGCAGCTATGAATGGAATAACCGTTGCCATGTATTTCGCCGCACGAATATGCCTCATGCAATGCCGCGAGCATAATTGTAAACTTTAGAGTGCTAACAGAAAACACATATGCATACACTCACACATACACACATTCATCAACCTTTTCACATGCAACCAGGTTGGTGTGCAGCTATTTGTGTAGTCAATTTGCAAACAGAAATGGGTATTTTATTTTTCATTCTCGTCAAAAGTAGCTGCAGCTATTTGTTCGAAATAGCAAATTCACACAAACACACACACACATACACATGCCCATGTATAGGTACACAAAAACACATTTAAAACATCTTATAATACTGCAAAGGTGTATGCGTGTGTGTGTGTGTGCAAATAGTGGCAGAGTGGTGGAGCAAAGCTGCTTTTGTGTATGAATATGAATTTTAGCTAACCAGAAATGAGATTTTCAAATGCAAACACATACAATAATATTTTGCTACTGAAATTGCTAAAGCAAATAAAGCAATGTACATATACCCAAAATAGAAGCAGAAAAAAAAGTAATAAAAATAGTTCAGTGCATCAAATACGAAATTTTAACTGTCCAGTGAATTGTTGACAACGCACAGCTGCAGTATGCGCTACCTATGCTGCAGCATACCACGTCGAGGCTTACACTCATGCATGCAATTCACTTTATGTGTGTGTACGTGTGTATGGACTGTGGCCCTAGTTGTTTGTCATATATATTCACTTATTCACCCGGTGCAGCAGCTGCACTGCCGGTCGCCCATCAACATTGCCCAACAGCGCATACACCATACAGTGTGTTTCATAACTATAGTACAAATTTCCATAATTTATTTATTTGTTGTTTAATTTTAAAATATTTTTTTTTTTTTTTTGTTAAGAAAACGTTGTTAATTCTGCTATAAAAATCGCATAAATTACATTTTAAAAGTTTGCTCAAATTAGAAAAAAAGTCCATACAATTTTCATTGAAACCTCAAGTTTTTTAAAAAGATTTTTTAAGATTTTTTTTTTAAGCATGGAGAATACAATTGGCCCTTGCACCTTCTTTTTTTTTTGGTATTTGGTGGAGCTACTTCTCCTATTTGTGATGTGTGTCTTGATGTTTTACCACAAGTAGAGGAGCTTAAAGTTTTATGCCACTGCCGAATAGAACGGCAGAAGATACCTTATGAGGAGAGCTTTTTCATGGCAGAAATGCATACGGAGTTTTGCATTGTCCGCAGAGGGGCGATTTCTGTCAAAAAAACCTTTTTCTACCATTTGGTGTTTCCTGCACGGAAATTCAAACCTGAGTATTCCGAATGGTATATGACAACCCATTTGATTACGGCGGCCACCTTTTTATGCTCAGTGAATTTTACTAAAACAAAATGCAAATTTGGAGTAATAAATTTTTAGTAATTTTTCACGGCGGCGGCGTTTGGTGGTTTCTCCATATGCAGAAAAAAAATTCTGATTAAAAAATTTTAAATTTCAATACACATTTTTTGAATTTTTTAAATTTGCACCCAGTTAGAAATGTGTCTATAGCTATGAAACGCATTATACATATATGTGTGTATTTGTTTGAAAATTTACATCTACATGAGTATGTAGATGTGTGCACCTGCATGCATATTCGCATGGAAATTCCGTTTAGCTGCTGGTGAAATTTTGGCACATCCCTATTAAACTCTGGCTAGATATGAAATTTCGTGAATTCCAATATCTAAAAATGTATTCAAAAGCAAATATTCGCTCAAATATGCGACAACTGAGGGTGTGCGCTCTATCAATATTGACGAGCGTTGTTTGTGTGTGAGCCATAAAAAATGTTTGGAATATAAGCTTATTTAGATTGAGGAATGGGAAGCGGTGGTGAACTTATGCTGCAATGTGGATTTCATTGCGATTTCATTGCCTTTGTAAGTAGAGCACACTTTTAATTCTCGGAATTGTGCAGCGCATTATTTGAACTAAAATTTACTGTTACACTTTCTTTATTATTATTTATTGTTTTTCTATCTGTTCTGCAGAAAAATTAGAAAAGGCTGCAATTTTGCTAACTGTTTGGAACGCATTTCTGTTTGAACTTAAGTGGGGGGCGTAGGTGACTTAGGCAAGCAAAAACATTGGAGCGACTCCTTGTCAAGTGAGTCAAGTATTTTTGGCATTGAAGTCAATTATTTTAAAAATTTATTTATTTGTAGGCTTGGGATTGATAAGAAGTAGGCTTAAAAAGTTAAAATTATAATTTTTTTATTCATACTTTTGGGAAAAAAATAATTTTTTCTATCAAAAGTTTTAAGTATTAATTAAAAAAAAAAATACACCCGAAGATATTTTTATTTTGTTATTTTTTTTTTACTTTTTTCAGTTTTTCAAAGTAAAATATACTCCATAAGAATCATTTTTTGAGACGAAAGTAAATTATTTTTGATCAAAATTTTTTGGAAACAATTACTTTTGTTTAGATTTTTTAGGCTTAAACTTACGTAAAAAAATTAGTTTTTTTTATCAAAATTTTTGGGAATTAATTTTTTTGCTAATTTTTAAAAACATTATTTAAAAAAAATTTTTTTTTAATTTCAAAATAAAATACCCTTACCTTACACAGGTTTTTTGATAATATTTAACGTTTTTGTAAACTTTTTTTAGATTTTTCAGGGTTAAACTTCCTTAAAAAAATTTTTGAGAATTAATTTTTTTGCTAATTGTTAAAAACATTTTTTTAGATTTTTCAGGGTTAAACTCCCTTAAAAAAAATTTTGAGAATTTATTTTTTTGCTAATTTTTAAAAACATTTTCGTAATTTTTTTTAAATACACTTATTAAGGTTTTTTGATTCTTTTTAACGGTTTTAGATTTATCGGGGTTAAACTTCCTTAAAAAAATTATTTTTATTAAAATTTTTGGGAGTTAATTTTTTTTGTTAATTTTTAGAACACTCTTTTATTTAATTATTGTTTTATTTCATTTCTTTCAAAAATGTTCAAAGTGAAACATACTTTTGTGAGAAAAAAAATATTTTGTTTTATCAAAATTTGTAAGGATTGATTTTTTTTTTAATAAAATTTTCTTAAAAACTATTTTAAAAAGACATTTTTTTTAAGAGAAAGAAACTGTTTTTTTTATCAAAACTTTTGGTTATTAATTTTTTTTTTGGTTAATTTTAAAAATTTCCCGCCTTAGATATTTTTATTTTCTTTTGTTTATTTTTTTTTAATTTCTCCTAATTAAGAAACAAAAGCAAAATCGTGTTGATATAATTCATGTTTTTATTCTAAGTGCCGTTTTACATTTTTAGCATCGCCTACTATCTAATGAATAATTGTTTTTTACTGAGTAAAAAAGTTCCATGTAAATGAAGTACAAATGTCCGTATAAGAGAGCAGGATTGGTTTGCAGAGTTGTATTTGGAATTCAACAAAGTAAATTAGTTTTCATATCAAAATTTTTGGGATTTTTTGTTTTTTTGTAAATTTTAAAAAACACCCCCTTAGATTATTTTGATTCTTTTTAACATATCTGTAAAATTTTTCAGAGTTAAACTTACTTAGAAAAAATAACTTTTCTTTATCACAATTTCTGAAAAATAATTTTTAATTTTTGTTTTGTTTTGTTAATTGTTAAAAACATTATTTTCTTTTAGTTCATTTTTATTTTATTTCCCTTTTTTTTTGCAAATTTTTCAAAGGGAAATATACTTTTTTGGGAAAAAAATTATTTTGTTTTATAAAAATTTTTGGAGATTCGTTTTTTTTCAAATAAAATTTTCTTAAAATATATTAAAAAAAACACATTTTTAAATGTAAAAAAATAAATTATTTTGATCAAAATTTTTGGTTAATTTTAAAAATTTGCCGCCATATATATTAGTAATTTCTTTTATTTTTGTTTTTTTTTGTAATTTTTCAAAGTAAATAGGTATAAATAAAAGAAAAAAATTTTGAGACGTTTAAGGTCAAGACCAGTACAACACAAAACACCCTCAAATTTCTTATTTATTGTTGGTGTTTTTGATGAAGTAAAAATACATAACTAACCCAATTTTCAACCGATTTCTTATTTCAATATGGTCCTGCGAAGAGGAGTGTATGTGCGTTGTGAATGTATATAATTCGAAGATTGAACGATTGACGTTCGAAAGAAATTTTCAATAACAAGCTCTGATTTGTGCAATTTTTCCACATTTTTTTCAACGTGATTCAATTTTTTGGCCACTATTCTCCAACGGACACAACAAATACATACATATTTTTAATTCCGAATAAAATGTGCTCGAAATAAGCTATCTTTCTCCTTCATACTTTGAAAACTGTAAATGTTACGATTTTAACCCGAGAAGGGTACTGTGAGTAAAATTTACTCACATAAGGAATAGATTTGTTCGTAAATCTGCAGGTTGGCCACACTGAAAGTCAAGCCACTAGCAGTGCTTGGCCCACTCTGTCATTAGTCGGCTGCCGCAAGCATTGAATGATGTTGTTTGATTTATCGCGCTTGTGGACAATTTAAAAAAAGTTAGTGAGTAAAATTTACTCATCGGTACCCTTTACGTACTAAATTGTGTGAGTCGAATTTATTTATCAGTAACTTACTACGTGTCTAAAAAATATATTTTGTGTAAAGAAAACTACAGAGTATACAAATGGCAGGTCGCTGAGGAAGAAGCTTTGAACTTTGATGAGGATTCTTGGGACAATGTTGCAGATTCGGAATATCAACCAGAACCGGAAGAATTAAAAATGTCGAAGAAAATTTGATACACGGAATCATAAATGCAGAAGAAGCTGAAAAGGAAGAAAGGGAGGAAACACCTGGAAGCAGTAAACGTAAAAAAACAGAAACTTATTGAAGGGAGAAGAAATGAAGGATCAGCTGCCCAAGAAATTCGTGAAACGGAAGAGGTAATTACAATTATTACACCTAGTACCAACAATCTGATCGGAAAAGATGGAAATTTTATTTGGAGTAAGGAACCTGTTGCTGCGCTAGGTCAAAAAACTCCCTCAAAAAATATTGCTCACATTCGCCTTGGCCCAACAGCAAATGCAAAAAATTCGGTGTGTCCTGCCAGCTGCTTCAAACTGTTTTTTACCGCAGACATATTGGAAGAGATTTTGGTTTATACAAATAATGAAATAAACATTCAAAGGGAGAACTATAACGATAAATCTCACGCGGTTTTGTCAAATTTGGAAATGAACGAACTTGAAGCATTTCTTGGTTTGTTAGTCTTGTCCGCTGCTCTCAAAGATAATCACTTGGCAACGCATATGATGTTTGACACTACCTACTGTGGGGAAAGGTACAAGGCAACCATGCCTGAGAGAAGGTTCAAATTTATCCTAAGTTGTCTAAGGTTCGATGGCAAAGAAACAAGAACTGCTAGAAGAGAAATGACCAAACTAGCTCCAGTTTCTTCTATCTGGGACAAACTTCCAAACAATTGCAGAGTGAGCTATAAGGCTGGAAGCTATATAACCATTGATGAGCAACTAGTTGGATTTAGAGGCAAATGTCCATTTAGGATGGATATTCCCTCTAAACCCAACAAGTATGGCATCAAAATTGTCATGTCTTGTGATAGCGGAACAAAGTATATGTTGGATGCCATTGTTTACCTTGGAAAAGAAAGTATTCCTCCTGCAATGGCTGCTGGTGAATATTATGTTCCTGAACTCCTGAAAAATGTAAAGGGCACCAATCGAAATGTCACGATAGACAATTGGTTTACGAGTGTACCACTCATTCAACGTCTCCGTCATGAATACAAAATAACAACTGTTGGCACAATAAAAAAAAAGCCACAATTGCCTATTGAAGCTACAGATATAAAGTTTCAAAAACGAGCCGCATCCACTTCATTGTTTATATTTCATGAGGATTTGACAGTTGTATCATACAAGCCCAATAATAATAATCTTTTATTATTGGCGTCTAGTATGCACAGTACGGGTATTATTCATGAGACCACTGGAAAACCAGAAATAGTGCATGTGTACAACTCAACAAAAGCAGGAGCTGACAATTTTGACCAGATGTGCCAAAACATTAACCAGGGCAGGAAAACCAGAAGGTGGCCTCTAGCATTTTTCCAAAATATGATGAACATAGCTGCAATAAACGCATACATCATTTACGCGCACAACATGTGTAGCCGTGGGCAAAAACCAGAATCCCGACTTCATTTTATGTTATCTCTACACAAGGAGTTAACGGAAGGATTTCAAAGTAAAAGATTAGCAACTAATACAAACATGAGCCTGGCGTTGAAAAAATCCATTCAAAATATTATAGGCGCAAGCCAAGAGGCCCATAGTGCCGGAGAAGACCAAAAGGGGTCAAGAAAGTACTGTAATTTTTGTAGTTATACCAAACGTAGATACACCACCACTTATTGCAATTGTGGATTAGATATTTGCGGTGAACATACACAAAAAAAGTGCCCTGAATGTGCTTGAAAAACAATTTTTATGTATACATAATCGTCAAAAATCAATAATAAAGTATTATTTTAGCTTATTTTACATATTCTAATAAAAAAATTACACTAATATACTGGCTTTAAATTTTTTTCATTTAAAACTACTATTTCACAAAATAAGCAAAAAAAAGTTTTTTTACACATTTTTAAACATCCAGCTGAACTGAGACTGCGAGACAATGCCGCATGGCCGATAGTGCTTTACTGCTCATTGTGGCAAGTTTTGAAAGACAGCAATAACTTTACATAACTATGAATACATCTAACATATTAGAACTCATTATAACCCAAGCTTACCTAATCCAAACTGACTAACCGAAGCTTGCATGACACAGGAGAAACCTTTGCAATTTGCTGATAAGAGATGGGATGCCGAATGCCAATTAAAGTTCATTTTTTGCATGCTCATTTAGATTTCTTCCCAGAAAAACTAGGCCCGTTCAGCGATGAACAGGGAGAAAGATTTCACCAAGAGATATTGGCAATGGAAAAGCGTTTCGAAGGAAAAAGCAAAATTAGAATGTTGTCTCACACCGAAGGCCCAATCAGCTAGTGTTCTCTTTTTTTTAAGTTAGTGCAATATTTTATATTATTCTAATAAATAATAATAATAAAAATAGAATGTTGTCCAATTACTGCAGGTAACATGTACGTGAAACAAATACGTCTTACAAACGTAGAAGATCAAGTAAACATTTTTGAGATTGTACAATAATTTTAATTTTTGAACTCTTAATAAAAACATTTAATTCAAAAATGTTTAATTTTTTAACAGTATTCTTTGTTGAAATTAGCCACTCTTGTATTACATGGAAAAAACTCAGCTCAGGTTGCGTTAGATTCGTGCAGGTTAATGCAGTTTGGTTAGGATGATTTTAGTTACGAATTTCCTGTAAGGTAATGTTATTTTGTGTTATGCTTAGATACGTTATGTTAAGATACGTTACGTTTATTTGTAGATGTTTTGAATCGAGTACACATAGAAGTACAATGCAATTGGTTCAATTGTGTTACGTAGGGTTCTATTTAGTGAAGTGAGATAAGGATAAGTTATTCAAGGTTACGTCGAGTTTGGATAGGTTGGCATTACCAACTAATCAAAATGACTTCCTTTTGCAATGCGGAAAAGCAGCACAATGGGTTCGATTGTCTCACATTGTGTACGGTTGGATTGATTTCGATAACATTAGGTTAGGTGAGGTTTAGTGAGGTATTACTACGACCGGGTAAGTCAGAAAATTGCAGAAGTTAGTCAGCAAATTGCGTTACTTTTTGCATAATTTTTTTTTTACGTTATAATATTCTTCTACGGTCTCTGTTCAACTCAAGAATGTTCTGTTTTTATTTTATTTCTAAAAAATCGTTATTCACTTGGGAAATTTCTTATCCATTTTGATGAAATAATGCTTGCGAGATTCGGAATGGACACAGGTATGAGTAAATATACTTAATTTTACACGTATTTTGCGAATCATAACGGAGAGCCGCATTAAATTTGCAAATATGAAAGTAGTGAACCAAACTTTCAGTTTACTGATTTTTGTGTTTAACAAAAAAATCCGTAACTTCGACAGATTTGATCGATTTTTGAAATTAAATGCTTTTTACATTCGGAATAGACACAGCTTTAAGACTTTCTACTAATAAATAAACCTTTCATTTCAATATTATCGACAACATCTCCTTAAGCTCGCAAAATTTGAAAAAATTAACTACAATTTAAGTTTTGTGTTAAAAAATCAGTAGTTATTTTTGCTTAGCGTAAAAAATAGAAGACATACGTCAAAAGGACTAACATTTACCTCAACAAAATTGTATCAAGATTGGAAATCGGATAAAATTCAGACGAGCTACGAGTTTTTAAGTGCCGGAAAATACGCAAAATCGGTTTTTTAACGATAAATAAAAAATTTGAGGGTGTTAAAAATTTTTTGAACACAGTTCCGCGTCATTCTCGGCTAGATCTATAGTGTTCATCATGTCACTTCAAAAGTTCTGATTCACTGTAGTACCGTGTAATATATTTTTCATATCAAAATTTTTGGGAATATTTTTTTTGTCAATTATGAAAAACACCTCCTTAGATTTTTTTTGACTATTTCTAACATTTTTGTAAATTTTTTTGAGAAAAAAATTTTTTTTGTTAGCGTAATATGCGTCTAGGTATGTTAAGGGGCAAGCCTGGTTTATAAGGTCAAAAAAATCAATTTTTTTTTTTCGTTTTAAGCCATTCCTAATATATTTCAAAATATTCACACAAAGTTACAGAGCCTAATTCTCAATATTTCCGTAGATACAAAGCCAAAGGTAGGCGAGCGTTAGTTACGCTGTGACCGGACAGCTATAGCACAAACTTTATCTTCTTTTCTCGTCTTTTCATTTTTATGATTTCTTTGAATTGGCGTTCATGAATGAAAAAAAACTAATGAACCTTTTGAAATGAATCATAGCTTATTCCCTTCAGTATTCAATTCTCTTCTATTTGAACTAACAAAATAGATAAAAAAAAAATTTTTCAAGATTTTTATACCAAGTTGAAGTGAATTTATTTTTTTGTAGAAAGGCATTTTTTTCCTTAAAACCTCCAAAAAGTTGAAATTTTGGAGTTTCTCTCAGTTTTCTTAGTTCATCTAGAATAAAAAATCATGATAATTAGAAATCCATTTGAATTTTTTGCTTTAGATAATAATTACGAGCTGTATCTTGTACGCCAGTTGGAAACTCCAGCGTTGCAGCGCTCTACTAATTTCTATGTTAAACATTTTTTTCAACTTATTTTAACCAGTACAAAAATTTTTTGTACTTTTTAAATGTTCATGAAAAGATAGAAAAACTTTGCAGTGCTAAATTAATTTTTTCCTTAAAAAAAAATCGCAAAGAGATGCAATTTTTAGACCTCCTAAACCAGGCTTCCCCCCTTTATAACTTCAGCGGATAGTAGACAAAACGTAGAAAGACATGAAGATACAACAACACGGATTATAAAATTTCTCAAACAAGGCTTAAAGTAGCCGAGTGATCCCTTTTTCTGTTTTGCTCTTCAAAATATCTCTAAATCGTGAAATTCGCTTAATTTTTTCTTATTTTCCAATTTTCTTAAAGAAACTAGAAGCCATGGTTAACCGGCTACCCAAGAATACAGCTTTTCAATATCAATAAACTCACTCACACACACAAACAAATTTGCGCTTAATGCACTCAAAATAAATCTTAAGTAGATGAGCCAATTGTATTTCAGGCCAAGTACGCCATAGACTACTACTCTTACTAATATCAATATCATCAATATAATATACTACTCAGTGACTCATTTAGCCTCTTTATGTCTACCCCTGCCACTTTCTTAGAATTTTTTTATTTTCATTTTGTTTTGTTTTTTTTACATCACTGATGCATTTTTTCAATATTTTATAAGCACACCCAGTCAATGTCCATAATGATTAATGGTGTTCGCCTCAAGCAAGGCAAGGGCGAGATATTCGCAAAAAATAGAGCCCACGCTCAAGCAATAAGTATTTTCTGCTTGATAAAAAAATTGTTTGCACTCACTCTCACACACACATGCGGCAATGCTCATCATGTGCCAATAATAAAACTTAATCTATTTCCAATATCCTTCCGTTGATAAATTAAGATAGTATCGGACAAAAATTTTTAATGCTCTGCATCAACGGCGTGCAAAATACACCCGAGAGACTGGACTAAGTGAGTGAATGGCAAATGATGGTGGCCCGATGAACAGCGCCAACAATGCCATTTAAATAGCCAAACATATAGAATAATAACAATGGCGAAAGTAGCAACAAAAGCGAAACACGAGTGTATGGTTAGCGGCCAAATAGCAGTAGCTAAGTGGAGTATTGTTGCTGGATAGTCAGTCGGTGGTAGGCGTTGGTTGGCAGCGATGGGCTAAGGTGGGCAAATGGTCGATGTTGCGCGTTGAAAGCAGCCGCGCAGGGAATACGAGCGGGCAAGCAGGCTGTCAAGATACGACCTCGAAATGGACGCACACGGCATAGATGGCGTAATCAATTTCACCATTAACACTAGTGTAAGTTAGCCGTAAGTTATTTGGGCTTCGCAGCTGCCGAAGCTGTGGGGAGCGCAAATGTTAGGTTTCGATTTCAAGCGGCGGAAAATTATAGAGAATTTCAGCTTGTGGGTGCTTTCGGTATGCCTTTGTATTTACACATTTCAAATGGCTTTATTAAGATTGCTTGTTGTTGGCGGTTATTGTATTTTATAGGTATATGCATGTGTGTGTGTGTGTGTGTGTGTGTGTGCTGCGCATGAATAAGTCAAGCATTCTAAGCTAAATTAACATACTTGTACATATCTTATCTGAGTTTCTGATTGAAATGGAAATTTAATTGTTTTCTTGCAGCAGCCACAGCAGCAGCGCTGGTAGCAGATGTATTGTTACATACCTAAAACTACAATTACAATGATGGCACACGATAATATTTCACTCAGTGTTACTGTTTGCCACTTGTGCTGGGTGGCAGAGGGTAATAACAGCTGTGGTTGCTATTGAAATTGCTTGGCACTGGCCGTTAGGCGCTTTTGTGACTGCTGGCAGGCTATTGTGTTGAAAAAATGAAATTCAATATTTGGAAAATGTGCGTAAATGAATGAAGTCAGTATCAATAGGCAGACACATTCATGAGCGCTACTATGCTGGACATCTACTGGATGCATGCATTTATATTTAGATATGCGTGTACACTCAGGGTGCCACCTTTAGGGTTTGGTATTAATTTTATTATAAATCGGCTATAAATGAAAGAAAAAATGCTTTTTAACTTTTTTTTGTTTTTGTACTAAAAGGGTAAAACATGCTATTATTTTATTATAAATCAATGGACTATAAAATAAACTACTTTATTATAAAAATAGAAAAAAATGCTTTTCAATTTTTTTATTTTTTTTGGACTAAAAAGGTAAAACATGCCATTATTTTATTACAAATCGGCTGTTATAAACGAAAAAATATATATTTTTTTTTATTTTTACTTGAAGAAGTAAAACTTGTCTTTATTTTTTTATAAATCGGCTATAAATGAAAGAAATAATACTAAAGAATTTTTTTTTTCTTTTTTTTCTTTTGTTGAACTGGTAAGACCAAAATTTGCCATTAAAAACACCGCACACAATTACATTTCAATTCTGTTACAATTTACGTTTCGGCATCTCGTTTAACCCAATTTTTCAGTGCATTTTCTCAAGTTTCCGCACTTTTCCCATAACGCCAACATCGATTCTGTGGCTTTTTCGTGGCAGATATACACTCGGAGTTTTGTCCTTGCCTGCCGAGGGCCGAAAGCTATTAGAAAAGTCCTTTTTATTATGTGCTGTTTCATGCGCGGAGTCTTGAATCTGCGCACTACCGACTGTGACGGTAGTGACGCACCAACCCATTCGACTACGGCGGCCGCATCTAGCAGTCTATATACTCAAATTTCGCGGAAATTGCGCAAAACACCGAACGTGAGATGGTCTGCCTGGCACGTAACGTAATCTTGTTGAACAGCGAATATCGCCCATATCAGCTTCTTTCACTGAGAGCAACAAGAAATCGCTTAGCATGGCACAGTGGAGCTCGGCATTGACCGTAAGGGAAGATGTAATTTTTCGAAAAAAAAAAATACTGCAGTGATGCCGCTCAACAGAAATTCGTACTAAACAGTCCCTGTCTTTCTTAAAATATTGACTTCAACATGACTTTTTGTTGCCTTTCCAACTCCAAAATGTGGCTATTCGGTTTCTTGCTAGAGCCGCCGTGGTGAAAATGCGCTTCACCAAAAAAGATGAGTTTTTGGTACAATTGGTTATCTTTTTCCGGGTGGTGGCACGGATTCAGACATACACTCCCGAATCGAAAAAGCCAGAGGGGCTGTAGTAACCTTCGGGATGTGGTACCCCGTATGGCGAACCAGCAACCTCAGTTCCAGCTTAAGGATTAGGCTCTTCAAGTCGAATGTGCTGACGGTACCTCTGTACAGTAGCTCTACCTTGGAAATCACCACCGCCATAACCAGTCGCTTACAAGTTTTTGTCAACCCCTGTCTAAGGATTAAATTAACAATTTTCTAGCCAAAAATAATGCCAAACAAGGAATTGCTTGTAACATAGCGAAGAAGACAATGGAATGACACCCACTCAATGCGAGAGGATGAGCGCCTGGCAGGCCAAAAGTAACCTGAAAGAAAACTGTGGATCGCGAGATGGCTCAACTCGGCTTAAACTGAAAGCAGGTGAAGGCGTTATCCAGTAATCGGACAAGATAGTGCGTAAGTGTTGCTGTTTTCAACTTTATGAAAAATTCGGTAAAATTTAACAAATTAAAAAAAAATTGCCGTCCAAATTTTCAATTTTTTTACAAAACCTTCGGTAACATTTTAAGTGTGCACTTTTGTTATTCATTTATAATATTTCTAATATCAAGTGAAAGTACGAAACTTTGTACCAAATCCAAAAAAAAAAATTTTAATTTCTAAAGAATTTTCTGAAATTTTCATCTTTTTTGTTGAAATCTTGGGAAGCTTTTAGGTGTGCAGTTTTGTAGTTCATTTAAATCTAGTATGAATTCGAAGTCTGAAACTTTGTACCAAATTAAAAAAAAAAAATATCAAACATTTCACCAAAAAAATCACAAAAAATTTCAACTTTTAGTCGTAATTTTGGGGAATCTTTTAGGTATGCAGTTTTGTAGTTCATTTAAATCTTATACGAATTCGAAGTCCGAAACTTTGTGTCAAATTCAGAAAAATTAAAAAAATTTCCAAAATAATTTCTTAAAAATTGTCAACCCTTTAGTCAGAAGCTTGGGAAACCTTTTAGATTTGCAGTTTTGTAGTTTATTTGGTTCTAGTAAAGGAAAGTGTAAGTTTCAAGGCTCTAAAACATTGCGTTGATTTTTGATTTTTTTTTTTCAGAATTTTTATCCATATAAAACTCATATTTGGAAGTCTTTTACGCGCATAGGGAAGAAAATGCTCAACGCAAACAGAATTTTGAAAAATCAATTATATTTTGTAACGGCTTGAAATCTACATTTTATTGCACTATACCTACTTAGTAGGAGAAATGGTTGAAGTACCACTCCGGCACTTCCCAAGTAGCACTAAAACGCCGTTACCAAACTGCATACCAACAAGTTCTCCAAGATTCCGGCTAAAAGGTGGAGCATTTTTTTTATTTAGTTTTGTTTGGGACTTTTTTTAAGTTTTTTAATTTCTCTTGAATTTTGTAAAACGTTTCCCGACTATAAGGTTGAGAACTTTTTTGTTATTTTCTTTTTTAAATTTTTTTCGATTTTTTAAATTTTTTTTTTTAATTATTTCATATTTTTTAAATTTTTTAATATTTTTTTTAATTGTTTTAACATTTTTTTTTAACTTTTTTATATTTTTTTCAACTTCTTAATTCCTTTTTTTATCTTTTTAAATATATTTTTTTTTTTAATTTTTTAAATTTCTTTTTTTAATTTTTTTATATATTTTTTTTTATTTTTTAAATTTATTTATTTTTTTTTATTTTTATATATATTTTTTTAATTTTTCCAGGATTTTGTACAACTGTTTTCGTATAAAAGGTTGCACATTTTCTTTAATTTTTCTTTAAATTTTTGTTTCTTAATTTTTTTTTAATTTACTTGCCTTTCGTACAAAGTTTTGATCTTTGACTTATAAAATTTCGCTATGCAATGAACAAAGTTTTTATAAAAAATTAACGAAAAAAATTGGGATGAAAAATATTGGGAATATCTTAAAAGCTAAAGTAACTTATTTATGTGGGCACAAGTGTGCATATCCACAAAAATATATATGGCAGCATAGAAGCACACAAAGGATTCAATCTGCTCCCCAGTGCCACCTTATACTGCCTCTTCTACTGCCTCTTCTCTATCCCTACATCGCTGGCACTACTTCCACGCGCGCCCACTTCCTTCCTCGCTAGTTTCCATGCTGGATCAATTCTTTAATATCGCTACCTTTCGGTTGCCTAAGCTATTGCGTATTATATTACGCTCCACTCCGCCTCCTCCGCGCGCTGTTGGTCATCGCTGCAGTCAGTTTACTCTGTTGGCACTTGCCAGCTGCTATTTTGCCACATTTCTTCGTTTTCATCTGACAATGGCCAAATTCTTTTGCCGCAAACAGCCACTAGTACATTACATACATACTTGCCAACGCATCCGAACCTAATGCAGCAAACAAATACACAAACAAACAGGTATACATACATACAAACTTGTATGCGCGCGTGTGGGTGTGTGCGATTGTGTGCTTCATGACAATAGAGTTATATGCTCGGCCAATATATTTTCCTTAATTCAATATCAGCGTGGTATTGGCATGTGATTGCACATAGCTGGTGAACCGAGCAACACACACACACACACACACATGTATATCATAGATATACAATAGGGATATGTTACAAAATCAGTTTTTGCTTAAGTGATTTTCTGGCCATTCTTTTAATTTTTTGGCGCAACCTATTAAAGTTTCATTTTCAGATTTGAAGGAGCATTTTTTTGCCACAATTCATTGTCCAGCAGCCTCTTAGACGTAGGTTTGCAACAATAATTGGAAATTTGCGAGCCTTTGTGTGCTTTTGTATAAAAATAATGAAGGAGAGCATTTTACAAAAATGGTATTGTAAATCATAAAAAGGGTTACGAAACCAATAGCACATTTTGAAGTGTGCTTGCCATATTTTTACCACAACTGGTCTACATAGAAGGATATTAAAGTGTCCACAAATGCAAACGGGTAAATTTTTGTTATTTTTCATACATTTTTGTAGATAAAAAACTTGTGAAAAATAAGATGTGCAAGGAAACCTGGGCACCTGTAGTGGTAAAAACTCCGCCAGTTCAGACTTAAGTACTAAAATTTACCAAAAAATGGTATACGGCTTTACTAACTAAAATCTCTTAAAATAATAGTTAGGTGAAAAATAACCGTAAACACTTTTACGTGCAAAAGAAAAAAAATTCAAGTATCAGCACAAGTTTTTGGGTCAGAAACTATATATCAACCACTGGACCTACAATACGACCGCCAGATCCTTTTAAACGTATGAAGTTTTGATGTGGTGGGAGACGGTACAGACACCAAAAGAGTCTCATAAAAGTCCAACGATAAGCTTCAGACTCAGTTCAACTATCTGTAGACTAGAAAGACTATCGGGTTCCCAAAATAGATCTGAAAAAAAAACTATAAAATACGAATACGAGACAGAAAGGACTGTCAAACCAGAGTCATATAAAATAATAGTTGTCACAATACTCATACTGGCGGCTTAAGAATGGCCACGGATGGCAGATGGGAGTGTTCTCGAAACAAATATTCTTAAATTGCTCCCTTAGACTCCCAAATCTGTGTAGCGTCTTCCAAGCCGAGATCTACGCTATAGACAAAGCAGCAAAAAGGATAAGACGAATGGACTTACTTATAAAAAAAAGTTAAATTTCAGGCAAATTTATTTTATCTCCTTCAAAATATGACCCGTCTGAGGTGACACACATGTGCCAACGTTTAACCCAGTCCCCCATGAACGCCTAGTAGGCCGAGGAAGGGATGGCCTTCAGCTCCTTCGTTGCATTCTTTCTGATTTCCTCTATCGACTGAAATCTCCTTCCACGAAGTTTTAACTTCAACTTGGGAAACAAAAAGAAGTAGCACGGGGCCATATCAGGTGAAAACGGCGCTTGCACGATGGTATTTACTTGGTGTTTGGCCAAATAATCCAGCACAATTTGGGCTTGGTGCGATGGCGCGTTATCATCATGCAAAATCCAAGAATTGTTTGCGCACATTTGCGGCCGTTTGCGACGTACAGCATTTCTCAAACGATCCGATGGCGCTAAAAAGTAAGAGATGTGTGCCTTACAGTCCTACCAACATAAGAAAAAAATATGGACCAGTTCCCACGTGCGCGGTTCGTTTAAATTAAACATTCTCGGCACTTTTTGATCACAGTGTATGTTATCTATTTTCTTTCGTGCAATTTCTACCAAGGTATCTTTGAGAATTCCTCCACCATTCTATGTCGTAGAGCACACAGACTCACCCCAAGCACTCACACAGATAATGGAAGACTGTCTTCCTAGAATTTTCTTTATTGCAGCTTCTACATCTATGGTTGTGCGGCCACTCTATCTTCCTAGCATAGTTTTCCATAGGCCAGTGGCGGTTATCGTTGATGTAATTCTGAAGATGATTGTTCTTGGCTCATCAGTTCAGCTCATCAGTTCAAGACTTGTTGTAATCTGACCATGTTTCCTTTGCTATTTTGGAGATATCTGTGTTAGTCCATCTGTCACTAAAACATATCTTTTGTACGCGCTTCGGTGGCGGATTCACTCCTCCCATTTCGGATACTCTAGAGGAAGTCCATTGCCTTGCCACCTCATTAGCTTTCTCACTTCCTTCTATATGATATCTGTCGTACGTGCTACGGCATTTAATTCTTCTTTGCAATGTCAGACGATTTTTCAATTGGTTGCTGGTAACTTTATAGCTAAGATGGCTGCTTGACTATCCGAAAAATGCATACTTCCAGTAGTTGTTGTGAATAGTTTTTAATTATCTTACAAGCTTCTCTTATACCGAGTTTTGTTGATAGTCAAGCAGCGATCAAGGCACTGGCCTCAGGGCGCATCACTTCAAGATGTGTTAAAGAATGCAAAAATCCACAAAACCACACTTTGTTGGGCCCCCGGCCACTCTGAAGTAATGGGAAATAAAAGAACGGATGAGTGTGCAAAGAAAGTCCCTGAGCTGGACCTTCAGTCAGTGATAAAGGACATAAGCTTTACTCTAAATGAACTGTACACTACGATTGGCTTGAGCGTAATCGCGAAAACCAATAAAATCTGGTATCTGACTACTAACTGCAGGGTCTCCAAAGTGCGCTGGCCAAAACTGAATCTTAAAAGGACAAAATGTCGGCTTGCATTCAACAAATCAACTAGCAGCGTTCACACAGGCGTTATAATGGGTCACTGCACTATTAGCACCCTAGCCAGTGGAATAATTGTACCTTACAACGACTTCTGCAGTAGCTGCGGAGTTGAAGAAGAAATTGAATGGCTGTGAATGTCCTGCACTACAAAGAAGGCGTGCAAATATCTTGGCAATTACTTCTTTGAAGACCTGAGAAAATTACAAAATGTCCCACAGGAGGGGTCAGTTAGCTTCTTAAAAAGATCTAAGTGGGTTGACCAGCTAAGTTAGGGGATGAAAATCAAATGCGGGTTTCACAATGGGCCTTAGGGCTACCGAGTGTCTCTTCTTAGACAAGTTAACCTAACCAAACACAAACTTTGCGCTTTATTAAAAAAATTAAATTATATTAACCAAAATTAAATGGACCTTAACGGGCTGCATACTGTGAGTTTCTCTAAATTTTGATTAAAAGGTTTGAAATTTTTATGAAAATTTTTAGAATTTTTTTTTTTGCAAAACGCTAGAATTTATTTCTTAAAAGAATTTCATCAAAAACAATTTAAGATTATTTAGAAATAAATAAATTTTCAAGACTTGTCAATAAATCCCTGCACCATCGTTACGAAACGCCCTTTATACGAAATATAGGCACAAAACCGCCCAAACAATTAGGCAAGTGCCTGCATGCCTCTCAGAGGAGTTCTTGACTGCTAATGGAGATAATGGGCCGCTGTAAGCAAGATGTCACCATTGCTTCGTTTTCTGCTATCGAAAAGGAATCATCACGAGTGGGTCTGGCGGTGAACGAGAGTATAACGAAGTATTAGCTGTCTACAACGCGGAACACACGGTTTGTAGGAACGCACGTCATTGCGGACAACTATACCTTCGAAGTTGTGCCAGAATTTATTTATCTTTGCACCGCCGTTAACAGCAACAACGATATTAGCCTGGAGATCAAACGGAGAGTCACTCTGGGCTTAGTAAGCAATTGAATAGACGAGCCCTCTCTCGCATGACCAAACTGACGCTTAACAGGACGCTCATCATACCCGTGTTGCTTTATGCCGCAGAGGCATGGGTAGTGTCACGAAGCGATGCAGCCGCTCTTAGGGTGTTCGAGAGAAAAGTTCTGCGTAAGATCTTCGGTGCGCGTTGGCGAAGGTTACCGTTCAAGAATGAACCATGAGCTGTATGAGCTCTACGCCGACATTGACGTAGTTCAACGCATCGCCATCCAACGCCTGCGTTGGCTAGGGCATGTCGTGCGTATGGATGAAGAAGCTCCAGCAAAGAAGGTGTTCAAGGGCGAAGTCCAAGGGAGCCGACGCAGAGGAAGACCATTGCTCCGGTGGAAAGACCAAGTGGAGGAAACCCTATGCTCGTTTGGTATACAGAATTGGAGATGGCGCGCGAGTTACGTCAACTACCCATTCCAATAACTCAACACACTCCCTACCCATTAATTGGGAACAATAATTTAATGAACCCAAATGTCAACAAACTGCATTTTCTTTATTTAACAATATTTCGCAATAGTAGCAATTTAATGTCAACAAACTGCATTTTCAACATTTAACAATATTTCGCAATAGTAGCAATTTAATGAACTCAAATGTCAATAAACTGCAAAGTTTGACAAACTGTTTTTTTTTTCACTTAACAATATATCCGCAATAATAACAATTTAATAAATTATTATTTTTTTGCAATACTTATTTCAACAGACGTCAGCTGAACTTCTAAATAATATTTTAATTTATAAGTATTACATTTGTAGCTTTAGCTTCAGTTTTTAACTGGGCTCTAGAACAGGTTGGATTCATTTTGTAAAATGGACTGATAAATAAAAGTAATTTTTTTTGCTTACGGAACCCTCGGACTCGTTAGTGGCGCAGTCGACGTAAAAGAACCTAATATCGGAAAAATAAGTGATTATCCTGAAGGACACTATTAAATCCGGCAAAAAAAAAAAAAAAGGACAAAATATCCTTGCGAAAAAGTGAAAAGTGACATTAAAAGTCAAAAGACTTCATTTAAATAATTTTTTCAGACTTCATTTAAATAACCTTTTCAACGTCTAAAGACAATATAGCACCAAAGAGCTATAACGAAAAAGGGAGCTAAAACCCACAAAATAAAAACAAAAAAAAAAAAAAAAAAAAAAAAAACGTTACATTGTGAAGTGTCTAAAGACAATATTTTTACAAAGAAAAAACAAATCATTACAAAAATGTCCACACAACAAAGCACCAATAACTCACCAGCACCAGCCGTACTATCTGGATCTGACTTGATGAAGGAAGCTGCCCGGATCAAAGAATTCCATGGTACGAAAGACTATGATCTATCATCTTTTATAAGAGAAGTGGAGCTGATATTGCCATTATTCCAAGAGAATGCCATCCTACAGCAGTTTGTATTCGAGAGGTACATTAGAAATAAGATCCAAGGACCGGCTCTACAAGTGGTAAGGGCCCTAGGACCAGAATCAACATGGGAAAGAATAAAGGAAGAGCTAATACAAAACTTTGGCATCAAGGAAGGGTATCACAACCTTTACCATCAGGCGATTAATATAAAAAACTACAATAATGTAAGCGAATATTTTAAAAATCTTAAAAATATATTAGACAAATTAAATACTAAGTATGAATTTGACATCTATAAACCCATAGAGTTTTCACCTCCTACAAACGAATCAATTGTACTAAAAACATTTTTGAACGGTATACATCCAAATTTGGCTAGCATTATTTATAGTAGGAATATATCCACCCTTAGGGAAGCTTACTACGTCTTGGTTTCAGAAATACACATATAATACACATCAGCGATTCCAACAACAGGGAAACCATAACGAAAACGGACAGAACAAGACGTACCAACAGAAACAAACTTTTACACACCAATCACCCCAAAATTCACATAATAGTCCTTCTCAAGTTCGTCAAAATAACAATCCTGCTCAATTTCGACAAACTTTCTTTAACACAAATAATTCTCAGCAATCAAGACGAACCCAATACTCGAACAGAACTCTTGGACATAATAATAATGGGCCTACCCCAATGGAAGTAGACCACATCGAGAATAATAATACAGGAGAGGTAAATTTTCAGTGTCAAGCCCAAAGATTCATTTACCGATAGTAGAATTAAGTATAGGAAACACGAACATTAAATGTTTACTTGATACAGGATCAACGACCTCATTGCTTAACGGAAAATTATTACCAACATTTGAAAGGACAAAACTAGAAAAACCCATATTCTTTAATACAATAAATGGTAAATTTTGTATTGACGAGGAAATTATCACACCCCTTCCTAGGGAATTTAAAGAAGACAATCTTATGTGCTGGAAATTAACCAACTTTAATGGTAAAAATTTCGATGCTTTAATAGGACAGAATATATTGAAAGCTTTTTCAGCAATCATAAACCTTGAGGAAGACTTCTTACAAATAAACGGCAATAAAATTAAATTTATAGATTCTTGTCCATACAATTTAGAAGAAATTCAAACCTTAGAAATACAATCAGATAACATTTTAGATAGATTAAAACGTGATGATATGAACAAAGAAGAAGAAACATTTTTAACGGAACTTATTCAAAAAAATTCCGATCTATTTTTCCAAGAGGGTAACACGAAATTACGACAACGATTAACAAACCGGTATATTCGAAGATATATAGGTACCCTCAGATCCATGAGGAAGAAATCAATAAACAAATGCGGGAAATGTTAGAACAAGGGATAATTAGGGAAAGTATATCTCCATACAATTCTCCTTTATGGATTGTGCCCAAGAAGTCGGACAATTCAATGAAAAAAAAATGGAGAATAGTAATAGACTACAGGGCTTTGAATGAAATAACTGTCAGTGATAAATTTCCCATCCCAAATATTGATACAATTTTAGAAAAGCTTGGTCGAGCACAATACTTCACGACTCTCGACTTAGCCAAAGGCTTTCATCAAATCCTTATTAAAGAGGAAGATAGGAAGAAAACAGCATTTTCTACTCCATTAGGTCATTATGAATTCGTTCGTATGCCTTTTGGACTAAAAAACGCTCCTGCTACTTTTCAAAGATTGATTAATTCAGTACTAAGGGAGTATATCAACAAAATATGTGTTGTATATCTTGACGATATTTTAATTTTCAGTAGCACAATACAAGAACATAAGGATAGTATACAGAAAATTTTCAATGCTCTTAGAAAACACAATCTTAAGATTCAAGTTGATAAGTGCAATTTTTTCGCAAAATCTACCGAATATCTAGGACACATTCTTACCACTGAAGGAATCAAACCTAATCCGAACAAAATCGGGGCTATCCAAAAACTAAAACTTCCAGAAAATCAGAAACAGATAAAATCATTCCTAGGTATAACAGGATATTATAGAAAATTCATAAAAGACTATGCTAAAATTGCCCATGGTTTGACAAAATATTTAAAAAAGAATACCAAGATTAATAAAAATGACCCTCAATATACGGATGCATTCTACAAACTTAAGAGACTACTAATCGATACACCCATCCTTAAATACCCAGATTTTAAACGGAAATTTAAATTAGCAACAGATGCCAGCGAATTCGCAATAGGCGCAGTAATAACACAGGATAATCATCCTATCAGTTACGCAAGTAGAACCCTAAATGAACACGAAAGAAGATACTTAACAACAGAAAAGGAGTTGTTGGCTATCGTTTGGGGAGTAAATTACTTCAGGCCATACATATATGGAAGAAACTTTGACCTTATGACAGACCACCAACCACTAAAATGGCTACAAACAAAATATAAAGGAAAAGACATAAATCCTAGGCTTCAACGTTGGTTACTCAAACTTGGTGAATACGATATTAACATCGGGTATATCAAAGGCAAGGAGAATACTCTAGCCGATTTTCTCAGTAGAATTAACGCAGATACTGGTGAAATTTGTGCAGTAGATGAAAATACAAGGGAAATTGACTTAGACAATATAAGTACAACCGCTACTATTCATTCTCAAGAAGAGGAACTGAACGATCATTTTCCCATATTAGACTCAGTCGTTAACCGTTTTTATACCCAAATAATCTAAACAATTGTGATATCTGTTGTAGAGGTAAATACGACAGAAAACCATATAAACCGAAATTCTTTATAACGGAAACACCCACAGATACGAATGAGATAATACACATGGACACTTACGTAATTAAGAAACATAGTTTTCTAACCATCATAGACAAATTTTCGAAACAAGCTACTACTATTTACTTAGAAGACAGAAACAGTATAACACTTATAGAAAAACTTCGTTTATATTTCTCTCTCACCTCAAAATCGAAACGCATAGTAGCTGACAACGAATTCAACTCAACAAATGTAAAAGATTTTCTTAGGCAAGAACAAGTGGAAATTCATTTTACAAAGCCAAATTCTCATACCGGAAACGCGGATATCGAAAGGTTTCACATCACCTTAGCAGAAAGATTTCGAATGTTAGAAATGGAAAATTCAAGTTTAACAGTCCAGGAAAAAATATATAAATGTACTGAATGGTACAACAGATCCATCCATTCCGTAACCAAGACAAGACCAATAGATATAGCAAATGGAAAAATAGAAAAGAACAAAATTTATAATTTACTACGGACCACAAAAGAGAGAAAAATTACAAAGTTGAATATTGACAGGGAGGAATATGAAAACACAAATCAGGAAGGGTACGTGAAAAACTATAAGGCTGTTCGACATAAACAAGAACCTAGATACAAAAAAACGAATTTATCAAATATTCACCCAACTAACATAAAAAGGACTACTAAATTTTCAGGTACACATGACACTGCTAATAACCATAATAATGACGCTCTTCACTGTAAATAACACCACATTAGTTGTCGAAAACATCAATAGTACAAATGGCTTCGCTGAAATAGCACTAGAAGACGCAGACATAACTTACAACTACGACACTATTCTACACATCATTGACCCCAAGGAAATTCAATATGTCATAGAAGGACTCGAAGAAAATACAAAAGTAATAGCAAATATCAACGACAGACACTTCCTTAATACAGAACTGGAAAAAGCAAAATCAAAACTCAAGACAATCATTCCTACTAGACATCCGAGAGGACTAATAAACTTTATTGGAACAGGCATGAAATGGCTATATGGCACAATGGACGATTTTGACAGGACAGAAATAGAAAGACATTTACTAGCAATTGACAACAACAATCATGCAATAATAAAAACCCTTAACGGAAACATAGAGATAAACCATGTATTTAACAAAACAATTTCAAAACTAAAAGACGCAATAGAAAGTGACAGAACGCAGATTACCTCAAAATTAAATCAAATATCCAAGAATGACAAAGAATTAGAAAATAAGCTCCTATATCTGGATATATTGCTAAAAATTAAAATTCTGCTAGACAATATTGAACACATACAAAATAATCCTGTAGCCACAAAGACAAATATTATGAATAATAATGTATTAACAAGTGAAGAAATAATTCGTTACAACATCGATCTCTACAAAATGCAAAATACAAGATTAAGTGCAGGACATTATAAAGAAAATAAAATAATTTTTATAATACAAATACCTAAAGATATAAGAAAAGTAAAAAGATCAATTTTTGTACCTATACCTAATGAAAACAAAGAAGAACTTGTTTTTGAAAAAAGAGAGATCCTAAGAATAAACAATTTAAAAAAGTCTAATCTTTGTATTTTCAGAAATAATTGCTTAAGAAAAAAGAACAAACAAGTAGAAACTATAGAAATACAACCTGGCTTAATAATCATAAAAAATCATGTAAATTCTATAGCTAATAGTAGTTGTAATAATAGACAGTTCAATTTAAGTGGAAATAAACTAATAACATTTAACGGTTGTAAATTAGAAATAAATGGAGATCTGTATTATAATTCTGAAGATAAGTTTGAACAACACTTTTTAATAAATAATAATTTTAATTTAAATAATATTACATCTCAGCTAACGTTTGATGAATTAGTATCGAATCAGATCGAAAACATTCAAAAGATCGAAGAAATCAGATTTCACAAAAAACTAAACTACATTTTTAATAGCCTAGCGTTGACATTCAGTTTAATAGCCCTAGGTACAGTAGTCATATTTTACATATATAAAAAATCAAAACATAACGAAATAGAGATAACTAGAAAAACTCAGGAGAGTTTTCAGTCAAAGGGGGGAGGAGTTACGTCAACTACCCATTCCAATAACTCAACACACTCCCTACCCATTAATTGGGAACAATAATTTAAGGGGGGGGTAGGGTCACAAAATCGAAATTTTTTTTCTTCACTCATCTTATAGTAAATCATTTCAAGAATGTTGTGTCAAAATTTTAAGTGGATCGGAGCAGAACTCTCAAAGTTATAGCCTTTGTAGGCACTCTACCTCGAATGCGGAGCATCGATAATTTCTCAGAGTCATTTTTTCAAACGCGTTTTCCCCGAAACGACTTCTTAAAAGTCGGTGCCAATCACAACTCCGAAACTATTCAACCGATTCTTTTCAAATTTGGCACACGTTTTCTAAATAAAAAATACCTCCCCCCTACACTGTTTTTTTTTTATTTTTTGTTTTTTAAGGTTGTTTTTCACCTACAAATATGGCGAAATTTTTCGCCAAAAATGCTCGTTTTACGTTTTTTTGCCACCAAAACTACAAAAATGAAAAAAAAGAATTTTTATTAATGTAGGGGGGAGCATTACGTCATACTTTAACTGAAAAATTCGACTTTTTTAGTTTCAGATGATTCTACGATGAATGCCGATTGGCACCGCAGAGCACCTCTCGAAAAACATATCTCCAAAAAAACTCTGTCATGGGCTTATTTGTCAATATTTTATTATTAATATTTTTTAAAAACTTATTGAAAAGATGTACAATAACATGTAACTGATTTTATTAAAGTATCTTAAGCCATATTTCTGTAAAAAATTCACAAAAAAAGTGTTTTTTTTTTAGCGCTAAACCCTACCTCCCCCTTAATGAACCCAAATGTCAACAAACTGCATTTTCTTTATTTAACAATATTTCGCAATAGTAGCAATTTAATGAACTCAAATGTCAATAAACTGCAAAGTTTGACAAACTGTTTTTTTTCACTTAACAATATATCCGCAATAATAACAATTTAATAAATTATTATTTTTTTGCAATACTTATTTCAACAGACGTCAGCTGAACTTCTAAATAATATTTTAGTTTATAAGTATTACATTTGTAGCTTTAGCTTCAGTTTTTAACTGGGCTCTAGAACAGGTTGGATTCATTTTGTAAAATGGACTGATAAATAAAAGTAATTTTTTTTGCTTACGGAACCCTCGGACTCGTTAGTCGCGCGGAGCAGAGGCGCCTGGAGAGAGCTAGTGAGGTCGGCCTAAACTCGGTAATGGGTTGTTATGGCCATCTAAGAAAGTAAGTAAGTAAGATGGAGATAATTGTTATGCATTTATATATAGAATATCCGAATGTATGTTAAAATATGTAAAAATAAAATCACTGCTCAACATACCCGCACACTTGAGAACTGGGTGCGCATTCACGGTTGACCTCAGCATAAGATTCGCGGCAATTTTATTTCAATTCGTATTTTAATTTTCTATATTCAAGAATTTTTTTATATTAATGCCTTCTTTTTGCTTGTACAATTGTATTGCAATGGCATGAATTTTTACATATTCAGTTATTTAGTAGAGTTTAAAAATTATGTAAAAAGTGCTTTGTTTAGAATTTTCGCTATTGATCAAAAATACATAAATTTCTCTATTCCTATTTATTATACAAATTAAATGCGAAGGTCGCAATAAGTTGGCTTCAAGTCTTTGCAATACCGCAGCAACTTATATAGCTCTTTCTTGGCTTCACACTTCAGTGCCATTTGAAACATTGTCAAGGTCACTTCTGTAAGCTCATGTTTGGCGTAATTACATTAATAAATTTCCGGAACCCACGCGCGTTTGCATGTATTAGCAGGTTATGCGTATATTCATATATATATATATAAATAATATATATATAATATATACATGTGTATGTGAGAAGTCTTCATGGATGTACATTTGAATGGCAGCCAAGTTGTGCGGAAATATTTTTTCTTCAATGCTAAAGCTGGAAATATAACAACAATTATTTATCGAGGAAATCACACACGATGCGGCAGCACATTTTTTCTGCAACTTTTTCCTTGAAAATTTATTATGTAATTTTTTTCTTGCTGTTAACTCGAACTTTTCCAGCTTCATGGTACAAATTATTTTAGTAAATTAGTTTCATATATGAATTGTGCAGCTGCTAAATCGTTTAAGCTCTTCGTGTTGCGTATACGCAGTGTAAACCTACATACCTACAACTTTAACTATATAGGACTTAAAAGCGCTATTAAAATAAAATAAAATAAAATAAAATAAAATAAAATAAAATAAAATAAGATATCCTTCGCATTGAAACGCTGATACGCACCACTTTTACAAAGTTTCAAAGCCATTACCCTCAAAGCGCTGTGGAAAGAATATCCCTTCCTCGAAACGTTGGTGGGAGAGGAATCATCAATATAGCGCATCTACACTTCTCGCAAACTTTAAAGCTACGTACATATTTTCTAAGCAGCGAGTCTCATCTATTTAAAGCTATCGCTAGGGCAGATAATGGCTTTACTCCGCTCAGTTTGATGGAGCAGAATTTCCCAGTACCTGAGGGGGTTAAATCCCCAACAGAAATGATCGCAGTATGGAGGCAAAAACAAAACACGGTGCCCATCCCCATAATCTCGAAATGGAATGGATAGACGCACAATCATCCAATCTATGGTTGAAAAGAAGAAAACTATTTTCTGAAACAGAAGGTTTCGCAATCGCTATCCAGGACCGAGTTATTAGAACAAGAAATTTCCGAAGGTCAATAGATGGCGAGGGAACACAAGAAGGCAAAGGTGCGTCATTTATGGTGAAACAATTAAAAATGTAATTTCCGGGTGTAGCGTACTTGCCCCCCGTTACATCATCGTCATGCGACATAACAATATAGCAAAGATCCTCCATCAACAACTTGCGATAAAACACGGTCTCTTACAAGCAGAAGTCTTGTATTTTAAATATGAACCAAAGGCAATATTGGAAAATGCAAATTTTAAACTGTACTGGGACAGATTTATTTCCACAGATCAAACCGCAGCTGCCAACAAACCTGACATCATCTTGTTCGACAAGACAAATAAAACAATCGAAGTAATCGCTATAGCGGTACCCCTTAATCGCAACATCCAAAGCACATACTCCACCAAAATATCGAAGTATGCAGCTTTGGCCATAGAACTGAAACGGATGTACAAAGCGGGGGAAGTGAATATAATTCCAATAATTATATCGTCCTCTGGATTAGTGCCTAAGCATTTATATTAATAAAAAACTTGAAGAAGTATGACTGCCAACACCTCTTAGAAGACATGCAGAAGTCGACCATACTGGACACATGTGCAATAGTTCGTAGATTTTTCAATATTTAAACAATAGTAATCGCATGGGCGTAGAACTTGGACTACGCTCTACCAGAGCACAATCCCTTGAAAATTTTATCCGGGATGTGTAATCTCCGGCAATAGCCGAGATGGATTAAGCTCACATAAAATAAAATAAAATAAAATAAAATAAAATAAAATAAAATAAAATAAAATAAAATAAAATAAAATAAAATAAAATAAAATAAAATAAAATAAAATAAAATAAAATAAAATAAAATAAAATAAAATAAAATAAAATAAAATAAAATAAAATAAAATAAAATAAAATAAAATAAAATAAAATAAAATAAAACAAAACAAAATAAAATAAAATAAAATAAAATAAAATAAAATAAAATAAAATAAAATAAAATAAAATAAAATAAAATATAATAAAATAAAATAAAATAAAATAAAATAAAATAAAATAAAATAAAATAAAATAAAATAAAATAAAATAAAATAAAATAAAATAAAATAAAATAAAATAAAATAAAATAAAATAAAATAAAATAATATAAAATAAAATAAAATAAAATAAAATAAAATAAAATAAAATAAAATAAAATAAAATAAAATAAAATAAAATAAAATAAAATAAAATAAAATAAAATAAAATAAAATAAAATAAAATAAAATAAAATAAAATAAAATAAAATAAAATAAAATAAAATAAAATAAAATAAAATAAACTCGACTATTGCATCTTCGGCATCTGTCTGCAGCGGCATTTGGATCTCGCATTACGTATTTAATGTAATTTCTCGTTGGAATCACACCATCTTGTATGGCGAAAATGGTTCCCTCCGTTTCGGCAAATATCGACCTGTTGGTAAGCCATAAGTGCGACAATTTTTGGTCGACATGTGGGCTCAGCAAGTCTTTTCGATATACGCCGTGGATAGCCATTTCAGACCATCTTTGGATTTTTTCATCTATTGTGGTTGTGTTCTTGATTTCGTAGGGTTGATTCATCCGAAGTGGGGTATAATTATCATCCGCAGCACTTGCAGCCTTGTGGAGCTCGGATTGGGAACACTTATGTTGGAAATATGCTCTTATGTTCAAGATAAGTTTGTCATGCAGTGCTCCAACATCAATCTGTCCTCTGCCTCCCGCTTTTCTAGGTAGCATCATGCGAACGACAGAGCTTTTTGGGTGACGTGACTTGTATTTAGTCATAATTGTGCGTATTATTCGTTGTAGATTTTCTATTTCAGTAGATGACCATTTTACAATTCCGAAGCTATACGATACCACCGGGACGACAAATGAATTAATGGCGTGGATTTGGTTTTTCCCATTAAGTTGGGTTTTACAGATAGCGTGAAGGCGCCTTTTAAATTCTGCTATCAGTTTTTTCCTCATTTGCATCGTATTTATACTGCTGCTTTGCATAACTCCAAGGTACTTGTATACCTCTCCTGCCTCCATTTCTGCTATGTCGAGTCCGCTACTTTCCGCGGTTACATGTCGAGAAACCACTTTACCTTTAACTATTGTGATCTTTCGGCATTTATCAAGTCCAATAGGCATTTTAATGTCATTGGAGAAGGTTTCGACACATCTCAAAAGCTTATCTAGATGTTTGGAATTGCTGGCGTAGAGTTTCAAATCATCTACGTAAAAAAGATGGCTCAGTCGGAATCTTTCAGACTGTCCGTGTTTTAATACAAACCCATGTCCCGTCTCATTCAGGATGTGACTTAAGGGGTTCATGCTGAGAACAAACCAGAGCGGACTCAACGAGTCACCTTGAAAGATACCATTTCGAATGTTTATTTCGGTTGTGTATTGAGAGCTTTCCGGGCCAGGTATTTTTATTCTTGTCCTCCAGCGTTGCATAACTTTTTCTAGAAAGAGTATGATATTGGAATTGAAGTTGTAAATACGAAGTACTTCAATAAGCCAGGAGTGTGGAACCGAATCGAATGCTTTCATCCAGTCAATATAAGCTGCATAGAGGTTTCTGTTCTTCTGTTTAGATTGCCCAAGGACAACTTGATCTATAATCAGTTGCTCTTTACAACCTTGTGATGCACGTATACATCCTTTCTGCTCTTCTGCAATCAGATTATGTGTTTCGATATGCTCATAAAAGATGTTAGTTATGCACGACGTAAGTATTTTGTAAATAACTGGCAGACAGGTGATGGGCCTGAATTTTGAAGGGTCATTGATTTCATCACATTTTGGAATCATATATGTCGTACCAAGCGTTGCAAAATTTGGCAATTCTTCTTCGCCGGTTATTATCTTGGTGAAGAGGGCTGCAAGTTTGTCGTGTATACATGTAAGCTTTTTGAACCAGTAAGCATGCAAGTTGTCGCAGCCTGGAGTTTTCCAATTGTGGAGCCTTCGAGCAACTTTCGCAACCTCTTCAGGTGTTACAGCTGAGAAACCAAGTATTGGGATACTAGAGTACTTTTCTCTCACTTCTGCTATCCAGCTTGCCGAGGTGTTGTATTTCTGAGGTTTGGACCAAATAGCCGACCAGTATGATCTAAATTCATCCATTGATGCCTGTCGCGTCTGCCTTTCTACGTTCGTGGTTTGTTTTAATTGTCGTAAACATAGCTTTTGATTGCTTTCAAACATACGATTATGTTGCTTTCGTTTCATAGACATGCTATATTTTTCTCTTCTGGTGGTTAGCGTTCTTAATTTTTGCTTGAGCGTATCGAGCGTACGCTTGGGCATTTCTTCATTATTTTCGAACTTCGAGTGAGTATTAAAGTTTTTACATATTTTGAGGACTTGGCGTTTCAATCGTCCGGAGGTGTTTCCACCTACCAATGCTGTTATTTTTCCTATTTTTCGGCGGTGCTCTTCAATGTTCTTATCGAGTCTTATCAACCACTTCGGTTTATTACTCTTGTCAGTTGATCTGGAGTGTTTTGGCTTCTGATTGTGTTGATTGTTCTCAAAATGTTTGTTAGTGATTATTTCAGATATAGTTTTAGCAACGCAGTATATGACTATTATAAGTTCTTCGAGACTAATCTCTTCGTTCAGTGTTTCCGGTAATACAACAGCGTTGTAATAGTCAACTAATTTTCCGAGTTTTCTAGAGGTGTTTAGTTTCGGCAAGTGCGGCAGACTCATCACAGGCATTCCCCTATATTTCGCATAATTTTCTTGAAAACTATTATATGCACTTTCAAAATCTATTGACTCTGCATTGTCGTTGACGGGCTCAATAATTAAAGGGACATTCCCTTCGTTCTCTGCATCCATACTACCATCCTGTGGTGTGTTGTTTGTTTGCTCAGGGCTTTCTGGGGCTCCAGAGTTGCTACCGAGCTCTCTCGCCACTTCCTGGGTAATTTCTTCTCTTCTTGCTTCTGTGATGTAATCATGTCTGCGTATCGCTCTTAATTGATCAGACAAGTTTTGCTCTGACACGTTCATTTGCGGATATTTTTCTACAAACTTTTCACGTAAACGTTTTCGGAAAAGGGTTCTGTGTGTTTCTAATTTAGTGATCTGTAGGTATGTGCGTAATAAGAATTCGTTAATTTCTGATGTCCATTTTTTACGCTGTCTAGTTGCTACAACTGGGCTGGTCGCTGCATGCGATGCTTGCGAATCAGTTCCCGGCTGCAAAAGGTCTTGTCTATTATCCCCAGAGTAGTTGTTTGTATCTGGAGTATGATCAGTCTGGGGCCGAGCTGGACCACATTCCAGAAGTGTATGATTAGAATTAAGATTAAGGTTATCCGAGGCTTCATTTATTCTTCTCATTTTTTATAATGGTTCCATTTTATACCTGCTGGCAGGTGCGTTAACAGCCGCTTCTTACCTGAAGTACAGACGCCGACCGGAGAGCCGCCCAATCTGGTTCAGTCGCTGCCGGGTTTAGATTTCCAGTTTTTGGTCCGCGAGCGGTATTTTATTTCCCGCCTACCCTGTATATCTACAGAGCGTTCCCCTATCCGCCACCCGGGGACGCGTCCGATGGGAGAACGGATTGAAAACTCCACACGGATTATTTTATTTTACCTATGTACCTGAAGCGACATAATGACATCGCGAAAATAATCCATCTAAAACTGACGCAGATGTACAACTTCAATCCAAGCAAAATACCGTACTTCAGATACACCCCAGAACCTGTTCAAGAAGACTCCAACTACCTTCTATATTACGACCGAACAATTTTAACAAATGCCACAAGAGACCACAATAGACCAGATACATGCAAAAAACATATGCAGAAAAAATATCCAAATATTCTGACTTAGGCATTGATGTCAAACGCCAGTGGAAGCTAAGGAAGGTGCACATACTACCAATTATCATCTCAGCCCACGGACTAGTGCATAAAAACTTAGCAGACAACGTGAAAACTCTCCAACTCCCAGAATATTTAATTTTCGACATGCAGAAAGCAGCTTTACTCAATTCTTGCCATATAGTCCGAAACTTTTTACAGTAAACGTTTTTCTTGTTAGTAAATTTGTTAACTATTTTGTATAATATTTATATATATATTTAATTGTAATATTTTGTACCTGTTATTGTATATATTATTGGCTTGCAGCAAAGCTGTCGCCAACTAATGTAAAACACTCCTTCTTTGGGATGCAATAAAAAAACAAATAAAATAAAATAAAATAAAATAAAATAAAATAAAATAAAATAAAATAAAAAAAAATAAATTAAAATCAAATAAAAAGGACATATATACAGTGTTTTTGCGTTAAATTTAAGAGAATTATTTTAAAGTGAACAGATGAAAAATAATTCAAAAGTTAAAAAAAATTAAAAAAAAAATTGTTATTTGTTAAAATATTTAGTTCACTATTTTAGTAAGGAGGTAGTTTCTTTAGCATATTATTTTTGCAGATTAATGATAAAAAATTATAATATTTTTCTCTTTAAATCAATACTTTTTTCATGGCATATATAGCGCGTTTTTGTAGCATTCTATATCTGATGTGCGCTTATTTGCTTTTAGGAACATGAAAAAAAATCTCAAATGTAAATGAGATATGAGCACGGGAAATCGCAGCGATAATGCAAGTCTCATGAATCATATGTCACCACAACTATTTACTTTGCAAATCTAAATACACACAGTTTAAACAGAAATATTGATAGTTTTTTCCTTCTTTGTTTTTTTTGCTGTTGTAACTCGGTGGATGCTCAGTTGCTTGCACATTTCGGAGTTATTTCAAAGTTTGGTATTTTTTCGAGGTGATTTTTTCTATGCAAGTCTAAAATGTTTTTGTACACAACAAACTAATTCACATAAATATTTAGATGAGGAAATATGAAGAGTTTTTAAAGAATAGGTATGCAAGGAGTTTGAAGGTTTTACGCCAGACAGTGAAGAACTGTATGAGGCCCGAACCAATAGGAGATACCAAATTTGACCAAGGCCCAACGAAATCATTTCCTGACAGAAGTTGCAAGAAGAGGCGGAAAGCCAATACGAAAATGTTGTATAGTTTGCTACACTGCAAAAAAAGCTCAAGTTGGTATTGATTTTGCTCATATCTTTATGATCCGTAAGTTGGTAGGGCAAAGTACAAAATCTGTTTGAAGTATGATTTAATGTACAAGGAATTTATGAAATCAATGATTTTGTTTAAGTGTTAGAATTATTTTTAAAAAATACTGTAGTGATGACTACCATAAGAATATTACTTTAAAATATTTAGAATATATTTAGGACATCGCTTTTCTGCTTGAAAATATATTTAATGTTTCTAAATTGATTAAAAAACAGAAATCAGCTAAAACTCACAGGATTTTCGACAGCCTGTTATTGCTATTTAGAAGCTCTATTTCTATCTTGGCATCACTTTTCTCCATGCTTCGGTTAGGGAATCACAAATCTGCACCGACCAAACTCCACTGCTTTTCCGGCGTTACATAAAACAATCCATTTCTGAACTTCTTTAACACGAAGGGTCCCTTATATCTATTTGTTAAAAAAAATTTCGTTCACTTTGTGTAAAAATGTGAAAGAAAGTGGCTAATTTTTATTTACTTTGGATTGATTTTTCAAGATATTTTGATTTGTGTTCTACAAATATACAAACATAGCTTATTTTTCTGTTTCTTGTTTTTTGTTTTGTTTAAATTTGAACTTCTTGATGTTGCTTCAAATTGGCATTTTTTCCAAGGTCTGATGCGTGTTAAGAGATTGAAAGGAGGGATCACCAGAAGCATCTATTATCGAGCCAAGCAAATGGTTGTCGGAAGGAGTAACTAGAGAATACGATTAAGGGTAGGTCTCTCATTTCCGTTTTGTAGGTATGTTTGCACTCCTTTAACGACAAGCGGTTGAGCGTTGGAGGATGGTTCCATGTGTAGAAGTCCGCGCAAGTGGGGAAAGTTACTGATCGCCATTCACTTGGGAGTGGCCAGGACGATTCTTCTACATATGGTTCAAGCAGCTCACAACGTCCGGGATTAGCCCACGTATCCTCTGGTTAGCTTCCGAACACCCGTTCGGGAGTGAGCTAACGTGAGAAGGCGAAGCATCCCAGCATAGCTGATTGTGCGCTGGGTTTGGGACCCGCCACTTAAAAAGCCCCCCCCCCAATGAAAACAGCAACAAAGCCTCGGATGAGAACTTCCAACACTGATGACGACCCCTGCAAACGAAATAAGGAATACGATTTGAGGGCATGCACCTGGAATGTCCGGTCCCTTAATGGGGAAGGTGCCTCTGCCCGGCTGGTTGATGTCCTCGTGAGAGTAAAGGCTGACATCACTGCCAACCATAGGACCTTGCGACGTCTACTACAGCTGCCATGTAAAGGAGTGCAAATTCGGTGTGGGATTTGTTGTGGGAGAGAGACTTCGTCGCCAAGTACTGTCGTTCACTCCGGTGGACGAGCGTCTCGCAATAATCCGCATCAAAGCGCGATTTTTTAACATCTCGCTAATTTGCGCCCACGCGCCGACGGAAGAGAAGGACGATGCGACCAAGGATTCTTTCTATGAGCGCTTGGAACGTTCCTATGAGCGCTGCCCCCGCCACGACATAAAAATCGTGCTTGGCGACTTCAACGCCAGGGTGGGCAAGGAGGGAATTTTTGGTCCCACAGTCGGAAAATTCAGCCTACACAACGAAACATCCGGTAACGGACAGAGGCTGATCGACTTCGCCGGGGCCCGAAACATGGTAGTCTGCAGCACCAGATTCCAGCATAAAAAGATACACCAAGCTACCTGGCTGTCTCCTGATCGAAAAACGCGAAACCAGATCGATCATGTTGTGATAGATGGAAGACACGCTTCTAGTGTATTAGATGTACGTACGATCCGAGGACCCAACATCGACTCGGATCATTACCTTGTTGCAGCCAAACTGCGCACCCGCCTCTGTGCAGCAAAAAACGTACATCTACCTACGCAAAGAATGTTCGACATCGAAAAGCTGCAATCACAACAGACAACCAGAAGATTCGCCACTCGACTCTCACTCCTGCTCTCGGAGAGCACTGCCCAACACACCGGCATGCGCGAGCAATGGAGCAACATTTCTCGTTCCCTACGTACCGCCGCCGAGGAAGAAATCGGATTCTGGCGAGCCCGAAAAAACAATTGGTACGACGAGGAATGTCATGCTGCCGCCGAAAGAAAAGATGCCGCCTATAGAGCCACGCTGCGATCGGGCGCAGCGCGAGCCATGTGGGATCGCTACAGAGAGCTGAAAAAGGAAGAGAGACGTATTATCCGACAGAAGAAACGAGAGGCCGAAATACGTGAGTGCGAGGAGCTTGAGATGCTGGCCAATAGGAACAACGCCAACAAGTGCTACTTTGGACTAAGTAGGCAACTGAGCAGTAAAGTCCTCTCTCGGCGAACAAAACTAACACTCTACAAGACTCTCATCATGCCCGTCTTAACGTATGGCGCAGAAGCTTGGACGATGACAACATCCGATGAAGCGACGCTTGGAGTGTTCGAGAGAAAGATTCTGCGTAAGATTTTTGGACCTTTGCACGTTGGCAACGGCGAATATCGCAGACGATGGAACGATGAGCTGTATGAGCTCTACGACGACATAGACATAGCGCAGCGAATAAAGATCCAGCGGCTTCGTTGGCTGGGTCATGTCGTCCGAATGGATACAAACGCTCCAGCTTTGAAAGTATTCGATGCGGTACCAGCTGGTGGTAGCAGAGGGAGAGGAAGGCCTCCTCTGCGTTGGAAAGATCAGGTGGAGAAGGACTTGGCTTCACTTGGTGTGTCCAACTGGCGCCGGTTAGCACGAGATAGAAACGGCTGGCGCGCTTTGTTAAACTCGGCCAAAATCGCGTAAGCGGTTATCGCGCCAATTAAGAAGAAGAAGAGAAGGTTGAGCGTTATCATGCTTGAGGCTAATTTTGTTCTTCCTCTCTTGAAACTCCGGCCATTTTTTTCTTGATTTTGACTCAACTCCTAACTTAAAATCGTTTCAGTATAGGTTACTTAGTCACTACCAATGATTTTGCCATTTGGTTTTTGTTTTTTTTTTTTTTCATTTTACATGGGGGTTCATCTACTACTATCCGAATTGTGAATCTTCGAAAATGTGTTGTCTTCCACCATGAAGCGCTCATACCACTCACCATCCTTCCATTCTCTAATTATACTTATAATCTTACCATAACCGCTGAGGACTACTCCGCAAGCCTTAGTCGTTGGTTATATCGAATGAAAAATAAAAGTCTAGACTTCTACCAAATAAAGAGGAATTCGCATACAAATTTACGTCTTTTCCTGGGAATGGGCTTATGAACAAATTTACTATTGCGGTATTTGGTACTCACCCATGACGATGGGTTCGTACACGCCGTCGCTAAATCTAAGCGAAACATTCTTTCACTCACATTCCATCAAAAGGGGGAGTGAACGGGGTGCAGCACTTGGAGACAGCGCTTGGTGAACCTGGCTCGAAGTTGTACGGAAGAGTTGACGGAGGAGTATGCGGCGAAGGTTAACAAATCACTGCAATGCGTTGCAAGCAGAGGTTGCCGCAATCAAAGAAACAGCTGATTGTCTAATCACCTGCGCATTAACTGACAAGAAAGTAAATATTTTCTCCTATAGCCAAGCAGCAATTAGGGCGCTGGGCTCAATGACGCTGCACTTGAAACTGGTAAAGGAATGCCTGGCTTCACTTTCGTTCCCAACCGGATTTTTTGACATTAGGCTCACCCGGGTTCCAGGTTACAGGACATTGCGGGAAACTGCGATACGGATGAGCTGCTCAGACAAGGGGCCTGTAAAGTAGTTTCGCTGCAAAAGGAGAAGAATAGAATTTCTTTGACCACCTGCCTTCTACACTTGAAGCGATGGGCTTCGCGTCAACTCAGCGAAAACTGAAGAAGGTTTGAAAGGTTGGGAAATCCTTCTGGCCACATGTGGATGGGAGGCGTCCGAGGGATCTTCTGAGGATGAAAAAATTTCAGATCCCAAATTTCATAAGAATACTATCCGCGAGGTATGCGTGCCGTGAGACGGAATTACCTCGAGTCCTTTTTGCGACAGATGGATGGAGGGTGAAATGAAATCATCTCAGCACCTTCTTTCTTGCTACCCTGCTCCCGTGGGTCTAAGATTTAGGCATCTTGATTCTCATTTCTTTTCTACGCCTTCTGATACAGCAGGCCTTGACATAAGGCAGCAGCATACTATTAAAAAAACCATAACTCAGTCATCATTCGTAGTCCATAAATATTCAGCCACCGTCATTCCCCGTACCCTTTCCTCTCTCTTCTTTCGTCCTATCGGTTTTCTTCCTCTTATTACTCTAGCAATGGTATTACTACTGTTAGCGTATAAAGAAAGACGGTGGAGGAAAGTGATATATCTAATATCGAAAGAAAAATTTACTTAATTAATTTAAAAAAAATAAAAAAAAAAAAAACAAATTAGTAAATAAATAAACTAAGCTTTTATATGAAAAGTCCCTAGAATATCTCACTTTGTTTTGCACTCTCTTAAACTTCCCTGACCCGATTCCAGCCTACCAATTACTACTTCGATTAGTTAGTTTATTATCAATACCAGGTTTTTAGAACTCTCCTGTCAGTTTGGTTCATTTACGTTCTTTTTCTTACTCAGCGCATAAATTGAAATAATCAATCCAAAAATTCCCGTGACTGTGGTTTTTCGAGTTGGTCTTAACCCTACAGTCCATGGTGCTCATGCTCCGATAAATAGAATTCTCTCTATATTTAACATTTTGTAACTTTTTTGGACTGAGATTTGATTTTGATTTGATTAAATCTTGGGTCGATGTTTTGAGATCTAATACTAAATCTGTACTAAAAATAAAAGTAATCCTTCGTTGGATAAGTTTTTTTACAAACCTTCGGTAGGGCAATTGGGTCTGCTTTTTTTTCGTCCTGTTCGAGGGTCCCTTTTAAACAGATTATATCCATATCGGACGGCCGCCATAGCCGAAAGGATTGGTGTGTAACTACCATTCGGGAGGCTCGAATCTCCGAGCTTGAAACAGCAAATGATGGGAAACGTTTTTCTAATAGTGGTCGTCACTGGCAGGCAATGGGAAACGTCCGACAATATATCTGTCACAAAAAAGCTCCTCATAAAAAATATTATAAAATATATTCGCCAACTCCGAAGACTTAAAACTGTAGGTATCTCCATTTGTGGAACAACATCAAGACTCGCGTCACAAATAGGAGAAGGAGCTCAGCCGAACACCCAACAGAAGTGTACTCGCAAATTATTTACTACTATGGGCAAAAAGTAAGGTGAATTTATTTGATTTGAGATTAAAATTTAGCTCCAGTTATTTTTTTCATGAGTTGGCAGCACTGTTAATAACATCTGGGCCAACTTTCATGTGAACGTCATTATCAGTAATATATTTACGCTTGTGTTTATCAAACGACCAAGAGTGCATTTTTCGTTGTTTACAATATCTGATTTGATTGAGCAGAGAAATGCCATCAAATTTTGTTAGCGGAATGAAATTTCGGCTGCGGAAACGTTTAGCATGTTGCAGAAGGCATTTGGTGATTCGACCATGTCGCAGAAAAATGTTTATAAGTGGTACAAAGACTTCAAAGAGGGCCGAGAACGTGTTGAGGACTTGGAGCGCTCCGGACGACCATCGACGTCAACAGATGACCAACACGTCAATAAAGTGAAGGAGTTAGTACTTAAAAATCGTCGGTTGACTGTTAAAGACCATACTGATATGATCAGAATATCATAAGGATCTGTGAAAACCATTTTTAAAGACCATTTGGGCCTACGAAAAGTCAAATCTCGTTTGGCACCGAAAACTCTCAATTTATTGGAAAAAAGTCGTCGCGTTGATGTGTGTGAAACAATGCTTTCAGATTATCAGGACAAGCTCAAATGCATCATTACGGGAGATGAGACTTGGATTTATGCTTACGACCCTGAAACAACCGACCAATCAAGCGAATATCGTGCTAAAGGCGAGGCCAGACCGAAAAGAGCACGTCAAAGTCGTTCAAAAATAAAGGTCATGATGACAGTTTTTTTCGATTTTCGTGGGGTGGTGCACTATGAATTCCTTCCACCTGGCCAAACTGTTAATAAGGAGTATTATTTGAGCGTTATGCGTCGTTTACGTGAAACAATTCGTCTAAAAAGAGCAGAATTATGGGCCAACAACTCTTGGTTTTTGCATCACGATAATGTACCGTCTCACACGCATTCGTTCTTCGTGAACATTTCGCCAAAAATTCCACGCATATCGTTCCGCAACCACCGTATTCGCCTTATTTGGCTCCGTGTGACTTCTGGCTATTCCCAAAACTCAAGAGACCACTCCGGGAAACGCGTTTCGAGTCGATTGAGGAGACAAAAGCTGAATCGAAGAAGGTCCTGATGACTATACCGGAAATGGATTATTTGGCATGTTTCGTGGATTGGAGAAATCGTTGGCATAAGTGTATTTTATCGAGAGGGGATTATTTTGAAGGGGATGAAATTGATTTACAAGAATAAATAAAGATTTTCCATTTTACAACCAAATTCACCTTACTTTTTGCCCACATTAGTATTTTAGTTTATCTATAAATCGATGGAAAATGAAATTTTAGGGATCCACCTGGAAGTTCAAATCGTTAACTTTAATAGAAAAATTTTAAGATCAATTCAGAAGTACAATAAACATTAAAAAGTCGGACTGACTAAACCCGGGTACCTAACGGAGGGTTAAACCACCTTTTTTTGTTATTTAAGACATTTATTTTATTTAAATCTCAAGTGAAAGTTACATAAATTAGACATAAATAAATATGATTCATAATATTCTTAAAAAAACTCTTAAAAATCTTAAAACAATACTTAATTTCAAGAGTTAAAAAAAAATATTTTTATAAAAATCTAAAGTAAAAAGAAAAACTTGTTTAAAAGTAAAAAGAAAAATTGCATTAAAAAGGTATTAATATGACCCAAAATCTAAAAGAAAACCAAATTCATGTACCAAATTTTTCAAGTGTCTGACATTTTTTCCACTTAGCATTTTTCATCAGTTATCTTTGCGCGCCTTTTCTTTTCTTCGCCCTTCAAAGCATTCGCTGCGTTTGTTTTCCGTTTGTGCCGCAACGCCAAATCAGCGCCATAATTCACGCCATAAACAAGGCCAACACCACAAATATGGCACATCATTCACTGCCTGGCTGGCGCTACTGATTGTCACTGCGTCTACACATGCGAGTGCATCTGCACACATACGACCACCAGAGTATCCACACACATAACACAACGGCATATGCGTCTTTGTATGTGCGCAGCACTTTAGATGACTGGAGTGCAAATGCATCATCGGAGCTAACATTGAGAGGCACGCATATGCCTTTTTGATAGATGGGTGCTCGCTGCCATGACACTACCAAAAGCCTAGCCACTAAAGGTACTAGTCAGATTGTGGAGCTACAAAAACAATTGCTGAACGCACTTGCAGAAGTAACAGGAAAGGAAAGAAATGAAAAAATATAGAAAATCCTGTGGAGTGCGCACGAGTGCAGTTTCCTTTTAAGGGAATTGATAAATGCGTATGTAGAAGAGCAGATATTTTTAAGAGCCACTCGTTTCGACAATAAGTCATTTTGCTTGCTGCACATCTAGAAATTTATCGCTCGCTGACTCGGTTGCTAAAATGTTGTTTCACTTTTTATAGGTAAAAACTTAACGTTCAGAAAGAGTACTAAATTAGAAAACAAAATTAAAAATTGTAAGAAAATTGTTAGAATAAGTGGAAGCGAAAGTGTTTATAGATTTTTAAATATTTTGTAAAGTAAAAGCTTTGAGCATTTTTTGCCGGTTGTCTTCAGTGAGCCACATCTCATGACCTCTACTCAACATTGGACCAGATGATAAGAAACTTCTTTGACAGTTTCGTGTTTAGTGAAGACAGTTTGGAGTTGTCATAAAAATAAAGCAAATATAGAAAAATTATAATGCAAATGGATATATTCTTCTTCTTTATTGGCGCGATAACCACTTATGTCTTTATTGTGTTTACAAGTATTCTCCTTTGAGCGCTTTGAACAAAGCACTTTTACCACTGACAAGTGGATACCTCCAAAACGAGCTGTTTAGAGACTCCCGCAGCTTCTTCAGGCATTGAAAAACGTTGATCTCGCATTTTTTTGTGCTACCAGTCCACTTATCTGGTTATGTGCGATTAGCAAAATCGTAATAAAACGTAATAGAGGTGGGGTAAAAGTGGTTGCGTACGCTGATGATGTGATGTTAATGGCATTAGGACTGTGCCCCAATACGATCAGTGGGATCATCCAAAGAACATTGAGCTTAACTCTTGGGCCGCGGGCTGTGGCCTAAGTTCAAACGCGCGTAAAACAGAACTCATGCTATTTACGACCAGATATAAGGTACCAATCTTTACCCTACCAAACATTAACGGCCAAACCCTCTCACTTTCAATCAGTGCAAAGTTCTTAGGTGTAATTTTGGACTCCAAACTTAGCTGAAAATTAAACGACGAAAAACGGATAAGGAAAGCAGAAATTTTTTTATATGCCTGTAAACGTATGCTTGGAAGAAGATGGGGTCTTCAACTTAAGTATACATTGTGGTTGTATGAGGCGCTTATACGACCAACTTCGGTGGTTTGGTGCAAAGCTCTGGAGAGAGAATAGAACGTCAAACTACTCGGCAGATTGCAAAGATCAGCCTGTGCAATAACGGTCTGTGCAATGAGATCATGTCCTACGGAGGTCCTCAACACACTGACACACGTTATTCCGGTGGATCTACATAGCAAGAAGATGATGAGTGGATTTAGGTTAAATGTTGCGGTTCGCTGGAAGGAAAAAGCTTATGGCCATACCAGTCTATTATTGCGAAAAACTCAGTTAACCTCGGTGAAGACTGAAGACGAAAAACTCAGTTAACCTCGATGAAGACCCGACGGTAACACTCAATAGGAATTTTGTCACTTTCTTCCCATCTTAGGAGGAATGGAATAAGGGATTCTCTCTAAACAACTTCGACACCACAGTCTATACACATGGCAGTAAATTGGATTGTGGTATTGGAGCTGGTATATATTCTCATAGACTTAAAATTGAAAAATCTGTGCGTCTCCCTAATGCTTGCAATGTCTTTCAGGCGGAAGTACTTGCAATTGAGGAAGCTCGTAGGCTACTAATCGCAGATTTCTCTTTTAAAGGCAACATCGCTATTCTTTCGAATAGCCAAGCTGCAATCCAGGCACTGGATTCAGCCACAACAACCTCTATGCTGGTGGAATAAAGTAGGACTAGCCATTCCACCTTGAGTGAAAACCATAGAGGGTCCCGGGATATCGGAGCATCGATGGTAATGAAAAATCGGATGATCTGGCAAGAAGGGGAACTGCCATGAATAACGCTTTTCCAGAATCGGTATTTACACCATTAGGTGCAGTCAAGAGTACAATTTCCCTGAAATACCTCCGAATCGCGTATTGTAGATGGAGAGATCAGACGAGATGCAAAATTAGCAGAATGTTCCGGCCTACCTACAACCTCAAGCAATCGTCGACATTAATAAGCATGGGACGCCAGAAGACTAACGGAAGTCATAACTGACTTTTGGTCTATCGGGGAACAAGCAACCAAAATGGGCATTCCTCACAACACACACTGTCCCAGTTGTAAACAACCGGAGAAAAAGGAAACAATCTTCCACTTCCTCTGTCAATGTCCTGGCCTATGGAAGGACATAATGTTAACTCTGGGCAAACCGCTGTTCGAGGGTCTCGAACAACTGTCTGGCGTAGCTCTCAACAATCTAATAAGGTACTCAAACCGCACAATTTGGATGCAGTCATGCCGTAAATAACTGGTAACCAAGTTGGTAACGAGGATGTGGCAACAAAATGGTGCGGAAGCGCAAGTTGGATTCTGGACGAATCACCACTCCAACCAACCAACCAAGGCGAATAATCCATCAATTCGATCTTTTTAGTGATCAAAAGCTCGCTTCTGTAATTAACTGAACTTGAATCATAGAAAGCTACACAATCGAGCATCGCGTTAAAGTTATTCAGGCTTATTATGAAAACGGGCGTTCAAATCAAAATGCATATCGCGCACTTCGTGATTTTTTCGGTCAATTTAATCGTCAAAATTTTGCAAAAGTTTGAGCAAACCGGGTCTGTAAGAGATGTGAAAACACGTGCTCGTACAGCCCGTACTGCAGAAAATATTGCTGCTGTTCGTGATTGTGTATTTGAAGAGCCATCCACCGCAACTCGTCGTCGTGCCCAACAGTTGCACCTCTCACGCTCGTCGTCGATGAACATTATGCATAAAGACTTGCATTTACACGCTTACAAGGTGCAATTGACTTAAGAGCTAAAGCCTCTTGACCATTTCAAGAGTCGTCAATGGTCAGAATGGTGGCAGGAAATGGCAACAGTGAATGACCAATTTTCGAAGAAAGTCATCTTCAGTGATGCGGCACATTTTCACCTCAGTGGATTCGTCAATAAGCAGAATTGCCGCATTTGGGCGAATGATAATCGAAGAGTGGTTGCCGAAAAACAAATGCACCCACAAAGAGTGACTGTTTGATGCGGTTTATGGGCCGGCGGCTTCATTGAGCCGTATTTTTTTCCAAAATGAGGCCGGTCAGGCAGTTACTGTCGTGAGATGATAACGAACTTTTTATGACCCGAATTGGAAAATATGGATGTGGACGATATGTGGTTTCAACAGGACGGTGCCACTTGTCACACAGCTAACGAAAGAAAGGCTCTTTTGCGCGAAAAATTTGATGGCCGAATAATCTCATGTCGCGGTAAATTGGCCGCCAAGACCATGTGATTTGACACCATTGTACTTCTTTCTTTGGGATTATTTGAAATAAAAGATGTACATCGATAAGCCAGCAACAATGCAAGAGCTAAAGGATGAGATAATTCGGCACATTATCGGCATAGAACCTCAATTATGCCTCAGCGTCATCGAAAATTTGGACCCTCGGATGAAGGTGTTCCGCCGAGGCCGTGGCGGTTATCGGGCCGATATTTTATTTCGCTCGTAATTGAACCATACCAGTATTATCATAATAAAGTGAAATGAGAATAATTTCTTAAAAAAATTGTATTTATTTAAAATCAACACCGGGCCTTGAAACTTAACCACCCGTTATTTACTGGCGGCTTTTAAACTGATAGACGAAGTAGGTGCAGGGATTTATTGCGCAGAGCTCGACATCAGGCAGCCAATTAAGCTCCCTGACCATTGCAGTACCTTTTGAAGCAGAAGTCTTTGCGGTGGGAAAGGCTTCAGAATTAGCACTAGCAAGGACATCGAGCAACTCCAATGTAAATATATGCGTTAACAGTCAAGCAGCGTGAAGCCGATAAACTCATATGAAATTTCATTTAAAAATATTATAAAAAACAGGGAAGTCATAGAGAAACTAGCCGCAGACAAACGGTTACACATCTATTGGGTACCCGGATATAAGGGTATTGCAGGAAATCAAATTGTAGATGAGATTGCCAGAGCTCAGTTTACAGGCCATTTAAACAAGAAAATTTCATACTGAAACCTTTAAATACGGTATAAAATGACATCGCTGCGGACATGAAAACACGGATAGACAGGAGGTGGAGTAATGTAGCCACTTGTAAGTCCCTGAAAATCATGTGTGCACAGAATACAGATAAATGCGCCAGATTCGTACAAGCAAGGCTAAGAAAGCTGAACTGACGGGCCACAATTTGCTATCGGTACATGCATAAGAGAGAGCAATCACAAACAAAGATAACTGCAGATTTTGTATTGCACTGTAAGATAGGGAAACTCTTGAACACCTTCTATGTGTTTGCCCTGCATTAGCTAGAGCCCGAGTGAAATGTTTAGGAGCTATACTATATGAGAGGTTAGAATGTGTCTCGGGGTAGGAGCTTCGGTGCTTACTTAGATTCGCAACAGACGGAGACTTATTAGAAGAAGCCTACTACAAGGAAACGTAAGGGTCAAGCTCCATCTGGTACCTCTAACGACCAATAGGTCTATGTGCTAGCTTTCATGAATCGCCTGATCGACAGATTTTGTAGTGCCAGTCTTAATGTTTTATCCACAAATAAAGGGACCTACAGTTTTACGGCGTCTTCGAGCGGCAGTTTTTTTTTATGGGGAACTTCTGCTATGGTCGAGGAGCGATCGCAATCAGAAGAACTTTTCTCTATCAATTGTTGTTTCGTGCCGGAAGTTTCAAAGCTGTGCACTTCCGTTTGATAGTCTCACATCAACCCATTCGACTACGATGACCGCCAGTGCTTGGATGGAATGACAGTATGTGGATCTGTTCTTGCACGATGAAACGTATTAGTATCTAACCCAAATCCTCAGCGGACAAGGTGGCTTTCTTGCGTACCTCCACCGTTTTAATCTAGCAGACAACTCGACCTGCCCAGAGTGCCACAGCGAATATGAGAGTGCAGATCACATGACTTTTCACTGCGCGAGATTTTGGGAAGAGCGCTTCGAGCTCGCGAAAGTCCTCGGCGTCGTCCCCACACCAGATAACCTTATAACGCAAATGCTGAGCACGAAAGAGAAATGGGAAGCAGTAAAACAGGTTGCAGCAAGGATATTAATAAAACTGCGGAACTTAGAATGGGAGCGCAAAGCGGAAGCAAAGCGAATGCGATAGATATAGAATGCCCAATAGAAGCTCAGATGCGTCACCCAAGGAAGCCACTTTGAAACAGCTCTCCTGTGGGGGTGACTGTATTCACAAACAGACGACAATCACGAACGCATAAGGTAAGGCCTCAAGACGAAGCTAAACAGACAACAAGGCGATATCGAGTAACGATATTACAATTTTCCGATGCCTCATTGGTGACAAACCAGCATTCATTGGCCGATATCGTATAACCCCAATACGCAATTAAGAGACGAACCTGAACGCAGGTACCTGGTGTATCTAAAACGCATAAACACAGCTCCACCTTGATGAAATTGATTTTAGCAGTCCCAAGGTGGAATCAGCCGAGAGGGGACGAATGTTATAGCGTTAGTGGGAGCATGCCCCACATACCACTGGTGTGACAGCACCTTTGTTGATGTTTCTGACATTTTCGAGCTTAACTTCCTCCGCAAAAAAAAAACAGAAAAAGATCTGTTAAATATTGGTACACTGACCAGACCCCAGCTTTCTACTTGATCACACCAGTGTAGGCATAAAGCGCCTTAGTGTTGGTGTGTGGAAATCGGATGCATAAGAAATAATTTATTCATGCGGCAGTTAGCTAATAAATATTTTATATTTTAACCAAATCAGCTGAAGCAAACTGATAATTTTTTTTATCGCCCTGCTCTACTTGCACTTCACTGGACAACTGCGCTAATTATTTATAATCAGGCTTTTTCTGTTTATTCATTTCCATATGAAGTCAGCTGTAAATACAGAATTTGGTTTGCAAATAGTTTGGTAGCAAATTATGATTACAACAAAAACAAAGTAAAAACAACGGATTATTGCATGTCATAAACCAAATATTCCGAATTCGTGCTGTTTATTTAAAGTTGTGAAATTCATATGCGAGTATTTGCAATATTTTTATAAAATTATTAGAAAATGACGCTTGCATTACAATCGCAAAAGTTTTAATTAGCAGAGAGAAAAATTTTAACTGAAATATCGAAATTAAATGAAATATTCCCTAGGAAAAAAATACAACGAACTGCGCTAGGAAAATATTTAGTTAGGGCTTCAAGGCGCGCAGCAGCTACACGTATGACAATTAACCATTCCATGTAATTCAGAGCGCCCACGAATTGGCAGCATTAATTCATTCATTAACCAAAGTGATGAGACAAAATTGCTTAGCGCCAAAATTGCCAGTAGTTGGCTGTGCAAATTTGTATTGTCCTTCGTGCTTTGCCAGCGGCAATTCGACAGCAGCAGAAGAGTAAATACTGGGCACAGCTAAGTGCGAGCAGCTTGAGATTTTTCTGTATTAGCAGCTAATTATGTTTAAATTAGCCTAGCACTTGAGCAAAGCTGTGCAGCCCAAACCCCGCCATACCCGCCATCCTTGCCAACAATGCCTTGGTGGCACACTCGCACTCGTTACTCATTTTCCAGCCAAATTCGAACTAATTGCAATGCGAATCGGAATAGAACTGAAATCGCAATGACCGACCGGCGCTTAGCGCTTTGATGGCCTTGCCAGTTAGATTCCATGCGGCACATCGTACAGTTTGTTGAGTGTAGTCAATGACAGTTGGGCAACTAAAAAAAACAAAGAAAAAGAAAAAGGCGAAAGCCAAAAGTCGAACAACGTAGGCTAACACAAATTTCAAACAGGGAAAAATGTCCTACAGATTTGGCGCTACCTCATCCAATTCACTTTGCTTTAGTTGCTCATTGTTATTTGCACTCAGCGACAATCGCTGCCGTAGTGCGGGTAAAAGTGTGTGTGCATTAGGTTAGGCCATCACATCTACACAAGGTCAAATAAATAACGAATGAACCAACAGCGAAATAGCCAAACAATCAGCTAAACCAAAGTAAACTCAACATAAAATTCAACTACCAAAAGGGCGAATAAGCGATCCGCGAAGGCAAAGCTAACGCGCTGACACCATCGCTCTCGCCATCGCCATCAGCAGCAACATAATTCGCATCCGCTGTGCACAGAGGAGAAAAAAAAAATCAAAGCAACAGAAGTGTTAGGGGTCGCCACAGCAGCATGCCACATGTGCAAAGTGCTGTGCACTAGAGGAGGCAGAGAAGAACTCAGCAAATGTGTAGCAAGTGGAAACAGATTGGATTGGCAAGCGAGCGCAAATAGTCAAGGAATCAAAAAAATTAACAGCAAACTGTGAATTGCAAAGGGGCATTGTAATAAATGTGACAGTGTGGCAGAAGGTACGCGATCAAATTGGGCGCCGCCACATGTTCGCATACACAAACGGAGTGTAGTGCACAGAGTACAGCGCCAAAGTGACGGGCATTGGGTGGGTGTGAATGGTAGGGGGATACGGCGAACGTTAGTGGTGCTCGATGCGCAGACACACGGATTAACTGCTACTACTGGCCGCAGGTAGGCAGAAATGTGTAATATACTCGTCTGTGGATGTATACAGAGTGGCTGCTCTAACGTTTGGAATGTAATTTTTTATACTTTGGCTAAAATAAATTTATACATTTTTGTATCAGTTTTTTTGCATTGGAAGGAGTAGTATCTAGAAGCCAATAGAATTAAATAACCTTTAAATATTTCAGAACTTTATTCAAGAAAAAAAATTAATTTGGAAACTAAATTTCTGACTCATCTCCGATGTTATTTTAGGGGGGAGGAGCTTTTTCATGGCAGAAATACATGAAAATATGAGGAGCTTTTTCAGTGCAGAAATACACTCGGAGGTTTGCCATTGCCTGCCGAGGGGCGACCGCTATTAGAAAAAATGTTTTTCTTAATTTTGGTGTTTTCACCGAGATTCGAACCGACGTTCTCTCTGTGAATTCCGAACGGTAGTCGCGCACCAACCCATTCGGCTACGGCGGCCGCCACTGAGTATCTACTTACATTCACCTAAACTTGCGCTTATTCGCATGCACAACAGCAGCTGGATAAAGGCTAAGTCAATTGTTTTGTTCCGACTGCCGCAAAGTTTATTGCATTTTACTCAACCACTTCGTTTTTGTTGACAGTCTATGTACTACTGCGTATGTATGTGTATGAATGTATGTAAGTATGTATGCAAGAGCACCGTCCAACAGCCGTCATCGCCGAAAAGCAGCAATATATTGAAATTTAAGCACAGACTCGCAAACCGTGGCTCCACTTACCGCTGTGCGGAATTACGCAATCGTAATTCTAATTTCGTGTAATATTTCGCATCATTCACACCGCGGCGACAACGGTGCCAAGAACCAAAGTACAGCAAAAGCTGGTGGTTTGCGCAAAAGTAACTACGAAAACGGCTGCTTTGTACTACACTAAGTGCTGTATAACAGGTTTAGCTCTATTGACATTTGCCTGCTGCTCGCCCCTTCGTGTATGCTACAACTATCAACGCAATCGCCATTGATTAAATGTTCACCCTGGCGTATGAATTACTTTTGCTGTGATGATTGCAATCGGTGTGGAACGAAATAAGAATAGACGAGTATGTTGATGTGTAAAAAGAAAACAAGCTATAAAAATAAATGAAAATCGAATAGTGGTATACAAGTTTGCATGGGAATAATATGAAACTAGCATTAAGGAATTTTGGAGTTTTTGTAATTATTCTGATTGGTCATTTATGGTCATTTTTTATAGATATTTTTTAGGAATTTTTTTTATGAAAATATTACGCGATAATTTTGATTTTATGGTATGCTATTATTGACATCGAATAGTATACAAAAACATTTTTTTTCTTTTTTACATATTTTTTTGTACTAGTGTGGCACCAAAGTAAGCGTATTAAAAAAATAGGTGGCTTGTCAACAGGATTTTGGCTTTTCAGGACATCTGAAACGAAAAAGTTAAACTGATTATTACTCTGTAGGCTTGTCATCTGGCAGGTGCTACATATGTTATATTTAGAGATGTATTTATAGAGTTTGGAGGAAAAGAAATCCATTAATTTTGCGTAAAAATTTTTGCGCAAATTGTTCAAAATTGTTTTGTGGTAGGACTAAAATGACAGTTAGCATTGATTATTTCGGTGACTTTGTCGACATTATCGACTTTTTCTTAAACATCAAATATGGCTGAATGGTAATTTAAATAAAAATTTTAGTTGGCTCATTGTTGAAGTGAAACTTCTTAGGCGTCGTTGGACGAGGAGAGAATGGAGAGTAAAATTTCAAAAACGCAACGTTTTGGGCATTTCCGTTCCGCGAGGGAGAAAAAAGATATAACGTAGACGAAAAGGAGAGAGAGAGCTATCTATACCTTATATATATCTTAGATACACTTAGGCTATTTTTCCTTGTGGTTGCTAATTTCTAGTGAGAAATAACACTGACTACTTTTTGGCGCTTGTTCGTTGGTGTAAACTTGCAGGAAATATATTTTTTGTGCCTACTTTTTGGCGATATATTTCCTTGCTGCCTACTTTTTAGCGCTTGTTTGTTTGTGCAAACTTGTAGGAAATATATTTTTTAGCCCACTTTTTGGCGTTATATTTCCGTGGTGCCTACTGCTTGGGGCGTTTTTTGGTCCCTATTCTTTTTTTTTCATCCGACTTGAAGCATTTCTGTTCCAGAGAACTGTTTGGCCGATTTTGTGATTCTGCCTGGTTGAAGTGATGCGTTCTCGGCGACAATTTTGGCGATTGTTTGAAGTTAGCGCTAAAACGTTGTTGGAATTTTTCCACTTTTTGGCAACATTTACCACAGACGCCTTGGATATTCCAACGGTTCTTGCTATGTCTGCATACCTCGGGTTCTTGGCTTTCAAAAGAACTGCAGCTTGTTGCTTTTGTTGTCAAATCCGTTTTGAAATGATATGTATATTTTGTACTTACTGTTGTTATATCTTAGATACATGAATATTCACTATTCAATTCTTTCACTTTTCAGACGATCTCAATTAGTTGTTTATGCCCTTCACACAAGATCGAATTAATTCGCACTGGCACTTGCACACGTAACTTTACGGTTACGTAAATAAGCAAAATTTACGCTTCTGGGGCACTGAAAATCCGCGTGTAACCCACGAAGAGCCATTACACCCGCTCAAAGTCACTGTGTGGTGTGCTGTTTTCGCTGGAGGAGTCATCGGACCTTTTTTCTTCGAAGAGGTCGCGGGCCAAACGGTTACTGTGAATGGTGAGCGCTACACAGCAATGATCAACGAGTTCTTTTTAATGTGAAAAAAATTAAAAGACCAAATAAAAATAACCGACAAGAAGAATCAAAGTTTTTCATTTTTTTTAATTACAGCCAAAAAACATCGCAAGGTTACTTTTGCGCCACATTCCATAGCATCGGGCCCAGTGTAGATCCCTGCGGTACTCCGTGGAACTGGGTCTGGTTTGGTTGCATGTCTTGCTTTGGAAACAGTGTCTGCCTGTCCTCTACCTCCTTTAACCTTGGCCATAACGAGTCTGTAGCCATCACCCTACGGGTTTTCAGTTCACACTCTGGCACAGTTCTTTAAAGCTGGCTGCCTTGCTACTTTTAATGGCTTTCTTTAATTCTATACGCTTCTTTTTATAATTTTTTCGGAGCCTGCCAGCCCATAACTTCTTTGCGAAAGGCGCCTTGCATTTTGCATTCGCTTCTTAAAGTACTGATCTCCTCGTTCCACCAGTATACAGGCTATCTGGGCGCGCTATGCGTTTTCCTGCACATAGCGGCATCGCAGGCTCTGCTAACATATTTTACTAGCGGTCCCGCCTGTAGTTCCACATCATTGGTCCTAGTCGGGTTTTCCTTTTACATGATTTGGAACATTTCTTCGTCCAGCGTTTCCTTCCTCCAGCCCTTATTTTATTTTCTCCGTACGGCTTCTTTTCCATGCGAAAAGTCCACCTTAATGGCAAGGTGGTCACTGCCTGTGTAAAAATCACACACCTGACAGCTTGCTGATCGCACTAGAGCCCTGCTGGTGTAAGTGATGTCGATTATTGATGCACGACCATTCTCTTCGAAAGTGTTTTTTCCCCAGTGTTTGGCAGAAGCGCATCAAGCAGTGAGAATGCCTTAAACAAGGCATCTCCCCTTTTATTGGTGTATCTGCTACGCCATTCCAAGGTCCACGCATTGAAATCACCCGCAATCACGTTTGGTGTGGTACCACGAGCATTTTGTACAAGTTCATCCAGCAGGTTTTCGAACTCTGCTTGCGTCAACTTCGGTGGCGCGTAGCAACTGCAGAAATAAATGCCACATATTTTTGCTCGGGTATAGTAATCACTGTCGGTGTGCGGTTTGTCCACAGGCCCATATAGCAGCTTTGTTTTTCGTGTCCGAGACCCACGATCCGACGTTTAGGTTTTTATGCTGATCGCTGACTAGCACAACATCCCACTTATTTTCGTATGCCCTTTGTTGTAGCAGCTCTTGTGCAGCCTCGAAATGGTTTAGATTGATCTGCTCAATCCTCATTTTTTCATTTTAATATACGCCGCTTGATACAGGGGACATTTTCTGCTTCCAATCTGGAGGCTTGTATCTTCTGTGTGTGTGTGTGTGTGTGTGTGTGTGTGTATTGCATGTAAATAAATTATTTAATTACAAAATTATTTAAATTTCAGACTTTGCGCACAAACATTTGTCCATCACTGTTAATGCCTTGAGCCGTAAATCACAGATGTTGCGTGAAATATATTGATTTACGATAAATTTGATACTTTTGGTAAAAATAAAATGCGTAGGCGCAAGCTGCAGCGTTCGAAGCGCTAATAAAATCAGCAGGAACAGCTGTTTGCGTTATTTCGATAATTTCAATAAATGCCAGGATTCATACATTCATACAAACATACATATGTACGCGTGCACCACACATCCCATATTTATTTATAAGTACATCAGAGTGCGTCTAAAGGTTTCAGCTGCTATGCAAAGCTTTACCATTAAACGCCCACGTTGTTCTGGCTCTTTGAATTTGCATTCAATAATTGTCATTTGTGTTGGCTAAGCCAACAACTGGTGACGGCGAAAATTTGCAAAATTTATATTTATAGCCATTTATGTATGTATGTCGATGTCGCTAAGCATACAAACTGAGCTTTGTTTGTGTAATGCCACACAACAATTGTGTGAAAGATTTATTTTCATGGTGTCAGCGTAATTTATTGCCCTCAAGTCCGATAATTAAGGCAGCCTTTAAGTAATTGAAAATTATTTCCTTTGGGTTGCAGCTCAAGGTTCAAAGTGCGAAAGTGAGACTTACCTGCTTTCAAGTTAAGGGTAACAGCATTGGAAGGGCCCAACAAATATTTTTTATTTATTTATTTTTGTATATCGTTTTTTTCTTTTTGCGTAAGGAAGAGTGATTGAGAAATAATATTTGGGATAATTATTTAGCATATTTTGGAGAATATGAAGTATAAAAATGCTTAGTAAAATATTAGAAATTAACATTTGTGCATGGGTAGACGTGATTTTTCTATGCGCCGCACTTTTTAGTTCTTCTACTCTACAATGAACACACAATTAACCAATTTTGTATTATTTAATGAGCTAGAGATAGAGAAAAAATTTAAAAATCATCAAAATACTTTATGCTGACTTATAAATGGTTATCAAATAGGAGGTGATTTTTCCAATAAGGTTCCTTTGGCTACTGTCAAACTAAATACATAATTTTTTTCAGTATGCATTGGTATTTTATCATGGAAAAATTTACGCCTCAACAATCCTTACGTTTAATCATACAATTTTATTACGAAAATCGACGCTCTGTGAAAAGTGTCCATCGCGCGCTCAGACCAACTTACGGTATTCATAACCGGCCTACCGAAAGCACTATTCTGCAAACCATCGGTAAAATTTACAATAATTTTACATTATTGGATATTACTCGACGGATTTGACTGCGTACAGTCCGAAATGAAGAGAATATTGCGGTTGTAAATGAGAGTTTTGCCGAAGACCTTGAAGAATCGATTCGGCGCCGATCTTAACAACTTGGCCTATCTTATGGATCTACGATTGTACGCAAAGGTAATCCAGTTGCTGGGCTCTTGAAAAACTCGCCGAACATCCGGATTTATCTTCAGCGTTTAGGCCCGTTTTTTGGCTTAATGACTAAATCAATAAGCAAAATTGCCATATCTGAGCTGAAGGGCAACCCGAAACCATTCAAGAATAGCCACTACATCCACTCAAACCAGTCATTTGGTGCATCCTATGGTCTGGAGGGAGGTAACAGTGAATGGCGAACGTTAACGCGCCATGATAAATGACTTTTTGATATCGGAATTTGAAATTCGGAATCTCCACAACATTCGTTTCCAACAAGACGGCACTACTTGTCATGCAGGCCGTGAAACAATGGATTTACTGCGTCGTTACTTCGGTGAGCTTTGTGGATAAACCAGCTTCGATTAAGGCATTGGAATCCAAAATTACTAATTTTTTTCACGAAATACTGATCGAGGTGCTCTAGCGAGTCATTCGAAATTGGTCCTTATGGATAGCCGAATTACTGCGCACTTGCGACCAACATTTAAAAGGGATTATTCTAAAAACATAAATTTCGTTAATGGTTCTATACAAAAATAATAAAGATTTCCCAATTAATTTGAATTTTTCTGTGTTTAATTTCAATTTAAAATGCGATACCCCTAAAGTGATCATCCTTGATGAATTATTTCATTTGGTGTTGGTGTTCTTCCCGCTGATTAAGAATTCTTGCTTCGCTCAGATAATAAATATTTTTGCAAAATATGTGCGGCCGCTCACAAAAAAAACGCATACGCTCTCTTACTCCTTTCGTCGAGATGAGAGAGAGATATCTATAAACATAATAGCAAATAACTCGCCAAATATCTCACAAATTAAAGTAAATAATTACATTCCGCTGGTACAACAACTGCTTACAGCACCTCATACTCAATGGCGAAGTGAAAGAGAGATTAAATACATCTTATAAACTGTTTTTGTTGAAATTATTTACTACTCCTAAGCAAAGTATGCCTTTGCAATGACTGTGATTTGTGTCTTAGAGTTGATACCCAGCTATTGATCGAAAACCCAATAGAACTTCACTCAGCATTAAGAGCCATGCACAAAATTAGTATTGAAGGTGTCACCTCTACTCTCACGGTTAATAAACTCTCTGGTTGTATACTATACATGCATGTGGGTGTAGTAGAAATAAATAAAAATGCAAAAATTAAAACAAAACATCAAACTAACTGTCCTACGTCTGCTGTAACGCGAATGCTGTCTCACCCTCTCCCGCAACTTCTACTATCAATTGCTCTCACTCAGTTATTATTGAGCAAAGAAATATCCGTGCTGCTTTAGCGGCACAGCCAATTGAGCAAAGCTCTGCTGCTGTCTCTCATGCAGCTCAAACGGTCGGTGCTGCTACTGCGAATGCTGATTTAGTCTTGTAAGAAGATCAAAAATCTATGGAATCAACACAAGTGCAGGTAATGTAGGGGGTATTAATTTTTTTTTTTTTTTTTTTTTGTAATTGGCGAGAGTTAAAGTCGTTAAATTCAAAGTAAAAAAATACAGTCGAATTATTTAAAATAACTAACTGAAATATCATCATAATAATTATACCTTGAAATGTTATTTCTAATTTACCTTGAAATGTTATTTCCAAGTTGTGGTCAAATTTTCTAATGAAAAGATTAGAAATTATTGAGGTTATGCTACGTTCGAATCTCGGTGAAAGCAAAATTAATAAAAATATTTTTCTAATAGCGGTCGCCCCTCGGCAGGCAATGGCAAACCTCCGAGTGTATTTCTGCCATGAAAAAGCTCCTCATAAAAATATCTGCCGTTCGGAGTCGGCTTGAAACTGTAGGTCCCTCCATTTGTGGAACAACATCAAGACGCACACCACAAATAGGAGGAGGAGCTCGGAGAAACACCTAACAAAAGTGTACGCGCCAATTATTTATTTTATTTTTTTTTATGCTACGTGCCACTTTAAATATCATATATTTTAACAAAATATGCAAAAAACGGATTGAATGTGTTACAAACATAGGCAAAGCCTTCAAGAGTAGCCAAGATTAGATTTTTTTACTCATAGTTAATCGCTAACAGTTTATGATTTATTGCACAGAGTATGAATACATTTTGCGGACGTGCACGCCAACATAACGAAAGCAGGAATTCGTGAAATTTAAAATATAAATTTTTTTTTTTTAATAAACTACGAAACATGTTAAGTCGCACTCTATCACCTCTGCGTACCATAAATATAAGAAAATCATGACAATCGATGCCCACCTTTTTTGAATTGTAAATTATGTAAAACAAAAATCACTTCAATACATTATTCACATTGGCTTCTGACCTATCCATTTACTATATTACGTCATATTTCATTACTGTATGCCAGATTGTGACACAGCCAATATGCATAAAATTTCATAGCCTCATTCTAGGCAACACTATTAATAATGGATACTTTATATGTGTAAGTATTTATAGCCATTCAGCACGCATTACTCGTAGGTACATGCGCATGTGTGTGTGTGTACGTGTTACCGTATATGTATTCATAAGTTGGAAAATGTCTAAAAATGTGCCAATAAAACGTTCACCAGCCACCAACGAATCTCGGCCAAAAATGTTACATTTCGTTGCTCCTCCTCGATGCCGCGCTCTCAGCATTTCTCTTTCTCTTATCTTGCATGCTTTTGCTAGCCCATCGATAGTTGAATAGCAGCTAAAGAAGTTATTATTTCATATCACGTATTTTATTACCACACTGTATGAAAGCACACAAACACCGGCTATGCAGGGGAAAAAAGTATAAATTCCTGACAACAAACAGATACGAAATGCTTCATGAAAAATACTTCGCTATTTGAAGGAGCTACTTAGAAGGCACTGCATATCTGCTATACGTAGGCACTTGCGCAGATATACTTACATATATATAATATATACATACATATATATAAATATTATGTACATATGTGAGATATAGTATAAATCCTCAGCAGGTCACAATACGTTTATGGAATGCAACGTTTTTGCCAAGAAAAAGAAAAAAAAAACAGGAAAATATGTTCATAGATGTTACAAAAGAGAGTTGATAGGACAGAATATTACTATGAACAAATATTTACCCATCGAACATTTCAAATAAGGTGCCTTGTTGTTGTTTTTTACACTATCTAGCAAGCCTTTCCTAAGTCAATACTGCACTAAATGTTCCCAGAGAGCATCTACCGTTTTGAAATGTTTGTAGTAAAGAGAGTGGGAGGTGTTTAAATGTTCCCAGAGAGTATCTACCGTTTTGAAGTGTTTGGAGTAAAAAGAGTGGGAGGTGTTAGATGAGATCGTTTGAAGGGATCGCTGAAGGGGTAATACTCGAGTGTATGACAGCGGGCTTATTTTAATTAATGGCTTGCGAGTTATATATATTTTTTCTTTTCGCTTAATATATATTACTGTTACAACATATTCTCACTCTCCTCAACTTCCACATTCCCAACCTCCCACACTCACACACCACATTCTCTCATACTTCCACACTTCCCCACTCCACTTTCAACAATTCCAAACTTTCTTCTCACTTAACTTAAGTGAGATAAGATTTTTTATATTTTGAATAAATCAGTCTTGTTCTAACGCTCATTCCATCTATACATTTAACTTGCGCTTCGATGGAAAGCATTTATTAATAGTCTATTAAAAAGATGAAAAACTAGTGGGTGAAGAATTCGCTATTATAGACGATTGTTACGCGAATTAATGAACAGCTGATTTGCTTATTAGATAGTTTTGCCTGTAGAAGATGAACCGCAGGCGACGGGTATTACGCGAAAGACGGGTATTAAGTGATCTGATACTAAACAATAATTATTAATTAAAAAAAGTCTTAAATTGCTGTTCCTCAAATTACTGTCGGTGACAATGACCGCAGTGAAGTACCATAAATGACAGCGATGACCTTCAGCTTCAAATTTTACAACAAGCTTTGTGTATTTAATAAAATATAGTGAATAATATGGCATGTAAACTCTTACCATTGCAAATGATTCAATAGTGGCGACAGCGTTCATCGCAGTACTACCCACAATATGGCGCACAGCAGAAAAGTGTCTACAAGTTGAAGAGATTCCTCCTAATGAAGCCATTGTGCCTTTCGTTTCGCTGCAAGAATTAGCAGGTGAGTTAATGGGTAGCATGGAAAGTTTTAGTTAAAAATACATCTGTATTTCTTCGTCAATTGTTTATTTTTATATGGATATCCACCGCGCCAAACTTGCAAGCCAATGCCGTTGTATATCTGGGCACTTCTTGTTGCCCTCTGCAAATCATTTGCGCGTTCTCCCCGTTATGAATGCCTGCTCATCGCTCTCCGTACAAATTAGACGTTTCTTTCTGCTTGCCATCTGAAGTTGGGGAAAAAAATGAATTTCTAAACTTCAAAATAAAACTGAAATGCTATAAAATATTTACTCCTGTTATGCTCATCATATTATTCTAGAATTTTAATTGCTTTCAGTTTCTCTTGTTCTTCTCTTTTGAAAAATGTTTCATTACTTTCCAATCACAATAGATATTAACTCTCATTTTGTATAAAAGTTGCCATCGAAAATTCTCCTAATCCGCCTAAACTATGAGTGGAGTTAAGTCCAGTTGCCAATTCTTGAAATAATTCCGAATTAAATCGCTTCTCCCGATTAACGACATCGTCTGTCTAGGCAATTACCTCACATGTAGGTCGCGTCAGAACGATAGCATCTCAACACTCCAACAAATTTTGATCAGTTTTCATTTAATTTTTTTTGACGTGATTACGTCTTATAATTCGATTTAGCCGGCTGCACGCACGAAAAAATGTGTCGTTATCTTCCTCAATCGTCGTTACCTTGCTTGAACTGCAAGCGAAAGCGCGGAACGTACGACAAAGAGCATAATTGGCCCCCGCGTTCGGCAACGTTCGCAACTCTCTCCTACTTGTGTGAGCATATATAGGGGTTTTCAGTAAGAGCGCTTCAACTTTTGAACTTTTTTGAATAAAACACAAACGGTTTGACTTTTTTAACTATTTTTTTTTTATTATCGAGTTTGAACATATACATTTAAGTATGAAATTCGATTTCTTTTGCATGACCACCGCGTACACGTTTTACGAAGTCCAATCGTTGAACTCAATTTTCGACCACTCTTTTGCATAAATCGGCCGAAATTCCAGCAATTTCGCGTTCAATATTGGCTCTGAGCTCACAAATCGTCGCCGGCTTGTTACTGTAGACCAATGACTTCACATAACCCCAAAACGGAACGGCTTGTTAAATGGACCGTAAAATGGCCGTAATGCTCTTAAAGTAGCAGCAACAGAACGATTATTTTCATAAAAAATTTGCACGATTTGCAATCGTTGCTCAAGTGTGTAGCGTTCCATGATGAAATGTATACTAATGAAGTTTACAAATGACAAGCGAAAAATAAAAAATATTGCGTCGTTCGCCCTCCCTATCGGAAAAAAGTTGAAGCGCACCTATTAAAAAACCCTATATATGTATGTATATGTATGTATATGCGCATTTGTATATAAATTCACATATTTGTACTTGCATATGCCGTCTTCCTGTGTGCATGGTAATGAACCATTTCTCTGTTGAGAATAGGACGATGATAGGAAAAGTAGGAAATGAAAGCGAGTGTTTCGAGTGTAATGTGTCTTGAAAAAGTCAAATCGATGATGGTGCCTCTTAGTGTTGATGACTTATTAATGTCTGATGCACAATGGAAATTGAAGATATCTTTCATGAATTTGATAAATGTTTCGTAATTTTCACGTTTGTTTAAATGTAACTTGACCTATTCCATTGCAATTCCATTTACCTCCTCCTCTATATCCATAAAAAATATCTATCAAACAAATAAAATTAAAATTTTGTTTTGAAAATTGCAGCCATTACATCAGTATTTTCTTATGACGTTGTCACGATAAACTATCGTCAGTAAACTGACTTTACAGACAACCTCTTTTTTTAAGTATAAATGTATATTGTTTAACAAATACCATATAAATCCTAAATTTGGACATAAACAAAAATTAGAAAAATTTTGTGAACCGCTCATCAAAATTTCGTGATTTTAAAATAAAACTTTTGCAAGAAAAAATGTCCTGCATACATTATATGGATAAAATGCGCAACACCATCAAGGAAAGAAATTATTAAAAATCAACAAGAGTGCGGAGCCATTTTAAATTTACAGCTTAGTACTAAAATTAGTTACCTAAAAACTGTGAAATTTTCATTGAAAATTGCTGAATGCTCAAAAATTTCGTAAGATTTTTTAAACTTTAACTTATATAATTTATTTATAGAATTTAATATAAAGGGGTTTCCAATAACACGTGTTATTTTGAATACTCCGCTATTTCGATAGATGTCAACTAAGCCATCAACAACAATGAACCGATCAACGCTTAAACAACGCATTGAAGTTACTAAAATTTGCTATAACAATGGTGAAAATTTGGCCGAGACGGTTCGTAAAACTCGAACATTTTTGAGTCATCGTGAAGCACCTTGTCGGACCGCAATACAGAAATTGGTGAAAAAATTCAAGTTGTTGGGACAAATTAGTGATGTGAAGAATAAAACCCGTGCACGTTGCTCAAGAACAGCCGAAAATGTTGCTGTTGTAGCCGAAAGTATTGAAGAAAAACCAGGGATGTCCATTCCTTATCGTTCTTTGGAATTAGGCATTCCACAAACGTCATTACATTTTGCAAAAAGATTTATGTCTTAAGGCTTATGAAGTTCAGTGAACACAAGAACTCAAGCCGGCCGATCATCAACAACGTCGTGTCTTTGCTGTTTGGGTCGTTGAAATGCATGAAAATGATCCGGAATTCCATCGAAAAATCATCTTGAGTGATGAGGCCCATGATGAGGCCCATTTCCACCTCGGTATCTTCATAAACCCTTTATTTCTATGAAAAATTAATTTAAAAATCGCGTTCGCCGTAGCCATATGTGACATATGTTAGTGCGTGACCACCTTTCGGTAGGGCGTAGAAAGAAAGCTGTCGCTGTTTAGAGCGCAGTAACTCACGTCACCTGCAAAGTGCGCGTTTGGCAATTTTCTCACTTCGCCGGATTGCCATTTTTTTCACATAGAATTTGAGAGCGATTGATATAAATATTATTTTTTCTTTAATTTCTATTGGAACAAAGATCATTAAAGTTATTAAATAATGCAGAATTCTATTGAATAGTGTTTGAAATTACGTATTAGAGAAAATTTGATTACCTAATCAACGAAATATTACTTGAGATGAGGCTGCGATAAGTTTGTCCGAGATGATTTCTTTTTGATCTAAACCAAGAAAACTATAGCAGCTTTTAGCTCCAATTAATTTCATACCATGGAGCATTATTAAGCGCTACTAGCAACGCCCGTGGGATTAATAGGTATATGGGATAGAATGTCTCTGAGACATCACTCATCTGTCGATTCTGTGAAATGGAAACTGGAAACTCAGAACGCATTTTTTGTCCTGCACGAGGCAGAAAAAAGCTACAACACCTCGGTGATATACGCCGAGCACTCATATAAATTCTAGAACAATAAATCCCAGAATATGCTAAACTTTTTAAAAAGCCTTAAAATATAGGGTGCCTCAGCAGGCACAATAGATTTCTTTGGTCGCTTTAATGGGATGGAAAGGTGGTGTGTGGCGGGAGACTGCAGAATCATCAAACTTATAAGAGCTGAATACAATCATAAAAGAAGTCACTATCACACGTGGAAATTGCGAATCAGAACTGACGGTTCAGCTGTTATCATCTCAGGTAGGTGTCCTCAAACGATGAGCGAAATACTCACAAGGACGATCCGAGAAATCTTGAAGTGGACGGAATTGGTCGGACTGGAAGTTAATACAAATAAGACGGACTTAGTACAAGAAAGTAGAATCATATTGGTAGTAAGAAACTCAACCGAAATATATACACTAAGTCCGAGGATGACTGGACAATTCTCATAAAGATCTTTTGGTCACAGTAACATACGAGACATAAACGGAAAGTCAGACTACCTTATTCCAGAAGTAAACTTCGGCAAGAAGCCTGGTTTTTTAATATAAATAGAATGGAATGGCTACAATGCATACAATTTCTTTACAGATGGATTCAAAATGTTAGAAGGAGTAGGAGCAGTTGCCTTCTGCCCGCAGTTTGATTTCCAAAAGACTTTAAGGCTTCCTAGTCACAAGTCACAATGAATTGGGTACCAGTTCACAAGGGAATAAAGGGAAATGAGAGAGTTGACGAGCTTGCTAAGGCAGGCACCCGTTTGCCTAGGATGAGTTCGTCGAACATATAACACCCACTCTCTGTTTCGAAAGCGGATCTAGACGAGGAACTAACTATGGAAGCTCTGTCTGTATGGGTAATATCGACTCTCACAAGATCTCCAAAATAATGCTTCGAACTTGCAACATGAAAACAACCAGATTTACTCAATCACTCCCAAGAAAGGAATGTAAAATATTGATTAGAGTAGGTGAATTGGTTTAAATGCCTGTCTCGCACTCCTCAAGTAGCACTAAAGTAAACGACGCTTAGTTAGAGTTAGGTTAGAGTACTGGCGGGACATTGTCTCACTCCATTTCACACAGCTAAACTGAGATTGCTCCATAACGACGCATGTCACTTATGCGAGGAAGTACGTTAGAACATCTCCTTTGTCACTGTCCTGCTTTAAGCACAACTCGTTAAAACTGCCTGCGATCAGTATACTTTTCGTCGCTGAAGGATATTGCTGACAAAAGTTTAAAGTGTTTATTAAAACTCGCCAAAACATGTATCAGGAATTAGGTTTTCTGTGATCTATGTGAGAACTATTCAGATCAGTCAGATGTACCAAAACTAACTTAAGTCGAGGCCTGATATCAAGCGACCTCCAGACGTTCTGATGTGTCATTGACCGCAACGGCAGAAGGCAGAGTGTAGTCTATTACGGCTACTTATACTCGTACAGTAGAAGTAGCAGGGATGAAAATGAACAGGAGACTATCGGGTGTCTTCAAAATGGAAGTGGAAATTATTGAAGAAGCGAGTTTTAGGAGCATTCGGGCACAACTCGCTGACCAAAAATATCACACACAGCATTTTTAGTTACATTAGTTGCGTATATTGGTGCCTACACAGCTATACGGAGGCTATGGTCTCAAAATGATACTTAGTGACAGCGTGAGCGCCAAGTTCATCCCCGCCACCCCGCCACTTCAACCAACCTAGCCTAACAAGTATTTCTAAAAAAGCAATTATAAATAATTTTTTATTATTATTATTTTTCTTGTTTATTTTTAGGGGCCAGCTTGATTGAATTTCTAAGCAAAAAAAGTTCAAGACCATTCACTTATTTTCTAAAGTCCACAAATTTGTATCTTAATTCCGTTTGTCTGCTGGGTTGTAGCCATGACCATCTAATCATAAGTGTGTATGTTTTATTGAGTAGATAATGGCGTATCTACATGCGAGTAGCCTAAGTGCAACTCAATTGATTTTTTGCCTATAAAAAAATGTCTATGACCATTTAACGTTTATTTATGCGCATATCGGGGCAGCAGCAGAGCATCGGAAGAGCAAAGTTATTAGGAGCTAAGTGATGATTCTGAGAAAATCTTACGCTAAGAAAAAGTAAACATAAGTACACAAGTGTAGTACCTATAGTATTTAGGTGTGTAGGTATGTAAACATTTTGATTTGTTGCTCCAATACGGATTATGGCACTGAAAGTGAATTAAAATCACGCGTGACATTGGGAAAAATACTTTTTTCACTTTGGCATAGCAAAATGAAATATTCAGTGGGAAATTAGGAAAATTACTGTACACAAAAATATGTTTGCTTTGGAAAAATGCAGTAAATGAGTGTAGCCTACATATGCAAACACGTATATTAGGGGGGTTCTTAAATAATATTTTTTCCTATCTATAGTATAAAATAAAGCCATACATTCAAATTTCAAAGATTTCAAGCAAGGAGCGAACAAAGGTTACAGTATAAAAAAATTCTGATTTGTTATCAGAAATTCAAATAAGAATGCCTTACCAAAAAAGTTGCCGCTTTTCCACTACGATTACAAAACACAAAATATATTAAGTATATTTTTCAAAACTACTTTTATTTATAAAAACCCCAATTTTTGGAGGTATCTTCAACTATATTTTGCAGCTCACATAAAAAATAATATTTTTCCGAAATATTTTGGCGAAGGTCTTAAAATATTGTATAATAAATATGATAATTCCGATGAAAAACAGTGAATGAAAATATATCATATCCTTCCCTCGGGCATGCATGAGAACTATCGGTATCGTTAACTATGGGCCGACAGCTGAGACTGGCAAACTGTGTTGACATTTCTGTTCAGTAAGGCTTGGTAAGTCATTATGAACCGTTGAACGTCAGAACAACACTTCCAAATAGTGGAAATTTATTTAAAAAAAAATTGTAATAATAATAATAAGTTCGCAAAGAGTTCAAAGAGCACTGCGACAGCATCGGTCCCTCCTTCTATCGAAATGAGAACGGAGCTGCCGTTACGGTGAATGGCGAGCGCTATCGAGCCATGCTGACTGTATTTTTGTTTCGAAAAATCGATCAGCTAAACGTCGACGTAATTTGGTTTCAAAAAGGCAATGCAACTTGCCATACAGCGCACTTAGCAATCGATTTATTACAATATTCGAGCCACCATTAACGTGATACTGTCAAATTTATTGGAAAAATCAGTTAAAACAGCGGACTAAGTTGGACATTTTGAAATTTTTTCGTTTAATTTATTGAAGTTAGAAAGAATTTATTAAAGTCGTAAAATTTTGTGATTCACATCACAAGCTACTTTTAACTTAAACTTCATCAAAAACCCCCCAAAAATTGCAGTCGGCGGACATAAATAAAGCCAGGATTAGGTGGATAGGGTGAATAGCAGCCAACAGAGACGAACCCAACAGTTGCGAGTGAAGCCAATGCCGATAATTGAAGAAATTTTAAAAAAAGTTAAATTTTGATCAGATTTTCAATATATCAGAAATTTATCATCAGTTTTACACGAAAACGTAGTACTTACTTTAACAAAAGCCTTACAAAGTTTCGAGTTTTTTTTTTTTTTTGAAATTCAAAAAAATATTGAATTTTTCTTAAAATTTTCGAACATATGAAGTACTTTAATAGATTTTGTATCCAAACATGGTATTTAGTTGAATAAAAGTCGTTTAAATTTAAGTTTCGAACTTTTTTCGAAATTAAAAAAAAATCATGAAATTTTCGAACATCAAAAGTTCTTTATCCGATTTTGTATCTAAACATAATATTTAGTTTAATAAAAGTCGTATAAATTTAAGTTTCGAACTTTTTTCGAAATTCAAAAAAATTATGAAATTTTCATTAGATTTTCGAAACACAAAATTTGTTCTCTAGATTTTGTATGAAAACATAGTATTTAGTTTAATAAAAGGCATATAAGCTGAAGTTTCGAACATTTTTCGAAATTAAAAAAAAATGAATTTTTCATAAAATTTTGGAGCATTAGAAGTTTTTTATCAGATTTTCTATCCAAACATACTATTTAGTTTAATGAAAATCGAATAAATTTAAGGTTTGACCTTTTTTTCGAAATTCAAAAAAAATCATGAAATTTTCGAACATCAGAAGTTCTTTATCCGATTTTGTATCTAAACATAATATTTAGTTTAATAAAAGCCATATAAGCTGAAGTTTTCAACTTTTTTCGAAATTAAGAAAAAATTGAATTTTTCATAAAATTTTGGAGCGTTAGAAGTTTTTTATCAGATCTTCTATGCAAACACACTACTTAGTTTTATGAAAATCGCATAAATTTAAGTTTCCAACTTTTATCGAAATTCAAAAAAAATCATGAAATTTTCGTCAGATTTTCGAAACACCAAAAATTTTTCACCAGATTTTGTATGAAAACATATTATTTAGTTTAATAAAAGCCATATAAACTGAAGTTTCGAACATTTTTCGATATTAAGAAAAAATTGAATTTTTCATAAAATTTTGGAGCGTTAGAAGTTTTTTATCAGATCTTCTATGCAAACATACTATTTAGTTTTATGAAAATCGCATAAATTTAAGTTTCGAACTTTTTTCGAAATTCAAAAAAATCATGAAATTTTCGTCAGATTTTCGAAACACCAAAAATTGTTCACCAGATTTTGTATGAGCACATAGTATTTAGTTTAATAAAAGCCATATGAGCTGAAGTTCCGAACTTTTTTCGAAATTCAAAAAAAATCAGACAATTTTTATCAGATTTTCGAAACACCAAATATGGTTCACCAAATTTTATATGAAAACATAGTATTTAGTTAAATAAAAGCCATATAAGCTGAAGTTTCGAACTTTTTTCGAAATTCAAAAAGATCGTACGATTTTCAAAAAATTTCGAACTTTTTAATCAAAGTTTGAATTTTTTTCTGGTATGCAATTTTGTAACGCAAGTGTTAAATTCCTTACAAATCTCGTCATTTTTTTTTTTATTTTTTTTTTCTGCTCACGCAGTTGCGCATTTAATTAGTCAAAATACGAAATTTTGTTAAAAATATGATGAATTTTTTCTATGTATTATAAAGTTTGAAACCCCAACATATGTTGGTTTTGTTTTAGTATATTTTATATATTACAATACCAAATTAAGTAAAAAAAAATTACATAAAAAAAATTCCGATTATGGCAAAAAAAAATCACTAAGCCAATATTTTTTTGACTCACTGTACACATGCATTTGCTCATAAATGTTATGCCCATGTAATTGAATTTGTGTTTAAGTTCCACATTGACTGTATTTGCCTTTAAATTTGCTGTATGTGCAGTTAACCGAAATATATTTATAAGCCAAAAGCCAAATATTTATTTATTTAAAATTGTAGCCGCAATGAAGTGCCAAGTAGTAATCATAACTCAAAACAACTCCGTAGAGCAACCCGAAAAAGTAAAGCAGAAACAAAGCTGAAAAAAGCCCGCACGAAAACAAGGAATAAATAATAGCAAAAGGAAACGACCGCAATTGCTGTCCTTACTGAATTACTGCGGTTGCGGCGCATTCTCCTGCTGCCATTACTGCCGCCCACCATTGAGCCTAGCTACATACTTATAAAGAACACTGTATGCGGCATGCTAGTAGATGGGTGCGATGGGTTCTGGTTTGTTGGCTGTTTCTTTAAAAACGCCGAGAATGTTGATGGTTATGGTTATGGCGCTCGTGGTGTATTCATATCCAGCCATAGAATGTTGATTATTACCCTTACTTGTATTACCATTTTCCTGTTTTCTTGCTGTTGTTGTTAAACGTTTATACGTTTTTATTTTAATGTTTTTGGTTGCCATTTCTGTTGCTATTGCAACTACCCGACTACCGCAATTGTTGTGGCCATAAACCATGCCACCTAATGACTTCCGACATAAACTATTTTTACTTTGCAACACAGCCATTATAGTAGCAACTGAGTGTTGCAGCAGTACAAGGCAAAAACAAACAAAAAAAAAAAAGCAACAAAAAAAAAAGCAACAAAACTAAAACAGAAACAACAGCAAGAAAGAAACCAAAGTTTAATTTTTTTAAAGGATATCCAAGTATATAAACCATGAAGGCAGCCAGACGCTCGTGTCGGAAAGCCAAACAAAAAATACAAATGCATGCATGTATGCGTCGATTAAGAAGTAGATAGACCGTGGATACATAAATTATAGTGGCATAAAAAGTAACAAACATAAAATCGTAAGTGCGCAAAGCAGCAGATCACTGGCGCAATAATAATTTTGGCGAATGGAGAAAAAAGGCAAAGGCGCAAAAAAAAAAAATTGATATATTTAATTCATAGCTCATTTTTTTATGCTACCAAAACAGATAAAAAACGGGGAAAAATTATTAACTAAAAATAAATAAAAACGTATTAAAGCAAATATGCAACAAGGGAGCCACACAAATAAAGAAAACGGGCTTGTGGGTCAAACTGATGTGATGGAGCACAAATAAAGAAGAGAGATGTGAAATTCCAAGTAATTTTCCAAATACAACAGGTTTTGCAACACGAAAGGTTGGGTTAGGTTAAACTGGCAGAAAGCGAAAGGCAGGCTATCTACACGAAAATCGTCGCGCAACTGAAAAAGATTTAGTAGAATCCCCAGGCTTCTCAATGGGCAGTGCAAGCAATATTTTGACCGAAGTATTGGATTTCCATTATTTTAGCAGCTTTGGTACTCTAGCGTAAGGGCACTAGCCTGCCATTCCAGAGGTTGTGGATTCGAAACCCACGTAAAGCACGGTGCTCGCCCATTTCCAAGTTTACCTACTTTCCCTGTTGCTAAAAAACAAACAAAAAAATTCTTCAATTCCATTCCTCAACCCCGAAAACTTATCCTACCCATTTTTACTCCCGCCCAATAGTCTGCGCATTATTTGTGGCTGCTAAAACAAGCAAAAACAATAAACACAACAAAAAACACACAGTTATACATTGCATCAGTGGCACCAGCAAGAGGAAGCGGGCGACCGCGGTAATAGCGCAGAGACACGAAATTTAGCGAAGTCTTGAACTATCGGATCACACAGATCTGTTCTGCCAGAAAAATGTGAAACACAGATGGCGCTCCAAGCAGTAAGAAGGCGTTGTTCCTAAGCAACGACAGGTAGCGTCAGACTAATCACCTACCTTGTCAGAAATCAAAAACAGATTAACGAAACCAACGCAAGATTGAGTCATGTCGGGGCCCTATGCTGCTGAGAAGAGTGAACAAGGAAAAAAAAAAAAAGGATTTCAATAAGATGTGTGCGCATTGGGTGCCGCATTCGATAACAATAGTACAAGAACATATTCAGTAACATTGCAAGCGTTTCCGAAAGGATGAATTGGATTCTGTGCATCAATTCATCATTACGAATAAGAATTGGGTATATCACCCTGATCCTAACACAAAATAAGAGGCTAAAGAGTGGAGTATACCCAGTTATTCGGCCCCGAAACGAGTTCGTGCCCAGAAATCGGCCAAGAAGTTGGTGGCATTAGTTTTTTGGTATGCGGAAGGAATTTTGTTCGTGGCTTACTTGCAAACTGGTAAAATAATAAATTCTGAATATAATTGAAATCTCCTAGACCAGCTGAGGGAAGAAAGTTTGGAAAAGAAAAAAAATCTTTTTCATCAGGGTAAAGCACCGTGTCGCAGGAGCATTTTGACAATGGCTAAAATCCATGAATTATGTTAGAATGGTTGGAGCAATCACCATATTCTCCAGATTTGGCACCTAGCGACTTCTATCTGTTTCCGGACCAAAAAAAAAATGCACGAGTGGTAAGAGCTTTTCATCAAAGGCTGAGTTCATAACAGCTGTGGAAGCGTATTATGCAGCCCTTCAGATTCTCAGAGATGGAATTCCTGAAATGGAATCTCGCTGAAACAAATTAATTGGTGTTCAGGGAGGCTATACTGAGTGATGAAGTGTATTTCAGACCATAAAATTGTGTTTTTCTTATCGAACTGCAAAACTTATTGTACACCCTAGTATGGCTGGATAGAGCAAGATAGTGAAACAGGAAGTGCGAGATCGTCTCTTCTTCTTCCTTATTCAGACTTAGCTGGAGCAGAACTCACGTGTTTGCATGGCCATCTTCTGAGCGTGCCTGCCTATTAGACAGTGTCGCGTTATAATGAAAATCAATGTACTAATTAAAACTAAGCTTATTTCGGCCTAGCAGAGAGTCTGTGCAATGTAGGTTGGTCTCAATCGTCGGGGCGATTCTGCAGATGTTTCATTACGTAAAATAAGCAGCTTATCTATATTTCAAATAGTAATCCATATATGATAAATAATATTGTAAAATATTTTAATTTGAAATATTGATTTCATTTTAAATTATTTTACAGTTATAATTAATAATTATTCACCATCAGCGCGCAAGAGTGAGAGTATTTCGTTGCACTTTTGGCTGCCAATTAATTACAAGCCTAGCTGGCGTTAGTGGTGAGTACTCAGCATTAAGCCGAGTATTCTAATCAACTTCATGTAGCAGTAAGTGGTCCTTACATGGGCGTTACATGTCTGAAAGGGTATGACTAAGTCATTTTCCTGTGAATCTATCAGTCAACTTGGTGTCGAGTCTCACTAGTTTATCGTCCCTGCAGTGCCGCTCAATGTTACAATAGCCACGTCCCCATGTGATCTTTCAATGAAATGACTCAGCCATCTCGTTAAGAGATGTTCAGCAGTTCATGGCTATCTTGGAGGCTGTCGAATGTTTAGTGAGTGATTTTATCGCCAACTAGCCATCAGTTGTTGCAACAAAGGGATAAAAGAAAATAGCTCGATGCTTTTCAATCAATATAAATTTTCACATAAGGATTTTACTCGTTTGCTGGATGGAAGTCATAGAGCTTGTCTAATAGAAGCGTGACCGCCATATCTTAGAAACTGATTGAACAATACGATTCTAACAAATTGCATTGCGGTATTCGCAATATTGAATTTGAAAAGGTCGAGCCAAGGAGCACCAGGAGATTTGGTGGCTCCTAAATCACTCAGGCTAAAGAGCCCATTGTATTTAAAGCTCTGCTGCATATCGAGCCGAAAGTGGCATTATCAAAAGCCCCCTCAATGTCCACGAACACGCCCATTGTGTATTCGTCAGCTTCCAGCCCGGCTTCAATCTTGCTAACAAGATCGTGTAAAGCTGATTCACATGATTTTCCACTCTGGTAAGAGTGTTGATTTCTACTAAGTGGACTTCTCGGCAATACCGCCACTCGAATATGTTTCTCCACCACTCGTTCCAGACTTTTCAACATGAACGATGTCAAACTGATTGGTCTAAAACTTGTTGCTAGGAAATAGTCATCTTTTCCTGATTTCGGAATAAATACTACTCTTATACGCCGCCATTGAGATGGTATATAACCAAATGCAAGACAGGCTGTGAAGATCCTTTTCAGGGCCTCAATCAGCCTGTCTCCTCCTTTTTTAAGCATTGCTGGATATATTCCGTCAGGTCCAGGGGACTTAAAGTTCTCAAAGGAAGACAAGGAAAACCTTATCGATTACCTTGTCACTATCCGACTAGCAATATACCAGCTGTACCTAGAGGTTCCACCGTTGCTACCGTTATTGTTCATGCCACTCTCTACTTCAGAGAGAGTTCTGCTACCCGGAAAATGGGTTTCGAGTAGAGCATTAAACGTTTCCGATTTGGAAATGGTGTATGAACCATCAGGTTTTCGAATGGAATCCAGCCTTACTGAGCGGTCTAAATGAAGGACCTTACAAAGTATCGCTGTTTCCCTCATTTCTTCGACGTTACTGCAGAAATTTTCATAGGATTCAAGTTTGGCTTTCCGTACTTTTTTCTTATATTCTCTCTGTGTAAGTCGATGATTAGCCTAGTCCTCTTCTGTTTTGGTCTTCAAGGCATTATTAAGAAGTTTCGACAGGAGCTTCGACAGTTCAGGGTTCCACCAAGCAACCGCTTTCCCCTGTCTGCTTTACCTGAGTGGGCACAGTTCCTCAAAGCAATTGATTAAAGTACCTTCTAATTTCTTAGTAGCATATTCAATCATTTCTGCTGATTTGAGTTTTTTCAGGTTTGGTAATCGCTCTGTTACAAGCTCACCATACCTGTCCCAGTCCACATTTCGAGGATTCCTACCGGAAGGTATTGATATTGTGTCAATTCCCAGTCGGAATTCGATAAGACGATGATCATGTTAAATCAATCACCTCTTGTCTCCTTCTGGTCACAAAAGTTGGTTTGTTACCAGTGTTTTGAATGACCAAATCGGATGACAGGATAAAATCCAGTAACTTGAGACCTCTGGGGTTGCATTTGCTGCTTCCCCACACAATGTTCTGTGAATTTGCATCACAGCCCACTATTAGCCCCAGATTATTGGATTCTGCATACTTGACCACTTCTCTTAGCTCCCTTGAGGGAGGTGGCTGTAAAGAGTCGTAGGGTAGGTAGGCCGAAGCTATGATAGCTTCGACACTGTACCTCACTTTATTTTTGCAGCAACGATATCTCCGGAGCATAGCTCTTTTAACATCGTGTGTTCGATCAACCTCGGCATGATAATATATGCTCGCGGTCTCACATTCCCTTCACAATGAAGTATTTGTCCCCACGACATAGCACTTAGACCACAGATACGCTTGTGACATACCCATGGTTCTTGTATTAGTATTATGTATCCGCAATATTAGTTTGCGGAAAAATAAATACACTATTTTCTCGGTAGATAGCTGTAGATGGTAGATATGGACTACACATCAGGAATTATCGATCAAACAATTTAAAGTTCACGCTAGTTGTCAAGGTGACACTTCATGCTAAAAAATTCTTTTGCTGTTTTTTGTTGGTTTCATTCAGTTGTGAGTTACAGGGTGTTAATAATGGAAGGCAATAAAGAGAAAATTCGTTTCATTTTATATTTTTTATTTGCTAAAGACAAAAATGCAAGCCAAGTCGAGGAAAATGTGAAAGTTTTTCATGGTTAGATAGATTATTTGTGAGGTTTGCATTTCGAACTCATGATTTTTTGTGTTCTACGGTGCCGTTACTCTAACAGCTAATTACATGCAATTTTGGTTTCGTCGATTCCGTTAAGGCATTTTTCATGTTAAATTTTCTGTCGATCATATCGAAAAAGTATATAAAATCACGGAAATAATCAAAGTTGACCGGCATTGTAGTAGTCGTAGCGTTGCCCAGGAGTTAAAGATCGTCCATAAAACAGTTCTAAGCCATTTGCAAGAAATTTTACGCAAAAATAATGGATTTCCTTTTCCCCAAACTCATATAATAAAAATTCAACATGCGGGACTATAGTCTTTGCTGTCAGTTTGCCTTGGTGCTGTGATTTGATTATTTCTGGTTATATTTCATGCAAATAAATATCTAAATATGTAAAAATATTAAATACCTAAATAAATAAGTAAATGTGCAGTTTTGAATAAAGCAACTTTTTTAAAATTCCTCTAGAAAATTATTCAGGCTAAAAACGAGCAATAAATATTTATTGAACCAAACTCCAAAAAAAATTTGACAGAATTTATTGGTATTGACCGTAAAATATGTACAAAAGACAAGCAGTCTCAACTGGGCGAACTCAATAGCCTCGACTGGCGCACAGGAAGTCTGGCTCGCCTAAAGCCAAAAGCATAGAACTTCAATAAACTGGCGGCAGCGGCAGTTTCGCATAGTTTTCAAACAGATAAAAATTTACGTGCATGAGCGCAAACAAACATTCATACAAATGTATAAAGGAATGCAGAAAAGTAGATAAATGTTAAGGTTTCCATATAAATACAAGAAATATAAGAAAAATAAGCGAATGTGAAATATATTTATATGCACAGTATCTGTCCAGTAATTTATGAATGATAAGAAAATATTACGTATTTACTGAAGAAACTTAAAATTGACTGAAATTCAACGAAATTTCTAACTTTTTACCTTGAATTTTTAGAAAAATCATTGAATTTCGTATAGTAAAATGCAAGTTTCAAGTAGATCAAAAATCACACTGATTTTTGAAAAATTTATTCGGACGCGGCCTTATGCATTTTCACCATTTAACGCCTACTATACATTTTTTGTCGTATGTCGATAAAAACACAAAACACCGTCAACAGAAAAAATTGTCAAATATCCACGCGATTTTTGAGCCAGTTGAAATTGCACTTTATTCTACCAAATTCAATGATTTTTTTCTAAAAATTCTAAGTAAAACTTTGAAATTTGGATGAAAATTTGACCAGTTTTTTCAAACTTTATACAAAGTTCGAAACTTTTCTTTATGAACTATGGTTTTATAAAAAAATAATTGAAATTACAACATAAATTTGTAAGTAGGTGGAATTGTTAAAGTATCACACTGGCACTCCCCAAGTAGCACTAAAGCGCCGTTTTGATACCATTTTCAGAACTCCAACAGGCAGAAATCTACAGCCGGCCAGAGCTGTTGATATAATGGAGAATATTGATCGGATTCGCACTACCCCAGGCTGTCATAAAAAGGAACCCGTGACTTTAATCATCTAGCTGCCAAACCTGGACATTTACAGAAAAAGTACTCAGCAGTCTCTGTTTCTCAGTTCCTCTGAAATATCCCCCAGCTTCTGCAAAGGGGGTTAAATGGTAGACCTAGCTTTTCCGCGTGTGTGCGGCACAGGCAGAAATGGAACCCCATATTTTTTGCGCTTTCCTGAGAAATAATTTGTTCAATTCTCCTTTAACATCAGTAAGGGAGATGTCGATGACCGGGTAGGTGGTCTCTGAGGCAAATTCAGACTCCTTCCTGGCATTCTAATCAGGAATTTTATTTCCCTCTATGTTCCTATGTTCTGGAGCCCAAATTAGAGAAGTGTTACCTGCACACCCAAGATATTTGATCTCGTCCTCACATGAGTTGACTAGTTTGGATCTGCACCATGGCGTTGTCAGAGTTTTAGTCGCGAGTTGACTATCGAACAAACTGTTAGTGTCTGCCTCGCTCGTCTGCCAGCATTTAGCATGCCTGCGAGATCGCAAAGACTTCTGTTTGAAAAACACTAGTAGCATTCGGCAATTTAAAGAAATCGATAAATTGGCTGATCTAGAGAACACTGAATACAAATCTAGCAACTTCGGTGTAGATTTTCTCCTCGTTGCAATCCTGCCTTCTTGGAAGGAATGCCTTGGCACGACCCTCAAACTCCAATTTGCGGATAGAGAGATCTGTCTGAAGTTAAGAGAAATACGGCGTTAACTGCCCAAAAGTTCTACCATGACCTTCAGAGATTGCCTCCAGAGGCCAAACTCTTTTTACGTCATTGCAGCTTTCAATGGAGTTTCGAGTCAAGTATCCCTCCAAGATACTTAACTTCCGATGAAAGCGAGTGAACGTGGTTGTTTAATTTGGGAAGTTTAAAGTGTGGAGTCTCATATTTTTTGGTAAATAGCACCAGCTCCGTTTTGTCAAAGTTGATTCTAAAGGCGCAAGAGGCTGCCCAGCGACTGAGTGGCATTTATAAAATCTTCATGATCTAACGGTTCCGATATCATTAGAGTCATATATATAAAGGCCGCCAAAGTGAATTGTTTTTTCCAATAGCGGTCACCCCTCGGCAAGCAATGGCACATCTCCGAGTGAATTTCCGCCATGAAAAAGGTCCTCATAAAAAATATCTGGCGCTCGAAGTAGACTTGAAACTGTAGATCCGTCCGTTTTTGGAACAACATCAAGACGTACGCCGCAAATAGGAAGAGGAGCTCGGCCAAACACCCAAACCCAATCACCTCAACGCGAGACGCGGTCCCTTCTTCCTGCCTTAAGTATGGAGACCACACTGGTCTCCTTTCAGCTAGCAGGAGCATGGTTTAACGCGATACACACCAAAAAGATTTTATGAAGGACAGAAACCACCAAGATTTTAGTCCTTTGCAGCAGCACTTGCACGATACCATCAATACCTGGAAATTTGAACGGGAAAAACTTTAGATTGTTTAGTAGATTCTGCCAAGATAGATGCCAAGGAAACCTCAGGTAATTTCTCCTGCCGACTCGCATCATAATTACAAACTGGAGCAAAAGGATTTTCCGAAAAATGGGAATCAACAAGAATTTTTAAAGACTCTTCAGCGGATTCAGCCCACTCCATATTCTCTCTTTAGACAAGAGTTTTACGTGAATGGGCCTTGGAGAGAGTTTTGCAGAGTCTTTCAAAGATTCCATGTATTCGCATGTACTCTTTCCAGATGTTGCGCTTTGCATATTCAATGGCTTTCTTGTATTCTCTCAAAATAACCCCGTAGGTGTGAAATTTTCTGATTTCATAGCATTCATGGAAAATAATCCCTGTATTTTCTTTCAAGTCGGTCAGCGTCTTGCTCTTCCAGGGAGCAAATAGTCAAAACTTATCAATATGTGGTATGTGACGGTATGTGTGTATAACATATATCAAAGAGTTTCGAAATACTATAGCACAGGATAAGTGAAGTCGCCGAAGTTTTCTTTTGGGGCCTTCACTTTTTGGGAGTCTAGACTTCATAGTGAAAATCAGTCAAAAATTCTCGCACCTAATCCGAAGGGAGTATTTAACATGCCTTATTATGCTCACCAGTGTGGTTGGTCTTTAAACAATAATGGTGTGAAAGGCTTCACTGTCCATATTTTAAAATTTTTCAACAAACTTAACTTGATCCAGTAAGCTGAGTAGGAGTTGAGCCAGCACTAAACGCCTTTTTCGCATCAAATTTGCTAGCTTCACCTTTCGAGCTAATCTTCTTCTTCTTAATTCGCGCGATAACCGCTTACGCGATTTTGGCCGAGTTTAACAAAGCGTGCCAGTCGTTTCTTTCTCGTGCTAACTGGCGCCAATTGGACACACCAAGTGAAGACAAGTCCTTCTCCACCTGATCTTCCCAACGCAAAAGGGCCTTCCTATTACTCTGCTACCACCAGCTGGTACCGCATCGAATACTTTCAAAGCTGGAGCGTTTGTGTCTATTCGGACGAGATGACCCAGCCAGCGTAGCCGTTGGATCTTTATTCGCTGCGCAATGTCCATGTCGTCGTAAAGCTCATACAGCTCATCAATCCATCGCCTGCAATATTCGCCGCTGCCAACGTGCAAAGGTCCAAAAATTGTCGCCAGAATCTTTCTCTCGAACACTCCAAGCGTCGCTTCATCGGATGTTGTCATCGTCCACGCTTCTGCACCATACGTTAGGACGGGCATGATGAGAGACTTGTAGAGTGTTAGTTTTGTTCGCCGAGAGAGGACTTTACTGCTCAGTTGCCTACTTAGTCCAAAGTACCACTTGCTGGAAAGAGAGATTCTACGTTGGATTTTAAGGCTGACATTGTTATCGGTGTTAATGCTGGTGCCTAAATAAACTAAGCCTTTTTCAACCTCGAAATTATAACTGTCAACAGTGACGTGGATGCCGATACGCGAGTGCGCCGACTGTTTGTTTGAAGACAGGACGTACTTCGTTTTGTCCTCGTTCACCACCAGACCCATTCGATTTGCCACCTTATCCAGTTTGGAGAAGGCAGAACTAGCAGCGCGGTTGTTAAGGCCAATGATGTCAATGTTATCGGCATACGCCAGCAATTGCACGCTCTTATAAACAATTGTGTCTGAGCGATTAAGTTCTGCGGCTCGTACGATGCTCTCCAACATCAGGTTAAAGAAGTCACACGACAGCGAGTCACCCTGTCTGAAACCTCGTTTGGTATCAAACGGCTCGGAGAGGTCCTTCCCAATTCTGACTGCGCTGCTGGTGTTGAGCAACGTCATCTTGCATAGCCGTATTAGTTTTGTGGGGGTACCAAATTCAGACATCGCGGCATACAGATAACTCCTCTTCGTACTGTCGATCGCAGTATGGCTCTATAGGCGGCATCCTTTCTTTTTGCGGCGGCATGACATTCCTCGTCGTTCCAACTGTTTTTTCGGACTCGCCGGAATCCGATTTCCTCTTCGGCGGTGGTACGTAGGGAACGAGAAATGTTGCTCCATTGCTCGTGCATACTGGTTTCTACGGCAGTGCTCTCTGAGAGCAGGAGTGAGAGTTGAGTGGCGAATCTTCTGACTGTCTGTTGTGATTGTAGCTTTTCGATGTCGAACATTCTTCGCGTAGGTAGATGTACGTTTTTAGCTGCACAGAGGCGGGTGCGCAGTTTGGCTGCAACAAGTCGATGTTGGGTCCTCGGATCGTACGTACATCTAATACAATAGAAGCGTGTCTTCCATCTATCACAACATGATCGATCTGGTTTCGCGTTTTTCGATCAGGGGACAGCCAGGTAGCTTGGTGGATCTTTTTATGCTGGAATCTGGTGCTGCACACTACCTTGTTTCGGGCCCCGGCGAAGTCGATCAGCCTCTGTCCGTTACCGGATATTTCGTTGTGCAGGCTGAATTTTCCGACTGTGGATCAGTAACTTTCCCCACATGCGTGGACTTCTACACATGGAACCATCCTCCCTGAGATAACCCCCAAAGGTTTATACATAAAAATGTATTTTAAAAGAAACCCAAATCACTTAGTTTCACCCTTCTAGCCAAGAAAGCTCCTACAGTTCATAATTCGTCGAACAGTTACTGTATTTGGATATGCTCTCACACCCCTTATACCACTTATCTGTGTGTGTGTGTGTGTAGCTATGCATGTACTTGTTTGCATATTCACCGTTATTTGCCTTTGCACAATTTTTCCTTTATTTCTTGCGCACAAATTAATAAATAACGAACAATCTTTCCAAACCATTTAACAAATTCGATTCGATATCTTTGGCAGTGGCAACGATTGGTAGCAGGCAAATGCCTCAAAGCTTGTCGCATACAATTCACGACATTCACATGCGCCTGTGCTTAAGTAGTGCGGGTATTTCCTAAAGTTTAATGTATGGCTTGTGAACTTTTTTGTTTTTTTTTCTAGTTTTCATTGCATTTGGCATTGTGGCTTTAATCGGTTGAGTGCCGACACACATTCACCTTCATTTTGTATTGTTCAGCGGCTATTCGAAGGAAAGTGACCGTATTCAATTTGCTTTTCGCTTTAATGGACCTTCACAAGGGCATTGTAAATTATATTGTTTTTTACTTTGAGCTGCGGCTTTTGAATTAAATAATTTGCCATTGCACCGCATAATCTCCGCTGTAGTAATAAATTTATTATAGGAAAAATTCTTTCCTTGGTTGTCTTTATGTTTTTTCTGGCGTAAAAATTTAACGGTGTTGCCAGCAATTAAGCTCGTTAAATCCTGTTGTACGTTGGGGTTAAAGAATCCTCTGCCGTAAGTTTTCAAATTAGGATGATCACAGCTCAACGCATTCTCAAATGTGTACGTGTGTGTTTAGCACTTTTGAACAGTTAATATTACAACTTTTGCTTTGCTCGTTGTGTGACCTTTGTCAAATTTGGCACTTTAATCCCAGGCCTAATAGGATTCCTTGCATGGCTCTTCAACTTTATTTTATTGAACATTTTAGTTGCCAGAATGTATATGTATGCGAAGGTTTCAACAATCACTTCGTATTTCAACATTTCTTTTCCAGCATTCGCTTGGTTGTTTCATAATTTTTTTTAACTCAAATATTCGTTTGGTTGTTTCATAATTTTTATAATTTTTTTTTTTTTATTTGTTTTTTTTAATTCCATTATTCGTTTGGCTGTTTCATAATTTTTTTGTATTTTGTTTATTTTAACTCAAATATTCGCTTAGTTGTTTCATAAATTTTAGATTTTTTAATTTTTTTTTTTAATTTCAATATTGGCTTGGTTGTTTCATAATCTTCATATTTTTCTATTCTTTTTTTTTTAATGCCAATATTCGCTTGTTGTTTCATGGTTTTTATATTTTTTATTTTTAATTCTTTTCTAATTCCAATATTCCTTTGGTTGCTTCATAATTTTTATATATTTTTTTTAGTTTCTTTTTTGGTTTTGGTTTTTTAATTTCAATATTCGTTTGGTTGTTTCAAAATTTTTTGTTTTTATCTCTTTTCTAATTCCAATATTCCTTTGGTTGTTTCATAACTTTTATATTTTTTTAGTTTTTTCTAATTTTTTTTAATTCCAATATTCGTTTGGTTGTTTCATAGATTTTATATTTTTTTTTATTATTTTTTTTAATTTGAATATTTGCTTCGGTGTTTCATAATTTTAATTTTTTTCGCTTGATTATTTCATAACTTTTGTATTGGTTTTTACTCGCTTGGTTGTTTTACAATTTTAATTTTTTTTCTAGTTCCAATATTCGCTTGGCTGTTTCATAATTTTCATATATTTTTTTTTTTCTTAATTCCAATATGACTGTTATAAGTTATAAGTTATGAGTTCTAACCAAATATGTTACAGCTAATTTTTGATTCTATATATTCTGGCCGGCCGCCGTAGCCGAATGGGTTGGTGCGTGACTACCATTCACAGAGAGAACGTTGGTTCGAATCTCAGTGAAATACCAAAATTAAAAGAAAAAGAAAAACGTTTTTCTAATAGCGGTCGCCCCTCGGCAGGCAATGGCAAACCTCCGAGTGTATTTCTGCCATGAAAAAGCTCCTCATAAAAACCATTGGCGTTCGGAGGCGGCATAAAATTGTAGTTCGCTAAATTTGTGGAACAATATCAAGACGCACGTCAAAAATAGGAGAGGGAACTCGGCCAAACACCGAAAAAGGGTGTACGCGCCAATTATATATATTAGGGCGGGTCGATTTAAAAATCGCTCATTGCTCTGTGAAAATCGTATTCTAGGGTCGAATTTTTGGGTAGGGGCAAATTTTGAAAAATCCCACTTTGACCCATTTAGAATGCTCCAATCGAGTCCAAGTGTATGACCGACCCCCACTATCTTTGGATGGCCGATCCACCCATGCCAGTGGCATACCCTCTGGAACTCCCCTGGGGGGTTCCCATACAATCATTTCAAAATATCACCATTTTTGGCCTTTACATGAAAAAATCAGCTAAATGGCTATGTTTTTTCTTTATTTTTATTTATTTATAATAATATCTAATTTTTCTCTTAATAAATTTATTTTGTCAGAATATATGTAAATGAAAAAATTAATTTAAGTGAGTTATAGAAAAGAAACTAAAAAGTTCGAGCCAAGTTGGGGGACATCAGAATTCGTTTTAGAGGTATGGTTCCTTCGGCAAAGTTTCATATTTTGATCCCTAGAATATGATTTTCACAGAGCAATGGGCGATTTTTTTGCCTCCCCACAAATTGATCCGGCCTAATATATATAGAGCTCAGACCGCTTCGCACTCATATTCAATCCCAAGGGAAGTGTAGTATAATAAGGGCAACCAAAGTTACCATTGGCTCAGATGTTCATCAAAATCAAAGGACGTTAGATATTCTTGCTGATCTAACCTATGTTCAGTATTTGTAAAATGCTTCTTTACTAAACTAGTAATAAAAAGGGTCGGGAAAGGTTATCTAAGCCCTACAAGATAAGCCAGAAAATTATAACTTTGTATATGGATGGATCACTCCCGGAGGATGGTGTCGGGACAGGTTCTCGCGAGTCCGGTGAAGTGATACTCAGAAGCGCTTAGCAGAAATGCAAGTATATTTCAAGCGGTAGTCTACTCATTAGAAAAAATGTGTTCTCTTTGACCTTGAAGGAAACTACCACTGCAAAGCATAGCTACTCTTACTGATAGCCAACAACAAAATTGAAGCTAGAATGTTTGGATAAGTTGAATATCTCTAGTCAGAGTAACCAGATACGTATCCTTTGGGTTTCAGGGCGAACGATAAATTAGACAAGAGAGAGATGGCCTCCCCCCAAAAGGTCGGGAACCATTTTGCGTTCAAACCAAGGGTAGGAGAAATTACTTCTCGATCAGAAAAAAGAGGAAACTCAAAGAAAATCTTACTGGGATAGCCTTAAACTAAACCAATTTGAATATTGCATGGAATTAAAATAATTGTAGCACATCACAGGAACTCTAACAGACCATTGTATGATAAATTAAATTATTCTCTTACTAATTAAGGTATATACTTGAATGAGAATTTTAGGTTCTATAGGGAGAAGGATGAAACCGCCGAATACGTGCGGACTTGTGGCCATCTGGTCAGCATTGCTGCATAAGTGGGACTAACAGCAGGGTAACCATATTTTACGAGAATAGGAAATAAAACTTAATAATAATACAAAATACTGAAGTTTATTTAGAAAGTTAGGATCAGAGAAATACCCTGAATTCATGAAGCGGGCACTATTCGATATTTCAGGTCGCAGTGATAAATCCCTTTACAATACTTGATCCAAATCAGAACCTGTCTTTAATGGAGTGTAGGTGGAGTAGTCTCATATATACCTCTTTGAACTGCCTTTTAGACCTTTTTATTTACGAGAGAGAGTAGAAAATTTCTATAGTATAATTTTTTCTTTCTTTTTGTAGCGGTGCTGTAGGGTTTAAAATGCTTATGGTATGCCACTAAAACTAGCTCTCTCTGCCCCGGAATTACGATAGCGTTTAATCGAAGACAGAGAAGTTCCATGTACACGTTCTGATACAGACTGCCTCTTCTACTCTCCCGGCGTACTGGGACGCCAGTTTTTTAACTAGGATCATGCTATCGGCTCAACTTCTGATTAGATCGGTAGGTTAAGGTAAGGACGTCTGGAATGCATCTCTGACCATGTCAAGTTTTTTTGGTGCGCAGGTCCTCTCTATGAGCGTGCCAAGTTTCTGCGCTTTCTACGCCATTTTTCGATTATGTTATCTGCTCTTTAGGGACCTAGCTTGCCTTCAACAGATTTGCGAACTAATTTCCATCTCTCACATTTGAAGAACGTGCGTTCTTCAACGCCAATGGGTGCATCTCCGTAAATGCATTCAGTGGTTTAAAATTTCCTCTTTTTTTTAGATATTTACGAAAATACCCTTGTCCAGATAGTATCTAAGTAATATAGAAGTTCACTTATCCGACCAGTCTGTCATACCAATCATCTATGTTTGGTACAAGTCTCGCCGTCCATCGGCCTTTCGTCTCTGACTGCTAGCGCTCTTGCTCGGTGTGTGTGATCTAATTTGCTGTTTTGCGCTATTGGTACGGGCGCATTTGTGATCCACTATGACGTTTGTCGTGCACTTTTTAATAGTCCATAATTCTCTTCGTTCTTTCGCTTGAAGGTCTATAGGCACCGTCTCGCTAATGATGAGTACTGCTGCAATAACACGAAGGGCAGCAGTTCTTTGGGCTTTGGCAAGAACCTTGCGGCGACACTCAGCTTTAAGTTTGGTCGTCCATGCTTCACCCGCCTATAGGAAGATTAATATCGTCGTGTCCATGAGCAGCTTGCGCCTGCTTGCGATGAGGCCTCCGACGCTAGCTATTTATCTGGATAGCGTTCTGATTGTTTTGGTAGATTTTTTAACATCGTTCCGGATTTTTGCCCAGCAACTCAGTAAGAAAGTAGAGATTGATGCCCAGATATTTCGGCACATTTGTCGTCTTTATGTTTTCTGTGTGAACGGGCATGGTTACTTCTAGAAGTATGCAAACCCCCGTAAGTTGGATGAGTTCTGTTTTTTCGCGAGCCAAGCTAAGGTCATGCGGGTCGAGCCATGTCTTGCTGCTTCTCATTGTTTGTGTAAGTCCCCACCTTGTCCCATCTACATTAGTTGCAGTACTAACAGCTGCAATATCATCGGCGCATCTTACGAGATAACAATCATCGGTCTTGTTGATACTAAGAATGCCATCATAACTGCCGTTCCAGAGGTCAGGGCCTAGGATTGATCCGTGTGCAGTACTAGAGGCTACCACTTTTGTCCGTTGACCTCTGATATGATACAAATGATAAGAAATAAAGTAGTTAAAACTTAATAAACGTAGACATGACCCAATTTGATTTCACCATCACAATCACAATTTTCCAACTTGGGCAAAGTTTTGAACCTTTCACCTATTTATGTTTTATGTATGAATGAAGCAAAGACCCATTCTTCTTTTTAGATGAAGGATTTTGCATAATATACTCCTAATTTTAATTTCAACTTTACACTTCTGACCTCTATCATTGCAAGTATCCACATATGGCCATAAGAAAAAGAGGGAGGGACGGAACCTTCAGCCATCCAATCCATTTCATTGACCCATATCACCCATTGAGCGCCCACTGAGTAATTAAGCATTAAGACATAATAACTGGAAAAAGCATTTAATGCAAGTATTAAAGAATCAACTACATTTGTGGCTTTGCGCGGGGGTGTGTGAGGTGATGGAATTATTTTATTTCGTGTTCATTCTGCAAATCTAAAACACTTATCAGCTTTCCTGCTACTGCGTAATTAACGAACTAGAGTTAAAGTATTTTTGTATAGACCATTGCTGATATACATACACACATATGAGCATGTATGTGTGTACTTACATTTGAGCTGCAGCAAATCCACGCAACGCTCATTACGAATTCCCTTTGGCACATTTGATAAATTTAATTTATAATTTTACGTACAAATTCACTTCGGTTGCTGCCGAATGTGCAAGCAAATACACCTAGAAAAAGCAAACGGGCAAACAAGCAGAAACACAAATACATATAGGGGGTAAATGTGCTCCAACAGCTACACCTATATCAGTACGGATGGCCTTCAAGGAAATTTCTAGAGGTGAAGCAAATAACTGGTTTTTAGCGCGAGTGACATTTCGTCGCTTCTGTAGCGTTTGGCCATTGATTATGGCGAACTAATTCCAGCACAGACGCATCTAGTTTATATTTTTCATTTGTTGGAAGCTCTTCGCATTTCGAAATTGATATTTTTGAGAATTAAAAACACAAAGTAATTGAAAGCGTCCCCTTGAATAGATATACAGAAGAGTCTACATAGTGATAAGTAAGAGGAAACCTGTTATCCCTAAGGGGCGCCTTCCCAGGTGGTAAAGAATGTGGAATACCTCTCAGAAATGGGTGGTGGGTGAATAATTATCTCCCACGAAGCACACAGGTGGAAGACGAAAACTTCTTTATAAAAAAAAACTTCCTCGAACCAAGATGTAATGCGACGCGTGCCTATTGGGTGGGTTTGTCTCTGAACGGAGCCCTCTTGATATCAGGCCGTCTCAGATTGCAACGGCGGCCTAACCATGGTATGGGACGCTGCCATGGCGGACCATTTATTTCCCCGATATCCTCTTTGTTTACCCGTACATGGCGACGTGGACAGGTCCCTGGAGGGACAGGTGAGCGTAAGAGCCAGACAAATGCAAAAACAAAAGAGGTTGGATAGCGTAAGCAAACAGACAAGCAAGTAGATAGACAAGCGGACGGAACTAATGACAAAGCGGACGGACCTAATGACAAAACGGACGGACAAATAGACTAGACGCACGGACATTAACGAACTGAGGAAGTTGCGAACTCCCTCAGAGGACAAGCTGACAAACTTAATGGCAAAACGGACAGACAAATAGACTAAACAGACGAATGTTAACGAGCTGAGGAAGTTGCGAACTCTCTCAGAGGACTAGCTCTTGGCCTCTAGTCAAGAGCCAGCTGATGGAAAAGCTGTGGGTCATAGCACGCTAACAACTCTAAATCAGCCTTCCACATCCGCTAATGCCAAGGGGTAAAAGCGACCAAAGGTAAAAAAAGAACTGTCCAGGTATAAACTTTACCAGAGGTCTCTTGCTGTTTTCGGCAGCTTAAGAAAAAATGAGGCAAAAAAAATGCGTCCCAAAGACGCAGCCGATAAAGCAAACTGCCAAAAGGTGGTCGAAGAGAACCTGACCATCCAGAAGGCAGAAGCCGTGAAGCGCAATCGTTCACAGGCTGAAAGCGATAAAACTGCGAAGTGGCAAAAGGTGTCGATTTCCATTGCTTCAACGCTCAAACCAGCCAAACACGCATTTAACGAGGTGGCACGGGACCATCTGCAAACTGCGTTGGTTGATGAACTAACGAGCCGCCGTAAACCTGCACTGGAGAAGCAATCCGAAATCGAGACACTGATGTCGCTAATCACGTCATGGCAAGCCCGGAGCATCAAGTGTCCGGATTTGATGCAAGCACACAACCGCACTGATCCGATAGAGCACAGGAGCATCATAAAAGTGGAGGCTCCGTAAAAGAACAGGGTGTTAATATAATTTGCAGTTTGTAATAAAATTTGTTAGAAGCTAATGAAACCAATAGTATGAAAATTGTTTATTTATTTGCTTTGAGAAATGTAAGAGTTTATAGTCTTTTTTAAAACATAAACTGATTGACAGTTTTTCTCCCTGATTGACGCGATAACCGTTTAATGATTCGGCTGAGCTTTACAATGCATCCCAGTCTTTATTTTCTCGTGATAGGTGGATACATTAAGTAAAGTCAAGTACATCTACACCTGATCTTACCAACGCCTTCCCCTTTCTCTGCTACCAGTAGCTGTAGCAGGCACAATTCTGCGGCCGATTCCCCAAAGCAATGGCAGCCGAAGTTACTCTCACAATTTTGTTACCGACTTTGTAATCTATCATGCTTGGTTTTTTAGTATAGCTGAGCAGAAGATATCAGTGAGAGGGAGGGAGAAAGAGAGGGAGAGGCGTGTAGCCTATCCGCAGCCGGACTATGTGAGAAGATCGAGACCTGGAAATGAAATTTAGAGTATTTTGCTGTTGTACTTTGCTTATTGATTTTTTATTACCGGCGATGGATCGAGCGCCAATCATGATGTTCTCTTTCAGATGTGCAGTATTGAATATGACTGAGTAAATTATTATTTTCAGAGGAGTGAAACAACGGAGAGGAGTGAAACAGCGCAACTAAGTTATCGCTGTTCTTTTAATGAAAATATAACTTTATTTTGAAAAAAATGGTTACAAGTGAATCATTCAACCATAGTTGACCACTACTTTTTTCTATCTTTTCGGTAGATCTCGTATACCGTCGCGGTAAAACTCTTCATCTTTTGAGGCGATCCACGGATCAAGTTATTTTTTGATGTCTTCATATGAATGGAACTGCTGGTCAGCTAGACCATATGCCACCGATCGGAACGGGTGATATTCGGACGGCACAATATCTGTCAATATCTGTAGAATATGGCGGGTGGGGTAGGATTTCCCATTTCAGTGTTTCCAGGTAGTTTTTAATGGGTTTGGCAACGTGAGACCGAGCGTTGTCATGCTGTAGAACCACTCTTCCATGCCTCTCAGCCTCAAGATCTTCTTGCGTTTGACATGGATCGTCATTGTGCAATGCCTCCAATTCAGCGTCCTCGAAGGTTTTTGGCCTTCCTTCACGCGGACGGTCGTCAACATTAAAATCTCTATCATCGTCTTTGAAGCGACGGAACCAATCTCGGCACGTTGTTTCACTTAAAGCAGCATATCTGTAAACTTTTTGTAGCTCTCGATGCACTTCAGTCGCCGTTTTTTTTTTCGAATGAAAGAGAAAAATCAACTCTTCCCGCAAATGACGATTACTCGGCACAAAATCAGACATTTTCACAAACCCAAAAGTATACTCGTATGATACCAAAACAAAATCACTAATGTGTCGAGGCAGTTTGCTTACCATCTGTATAAGCTTGGTTTATGCCGTTTAGGTTATGTTAGAATTGACTAGCACACCCTGCTGGCGGCATCTATTAAGGGTACCCGGTGGTCTGGAGTACGAAAATTTCACCTATTTTCACGATTTTTTTTTGCCGAACGATGTTTCAACTTTTCGGGCTTATTAGTACGTTTATTGAGCATACAAAAAAGATTTTTTTTTTACCTTTGAAACAATATTTATTATTATAAAAATGCCGCTGAAGATGACCCTCTGGAAAAATCGGACCCGGACGGCGTAGATGACTACTGACTACTCATCTGAAACACAAAATTAAAGAAGATTCTTAATCAGAAAGAGTGCAGTTATGGTCGGAATTGAAAAAATGAAAAATTGACAAAATGGCGCACTTTTGAAAAAAAAGTTCGTAAAATCGGGTTTGTTTCACTAGTTTTTTAGTTTAAAAAAGAGGAACTTATTAAAATAAAATTATGATTCTAATTCCGACGATAGCGATGCATGTTGTGAACAACATATCCAAATTTCAAATGATTCGGTTAAATAGTTTTTTTGTTTTCATCCTCGCCGTGCCGAAAAAAGTAGTTTTTAGATAAATGAGTTTAAAGTTTGATGTAGGTATAAGAGCGCGCGGACCGCTCTTTACCTAGTTAATGGGCTGTAGAAGCTATAATATTGGGAATTTCCGCATGAAAATTTCACAGTTTATTTTTAAGGTACTATACTTTCGAAATATCGAAAAAACAAAAAATCGATTTTTTGAAATTTCTAGACCACCGGGGGGTCCCCTTAACATACAGTGGCAACTAGTTGCGCACCTAAAAATTAAAAAAACAAATTACTAAATTACATACATAAATTATATTGAGTGATGATCCATTTCTCTCACAGCTGCAACTAGACACAAGTGTCAAATATGATCGGCATACGACAACATTTGCAAAAGTAATAAATCTTTCGATAGGATGATTAATTTTGCGCCATCCGTAAAATATAAAAAAAATTCTTTACTTATGGATACTTTAGTTTTACTCCTTTTTTTATCGATACTCCGAGAAACGGAACCATAGGATGATTAATTTTGCGCCACCCTATACACATAAAAAATGTGGGTTCAAGACTGCGTTGGGCACCCGGGTCTGGCCAGACTGGGTTTTTGGACTTTGAACGCGAATTTAACATATTTTTATTATAGCTAAAAACTTGACCTTCCAATTAGCTTCGTAAAAATTAATGTTCTAGCGATTTATAGTTATAACCCTTTAAAAAGGAGCTTTGAACAGGACGACAAAAATGCCACAACCGGTTGCCTAACCGAAGGATTTTTAAGAACGTGCCCAATGGAGCACTAATTCCACGGCCTTTTAGTTTTACTCCTTGTTTTGCATTGATACTTCGGCAAAGAGATCGTTCGCTCAGTACTATATCGCATCTGTTAAATTTAGTACTGGTTTCGGACTAACGAAAAAGGGATGCTGTGCATGACGAAAAAAATGTTCTAGGTTATCTGAGGATTCAATTCACCAGGAAAGCACGAAAACTATTCATATTCCCAAATCCATTCTAATCTTATAAATTTTCCTATAGGGTACGATCATGGTGTTTACCCTATTTTGTGTTGGTATGAGTGAGAAGCGGTACAAAAATGTAATCAGCACTACGACTGCTTGCTTACTGTTTTCCCCCCTTTTTCTTTTGCTCTACAATAACATTTTCTTATGCTACCTTTAATTTGTGCATGCATTGGCTTGTGTATGTATGCGCATAATTGCTGCAGGTGTGCATTTGTTGTTGTACATAACTCTGACTGCGGATTTACACTTTGCAGGTTGCCAAAAAGTTGCGTCTCTTGATTTTTGCCAGCGATACCAAAGACTGCTAAGCAACGAACACTGCAGGTGTTTGAAAACAAAAAGAAAAAAAAACCAAAAAAAAAACCAAAAAACAAACAAAAAATCTTGAAACTGTCTGTAGGTGTATATACATATGTGAACATGTAGTATTTGTATGCGACTCCGCGTGTAAGCTGGCGGAAGGAAGCTCATAATGTGCGCTGCTGCTGCTGCTGGCATTGCAATGGCACTTTTTCGCTGCTGCTTTTAGTTCGCCTTTTTTTCTATTTGTTATTTCTATATTTGTTTGGTGCTGTTGTTTTTGTTGCTGTCGTTCTCCAATTTAGGTGTTCCTATTTTGTTGCTGCTGATTTGTTGTTTTCCGATGATTTCTGCTACTTTTGTTGATTGAATTATTCCGCTAGGCTTAAAGGCACACAAACACAATCTCGCACACACACACTCACATGCATGATTCCGCCTAGAGTCTTCGCAGGAAGTAGCACCATGCATTTACTCAAGTTCGCAGCAAAAAGAAACTCAAAAAGCCAAGCAAAGGGAAAAGTACAGCGCAATTCGCAAAATCAACACAGAAACTTCTCGCGCTGGCAACTGCTGTTGCTTGCCGTTTGGCTGGATAATTAAGTTTGCTGCCGCACATTGGCGTCACCCAACGCCCAGTCAAGTGGAAAGCTGGCTAGAACTGCAATTGTGTATGTGTATATGTGTGTACGTACGTGTGTATGTGTATTGTAGCTGTTTCGCTTAATTGTGCGCCTGTAGCAACGCAGCCTTTTAATGTTGACTTCTCCTGCCTTTTAACGCTGAAATATGAGGGCGCGCCGGAAAATTTGCAAATTTGGTAGCCTCGTATAATTGCATACTCAGTTTTTAGCATTATTTTTGAAGCTCTTGAAGTCCAAAAAATAGCATTAGTGAAGCGCAAATTTTCTTGGGATTTTCCTCTTTCATTTGCAAAAAATGCGTGTCATTTTTGTCAACTTCATTTAACCGAAGGGTTCAGTGAGAGTGAGAAATCTTTGTTTTTTTTTTGTTGGTTAGTTATTCTGGAAGAGGAAGAAAATCCTATGCCTTAATATACAAAGCACCACAAAATATCCGCAGTGACTTCAGTACTCTTCGATAAGCCCAAAACGGATGTTAGCCGTGTTTTATTTCCTCTTCCTCCAATAGCCTTCTTAATGTTGGCTAAGTTTTCCTACATTTTGCGATTTACATAAATCATTGATTTTGGTTTTTGATTGTAAAAATATGGAATACTCGTATAGATGAAGTAAATTATATTTTCTCATCTTTAAATTGGCTGTTGTCTGTTGCGTGAGTTATGAGAGCCCTTAACTCATAAACTGCGGACAACAATCACGCGCCTTAAAAACAAAAATAAAAATAGTAGAATAAGGGGAAAAATGGGAAAAAGGGGAAGGAGAGAAGAGAACAGAAAATGGAGAAAAGAGAAAGAAAAAGGAGCAAGCCAACCATGAGCTGCTGATTTTTTCAGCGCTCTGCTCTTTTATACTCCTTCCACATGCCGTTGCTTTTGCCTGCAAGGTGCTGAAGGCCTTTAAAACACAATCGCAACAGCCTTTGTTGTTTGGCCAATCGCCACAGCCTTTGTTGTTTGGCTTTACGTATTCGACTGGCGCATTTTTAATAGTTCTGTTCAATAATAAATGATTCCTTGCTGCGCTGCTGTGTCTGCCGTGCGCCATAGGCAATGAGAACAAAAGCTCGAAACTCGCTTGTTGTTGTTTACAAGCAATCGCTACAACATGGCGCCACGTCTACTAATTCACTCCTTTGGGAAATCGCTTGTAATTTCCCCTATAATTTATTCAACCAAATGGATTTTGATTTGTTTGCAATTCAATTCAAATTCCAATATTTTATGTTGATTTCTTTATTGTTATTGTGATAGATGTACACTGTTTTTGTTGTAAACTTAAATTTTGCCAGTACTTTACACTAATTAACATAAATATGCCACTAAATAGAATTCAACAGTTTTTCCCGAATATTTTGTGATTTAATTTTGCATTTGAATGCAGTAAAGAAATAAAAAATTTAATAAATAAAGCAAATAAATGCAAAACTTTTTACATAATAAAATTCTAATAAGGCAACAGCTGGCTGGAGCTGTAATTATAAATAATTTAGTTGCAATTTTTGTTTATTGTTATTATGCTAATGCAAATTCACTGTCATAATGCGCAAAATTATTATTTATTTTTTGGTGTAAATTATCTGAATTGCTTAATTGGTATTTTAAAATAATAAACTTCCAAACATATTTGCAAAATATCTATCTAATTTTTTTGTGTGAGCTCAAGCGCAAATTGATTATAAATATTTATGTGAAACAATGAAAATAAAAAGGGACAGAAGGAACAGAACCGAACACGTGGCAAAAGGAAGATGGAGCTTTGGATTAGAGGATGCCTACCAACATTCATATTAACCGCTTCCAGCTACTGCTAAAATTCACCAAGTGTCTGATACTTCAATCCACAATATCCGCAGGTAAAGCAAACAAGTGAGAGTTCAGTTAATTAAATATTTACCCGACGAGAGCGGGGCAGCTGCAAAGAAGATGCTTAAATGATTTCGCTTCAAACTCCAGACAACTTTAGTAGCAAGGACTAGAGGCAATCCCAAGTCTCACCTAAAGGACAATATGCGGTAGGGATAACCACCGAATTTGGGAGCTGCGACTTTTTTAGCCGTACATAGAAGTTTGCTCGAGCGCACTCGATCTACCCGTGGCCAGAAAAATCTCACGACTTTGCATATTTGATTTGGTGCGTTGATACGAGGCACATCTTTCTAGAAGTAGACCACGGGTTCTCAAGGGAACTCGAAACCTCTCGTTTTGCAAGGAAATACTGTGAGATGAACAGCATTTTATGTGAAGAACAGAAAGGTTGCAGGAAGCGCACAATGGGCTCTGAAGATCAGCTTATTATAGACACTGTAATCACAGGAGTAGCTCTGCGAAGAAGGCGAAATTTAAGTGAGTTGGCAGCACTGTTAATAACATCTGGGCCAACTTTCATGGGAATGTTATTACCAGTAATATATTTACGCTTGTGTTTACCAAACGACCAAGAGTGCATTTTTCGATTTTTACAATGTCTGATTTGATTGAGCAGAGAAGTGCCATCAAATTTTGTTTGCGGAATGAAATTTCGTCTGCGGAAACGTTTAGCATGTTGCAGAAGGCATTTGGTGATTCGACCATGTCGCAGAAAAATGTGTATAAGTGGTACAAAGACTTCAAAGAGGGTCGAGAACGTGTTGATGACTTGGAGCACTCCGGACGACCATCGACGTCAACAGATGACCAACACGTCAATAAAGTGAAGGAGTTAGTGCTCAAAAATCGTCGGTTGACTGTTAAAGACCTTACTGATATGATCGGAATATCAGAAGGATCTGTGAAAACCATTTTGAAAGACCATTTGGGCCTACGAAAAGTCAAATCTCGTTTGGTACCGAAAACTCTCAATTTCTTGGCAAAAAGTCGTCGCGTTGATGTGTGTGAAACAATGCTTTCAGACTATCAAGACAAGCTCAAATGCATCATTACGGAAGATGAGACTTGGATTTAAGCTTACGACCCTGCAACAACCGACCAATCAAGCGAATATCGTGCTAAAGGCGAGGCCAGACCGAAAAGAGTACGTCAAAGTCGTTCAAAAATAAAGGTCATGATGACAGTTTTTTTCGATTTTCGTGGTGTGGTGCACTATGAATTCCTTCCACCTGGCCAAACTGTTAATAAGGAATATTATTTGAGCGTCATGCGTCGTTTACGTAAAGCAATTCGTGTAAAAACACCGGAATTATGGGCCAACAACTCTTGGTTTTTGCATCACGATAATGCACCGTCTCACACTGCACTCGTGACCATTTCGCCAAAAACTCCACGCATATCGTTCCGCAACCACCGTATTCGCCTGATTTGTTGTTACATCAGTCGGTGTGAGTCGCTTTAATCTTCCTTTGATATTTTCTGCCGGTGCTATTTTACGCATTTGTTCGTTTTGGTGGACTGACAGTCGCTGCATATGCTTAGTGCTACATTTCGTGCCAGTATGTCCCAATATGTCCCAGCCTCGTACAAAGTTATTTATTACTTTTGTTATTCAATCGAACTTCCATCTTAACTGTTGCAATAAAAGTTCTTGGTTTCATTTATGAAAAAATCCCAAAAAAATTCGTAGTTATAATATACGTGGCACCACTAATCCAGTTAACAAGCACGTGTTGAGAAATTTTGACGATATGGCAAGACAAACGATGTTAAAAACATATGTTCCGCTATCGTTATTGCGTTAGTATCGAATCAGTAAATAGTGCACTTAGAATTCTGCCTATATTGCATTTAATACTTTCTTAGAATATCAGTAAAGGTGAGTAGCATATAATTTTGTATGTCTTGGGATCTATTGTCCCAGTTTGCATTTTACATGGGACTTATTTGTACCAATATGGTTTTTCCCAGATGTCGAAGAAAAAGTACTCTGTGGAAGAGGTTGCAGATATTTTATATGAAAGCTCTGAATAGGAAGATTTTAGCCCATCTGAGAGTAGCTACAAACCATCGTCAAACTCTGGGAACAGCAAAGCAGATGGAGATAATACTTATGAAGGTGAGAGTGATGCTTCCTATTCCGAATCAGACGAAGAATATGCTGCCGATGACATAAATTCGAGTGTGGATGAGGAAGAAGAATTATGCGAGAATGAGGTGAGTGAAGCACCTGCCATTGCCACCTGGACTAACATCATAGAAGATGGAAATTTCGAACCCAAATTTCGAATGCCATTAGAAAGAGATTCTCAAGTTCTGGTAGATCTTCCCAGAGTGTCTACCGAGTTCCGTGTATTTAGAGAATTTTTTCCAAAAAGTTTGTGTATTTTTATTACACAGTGAACAAATCAGCGACTAAAAAAGCTTAATAAAGAGAAGAAAACTAATAGAGCATTAACCGATGAACATGAAATAATGGTGCTTTTAGACGTGGCTATGATTATATACTACAACCACTTGCCATCATTACATGATTATTGGAGCAAACACGCATCAATGGGAAACGAAATGATAAAGCATTTCTCGCGATTGGTTCACTCTACTTTCTTCCAAACTATATTTAAATGTTTTTGACAAACCTGATAATGCTCTAAAAGATTACTATATTTCCGAAGTCGTTTCATGTATGAAAGAAAAATTCATACGAATACGAAGTGATAGTCCTTTTTAATCAATCGATGAATGTATGGCAAAATTCAAAGGTAGGTCTAGTCTAAAGGAGTACATGCCTATGAAACCAATCAAACGCGGTGTTAAAATTTGGTTGCGATGTGATGCAAAAACAGGATATACATACGATTTGAATGTATACACTGGTAAAGATGTCACCACTAATCTTTCTGAAACTCTTGGAGAAAGAGTGGTTTTGAAATTACCAGGTACTATCCGTGATAATGATGTGGCTGTTGCGTTCGATCGATTTTTCACATTAATAACATTCCATTTCCTGCTATTGGTACATATATGAGAAATCGAAAAGAAACACCGGACCATAAGTAAATACTTTTTCTGTAATAAAACACAAAAATACTAAATTTTTCAAATAAATTTTTTAAAACTAAATTCGACGGTTTATTAAATTTTCCAAATATAAATCCTTATTGGGACAATATGTCCCAGGATAATGCAAGGAATTAAGGACTTTTTAGGTATGCAGAACATATTTTTTCTATTATATTTTTCGTCTTTTTTGAGTATGCGTGTAAGAAGTATTCCAGTAGCAAAAATAAAACTCGGGCGCGAAGGGATTAAGTCACGATGTATGGCTTCATTGGAAATAAACCAACCAGCATTTGCTATATTTTGTAATATTTTGTATTGTGTTCGCTGTATGAGCTGAAGATTTGTGTTTTTAGCCGTTCCCCATGTTTTTATTCCGTATTTCCAGATAGGAGTAATAATTGTTTTGTATATAGTCACCTTATTATAAAGTGATAGTTTTGATTCTCGCCCGATTAGCCAACTTAATTGCCGATACTTATACTTAATTTGATTTCTTTTGCTAATGATATGCTGTTTCCATGTTAGTTTTTCGTCAATAGTTATTCCAAGATATTTTACTGCTGGGCAGATTTTTATTTTGTTGTTTTTTAAGGTAAGATTATATTTTGACGTCTTTTTGTTTGTATATATAACTTGTACAGTTTTGTCTTTATTAACTTCTATACCCCATTTGTGAAACCAATTTACTGTATTGTTTATTAATTTTTAAGTGTAAAGGTCGCCAGTTTTTCGTAATTGTTTGATGCCATTAATACCGTATCATCTACGAATGTTGCTATCATTGCATTACGTGTTGTCGGAGTTGGCACATGTGCGGTGTATATTAGATATAAAAGAGTGCCTCCTCACTTGCAATCTATCAAATTGCTTTATTGATGTGCTTCACCATATGTATGTATGCGCATATTTTCTTATTTCAACTTTCCCCTACCAATAAACATACATAAAGACGTACAAATTAAATACATGGAAAACAATAAAAACTTTTTGACTACAGAAACTTTGCATAAAATTGCGAATCTTTCCAAATAATCATAGATAGTTTTATTGCTGTTTTTGCTGCATAGATAAACAACATTTTAACTATTCCAATGCACACAGCTCACAGCAACCGCATGAAGAAGCTATTAGAAATACCAAACAAAATGTGCTAAAGTTATTTTATGTCTTCAAATTTGTTCTTCAGCCATTTAATAAACAATGTGAATAATTGCTCCAAATTACAGAATTTGTGCGAGTGGATGTATGTCTGTATGATGGCAAAACAAGAGGGAAAATGCTTAATGACTTGCGGACATGCAACTGGACAAATGGGATGGATATTCACTGCCAGGGAGAAATATTGCATACCTACATACATACGTACATAAACATGTATAAGTAGAGTATAAAAGTACAGTAGAATATAAAAGTATATGTATATACGGTAAATGTGCTTTATATATCCGTAAGTTAAACTCCTACAAGTTTTGTTTACAGATATGGACTGAAGATGATGTGTGTGGGTGTGTTTAAATTGGCATCTGTTTTCATATGTTTCCTTAATTTAGAAGAGTAGAACTGTAAACAAAAAGTTAAATGACTTTTTTGCGGCATTCAAATCCATAAAGGCGTCTTAAAATAATATCTCTAGAAGTAAATAAATCAAACTAAGAATGAAAACTCAATGGATAACAGAAAAAAAGAAGTTTTTTTTTTGTACAAATATAAAAATATCTGACTTTAAAGCTTCCAGTTATGTCAGTGATTGATAGTGAAAGATTCGCTTTTGAACTACACACCTCCAACTAACTTCAGGACGCGAAACACCAAATGATAGAAAAAGTTGTTTTTCAATGGCGATCGCTCATCGACAGACAATGGCAAACCTCCGGGTGCATTTAGGGGTTTTTCAATTGGCGCGGGTCGATTTTGGTGCCATGTGGCAGCCATTTTGTTTTGGTGACATCTGTCAAATCTTTTGTTATGCCAAATCATCATGGCAAGTTACACGATTGAACAAGACGTTCAAATGATAAAATTTTATTATCAAAATGCGTGTTCATTAACGCAAACGTTGCGCCCGTTGCGCCCATTTTTCGGTAGACGTGGTGGCCCTTCAAAGTCGACTCTTCAACGTTTGGTGGCCAAATTTGAGACGACCGGGTCAGTAAACAATCAGCCAACACCCGTACGTTCAAGGAACGCAAGATCAGCCGAGAACATTGCCGCGGTCCGTGAAAGTGTACAGCAGAACCCGAGGCAGTTTATTCCTCGCCGTGCACAAGAACTTGGCCTTTCGCAGACTTCAACTTGGCGAATTTCGCGTCGGGACTTGGGTCTACACCCGTACAAAATCCAACTCACCCAGGAGCTCAAAGTTGATGACCATAGACAACGCCGTTTGTTCGCTGACTGGGCTTCGAATCGTTTGGAAGAGAACCCCAGTTTTGGATGAATGGCTGTGTTAACAAACAGAATTGCCCTATATGGGACGACACCAATCCACACGAGGTTCACCAGGTGATAATGCAACCTCAAAAAGTTACCGTTTTGTGTGGATTTTGGTCAGTGATTTTGGAAGCGGTCACCGTCAACAGCGAGCGCTACACAACGATGATAACCAATTTCTTATGGCCCATATTGAACCATATGGACCTAGACGACATGTGGTTCCAGCAGGACGGCGCTACGTGCCACACAGCAAACGCCATTTTATTCCATTTCAACATCTACCCGCCCTTATTGAAAAACCCTTTAAAAGGCGGAACTCGAAACTCCCACAAAAGATGTAAGCGTATATACATATAATAGTTTGGGGTCATACAATTTAAAGTTTATATTCGTTGACAAGGTGACACTTCTCCTTCATGATTGGTGTGATAACCGTTTAAGCAGTTTTGTCATTTGGAGTTTAAGAATTCGTTTCCTTCTCATGCTAATCGCCGCCAGTTTGACACACCAATTGAAACCAAATCTTTCTCCACCTGATCTTTCCAACGCAGAAGAGGCCTTCCTCTTCCTCTGCTACCACCAGTTGCTGCCGCATCGAGTACTTTCAGAGCTGGAGTATTTGCATCCATTCGGACAACATGACCCAGCTAGCGTAGCCGCTGGATCATTATTCGCTGCGCTATGTCTATGTCCTCGTAAAACTCATACAGCTCATCGTTCCATCGTCTGCGATATTCGCCGTTGCCAACGTGCAAAAATCTTCAGCGGAATCTTTCTCTCGAACACTCCAAGCGTCGCTTCATCGGATGTTGTCATCGTCCAAGCTTCTGCGCCACACATTAGGACGGGCATGATGAGAGTCTTGTAGAGTGTTAGTTTTGTTCGTCGAGAGAGGACTTTACTGCTCAGTTGCCTACTTAGTCCAAAGGAGCACTTGTTGGCAAGGGAGATTCTACGTTGGATTCCAAGGCTGTCATTGTTATCGGTGTTAATGCTGGTTCCGAAATAAACGAAGTATTTTACAATGAAATTATAACTGTCAACAGTGACGTGGGTGCCGATACGCGAGTGCGCCGACTGTTTGTTTGGACAGGAGGTACTTCGTTTTGTAGTCGGTCACCACCAGACGCATTCGCTTTGCCCCCTTATCCAGTTTGGAGAAGGCAGAACTAACAGCGCGGTTGTTAAAGCCAATGATGTCGATATCATCGGCATACGCCAACAACTGTACGCTCTTATAAAAAATTGTGCCTAATCGCTTCGCTTTCTCATAGTAGCTCGCTCTCGAACGGGTATTCGAAAGCTAACCAACTGATACTTGGGCTAAGCCCGAAAGTTGTGAGCTGCTTGGACCATATGCAGATCACTCGTTATGGCCACTCCCAAGTGAATACCAGTCAGTAAATTCCCCCACTTGCGCGGGCTTTTACATATGGAGCTAGCTTCAAAGGGGACACTTCACGCCAAAAGAATTATTTTGCGATTTTTTGTTTGTTCCATTCAGTTTTGAGTTACAGAGTGTTAGCAATGGATAGAAACAAAAAGAAACTTCGGTGCGTTTTACAGTTTTCCTTTGATAAAGGCCTTGCATGGCCGCTGAAATTGTGAATGGGGCCTATAGTGGGAACACTGTAACAGTTGATTGTGCGTTTAATTTTGTTTTCGCCGATTGTGTTCATGCATTTTTGATGCTAAAGGTAATGTGACAATATCGATACAATCACAGAAATAATTGAAATTGACCTGAATTCTTGCAGTCGTATCATCATCCAGAAGCTAAAGATCGACCATAAAATACCTTTAATCTATTTGCGCAAAACTTGTACGCAAAATTAATGGATTTCTTCGTCCCCAAACGAATATAACTTACTTCAGATTTGCTATCGGTACTCACAATATGAGATATTTGGCTTCATGCATAGCTTGCGTTATGACAACAATCACGCAGTCTAAAGAAACTATTTCAATAAAATTAGAAACAATTTTTATTTTTCCACCTATTTTGACTATTTATTGTTCGTAATTTGCAAATCTCATATATTATACAACATACACTTGTATTACAGGCACACATACATACAAAGCTACTTTTAGCAAAATTGCTCAATTTACAGAAGAAATAGTTTGTAAACAACGCACTTCTATGCCTAGAGGAACTTTGACACAAATTTTTGCACAGCAAATTTCCACAAATTCCTTCCTCATTCCTCTCCGCCCCAATGGAAATAAGAAGGAAGCAGTGTTGAATCATTTTCCAGGAAAACCAAACAGAGTTTCGAAGACTAGACAAAATATTTTCGACATTTATCCATTACAAAGTTGGCATGACGAGGTCAATGTGTGCCTGCTTGTGAAATTTTGATTTCGCGTGCGTGTGTGTGTATGAGTGTATTACGTTAGAGGGCATAAATTGCTGCGGCAACTACTGAACGCACACACACACACGCACAAACTGTCGTACAAATAAGCACTGCAAGCATTCCGTGGGCGCATTTTTCGGCAAAAATCGACAATTATGACTAACTAACAGCAGCAACAGCAGCAGCAGGGGTGTGGCAGGAGTAGCAGGCGTGGCAGAAGTGGCAGAAACGAGTAAATAGAGAAAGCTTGTGTACAACAAAAACAGTGCAGCTAAATAACAGTATTTTATGTATGCGAATACATGGCATGGAAAATTCTTGCCATAATTTTTAAGGCACAACTTTCAGGCGCATGTTGAAAACTTTATGAGTACTTACAGCTTACAGTACAAACTTGCTAAACAGCACATGTAAATACATATGTGTGCGTGTATGTATGTGTGTATGCATGTATGTGTGTACGCGTGGATGTGTGATTGTGATTTTTTGAGCGTTTCATGCTAGCCGCCTCAAAATCTAGGTTTATGTGTGCATGTGCGTTAAAAGTTTGAACATAACTGCTTGTGTACAAATGTTTATAAGTATGTATGTATGTATGTATGTTTCCATGCCGTTTGATGTGTCGCCAAGTGTAAATATAATATGTTTATGCGCATGTGTTAAAAGCTTGTTTACTGTTGCTATTAGAGCGCTTCCTTCGCACTTCCTTTTGCTGGCTGCCCATACGCCACACGAAAAAATTATAAGACCACTTCAATTTTTTATATTTTTATTATCAGTTTAGGGTTAAAAATGTATCCAGAAATAAACACACATTTTACTAAACTTAACCCTGGAAGGTTATATAATATTATATATATATGCTAATGAAGTTTGTATTTTTTTTCTTATTTCATCTTTTTTCTTTAAACTTAACTCATTAGTATTAATTTCTTTAAAAACCCAATCCAAAACAACATTAGTTTTGCGATCGCCCTCTATCCAAACTCCAAGCATTTCTTCGTGTTGGAATTTAAAGGTTGCTGAAAATTACAAATATACTTAAATGGGGCAAAAACGGGCAAATGTTACATACATGATTTTAAAGAACATACCCCAAACTTTCACCGAACATAAAAATCTGGAACAATACGGGACAATACACACAACTTTCACTCCACAGAACAAAGGTTAATACGAAGTGTTCGGTTAAAAAAGCTATTAAACAAAACTCTTCACTATACAGGTATGACACAATAAACCGCATTTTTTTCATTAAGTTAAAAAATAGATACCTTTCTTATATTCTTCCATTATAAATTTATTTCTTTTTTTTTCCTTTTTAACTATTATCGAACAGCTGTTTTCTTACAATATTTTACTGAACTGTTTACAAGTTTGTTGTTGCTTCAGAAGCGTTATGTTTTACAGCTCATATTTAGAACAGAGTTGCATGTATGTGTGTAAATTATCTTTTGCTTAACTAGCAAAAGTTTTTTAAAAAACACATTGTGAGTCTTCGTTGCACACCGGATACAAACTGATCCGAAACTTTATTAATCTTAATATTTATACAGAATCTGAAGCTTAAATCTTAGGTTAGTATGTCTTAATTCTATTGAAAGCGGACCATGTGACATGTGACATGTTTGACATTTTCGCTAAGGTAAGCGCTTATTTTTATTGTTTTCTTAATTCTATTGAAAGCGGACCGTACGTGATATGTGATGTCCACTTCTTTCATTAGCAAAGTGTCAATGACATGTTTGACACTTTCGCTAATGCTAAGTGCTTATATTTATTGTTTATTTTTTTGGGAAGTGGCTTGCGCTATTAATCTATGCTTAACTGTTTACATCCTGGGTTAGTGGTGTGTGGTATAGGAGGCGTTAACTCCCCCTCTTCTAAATCGAAGCGTCCCGTCTTCGAATATAAAGCTGTTAAGTGATTAATTCTGTCTGATAATTGCAATAATAATTCTTCTTTTTCTTTTGCATTTTTTAATTTAATTTTTAGATTAATATATATGATAAATTTAAAGACAAAATATGCAGATGATATTATTACAATTAAAGTGGTAAATGTGCACCAAACAGGATTTCGTTTTATTTCTTGCTTTAATGGTGTGAGTATATTAACATTGTTTAATTTTAAATCAATATTTTTTGTTTCAATGTATTTATTTACAAAAAAAGATTTTAATTTTCCTTCCCTTAAATATCCTAAAATTTTTCCTTGAAAAGTTATCAAATAAACTCCTTCTATAGTGTGATTATTAATTTTATGCTTTCCTGATGCTATTATAGCACCATCTTTTACAATATTTATTGATTCATTTGCTTCATTTATTTTTGTGCAGTTGGCATGTTTATTATTTAACATATCGGACAAACATGTGTTATTTCCTTTTATCATACAAAAAGCATTATTTAATTCCTTTTTACAAAATTTGACTGAATAAAATTTATCTCCACATTTTATTATTTCATTTTCAATCAACAATTTTCCATCATTTTGCGCTACAGCTATTGCTTTATACAATTTACAAACATTTTTTACTTTTGGATACTTAATGTAAACAACTATTAAATTACTCTTTTGTACAATTTTAAATTCCGAAACATCTATAAGATCTGATATTGTTACATTTACTTGCTCATTGCTTATTATTTCTTTTATTTCTGACATATCTAAAATTAAAGGATTTAATATTCCTACTTTTGACAAGGTAATTGTTTCCACTATATTTTCAAGCTCTGTAATTATTAATTTATTTCTTTGCCTTAAAACAGTTTTTTCATTAGAACTGCCCTGTAATTGCTTAAGGATTTGCGTTAATTCTGTGATTGTTTTGAATATTTGTGAATTTGTTGTAAACTGCTTATTATTATTTTCTATTAGATCATTTACTTTATTCGTTATTTTCATAAAATCATCATGGTCAGGCGTACCCGAAATCCATTTCCAAACAGTACCTAATTCATTAATACCTCTTTTCGATCTTTTGTTATCAACCTTCAATTGTCTTAGTAATGTTTCTATCATCTGTATTTCATAATCCATACTTGAATTATCAATTAATATTATTTCTTCATTGCCTTTGTATTTGTTTACAACATTTTCAAATAACGATAGATTTGTTAAATGGTATAATGATCCATAATATTCAAAAATTCCTGCATCTTCTTCTTCTACAAGTATATAATTTTCTCTTGTGTAATCAATTATATCTGTTGTAATGATATTGATATATGAAAATATCAATATAAGTGGCACTAATTTCGCCATGTTTCCTAAAAATAATGCAATTAAACTTTAATGTTATCTTTGTGAATTATTCTGTTTCTGTTTTGTATTTCAACTTTATTTCCTAAATCTTCTACTACTATCTGCTTTTTATATTTGGGCTTTAATTTATTTCGTTCCCCATATACTTTTTCATATATAATTTCACCCCTATGGTAATTTTTTTGAAGCCTTTTCTTGTTGTGGTATTCTAACATTTTTTCCTGATTATTTTTTAATATATCCCTTATATTCTCATGCTTCTCTTTATTAAACAAAATATTACAAGGTTGTTTACCTGTTACTGAATGTATAGTTTTATTATACTGCTGCACCGCCCTCATAATTGATTCGAAATCACTAACTAAACTGTGTTCCTCTTTTAAACATCGAGATATTTCTATAAGTGTGGAATGAACCCTTTCTATTTGACCATTACTCGTGCTATGACGTGGTGTGCAATAATAGATTTGTATGTTGAGTCTTTCCATTAAAGACCTGAATTGTATCGTACTTAAACCTGGTTCATTATCCATAACTATACTTTTAACATCTGGAAATGTTTGCAGAAGTTCCAAAATTTTTTCCTCCAAATTAAGCTTATCCCCAATATATTTTACAATTAAATATTTCCTATCGGAATAAGTTTTGGGTGCCTTTCATATTTATTACTGTTGCATATGTTACAATTTTTTACATATTTCTTGAACTGTTTTATCATCAATGGCCAATAATATTGTTGCCTAATTTGGGCCAAATTTTCCCTATAATTTCTATGTGCCCTATTGTGAGTTTGTTCAATAATCGCTCCCTGATCCTCTCTATTAGTAATATCGTTTGGGAACAATTTCGTATGAAAAAATTTTACAGTTGGAAATGCCTCCCTCAATACGTTCTTTATTTCGTAAAGCACCTCAGGTGAGCAATATATTCCCGTAACCAACTTTGGGTTAATATATTCTTTTAAAACTCCAACAATATTTTCCGGTATGTCGTATTCGATCAAAAATCGTTTATTATTAAAATGAGAAATTGTCTCTAACACGGTTATTTTCGCCCCGTTATCTATCAAAATTTGTTGCTTAAAATGATTTAATGGCTTTTTTGTTTCATGCATCTGATATTCATTACTGCTTTCAGCAGAATGTTGTGTGTCCGCTAACGAATCACTGGACTCACTATGTTCTTTGGAATTTGTCAAATTATTAAGCATTTGTCTCGACAATGCATCAGCAACAACATTGGTTGCACCTGGCTTGTAAATAATTTTTGGAGAAAATTCTTCAATAAATGATCTCCATCTCTTAATCTTAATATTCGGATTTCTTTCCGAAATCGCAAATGACAAAGGTTGATGATCAGTGTGTATTTCCAGATCACTAACACCGTAAAGGTAATTACGCAATGCTTTCAAAGCCCAGACTATTGCGAACAACTCTTTCTCATTTGTAGCATAATTAAACTCCGTAGAATTTAATGTTTTTGATATAAAGACAATAGGTTTCCCCTCTTGTGAGAATACTGCACCCAAAGCTACATTTGATGCATCGGTTGTTAAAACAAATTTTTTGTTATAATCAGGTTGTGTCAATTCACCCTGTTGAGCCAGTAAATTCTTCAATTTGTCACAAGCAGCCACTCCGTCTTGATCTAGACTAACTATCTTTTTCTTTGACAAATACTGGGAAATTTTTCCGTTTTCCCCCTGCAAATGCTTAGTTAATGGCTTTGCCACAACCGCGTAATTGTGTATAAATTTTCTATAATAGCCTGTCAGCCCCAAAAATCCCCGCAATTGACGCAATGTCTTTGGTATAGGATAATTCTGTATGGCTTCAACCTTTCTTGGGTCCGTTTTGATTATATTCTTTGCCACTATATATCCCAAAAATTCCACCTCTCTTTGGTAGAACTTAGATTTTTCAGAGGATATTTTCATATTTGCCTCCCTTAATATATTAATTACCAAACTCAAATGTTTTTTATGGTCTTCCAAATTTTTTGAAAAAATTATAACATCGTCGACATAAACGTGACAAAACTTTCCAATATATTCTCTTAATACATTATCCATAGCCCGTTGAAAAATACTTGGTGCATTTTTCAATCCGAACGGCATTCGTAGGAATTCGTACTTCCCGTTATTTACCGAAAATGCCGTTTTCTCTATATCACCTTCTTTCATTAATATCTGGTAAAATCCAGACTCCAAATCTATTGTAGAAAAATAATTAGACTTTCCCAAATTTGAAAGTATAACCTCTGGATTAGGCATTGGGTACCTATCAGATGTGGTTTTTTCATTAATTTTTTTGAAATCGATGACCAATCTCAATTTAGGACTTCCGTCATCATTTACTCCTTTCTTTGGAACCACCCATACTGGAGAATTGTGTGGACTTTTACTTTCCCTAATTATATTCTTTTGCAACAGGCTTTGAACCTCATTATTAACAAAATCATTCACTGACATTGGGTAAGGGTTATGTTTTGACCAAATTGGCCTTTCTTCAAAAGTTCGTATTTCCGCCTTTACGTCGGTACGAAAAGGTAAATCTAAATTAACATCACTATGTGTTATTGAAATTTCCTCAATCACCTTATTTTGCAACCCTTCGATCGACTCCCCTTTCCTATCTACTTCAAAGGATATCTTTGAGGACTCCGACCCGACCTTAAATTATTCAATGAATTTCCAATTTGGGAATCTTCATTCTTATCTTGATTTTTAAATTTTTTTATTTTCGCGGTATCTACCTCAGCAAAAGTTTTAGGAGTTAGGTTTTCCGATATATTTTTTTGCAAATTTTTATTATCTTTTTTGTTTCTAGTATAATTTTTGTCAGGCCCCTTTTGACCTTTTTTCCCTACTAGTTTCTGATTAATTTTCTTCACACCGTTTTTGGTATTTCTTTCATTATTTTTCCCTTTTGGTTTATTGATAATATTTTCGACAGACGTTTCAGGACCTTCTTGTCCCGAGGGGTTTGGTATATCAAAATCATCAAGAAAATGAATTTTTTCTGTTTTGTTATTACCATAGATCAACACCCGATTTGGAATATCAATCTTGGCTTCGATTTTACTCAAGAAATTGATTCCAATTAAGAGATCACTTTCTAAATTTTCAATCTCGTAAAATCGCTCCTGAGCATCAAATAAATTGATATTATGGAAAAAGTTTATGATGGTCGAACCATGAATGGTTCTTACCCTCTTCTTATTTTCTAAAACATTTTTGTTTACATAGAGCCCGGCCCGTATATATGAGCTTGTTGCTCCCGTATCAATTAAGATTTTGAAGATTTGCCCCGTCTTCCTATCCGTCTTGACAATGTAGGGCAAATCAGACCTTACTCTAAAAAATGATTTTCTCCCATGTTATTAATTCTTTGCACCTTCTGTTGAGGTTGCGTACTTATTTGCGCACTATTATTCGACCTCTTTGGCACAGCATTTGCCTGATAATTATAATTGGTCTGCCAATTATTTCTATTGCCTCTCACCTGTTGCTGGTACGTTTGTACCGGTTTGGGAATATTTGTGATCTGTAATGATGGATCAACGTCCATTGGCTCTGGACAATTTTGCTTGACCTCATTTGCTGGGGTATTCCTTGGTGGATACCTTAAATTGTTCAGAAAATTCGCAACCCTACGAACGCCCTGATGAGCGTTTCTGTTTATTGTAATATTATTATTACTATTATTATTACTCCTTGAAAAATGCAATGCGAATTGTGCTCGCATTTGATTGGCATCGAGCTCCTGCGCCTTGGCAAGAGCATTTGGTAAGTCACGTGGTGCCAACGTGAAGAGGATCTGGTCCAGCGGAGGGTTAAGACCTGTAATGAAAGTTCGAAGAGCTGTTTCCCTGTTTTTGGTATTAAGCTCCTTTGTAATTGCGGAATTCGTTCCGTGCGTCATTATCGTTTTGTTAATTAATAACGTCAGTTTTTATTGACCTCGTTGTAGAACTCTATTAGGGTACCAGGTCCGTGCCTAAGCACACTCATTTCCTGTTCTATTATGTGACACGGCCTCTTATCAGCGAAGGCAAAATCTAGCCTACTCAGAATTGCATCGAAATTAAGAACCGTACCGTGGTTCGTTAAAATATTGTTAGCGTCCTGCGTAATTTTGTTACGCAAGATAGTCAAGGCAGCAAAATATTTTTTGCTTCCCCTAGTATACAATGACATTGAATTGTTAGCAGCCTCGCGCCAGCTAACATAATTGTTGATTTTTCCTCGAAATTCAGGAAGAGATTTTATGACGTCTAAACTTTCCTCACAATTGATTGTTGAATCTATTGATTCTGTAGTATATTCAGCAACATTGTCGGAATTACTTAAAGCCTGCAACTGACGTCTAACTTGTTCTACCTCGCTACGCAGCGAGGCGGTGCTAGCAGCTATAAGTCGCGACACAACATCCATATTGGACGTGCTATTGTTATTATTCACTATAGACATATCTGCAAATCTACTTCTCAACTCTTCCAGCTTTATTTTTGGTAAAATTTGAAAAATTTTTAATCACTTCCTTATTTTTTACACAATTTTTGTGGTTTTCTTTACACTTTTCACAATAGTGTAATTTCTCGTAACCTAAGCTACTAGGTCTATTGCCCATATGCTATATTTATAATTTACAACTTTTAATGCTTAAAAATTATTTAGTTTCTTACTCATTACTGGAAGATTCCTTCAGGTCCAACTTGGTGTTTGCTTGCTAAAGATGTTTGCATACAGTGATTTTTCCTCTATTGAGTGCGTTTTTCCTCCTTTGCTTGTTTCCTTGTAGAATTATTATATTTTGTAGACTTGCTTGATATTTTGGTTTACTAGGATACTTTTTGATTTTCTCCTTTTTTTTCTTTTTGTTTTATTAGGAAACTTTTTGGTTTTCTCCTTTTTTTTTTAAATTTTTTCTTTTTGTTTTATTAGGATACTTTTTGGTTTTCTCCTTTTTTAAATTTTTTCTTTTTGTTTTATTAGGATAGTTTTTGGTTTTCTCCTTTTTTAAATTTTTTCTTTTTGTTTTATTATTTTTTAGACTTAGGATACTTTTTAGTTTTCTCCTTTTTTTAGTCTAAAAATTTTTTTTTTTTTCTCCCTTTTCCGATTTAGGGATACTTATTTGTTTAAATTGTGCACTGCCTTTTTACAGGCTATTATAGCACACAACTTTTATTTGGTCCACCAGAACTTAAATCGCTCCTGGCAGGATCGCCAATTATCTTTTGCTTAACTAGCAAAAGTTTTTTAAAAACCACATTGTGAGTCTTCGTTGCACACCGGATACAAACTGATCCGAAACTTTATTAATCTTAATATTTATACAGAATCTGAAGCTTAAATCTTAGGTTAGTATGTCTTAATTCTATTGAAAGCGGACCATACGTGATATGTGACATGTTTGACACTTTCGCTAATGGTAAGTGCTTATATTTATTGTTTATTTTTTTGGGAAGTGGCTTGCGCTATTAATCTATGCTTAACTGTTTACATCCTGGGTTAGTGGTGTGTGGTATAGGAGGCGTTAACTTGTACGCGAGAACAGAGCCGTATCCAAATATTTTTTTTATTTTATTTTAGACGACTGAAATGTCTCAATTAATACTGAGTACCTATTTTTTTGAAATAAGAAAAAAACATTTTGGATTTATGCCAAAATATTTGAGTTTCAGACCATTGTGCACTGTTCCAAAATCCACTCCAAAAAAATTCACAAAAAATGTTTACACCTTGCACTTACGTCTTCTCCTTATGGCATCCAAATCAGAAAGAAATATTGACACATTGTAACTCACACTGTCAATTTGACAGTTCAGTTCCGCCCCAAGCGTTAAAAAAGTAAACGACATTATGACTGGTTCAAAAGAACGCTGTACGCGTTGCCAAAGACACGGCGGGTCCACGTTTTGGCATATATTTCGAGACCCTAGTCATCAATAGGTATGAAAATTACCCCGTATTAAAGCACTTATCAACAGCTTTCATTTGATACCCATATTGTACATACACATCCGAAAGTTACCCGGGTCCACGTTTTGACCTATATCTCGAGACCCTATCTACCAATAGGTATCCAAACTATACGGAAACCATCTTCAATACCTACTTAACAATGTGTGTAAGTTTGGTTTAATTCGGTGTAAAGACACAGCCGGTTAGCGAACACACACAAAAAGTTGACTTCATTTTATATTCCCAAATTGGGGGACATCAGAATTCGTTTTAGGGGTATGGTTCCTTCGGCAAAGTTTCTTATTTTGATCCCTAGAATATGATTTTCACAGAGCAATGGGTGATTTTTTTGCCTCCCCACAAATCGACCCGGTTTTAGTCAACTCTTTTACGTAGTACTCACCATGTGGAAAGGTGGTTTTGTTTGATCTTTTCCCAAATACGGCCTTAGCATCAACCATGTAATTTGTACCGTATCATTACCATTTTGAGTCCATATTTTGCTGGCTTGTTTGGAATGTACATACGGAAGCTACATTTTCCCCTGAACGCCAGTAGTTGCTCGTCAATCGTAAGGTACTCTCCAGACGTATAGTTTTCACGGCACTTTTGAATGAACATCTCCCAAATTTTTCTAATGGGGGCAAATTTGTCTTGAACTATTTGAAGGCGTGCAGATTTATCGTCGAATCGAAGACACGACTTAAGAAATTTGAACCTTGCTTTTGTCATTATCGAAATATATGTTGTTCCACCGTAAGATCTGTCAAACAATTCATCTGCATACAGATGCTGATCTTTCTTAACTGCTGTTAGTGCCAAGAGTCCAATTAAGGTTGAAATTTCATTTGAAGACGTTGCTTTCCTTTGAGCTTCATCTGTAGATACAAGTAAGATGGACTGCCGATTAGCAATCTCAATGTTTGTCTATTGAACAATTTCCTCCACGATCTCTGGTGTAATGAACATTTGGAAGCATTGCAGTGGGTCTGTTAAATTTTTGCAATGGCGTGTTGGTCCTCGAGCTTTATGTACCACATTTAGACCATAACGATAAGATTTTCCCTTTTTTGTTGACCACTTATGTTTATTTTTGCCCCGCAAAATATGTCGATTTATTAAAATAAATTATATTTGACTTGGCTCTCAATAAATTTAAAGGTATGTTATCTTCATCTCTGTCGGTTGATTCTTCTGAAGAACTTGCATCCCCTAAGCTTTCGTTTTGTTCCTTTTCTGCATCAGATTCTAGTTCGCTGTTGTCTAACTCATCGTCTAATCCATTCTCGTCGTCGCACATTGCAAGAAATTTTTCAATTTCTTCGTCAGTATAAATTTTGCTGCCACTTATAATGTATTACAACTGTACATACCAAACAGATAAATAAACAAGAAAAATAACTTCGGAACGAAAAACTCACACAAAGTTCATCGTTCGTCTTTTCAACTAAGCATTTTTCAAAAGTAAATACTTACAGAGATCGTACAAAGCCAACCAACTGCAAGCGACAACAGCTCAACAGCGACTAACGCTGTAAAAAAGAAAGGCCCCTTACAAACAAACGAACAGTGCGATAACGGTAAAATAAAAACTCGCGTCGTCGAAACGACGAGGCATGACTTTCCAGGGTTAAATTAATTTTTAATAAAAATAAAATCTAACAAACGAAAATACGAATATACGACCAATTTTATTATATTTAAAATAAACACATAGAATTCTTGTGTTTAGTTTATAATTTTATCATCATCATCATAAATTCCTAGAATTCCAGTATGGAACATAAGGTCTCAAGGGGGTGACCAATATTTTATGTAAGGGGTTTCCAATAAGCGGTGTTATTTTGATATTAAAAAAATGCTATTTTTTAATATAAATGATCTGATGTTTATTTGATTATAAAACGGAAGGTATGCCGTTAATAGTAGAAAATAGTATCAGGCAAATGACGCCCACGACCACGCTAATAAGACAATATCCTTTTCATGAAATTTTCCACAACCGAATTGCAAAGTGGCTGCCCTAAGTCCTCGATAGCCCCACGAATGCCTTCTTTGAGGTCTTGAATCGACCCTGGGCTGTTGGCGTAGACCTTCTCTTTCAGGTGGCACTAAAGAAAAAGTCGAAAGCGCAGTACTCTCATTCATAACACTGGTTATTGAAAACCCCTTTATATGGGGAAACGGGGTGGTGATGCAAATATACAGCTTATCCCATCAAACTCACCTTCACGCGGCACCTCCTATCTGAGCAAACGAGGCTCTGACGACCAAGCACAGTCGGTATAACCTTAAAATCCTACACAGAGGAAATGCTGTCCCTATCCAGTATAAGTGAATACCTGTCGGCTGGCAGCATCAGCATCAGTATCGGTTGCGGTAGGCCAATCACCTATTCCCCTTAAATCCTTTTTAGACCATAACCATAACAACCATAACAAATAATACAAACTACAAACAACATAGAAACCAAACGGATCGCAAACTTTATTTTATAATTCGGTGCTTGGTAATTTGTGTAGGGCCCTACTTTGATTGTAACTTGTCGCAGTCGTCGAGGTATCGATTTTACTAAGTGTTTTATGTTATTTTAATAAATTATTTACCACTCGTCTTTAATCTCTCTTCAAAGTCTATTAGCTCTATCAAAATATCTTCCATTTTTGAGAACCGATTGAGGAAGTAAAGGTGTTATTTTTATAAAAAATCAATGGTTTCGTTGTTTGTGTGGCACGTAACGCCGTCTTATTAAGAATAAACGTTGTCCAGATCAATACCATCCAATTCCGGTTATAAACTATCGTTAATCATCTCTCGATTCCGCAATCCATTCACCGTAACTGTAGCTCCAGCTTCATTTTCGAAAAACTAAGGTCCACTGACTCCGCCAGACCATAAACCGCACCAAACAGTCACACGTTGAGAGAGTCTTGTCAACAATATCTTTTAGATTTTCTGAGCCCCAGTTCCCACATTTTTGCTTGTTGACGAGGCCACTGAGGTGGAAATGGGCCTCATCACTCAAGATGATTTTTCGATGGAATTCTGGATCATTTTTATGCATTTCAATGACCCAATCAGCAAAGACACGACGTTGTTGATGATCGGCCGGCTTGAGTTCTTGTCTTCACTGAACTTTATAAGCCTTAAGACACAAATCTTTATGCAAAATGGGGTGTAATGACGTTTGTGGACTGCCTAATTCCAAAGAACGACGAGCAATGGACAAACCTGGGTTTTCTTCAACATTTTCGGCTACAACAGCAATATTTTCAGCTGTTCTTGAGCGATGTGCACGGGTTTTATTCTACACATCACTAATTTGTCCCAACAGCTCGAATTTTTCACTAATTTCTGTATTGCGGTCCGACAAGGTGCTTCAGGATGACCCAAAAATGTTCGAGTTTTACGAACCGTCTTTGCCAATTTTTTACCATTTTTATAGTGAATTTTAATAACTTCAATGCATTGCTTAAGCGTGCATTGTCCAATTTTTATTAATGGCATAGTTTCTACTTGTGAAATATAAAAAAATGAGAGCTTGAAAAGTGGCATCTACCGAAATAGCGGGGTATTCAAAATAGCATCTGTTATTAGAAAATCCTTTATTTGCCATACATTTTCGATTAAGCTAAGGTCTGGGCTGCAGGTAGGCCATTCTAAATATAATTTTTTTTTTTTTTCAACCAACAAATTCTCTTGTTGCTTCGGAAGCATGAATGGCTGCATTGTCGTGCTGCAAAATCCACTACACATCGAAATTATCATGCAGAAAAGTAATAAGTAATTCGTCTGGAAGTTATACACTCTTGATACTATTCATGTTTGTAGATATGAAAAATAAATGTGTTTTGCCTTTGAAACTAATGGCTGCCCAAATCGTGACAGAACCACTTCCAAAATTACAAGCCATTCTCTCCTGGTTTTTCTTCCGTTTATCATTCCAACTTATCATTTTTATGTATTCCATCATCATCATTTTAGATATTCTAGACTAGAATTCTCTTGCAAAATTTTTTTCACACGACGGGTAGTAACTTCCAAATTAAGAGGGACAACCGGTTTAGGAGGCAGAAATTTTGGTGTTTTTTAAACAAAGAAGGAACAATCAGAAATTGTTTAAACTTGGCGGGTATTTTATTCATATTTCTAAATACACTCTAAAATTTTTTCAAGCCATTTCGGCAGGAAATAATGCTGTTAGAGCGTGCTGTCAATGCAAAATCGCCATCCGAGTATCTTGCAAGCGGGCATCCCTGAAGTTGCAATTTTTCTCTGTAATCAACAACAATTACTTTTTTTTCTTTAACAACATGTTTCCTAAGAATATAAAACTAATTCCGATAAAATAATATTTAGAATTGCATGTTTTTGAGGCCCTTGAACACAATGTCATTCGTATCGTAAGCGCTACGGTGCCCAACTGAGGGGCGTTCACTTAAGTGATTATAGAATCGGGATTAATACAAATTTCTATTTAAAATTTTTACCACATTACACTAACAATTTATGCAACAAATAAATAAGAATTTCGATTTTTTGATCAGTCTAAACTGGTTTCCCCCTTAAGAGTGTGTTTAATTTCAGCACTGCTGCTTGATCTATTTATTACTAAGCGTTTGATTTCTTCTATCAGAAAGTTCGGCGGCTTACAGAAGGTTTTAAGACCGTGGCGTTTTCCTGTAAGAACAAAGACGGCGAACTAGTGACTGACATCCAGAGCAATTTTAAATTATGGACGGCACACTTCTCGAACCTGTTAAACAGCGATAGCTGCGCATGTCACAGAGAATGTGAAGATCCCGACGGAATTGACGTTCCGCTACCCGACCATGACGAGGTGAGAATAGCGATAAAGCGGCTAAAGAACAACAAAGCCGCGGGCGCCGACGGACGACCGGCTGAGCTATTCAAACATGGCGGCGAGGAGCTGGTAAGGTGCATGCATCAGCTCCTATGCAAAATATGGTCGGATGAAAGCATGCCTGCCGATTGGAATTCAAGTGTGCTCTGGCCAATCCATAGGAAGGGCGATCCTGCAATTTGTGCCAATTACCGCGGGTTTAGTCTTCTAAATATCACCTATAAGGTTTTAGCGAGCGTATTGTGTGAAAAGCTGAAGCCCACCGTCAACCAACTGATTGGACCTTATCAGTGTGGCTTTAGACCTGGAAAGTCTACCATCGACCAAATATTCGCAATACGCCAAAACTTGGAAAATACCCATGAAAGGAGAATCGACACACACCATCTTTTCGTCGACTTCAAAGCTGCATTCGACAGTACGGAAAGGAGTTACTTGTATACCGCGATGTCTGAGTTTAGTATCCTCGCAAAACTAATACGGCAAGGCAAGATGACGTTGCTCAACACCAACAGCGCCGTCAGAATTGGGAAGTACCTCTCCGAGCCGTTTGATACCAACCGAGGTTTCAGGCAGTGTGACTCGCTGTCGTGTGACCTCTCTAACCTGATGTTGAGAGCATCGTACGAGCCGCAGAACTTAATCGCTCAGGCACAATATTTTATAAGAGCGTACAATTGTTGGCGTATGCCGATGATATCGACATCATTGGCTTTAACAACCGCGCTGTTAGTTCTGCCTTCTCCAAACTGGATAAGGAGGCAAAGCGAATGGGTCTGGTGGTGAACGAGAACAAAACGAAGTACCTCCTGTCTTCAAACAAACAGTCGGCGCACTCGCGCATCGGCACCCACGTCACTATTGACAGTTATAATCTCGAGGTTGTAAAAGACTTCGTTTATTTAGGAACCAGCAGTAACACCGATAACAATGTCAGCCTTGAAATCCAACGTAGAATCTCTCTTGCCAACAAGCTGCTTTGTACTAAGTAGGCGATTGAGTAGTAAAGTCCTCTCTCAACGAACAAAACTAACACTCTACAAGACTCTCATCATGCCCGTCCTAAGGTATGGCGCAGAAGCTTGGACGATGTCAACATCCGATGAAGCGACGCTTGGAGTGTTCGAGAGAAAGATTCTGCGTAAGATTTTTGGACCTTTGCACGTTGGCAACGGCGAATATCGCAGACGATGGAACGATGAGCTGTATGAGCTTAACGACGACATAGACATAGCGCAGCGAATAAAGATCCAGCGGCTTCGTTGGCTGGGTCATGTCGTCCGAATGGATACAAACGCTCCGGCTTTTAAGGTGTTCGATGCGGTACCAGCTGGTGGTAGCAGAGAAAGAGGAAGGCCTCCTCTGCATTGGAAAGATCACGTGGAGAAGGACTTGGCTTCACTTGGTGTGTCCAATTGGCACCGGTTGGCACAAGAAAGAAACGTTTGGCGCGCTTTGTTAAACTCGGCCAAGCTCGCGTAATCGGTTATCGCACCAATTAAGAAGAAGAAGTTTGATTTCTTGCCCATCTCTAGCGCTAAGTTTTGATTGTCTACCAATTCTCTTGGCACATCCGTACTTTTCATTCAAATGGGAGTAAAGCAAGACCACATTTTTGTTTCTTTTTAATGGTGAAGTAGTCTCTCGCATTGTAAGGCCTTTCTCTCTAAAATTTGTCGCTGCTCAAATTCAGAAAAAGCTTTTCAGCGCGGCATATTTCTTATTTCTAAACCAAAACAACCACAAAATATGAGAACGAGATCCAGTAACCACAAGCACTTACAATATAATAAATTTAACGCAATAACTTACTTTGTAAACTTTGAAAATAGAATTAAGGGGTAACACCACTGTACACGCGTAAAATAAACACGATTTTTAAAGAATTTTTTTGTATAGAAGGAAAGGGAAACAATCACTCTGATTTGGGAAGTTATTACTTATATACTAAAATGCAAAACTACAAAGTTTGATCGAAAAATTTTACAAAATAGCGGCATTGGAGACATTTTTGTAATGTGGTTTCTCTTGAAGGAGCTCCGCGGCACGCAGCACAGAGGGTGGAAATTTTAATCTGGAACAAAGAAACATTTTTTTCTTAATCTAGATAAGAATAGCTAGAGAAACACGTAGGAGATTTAAAAAATATTTATTTTTGTGGAATTAGCAAGCATTTGAAGGAAAAAACTCTATTTTGGACTAAAAAAACGGCACTTAAATAATTATAACAATCGTTTAAATTAATCTATCGAAAATCCCCTACGCTCTTCTCTTAAGAAGTTTATTATACAGACGTAGTGAAAAACCTGATTTAAAATATTTAAAATTGCTTGAGTTATGCTGCGTGCCAATTTCCGAAAACGTGTTTTGAGAAAAACGCGTTTAAAGTTTGGAAATTTCGAGAAGTCGTTAGGTAGCAGTCACTAACGCTTGGTTAAAAGCTTAAAATATTTATGAAATAGACTTCGGTAACGTATAAAACTTTTTGTTCTGTATTTTAAAAGGTTCAAAGAATTTTTTAAGCTTATAAAAAAAAATCAATTTTTTGAAATTTCTACAGTGGTTTTACCCCTTAAATGCCTTTTGGTCTCAGAATTATTTCGTTTTGCACGGAACAAGAATTTGCGCGTTACTAAAATGCTAGCAATAAATGCGGCATAATTTCCGTCATGAAATACCATTTCAAGCATTGAATCAATGAAACGATATTGTGACATTTTTCTATTATTTCTTTAGTCGATGATGATCATAAGTATCTTGGTCTTAAAACTTTTCCGTGCGCTGTACGTACACCCTCTGCGCTGTCACTGTGTCATGTAAAACTGTCTGTTTTTATGGAATTTCTTGATTGTTTCTTATTGTCACATAAACTCTCAAGGAAATTATTTACAAGCACTTCGAGATGCATGCAAATTATAGATCGAGTTGAGCTGTCAACGAAAATAAAGTGCTTTACAGCTGATTTGCTCTACATATTTTTCATATAGAGGGTCTTTCAAGACATTTGGCATTTGGCAAGTAGGTTAGGTTAGGTTATGGTGGCAATCGGTCCGTACGACCAACTCACTTAGGCTTTACCACTGTGTGACACGGAACCTTGTTTATTTACCGTGAAACCATTTTGAGGCTCGTGAAACCATTTTGAGGCTCTTATGAAGCGCAGGATTGGTCTACTCCCCACGCCAGACAGTTTTGTAAGAAAATTGTAAAAGTGTTAACCTAGACAACCTACTCTGATTTTATTGTAGCTAAGGCTTAACAATTGCAAAGAAAGTGCTCAACTGTTTCTTCCTCTTCCTCATCTCTACAACTTCTGCAATATTCATGGGAGCAAACTCCTAGTCTCGAGGTATGGCAGCTAATGACCGGTTCTTCATATAGGTACAAGCCACGACCTTCGAGATATTATCTTTTGAGCAGCTAAGCAATTCCTGTGTCCTTTTCTTGTTTATTTGCGGCCATAGCAGCCTAGCTATTACGCATGTATGATATCTTCATCTCTTCATGACCTATTGGCCTATTGGATAATTTTGATTTTTTATTATTAGCTTACTCGTGGCCATAGGTATCCCAATGATAATTTTGTTACTGAGCAGTTGTAGAGCGGTACCTTTTGTGGCTAGCTCATCGGCTTTGCCTCAATATCTCTTTGCCCCGGAACTCAAATAAGGCTGGCCTTGAATATGACGTTAATATCATTTAGGGCTGCTCGGCATTCCTGTGTAAGCTTTGATTTTTGTATAACCGCATTTATTGATTTGACAGCCGCTTGGCTATCCGAGAATATGTTTATAGTCGTTTTTGTTAAGGCATTCGTATTTAGATAAATATGTAGCTACTTCTTTTATAGCAAGAACCTCTGCCTGAGAGACGCTGCAGTAGTCTGGTAGCCGAATGGATAGTTCCAGTCGTAATTCCTTTGAAAAAACTCCATAGAAAACCTTATCGTCTAGCTTGAAACCATCTGTATAAAAATTTAATTCCCCCTTCTCCATGACCTTGGTGTATGCCACTCCCTTCAGGACGGTATACTCGTCTTGAAGAGCCTGTCGAAGATGAGTCTAGGAATAGAATTGTCTATTTTTTTGGTTATGACTGTTCAGAGTATGCAAAATACAGGTGTGGCCAAACCACCGTTCTTTCCATAGCGTCATACTTTTGAGTCTAAGCGCCGAGGCGGTGGCCACGTGCTTCCCTACGAGATTTAGTGCAGGCAAATTGTTTAACACTTCGAACGCTTTATTTGGGGTAGCCCTTAAAGCACCAGAGATGCATAAAAAAGCTGTTCTTTGGACCTTACTTATGATTTTACCGTAACTCGCCTTTTGAGCAGATGGCCACCATACAAGTGTTCCATATATTAAGATTGCCCTAACTACCGAAGTATAGAGCCAATGTGTAACGCGAGGTGTTAATCCCCATTTAATACCGACCGCTTTTTTGCTAGTTTACCATATAATGCAACGTTGGCCTTTTTTACTCATTCCTCAATATTAAGTTTCCATGTGAGTTTCCTATCTAATATGGTATGAGTCGTAAGTGCTTGCATTATCTCTCAAATGGATCTCCACACCCTTAAAAACCAGCAGGAAGATTATAGGAAGCCTGTGTTTTCATGTAAAAAGAATTATTTCAGTTTTTGTGGGGCTTATAGCGAGTTCCCTACTCTCAGTCCAGCTCCTAAGCGTGGCCATGTCCGCGCGCAGAATTTCCATAAGGGTGTTAGGATATTTGCCATTAACAGCAATTGTTAGATCATCTGCGCATGCAGGGATGTGGCAACCCCCTCTCTCAGGGACAGCAATAGGGAGTTTATCGCCAAAATCCAGAGAAGCGGGGAGAGGACACCACCGTGAGGTGTGCCTTTGCAGACCTGTCTGCTAAGAGTAGTGGTGCCTAAATTATCCGTTACCTTTCTTCTTCTGACGAGTATAGCTTCCATCAGGGCAACAAGCAAGTAGATAGATGCACAATTTTTACCATCAAGACTTATACGATAGAACAACGCGTTAAAACTATTGAAACTTATTATGAAAATGGTCGGCCTTGAAGAACAAAATATCGCAAAATTCGTGATTTTCTTGGTGGAAATGAGTGGACAATTCAAATGTTGGTGAAAAATTTCAAGAAACTGGTTGTGTCGAAGATAGAAAAACTGGACGTTCTGTTGAGAATATTCCTGCTGGGCCTCATCCCTGAATACCATAAGTTGGTTTGCTCGCGATGAACACTTTTCACAGAGCAACGATTTTTGTAAAAATTTAGCGATTTGTAAACGTTGTTGAGGCCTAAGACTGTTTATTGCGACATTAAGCCTCCTTCCGGTAGATCTGCAGGCAATATATTGTATAACGCACCCAGTGCGACAATAAGGCTGAACACTCTAAAAAAGTGGTCAAACACGAATTATGGTCACGGTAAAATCCTGGCTGGCACTTTGGGGCTTCCCGGACTGGTGGACTATGCACTCCCGCCTATACTTGACATTACATCGTTTACGACCATCCTACCCTCAAGGGAAGAGTGGGAACGGGACGACATGAGGCAGGGCGAGTCCATCCATGTATACACAGATGGTACAAAGTTCGAGGGCAGGGTGGGCGGAGGTGTATATTCCGAACATCTGGGGATCTCCTTCAGTTTTCGGTTCCCCGACTACTGTAGTGTCTTTCAGGCTGAACTGATGGCAATAATAAAAGCCGCGACACTGATAAAGTGTGATGCGATATCCGGAAATGATATCTACATTTTCACTGATAGCCAAGCGGCGATAAAATCCCTCACAAAACAATCGACAACCTTCAAGGTAGCCATGAAATACCGCACATCTCTTAACGAGATGGTTGAGTCACTTCACCTAAAGGTAACATGGGTTCCTGGCCATCGTGACATTGAGGGTAACTGTAGAGCTGATGAACTAGCGAGATTCGGCACCAAATTGACTGATGAATACATAGATAATGACATAGGGACACCCTTACAAACATGTAAGCTACTCATCCTTGAAGAAATTGTAAAGAAAGCTAACGAAAGATGGCGTAATGAAGCCACCTGCAAAATCGCCCACAACTGTGGCCGACTCTAAATGCTAAACGCACAGAATCTCTGCTAAGCTAATATAAATAAACACAGTCTTAGCACATTGATCTCAGCCATAACGGGCACTGCCTAATAGGTAGACAGGCTCAAAGGATGGGTGTGCAAACACACGACGCTCTATCCAGACGCAGGTTTACTATTCTTGGTAGACAATTTTTTTATGAGTTAGAAGACCTCAGTTCTATAGAAATCAGCGATATTTTAAAATTTTTGAAAATCGCACACTGGTTTTAGGAGAGATAGGGACAAGCTCCCCACGCGGCATCACAATGGGCTATGAGCCTGAGTGTGTCCCACAGGACAACCGCTTCAACCAAACCTAAGACTGTTTATGATGAAAAGTCAATGAAAACTGAAAATGAGATGTATTTAGTTTTACAGTAGTCACGCGTGATCTGTCAAAAAACACTATTGGAGAAAGTGCCTCGTTCAATGCAGGCTGAGGCCTAAAATATTTAAAGGATTTAACTTTTCGCAAACTCACTTTAACTTTAATCACAACTTAAATTATTTCAAACAAATGTAGCTGCAGAAAATAATGTAATGAATATTTAGCAGATAAACAAAAAGCACCTGTCATATCTCGATATTGTATGTCACTGAACTAAAAGCAAAAAAATCGATAGCAGCTAAGTTGTCATTAAAAGCAATTAATTTGACACTCACCCGCACACACACACACGTACTAAACTACTATCTATGTGCATAAGTGTATGTGTATGTACATTAAAAATATAAGATTTTGTAGTGGATTAAACTAATTGGATGTCACGTGATGCAAGCGATGTCAGTAGTGCCAAGCGATGTCAATGAACTGCCAGAAAGTGCACGCAGCGCAAAGCAGCTATGACACAGAATTCGTTCGTACTTACATGCGATTACACACACATCCACCAGCGCCAATGGTGGTAAAATCCAATTACTCGGAGGAGAAAACACACTAATCACTTTCAAAAATAACACGCCAACGATGCGCGCGTGAAAAAGCACTGACTGTGCGGAGGTGAGTGGCGGCAGCGAGTAAACGAATCAGAAATGATAATTGATACGCTGCTGCAAGTAAGACGGTTGGGAAAGGAAATGCAAACTTCAATATTTGTTAACGTATGTAAGTATGTTTTTTTAGCCAGTGTACGTGCCCATGTGCATGTGTGTGTGTGTGGGAGAGGGAACACGGAAAGGTTGAAAGTGTAAACAACAAAGCTAACCGATTTTACGGCGCAACGAAAACTCAACGAACTCAATTAGTATATTGCCAGGGAAAGGATGAAGGGGTATGGGCGGAAAACGTGGTGCGGTTAAGGTAATGGAAAACAGAGAGGAGGAATTTAAATATATAGAAAATCTTTTAAAGTTTGAAGGTTTTGTGGAGAATTAATGAACTTGCATGGATCTACTTTCGTTTCTTTTTAGCTCTAATTTTCCACGGCACCACCTTATAAAGAGCTATTAGTGGACTTCACATTCGTGTTCGTATGCTTATATGGTAACAGTAGGCTACTTAGTTATTTACTTAATATCAGAATCTAGCAGTCCTTCGAAAGTTTTCAATAAGAGTGATGAATACTAATTGCTCTATAGTCCTTAGAAAAACAGGAAGTACAATTAAGCTTCAATAAATATGCTATAATACTTTGGACTAAGTAGGCCAATGAGTAGTAAAGTCCTCTCTCGACGAACAAAACTAACACTCTACAAGACTCTCATCATGCCCGTCCTAACGTATGGTGCAGAAGAGTGGGCGATGACAACATCCGATGAAGCGACGCTTGGAGTGTTTGAGAGAAAGATTCTGCGCAAGATTTTTGGACCTCTGCACGTTAGCAACGACGAATATCGCAGACGATGGAACGATAAGCTATATGAACTTTACGACGGCATAGACATAGCGCAGCGAATAAAGATTCATCGACTACGTTGGCTGGGTCATGTCGTCCAAATGGATACAAACGCTCCGGCTTTGAAAGTATTCGATGCGGTACCAGCTGGTGGTAGTAGAGGAAGAGGAAGGCCTCCTACTGCCACCATGCAGTATCTTGCTGAAGGTAAATTCCCAGGCCACACAAATGCTTTTTGATTCAAAAAATAAAGAAACAAAAAAAATAGAAATAAAATTAAAAGAAATTAAAAAAAGAATAAAAATGAAATAAAAATCAACGCAAATACTGGCAACGAAAACTCAAAAGCCAACAAGCTATTAGACATTAAATAAAAAACTTTCCTTCCACAAATAAAGTTTACGCAGTTTGGCATAAAGTTTTGCCATATAAATGCAAACATTAATTTACTGGAATTTCACACTGAATAATTTCAGGTAGAGATACCTACGTGAGAAGACACTGCACACCCAGCACCAGTCGGCCAAATGGTCAGGTATGCGCCCAACCTCTAGAGAACTGCTGGCGTTGCAGAATAGCAATCTACCTATACAATATATGAGTGCATACATACATACACGCATACATCCATACATACACACATCCATGCACACATACATCCATACATACATACATACAACCATACATACACACATCCATCCACACATACATGAAGCCACTATGCTAGACTCATCAACGTTCGGCTACTGTTGCGTACAACTTTCACTTTGAACTCAGAGGCAGCGAGACAGCAGAGCAGGTGCAAATCAGCGAAATAAAATGAAGTCTGAAAGAACTTGGCTTCAAACAGCAATAAATAGCCATATTCATAGGCAGGCAAATGGTAGTGTACCTGCCACTAGCCAATGAGTTGGTTGGTGAGGCGCAGGCATTTAGAAGTTCCTACCACAGCGTCGATGAGCGGTGGCTGTGGAGTGAACGCTGTGAGACGCAGAATTTCGCACGTAATCTGTGGAAGTTATAAAATATATAAATTCATGAACTTTTGCTGAAAGCGCGTTATTGGTGTGCAGCATGCATGAAATTAAAAAAATGCTGCCAAATAGTCAAAGTTCAATTCCACTTTACGCAATCAGACGGCCGTCTCATCTGACCAATGCAAGTAGGGTGCAGAGTGGATGTAAGATCGCCAGGTATGATATATTGAATAGTGTGTATGGATGGATGGATGGAGGTGTGAATGTTTATCAACATGTAGATAGGTAGATAGATGTAGATGCAGATAGAGGCTTTATGTGAAAATATATGGGGTAGCATTTTTCCGCATTTTGAAGCTGATTCATTTGATGAGGCTGTAACACGCAGTATAACAAATGTTGGCATCCAGCAGACAGTATTCAAAAGTTATGTTTAAAGAATTATAGATATTATTTTGGGAACCTATATTCAGCTTCGAAAAATTGTAGCCCGTTGATGATTCTAGTAAACGAACTACACCAAACGCGACTTGTTTTTTGTTTTTACTATAATAAGGTCTCGAAAGTCTTCGGTGTATTGATCCAAATAATATATAGCAAACATGCTTAACATATTCACAAATCCATGATGGGACTAAGCCACCTAGAAGAAGGGGGTAAGCCAAGAAATTAAAAGAAGTTGTTTTGGGTCATTTTCAAACAAAGTGTAGATTTAGTGTTAATTTAAGTTTTTTTTTGTTTTTTAAGATTTCTAAATTTATTTAAAATCTGTTGCTTATGAGAAAACTAATGAGAGTTATAAAATTGCTTTAAGGTTCTTAAAAGAAAATTGAAGATTAAAAGAATTTGAAAATAAGAAATTATTTATTTAAGCAAATTATTTGCCAAACTGTAAGTTTTTATGAAAAAATGGAAAAAGAATATATTAGTTTAAAAATGTTAAAACGAAGTTTAATATTTAAAAATTGAACTTATTGTTTAACGGTTTTGTTAGTTTTCCTTAAAGAAATGGTTATTTGTAACAGCGAAGTAGTTTATTTTTTTTTTTTAAACCCATATTTCAACTGCCTTTCTGTAAAAATTTGAAAACTAAAAACAAGTTTTTTTTCAAAAACTTCAATTTTTTTTTGATTTCAGGACCAAACTTTTTTTTTTCTTTTTAATTTAACTTTTTGAAAAATTTCGCGAGAGTACGTCAATAAATAAATATTTTTCAATTTCGTAAATAATTAATAAATTTTTTTCGGCTTTACAAATTACATTTAATTTTTGTAAATTACATTACATTTTTTCAAAAATTTCAGCGCTAAAAATTTGTTTTCGTTTTTGTTTCGTTTTGTTTTGTGTGCGCGAAAAAAAATTTAAAAAAAAAGATTTTTTTCAATAGAAATTTAAGTTAATGTAAAGCATTAAAGAGGCTTTTGTGGCCGTAAGGATAATATTCCTTGTATTTATATACATATATATTAGGGCGGGTCGATTTAAAAATCGCTCATTGCTCTGTGAAAATCGTATTCTAGGGATTAAAATAAGAAACTTTGTCAAACGAACCATACCTCTAAAACGAATTCTGATGTCCTCCAATTTGCCTCCCCACAAATCGACCCGGCCTAATATATATGTAGTCCAAATTCGAAGGGTAGTGCAAAGTCATACTTCGGTTCATGAATTTTCTTCATAATGACGAAAAAAATGTTAGGATTAAAAAACATTTTTTTTTTTTGTTAGAAATTCCAGGGTTAAAAGAAATTTGATTTCAAAAGCTTTCCCGACTGTTTTTCTTTTCTGAAACATTTTAGGATTACCATTTTTTTTTTTTTAATTTTAGTATTAAAATTTCTTTCCTCTCTCTTTCTATATTTTCATTTACTTGAATTTCTAGTGAAAATTTTTAGCTCAATTTTTACTTTCACAAATGAAAAAAAAAACTTGAATCCGATTTTTTTTAATTTTGAGAAAAAAAGTTATTTTTAATCCTGAAATTAAAAAAAATAATGATGGCAAATAAAAAATTTAATCCGATTTTTTTTTAATTTTTGAAAAAAAAAAATGTTATCCCAATTTTTTTAATTAACAGTCCTGAGACCAGATTGAGTCTTAATTTTTTTTAATATTTGAAAAAAAATCTTTAATACTGAAATTAAAAAAAAAAATAATGATAACAATAGTAAAAAAATTTAATCCTATTTTTTAATTTTTCAAAAAAAAAATGTATCCTAATTTTTTTGATTTAAATTTACCCCAATTTTTTTTGTTATTTTAAAAAAAATACAATTGTTTTGATTAAAAAGTATATTTTTTAATTCTTAAAATCCTGAATTGAGTCCTTTTTTTAATATTTGAAAAAAAAAAAATTCCTTAATCCTGAAATTAAACAAAACATAATGATGGTAAATATAAAAATGTAATCCTCTTTTTTAATTTTTGAAAAAAAAATTAATCCCAATTTTTTTTTATTAAAAAACAAATCCAATTTTTTGATTAAAAAAATATTTTTTCATTCTTAAATCCTGATTTAAGTCCTATGAGTCCTTGAGCTTTTTAATATTTGAAAAAAAAAAAAAATTAAATCCTGAAATTAAAAAATAATAATGATGGCAAATGAAAAAAAGTGTTTGAAAAAAAAATGTCTTTAATCCTAAAAGTAAAAAAAAATAATGATGATAAATAAAAAAAATATATTCCGATTATTTGAATTTAAAAAAAAAAAAATGTAGTCCCAATTTTTTTAATTAAAAAACAAATCCAATTTTTTGATTAAAAAAATATTTTTGAATTCTTAAAATCCTGAATTGAGCCCTTTTTTTATAATTGAACAAAAAAAAAATGTTTCCTTAGTCCGGAAATTAAACAAAAAATAATGATGGTAAATACAATAATGTAATCCTATTTTTTTAATTTTTCAAAAAAAAAATTAATCCCAATTTTTTTTATTAAAAAACAAATCCAATTTTTTTGATTAGAAAAATATTTTTTAATTTTTAAATCCTGAATTAAACCCTTTGAGTCCTTGAGCATTTTAATATTTCAAAAAAAAAATTTAATCTTGAAATTAAAAAATAATAAATATGGCAAATGAAGAAAAGCATTTAATCTTAATTTCTCAAAAGCAAAATTTTTCAATGCTGAAAAAAAATTAGTTTCTTTTTCTTCACTAGAAATTAAAGTAATTAAAAAGAGACAGTGAGATTTTTTGTGACAGTAAAGAGTAAATAGTTCAAGTACTTATCGGAGACATTCTAGGTAAATACTTTTTTTTTTGGCGCGGGGTTGGGATCAATACTACGTTTCGTAAGAGCCACAAAATGGTTCCACGAAGAAAGGTAAATGAGGTTCCCGTAGAGCACAGTGGTATCACAACGGACCTGTAGGTCTAAGTGAGTTGGTCGTGCAGACCGACTACCACCCTAACCTAACTTATCGGAGACATTGTATATTTCAAAGAAAATTCATGACCTTTGTCTTGAATCCAAGGCACGAGCATATTTTTTCATCCATCCAAAGCTTTGTTTAGCAAAACAATTTTTTTAAATAAAATATCCTGTTTTCAATTCGATCCTTTTTACATTTTTTATATTCTAAATATTTAGCTTTTTTCTTGAAGAAATAAAAACGAGGAAATCAAAAGAAAATGTTGAGCAATTAACAAATATTTTTATATAAATTTTATGACATTCTTTGCTTTTTTTTTGCTTGCTCTTCTAAGGTTAACTACGCCAAATTTTCTTCTCTGTCCAGAGCCCTCATAGCGCTAATTATGACTCCTAGTCTTGATCTTGCACTACCCTATGCCACAGTCCCCACCCCTCATTGGACTAAATAAATAAATGTGGATCACTGAAAATCGAGACACTCGCGCTCTAATACGAAACCCGGCTGAACATTTGAACAATATCATATTCCGTACATGTGCCTTTTAAGTAAAAAAATTACTTAGTTAGTACCTCACCCACAACTTGTTTTATTTCATTTCTACACGGCTTTATTGAAAACCCCATTTATTTTATGGAAACACATAATATACGAAAATTTATATAAATTATATGCAGGACATTCACCTACTGGCTTCATGCATTATAAACATGAAAATAAGATATCCCACTTTCACAGACTAACGCCTAAATGTATGCTTGTAAAGCGCCTTTCTCCATCAGATGTCTGCTATATCATTTGGCAATCATTTTGATTGATTGTATTATTACGAAAGCTATCAACGCCCATCAGTAAACATTTATGCTTCCAGCGAATGTAAATAATTTAGCGTGCAATGCTCCTACTGAGGAATATAAATATTCTCAATGCATGCGCGCCTGCAAATATGTAGTAAGCACTTCGCCAAGTGGTGGTTCGATAGCTCAAAAGCAAATATGTAAGTACGTAAGTATTTGTGTATCAATACTTGTGTATACGAGTATATATGGAAGTGTTGCCTGGCTCGTAAATACAATCAACACATTCATTGGTGTCGCCAGCTTCGTTATAATAAAAAAAGTCAGTATAATTTTGCATATCTTCACAGAGGTTACATATCCAATTGAATTTGAAAGTTATGCGTTTTCTCATACTGACTGCTGACAACGATTTTATTTTATTTCCCCCTCCCCCTTTGGTGCAACGCTTTGCATTCTCCAGACTACACAAATCAGACAGTAGCGCTTACATATGGAAGAGATCAAACTTGTACTTGTTTAACAAGCACACAGAAACAGCAGCTACCGCCCTGCAGGGAAAAATGCTAGTTCTGAACTATTTTGGCGATTTCATTTTGTTCAAATAATGAGTTTGCAGACCTACCGGAAGTTCCAACTGGTGTACCTGAAGGATCAGTTATAGGACCTACCTTGTTCAATATTTATGTGTCTGATGTCTCTAAGTCTGACAACTGTCACTATGCCATGTGTACTACTGAAATCGGTATTTTTTATTCGCACAAATCTGCCCATGATATATTGAGGAGGTTCTTCTCTTCCTCCGCTACCATCATCTGGTACCGCATAGAATATTTTAAAAGCTCGAGCGTTTTTATGCATTCGGACGGCATGACTGAGGCAACGAAGCTGCTGGACCTTTATTCGCTGCGATATGTCTATGTCGTCGTAAAGCTCATGCAGCTCATCGTTCCATCGCCTCCAATACTTGCCGTCGCTATCGTGCAAAGGTCCAAATCCAAGGGACGCCTCATCGGATGTTGTCATGGTCTTAGCTTCTGCACTTACATTAGGACGGGTATGATAAGAGCCTTGTAGAGTGTTGGTTTCTTCGCCTGGAGAGGACTTTACTACTCAGTTGCCCACTTAGTCCAAAGTAGCACTCGTTGGTAAGAGAGATTCTACGTTGTATTTCAAGGCTGACATTGTTATTGGTGTTAATACGGTGTTAATGCTGGGTCCTAAGTATACGAAGTCTTTTTCAACCTCGAAATCATAGCTGTCAACAGTGAAGTGGGTGCCGATACGCGAGTGCGCCGACTGTTTGTTTGATGACAGGTGGTCCTTTGTTTTGTCCACGCACACCACCAGACTCATTCGTTTCGCTTCTTTATCCAGTTTGGAGAAGGCAGAACTAACAGCGCGGTTGTTAAGGCCGATAATGTCAATATCATCGGCATACGCCAACAATTGTACGATCTTGTAAAATATTGTGCCTGAGCTATTAAGTTCTGCGGCTCGTACGATTCTCTTAAAGATCAGGTTAAAGAAGTCACACGACAGCGAGTCACCCTGTCTGAAACCACGTTTGGTATCAAACAGCTCAGAGAGGTCCTTTCCAATTCTGGTGACGCTGCTAGTATTGAACAACGTCGTCTTGCATAGCCGTATTAGTTTTGCTGGGATCCCAAATTCAGACAGGTACTTTCGTACTGTGGGTTACAGCTTTGAGGTCGACAAAAAGATGGTGTGTGTTGAGTTTCCTTTCATGGGTCTTTTTCCAAGACCTCGTATTGTGCGTATTTCCAGGTTTAAAGTCACCCTAATAAGGTCTATTCAGTTGGTTGATGGTGGGTGTCAGTCTTTCAGACAATACGCTCGCGCAAACTTTATAAGCGATATTTAGAAGACTTATCCCGCGGTAATTGGCACAGATTGCACGATCACCTTCCTTGTAGATTGGGCAGAGCACAGTTAAATCCCAATCGGCGGGCATGCTTTCTTTCGACCATATTTTGCATAAGAGCTGATGCATGCACCTTACCAGCTTCTTGCGCCCATATTTGAATAGCTCAACCGGCAGTCAGTCGGCATCCGCGGGTTTGTTGCTTTTAGCCGTGTTATGGCTATTCTCACCTTGTTGTTGTTGTTGTTGTTGTTGTTGTAGCACATGTTTGGGGAGTGCTGCTGTAGTGACAGTCCTTGGCAGGATATATAGTAAATCCGGGTCTCTCCGGTAAAGTAGAACCGACTATCGGCGGTCGGGTAGCGGAAAGACAGTTCCGTCGTCAACCATTAGGGTATGGGCATCGGAAGGATGGTTCCATATGAGGATGTCCTCGCAAGGGGAGAGAATACCTGTTCGCCATTCACTTGGGAGTGACCAAGACGATCCTTCTGCATTTGGTCCAAGCAGCTCATAACTTCCGAGCTTTATCCAAGTATCCTCTGGGTAGCTTCCGAACATCCGTTCGAGAGTGAGCCATTGTGAGTAGACGAAGCAATCCAGAATATCTGGTTGTTCGAAAAAGGACAGAACACGGACTGTTTGCGCTATAAAATAAACTGCTGATATTCTCGATTTTTAATATTTTAGTTAGTACTTTTCGCTGTAGGGCACTCACATACAAACAACTACATACACACACATTTACAGTCACAGTCGTATACAGTCGTTGCTGTCTGGTAATGCTATTGCGGTTAAGCTCATGAATGGTTTTGTACTTTAGTTGTTATTGACATTGACAGCATTGGCAGAGGAGTCGTTAAAACCACGAGAAATGTGAGCAGAGGTGAGCTAGCATCGATGAATTGGACTGCCGAATGGCAATGTGGTTTAGCAAACGAATGGCGGTGTGCAATTCTAGAGCATGTGATTGTGTGAGTGTGTGGGTATGTGGGCATGTGGCACCGGCTCTAGCTCTGGCTTTGACTGTGGCTACGGTTGCGGCTGCGGTCTGTACGTCTGGGGATAACCAAATTGTCGGCGCTTATTGTTGCTGATTTCGTTATTGCTACAACTTCTGTTATCATTGTAGATGTATGTACGTGTGTATATAGATATGGTTGTTGCTGCTTTTGTCATTGCATTATTTATGCAGTGAATGCTTTGTGTCTGCATCGTCGCTTGGGTCATAACTCGCTAACCGGAATGCTAGGTGAATTTTGCGCTTGCCTGCGGTGCGCTTTGAGTAAGCGCGCAAGTGTGTGTGTGTGTGGGGGGGGGGGGAGGGGGTGTGCTAACAAATTGTAGCTTTGTACCTTTCTACAATACTTTGTGGCTACGTTTTTTGTGTGTGCATTCATTTGCCTCGACTGCTCATAACTCATTGTTTGTCTATCTGTTTGTTCGGCTGCCTTTGGCGCTGTCGAGTCTGTATTGATTTGTTGATGCTTTTATTGTGCTTAATGGCTCTTAGCGCGAGTCATTCACCTTTGGCGTAGCCTTTGTTACTTTGTGAATTTGAGAGTAATTTTTTTAATTTTTTTTTTAAGTAAAATAATGTTTACGAAAGGTAGAACGGATCAACATTTTTTGTGTATATCAACCCTTATTACATGAATTATCACAAGTGAGGAATAGTTGTCATGCGGTCACGGTCATTTTATATGTTTGTGCATGGCAAAGCGGCTATTAACCTGCAAGTTGAAGGTTCCATAGTAACCTTTTAAGTATAAAATTTGCAAAGTAATGCAAAAGTTTGCTGAATGGGTTGCAGTTGGGTTGGCAAACAAAGGCTCTAAATAATTTATTGTCGTAAAAAAATTACCATACAGAGTTGGCACTCGTATTTGTGAAAATTCACAAGTTACCCGAACTGCTAGAGAACTTTTGATTTTTTTCTAAATGCTTTGCTCGCTATTCAATTCCATAGTTATGTATATGAGAAGGAAGTGTATTTTAATTCATATATAAACATAAAAATAGCCAAAAAAAATTTTTTTTGACTTACCACTAAAATTATTCTAAATTATTCAAAAAATTTGACTCCTTTCTATTTAACTACTACTAAAATTATTCTAAATTATTCAAAAAATTTGACTCCTTTCTATTTATTCTATTACTTTGTTATCTACTAAAACATAAAATGGTATCTTCGAACGCGTATAAGAGGCATGTTTTGTATTTTTTTTATAAAAGTGGTAAAAATGCAACAACTGCTGCTGAAATAAACACTTTCGACGGAGAGGATACCGTGAGTGTAAGCACTGCGGAAAAGTGGTTTTCAAAATTCCGAAGTGGTAACTGCGACGTGGAGTCTTTAACACCGACGCCTTGCTCGAATTCGTGGAAGCTGAGCCCAATTTCACAGTCAATATGATAGCTCAGAGGTTAAGTTTATCACATGGAACAGTTCACCGGCACCAGGTTCAGTTGGGAAAGGTTTCAAAGCTGGGAAAATGGGTTCCACACAGACTTTCCGTCGCCAACCTTCAGCAGAGAGTGAATGTGTGTGCTCAGCTACTGCAACGGCTTGAAAATGAAAGTGTTTTGAACCGTATCGTTACTGGTGATGAAAAATGGGTCCTTTACAATAATCCTGTTCGCAAACACGAATGCTTAGATGAAGATGAAGCACCAGAACCGACCCCTCGAGATAGCCTTCACCCCAACATTCTCCTGCCTATTTGGTGGGATATGACCGGTATTGTTTATTATGAGCTTCTGGAACCAAACCAGACGATAACTGCTTATTATTAGTCCCATCAGCTATCAAACCTGAGTGAGGCACTTAAAAAAATCGATCCTCTTTAGTGAATAGACGCAAAGTTTTGTTTCACCACGACAACGCAAGACCTCATACCGCAAGACGAACATTAGGCAAGCTGAACGAGCTCGGCTGGGAGCTAATGCCGCATTCACCTTACTCTCCGTATATTGCACCTTGTGATTTTCACCTTTTCCGTGGACTTCAATTCCATATTAGTAACACGAACTACTCCTCAAAAGAAGCTATAGGGTTATTCAATAGGTGCGCTTCAACTTTTTTCCGATAGGGAGGGCGAACGACGCAATATTTTTTATTTTTCGCTTGTCATTTGTAAACTTCATTAGTATACATTTCATCATGGAACGCTACACACTTGAGCAACGATTGCAAATCGTGCAAATTTTTTATGAAAATAATCGTTCGGTTGCTGCTTCTTTAAGACCATTACGGCCATTTTACGGTCCATTTAACAAGCCGTCCCGTTTTGGGGTTATGTGAAGTCATTGGTCTACAGTAACAAGCCGGCGACGATTTGTGAGCTCAGAGCCAATATTGAACGCGAAATTGCTGGAATTTCGGCCGATTTATGCAAAAGAGTGGTCGAAAATTGGGTTTAACGATTGGACTTCGTAAAACGTGCACACGGTAGTCATGCAAAAGAAATCGAATTTCATACTTAAATGTATATGTTCAAACTCGATAATAAAAAAAAATTAGTTAAAAAAGTCAAACCGTTTGTGTTTTATTCAAAAAAGTTGGGAAGACATTGTAAATAATGAAGGAAAATATATTATTGATTAATAAATACTATAAACATCTTTTTTATTAATCTTAAAACCACATTTAAAAAACTCACGAGCTTATGGACTGAGACTCCCATCAAAAATGCACTTTCCCATAAATTTGATATAAATAAAAGAAAATATATAATTTTTTTTTTTATTAAAAAAATTAATAATATTGAAAATATGTTAGTAAATAAAAAAATGTATATAAAAACAGGATCCTGAAAACTAATCAACGACAAAAACTGTATGAATGTGAAACATAAGTTAAATAGTAAAAAAAAACATTTGAGCAATAAAAATTTAATACAGAAAAAAGTTATATTAAAAAAAATATTTAAAAAATTATAGAAAAAAAAGCTATATACATATATATGTAATAAATTAAATAAAAAATTTGTAATACAAGAAAAACATTAATAAAAAAAAAGATTTTATGGTAAAAAAAATATTATAAATAAAGTAAAAAATTTTAATACAAAAAAAAAATATGTTCATTAACCAAAAAAAAATATATGTACATATAATAAATTAAATAAAAATAATTTTTAAACTAAAAAAGAAAATAAAAGTTTTTAATATATTACAAAACACAAACAAACTATAAAAATAATTAATAACTTAAAAAAATACAAATAAAATACCACAATTTTAATACACACAAAAATTATATTAAAAAAATATTGTTAAGTGAAAGAAATTATAAATTATATAAGAATTTTTAGTAAAAAAAAGCTATCTTAAAAAATTTAAATAAAAATCTTTAATGCAATTTTTTAAATAAAAATTAAAAGTAAAAATAAAAAACTAATTAATACATAAAAATTGTATATAAAATACAACTAAGTAAGAAAATGGTATAATTAAAATAAAAAAATTAATACAAAGAAAAAAGGTATTAAAAATAAAATTACATATTTAAATATTGTAAATAAATAAAAACATTGGTTAAATTAAAAATAAAATAAAAAATTGTAATACAAAAAAAGTTATTGAACAAAACTTAGTCAACAAACCATACTGAACAGGAACACAGTTATCTCTTCTGACATAGACAATCATGTAAGTCTTCCATCACTACCCTCGCTATTCTCCTGTTCACTCCCAACTAGGGAAGAATGGAAGACAAATCTTACCGAAATCGATGGCCCTCTGATTATATATACAGATGGTTCAAAACAAGACGGCAAAGTGGGATTTGGAATCTTTTCCAATTTCCCTCACATCAATCTATCATTTAGATTACCCGACTACTGTAGTGTATTTCAAGCGGAAGTATGCGCTATCTGGTAGGCTGCGAAAACTCTCTTAGAAAAGAGAATATCACTAGAGGATATCCGCTTTTTCACCGACAGTCAAGCGGCCGTTCGAGCACTCAGCTCCTCTTATACCCACTCAGATGTGGTTCGATCCTGTCTCTTATCTCTTAACGAGATAAGTGTTCAGAATTCTGTCCGAGTTATCTGGATACCGGGTCACAGTGGATTCGAAGGTAACTGCAAAGCTGATGAGCTCGCAAGAGCTGGAGCTGCGCAATCATATGTTAGTAACTTACCCACAATCCACATTCCGCTCTCAACATGTAAAATGCTCATCGATCGAGAATTTCACAGCATTGCTGATCGGAGGTGGCGAGTGGAAACTACTTGCGTTACGACCAGGCAAATCTGGCCATCCTACAATTTGAAACAGACAAAAACCCTCACGCACGTCGGCTCGGGGTTCCTCAAAATGACCTGTGCAGATATTGCGAGGACGAAGATGAGGAAGTATCGAGCAGACATTTGCTGTGCAGTTGTCCCGGTCTAGGGAGAAGTCGACTCGCTCTTCTAGGCTCTCCAACAATTGACAATCTTTCAGTACTCTTGGGCCTGCAAATCGAATCTCTCACTAAATTCTCGAAACGAATTAATATCTTTGACCAAAATCTATAGTAAACATCTCGGTTAGGTGGGGAAATCATATAATGTAATGAGCTCTAGGGCAACACAACGGACCCAACTTGCGGTCTATGTGGCACTCCGATACGGGGTCACCCTTAAGCCAACCAACCAACCAAGAAAACTTTATTTTTAAGTAAAAAAATGCAAATAAAATAAACCTTTTAAACACAAAAAAATTTATATTAAGAAACACATGACTAATTAAAAAAAAAATTATAAATGAAATAAAATTTTTTAGTAAAAAGAAAAAAATAAAACACATTAAATATATCAGTAAGGTCTTTAACAGTCAACCGACGATTTTTTGAACACTAACTCCTTCATTTTATTGACGTGTTGGTCATCTGTTGGCGTCGATGGTCGTCCGGAGCGCTCCAAGTCATCAACACGTTCTCGACCCTCTTTGAAGTCTTTGTACCACTTATAAACATTTTTCTGCGACATGGTCGAATCACCAAATGCCTTCTGCAACATGCTAAACGTTTCCGCAGCAGAAATTTCATTCCGCAAACAAAATTTGATGGCAGTTCTCTGTCAATCAAATCAGACATTGTAAACATCGAAAAATGCACTCTTGGTCGTTTGGTAAACACAAGCGTAAATATATTACTGATAATGACATTCACATGAAAGTTGGCCCAGATGTTACTAACAGAGCTGCCAACTCATGAAAAAAATAAGTAGAGCGAAATTTTAATCCCGCGAAGTTTGACAAATAAATTCACCTTACTTTTTGCCCACAGTAGTAGTAAATTTAGTAAAAATTATTTTCTAAGTAAAAAGTAAAAGTAAAAAAGACAAAGGGACAAAGGGATTTTAGTTGCATTACGACAACGTCAGGCTACACAAATCGATAGTGACACGCCAGAAGCTCCAGCACCATCATTAGTAAGTTTTTATGCATCTACCTTAGAGTGCGAACCTGTCTATGGCTATTAGCTAGCAAAGAGGGGATTGTTGTTTAAAGCACTTAACTGTCTAGTTGGATGAAAAAACATATCAATGAATGAAAAGATAAGGAACAGTAAGAAATAAAGCCGCATGCAAATACATTTTTCTTATAAAATATTTAGCCAAAGAACTCAAATCTATATTCAGCCAAAGCAAGCAATCACATTCAAAATAATTTGGTACACAAAACACAAAAAAAAATACAAAACCGTGTTGCAAACCAACATAAGCATGAAAAAATTTTACAAAAAAAAGAAAAAAATGTTCAAAAACATAACTAAGAAAAATCATTTTTCAGCTTTTCATGCATTTTCATGCATCCGTTTGGCGTGCAAAAAATTGTTTAGGAAAAAAAGCGGTGTGCACTGAAGTTTTAATTAATTTCTGTTTCACTTCACGCCAGTGTAGCTGTTGGTCATTCAGCGCGCCAGCGCTCGTGGCATGAGTGCACACACACACAAGAGCATTTACTCACACACCCCCGCACACGCATTGGAAATGCTTTTGAAATAGAGAAAAAAAACACCCACTCAATTATTCCAACTCACATGCGCATTCCCCTCACGCTCTCTTTCTCCGACCCACATTGCATTTGCGCTGCAACTTGGAACTTGGCAAAACTAACCAAACTTAAATTATATTAAACTCGTCAAGAAGCGGGGACGAGAGCAGCAAAACAAAAAAAAAAAAAAAAAAAAAAAACAAAAATGCAACACAAATCAGAACGAAATGTTGCTAACAATACCAAGACTAATTTGGCAGCAAAGGCACGGCGCATCCCAAAACTCACCAGCTGTGCTAAATGGCCGCCGAAGCGACTGCGGCTATATGATAAACTTAAACAAAACACAGTGCAGTTGGTCCAAAGAAATCAAAAGGACGTTGCATGCCAAAATGTAGCAGCTGCAGCTACTTTTCTGAGTTGCAAGTTGGTATGCGGTGCAGAAAAAATTAGCGAGGAAAAGGGACAGGAGAGTGACTTCACTTGTCCGATTTTGCATAAGCAGCAGCCAAACATTTAGTTAGCGTAGAATTTAAATTCTATTTTGTTTTTCTTTAAGATAAGTTACTACTTTTTTATTTATTTTTTTATTTTTTTGGTGTTTTTTGTTTGCTTGAAAACTCATTATGCAACGGAAATAGTGATGGTTTGGAAAGCTACTACAAAAGTCCAACAGCTTTGGCAGTTCGTTGAAATGATGAGTTTTTAAATTATTTTCCCTGTCTTTTTCCTGTTTTCTTAGCTGTCCGAAAGTTTTAAATTTAAATATATCGCTTTATTGTTTCTGTAATCACAGCCGAGCGCTGCCTAGAGTTTCTGAAGATTACTTCAAATTGAGGACGAAATATCGACGATTAAAGAAACGCAATAAATAAAAATAAAATTTATTACAATAAATAAACATTTATTGCAGCATAGTGTACCTCGTTTTTTACAATTAAAACGCACAATCACCATTTCCCATAAAGAATATTTGCCAAAGCAATTAAAATGCAAATTCCATAAAATGCGAATTGCTATAATAATGGGTAGTCGAAAAAGTCTTTTCGTATTTCTAATCAAACTTCAGCTCATTTTTTTTTTATATTTATAATGAACTTTATTAAATCAAATATGTACCATTTTGGTCGACCACCTTTTGCCATTTTTCTACTAGAGACATTATTCCATCAGTGTAAAACTTTTGTGGTTTCTCGGCGAAAAACTGCGACAAGTAATTTTCACAGGCTTCTCTTGAAGCCAACTTTACTCCATTAAGGGAGTTCTGCATTGACCGAAACAAATGGTAGTCCGATGGTGCAAGGTCAGCGCTATATGGAGGATGCATCAAATCTTCCCAACCAAGCTCTCCCAGTTTTTGCCGAGTCATGAAAGGTGTGTGTGGCCTAGCGTTGTCCTAATGGAAGACAACGCTCTTTCTGCTGATCAGTTCTGGCCATTTTCTTTTCGATTGCTTGCTTCAATCTCATCAGTTGTTGACAGTAAAGTGTAGAATCAATCGTTCGAGCAGGCTGGAGCAGCTCATAGTGGATGATTCCTTTCCAATCCCACCAAACACACAGCATATCTTTTCGTGGCGTCAATCCTGGCTTTGCGACCAATTGTTGAGCTTCACCACCCTTGCACCATGATCTTTTTCGCACATTATTGTCGTATTTGATCCACTTTTCGTCTCCTGTTACCATTCGCTTCACAAATGGTTCGATTTCATTTCGTTTCAGCAAAGAATCGCAGATGTTAATTCGGTCCATTCAATTTTTCACAGACAATTCATGTGGTACCCAAACATCGAGCTTCTTTTTGTAACCAGCCTTTTTGAAATGGTTCAAAACGGTTTGATGATGAATGTTTAGTGCCTTGGCGATGTCATGGCAGCTTATATGACGGTCCTGGTCAATCTTTTCCATAATTTCATCGACTTTTTCAACGATAGGTCGACCGGAGCGAGGTGCATCTTTCACATCGAAATTTCCAGAACGGAAGCGAGCGAACCATTGTTGTGCTACCCGAACTGATACAGCATCGTCTCCGTAAACTTCACAAATTTCATTGGTGGCTTGAGTGGCATTCTTCCCTTTCTTATACAAAAATTTCAAAATATAGCGAATTTCTTCATTATTTTCACTCATTTTTCAACAGCTATAACTTTTTTTCAACTTCTCCGAATTTAACTTTTTTTGGTTAAATGAAGCTTAAAATTTCACCTTTCTAACACCTATGGTATGACACAATGTGATTGGTAGCACTGGAGATAGATGACTCCAACGACATCTATTGGCAAAATACGAAAAGACTTTTTCGACTACCCAATATTTCAATGCCAATTTTTTAATAAATATTATTGTTACTCAATTCGAATTTTGGGACAAACATCTACTGCTCATACGGTTTAAAATCTGATCGCTCGATTCGATAGGACTAGGTCAACCCGAGATCGGAAATCACCTGACCGGTCGCAAAAAGGCCGGTTAGTGGAGAATGCCCAAGATATATGGAATAGTGTTGAGGAAGTTCTACGAACACCAATTTGCAGTTGTTGATGATTTTTTGCGGTCTTATCAAAGAACTTTAACCAAAGACTTAAAAATGTTGCCATGCAAAGTTCAAATGGTTCAACAGCTGGTCTCAGCCGACCGCTAATTCCAACATAGAGTACTGCTAGAGGTTGTTACAGGTGATTAACAAACTGATTGCTTCTATCAAGAACTTTACGTTAAGCGATTAGGTGATAAGATTTCCACCTCTCTTGGCATATAAAATAACAGAGGACGTTATTATGGACAATCAGCGATCCTCAAGTACTCCATGACACACATCTTCATTTACAAAAAGTGGTCATATTATGCGGTGCTTATTCAGAACATTGGATTGATTCATACTTTATTATTGTAGATATAATAGTGGAAATGAGGTAACTTTCACTGATAAATGGCACCAGATAATTTATGATAAGTATTTAGCACCATAACTAAATAATTTAGAGTAGGAAGGTAAGTGATAAAATGAAGCCACCTCTAGAATTTTACAAGTCAATGAGGTCACTGATTAAACGCAGCATGAAATAACGGGGTAGAAATCGATCCTGTGGGTAGATTAGCCATTTAATTAGGTGAATTGAGGCGGTTGAAATGTTTTCCGCTATATCTGCTTAATGTGCCATATCTCACAATGTAAACAATGGCTTGGACTATATATATATATTAGGGCGGGTCGATTTAAAGTCGATCTGAAAATCGTATTCTAGGGATCAAAATAAGAAACTTTGCCAAAGGAACAATACCTCTAAAACGAATTCTGATGTCCCCCAATTTGGGTCGAACGAAAAATCCCACTTTGACCCATTTAGAGTGCTCCAATCGAGTTCAAATGTATGACCGACCCCCACTAACTTTGGACGGCCGATCCACCCATGCCAGTGGCACACCCCCTGGAACTTCCCTGGGGGGTTCCCCATACAATCATTTCAAAATATCACCATTTTTGGCCTTTACATGAGAAAAGAAACTAAAAAGTTCGACCAAATTGGGGGACATCAGAATTCGTTTTAGAAGTATGGTTCCTTTGGCAAAGTTTCTTATTTTGATCCCTAGAATATGATTTTCACAGAGCAATGGGCGACCACAAATCGACCCGGCCTAATATACATATATGTTTATATTGGATGGGAGGGAAAGTTCTGCCGAACATGATTTCATTTATAAAAATATGTGTTTAACATTGATCAATTATATCTGTTCTGTTATTTGTAACCTGTCGATTCTTGTTTTGTAGAAGTTCTCGCCCTTAGAGTTAAAATAGTCAGCAATTCCTTAGAAATAATATGCTTTGAACAGACTTCAACTTTTTCCCATTAGATAATTTTGAAGAGATCTGAACAGATAAAAATCAGTTGATGCAATGTCAGGTGGATACGGTGGGTGACTAAGGACTTCACATCCCAAAGCATTCACTTTTTGTTGTATCACCACTTCTATTTCTATTTTATCACCAACACTATTCCTTTTCTGCACATAGCTGCTTTTCTTTCGTAGCAGCATTCAAATTATCCAGCTGATTGCAGTGCAGATACGCGTTGATGGTTTTTCTCTGTTTCAGCAACTCGTAATACACTGGACCTTTCCTGTCTCACCACAAACAAAGCAGTACTTTTCGTTGATGGATACTTGGTTTTCGCACTGGTGCTGATGATGTTTTCTTTTAATACTCTCGTAAAGAATCCACTTTTCATCTCTAGTAATCAGGTTGTCCAAAAACGGCTCCACATTGTGTCTAATCAGATGCGATGGAGACATTCTTATATATATATATATAAATATAATTGGCGCATACACCCTTTTTGGGTGTTTGGGCGAGCTCCTCCTTCTATTTGTGGTATGTGTCTTAATGTTGTTACACAAACAGACACAGACAAATTATTTTCCGTTAATTCATGGAGAACCCAAACGCTTTGCTTTAACACAAACCCAAGATATTCAATGTGATCTCCGACAATTGTATGATGAATGCCAAACTCTTCTGGAATTTCTCGACTCGTTAAATGTGGATTACTTTCCGACATGCATCGCAAAACATCATTATCGAACTTGGATGGTTGTAGACAGATCGATCTTTTTCTTGGAGGCTCAGATCTCCAAAACGAAACTGGTGCGTTGCCTCCTTTTTGGAATGCGTACAAAATGCAGTATCGTAAATGCACTTTAGTAGACATGTTTTGCGCTTTAGATATCACAAGTAAATGATGAACGGTAAAAAAGGACTCCTTTTATTTTATACCGCAGGCAAAAAAAAATGCCCCATGACTCACTAGCCACTAGCAGCAGCAAAGGAAATCGACCTTAAAAAGTTTAATTTCCTAAAGTTGTGGAATTTTCCAAATTTTAGTGATTTTTAATTTTTCTTAGGCAGTAAGCTATAGTTGGTTTGGTTGAATGAAGTGGTGATTCACCAAGAATCCAATTAGTGCTTAAGCACCATTTTGCTGCCACATCCTCGCAATCAACAAGTTATGCGGTTAATGCCTCACAACTATATCCACTCTGTGCGATTGAGCGACACAGTTTATCCGCTTTTTGGCTTCTTTCAATGCTCTGATGCCCTAGGACCCAGATTAAGGTAACGTAATAGTTTTCACTCAAAGCGGTAAGGCTATTCCTACTTTGTTCCACCAGTATGGAGGTTGTTGTAACCAAATCCAGTGCCTGGATTTCAGCTTGACTTTCCGAAAAAATAGCCATATTGTCCTTAAGAGAGACTTCTGCGCTAAGTAACCTACAAATTTGTTATATTGCCAGTACTTCCGCCTATGAGAATATATTATATACCAGCTCCAACACCACGTAGATAGGATGCAGACTGTATTGTCGAGGTAGTTTAGTAAAAGTCCTTTGTTTCATTCCTCTTGAGATGGAAAGTGGCAAAATTCCTATTGAATGTCACCATTGGGATGATGTAATCAGTCCTCGCCGATGTGAACTGTGTTTGTTGCAATAATAGACTGGCATGGCCATAAGTTTTTTCCTTCAGGTACTAAGCTGTACTTTTTAAAAAAATAATTAATATTCCATAAAAATAAATGCAAAACAAAAAATATTCACACTTGATGAAAATGTTGAGGTGCTATAGTTTTCTCACGCACATGAGATGACCGCACACAAAATTCATGATTGATTATTTTTATGTTCACTTGCATTCGGTTATAACTGTCGGCGAAATGAGGTGAAACAAGTTTGTAAAATTTTTACTTGATAAAATATTTTCCTAACATTTTTTACTGTAAGAAAAAGCAAGACAATGAAGCAGCTTTGAATGACTTTTGGAAAGAGAAAGCTCTTGTAGCAAGCCCCATCGAAACACTTATCAAGCAACAATTCTTGAAGTGAAACTTCTTATGCGTCGATGGACGAGTGAGATGGGAGAGTAAAATTTCAAGACCATGCAACGTTTTGGGCATTTTCGTTCCGCGAGAGAGAAAAAAGATATAACGTAGATGAAAAGGAGAGTGAGAGCTTACCTTATATATATCTTAGATACACTTTAGGCTATTTTTCCTGAGTTTATCCTTGTGGTTGCTAATTTCTAGTAGAAATAGAGTAGACTATCACTGCCTACTTTTCGGCGCTTGTTGTTTGGTGCACACTTGTAGGAAATATATTTTTAGTGCCTACTTTTTGGCGTTGTATTTCCTTGATGCCTACTGTTTAGGGCGTTTTTTGGTACCAAATTTGTTTGGCGTTTTTTTGGTGCCTCTTTTTTGGCGCTTATTTCTGCTTCCTGGTAAGTGCTTGTGCCTACTATAAAGTGCCATCCATTCCGGCGGCGGACTTATTGGTATTGCCTTGCAGTAATTTGAGCCGTTGCTGCGGTCCTGGAATCGCTGCGTTTGTGCGGGTGATAAACGATCGCAGTTGTGCGTGTTGTTGTCACGGTTTGGTCCGGCGTTTATCAACACCGGTGGACCCTTCTCCGTTTTTTGTAAATTTTGTCTATTTGTATTCTCTGCAAATGTTGTGAATTTATTTAGATAGATATTCTTTCTCTCTCTCTCTCTCTCTTATTCTCTCTCCGGTCTCTCCGTCTTTCTTTGACTGCCTTGAAAGTTTCACTTCTGTTATGTGTGCTACGCTACACGCACTTTTTTTATAAATTCTGGTCATTCAATAAAATTTGGTAAAGCGGGGCGCAAGCTATAGAATTAGCACTGAGAATTTGAGCAAAATTTGAGTAAATGTGAAGAGAATAATAAATTTACACGATCGGCCGTTTCCGAAAGATTTAACTAAACTACGTCATTTATTTGAAAAAATAGTAAATATTTTTTTGGAATTTTTTATATATAATATTTTTATTTTTTATAATATTTATAGTTCACATCAAACATTTATTCCGTGACGTAACTACAATTGAATTGCTTTTCTTCTCAATCACATGATCCCAATTAATTATTTACTTAAATATTTTCCCACCTGTTGTCCGCTGTCAGTGCTGCCTTTGCTCATTATCCACCAGCGCTGCAGTTAATTGAATATCCTTTTGACCGCAGGTAATAAATAGACTAAAACAAATTTACCAACACATTTTCACTTACACTTGAGGGAATTGGGGTAAACAAAAGCGCACATTAAAGAGCGAAAATTGGCCCATAGGCGAATTTAGACTAATAGACAATTATGTGCGTTAATGTAAAATATGGCACGCGTTGCGTTAAAATGCCAAATTAGTTGAGGTAATAAAATTTTTGCTCAGTAAGGGTGGACGGTGAACAGCAAACACAAAGCGCGCTGAATTAGGTGGGAGGTTTAATATATACAATTTTGTAGAACTAGGTAAATTATTTATGCAACTAAAACATTTTTTATATAACTAGCCACACTTTGAATTCGAAATAATTGTGTTATAGAAGTGTAATAATGTAACTACGGTACTCGTAATAAAGAATTAGCTAACAAAAAAAACTAGTAGAATTAGATTGGATTGCATTGGTTGCCGCCCTGCACAGGGTGTGGCCTCCCTACCCAAGTCAACTGTATCATTGTAATGATAAGCGATCCGGTTAATATTAATTAAATAATTAAATAATATAAATGAAGTGGTTTTGTACTTTTTACTTTTATTACTAAAAAACTTTTTTTTGTGCTTACATCCAACGAAAAGTCGCCTTTTGCATATATGTATATGCAGGAAGTACATACTTAAAACTAAGGTTACTTCAGGTGTCAAATTGGTGAGCCCTTAAATTTACTTCCTGCAGCTCTTATCTGTTCTCTGATTTCTCTATAAAATAACGCCGCATCAACATTAGCGCTGAACACTGCGCAGATGTCAAAATAGATGCAATATCACTAACACACCAGCTCTTCAATGTGTACAGGTGGATGGTCCCAAAAAATGTTACATTTCTTGATCCTCCTACTTTGCCTTTTTTAATATTTACTTGGTGAGATTTGGTTTAGTGGAAGCGAAGTTATTTCGTCTAAAGTGTCAGTATGTTTCTGTCATCGGTACAAAAATGACTTTCGAACAAAGAGCTAATATCAAATTTTGTTTTAAAATCGTTGAAACGTTTACCGTAACATTTGAATTGAGGAAAAAAATTTATGGCGATGATTGTCTATCTCGTGCCAGAGTTCGTGAGTGATGGTTGTGAGGACATGAATGACAATGAACATATAAACCGAAAACTCCATCGAAATTGTTCGTAAATTTATCAAAAATGAACCAAAATCATTGTTGAAATTCATGGAATCGGAATTAAATATCTCCAAAACATCGATTTATCACATTTTTACTGATCATTTAGGCTTACGAAAGGTCTGTGCATGTTTCACTCCGCACAAGTTAACTGAGGACCAAAATTTGCTCAGAATTCAGTATTCGAAAGACCTCATTAAAGAGGTGAGAAAAGACGAGAACTTCCTTTAAGACATTGCAACTGGTGATAAAACGTGGTGTTTCCAACATGAACCTAAAACTAAGCGTCAAAGTACCGAATGGAGGGCCCCAGAGGAGCCACCACCCAAAAAATCGCATTTGTAGAAGTCAAGAATCAAGTCGATGCTCATTTGTTTTTATGATTCCAAGGGAATTGTCCACAAGGAGTTCATGCCAACAGACCAAACCGTCAATGCAATTTTCTATACTGGCGTTTTGAAGCGCTTGTTGCATCGAATACGTCGAATTCGCCCTCAATACCGCGAAGAAGGAAGATGGCGCTTATTGCATGATAATGCACCATCTCATCGATCCACTCTTGTGACTGATTTTTGACTAGAAATCACGGTCAATCAATTCCTGTGACTTCTACCTATTCGGAAAATTGAATATGGCCATGAAAAGAAAACGTTTTGCGTTCGTAGAGGCCATTCCAAAACGCTTGTGCCGACTTCCTGAAAGACATTCGGGTCAACGAGATGAAACGCTCTTTTGAAAGGCTTTTAGATCGCGCAAAATAATATATCGAGGCCAGAGGGGACTATTTATAATAAATAAACTCAAAGTTATCAGAACAAAGCTCCTGTTGTTTCCGTTTTAGCTCAGTCTTGTTTATTTTGGACTTCACCCGATAAAATGGTAGATCTTGAAAGTATAAATAAATTTTTTTTAAATATTTCGGCACTTCGAATCACGAATGCTAGCATAAATTTTTCTTGCCCCCCTACCAATTGATATAAAATTTAGTTTTTCATGAGTAGCTCAGTCCGACGTCCATGAATGCTCTGATCACAGATCAATCGCAATTTTACTCTATTTTTCGAAGGTATTCGAATTAGTTATGCATAGCCAGTTGATCACTTTTCTTTCTAAGAACTCTCTTTTACACAAACGGCAATCCAGCCTTCGGGAAAGATATATTTGTATAACTGCGCTTATTGACGTTGTCAAAGATATTCGTGGGACCATTGACGAAGAAAAGTCACTTCTTTACCCTACTTGGCCACATAGAGGCTTTCGACTTAGTTGACCACAGTAACTTATAAGCAAAACTCAACAAAATTTTTTGGGATTTTCCCCACTCGAATACAGTTAGTAGCCGCTTTTGTAAAAAGTAGAATACATGCTGTCTTTAGTGGGCCACTGATGTCATCTGTTTTAGAATTGCACAGCTGAGCTCCGGAAGGTTTCGTGGACCACTTCAATTTTCTTTGTACATCTACGGCTTAACAGCAATCTTGACAGAAATGCATTGCCACTTATGTGCATATAATGTCCAGATTTATCGATTTGCAAATTCAACTATCAACCCCAAGATGTTCCAATTGCTTGTTAGCTCCAGAAAGCCCCCCAATACTTGAAGCTTTCCAAAAATCGTAATTGGCGGCATTGCTACCAATTATGTACATACGGCTAAAAATGTATTAATCGTTTTCACCCAAAGATTAACTTAGGTAGTCATGTAAATTTAGCCGTAGGTGAATTGTACGGAATGCTTCCCGCGCTCTGGACTACGCAATACTTTACTCCTCCATGCATGCCCATCCTCGCCTGAGTACCTCGCCCTCAAAATAATTGCCAAGAAGTGAGAGAGATTCTCTTAACTTCTCGCTGCTAAACATAGAACACGAAGAAAGATAGTTCTTGGTACAGGTGACTCGACTTTGGAATTCTCTTCCCCAAAATTTGGTATCTAGAACTAGTGCGACACATTTATATACATATATCGATTAAGTACAAGTCTTTACATTTCAATACTAGTTTGATTGAAAATATTCGGTAATGCTTGATTGCTTACACATTGATTGCTTTAATTTAAAATGTTCATTTTCAAAGTAACTCTCGATATTTTTAATGTGCTGAAAAGCTACATAGTCATTTTTTGCAAATTGTTTCAAGCCCGCAACAAGTTTTAAAGCCTCATCATATCGTCCCCTTAGTATTAAAATAGCCTTTAAATTTTTTGATGTTTTGAGAAAATGAATTTCAGACTTTTTGTCGAAAGTAGCTCTCACTCAAATCTCGTTGTGTCTGTAAATATTTATTATTTTTTGACTGACGTTTTGACCCACTTTGTGGAACTTCTTCTTCTTCTTAATTGGCGCGATAACCGCTTACGCGATTTTGGCCGAGTTTAACAAAGCGCGCCAGTCGTTTCTTTCTCGTGCTAACCGGCGCCAATTGGACACACCAAGTGAAGTCAAGTCCTTCTCCACGTGATCTTTCCAATGCAGAGGAGGCCTTCCTCTTCCTCTACTACCACCAGCTGGTACCGCATCGAATACTTTCAAAGCCGGAGCGTTTGTATCCATTCGGACGACATGACCCAGCCAACGTAGCCGCTGGATCTTTATTCGCTGCGCTATGTCTATGTCGTCGTAAAGCTCATACAGCTCATCGTTCCATCGTCTGCGATATTCGCCGTTGCCAACGTGCAAAGGTCCAAAAATCTTACGCAGAATCTTTCTCTCGAACACTCCAAGCGTCGCTTCATCGGATGTTGTCATCGTCCAAGCTTCTGCGCCATACGTCAGGACGGGCATGATGAGAGTCTTGTAGAGTGTTAGTTTTGTTCGTCGAGAGAGGACTTTACTGCTCAGTTGCCTACTTAGTCCAAAGTAGCACTTGTTGGCAAGAGAGATTCTACGTTGGATTTCAAGGCTGACATTGTTATCGGTGTTAATGCTGGTTCCTAAATAAACGAAGTCTTTTACAACCTCGAAATTATAACTGTCTACAGTGACGTGGGTGCCGATACGCGAGTGCGCCGACTGTTTGTTTGAAGACAGGAGGTACTTCGTTTTGTCCTCGTTCACCACCAAACCCATTCGCTTTGCCTCTTTATCCAGTTTGGAGAAGGCAGAACTAACAGCGCGGTTGTTAAGGCCGATGATATCGATATCATCGGCATACGCCAACAATTGTACGCTCTTATAAAATATTGTGCCTGAGCGATTAAGTTCTGCGGCTCGTACGATGCTCTCCAACATCAGGTTAAAGAAGTCACACGACAGCGAGTCACCCTGTCTGAAACCTCGTTTGGTATCAAACGGCTCGGAGAGGTCCTTCCCAATTCTGACGGCGCTACTGGTGTTGAGCAACGTCATCTTACATAGCCGTATTAGTTTTGCGGGGATACCAAATTCAGACATCGCGGCATACAGGTAACTCCTTTCCGTACTGTCGAATGCAGCTTTGAAGTCGACGAAAAGGTGGTGTGTGTCGATTCTCCTTTCATGGGTCTTTTCCAAGATTTGGCGTATTGTGAATATTTGGTCAATGGTAGACTTTCCAGGTCTGAAGCCACACTGATAAGGTCCAATCAGTTGGTTGACGGTGGGCTTCAGCCTTTCACACAATACGCTTGCTAGAACCTTATAGGCGATATTTAGAAGACTAATCCCGCGGTAATTGGCACAAATTGCAGGGTCGCCCTTCTTATGGATTGGGCAGAGCACACTTAAATTCCAATCGGCAGGCATGCTTTCATCCGACCATATTCTGCATAGGAGCCGATGCATGCACCTTACCAGCTCCTCGCCGCCATGTTTGAATAGCTCAGCCGGCAGTCCGTCGGCGCCCGCGGCTTTGTTGTTCTTTAGCCGTGATATTGCTATTCTCACCTCGTCATGATCGGGTAACGGAACTACAGTTCCGTCGTCATCGATTGGGGTATCGGGATCTTCACATTCTCTACGACATGCGCAGCTGTCACTGTTTAACAGGTTCGAGAAGTGTTCCCTCCATAATTTAAGATTGCTCTGTACGTCAGTCACCAGATCGCCGTCTTTGTTCTTACAGGAAAACGCCCCGGTCTTAAAACCTTCTGTAAGCCGCCGAACTTTCTGGTAGAATTTTCGGGCGTTGTTCCTGTTGGCCAGCATCTCAAGCTCCTCGCACTCACGTATTTCGGCCTCTCGTTTCTTCTGTCGGATAATACGTCTCTCTTCCTTTCTCAGCTCTCTGTAGCGATCCCACATGGCTCGCGTTGCGCCCGATCGCAGCGTAGCTCTATAGGCGGCATCCTTTCTTTCTGCGGCAGCATGACATTCCTCGTCGTACCAATTGTTTTTTCGGGCTCGCCGGAATCCGATTTCTTCTTCGGCGGCGGTACGTAGAGAACGAGAAATGTTGCTCCATTGCTCGTGCATGCCGGTTTGTTGGGAAGTGCTCTCTGAGAGCAGGAGTGAGAGTCGAGTGGCGAATCTTCTGGCTGTCTGTTGTGATTGCAGCTTTTCGATGTCGAACATTCTTTGCGTAGGTAGATGTACGTTTTTTGCTGCACAGAGGCGAGTGCGCAGTTTGGCTGCAACAAAGTAATGATCCGAGTCAATGTTGGGTCCTCGGATCGTACGTACATCTAATACACTAGAAGCGTGTCTTCCATCTATCACAACATGATCGATCTGGTTTCGCGTTTTTCGATCAGGGGACAGCCAGGTAGCTTGGTGGATTTTTTTATGCTGGAATCTGGTGCTGCAGACTACCATGTTTCGGGCCCCGGCGAAGTCGATCAGCCTCTGTCCGTTACCGGATGTTTCGTTGTGCAGGCTGAATTTTCCGACTGTGGGACCGAAAATTCCTTCCTTGCCCACCCTGGCGTTGAAGTCGCCAAGCACGATTTTTATGTCGTGGCGGGGGCAGTGCTCATACGAACGCTCCAAGCGCTCATAGAAGGAATCCTTGGTTGCATCGTCCTTCTCTTCCGTCGGGGCGTGGGCGCAAATTAGCGAGATGTTAAAAAAACGTGCTTTGATGCGGATTATTGCGAGACGCTCGTCCACCGGAGTGAACGACAGTACTTGGCGACGAAGTCTCTCTCCCACAACAAATCCGACACCGAATTTGCGCTCCTTTACATGGCAGCTGTAGTAGACGTCGCAAGGTCCTATGTTTTTCTTGCCTTGCCCCGTCCATCGCATCTCTTGGATGGCAGTGATGTCAGCCTTTGCTCTTACGAGGACATCAACCAGCCGGGCAGAGGCACCTTCCCCATTAAGGGACCGGACATTCCAGGTGCATGCCCTCAAATCGTATTCCTTATTTCGTTTGCAGGGGTCGTCATCAGTGTTGGAAGTTCTCATCCGAGGCTTTGTTGCTGTTTTCATTGGGGGGGATTTTTAAGTGGCGGGTCCCAAACCCAGCGCACAACCAGCTATGCTGGGATGCTTCGCCTTCTCACGTTAGCTCACTCCCGAACGGGTGTTCGAAAGCTAACCAGAGGATACGTGGGCTAATCCCGGACGTTGTGAGCTGCTTGAACCATATGTAGAAGAATCGTCCTGGCCACTCCCAAGTGAATGGCGATCAGTAACTTTCCCCACTTGCGTGGACTTCTACACATGGAACCATCCATTTGTGGAACTAGAATTTGACAAAATGTTGACCACATATAAAATCGACGATGGAGAATCCAAAAATTCAATAAAAAAATAATAGCCTATGAGCACATAGGCTATTGTTATACTAAGGGGACGATATGATGTTATAGGCTCACTTATTTCTTCTGAAAATTCATCTTCTGAATCACTTATGTCCATAGTATCATCTTGTTGGTCAAATTGAATTTCTATATTGTTGTCCTCAGTGAAAACATTTTGATCCATTTGGAGAAAACCTTCCAAATCATTTGCCAAGTCTAGTCCTTCCTAAAGCCTAGTATAGATTACCAGTGGAATATCATCTTCAGAATCAAAATCTGGAACATCGTCATAAGTTTCCAAAAATCCTGCTTTATGGAAGCAATTTCGGACGGTTGTGGCTTCCACTTTATCCCAAAATGCTTTGACGAAATACACAGCTTCTAGTACATTAATCGATTTTGAAAGCTCTGAGGCTGAACTTGTATTGTCAATTTTAGATAGCAAGTGTTTTAAAACTAAGCTTCTATACAAAGTTTTAAAATTTTGGATTATACCTTGATCAAGGGGTTGGCTAACTGCCGTTGTATTTGGCGGTAAGAAAATAATTTTTATGTTGGTTAAGTTTAATTCCTTTGGGTGAGAAGCCGCGTTATCTAAAAACAAGATAATTTTTCGATTCTGGGCTTTCATTCTTCGATTGAACTGCTGCAGCCATTCACTCATTACTTCTCGAGTCATCCATTCTTTTTTATTAGACTTCCAATCCACTAGCAGTTTTGCGATTCGAACATGTTTAAAAGATCGAGGACGGGCTGCTTTACCTTTAACCAAAAGCAGCTCCTTATCTCCAGCCATGTTAGCACAGAACAAAATTGTGAGTCTTTCCTTTGATAGTGTACCGCCCACGCATTTTTCGGATTTAAGAGCTAGGGTTTTGTCAGGTAAGGCACGAAAAAAAAGCTCACTTTCGTCTGCGTTGTAAATGCCTTGAGGCTTGTAACCAGTCAACAGAGATGGCAGTTTTGTCCTAAACTGTTCGACACCATCCTGGTTTACATCTGCAGCTTCACCAGATACGCATTTGAAAGCAACATTATTCCTTATTCGCCATTTGTTTAACCATCCATCTGAAGCATTAAAATTAGGTACACCAAGTTTGCCTGCAATTTCCACTGCCTTTGCTTTCAAAATGGGACCAGAAATCGGAATGTTTTGACTTCTAGCCTTAGCGAACCAATTAAAACACATCTTGTCTATTTCAGAGCCGCCTTCTTTAAGAAAGCTTCGCTTTTGATGAACATTAACTCCAGACTCCCATTTAGAACGAATTTTTTCTTTATTTTTATTGATTTCAGCAGCTTGTGTTTTGCCAATATTCAACCTTTCAAAGCAAAAGAAACGTGTACCTACCATTAAATTTTTGGGCTCTCTATACTTTACCTTTTTGCAATTCCATGTACTGATAATTTATCTTTTTCGAAAACATTAATAATTTCCATTTTTTCTTTAATAGAAACTACCTTATTTTTCGGCGCCATATTATTACGAACTTTGAACGCAACCATTCGCATGCAACTGACTTAACAAACTGAATGGAAAACTACTCTTAATTTAAAACACAGGGCCTGAATGTGTGCATACATGTTAAAAGGGGAATCACCTGTTTCATTTTTATAATGAACAACAAAGCTTGCTTGTGATATTTTTGAATTTTGTCCGTTTATGAGAAATTTTTATATGAAAATGGTTTGAAATACTTCGTCCGCGTCCGGATATTAGAGTGTCCGTTTATTAGGATGATATTTGTATGAAAAAATGAATGAAAAACCTGTGTGGCCAAAATTTGTCCGGTTATAAGGACTGTCCGTAATGGGTAATTTCACTGTTTACACAAATATCAAAAAAATATAGACCACTTTTTATTAAAACCATTTAAATATTTTAAATAGGCAGCCAGAAACCCCTACAAAATTTCGAAAATTAAAGAAAAAAAATATTTATTTCAGGATTTTTTATTTTTTTATTATAATTGGAAGCGTTGTTTACCTACTTTGGCAGAGGTTAACTTAAAAAAAAAATATACCGGCCTGATTTTTTGGCCAAAGAACAAATTTAGAGGGTGTAATCAAAGAAAAAACTAATTCGTCTGTTGCTCTGCTTCATCGCTTCATCTTAGCATTGTCGTTATATAGAGGTTGTAGCTTGCTTTTCTTTGTTGTGGTTACTGCTATTGTTGTGATATTTGTTTCTAGCGCACAATTGAGCTTTGAAGTTGCAGTGCCAAACATTTTCCTAATAAGTATAATGAAAGAAAATTTAGTTTTTTTGGCACTCTAATAGCGGTCGCCGTAGCCGAATGGGTTGGTGCGTGACTACCATTCGCAATTTACAGAGAGAACGTCGGTTCGAATCTCGGTGAAACACCAAAATTAATAAGAACATTTTTCTAATAGCGGTCGCCCGTCTGCAGGCAATGGTAAACCTCCGAGTGCATTTCTACCATGAAAAAGCTCCTCATAAAAACTATCTGCCTTTCGGAGTTGGCTTAAAACTGTAGGGAGGGACCCCTTTGTGAAACAACATCAAGATGCAGGTCACAAATACAGGGAGAAGGTTGGCCAAATACCCAAAAAGTGTTTTTGCGCCAATTTTATGCATATATACTTATATATAATATATATATGTATATAAGGTACAGTGTACCAGAAACTTACTATCGTCCTTCTTGAACATATTTTCTCTGTAGATTTTAATGTTTTAAGGCTAACGCAGTAATTCAGCAAATATCTTCATGTGTCTTTTATTGCCTGTAATTTTGTATAAAGCGTTTTTCAGTAAAAGCGCTTCAACTTTCTTTTGAATAAAACACAAACGGTTTGACTTTTTTAACAAAATTTTTTTTTATTATCGAGTTTGAACATATACATTTAATTCGATTTCTTTTGCATGACCACCGCGTGCACGTTTTACGAAGTCGAATCGTTGAACCCAATTTTCGACCACTCTTTTGCATAAATCGGCCGAAATTCCAGCAATTTCGCGTTCAATATTGGCTCTGAGCTCACAAATCGTCGCCGGCTTGTTACTGTAGACCAATGACTTCACATAACCCCAAGGAAAATAGTCTAGAGGCGTCAAATCACACGAGTGCGGCGGCCATTCGACCTGTCCATTTCTGGAAATAATGCGCTCATCGAACTTACTCTTCAACAAATCAATTGTAGCGTGTGCTGTGTGGCTTGTGGCCCCGTCCTGTTGAAACCACATGTCGTCTAAGTCCATACCATTCAATTGCGGCCAAAAATAATCGTTTATCATGTCGCGGTATCGATTTCCATTCACAGTAACGTGGCGATCGTTCTCGTCAAGGAAAAAATATGGGCCAATTACGCCGCCGGCATGTAAACCGCACCAAACAGTGATTTTTTCGGGATGCAGCGGTGCCTCATGAATCACGTGTGGATTACTTTCTGCCCACTAACGCATATTTTGCTTGTTGACAAAACCATTGAGCCAAAAGTGAGCTTCATCACTAAAGATGTTTTTTTGGAAAAAATCTGGATCATTTTCGAGTTGATCTTCAGCCCAATTTACGAATCGGCGTCGCTTCAAATGGTCAAACGGCTTCAGTTCTTGTGTCAGCTTGATCTTGTACGGATGTAGGCCAAGATCTTTTCGCAAAATTCGCACACAATGACGACACAGAAAGGCCCAATTGTTGAGAACGTCATGTGAGCGACACATTTGCGTCTTCTTGAACTGAAGCCCTGGCGGCAGCAATATTTTCAACACTTCGTGCACTTCTTGCTCTCACTGGCACCGGAACACTATGTAACAAAAACATAGATAGACATTTTTTCACTAGACGGTCGATTGTCGAACGGGATGGCTTTTTAAATGGACCGTAAAATGGCCGTAATGCTCTTAAAGTAGCAGCAACAGAACGATTATTTTCATCAAAAACTTAGTTGTCTAATAACCTAGACAGGCGGCGGCGGAATTACCGGCTCAGTTAATTGTGATTAAAATTGTAGTGTGGTAGATGGTTGTTACGCGGATTAGTGAATAATTGATTTGTATGATATATTGGATAGTTTTGTCAGAAAAAGTTGAATTGCAGAAGAGAAATACGAGTATTGGCTGCTCTGATATTAAAATTTATTATTTATTTTAAAAAATCTTCAATTGCGATTACTTAAACTGATCCACAATAACAAAACAATTAATGAAATTTCGAAAGTGTCAGTGCAAGCCAGCATTGCAACCAGTCTTTTTTGTTCTTCTCTATAAAAGTTTGATCACTTTTCATTCGGCAATGTGGCCATCGAAAATTCCCCTAATCAGCTTAAATTATGAGAATTATGACTACTTATCAATCCACATTAGTCCGAACTAAGTCGTTGATCCTTTATAACGCCACCACCTAAGCTAATACGCTGCTTTTGTATTTATGTATTTAAAGATATGACAAGCAAAATTTTTTTATGAAATATAAAAAAAGGAGCACACCTCGCTATAAAAATTTAGTATATTCCCTTTTCGTATAAATTGCAGCCTCACACGTTATACGCATTGGTCCTACAAGCTTTTTTTCATAATATTGATATTGCTATTCTCCCATTCTCATGGGATTATAGTTTGGAGAATGGTCATATTTGAAGAATTTTTTATTACAACTCATTCTTCGATTTGTAGTATGAAAGAAGAAGAAGAAAAGCTCTTCGTTCCTAAAACTTCTTTCTGTTTAAAATTATACGATATACATTAGCTGCTTTCCTAGGCGTAGATGGAGCTTTTTGTAGTATCCAAGTGCAACAGTACGTATACGCAACGCACCTTTGGTGGGCATAGGTAGAGTTTGTATTACTATGCAAATGCGGCAGTGCGATACGCAACTTATACAATTTTTCAGAGACAGAGTGCTGCGATTTTGTTGTTGATTTGTGTTAGCTATATGGCTTTTAAATTAATACTTCTTCGGTTAATACTTCTTAGTTTAAATGACGTCAGCACGAAAATAAACTCACTTTTAAACAAAAATCAAACTCACTCTGTGCTTTTGCCACTAATATAGGGTATTTCAAGAGACGTCCCTAGACGTGATTTTAAAATAAAGTATTTAAAAATTTAGATTCTTTCAGGCTCCACTATTTTTATACAAAATACGGCTCTTAACAATTCTATGTGAAAAATTACATCATTTAAATGTCCGGTAAATCCGCCAAACAGTCCATTCATGAATTGTTGAGAACGTCGAGGTATGAATGTTTAGCAACACTTTGTGCTACAGCAGCGACATTTTCAACAGAAAGTTCAGTTTTTGATCTGCTGGTACCTTTTCTATTCTCGACAGAACCAGTTTCTTGAAAATTTTGTACTAACCTTTGAATTGTTGACTCATTCGCACGATTATTTCCACTAAAAAAACAAAAACACGAATTTTGCCATGTGTTGTTTTCTTAATGATCGACTATTTTTGTAAAAAGTTTCAATAATTTTACCAATTTAATCGTACTTTAGAAGTGCGAAAGATGGCATAAAAGAGGCACGATCTCGGAGTTATTCACTACTGACAACTAGGCGTCACTTTTGAAACACCCTTTACTTATACTTGATATTCTTACAGTATCAAAATAAGTTAAACCAAAACAAAAAGGCAGATTTCTGTCGGTGGCGGCCTAAGTGGTTAAGTAAAATAGTAGATTGTGAATTTTAAGCAAAAGCATTCACCAGTTTGCAGACGACGTGCTGTCTGCCTTTCGCCTTAGACAAACCACCATTCTGATGCTAATTTTTAAGCGCCACTCAGCCAGTGGTGACTTTGGAACTTTCCAGCGACGCCAACGCAATCTTATTTAATTTATTTGCAGCCACTTTCTTCACAACTCGCTAGCCGACCTACCGATTGTTGTTGCTAACGCGCTGCTAAATTGTTTAAATTAAATTCAAATCCCTTTGCCTAAAAGCCAACAGTGAGTGGTGGAGTGCTGGGTTGTTGAAGTCGTCGGGCAATGATTGTGCACACACTCAATTATTATGCCTCGAAATAACCTTTGTTGCAATTTAATTTAAAAGGATTTACATGCCACTCCCAACAAGGTCAGTGCCTTTGTTTGTTTTCTTTGTCGCTTGTTCGTAGGCAAAGCAAAGTATTCAGTGCTTAGTAAATGACCGAAAGTGCGAGCCTTAAGGATTTAAGCTAAAAGTTAGGGTTAAACTATTTATAAAATAGCTACACAAAGCGACTTTGCTGTTGTATTTGTCAACCCACAATGACTTGGCTGCCCATATGAATAGGACAGCGTGAATTTATATTCGTTTATGTATGCCTGTAATCCTTTTGGTAATTTCTCTTGACTTTTTGTGTACTTCAAATGAAATCTCAACTTAGTGGAGCACTTGTCGTGTGCCGTGCACTTAATTTTTTCTAGTAAAGGAACACGATTCCATTTAAGGATTCGCTATTTTGCTGCGCTCTTTCTATTTTTCGACTTGCCCTACTCAATTATGCTAACCACTTAAGCTGGTATATGTCCTGCAAAAGTCAACAGGAAAAGGATTAAGGAGACCAAATATAATTGCACGTGTACGCTGATTGAAATTTGCATAAATGGTAGACGAATTTAAGTGGTTGGTTGGTGGGACATTAAAAGATTTACATTGAATGCTCGCATTTAAGCGGATTGCGAGTTGTACTCGCTTACTATAATTGCACAGGTATTTACAGGCAAAGGTATTAGGTAAATAGGAACAAACAGTAATTATTAAAAATACTACGTCAGGTTAGGTTGAGATGGTTGCCCATAGCGAGGGCACACTTGTACGAAAAACGAAAAATTCAACCTTTGTCATGCCATTGTGAAGGAGATAAGAAGACTAGGAAGAAAGGTGGATGTACATTTGTTGCTGACGGCCGAACAATGACTAAGTTAGGGTGGTATTAGCCACTTCGTACTGCTGAACAAAAAGTGAATATCAGAACTTCTTCGAGGATTGGAAAAAACGCTTAGTCCCCCCTCAGATATGTATAATACACTTGATACATTTGCAGGAGATAAAATAAATAGACTAAATAAATATTATTTGAGAAAAATGAAAATTCACCTTATTTTTTTAACACATCTCGTAAATGTACATATCTACTCATAAATATATCAACAATTTATGTATTTCCAGCCGAAATGTATGGCTGATACTTATACCTCCATTTAAATCTCTCCAGAAAAGCATTTTTGTGCACATTTTTTGCAATCAATTCATTTTTTTGAAAATTGTCTGCTATCGCTCAAGCGAAATTATATCTAAAGCTGCAAATATTCACTTAAAGTGATATTTACAGTTGCATGCAGCTCAGCAGAGCTAAGTGCACTTCAGTGGGATACTTAATGAAAAAAGAGTGCTGCACTTAAGAAATGTTGCAAATATAATTTTTAATCAACAAGAATATGCTATTATCTGTAGTAGAAATAATACTGCAGAGCTTATCCTCAAGTGCATCAGCAGATATACATACAAACATACATACATATATATGTATGTATTATATTCTGTGCATTCATTTGTATGTACGAGTATATGCAGCATTTTAAACTAAATGGGTGCTCACGAGAGGAGACTATATTTGGAATGTTAGTATGCAAAAATGCAGCTTGAGTATGTTGGGTTGGCCTAAAATTTCAACTCAAGGTTGCGAGTATTTTCGAAGACTTAATTCCTTGACAAAAAAGAAATTTAAAGTGTGGTGGCCAGTTAAAGGAGCTTGGGAAGGTATAAAAATATACACTTTTATTAAAGTTGCCACCTGTTTAAAATCCTATAATTAATTAAATGTAGTATTTAATTAAAATATTAATATATGATTTCAAATGAAAGGTTTTTTAAAGCATTTTACTACAGAATTTTTTTGAAATAGGTGGCAACTGTCTAAAAAAATAAAAAAATATGTATTAAAAGAGTGGGGCCAAGTTTAAAGCGCAGGGGAATGTTTAAAAATCCTCATATTTTTATTGGAGTTGTCACCTTTCCAAAATATTATAACTAATTAAATGCAGTATTTAATTAAAATATTAAAATATGATTACAAATAAAAGGTCTTTAAAAAGCATTTCACTCCAACACTATTTTGTAATAGCCTTGCCACCTACATAAAGAAGTATAAAATTAAAACAAAGAAATGTTAAATGTTATAAAGTTTAAGAGCTTGCTAAAGCTTGAAATTACGCTTATTTGTATCGGAGTTGCCACCTATTCAAAATATAATAAATAATTAAATGTAGTTTTTAAATGAAATGAAAGTTTCTAAAAATACTTCACTCCAAAAGTATTTTGAAATAGTCTTGCCACCTCTCTGAAAAAGTAATATATAAAACTACAAAAAAAGATATTAAAAGAGTGGTGTCAATTTAAGGAGCTTTGGAAGGTTTAAAAATGTGCATATTCTCATCGGAGTTGCCACCTATACAAAATATTATAATTAATTAAATGCGGTATTTAATTGAAATGTTAAAATACGATTTCAAATGAGAGCTTTTTAAAACAGTTTTACTCCAGAACTGCTTCGAAAGAGCGTTGCTACCTATCCACAGAAGTAGAAATGAAAAAAAAGATATTAAAAGTGTGGTGTCAATTTAAGGAGCTTGAGAAGGTTTTCAAAATGTAGATATTTTTATCGGCGTTGCCACCTATCCAAAATATTATAATTAATTAAATGCAGTATTTAATTATACGATTCCAAATGAAAACTTTTTAAAACTGTTTTAGTTCGGAACTGTTTTGGAATAGTGTTGCCACCTGTCCACAAAAGCATTAATTAAAAAAAAAGATATTTAAATAGTGGTGTCAATTTAAATAGCTTGGGAAGGTTTAAAAATGTACATATTTTTATCGAAGTTGCCACCTGCCCTAAATTTTATAATTAATTTAATTAATATTTATTTAAAATATAAAAATTCAATTTCTTCAAAGCTTTTTAAAAATATTTTCTCCAGTAATATTTTGAAACAGCGTTGCCATCTATTTAAAGATGCATAACATAAAGTAAAACTTAAAATTCATGATAAAATATTATATACTTTCAATATAATACTGACATTATATGAAACACATTCAAAAATCTTTAATTTAGACATATTTCAGCAGCGTTGCCACCAATCTAAAATAGTGCAAAGAATGATATATAATAAAGTAATAAAATATTGCTTTAAAAAACAGCATAAACAAGTACTTAAACTAAAAATATTTTTAAAACGGTTTGCCACCTATCTCAAAAAGCACAAAAATAAAAATCAATTCTAGGTATCAAATATATAGTATTAATATAATATTAAAATCAAACGAAAACTGTTTGAAAAAGCTTTAATATAGATATGTTTTCATTAGCGTTGCCACTTATCTAAAATATTATAGCGAATTTTATAATTCTAAGAATTCTAGGCGAACGGAATTGATAAGTGTAAGAAATTTATTTGTATTATCTCAATATAAAAAATTGCCTAGTGGGCTCTAAGTAAGTTCAGAGGTTTCTTCTTACCTATTCTTACCCCCAACTTATAACCTTTAGGTTTTTCTAATTTATACGGCGCTTCCAGATTCTAATTGCTGCCGTTTGTAATCGCTCCTACACCGACTCTACGTTCTTGCACTTTTCTCCCTTCAGCTCCAACTTGAATCAACTTAAACAGCCTTTTATTTTAGTTTCAATTGTTTTCCTTTTATTTTTAGTTATCAGTTATTAAAAACATTCGTTGCGAAAAAAGAAGCTCTTATCAAGACCCAAACCGAAAAAGTAATAATTCAAAACAAAAATACTAAAGCAACGTATACACGCTGCTTTTGTTGTATCAACAATCCTTACGCCCAGTACATACGCTGCGATTGTTGTATCAACGCGTTGTACAGTGCGTACATGCAATTGCAGGCAATGCCCCACATCACTCCCTCACCAGTGATCAACCGACCACAATACAAAAGAAACGAAGCGCTGTGGTCTTACAATCTGTCTGCCAGCGCGAGTGGTTTTGGTGGCCATTGGATGTGTGGCATCCCCATTCTTATTACTAATTGGTTGTTTTTTCTAACTTAAATCTAATGGCTGTACATTTTGCTTAGGAGTAATTGTTAGTTGAGCCTCTTGATTTCTATTAATACTAGGAGGTAAATTTTGGTTAACAAAATTTGAGTCTAAGCACGCAGCCTTGACTCTATCTGTGGTTGCCGTCACCGATCTGCCTCGAATGTCAATGTCAAGGGTCTTATCCCCACGTTTAATGATTTTGTAAGGCCCGCCATAGGGACGTTTTAACGATTTGCGAACTGAATCGTCGCGTAAGAAAACTCGAGTGCAGTTGGCAAGCCCACTCTGAATGTAGCTTTTAATATTGGCGTGGTTGGACGACGCGATCGGACGTAACTGCTCAATGATACTCCTCAACCCGCTCACGAATTCGGTCGAATACTCAAGTTCTTTGGAATACTCAAAAAAATCACCGGGGAGACGCAAGGTTGTACCGTAAACGAGCTCGGCCAGCGAGGCGTTTAAATCTGGCTTGTGTGAGGCGCGGAGGCCAAGCATAATGAGAGGAAGTGAATTGGACCAAGTGGCATCGTTTTTGCACATGATCGCAGCTTTAAGCGTTCGGTGAAAACGTTCGATCATGCCATTCGCTTGTGGATGATACGCAGTCGTGTGATTGTGTTTGAATCCAAGAATTTTTGATAATTCCATGAACAAAGCGGATTCAAACTGCCTACCTTGATCCGTTGTGATAACGCGTGGAACACCATAGTGAGAGATCCATCCGTTTAAGAGAGCATTTGCGACAGCCTCCGCCGACATATCCTGCAGTGGAATGGCCGTGGGCCATCGGGAAAATCTGTCAATGCCAGTGAGACAATAACGGAAACCATTTGAGACCGGCAGAGGACCAATCAAATCGATGTTGACATGGTGAAATCTGCCGTCAGGAATTTTAAACCCAGCAAGAGTTGCTCGATTATGTCGAGAAATTTTACTTTTTTGGCAATCGAGACATTCACTTGTCCAACGCGTGGCGTCTTTTTTCATGTCTGGCCAGAAATAACGTTCTGTGATAACCTTGCTGGTAGCATGTTTGCCGGGATGAAAAACATTGTGTACCAGATTGAAAATTTGTTTTCGTAAAGCTTGTGGAATGAAAGGGCGAACCCTCTCCTGGGAAATGTCGCAAAATAGGGGTAAATCAGAATCATGAATCGTGATTTTGTGAAGCTTGATAAGAGTGTTGGAATCTGGACTCAACAATGATGTCAGCTCCTCATCATTGCTTTGCAACTGAGCGATATCACGATGGCCAATTTCGCTTTTGGAAATGGATTCGATTCTTGATAGAGCGTCTGCCACAACGTTGTCTTTGCCCGATATGTACCGGATGTCTGTGCAATATTGGCCAATCAAGTCAAGATGCCTTAACTGTCTGGGCGAAACTTTTTCCGGTTTTTGCTTGAAAGCAAACGTAATGGGCTTGTGGTCGGTGAGAATGATGCATTCACAACCCTCGATCATGTATTTATTATGCTTGACAGCCAAGTAGATTGCCAATTTTTTAAATTAACAAATTGTATACTATATAAATTGTAGTTTTTTGTGTTCAAGTTAAAACAAAACACAATCTTACTAGATTTTTATTAGAATTTTGCATTAATTGTGTGCTACTTTTTTGATTGCTTAAAATTTTCTTAAAATTTTTATGATTTCAATCTCCACCATCTGCACTTGGATTGCGCCACAGATACATATCATGAAACCATATATGCGTAAATACATATCCGCATACTTCCAGTGATAATTGGCAATTCAAACTGCATTTTGCTTTCAGCTCATAGAACGCAATCCTAAAAGGGAATGCGGTTACTCTGCTGTTGAAGTTAATTCGACGCTCAAGTGATACGATCAAATTGCTTGGCAAAAAATGTGTATAAACTTATGTATGTGTGTTTATGCATGTACGCTTATGCTGCCATATCTTTTCTGGATATGTGTGAACACTATTACATCCAATAGGCAAATGTACGTACATTTGGTTAATCGTTCGTGTCTGTAGACTTTTTCAAATATTAAATGTTTTCTTGGCTCATGGCCTATTGGAAATTCTCCAATGAATTGGTAAAAAGTACGTCAATCAAATAAGATGAAGGAGCAACCGCTGTAACGAAAGTGATTTGTTATCTGTTCCAAAGCAACAACCAGAATCAGAATTATGTTATATATATAAAGTATATGAATATACAGAAAGTAGGAGGAAAAAAAGAACACCACTAGCTCAAAGCCATCAGCTGGTTTTACAATAAACTAGGATTAACTATAATTGCTAATTATGTATTTAAAATAAGGAATACTATATATGTGTATTACGAGTATATAAAATACATCTAAGTATAAGTATATTAAATAAAATTAGCTATGTTACACAGTACAAGAAAGTTAGATATAGTATTCACATTTGGTAATGTTGTATTCACTAGAAGTTGTGATGGGAGAGATGTGCCAAAAATCCTTAGTCTGGTATTAGTAAATTGGGTGCATTCATCTAGGATATGCTTTACTGAATTCTAGATAACCTACAAAAACAGCAGGATGCATCTCTAGAGTTTAACAAGTAACTGTGAGTGATCTGCGTGAGACCTAAAAGAAGTGGTGAGAACAACAAAATGTCTGTATGTTTAAATTCCGTTGGATCATCATCATTCACAGCATTACAACGCGGGGTGCGTCAAAGCTTCCTTCAAAAAACTCCTCCAAAGTGTTCTATCGCTTGCTTTTCCTTCGTAGTTGCGAATTCCTATTGCTGTGAGATCGGTTCCTACTGCGTCTGTAGATCGGTTTCTCGGTCTTTACTTCGCCTTCGCACCAATTATCTTTCCAGTCATGGCTTTCCTTACAGCGGATTCAGCTGGCATACGGAGTACGTGACCTAGCCACCGCATACGCTGCGCCTTTACAAAGCGCACAGCTGCCTCGTCTTGGATAAGTTCGTTCAATTCCGAGTTGTACCTAATTCTGTAGCTGGCATCTTCATTTTTAATGGGTCCGAACACTTTCCTTAAAACTTTCCTTTCGAAGTTAGCAATAAGCGCACTGTCATTAATTTTCATAGTCCACACCTCGCAACCATATGTCAAAATTGGTTGTATAAGAGTTTTATACATGGTCAGCTTCGTAGAGCTAGATAAAAGACGAGGCCTGAACTAACTAAGGTGTGAATAGTACGCTCTATTGGCGGCGTTGACTCGATATTTGATTGCGGGTGTTGAGTTCACTAGTAAATGTTGAGCAGTGATTGAGCAGCAAACTTTTTTTCAGAACTAGCAGATCCTACAAAAAATAAAATTTTTCATTTTGATTTTCATCCTCTTAGTCAACCATCAGCTCTAAGTAAATTTGAAAAAATTTTAGCAAAAAAGAGAACAAAACTTATAAACTGTTTCTTTAAGTTTTTTATCCGTTGGCCATATATCAGGTATATGAAAAGAAAATTTTATTTACAGCCTTTTTGGACTTTTATACAAAAAATTAACCGTTTCAAAAAATTAAAAACAAAAATCAAATAAATTTTTACCTCAATTTTTCATCCACTCGACCATTCATCGGGTTTATAAAAAATAAATTGCATTCAAAGAAATCAGGGCCTTCTAAAATCGCTTTTAGCACGAATTATATCATTTCAAAATTTTCAAAAAAAATTAACAAAAAACCTCCAAAAAGGAACAAAAACCAAAACTACTAAAAATAAAGAATCTTAAAGAAATGAATTATTCAGTTCTTCATTCACCCTCAGATCTAAGTAAATTTCATTCCAAGAATTTGTGACCTTTTAAACAAAATGAACCGTTTCAAAATTAAAAACGAAATTAAAAAAAAAAAAAAACATTTAACAAATATTCTTTTCGTTTTTCATCCACTTGACCATCCATCAGGTCTAAGTAAATTTCATTAGAGATATCACGACCTTTTCTAAACAAATGAACCATTTGAAAAATTAAAAAAAAATTTAACAAAAAAAACTCAAAAAATGTAACTTCCAGTTTTTCATACACTTGGCCATCTAATCAGGAAATGAACAGCATTACAGCTTTCAGAAAATTTTTTCCAAAAAAAATTCAAGCAATTTTTCATTCAGTTTTTCATCCATGGCTGGTCAATACGTCAGACTAATGAAAACCAAATTTCACTTAGAGAATTTATGACCTTTTAAAAAGAGATCAACTACATAAATTGAAAAAATTTTAACAAAAAAAAAATTAAAAACATGTTTCTTTCAGTTTTTAATCAACTTGGTCATTCATCAGGTAAATTTTATTTGGGGAATTTATGATCTTTTAAAAAGAAATGAGCAGCTCCAGAATTTCGGGAAAATATTATCCAAAAAAGACCCAAGCAATTTTTCATTCTGTTTTTCATCCACATGGCCAGCCATCAAATGTATTAAATGTCGATTTTCAAGCGAATATCAGGACCTTCTACCGTTGCGTCACATACAAGCAAATACAGCTGTGATGCCTTCCTATCTATCATTTCTTAGCAGAATTATATAATATTTATCTACTTGCATAAATAATTCGAAAAGTTTTTCTACTGACTTTCTCTTTTTTATCTTTTAAATTCCCCACATTTCCTACCGACTCATATACAACTTCATGTTTAAAATTATTTCATTGCATCTCGCTCCAATCACAGCTTTCCGGTGATGCACAAAAATGGCATCATTTTCTTTTAGAAAGCAATACAAGTGGCAGATAATGCAGCATACAAATAATAGCGTTTTCAAGTACCCTGCAAAGCACAGTAAAGCGACAAGTTGCCCCAGCTGCACTGCTCACCACTAATACGTCTAATAACTGCAACGGGTAAAGCTTTCATTGCCACTGTCAACGTAGCCACAATTGCTGGCAGCCAACAATTTAATATTGCACCTCAGGCTGCTCTTGCTGCTACCACTGCCAGCGGCGTATTTGCATGCAAAGTTGATAGCGATACAACAATGATAGATCAGCAGAAGCTGGCAGTGCCACAATCACAACATGCGTTAACAGAAATTGGACCTGCAGGGAAAACCAGTAGTGGCGAATCGGTTAGCCTCTAGTCATTTTAGCACCATAACGAATTTGTGTTGCCTCTTTTTTCATAAAAGAGGTGAATTGTAAATGGTCCTGTCCTAGAATGAGTTAATTATCGCTCAATAAATTTTTTTTGGAGACTAGTTGGGAAGTAGTTTGCAACTAGTTGGGAAGGAGTTGGGAAGTAGTTGAGAACTAGTAGGGCAATACTTGGGGACTTGTTGAGAACTAGTAGGACACTAGTTGGAAACTAGTTGGGAACTAGTTGGGAAGTCGTTGGGAACTAGTTGGGAACTTGTACTAAATTCGATAGATAAAGTACTCTCTGCTGTAAGCAAAACAGGTCGCAATGCAGTTGATTTGTATGCATACATTGTTGTTGTACCGAACTTATACAAACACACCGAACTATGTACTTCACAACCCAAACTGTATTTCACGAGTTCCCGTTTTCCCTGCAGGGTTACAACAAACTTGTATTCTCTGAATTTACATATCCAGATATGTACGAGTATAAGCAGCAGATACACATTTTGGTTTTGAGGCTTCTTGCAACGTCGAGCACATCGTTCGCACTCTGCCACAGACGGCAGGCAAGCTTCAGTAGAATGTGCATGCGTGTGGTTGCACGAATAGGGCTTAAGAGTTGCATAAAGAATATCTATGTGACGCATCGACAGAGGAATGTACATGCTTGCCTCATTTTGGTGCATCTACAGATTTTATGCAGTTGAGAATTTGTTTATGGTTGTCATTTTGTGATTGCTTATTGTAGATACTATATATTTTCTATGCAAAACACTTTTGTTTATTGGCTTTGGGTTTATAAATATTTGCAAATTTGGAAATTTATTAGCACTATAAAGGCGATTTAATTGTTTGGGTTTATCGGTATGAAGAAGATGATTTACAAACAAGATAAGTGCGGAGTAGTTTTCAGCAAGATTAAGAATGTCTCACAGCATAGCAAACACTGTGGGACTTCGAATGTTGCAGATTTTTTCACAATGCAATTGTTGGAAGTGGCCTCACGTAACCGATAGAAATGTAGACATATTCAACACATACATACATACATTGCACAAGGGCTCATTCACTAGTTTTGACCACTTTTTTCTCTTATTTATTTGTAAAAATTATGAGAATGCAATCCATTCTACAACAAAAACAAAATTTATCACAAAATTTCAAATCATCGAATTTTTAGAAAAAATTCGAGTATGCAGTTTTGTAGCTCATGAAATTTAATTTGTTTTTTTTTAGCTGCATGAGAAATATCTCGATATCAATAAGAATGGTTTGACAGCTGAGCATGGAAAATTGTGTAGAAATTTCTATTCAGTAAAGTTTAGTAAGTCTTCGCGAGTCATTTAACGCCAGAACAATGTTGTTGAAGAAGACGCCGAAACATCGATTCGTCTTCATTTCCAACTTCTTAGCCTTTATCCTTCAACCCCGCTTGCGTCACATTTTTGCTGATTGACGCAATGATTCAGATTTATTGGAAAAGTAGTCAAAAACTGGACTGATCGTTACCCTGTAACTTGTAACTGTGGCAGAAATAAATATGTCGGAACATATTCAAAAATTAATGTCATAAAGTTGTCTATTTCCTTATTTATTTATTTATAAATAATAATAAAAATAAATAATTTCAACAATATTTCTTCTTTGTATAATTATTTTAAGTGTTCAAGCTTTAAAAAAAAACATGAAGTAAATTGATTTTTGCCTTATTTTTTCCTAACTTTATTGGGTATATCTTTATATTAAAAAAATATCGAGCTTATCCGACCGTTTGAGTAAAAATGTTTAGGTTTATTACAACAAACCTTACTGCAAATACTAATCGAAGCTCTAATATAGGTTGGTATTGAAAATGGGTGAAATTGGTCAGTTACGATGCCTCCCTTGAATGCATTGGTAACTCCCAAAAATCCAAATAATTCAATACTTCAAAGGAGCCTTAGGAATCAGAAAGTAAAATTTCGTTTTAAAATTAATTAATTAAAAAGCCAATAATTTTTAAATTGTACTCGGCACAGTTTATTTTGAGCCAGGCCCTTTAGAATGTGACAGCCATTGAGAAATACATTTTGAATATCCGAAGTATTTCAATATATTTATTTACTCGTAATAAGTCCACAGAAACCAGCGAAGATCTCTCCTTTTTTATCTGCAAATTTTCACAAACCGTCCCAATTTGGCCTAAGAGCTTTAAATTTGTGTGTCCCAATCCCCTCTTATATCTCCCAATTGGTATTAATCACCTTAAAGTCTCTCGATTCCTGGAGGTTGTTGTTGTTGTTGTTGTTGTTCTAGCAGTTCCTTTTACCTGCCAGAGCGATGTAGTCACCGATCATCACCGTCTAACTCATCCTACAGTAGGCCCATAAAACGTGCTGTTTCAACGGGTTGGGCCCAGAGCGAATGAGGTCTTAGGTGAGTTTAAGAGGGCATATGAAGAGTCGGTTAGTATCGTACCGTCATATGCCGAACGTATATTGAGTATGCATGGGTCGATTCTGGATAAGTAGGAGTTTCCCTTGCTAGAATATTCAGACAGTATGGCGCAGAAGAGTGAGCGATGACAACGTCCGATGAAGCGACGCTTGGAGTGTTTTGGAGGAAGATTCTGCGCAAGATTTTTAGACGTTTGCACGCTGGTAACGCCGAATATCGCACGCGAAGGAACGATGAACTGTATGAGTTTTACGACGACATAGACATAGCGCAGCGAATAAAGATCCAGCGACTACGTTGGCTGGGTCATGTCGTACGAATGGATACAAACGCTTCGGCTCTGAAAGTATTCGATACGGTACCAGCTGGTGGTAGTAGAGGAAGAGGAAGGTCTCCTCGCCGTTGGAAAGAGCAGGTGCACTTGGTGTGTCCAATTGGCGCCGGTTAGCACGGGAAAGAAACGACTGGCGCGCTTTGTTAAACTCGGTTAAAATGGCGTAAGCGGTTACCGTGCCAAAGAATGGGGCCAAAGCTACCCATGTCTCACGAGACAGCTGGTCGGTTCTATCGTTGGCATTTATGTTTAATTTACAAATCTCAACGTGTCATTGATTGTGCGTATCTGTTGAAATGCATTAGCTTCTTTATTCCGGCGAGAATTTTACTAAGCTTTTTCCATCTCAAAATATCCGAAATGAATTTCGACTCCACTCACACTTATTGCTCATGCTCTTTCCGAATTTAATGAGATCTCGAACTCCATTTAGTTTCATTTTTCATTGATTAAAAATTATCTTTTTTGTTGAATGCATGTATTTATGAATTTGTTGATCAACTTATATTTTATTTTTAGTTCCTTTTATTTATAATTCTATTATGTTAATATTATAGTCTGTATTAGTACTAAGTCAGTAGGTTCTAATTGAAAGGGAAGCTCGCTCGAGTGCCTTAAGATTAAAAGGCATATCTGAACTTAAAAGTGGGGATATGAAAGGACATTTAAGGATCTTGGAAGACTTCCTACATAGTCCCATTCTTCATAGGGATGATATACTATCATCCAAACCAATACTCTTCAGGAACTTCCAAGTTATAATTAATGAACGCACAGACTGGAGAACTAACTCTATCACTTTCAAATCTGGCTCCCAGCTATGGTTTACTGATGGGTCCAAAATTGTGCTAAAATATTTAAAAAGCCTAAAACTCTAGGGTTACATAAATAGGCCTTTCACAATAGATCAGCTCTGGTCGCAGTGCGTAATGGCCTTCTAATAATAATAATAATAAAGTCAGTAGGCAGTAAGAACTTTTATATTTTTGACTAATAAATTAGTAAATAAAATCTTTTGGTGAATCCAGCCACTCCAGCGGAACTGTGCTTAAAGGGGCCTCTTATCAGTCGGCTTCAGAAAATCGATTTTTTTTTACTGCAATGGATAGATATATTATAGGAGAATAGGCCCTCAAAATTTTATAGCGGAATTCAAAGTGATTTCGGAGTTCCAGGCCTGTGTACCGTCCCTCGTCAGGCGAGCTCGTCTACCATCTGAAAACTTTGAAACACGTTTTCTTAAAACCATGTTTTTGAAAATGGCGTGTAAGATTAAAAAAAAACGACGAAAGTTGTCGTTTCAAACCGATAATCTATATAAAGATAATTAAAATGCGCAACTAATTAACTAACAAAATACAAAAAAAAATCATTTTTTAATGTTATTTAACACCTTTTTTAAACAAAAAAAAAAATAGCGAGTAGTCTATTATATGCGGGAAAGCCTTCTGAATAAGACAATATTTTTCTTTTGTGTTTCAGGTGAAAACTACGACCGCAATCTTACACGCCGTTTTACTAGCGCGCATCGAGAAGCTGTGCGAGATTCCTCATATGTCCGCCACTTTGTTTTTTGATTTATGTTAAAAAATTGTTTATTACTCTTCAATCATGCCTTCAAATAACTGCAAAAGATTAATCCTGTGAGAAAACTTGAGAAAAAACACCTTTTTTTGAAGCCACTGATAAGAGGCTTTGTGAAAATTTGTGCAAAAAGGTTAGGCCGATTACTTGCAAATGGCAGATATTCATCGCACCTTTCAGAGAAAATGTTACTGCGAATTATTTCCAAAGCTTCTTCGACAGTGTATCCAACTTCGATGACAGTGCCGCTATCTGCTGCTTCTTGTGCAATTTGATCTGCCTTTTCATTAATAGGTATACCAGAGTGGTCCATAGACCACACCACATGAACATTTCAGATTTCAAACTCTGAGAGATTCGCGTGAAACAAAGCCAAGCAGTGATTGCTGGAACAGTTGTTATGTAAGAGCTGGCAGGTTGTTTGGCTCTCCGAGAAGATAACAACTTTGTCCGCGCGCGTCAGATGGGCAACCCCTAATACCTTTAACAATGCCCACAATACTCCAAAAGTGTGGAGGATATACGCCATTCTATTTTAAAACCAAAACTTTATTATCTGTTTTGGTGCCAGATTCCGCAGCCAACAGAGTTGACCAAAACCGAAATACAAGCAGCAAAAACATCAAAGCGATCAGTTAAATACTCATGTAATTTTTATGCAAAAGTAGCTGCAATTTCTGTTGTGGTCGCCTGCTCTAAACCTCCGGGGTGGTACATGGTACATGTCAACGCATAAGATTTCTACACCCTCGAAAGGATCTCCAATCTCGGTGTTGCTAAAAACGTCTAAAAAAAATTTTAAATACACAGGCCTAACTTGATTTCGTGTCAGTATTATCGGCAATTGTGTCATACAATTTATCATTGAATTATTTTAGCTTTATTATTTGTTTGGCAGTGAGCCACATTCCGCTCTCAGTTGCAGGCAGCTCACTCGCCAACACATAGAGCAGCGTCACCGGAGTTGACGAGGGGACACTCAAATGCTTCTGCCAAGATAAGAGTTTTGAAAAGTTGTAATTTTGTCAAAACATCGATAAAATTGTAGGGTTACTCAAGAATCAAGGCTAGCTTTTATTGTTTGTCCACAATTTGAGAATATTAGAATTTTAGTTTGACTCCTCAATTATATCAGCATAGGGATCACTTATTGCCAAGGACGAGCTTATAGCTCTCTCTACAGTTGACCTGCGGAATCAAACAATTGGTGCTACGATCTATGAATGACAGATTAAGTAAACTAACCACTGTCTTAAAGGCGTTAACTCTAATGTGGGGAATTTCACGGGGGGGCGACATAATTAAGAAGCCATCCGCAAGCTTATACTGGAGTGTGCAATTGTGTGTAGTTAAGTCGAATAAATGCTGAAGAGCCAGGGGAACAACTTCCTTGCGAGAGTCCAGCCGACACAACCATCGTCTCTTTCCCTATCTTAAGGACTCTCTTTGAGTGTAAATGCCCAATCCACTTCACAGAACTTCTCTCAATCGCAATTGACACCAGGATATTAATAGCTTCACACAATTGTAAGTGTAGAGTCTAAAGTTGGATTTTCTGATAGCTATTTTTATAACAAGCAATTTTATAGCAAGCAACTGAGAGTTCACGGCAAAAAATAACAATAAATTCTCTCAGCAGAAGATTCTTTATGAGTATGAAAAAAATATTTTTTATGAAAGCAATAACGTTTTCTGTTTCACTAATCTAAATCTAAAAGATTTAGTTCCCTGGATTTGTTACCTCCTACTTTTGCTAACGAGGCTCTGTCGACCGAGTCAAGGCAGTATAACCTTTCCATCAGCAAGGAAGAAATCCCTACTCATCTCAAACTTATGAATTAGTGCTTTGGTGAATTCATAATTTCTTTTATGCCACGACGCTTTGGTTTCATGCCTACCAAAAAATATTATCTACTCTTTTCAGCATCGTATATTTTGTATATTGTAACCGGCATCAAGCTGAATATGAACTCCTAAAAATCTAAGTTCAGTTTCAAATAATTACTGATTTCATATGCCTCCACGAATGTCCTTTTAGAAATGTTTATTTATATGAAATATTTTGAATAAGCGAACAACAATCGCAATTGAGTGATCTGGGGATTTACTCCGTAATGCTATGCAAAAGAAAATTATATTACCAAAAGAATTTGTTGTCTGTATACGAACAAAACGCTGGCAATGTAGTGAAGTCTCTTTTGAAATATGTTTCTCAGATATATTTAGTATTTAATTGCGATATTACTGCACAAAATACAAAATTACTTTTCGCACTGTAACTACCATTCGCATCGCATTACTGGGTAGGCCCCCAGTAAACATACATGCATACATACATGTATCAAAGCTATGCAAGTATACGAATTCAATTCTATTTCACTACCCACTTGATTGCACATTTCTCACAGATTAATATTTTCCATTTACAAATGGATACCAGTTTAGGAATTTTATTTCATTTGGAATTTATTTTACTCTGTTTGTTACAAATAAAATTGACATACCCTTCAACGTCAATTCACTTCCATTTCGCCCGGCTTAGCCTATACAATAGCAAACTAAAATGTGCCGCCTATCAGAATTCACTTTCATGCGGGCATGCATACTTTCGTTCAGAGGTTACCTGTACGCCTCATAGATGATTATTTTCGCTTGCAACTGAAGAGGAGCCACAGCAACCGCAACCACAAATGTCAGATTCAAATGATTTTGATATGTTCGCAGATAAATACCGGAATTGGAAAATCCAATTTGAGTGTCAGTCGAAAAATGATTTACATGTTTCCTCACAACTACATATACATATACATACATACATACGCAAGTAAAAACATGCATGTTTCATACACCCCTACATGCAGTCTAGCAAAATCTATGAATCCAAATGAGTGCACGAAAAGGTGAGACGTCAACAGCAAACAAGTGAGGCGGGCATATACAAGAGAAAAATCAAGCGAAAACATGCATACATCTGATGCAAGAATGATAGAAAGAAGATTGCGCCCATCAGAGAGTGCGTGACGTCACGTTTTTCCGACTTGTACAGTATTCCCAACCATTTGCTCTTCGCAATAAATTTAGTACTTTTTTATACCGCAAATGCGAAAATTTTCAAGTTTCGTGTTTGTTTCTTTTTTTTTTTAATTCAAAGCTACCGAAACCTTAAGTTAAAAAAAACTGTATTATTATACAAAAGAATAATAATAATATAGGCCACTCTGAGAAGATTTTAGTGCTATTGAAAATTAGTTGGTTCTTATAAAATTTGATATTTTGAAAGTGTGAATTTAATTTTTGGCTCCATTAAGGGTTGTGGAAGAATATTAAATATCCCTCTCTCAACTCTTCTTAAGATTGAAAACCTTTTTACACATTTTAAAAGGCGTTTGAATTTACTGAATGCGGATTAGAACCATAGAGGTGTAATCTTTTCTTCTGGCCATCAATCCTTAGTGGGACGTAGGGCATCAAGAGATGTAGTCATAGTAAAAATAAGCAACAAAATTCAGAAAATACTGAAGAACCTATAACGACATTTTTACAAAAAGAGTACCTCATCTAGTTACATAACCTCAAATATAGCAAATAAATCGTTCCCTTAACAGAAGAGTTTCCCTTAACAAAAAAAAAACTCATAAATTAAATTGTACATAAGCCTAACACATATTTAAAAAAAAAACACATTTTAAAGACGATTTGTCACGCATACAAAGTTCTTTAAGTAATTCAATAAAAATTTGGTATTTTATAATATTTTCTTTAAGTGGGCATTTTAGTGCGTTTTTATATCCAAAGCTAGGCAACACTCCGGTAGCGAGAGAGAGATTTGACTGCTGAAAGCAGAAGAACAACAACAACAACTGCAATCGCGGGCAATGCGACCAGATGTTAAAAAAAGTAAAGCTAAATAAAACTGAGTGAATTATTTAACTAATTATTAAAAAATGTATATTTTACAAAATAATAAACATTACTTTTAATTAGAAGAGGCTAGAAAACTGTCATTAAGAAAGAACTAAAACTCCGAGACTAAATAACAAAAAAAATGCTAAATCAAGTCACGAAAATGGTAATCTGGCCATACTGGTGCTAATACGACATCACTCATTGTCAAATTCGGTGAGCGCAAAGTAACGGGACCACGATAGGCGCCATCTTATTATTCTTTCCATCATGCATATGATGTATACATACAAACCCTGTATGAGTATTAGGATGGCAAAAAACAGAAAATTTCAGAATTTTTTTTTTTATGTATTTTTTTTGGGGTTTTTTTCAATTTGTTTGGGGTTTTTTTGAAAAATTTCTAAATTTTTTTTTTTGCTTTTTTAATAAAAAAGAATTTCTAAAAATTTTCTAAAATTTTTTTTTGCCGTCCTAATATTCATATTTTTTTTTTGTTTTTGAAAAATTTTTTGCTCAAATTTATTAATTTTTCTTTTTTTTGAAACATTTTTGTTTCGTAAAATTTATTAATTTTTTTTTTGGTTTTCGAAATTTTTTTTTCTTAATTTTTTAAAGCATGAGTAAATATGAAATAAAATTGTGTTTGGCCATAGCACCCATTTAGGAGGTACCATAAAAAAAAATAATAATGAAAAATAATTTCAGAAAAAAACAAAAATTTGTGTAATTAAATATATACATTTCAGAAAAAAAATTGTTCAAAAAATTATTAATAAATTTGTTTTCTGAAATTTATTTATTTATTTTTATTTGAAAAGCAATCAATTTCAGAAAAAAAATTTCCAAATATTTATTGATTTTTATTTAAAAATAGGCCAATGGCCGGTTATTATTGAGGTAATTCTGAAGATATCTGTTATTGGCTGTCTTTACAGCTTGTCAGTTCAGTTTTTGTTTTGAACTGACCAGGTTTCCTTCGCTATTTTACCAGTATCGGTGTTGGTTCATTTGTCAACAACCTGCTTCTCGAATTGCAAGAAAATCTCACTTTATATATTTATAAGGACCGTGAAAACCGCCAAAATTAAAAAAACAAAAACCTCAAAATAAAATGTTCAGGACCCCTGAAAAAATAGTCTAAATTTTATATTTATTTTAAAATAGTAAATAGAAGCTCATTAAGTGTCATAAGCAGCCTATATTTCTTACATTTTTTTCATTCCTGGGCAATGGGAGTTGTAAAGCAGCTTTCATTAAACTATGCGGGCCCAAATTTTTAACCAAAAATTATACCACATTTTTTGAAACAGACTTGTTTTTTGTCACACTGAAAGCAGCAACGTATCAAACTATCAAGACTCGGTAGCTCAAATGTGCAAAAATTATAACTTTTTGATGTATTTCTGATTTCATAAAATCATGGGAAAAAACCTTTTTGAATGTCGTAATAACACCTCGATTGTAGGTATTAGCCAAACAACCCACAAAATTTGAACTATTAAGAAAAAACTACTAAAAAAATACACAAAGTCACTCATAAGCAGTCAAAGATGGAGGGTGTAGCGGTTGCGCAGCAAATTCAGGCTTGAGGATTAACATTGCGAAAACAAAGATGCCTAAACTCCAATGAACCGCGAATCTTCCTAATGTGCAGCATTAACATCGAAAAAGTGGACAGTCTCGCCTCTCTCGGAAGCAACATCAACAGAACTGGCAGATCAGCCGCTCACATATGCAATCGAGTAGCGAAAAGACGCGCTGGATTAGGTATGCCAGACAAAGTTTGAGATCGTCGTATATGTATATCTAGGCGTACGAAACTAAGTGTCTTTCAGTGGAACGTGAATTCTTTCGATCTGTTGTGCACGTTTTCTTGCCCAACACCATCTGCACCACTTATCTCTGGAGTATGACAAAGAAGGCTCGTAGGAAGGTAGGTAAGCTAGAGTACCACAGGTACACTTCAAGTAGCACTTACGTCCGGTTTTGATACCATAATGTGGACCACTACCTGCGAAAAAAACCAAAATTGGGAAGAGAAAAACCATCTTCAGCCATCCAGTGCTGTTGATGTAGTGGAGGAGAGAAAAAGGATCTAGGCTGGAGAACTTTCTCAAGCCATCCCCAGAGGCTACGCTAAGGAATCTCAAGCGCCTAGCCGCCAGAGCCGGACATTTGCAGAGAAAGTGCTCAACAGTATATTTCTCTGCAGGATTCCCACAGCTTCTGCAATAGGGGTTGTACGGAAGTCCAAGCTTCTCCGCATGAGTTCTGATCACCCAGTGCCCAATGAACACCGCAAAGAGTTTGAAAATCAAATGAATTAAATTACATTCATCTCTTTTTCAGTTAGTAATAACCTTAAGGAGGCAGCTGTTGAAATTTCATGATATTCTATTCTTTAGTTAGTGAGTTTTTGTGCTAAAAGTGACGCTACTTTTTTATTTTCCAAACAATGGATCAAAAATTCCACGAATTTCTTGTTTTAATTTTACACTGCTTCTTGATGGGAAAAAATACCGCTGAAGCAAAGCAATGGCTTGAAAAGTGTTATGGGGACTGCGCTGCATCAGAAGCCTATTTTGAGGCAAAAGACAAGCAGTTCTACAAAAGAGGTATTGAAAGGTTAGAGCGGGCGCAGGAATGGTTGCGTTGTTCCTGATAGAAATTACGTTAGTGAATAAAGCTAATTTTGAAAAAAAAAAGTGTTGTCTTTGTTAGGCCCGTGATGTGTTAGAAGCAATATTTCTATGCGCGTGTGCAGTGGGTGTAAACAAGGAAACATAAAAGTGGCCTCCCGTATACAGACAAAGTGCGGAAAAACGAAGCAAACAAACAAAATCGGATACATATTTTTATGCTTGTGTGTATATACATATGCCCGTAAATATGCACCAGCGCCTACATTCATTGTGCGATCGTCTGCTGTAGTGCAAAGAATTGAATTAATGAAATGTAAGGAGGTCAAAATCGCTTGAAAGGCAACGACAAGCGCAAATGTTGCAGACAGCCGACAGCAAAGAGAGAGTGAATACGACAGCAATCGACGTTGAGTGTGGAGAAAAAGTGCTTCAACTATGCACATGAGCGCGACCACTTGTCTTAAATCAGAGGCAGAGGTGGAGTGAAAGATTCAAGTGCCACTAGTAACGCATGCGTGATGGATATTGCGCCTGAAGCGAAGGCCTTTCACCTCTTGGCCAATATCAGGAAATAAACACACACAAGTTACATATGTACGAGTATGCACGTACGTGTGTATGAATGTATGTATGTGTGTACATGTAGACACTCTATCTACTTATTTATGAGGTTATGTGTTCACTCAGCAGTTAAGGAGGCGAAAGTCGCATCGACTGGACTGACTGAACTCACCAGTGATTGGCACTCGTATAGAATTTTCTGCCTGCCATAGCATTTTCGTTCAGTGTCCCTGCATGCGAGTGTGTGACTCTGACCATTCAAACTACCAGACCACCCTTGCAAAACCATCTCATTTGTCCGTGTTTGTGCCCGCTTGCTTGTGTTTACTTTGCGCATCAAATGCACAATTAATTATGCATTCAAATAGAACCACAAATTTATGTATGTCTTCCGGTCAATTTGCAAGTAAATATGGTTAACAAACATACCTATGCATATAGGTATTAGACCGGGTCGATTTGTGGGGAGGCAAAAAAAATCGCGCATTGCTCTGTGAAAATCATATTTTAGGGTCAAAATAAGAAACTTTGCCGAAGGAACCATACCTCTAAAACGAATTCTGATGTCCCCCAATTTGGGTCGAACTTTTTAGTTTCTTTTCTAATGTAAAGGCCAAAAATTGTGATATTTTGAAATGATTGTATGGGGAACTCCCCAGGGGAGTTCCAGAGGGTGTGCCACTGGCATGGGTGGATCGGTCGTCCAAAGTTATTGGGGGTCGGTCATACATTTGGACTCGATAGGAGCACTCTAAATGGGTCAAAGTGGGATTTTTCGTTCGACCCAAATTGGGGGACATCAGAATTCGTTTTAGAGGTATGGTTCCTTGGGCAAAGTTTCTTATTTTGATCTTACAATACGATTTTCACAGAGCAATGAGCGATTTTTAAATCGACCCGCACTAATAGGTACGTATGTATGCGTGTCTCATCTGCCTCATATGCACCCATTTAGTCTATAGCAATTCGGCGCTACTTGGTAATCACATTTGTAGGTACTTGGAATGGGTACAGCTGCACTCAGCATAAAATATATTTATTAGTACCAAACTATCATACATTAACTTGAACAACAAGGTGACTTTAAAATAATTGAAAAAAACGCGGAAAAATACTAAAGATATACTAACTAGAATTGACGGCACAACAGATTTTAAGGTCGAAGTGATTGACTTTATTTTCGTTCAACTAATTTTCAAAGACGAGAGTGAATAAATGAAATTATCTCGTTTCTATGGATTTACTGAAATGCTGTTAGTCACCACATAAACCTTGAACGCAATCATTCCAGCGCCGCTCTAACATTTGAAATGTTTGTCGTTGTAGAACGATTTCTATTTCGCCTCAAAATAGGCCTCAGTTTCAGCGATAACCTCCTTATTCAAGCGAAATTTCTTGCCGGCAAGCATTTTTTCAGATCTGCGAGCAGTCAGTAGTCACTGGGATCCAAATCTGGTGAAACCTGTGGATGCGGGAGCAATTCGAGGTTCAATTCATTTAGTTTTGCCTCTGCTCAGAATCACCAATGCGTTCTTTTTTATTTGGTGAGCAAACGCAGCACCCACTTTGAGCAGAGCTTTCTCATAGTCAAATGCTCATGCAATAGAAAGCCAACACTCTCTTTTAATATCTTTACGATGTCAGCTAACTCATGCAACTTCACTTTTCGATTATTCGAAACGATTTTATAGATTTTTTGAATGTTTTTTAGTGCTACTGCCTTCTTTCGAGGTCCACTGAGCATCATCGGTGTGTCTACGACCACATTTGAAGTCAGCAAACCTTCGTTTTATTGTTGTTTCTGTTGAAGCGGAGTCCCCATAAGACTTTTAAAGCCATTGCTTTGCTTCAGCGGTATTTTTTCCCACCAAGAAGCAGTGCACAATTAACACATGAAATTCAAGGAATTTTTGATCCATTGTTTGGAAAATAAAAAAAGTAGCGTCACTCTTAGCACAAAAACTCACTAACTAAAGAATAGAATATATGAAGTTTTAACAGCTGCCTCCTTAAGGTTAGTTTTAACTGAAGAATATGAAAATGCAATAAAACCAGAGCCTTTTTTGTGTTAGGCCCGGAACTTTCGCAGAATTATTTACTAAATAAGAATAATATTATTTTGAGTCATTGAGTGATCTTCAATTTGACCTTTACGCGCTCCATTGAGTGTCGACAAAGTCCCAATCTGGCCGCTTTTCTTTGGAATCTCGATACAAACACATTAGCTGCAGTCAGTAACGATCGCCAGAGATGGTTTATGAAGTTCATAATAGGTGCAGGGCCGTAGAGAGAGTATTCGGTCCCCGGGGGAAACTTGAGATGCGGGCCCCTTTAAAATGCGTATTATGTTATAGTGATATAACATTTAAACATTGAAAAACTCATTGATAAAATTTTTGATAGAATTAATTATGAAATATTGATTAAAATGAATTTTAGAAAACTCTTCAGCAGATCTGAAATAAAAAACGCAGCTGAAAAAAGTTAAAATTTTTTATTCATTTCGTTAGCCTTACAAATATTTGAAAATGACTGCCGCGATGCTTAGAATTTTACTTTTCTTGCTTTAGCTGAGGCAAAAGCTCTTATAATATCATCGAAGTTGAGTTTCCTTGCTAACTCAGATTCCAAATACAAAGTTGCCAATCCTGTTACTCGACTCTGAGTTGAACACGAACGATGGTAGTCTTTGGTCCTTGATATAGCGCTGAACGATCTTTCGGCGCCGGCAACCGATACTGCAGGGTGCAGAATATTCGCAAATCATCACTATAATTATTAATTACCTTATAAATCAGTAGCATAAAATGTTCCATTTGAATAAGAGCCCAATAATATACACTTTTGTATCACCATATTATATTTATTCTTCGTAATCGTGATCATAACCTTCGATATGGTAACACCAAAAAAAGTCTGTGACGGAACTCTGGTAGAAGTATTATTTACTATATTTTTTCAAGCAGGAAATTTCTTGGAATTACCCTGGAGTCCAGGCCCCTCTGAAAACTCCGGGCCCGGGGCAAAAAGTACCCGATCCCCCCTCCCCCCCTCTCGTTGGGCCTGAATAGGTGACACCCTTCGGATTCCACCAGATGCACAACATAACCTTTGAAGCATGAATATTTTTTTTCGCTGTCGATGGATCTGGCTCACTTGGCAGACTCCAACATTTTAGATGCTTAGGTTTATCATAGTAGATCCATTTTACATTGCCAGTGAGGATGCGATGCAGAAAACCTTTTCTTTTCTGCCGTTTAAAAAGCATTTCATACGTCAGAAAACGTCTCTCGAAATCCCTCTCCTTCAATGTGACACCCCTTCAATGTGAACTGGTTTCTGGACCATACCCATCGCGTACAAAAGGGGTTCGACATGCGTCTTCATCCAATATTGGTTGTAGTTGAGAATCTTCGAATCGTTTTTCGGTGCCCCATCGCGATCTTTATCATTCATGTCGAAATTGCCGCTTTGGCCAACCACTCTTTACACGTTGTATATAATGGAGCGTGATTAGCGCAAATTTTGATCAATTCAAGTTTCAGCTGCACTTTTCTTAAAAGGTAATAATGATGCACGACTTCCCGGAAAAGCTTTTTTTTCGGGACGAACGTAGACATTTTGACGTCTTGTTAACTTGTTTTAAGTTTTGTGTTTTGAACGGGAGTTCGTGTGCCGAATCGTTGCAATTGTTGCAGAAGGCCTATGGGGAAAGTGCTTTATCAAAACAGGGGTCTATGAATGGTATACAACTTTTGCAGAGGACGTGAAGTCGTGGAAGATTTGCCCCGATCTGTTCGCCCATCAACATCTTCAACGGATGAAAACGTCGACAAAGTCAAGAAATTGTGATGGAAGCTGGACAATCATCACTTTTGTTTGAGGGAGGTAGTTCGTAACCGTAGCGTGTCTCGCGAATGAGTACGCAACATTCTACACCATCGATTGGGCATGAAAAGCATAACTGCTCGACTAGTTCCAAGGGAGTTGAATTTCTTTCAAACAATTCATCGGAAGAAGGTGGCTGAAGACTTGCTTGAGTAAGTGAATTCGGATCCAACGTTTATACGCCACATCATAACAGGCGATGAGTCGTGGGTATATGAGTTTGACATGCAAACCAGTCTACAGGCGGCTGAAATGCGCTCTTCATATGAGCGAAACTCAAAAAACCCCGGCGAAGTCGGTCAAAAGTCAGCCGGTGAAAGTCATGCCACTCGTTTTCTTTGATCATCATGGTATTGTGCACTCGGAACTCATTCCAAAGGGTTCTACGGTAAATAGAGGATATTACTTGGAAGTCATGCGACGTTTGAGAGAGAATGTGCGTAGGAATCGGCCCAATTTGTAGAAAAAACTCATGACTCTTGCACCATGACAACGCACCGTCTCACAAGGCTCATATTGTGAACACTTTTTTGACCGAAAATGCGACAAATATCAGCGAACAACCACCGGATTTAGTCCCCTGTGACTTTTTCCTTTTCCCGAAACTTAAATTGCCACTCCGCGGATGCCGCTTTGAGTCGGTAGCGGCCATTGGGGGGAATTCGCTAAAGGAACTGAAGAGGATCTCTTCAAAAGGTTCTTTGATTAATATACTATGTATCTTTAAATCAGCAGCATACAAAAGAAAATTTGCGTCATTAAAAGAAAAATTATAAAAAGTAGGGAGCCCAGTGTACATCCCTGAGGTCCACCAGAGAACGCAATAAAAGAAAAATATGACGCAGAGAAAGGAGATAGAGACATTTACCTCATATTCCAAGAATGAATAAATATTTGGAGCCATCAATATGATTTCTATTTCACATGACGTCTCAACCCCAGCACCACTTAGGAAGTTCCAAAAGACTCTTAAGCCTCGTAAGATCAAAATAACTCACTAAAATTTCAGCACAATCGGATGAACGGCTTCGGATTGTATGAATTACAAGCCAACAAACTTTCACAAAGCTGGCGCAACTTCGCTAAAAAGGGAGGCAACCAGTGAAGTTTTTGATATCGACACAAGCCAACAAACGATTGCAGAGCCAAATAAGAATTTGAAATAATTTTGTATATTAAACCAATAATATTGTATGTGTGTGTGTGTGTGTATATAGTTGTACGCATGGCTGCTTAACTTTCCCACTTAACCTACACTTCAAGATATTTCCTATCACTTAGCATATATACAGATACATACACACACCCTCAGACGCCAATAGTAACACCCATCCAAGCATACAATTCTAATTTCTTCAACGTTGCGCCAGTATATTTTCGCTTGAGTGCCGCCGCACTTTGCCGCCATTGTGCACATCCTGTTTCGTGTAACTTCCGATGCGTCTAGTTAACAATTTGATTTACGGACCATCCGATCAAAGTTAGTGTGTGTGTGTGTGAACGGGCATGCGTTTACGTATTTGCTTAAATGGAGTTGTGTAAACGCAAATTCGCAGCGTTTTAATGGTGCTTAACGCCGTCTAGTTGGCTGGCTGGAATTGCCGAGCGCGTTGTTAGTAACCACAATAACAATACGGTCGGTAATCAACGGCAATGCAATAATATTGAAACGATTTGCGGCGTGTTGGCGGCGTTTATTTCATTCCTCTGCCACCCTGCAATTAGCTGACGACTGCATGTGCGGATAAATATATGGTTGAGTACGAAGGCGTAGAACAATATTCTGCATGTCTGTAGGGAGTCAATAACATTTAATTGTGTTTATGTGGAACGCTGAATTTTATAAATGATTTCCTCGTACTTTGTACGGTTTTTTAGTTTTTTGCCAACAAAAATCCTAAATATATCCTAAAGTATTCCCATTTTAAAGAAACAACAAAACTCAGCACAGAGAGTGAAAAAGTGAGAGAGAAGTGGAATAACAGCAAGTTCAAACAAAGCCCACAACCTATCTTAGCGGATAGCGTTAGTGAGAGATTCTGTGTTGAGTACAGACAACAACAATAGTGACAGTTTTCTTCTTTTTTTTCTTACATTTAATCAGATTACGGATCTCTCACTCGATGTGCGGAACTTTCATACTACCCGCTTAATGAATAGTAACAGCAAACTTAGGGTCTGCCATTCATGCACAGGAACAACGCCAATTGCCCTCATCCCCATTGGCTCTCGCGTATCCTTTTAGAAACAATGAACTCGCCCCTCAATTCCTGCTGCATGGCCAATCAAACCCTGCAACGATCAACCGGCAACTGTCAATGAGATCGACACCAATGATGAAGTCACGTGCCAATCCGAGGTGGAAGCTGTGGATTCTCCGGTTTCATGTAGAGAAGTTTGTGCCCAACAGACGCTAACACTAGCCAATCGGTAGAAAGATCTATTCTCTTGGCTGCAATGAAGCACTCGAAGCAATGTGTAAACAACTCGGAGAGCTAAAAAAGATAATGGACGGGCAACGACATATCAATCAGCAAATGGAGAGCATGCTCTCAAGCATATGTAAGCTCTTCAAAGCAGTTGAGAGCAAAGACAGAGCAACAAACAACACCAACACAACGGTGACAAAGCTACACAAACAACAGCACGGGCTGTTGTGAATGATAAGGCGAAAAGCGGTTGGTCGCCAACTGAGAGGGAACGAGCTACCAATACGATCGCAGAACCAATAGGAAAACGTTGCCGAATTTTTTCCCCACCCGCTAAATCAATTATGAAGAATAACTTGCTATTGGCTGTAGAGAGCAACAAAAACACTGTTCTTAATGAAAGCAGTAAAGCTGAGCCGGCATATGTTAAAGGCACTGCGGCCAATCAGGCAAGAGAATGGACAAAAGTCGTGAAACAGAAAAGCAAGTCTATACGGACCGACGCCATAGTTGTTAAGATATCAGGGGGGATTTTTGGTAAGCAGATATTCTCAAAATTGTGAAAAATGAAGAGACTCTAAAAGGCATGAATTTTATGGAACGAAAAATACGAAAAACGGTTCAGGGAGCTTTTAGTTTATATTTACTCCTTATTGAACTAAGTCTGACAAAATATTCTCTTGATAAGTTTTATATCTTCAACATCGAACGTACAATTTTTGAAACAGATCTTTGCAGGTATCTTTGTGCAAAATGGTCGATTACTTGCAGATGACAGGAATTCATTGTAGCATTCAGAGAAAATGTTGGTGCAAATTTTGCCCAAAGCTTCTTCGAGAGTGTACTCAACTTTGATGGCAGTGCCATTATCTGCTGCTTCTTTTGCAATTTGATCTGCCTCTTCATTAATTGGCATACAAAAATGGCCCGTCGAGCACACCACATGAACATTTGGGATTTCAAACTCTTAGTTTTGTAAAATTTTTCCCCAAACGGTGTTACGCGTTTTCGTTATATAAGAGTGATAATGTCAGAATTGGAGTGGTCAATATCGGTATCTCGGTTCCTAAAACTACTATTCGCCTACTACGAGATTTGTAACTGCCGAAAGGAAACAGATGACAGAAAAAACACTTTCATCGCAAAAAGGAATTTCAATTATTATCATCTGAATAGGTAAGTAAACTGAACAAATTTTGAAAAAAAAAATTGATTTGAGATTTATTCAAAATTGGAAATTTTGGCGAAGAGTGAAGTTAAAGTTAAATATTCTATTCGATAAGACTTACACCTATCCTATATATGAGGGGATCAGATAGTAATGATAATTTTTTAGTTGCTATGTTTCAGTAGCTATAGCAGCTATCAGTGATATCCAGTTATTGGGATCAGTTTTTGTTATTTCAAATATTTTAGTCCAGTATTGAATTTGAGCGGTGCCATTAAAAAGTGGTTTTCTTTCGCAGTTCTCATATTTTTACTTGATGAGCCCAAGCACGGTTTAAAAACCAAAATATAAAACTAAAATGTGCTAAAGTTGCCTTCATATTGAGGTCGAAACGTCGAAAATTAAATAACAGAAATTATTTAAAATATTTGGCAATTTCTGGCGTGCGTCTTGATGTTATTCCACAAAGGGAGGAACCTACAGTTTCAAGACGACTCGTAACGTCAAATAGTTTTTATGAAGAGATTTTTCATGGCAGAAACACTCTCGAAGGTTTGCCAGTTTATATTAGAAAAAACATTTTCTATCATTTGTTGTTTCATGCACTTCCGAATCGTAGTCACCCACCAACCCATTGGGCTACGGCAGCCGCCAAAATAAAAATATGAGAAGTAAATATTTGCAGGTCATTAAAACAGATTAAATCTCCAATATCACTCAAAATCATATTTTTAATTAGTAAGACAAAGTTACTCTTCAACAAAATTGATGATTCATTTTGCACCACCTTGTACTTAGGTAGGCTTTTGAGCCTCTTAAAGCAGTATCACCAATTTTAGAATAATTTTAGTTAGGTATTTAAAAATGTTTCACAATATATTTTTCCACAAATACCGAGCCTATTGCGCTGGCCTCTAAAGTAAAAGCTATGGGGGAAATTGAGTGCTGCTCTGTGATTCTAAGAACTAAACAGCTGTCAAGTAACTCAAATTGCGATGGTCCGGTCTGGAACGCTGCAGAACTGCAAAGTGTTTTGTGACAAGTGGGAACAGAAAACTGTCAAACTTTCTACAAAGAACTTGGAAGAAACGACGTCCGGTTGATGGTCGGTATCATTACTGGACACTACCCATGGGGTCAGCATATGACCACCATTGGAATCATTGAGGACCCAAAGTGCCTGTCGGGCTTGGAGGAGGCGGATAGCACTTCTCTGTGAGTGTCCTGCCTTTGCTATAGCACGGCTACGAGTTTTGGGTTCCGATGTCGTTAGAATGAATCTGGAAAATTCTCACTGGACTAACTATCTCTATCTATGTCTCTATTCTTTCCTATCTCTTTCTTTGATACTTTTCTCCTCCCCTCCTTGACTATCTAGCCTCTTTCCAGAGCTTTAATAACAATGGGCTTTTTAGGCAGAGTGTTTTAGGAGCCACCAAATCTCCTTTTCAGTTTCAACTCAAATTTATTATCAAATCCTACTGGATATTCCAAATATCTCTACCGAATATGAAGGACTAATGCTCACTTTCATCAAGAGGCAACAGATAGTGACAAGTACCTAGTAGAGAATCATAGACTATGTAGCTGCATGATCCATTCGATATTAGACTGAAAGACCCGAGCCAGCTAAAAGAGTCGATGGAGTCTCACCTCATATCAAGCGTCAAGATCAGTGGAACAACGCGTAAAAGTAATCAAAACCCTGTTCTCCACTTTTCGGTTTTCGTTTCATTATTTTCTCCTCTATTCTTCCTCTATATGACATCACAATGGACGAACTTGATTCTTTGACCAAGTGGTCCACCGTTTGGGCAGTCATTTATCCTAACTTAACCTAAAACAAACATATTTTCTCCAATTAGTTTTTTAAATGGAAAAAATGCTTTATAGGGGGTGTTTTTTGAGAGCTTGCGAACTTAAAATGATAATACAAAACCCAAATATAGTTGCAAAAAATTTTTTTATTACAATCTGTTAGATAATTTCAAGGCAATAATGTTTTGAATATGAAATCCGGTATATATACGCCGTGGACACGAATTATATGGCCCATTTGATTAGTCAATTTTTGCCTACTTTTCCCAATGAATTTTAATAACAAATCTAAATGAGCCCAATCAGCAAACATTCGACGCAAATGATGCGAAGACGACTTAAAACTGTAAGTCGCTCCATTTGTGGCACAACATCAAGACACACGCCCCACAAAAGAGCAGGAGCTCGGCCAGACATCCAAAAAGGATGTAAGCGCCAATTATGTCAAGATCTTACGCAAAAAGAACGTAGTTGAAGGACAAAGGCCAACAAGTTGAGAGCGTCGACGAATCGACATTTCGGCGGTTCTTCAACACTTTGCTCAATGAACTTCGTGAACAAATTTATTTTTTTCATAGACAATTTCCGCAATTTGGAAGTGTTTTTTCTGGCGCTAAAAGATTCATGATAACTAGCCAAACCTCACTGAACAGAAATGTCAACTCAGTTTGCTATTCTCAGCTGTCAAATCATAGTTATCGATATCGATAGTTTTCATGCAGCTAAAAAACGCCCTTTAACTCGACCAAAAAATTTTTCAAAAATCAGCGCGAATTTTAAGTCACTCAAAATTTCACTTTCCTGCGCCAAAATCCAATGTGCTTTAAAGTGCATACTTAGATTTTTACTTAAAATTCTTATTAAAAAGTTCGAAATTCTGATGGAAATTTGCAGAATTTTTATAAATTTATTAACTTGCAGCTCGATACCACTGCACTTCTTTTTGTGGGATTACGTGAAGAGTATGGTCCTAGCCAATAAACCTGAGATGATTCCAGGGCTGAGTTATGTCAAGGTAAGGAAGCCATAGAAAATTTTATTTGGCGCACCCTGTGCTACCAGTGGATACGTGGTGGGCATTTAGCGGATATTGTATTTTATACTCGTACGTAAAGAATTCACGGTGAAGTTAGCTATTACCTCACACAGTTTTTGTCTGGACATGGATCCTTTAGCAAGTATTTGTAGTGAATTGGAAAAGTGAGCCTACCAAACTGCATATATGGAGATACTGAGTATTATGATGCGGAGCACACCTTCTTCAAATGCGAGAGGTGGAACATAGAGAGAACAGGTCTGCAACGAGCTATTGGTGTATTTACACCTGAAGAAATAATCGAGAAAATGATGATAGACGAAGAAAAAAGGAATGCCGTCGCAAATTTCGTGGAGGTTATTATCCGAAAAAAGAAGCGTTAAATGGAAACTTATGCTGAAGACCATTGAGTGAGTAAGTGTTCCTTCTTAGGACGCCGTCTTGGACCTCTACATCGAAGCAATGCGGAAGCAGTCCCGGGGAGTAGGAAAAATCCCAGAGAAGAGGAGTGATATTTTTAGTGGAATCACCCCACACGTAGTAGTAGCGACGGTTACTATATGGTGCGGGGCATTTTTAACCCAACCTCACAGCAGAAAAAAAAATACTCGTACATAAACGACAGCTTAAAAAAAAAGGTGAAATTATAAAAATCATTTCGACAAATTTTCTAAATAAGAGAAGGACAGTCTCTTCACTTCCGTTTATTTTCAGTGCCATTTATAGCATCATCGACCATCCACTTCTACTTGAGCGGATAAGTTTTAATGTTCCACAAAGAAGTCTTCGAAATTTTTACCATTTTTATGGAGAGAACTTTAATACTAAATTTGCGAGCAATGTACCTCTATTGCTTGCGCATTTAGAGACTATAATTTATTATCCAATTCCAACCTGCTTCGTTTCGCTCTATCTATACCTAACTTTGTAAAAAATTTTAATTTATTTACTTAATATTGTATTTGCTATTTTAATTTATTTAGTTGCCAAATTTGGCTTGTTTGTTTTTAACATTTTTGTCTAGTCTGTAAGGTAATTTGTACTGTAGATTATTAAAATAAAATAAATGAAATAATATAAATAAATAAATAAAATAAATTAAAAAAAAATTTTTGTGTTGCATTTATAACAGAAAATCAGCGACCTCATTGAATCACTCTGTACTAAAAACTGCCTCGCTTATTACAGACCACCAACATTATTTTTAGTACAAACTATAATATTAAGTAGCAGCTATCAATTTTGATATCATTTCACCACAAAAAACCCCACTGCATATCTCTGAGTTTCAAACTTCATTACTCGCACCACAAATTTGAATACCTCCACAGCTACAGCTACATTCGAAATAACAGTTTTTAGCCACTGCGTTTAACCCAAAAATATCTATGCGTACGCACATACATACAAGCAGAATTACATACATCTAAATGCACCCTTTTTATTTTATTTTAATTTTCCTACTCAAAGCCATATGAGTATTACGAGCATTAGCTTACATGTCCACTACAGGCTTCAACAACGGAGATACTTAGATTTAGATACGCCACAGAATTACATTAGCATAAAAACCAAAATCCATTTAATGCGAGTAGATTCAATGCATTAAGCTACGAACGCACGCTCACACAAATACACTAAACGAATACATGAATGCATTTCGATTCAGATACCCTGCAGGGACTTAGTGAAGTGAAGTGATAACGAAAGGAATCGAAACGTTCGCAGCGAATAATCATTAAATGTGGAATTTCAGACCCATAAACGTATCACCTGCCATCTGCCGATCACATACTAAACACTAGCGTTTTTGGCACTCGCGCGTGTAAAACTTTCTTTTTTTTGGGCTTTTTAGAGCGCTCAAGTGAGCTACTGTGCAAATAGCAATAATTTAACAGAAACAGAATAATTTAGCACAGAGAGTGAAAAAGTGAGAGATAAGTGAAATAACAGCAAGCCCGCAACCCATCTTAGCGGATAGCGTTAGTGAGAGATTCTGTGTTGAGTACAGACAACAACAATAGTGACAATTTTCTTTTTTTTGTTTCTTACATTTAATCAGATTACGGGCCTCTCACTCGATGTGTGGAATTTTCATACGATCCGCGCAATGAATAGTAAGACAACAAACTTACGGTCCGCCATTCATGCACAGGAACAACGCCAACTGTCCTCATCGTCATTGCCTCTCGCGTGCCCTTTTAGCAAAAATGCTCTCACCCCACAATCCCTAGTGCATGACCAATCACACTGTGGCAACGGTAAACCGGCAACAGTCAATGAGATCGACACCTATGATGAAGTCGCGTACCATACCGTAGTGGAAACTGTGGATTCACCAACAACCTGTAGAGAAATTTTGGGCACAACACCCACTCATGCTAGCCAATCGGTAGAGAGATCTATTCTCTTGGCTGCAATGAAGCACTCGAAGCAATGTGTAAACAACTCGGAGAGCTAAAAAAGACGATGGACGGGCAACGACATATTAATCAGCAAATGAAGAGCACGCTCTCAAGCATATGTAAGCTCTTCAAGGCAGTTGAGAGCAAAGACAGAGCAACAAGCAACACCAAAACAACGGTGACAAAGCTACACAAACAACAGCACCGACCGTTGTGAATGATAAGGCGAAAAGCGGTAGGTCGCCAACTGAGAGGGAACGAGCTACCAATACGATCGCAGAACCAATAGGAAAACGTTGCCGAATTTTTTCCCCACCCGCCAAATCAATTATGAAGAATAATTTGCTATTGGCTGAAGAGAGCAACAAAAACACTGTTCTTAATGAAAGCAGTAAAGCTGAGCCGGCATATGTTAAAGGCGCTGCGGCCAATCAGGCAAGAGAATGGACAAAAGTCGTGAAACAGAAAAGCAAGTCTACACGGCCCGACGTCATAGTTGTTAAGATATCAGGGGGGATTTTTGGTAAGCAGATATTCTCAAAATTGTGAAAAATGAAGAGACTCTAAAAGGCATGAATTTGATGGAACGAAAATCCGAAAAACGGTTCAGGGAGCTTTTAGTTTATATTTACTCCTTATTGAACTAAGTCTGACAAAATATTCTCTCGATCAGTTGTATATCTTCAACATCGAACGTACAATTTTTGAAACAGGTATCTTTGCAGGTATCTTTGTGCAAAATGGTCGATTACTTGCAGATGACAGGAATTCATTGTAGAGAAAATGTTGGTGCAAATTTTGCCCAAAGCTTCTTCGACAGTGTACGCAACTTTGATGGCAGTGTCATTATCTGCTGCTTCTTTTGCAATTTGATCTGCCTCTTCATTAATTGGCATACCAAATGGCCCGTCGACCACACCACATGAACATTTGGGATTTCAAACTCTTAGTTTAGTAAAAATTTTCCCCAAACGGTGTTACGCGTTTTCGTTATATAAGAGTGATAATATCAGAATTGGAGAGGTCGATATCGGCATCTCGGTTCCTAAAAATACTATGATCGACAACTTCGCGATTTCTAACTGCCTACGAAAGATATGACATAGAGACAGAAAAATACACTATTATCGCAAAAAAAGCAACTTTGAATTTGAATTGTTATCATCGGAGTAAGTAAGTAAATTGAACAAATTTTGAAAAAAAAATTGATTTGAGATTTACGCAATATAGGAAGTTTTGGTGAAAAGTGAAATTTAAAGGGAAATATCTTATTTACTTTCAAACATTTTTATAACATTTCTGGATAAAATATAGCGGTTAAAAATTTTTGTTTTGTTTTTTTTTTTGATGAAAATAATTTTTTGTTTTAGAAATTTGTTGGTTTTTTAATTTTTTAATTTAATCTTATGTTTCTATAATATTTTAGGATAAAATTTACGGTTTAACAATTTTTTTTTGTTTGGAAGAAAATAACTTTTTGTTAAACATTTTTAGGATTTTTTTTTTTTTTAATATTGAAAATTTTGGTGAAAGGTTAAGTTTAAACTGACATATTCTAGATTATTTTCTATATATTTCCGGATAAAATATACCGGTAAAAAAATTTTTTTTTTGTTAAAAAAATATTCTTTTTCCTAAAAATTTTGAGGAAAATATTTTTTTAATATTTAAAGTGTTTTTGAGCTGTTTTTCGAAAATGCAAAAAAACTACTTTTTCCCCAACATTTTGAACAATATATAATTTTTTAACAAATTTTTTTTTTAAAAAACTAGATCCTCAAAAGATATTTTATATAATTTGAAATAAAGATATTTTTTTACCCACAATTTTTTTGGAAATTACATTTTGTCCCTAAAAGATATTTTATTTAATTTTAAATAAAGATATTTTTTTACCAACAAGTTTTTTTGAAAACTACATAAACCGGTTAAAATATTTTTTTTTTTGAAAAAAATATTTTTTTGCTAAAAATTTTGAGGAAAATATTTTTTTAATTTTTGAAGTGTTTTTGAGCTGTTTTTCGAAAATGCAAAAAAAAACTCCTTCTTCCCAAAAATTTTGAACAACATTTAACTTTTTGTCAAAAATTTTGAATAACATATAATTTTTTCCCAACATTTAAAAAAAAAAAAACTATATTTTGCCCTCAAAAGATTTTCTAATATATATAACTTTAAATAAAGATATTTTTTACAAATAATTTTTTTGGAAACTACATTTTGTGCCTAAAAGATATTTTATTAAATTTTAAATCAAGATATTTTTTACCAACAATTTTTTTTGAAAACTACATAAACCGGTTAAAATTTTTTTTTTTTGAAAAAATTTTTTTTTTTGAAAAAAATATTTTTTGCTAAAAATTTTGAGGAAAATATTTTTTTAATTTTTGAAGTGCTTTTGAGCTGTTTTTCGAAAATTCAAAAAAACTCCTTTTTCCCAAAAATTTTGAACAACATTTAATTTTTTCCCAAAAATTTTGAACATCTTATTTTTTCCCAAAATTTAAAAAAAAAACTACATTTTGTCCTCAAAAGATTTTTTATATAATTTTAAATAAAGATATTTTTTTTCAAACAATTTTTTTGGAAACTACATTTTGTCCCTAAAATATATTTTATTTAATTTTAAATAGAGATATTTTCCCTTAAAAAAATTTCTATCAAAATTTACATATTGAATAAATCCCAAATTGCTCATTTTTTTCGAAATATTCAAAAATTTCAAAATTATTTATTGTACCAAAAAGGCAACCAATTTTGAGAAAAATTTACTACATTGCCTTAGATAATTGATCAGTTAAATTACCTTATTTTTGATAACTTCTTAATATAAAACCAACCACCACTCGCAGACCAAACAGACAAACAAACAAACTGACATTCCTTTCATTTTGCGCTTCGAAATTCGAGAAATAGTAATAGTTCTCAATCATAAATATAGTACATTTTACAAGTTCCGCATTTCCAGTAGGCTGTGGCTGAATGTGTATTTCGTGTGTGTATGTGTGTGTGTGTGTGTGGGGCACTCATTTCCAATCGAAATATTAATATTCTGAACTAATGCATTTACATGTTTTACAGCAATAGACAAATATATGTAGAAGAGTATTTGTATATTTGCTATTGAATTTTATGTTTGTAAAACTTTATAAATTTTCTATGTTCGCTTAGTGGGTTTATTGAAATGGAACTATTACATGACTTGGACATGACATAGAATTTATTTTTTGCCTTTGATTGGAGCAAAAGCAAGCGGGCGATTGTCATAAACACGCGAGCACTAATGTTTCTGATGCATATCTTTATGCAAATGTATGGCTGAGCAAAATTTCAAATAAACCATGTTGGTCATTCATACATATATAAATGTGTAAATGTATATTTGCATATTGGAATGGATTGATGTAAGTACGTAATAGATGAAAATGCAAATTTTACAAAACTATCGATTGAGGCAAAATGTTTATTATTTTTGATATTTTTGGGTCTACTCGCATGCATATATCAAAAACCCATACAGATAAATACATATGTATGTAAATAACACATACACGCATACATATTTAAATATATCAAACAGAAGCATTTTATGTAGGGTTATTTTCTAAGTGAATTTCAAGCACAAAACTAGAAATTCAGTTCAATAAAATGTGCTTAACAACTTCCTTCAGACAAAATGTATATAAGATTCACCGAACAACCACCAGTTGATCTCCAAGTCAACTTATTTGAGTTCTGCTTGCCTTTTTTTGTTAGGTTCCCACATCCATCGGTCATTAACATTCCTATCGAAATTGTATCGCCATTGCTTGACATTTGTAAAAGGTAGGTCATCTTCAGTAATTCTATGTCTAAAGGTGTTTTCGCACGGGCAGAATTGGCCAATAGAAGAAGTATTGAGTCCAATTAGAACAACGCAAGGCCTCGCAAGTTGGTAGTGAGTCGCTTCCGGGAGCTTGGTTGGAAAGTTTTAATGCATCCACCACTTAGTCCGGACCTGGCACCAAGCGATTACCACCTTAAGAAATTAGTATCAAGAGAAGATTCTAAAAAATCGGCTGCTAAAGTTTTTCGCCAATAAGAATCAATACTTCTTTGAGAAAGGCATAATGAAGTTACCTTTAAAATTATACAACAAAACGGTGCACAACTTGACCCAAATTGGATAATCCGACAGATCTCAAAACAATTTTGAATTCTACGCAATAATGGATTTCTATTTCCCCAAACTAATATTTCGTCTTTGCACAACAAATGTACATATAGCTCTTTGGAACTTATTTGCACACCCAGTATAACCAAGTATTTATAGTTTTTAAGTACAACTTAGTACATGAAAGAAAGTAAATGCTACTTGCAAAAAATCTGGTTCACACGCAAAAAACCTATCATATGTGCATACATATGTGTGTAGCAATACGATTGAGCCTACTTCTCATACAGCAACTGCCTACTTACCCACGTGCACTCGAATACATTCTCATTTGTATGCGTTTGGCACATTTTCGCGAGGACGTGTACATAATAACAAACACTACTCGCCATATAAAAATTACAGGAAATTTCTTATTTTTTGCCTAACTGGATTTTCGATATTAAAATATACTTAAGTCAAAACGTGTGCACGACATGCACGGCATGTCCGAACACCTCGTGAAAGGGATAATGTAGCTTACATGGCACAAGCGGCCCATTGCTACTGGCATACAACCAAAAAGTGAGTAGCAGCTAGGCAAGCAACCAACGAACTCGAAATAGGCCACACAATCAGGCACACGTCCATGTCAAAGAAAGCAAAGCAAGCGTAGCGAGAGCGTGTGAACTCGTACTTCACTACATCTAATATTTTTATATTTTTTACTGTTTCTATTTCTTCATAAGTAAAAACATGTTTTCGTGCATATTTATTAGTCACTCCGCTCTGTGTAGTGTTTATGGAGGTTGGCATATGTGTTGCTTATTTTTTTTTGTTTACAAATTTCAATGAAACACTGGGTATCCTTTATGTTTGGTTTTTGTGCGGGCATGCTCACATTTTTTTCAGCCGCCAATAAATGTTGCTCGCGCATTTGGCCTACAAGTCAACATTTTTTTGTTTTTTTCGCAGGTTTTAGCTAGGGAAATTTTATTTTGGCTTTCCTCAAGGAATTGAAGAAATATTCCAATACTCATAAATGTGTGTGTGTATGCGTATGTGTATCCTCAACTGCAAGTTTTGGGCGTCAAAGAGAACTGGATTCCAAATTTTTGTGTATGTTACACTTATCTCATTATATATATATATATATATATGTTTCTTACACTATGCAACAAAATCTAAATTTTTTTTGCCCTCTTCAGAAAATTTGCTTTATTTTTCAAAGTAGAACTCTTTTTCAGCCTTTCACCCGCATTTCGTAATTTTTAACTTTTAAGTCTTACTTAGAACTTAATGTAGGAGAATATTTTTATAATTTTCCAAAAGTGTAATCATATACAGAAGTTCTGGGCATATGGCTATCAAATGAGAGAAGAAATAATTTACCAATGATTTTTTTATTAACAACTTTTTGCCTGAAGCATATACTAGGAGTATATGTACATAATTAATATCCTCTGAAATTCGTATACGAGTATCTACGCTGAGCTGGAACATGAGATTGGTTGGACATAATTGTGATACAAAATGAGCAACAGGGATTTGTTACTGGTTACTCATACATAAACATACATATGTGTGAAATCGGTTTAGTTTGAAATTCTATTGTAAAATATAAAAATTAAATAAAAAAAAATGTAAATTTAAATTCAAAATATCTTAATTTTGGGAAAAAACCCGATAATGTCGAAATGTGAAATATTTATTATAATTTTTTGCTACACTTTTGATAAAATTTGGCATTTTTTCATGAAGTTTGATTATGCCTCAGCGCCCACTCGGAAATTATTTAATCCTTTAGCTGAAAACTGATTTGGGTCCGTCTTTTTTTGGTTCAAAAGAGCTGTTGATTTAAAACCATCTGCACTCAAATTAAGTTCAACATTTTCCTGATTTTTACTATTTTCTAATTCAAGTTTCCTTTTCAAAGTAGACGCTATGACTCGATCTTGTTGCTTTTCCGCTAATTTCAACAATAATTTGAGCTCATTTTCAAAACTATTTAATATATTGTGACGAATGACACAGGGATGTTGAATAGCTCTACTTATTTTTTTTAATCGAGTGTTCGCCACTGTATGTAAGTATGCCCTTAAACCGTAAATATCATATATGCATATATTATATGTATTATAGTTACACTGACAAGCTAGAAGAAAAAAATTCGGCAAAGTTTCTGCCAAAAGAATAATCTTTATCACACACTTTTTGGAAAAAGTCCGTGAAAATCTTAGAGGATATTTAACCCCTTACCGCATATGAGCCCATTTTTGGTATTGTAGATTTATGTAATTAATTTTTATTTCCAAACTAATAAAAAATAATAAAAATTATTATCTATAAAATAATTCGAACTTTTCTGAACCAACAAATACATATTTAGTAGTAATAAAACTCAAAACAAAATTTCAACGATTTTATGACTTTTCAAAATAACCTCACTTTTGAACAAGTGGGTGAAAAAGCAGAATTGAAGTGCGAGTGATTAATTTTCAAAAATCTATAACACAGTAAAACGTTGGCATATTTAGACAAAAAAAAATATTTTCATGGAGTCGAAATACTCGTACTCATCTTCCTCGACTGATAATCATTTTATCGCTTTTCAACTTTTTTCTATACATTACAAGTAGGTTTGTTGTATAGTTACGCAAAATAAATCCAAAATACAGGGTGGCTGATGAATTTTGCTACATTAAGAAACTCAAATAACTTTTTTTTAGTGTATGGAATTCATCTATCTTTTTTTTCAAGTTGAAGGTCATTAAATTTTATTAAATGTAGCTTAACTAGTTTTAAAAATAATTGAATTTAAATGCCCCCCATGCTCGTTGACACAAGTGCGGCATCTTAGTAAAAAGTTGTTCATTGCTGCTTTGAGAGTTGCGACAGGAATAGCCGCAATTGTTGCCCGAATGGATTGTTTTAGTTCATCCAAATTTGTTGGCTTTGTTTTATAAACTTCTTGTTTACATAAACCCCACAAGAAAAAGTCAGGTGCAGTAAGGTCAGGCGACCTGGGGGGCCAACGAAATTCGGAGTTTCTTGAAATCAGTTTATTGGGAAATTTTCGTCGCAACTCTGTCATAACAGTCTGGGCTATGTGAGACGTTGCCCCATCTTGTTGAAACCACACAGAGTTGAAAGGAATTCTCTTTCGGCGTAGTTCTGGATAGAAAAATTCTTTCAGCATTTTCAAATAACGGTCTCCAGTAACCGTAACGGTGTGACCATTTTCTTCAAAAAAATAAGGCCCGACAATACAGCGTGAAGAAACCGCACACCACACTGTCACGCGAAGAGGATGCAATTCCGTCTCGTGAAGTATCTGTGGGTTAGAAGTACTCCATATTCGACAATTTTGTTTGTTCACATTGCCGTTTAAATCGAAATGGGTCTCATCAAACATGAAAAGGCAGTTTAACATGTTTTGGTCTTCTTCCACCATTTGCAGGATCTTCTGGCAAAATTCCAAGCGAATCGGCAAGTCTGCTGCATTCAGTTTGTTAACCATTTGAATTTTGTAGGGAAATAAGTCTAAATCTTTGTGCATTATTGTTTGCAAAGACTGTCGGCTGACACCAAGTTGAGCAGATAAGCTTCTTGTTGAAACCCTTGGATTGCTTTGTATAGCTGCAGCTACAGCAGCGCTCGTTTCCTCCGTCCGAACTGGTGGGTTTCGATGATAAGGCCTTCTTGCGACTGTTCCTTGCTCAGCAAAATTATTCACCAGTCTCATTATGGTCCATCTGTTCGGGGGATTGCCGCCAAACATCCGCCTGTACTCTCTCTGTACCAAAACTACGGACTCCAGTGCGTGATAGCGGCGGACTATCAAAATTCTTGTTTGCGTGTCCCAGTTATCCATTTTAATAAATTTTAAAGATCAATCTGCAAATTAAAACAAAAATGGAACAGATAACTTAAAAATAAAAAAAGTTATTCAATTTTTTTTTGGTGGCGGCTTTCATCAGCCACCCTGTACAACATTATTTTATTATTTTTCTCTTAATATGTCTTATTGATAATTAGACAAAGCTGTTTCGACGGTGAAGCAATTAATTTGTTTTTCATGCTTTATTGATTCATGAAGTAAAGGGTTAAGCTTAAAGATTGCAGGGGACATTTTCCACAGTTTTAGAAAAATAATTGTAAGTAAGAGAACATTTTTTTTTAACAATTTGTTTATAATCCCTTGCGTATAATACTTTCTAAGTTTCTAATAATTTTTTTTTTGTTTTTATCATTAGGTCCATTTCAAAATAGAAAAAATAAAAAAATAAATAATTGGCGCGTACACTTCTGTTAGGTGTTTGGCCGAGCTCCTCCTCCTATTTGTGGTGTGCGTCTTGATGTTGTTCCACAAATGGAGGGACCTACAGTTTCAAGCCGAACGGCAGATATTTTTATGAGGAGCTTTTTCATGGCAGAAATACACTCGGAGGTTTGCCATTGCCTGCCGAGGGGCGACCGCTATTAGAAAAATGTTTTTATTAATTTTGCTTCCACCGAGATTCGAACCAACGACGTCTCTGTGAATTCCGAATGGTAATCACGCACCAACCCATTCGACTACGGCGGCCCATTTCAAAATACCCTTCATAATTTCTTCCCTTTTGATACCCATAAGCTACATCACAGCAAAGGAAGCCAAATTGTGAGAGTAACTTCGGCTGATATGTCTTACGGGATTCGGCAGCAGAATCACGCCTCACCATTTCACACGTATTCTTTCGATCTGATTCGATTCTGACTGATTGGAGAGTCATGGTTCGGATGGCAACGAAACGACATAAGACAACATAACCAGTAATTGTGTTGAGTTTTTATTATATTATATATAGTATTAATTTTGTGCGCAATGGCCGACACTTCGGGGACACCTTAAGGGGACAGATACCTGTAAAATATCAAACAAATATTTTTTTTTTCATAAAATATTAATATAATCCTTTAAGAATATGTCAACAAATTTTTTGAACGTAAATTTAAGTATTTCTTATATTATAGATCGTGAGCCGGGGCGACTCTATTCTTTGCGTTCGAACGCTGGGAGAGGTATAGTCACGTTGCCGACTTTAGAGGCGTTTTTCTCAAAACTATATTTTTCGAATTGGCCTACGCGATAACTCGAAAAGTTATTGACCGATTTCCCTGAAATTTTGCACACATCTTTTCTATGATATTACTTTCTATGTGTTTCAAGTTTTCGAAAAAATAATAATAATTTTTTCGAAGCAAAAATAGTAAGGAAATTCGCCCCAAAATTCATTTATTTATTTATTTTTTAAGCATTTTATTCAGCAATTTTTTTTTTCATTTATTGTTAATTGATATAGAAGATATGACATTAATAAATAAAAAAATGTTTGGGTTTTGTATTCAGGTCACTGACGTCGATGCTGCAATGCTCGCCGATTGAAAAGCCCCGCTGCGACCTTCCTGGAAGAATTGAGTGTAAATCCGCCATTTTAAATGATTAAAATAAAAAACAAAAAATGCATATTATTTTAATCTATAAATAAACTGTATGCCAATTGGAAAAAAATATATTGACTTCTTCATTTTAAATAATTTTAATGAAAATCAGTGAAAATATGGCCGTTTACACATATTTGCCCCCTTAAAGAGCTTTTGCATTCTTTTTTTCATGTACTTGTTTGATTTTCTTACGGCTGGATATAAGACTGTCTCCATTTTTGCTCCGCTAGGCTAAGTTTATTAATTTCTAGCCGCATCTTAAGCACCTCCAGATACATTTTGTGGGTAAGTATATGTGAGAAAATTAAAAAATATACTGATGCAACTATAAATTCTGAATAAAACTGTTTTAAAATTTTCAAAATTTGAATTTAACCACACACGAAAAATTTATTGAAAATTCATTCATCCCCAGACGCATTCAATAAAGTTACGGAATTTCTCACACTAACTAATTTTTCTTTAGTCCCTTTACCAGCAACTTGCCTTAAATTTATTTTCATTATTCACTTCAACTATTCTTAGAAAATATTCTCATGGCCACAATTCGTCTCCGAACAACTTTTACCTGCATTGATTGTTCTTAGAGCTGCTTGTTGCAAGTCAAGAATGCAAACAAAGAAACTGAGTTGGCAATTGTTTACCAAAATCTTAACAAAAACTGTAACAAACCGAAAGTGTCACTAAAACTCGATTAATAAAAAGAAAACATGGCCTTTACTATAGTTTGTACAGTTGGCAAGAATGCGAGGTGGGGCTATTGAGTAAATGAAAGGCTTATTTTGATTTCGCAAGTAATTTGCTATCGTCACGTTCACTGATGAAGGTTTGACTATCCACGCGAATTTTTAATTGTGCGAAGCAGCACAACTTCAGCATCTTCTCGAGCAGCTTCAAAATACTTAAGTGTATATTTCTTTACGTGAGTTATTAGTTTCGCTGACGGATTTTCTCAATTTCTAAAAAATTTGCACAATTATCATTTTTCCGGCAAGACAAGAAAAAAACTTCAAAGCGAGAAACAGAGAGTTCGATACAGAAGCTTTCAACTAAACAACTGGCGCGTCAGCATCGTTAACATCGTTAATTTGTATTCATTTCTTCTTCTTAATTGGCGCTATAACCGCTTACGCGATTTTGGCCGAGTTTAACAAAGCGCGCCAGTCGTTTCTTTCTCGTGCTAACCGGCGCCAGTTGGACACACCAAGTGAAGCCAAGTCCTTCTCCACCTGATCTTTCCAACGCAGTGGAGGCCGCCCTCTTCCTCTGCTACCACCAGCTGGTACCGCATCGAATACTTTCAAAGCCGGAGCGTTTGTATCCATTCGGACGACATGACCCAGCCAACGTAGCCGCTGGATCTTTATTCGCTGCGCTATGTCTATGTCGTCGTAAAGCTCATACAGCTCATCGTTCCATCGTCTGCGATATTCGCCGTTGCCAACGTGCAAAGGTCCAAAAATCTTACGCAGAATCTTTCTCTCGAACACTCCAAGCGTCGCTTCATCGGATGTTGTCATCGTCCAAGCTTCTGCGCCATACGTTAGGACGGGCATGATGAGAGTCTTGTAGAGTGTTAGTTTTGTTCGTCGAGAGAGGACTTTACTGCTCAGTTGCCTACTTAGTCCAAAGTAGCACTTGTTGGCAAGAGAGATTCTACGTTGGATTTCAAGGCTGACATTGTTATCGGTGTTAATGCTGGTTCCTAAATAGACGAAGTCTTTTACAACCTCGAAATTATAACTGTCTACAGTGACGTGGGTGCGGATACGCGAGTGCGCCGACTGTTTGTTTGAAGACAGGAGGTACTTCGTTTTGTCCTCGTTCACCACCAAACCCATTCGCTTTGCCTCTTTATCCAGTTTGGAGAAGGCAGAACTAACAGCTCGGTTGTTAAGGCCGATGATGTCAATATCATCGGCATACGCCAACAATTGTACGCTCTTATAAAAAAATTGTGCCTGAGCGATTAAGTTCTGCGGCTCGTACGATGCTCTCCAACATCAGATTAAAGAAGTCACACGACAACGAGTCACCCTGTCTGAAACCTCGTTTGGTATCAAACGGCTCGGAGAGGTCCTTCCCAATTCTGACGGCGCTACTGGTGTTGAGCAACGTCATCTTACATAGCCGTATTAGTTTTGCGGGGATACCAAATTCAGACATCGCGGCATACAGGTAACTCCTTTCCGTACTGTCGAATGCAGCTTTGAAATCGACGAAAAGGTGGTGTGTGTCGATTCTCCTTTCATGGGTCTTTTCCAAGATTTGGCGTATTGTGAATATTTGGTCGATGGTAGACTTTCCAGGTCTGAAGCCACACTGATAAGGTCCAATCAGTTGGTTGACGGTGGGCTTCAGCCTTTCACACAATACGCTCGCTAGAACCTTATAGGCGATATTTAGAAGACTAATCCCGCGGTAATTGGCACAAATTGCAGGATCGCCCTTCATATGGATTGGGCAGAGCACACTTAAATTCCAATCGGCAGGCATGTTTTCATCCGACCATATTTTGCATAGAAGCTGATGCATGCACCTTACCAGCTCCTCGCCGCCATGTTTGAATAGCTCAGCCGGTAGTCCGTCGGCGCCCGCGGCTTTGTTGTTTTTTAGCCGCATTATCGCTATTCTCACCTCGTCATGATCGGGTAGCGGAACGACAATTCCGTCGTCAACGATTGGGGTATCGGGATCTTCACTTTCTCGGTGACATGCGCAGCTGTCACTGTTCAATAGGTTCGAGAAGTGTTCCCTCCATAATTTAAGATTGCTCTGTACGTCAGTCACCAGTTCGCCGTCTTTGTTCTTACAGGAAAACGCCCCGGTCTTGAAACCTTCTGTAAGCCGCCGAACTTTCTGGTAGAATTTTCGGGCGTTGTTCCTGTTGGCCAGCATCTGAAGCTCTTCGCACTCACGTATTTCGGCCTCTCGTTTCTTCTTTCGGATAATACGTCTCTCTTCCTTTTTCAGCTCTCTGTAGCGATCCCACACGGCTCGCGTTGCGCCCGATCGCAGCGTGGCTCTATAGGCGGCATCCTTTCTTTCTGCGGCAGCATGACATTCCTCGTCGTACCAGTTGTTTTTTCGGGCTCGCCGGAATCCGATTTCTTCTTCGGCGGCGGTACGTAGAGAACGAGAAATGTTGCTCCATTGTTCGTGGATGCCGGTTTGTTGGGCAGTGCTCTCCGAGAGCAGGAGTGAGAGTCGAGTGGCGAATCTTCTGGCTGTCTGTTGTGATTGCAGCTTTTCGATGTCGAACATTCTTTGCGTAGGTAGATGCACGTTTTTTGCTGCACAGAGGCGTGTGCGCAGTTTGGCTGCAACAAGGTAGTGATCCGAGTCAATGTTGGGTCCTCGGATCGTACGTACATCTAATACACTAGAAGCGTGTCTTCCATCTATCACAACATGATCGATCTGGTTTCGTGTTTTTCGATCAGGAGACAGCCAGGTGGCTTGGTGAATCTTCTTATGCTGGAATCTGGTGCTGCAGACTACCATGTTTCGGGCCCCGGCGAAGTCGATCAGCCTCTGTCCGTTACCGGATGTTTCGTTGTGCAGGCTGAATTTTCCGACTGTGGGACCAAAAATTCCCTCCTTGCCCACCCTGGCGTTGAAGTCGCCAAGCACGATTTTTATGTCGTGGCGGGGGCAGCGCTCATAGGAACGTTCCAGGCGCTCATAGAAGGAATCTTTGGTCGCATCGTCCTTCTCTTCCGTCGGGGCGTGGGCGCAAATTAGCGATACGTTAAAAAAACGTGCTTTGATGCGGATTGTTGCGAGACGCTCGTCCACCGGAGTGAACGACAGTACTTGGCGACGAAGTCTCTCTCCCACAACAAATCCGACACCGAATTTGCGCTCCTTTACATGGCAGCTGTAGTAGACGTCGCAAGGTCCTATGGTTTTCTTTCCTTGCCCCGTCCATCGCATCTCTTGGATGGCAGTGATGTCAGCCTTTACTCTCACGAGGACATCAACCAGCCGGGCAGAGGCACCTTCCCCATTAAGGGACCGGACATTCCAGGTGCATGCCCTCAAATCATAATCCTTAGTTCGTTTGCAGGGGTCGTCATCAGTGTAGGGAGGTCTCATCCGAGGCTTTTTTAAAGTTTTCATTGGGGGGATTTTTAAGTGGCGGGTCCCAAACCCAACGCACAACCAGCTATCCTGGAATGTTTCGCCTTCTCACTTTAGCTCACTCCCGAACGGCTGCTCGGAAGCTACCCAGAGGATACGTGGACTAATCCCGGCCGTTGTGAGCTGCTTGAACCATATGCAGAAGAATCGTCCTGGCCATTCCCAAGTGAATGGCGATCAGTAACTTTCCCCACTTGCGTGGACTTCTACACATGGAACCATCCTCCTTGTATTCATTTAAGTAGTTAAAAAAGCAGTCAGAATAACCTGCCTTTTAATAAGAATTAATTTTTCGGACTTTATAGATGCGCATAAACGATCTCAATACGAACTGCAAGTCTTCCTTTCGTTCATTAAAACTTAATAGATAAATAAATACTCGTATATGCACCTTCCGCTAGGTATTTGGCCGAGCTTCTGTGATGAGAGACTAAGTTTTATCCTGCCAATAGAGAATCCTGCAGTCTCGAACTGACTCCGAATGATAAGTGGTTTTCATGAGAAGCCTTTTCATCACAAAAATGCACTGTCAAAGGGTGAGCTTGGATAGCCGTACTTCCGGAAGTCTCTTTCTAATCTTAGTTTTGCACAGAGTCGTCCACCAGGCTATAGTCGCGAAAAGGAGGATAGGTCTGATAACGGTCCTATACTGCCAGTGAATGTTCATCGGCGAAAAGACCTCACCTGCGTTCCACTGCCTGCCAGCTATAGTAGCTTTGCTCACCCCGTCCTCTTCATTCATGTTCCAATTTAGTTTCTTGTCGAGAATTTCACTTAAATACTTGGCGCTATCTCCTACTTCTTGAGCTCAAAGCCAAATATATGTTTGGGGAAAAAGAAATTCAATATTTTCTTGGAAGATATCTGTAGTGATCGATATCTCGTAAGTAAAAGATAAGTCAACAAGGAGGAAATTAGATACATTTTACAGTTTTCCTTTGATAAAGGCGAAGATGCAAGCAAGACCGCTGAAATTGTGAATGTTTTTACGGTACGGATGCTGTCGACTTAGTTCAGGTATTTCTTATGTTAAATTATGTGTCGAAAATATCGATAAAATCACAAAAGAAATCGAAGTCGATCGTCATCGCCAGGTAGCTGAAGATCGACCATAACTACTTGTTTAAAGCCATTTGCATAAAGCTGGATTCACAAAGAAGCTCGATGTTTCGGTGCTACACCAATTAACCTCAGAAAAATGACGGGTCGAATTTCTATCCGTGAAGCCCTAGCCAAACGGAATGAAATCTACCCATTTTTTAAACGGATCGTAACTACGGCCGGGAAATGGGTCACATACAACAATATCGTACGAAAATTATCGTGGTCAAAGCGAGATGAAGCATCTGAAATGGACTAACCGCCATGAATGTTTTACTGTGCATTTTGTGGGGAGTTGAAAGGTATCATTTATTGTGAATTGCTTCCGTATGGCCAAACTCTAAGTTCAGATCTCTACTGTCAAAAACTGGATCGTTTGAAGCTACCGATTCACCAGAAACGGTGTTCCATCAGTCATCCAATTATCTCCGAGAGTTTGATTGGGAAGTTTTAGTACATTCCACTATACAGTTTGGACCTGGCACCAAGCGATTACCACCTTTTTCCCTCACTGAAAAACTTTCTGAGTGTTACGAAATTAGTATCAAGAGAAATTGTGAAAATGGATTACCAGAGTTTTTCGCCAATAAGGACCAAGACTTTTATTGGAAACTACCTTTGAGGGGGGCAGCTCTTCCAGCACTTTAAAATTTTCAATTTTTGTTTTTTCCTTTAAAAATTCATTCTTTTCAATGCTTTAAGCTTAATACCCTTTGATCAGAAAGTACCGGGCATGTTTCAATAAAACAAAACAGAGTTTAATTTCAGGTAAATTTATTTTATCTAATTTAATAATAAATAATGTTCTTTATTGACTGTCTGGCCCGATGGAAGGTATTCATGGTTCACTACGCCTTGGCAATCGAAGAAAACAGTCCTTCACTTTTGAGCGGCTTTGGGGCGATTTTTTCGGTTTCGGCTCGTTTTCGAAGCGCCACTCAGACGATTGTTGCTTGGTTTCCATACCAAATTCATAGACCCATTTCATGAAGGTTGGATCACTTTGGGCTTCAGAAATCATCTCCTCAGCAACTGTTTTTCCGTGGTGTTTTTGCACGAAATTCAGGTCCTTCGGAACGAGCCTGGCTGTACCACGTCTCATACCCAAAACATCAACCACAATGTGTTGTGCCGTTCCATACGAAATGCCAAGTTCACTAGAAATCTCTCTTAAGCTGGTATGGCGGTTTTCAAGCATGATTTCTTTCACTTTCTTCACGTTTTCATCGGTGTTCAACATCGTCGCCGTCCGGAACGAGGCAAATCTTTCACCACTGCATGACCACTTTTAAAGTCTTTATACCACACGTATGCTCTTGTTCTAGATAAAGCGGATTCGCCAAATGCTTTTCGCAACATTTTCTGTGCATCGGAACACGAAATTTTATTCGCAACACGAAATTTCAAACAAACTCTTTGTTCATTTAAATTATCCACGCTAAAATGCGACAAATGGAAAAAAGTAACAGATGTGTGTCTTAGAGTCATACCAACATAAGAAATTTATATGGACCGGTTCTCACTTGCGTGGTGCGCTTAAATTAAACATTCCCGGTACTTTTTAATCATAAGGTAGAAAGTCCAAAACGTCCCTATAAAGTCAGTGAAGTCATGAGCGTCGAACGAAGGACGAGTAAAAATGAAAACCTTAATTGCGTTTTCTCGAAATTTTTTCGCACCGTCGAATATAACGCAAAAAGTAATCAAGTTTTCAACTCAAAATTTTACAAGGATGTTCTTAAATCTTAATCTTCAAAATAATAGCCATCGCTAGCGACACCTTTTTTCCATCTCTCAGGCAATTTGTAGATGCCGCACCAAAAAAATTGACCGTCTTTGGCCGCAAACCAATCATCGAGCCATTTTTTGGCTTCTTCGTGAGAATTGAAGCGCTGCTCGGAAAGTGCGTGGCCCATCGATGCAATCAAATGATAATCGGAAGGCGCCAAGTCTGGTGAATAAGCCGCATGCACCAGCGGTTCGCAAGCGTACGTCTCCACCAATTCCCGGGTCGCTCTTGTTCGATATGGCGGTGCCTTGTCATCAAGTTAGTTCATGCGGCACCCATCTTCCAACCTTTAAAATCATGCTCATATCTTTTAAACGTTTGGAAATGGTTTTGTGGGTCGCTCCCAACGGCTCTGCCATCATTTCTTGCGTTTGACCATCATCTTCATCCAAAAATGCTTGCAATTCGGCGTCCTCGAACTTTTTCGGTGGCTGGCCACGGTCCTCGTTCTCCACGCTAAAATCACCACTTTGGAATTCTTCAAACCACCTGAAGCACTGTGCTCTACTTAGAGCATGTCGACCATAAGCTCAAAAAGCATTTGATGAGCTTGAGAACCATTTTTTCTTCAATTGATATCAGAAAACCAACGATGTCCGCAAATCGTAGTTTGAAGGCACGCAATTCGACATTTTTAAGAGCGACAAAAATGCATTGTTGTATGAAACGAAACAAACAATGAACTGAATATTGCTGACAGACGACAGAGGAAAAAACAAGACATTTGGGAAGGTTTAAAAATACTCCTAGCGACATCTATGGACTAATAGATGGACGTCTCATCTCATAGGTATATACCTGGTATCTTTTACGTGGTGGGTCCCAAACCCAGCGCACAACCAGCTATCCTGGGATGCTTCGACTTCTCACGTCAGCTCACTCCCGAACGGGTGTTCGGAAGCTCTTTAATATTTTGACCTTTGCGTATACCTCAAATTTTATATTAATTATCACTAAAATTATTGTTTTGATCAATTGGTTTATTTAAATGCCACACCTAGTACAGTCTGCAGGTGTAGTAGTTTACCGAGAGATTCTCTATATATTTATAGGTATGTTTGTATGTGTGTGCGTGTAATTTGCTTCGTTAGTGCCTGTGAAGGCAACTTAGCTTTATCGGCGAGTGCCGCAAATCGCTTTCAATGTTTGCAAATATTTATGTGTGTTTATGTTTATGCTCGTAAGCTTATTTGTATGCTTCGTGTATGTATGTGAAGTTTTTTAAGTACTTTGTTACACAATTTGCAAAATGTCAAGTTGTTCATTTATTTATTGCATTTTGTAATTTTCTGAAGCTTATAAACTGTACTGCACAACAAACACTTATACTCACCACTACCTACGCACTTGCACCTTCGATTGGCGCACCTTTGCCACAGCAACACCTGCTGCTGCTGATGCTCGTACGAGTCTACTCACTGCACTTCGCCGTATTGCCGCCTGTAAAATATAAGTAACTACTTCGAAAATGTTTAGCATTGCTATATTTTCCTTAATTGTGTGAGCCTGCATGTGGGTGTACATGTGTGTGTTTATGTGTGTGTATAAGAAACCACAAAACCAAAGCACTTGACGCGGTTTTAAGCTTAACCAGATGTATAGGCGACAAGGATTCGTTTAATACGACTTTGCTTGCTTCACTTCACTTCACTTGCCAACCGATGCTCGGCTGCCTGCACTTACAACAACGCCACATGCTTATATGCCTCACACATATGCATATGTATGCATGCATGCATGTGTGTAATATGAATAAGAGAATGGCTGTGTGTTGCACGTATGTTACTATATGTTACTATAACACTGGTTGCAGCTGGTGTTGGCGTTGCCGCTGCTGTGTGCTATGCATCAATTAAATTTCTACGGCTCAATGTTGAATCCGATTTTAATTAAAATCTTCTGCAAACAACGTCATTGAACGCGCTGTTGCATCTTCAGGTGGTGCAGTGATGTTAGTGTTTAAGTTGCTTTCGGTGGTCTGGCAGCAGCCTTCAGCTGTGCACTGTAGCTGCGGAGTAGTGTGTGCAACATGCCTCGGCGGAGGTGGTTGCTGTGACGTTTACGTGTACTAGTACGGCACTTGCAGTCATATAGCCGTGATGCGCAGAAACACATACATATGCCTAGGTATACAAACACACGTGCATATACGCGTTGAAGGCTGCGCTGTTGCAGTTCCGGTGCTTGCCAATGCCGTCGCCTTTGCCTGGCTTGTGAATCACTTTTGAACTTGTCGCTAACGACGTCAAAGAACGGCAAAAAATGTATATGTATGCTGCTGTTAAATATTTTAGCTATTTTTGTTGTTACTGTTGTATTTATTTGTACCTTTGCAGAGTGACGCGCAAATATTCTAGCGGCTCGCAAATGTCGAGTTTGGTTTGCTTTTCTGCAGGTTGCAAAAAGCGTCCGTCAGCATTGGCTGCAGCATAGTTTTACGTTTTTGTGTGTGTGCGGGTATGTGTGAGTGTGGCATCGTCAAAGCTGGCTGCTTGCAACAAGTGGAGTGTTACATGCCACTCCAGTCAACTTTGTAGCTCTGTACGTACATACTTGTCTCTTGAGCGCTGCTGGCTGCCGGCGGCAACATAATTAAGTGCTGCTCAGCTTGTTGATGTCGTTGTGTTTTTGTTTTTTTTTTTGGTTGTTGTATTTAAACTACAGCTGGCAATTTATTATTTATTTCCTATTTATTCATTCGTGTAGCCACTCAGTTAATTTCCATACATTTTTTTCTTTTGTTTTGTTGTTTGCAAACAATTTTTGTATTTTTTTATATTTCCTGTGTGGCATTTCAAGTGCTTGATTTAATTTCTGCTTGGTAATGTTTCCTCAACAACATTTTTTAATTATTTTTAATACTCTTAAAAATGCAGTTTAATGGCTTTAATGGCTTTTTTTCTGGCATAATGTTTGTGCTAGTGTGCACATTATAGCCGCTTATATTTTTGGATTTCAGAAGCATTTCGCTCCATTGAATGGCTATAACAAGGAGAAGAATATTTGAATTTGCAAGTAATTTGGAGAAGAGGAAAAAGCAAATAGATTTATTTTTAGTATACTGAACTGCTCAGTCGATATATGTGTGTATCTCTACATCTTTCAAAATGCAGTAGGAAAATATGTATGTCAGCTAATAACTTTACACAGAAAACGCCGCTTTAACCAGAGCCTTTTGCATTTTGCAGCTGGTCGCTCATGAAAGATGTTTATCGCCCAAAATTGCATGAACTTACAAGAGTAGTTTGTCTATAAGCCAAAATGTGTTAAAAAGTCATGAAATGACGTTTGTTTTGCCATAAAATTTTTGATAATTTAGCAAAACAAAATTGAAAATTATTAGGTGCGCAACTAAGTTCTCGCTGTTTGTTTTTATGAAAATACAACGTTATTCTAAAAAAATAGTTACCAGTCATTGAAAGTATTGCCCATCGCTGGCCCACAACTTTTACCCATCTTTCTGGTAGATCTCGTATACCGGCGCGGTAAAACTGTTCATCTTTTGAGTCTATCCACGAATCAAGCCATTTTTTGATGTCTTTATATGAATGGAACTGCTGGTCAGGTAGACCATGTGCCATCGATCGGAACAGGTAATAATCGGACGGCGCAATATCTGTAGAATATGGCGGGTGGCATAGGATTTCCCATTTTAGTGTTTTCAGGTAGGTTTTAACGCTCGGCCTCTCTTTGTCTTGCTGTAGAATCACTTTTTCATGCCTCTCCGCCTTTTACGGCCGCTTCTCGCGCAGTGTTCGGCTGAATCGCATCAATTGAATTCGATACCGATCCCCAGTGATGGTGTGGCTTGGTTTTAACAGTTCATAATAAATAACACCAACTTGACCCACCAAATACATAGCATAACGCTCGCAGCGTGAATATTCGGCCGAGGCGATGACGTAGAAGCATGACCGAGCAGTCCCCATGACTTTCTTTTCTTTGGATTTCTGTAATGAATTCATTTTTCATCACCCGTCATGATGGAATGAAGAAATCTCTTCCTTTTTTGCCGCTGGAGCAGTTGTTCACAGGCGAAAAAACGACGTTCAATATCCCTTGGTTTTAACTCATAAGGAACTCATAAGGAACCCAGTCCTCTATTTCTGAATCATTCCCTAACCATGCAATCGCTTGGAAATGGATTGGCGGGTAACTTCTAATACTGAAGCAAGCTCTTCTGGCATTTGACACGGATCCTCATTGAGCAATGCCTCCAATTCAGCATCTTCGAAGCTTTTTGGCCTTCCTTCACGCGGACGGTCGTCAACATTACAATCACCGTCTTTGTAGCGACGGCACCAATCTTGGCACGTTGCTTCACCTAAAGCAGCATCTCCATAAACTTTTTGTAGTTCTTGATGCGCTTCAGCCGCCGGGTTTTTCGAATGACGATTATTCGGCAGAAAATCAGACATTTTCACAAACCCAAAAGTATATGATACCAAAACAAAATCACTAATGTGTCGAAGCAGTTTGCTTACCATATGTCTAAGCTTGGTTTATAATGTTTAGGTTATGTGAGAGTCGACTGGCACGCACTGCTGGCGGCATCTATTGACACTTAGTTGCGCACCTAATGAAAAAAATACTTTTAAATCGAACTATTTTTTACGTTCTTATAAAACAGCAAGTAGATCGAACTTGAGGTATTACTACCCTTGCATATACTTACATATAAACCATAAATATATATTTCTTCAAAGTAAGACGTTAGTAAATTTACGGGATATTTTAAGCTGTGTGTTCGAGCTGCTACAATTGCAACACAACAAGCAGTGAACAAGGTGTAGATGATAAAATTGCGATCAATTATAGGGTATATTTGCAGAGATCTTATGCGAAACTAAGATATTATATTAGGCAGATAAGCGACATACAAGACATTATTAGGTGGAGCTGAAGACCAAGAAGGGAATGGAAATAACACGAGCTTCGCATGCCCGACAGGTTGGCAAAGTCAGCAGTGACAGGGCAGCCGATGACTATAAGGGCCTCCGGACGCCGCACAATGGGGATGTCTCGACACATTTTGTTCATTAATCTTGGAGAAGGCAATGATTGAACGATTTTAATAATTTTTATTTTCTAAAATGCTCATAAAGGATTTTGAAAGAGATTGTCTAGGCTCCAATTTCAATTCTTTTTTTTATACTAAAACACACCCTTAAATAGGATGAAAAATTCAGAAAAACTTTAAAAATAAAGAATTGTGTGTATTCACATTCGGTTTGGCTTTTTTTATTGTAGTTCTAATCAACAGTAACACATCCCGACAAATACGTAAATTTCCAACCCCCTTTAGGAGGGGAAATGAGCCCTTAACTACTTAAAAACTTTAAACCATTTTTTTTTTTTTTTTCAACTACAAACAAGAACATTCACGGGAAAAATATCAAAAAATTGATACATACGTTTTAGAGGTTGCTGAGTCCGAATTTATTGTCAGTTTGTCCTTTCGGCATCAAATTGAAGGTAAATTCAAGGTCAAACACAGAATAGTTACCGTAGAATTAAAAAAAAATTGTGAGATAAGTTTTTAGAGTTTCCGAGTTCAAATTCTCTATCATTTTGTCCTTTCTGGATCGAACTGAAGGTCAATTTAAGGTCAAACACACAATATTCACCGGCGAATTAAAAAAAAATTGATGTATATGCTTTTGGGATTGCTGAGTTCGAATCCGTTGTCAGTTTGCTCTTGTGTGGTCAAATTGAAGGTTATTTCACGGTCAAACGCAGAATATTCACCGGAAATATTAAAAAAAAAGTTCAGATACATATAGGTTTTAGAGGTTGCTGAATCAAAATTCATTACCCATTTGTCTCTGCGAACTCAATCCTAGCTCTTCAGCCATTTGGCTTAAGTCCAAGGTAATCAATAGCCTTGACATCGGGGCAAAACAATCCTGAATTAGGGTGAAACTCTTCCAAACGCTTAAGGGTATGTTGTGATATAATAAAACAAAAAATTTAAACTCGAGCCTAGAAAAAAATTATTAAAATTGGATAAAAATTGGATCCTGTAGCCATTCTTGAACAAAATGTGTCAAAAAATCACCACTATGCGCCTTCGCAAAAGCTGGAATGAGTGTTGGACATCCAGCTCTATCGACAACTAATATTTTTTTGCATACAATATAATCCAAAAAAATTGTTGACGAACTGGATTTAATCCTAGAATAAAATGGAAGAAGATTTGAAGATACATTTTAAAACAGCCTTATTGTACTACATTTGTACCGGAGAAAAGAAGTTAATATTTTATTCTAATAATCGAATATATTTTCTTTCGTTTAATATCCACATAAGTATCAAGGAGGGATTATAGGTATTTAAAAACATTTTTGTAAAAAATTTAAAAACTCGATATGCAGTATTATGCAGAATATGAAACAGATGTTTTTATTTTATTATTATTTTTATCTGAAAAAAGTACAATTATTATAGGTCTATCGATAAGTTCGTGCGGTTTTACAACAGATGGCGTAACTTGATTATTATTCCATCGATCCACATTTCCAAACATTCATTGGAGAGCTACTGTCGTAAGGCACAAACGTCAGTATAAGTTTTTTATTTGAAGCGTAAACAACAATATTTTTACCACACTTGAAAATGTCGAATTTCGTGCCAAATAATGTGTTTTTGCGGGGAATTTTTTAATATGAAGAAAAAAGCAGCCGAAAGTCATCGTATCTTGGTGGTAGTTTATGGTGAGCATGCTCTAGCTGAGCGAACGTGCCAGAAGTGGTTTGCACGCTTTAAAAGTGGTGATTTTGGCTTGGAAGACGAAGAACGCGAGGGTGCGCCGCCAAAGTTCATGGATACCGAATTGGAGGAATTGCTCGATCAAGATCCGGCTCAAACGCAAGAAGAGGTTGCAAAAACTTTGGGAGTTGATCAATCAACCATTTCCAAACGTTTAAAAGCCATGGGAATGATCCGAAAGGTAGGCCATTGGGTGCCGTATGAATTGAAGCCAAGAGACGTTGAACGCCGTTTTATGGCATGCGAACAACTGCTTCAACGGCACAAAAGAAAGGGTTTTTTGCATCGAATTGTGACTGGCGATGAAAAGTGGGTCCATTACGACAATCCAAAACGTCGGGCAACGTATGGATACCCTGGCCATGCTTCAACATCGACGTCGGCGCAGAATATTCATGGCCTGAAGGTTATGCTGTGTATCTGGTGGGACCAGCTGGGTGTTGTGTATTATGAGCTACTGAAACCGAATGAAACGATTACGGGGGATGTCTACCGACGACAATTGATGCGTTTGAGCCGAGCACTGCGAGAAAAACGGCCGCAATACGCCGGTAGACACGACAAAGTTATTTTGCAACATGACAATGCTCGGCCACATGTTGCACAAGTGGTCAAAACATACTTAGAAACGCTCAAATGGGATGTCCTACCCCACCCGCCGTATAGTCCAGACCTTGCGCCATCCGATTACTATCTCTTCCGATCGATGCAACATGGCCTGGCTGACCAGCACTTCCGTAATTACGATGAAGTCAAAAAATGGATCGATTCGTGGATTGCGGCAAAACCGACCGAATTTTTCACAAAGGGAATCCGTGAATTGCCAGAAAGATGGGAAAAAGTAGTAGTAAGCGATGGACAATACTTTGAATATTAAATTTGTAACCATTTTACGTCAATAAAGTTTCAAATTTCGAAAAAAAACCGCACGAACTTAAACATAGTCCTATTACTTTACTTATATATTACTTTGTAGGGAAGCACTAACTCAGTGTTTTCTACAGTCTCACATGGATATGAAATTTTTGGAATTTTTCCTGGATATTAAAAAGAGTTAATCTTGTATTCTTGTATTCAGTATGGAGATCAGGGGAATGGTATTCACAATAAAACGGTAATACCTTTTTGGACATTTGAAACTCGATGACCACTTTCGGCTATGGTCCACCACCATCTATTCAAAATCAAAGCGCTTCTTGATTTACGCCAGTGAATTATTTTTTCCCCCTTGTTCACTCCTCTCGGGAGCATAAGGCCTCGACAAGACTTTTCCATCGTACACGTTACTGTGCTGTTGTTTTTGCACCATGCCATGAGATGTCGGCATCTGCTAGTTCGCGCAACATCAATCTCCTCCAAGGCCGACCACGACCTCTGCCCTCTTGCGGGTTCCAGTCCAGTGCCATTCTCGCGATGCTGTCTGGTGGTTTTCTCAATGTGTGATCTATCCATAGCCACTTTCTGCGTTTGATTTGCCTCTCCACAGAGCGTCCTTACTAATGATGTTTGGCCAGAATATTCTGCAGATGATGCGGAGACATTTGTTAAGGAAGGGTTGTAGCCTCTGTATGATGGTGTTAGATACCAGCTATGTTTCGCTTCCTGTTCTGTGGTCGACTTTTAGCTCCTGGGCGATGCAACGACTACTAGCATTCCGGTCAATTTTGGCAATTTCTGTGATTTTATCGACATTATCGAAATTTTCTTCAACATCAAAAATGTCTGAACGGAATCAACGAAATCAGAATTGCATGTTATTGGCCGCAACAGTATCGGCATCATACACATTCACAATTTCAGCGGCCTGACTTGGATTTCCCCTTTTTCATAGAAACTGTACCGATTTTTTTCTTATTGACTTCCATAACACCCTGTAACTCACAACTGAATGGAACAAACAGAAAACACCAAAAGGCCACGTCTTTTATCGTCTAATTAATTATCAAGGAATAAAAAAAGCATTATTATTTTTATACAAAAAAAAAATTATTAGTTTTTATTACCTCGATTAGTTTCTTTTTAAATTCCTTCAAAACACCTCTCAAGATTTTTTGCAATTTTTAACTCAAAGTAAGTTTTCAAAAACAGCTGAGTATTTTGGGTGTCAAAATAATCTAGGTAAGTGCGTGAATGAAAGAAAATTGAGATATAAAAGTCAGCTTTTAGCTGCAGAAAAAAATTATGTTATGCGTCTTACCGTACATATGTATAGGGTTTTCCAATAAGAGGTGTTATTTTGATATTCAAAGAAAAATGCTATTTTTTAATATAAATGATCGGATCTTTATTTCATTAAAAAGAGGAAGGTAGGCCGTTAATAGTGGAAAATAACATCAGGCAAATGACCACCACGACCACGCTTACAGGACAATATCCTTTTCATGAAATTTTCCATAACCGAATTGCAAAGTGGCTGCCCTATGTCCTCGATAGCCTCACGAATTCCATCTTTGAGGTCTTGAATCGGCACTGGGCTGTTGGCGTAGACCTTCTCTTTCACGTGGCCCCAAAGAAAAGAGTCACATGGTGTTAAATCACAAGATCCCGGTGGCCAATTGTGAGAGATCTCTTCAAGAGATCACACGGTCCGGAAACTTTTCCCGTAAAAGATCAATGATTTCGTTGCTTGTGTGGCACGTAGCGCCGTCTTGTTGAAAATGAACGTTGTCCAGATCAATACCATCCAATTCCGGCCATAAAAAATCGTTAATCATCTCTCGATAGCGCAATCCATTCGCCAATAACACCTGTTATTGGAAAACCCTTTATATGTATGTGTGCATATACCCCGAATGTCTATTTGCGTATTCTTCTTAAATAGAAATAAATATTTACATACATATATACAGCAGGCAGTCGTATTCATATCAATAATAAATTTATAAAATTGCCATTTTGTGATGCGAATACATTTATTTTCGCATTATTGAAATGCAACGATGAGCTACAGATGCAAATAAAAAGTAGGGCACACTCATAGGCAGGAATATCATTCGAATATATACGTACATACATACGAGTATATACAGCAAATATGTACATACATACATACATAGATACAAAAGATATAACTTTATTGTTATGCGTACAACTTTTATCTGCAAGAAAGTGAAAAAATATTTACAAATGAAGAATGGCTGTGGCAAGGCTATTAACTTGTGAAAACTGTGATAAGTTGCAGGAAATGTATGAAATTACACACAAATTTACATACATAAATACAGCCAATGAATAAGTAAGAGCAGAAAGTCACTAAAGTGCAGTGGTACGCTGATAAAAATTGTAATTTTTTTAAGTTTGAAAACCACTTGCAGGTGATTTTGACTGTTGAAAGGTGAGTTTGACAGTGAAGGCTGTTTTTTACGGATATCTTCCCCAGTGGCACCGCATTTTGGCATAATAAAGTGCGAATTTCAAGTGGCTGAAAAAGTGCATCGATTTCTGACATTTCTTTTTTTTTTTTATTGGCGGCCTTGTGCATTTTCTCCATACATCGAGTGCTCGAAACACTTTTTTATGCGGAAGAAACTTAACAACCGCGGCAGTCCAGCAAAAACAATTTGTGAAAGTCAATGCTATTTTTGTGTAAGTGGAAATTGCACCCTCTCCATTATTCATTTTTTTTAATTTTCATTATTATTTTATTATCTCTTAATTCCTGTCCTCCCTGATGTGACATAGGTCCTCTAAGAAACGATCACGATTCTTCGCGTTGACTTTGACTTCTTTGAAAAATTTCCCTGCAGTCTTAAGTTCTTTTCGAAAATTCTCTTCCAAGTGCAACTAGAGCATCCTTTTTTCCACTGCCTTGTGTGTTCCAATCGAGTGTTTGCTTGCATATTTCTGTGCGATTCTTTCGAAGAGTGTGGCCTCCACTTCCTCTGCTTTATTTCAGTCCGGATGGGTAACTGCTTACAATTCGCGCAAAGTTCTCCGTTGTTGATTGGTCTGGGCACCAAATCTGCAATAAATGTCTTAAGCATTTGTTGACCAAGACTTGCAGCTAATATCAAATTAAATGGGCTATAAGACTGCATACCAGAAATTTTGCTAAAAATTCTGTTTAAATAGATGTGAAATTTTGCTGAAAATTTTATTGATTTTGTTTTTTCACGAGCAACATGCTTGAATCTTTGACAGCGCACGAACAAATAAAGGTTACTAGCTCTCATTCAATGATGGACTCAGTAGCCTTTCGGCCTTGGCAAATGACCCAACTTCTGGAGAAAATGGCTTATCTCCTATATTATTAAAAAACTGTGCCACATCGTTAGCAAAACCATTAACAATCTTCAATAAATCACAAGATTTTGGTGAATTTTTACATAATTGGAAAAAATCTTTTATCATACCGATACATAAGTCTGGAAACAAGTCGTAAGTTCAAAATTATCACCCTATCTGCAAAATATCTTGCATACCTAACCACTTTGAAAAGCTAGATCATGATTTGATTTTATTATATTTAAAATTTCAGATCTCATATCGCCTAATCAGCACGACTTTGTTAAGGGTAGATCTACTGTTACGAATTTAGGGTTATTGGCAAATTTTGTCTTAAACCAATTTGAAACAGGCGAACAATGCGATGCTATGTTCACCGATTTTTGGAAAGCGTTCGATAGAGTCAGCCATAGTATCCTACTTAAAAAGCTGGATTTATGTGTTCTTCACCCTATCTTAATTAAGTGGTTTGCAACTTAGCTCACAGATAGAACTCAAATCGTTCTTATATGTAATATAAAATCTGATGCCATCAAAGTTACCTCAGGCGTACCTCAAGGTAGTCATCTTGGGCCACTATTCTTCTTAATGTTTGTATGTCATTAACAGTTTCCAGACGTTTTCGAGATATCACGTTGTCTGATGTATGCAGATGACCTGAAAATTTACAGCCGGATAGAGGTCGTAACTAACTGCATAGGATTTCAAGACGACTTAACAAGATTGGAAGCTTGGTGTGATGATAACTCCTTACCTCTTTTTGCTGGTAAATGCCAGCACATGTCATTCAGTAGACGCAAAGTTACGATTGATTTCGATTACATACAAGTTGGGCATTACCACCCTCAAAAAAATGTATGTAAAGAAAGACTTGGGGGTCATATTTACAACGAAAATGTCGTTTTCTAAGCATATAGACTTTATGATTGCCAAGTCTAGAATTATGTTTGGCTTTATAATAAGGAATTCAAGGCAGTTCCAGGATATTTCTACGCTGAATAATTTGTATTTTTCTCTTATGAGATCAAACCTCGAATATTGCAGCATTATTTGGAATTCATTCTACTATATGCAGTGGCGGATCCACGGGGGGGGGGGGGGGGCTTTTCGGGTCCGGACCCCCCCCCCATTGGAATCATGCTCTAAAATTTTATGTTTCAATTCTGTATGAGTCAAGTTAAAAAAAACAATATTTTTTTATATGCATTAGCAGTTTATTAGATTTTTCTTCCAGTTTTAATTTATTTTATAATAAAAACAATTATAATACGACGGACGCAATTCAAAATTTTGAATAATTACACAGGCCTGCGTAATTTCATTTTTGTCCAATTTCTAAAACGGCTACGAGTGTCTCTTGAAGTTTTTTTTGTGCTGAAAACGAATTTGATCTTGCAAATGCTCCAGCACGTCAGGACTTTTGGCAATTTGTGGTTAAATAGTCAAGAAATGCCGATTTTGGACATCTTTATGAATTTTTTTTGAGTAAGGTAAATTTTTTTTTTTTATTTTCCGCAACGGAATCGCAAAGTAATACTCTGTAGCTTTAAAATCCATTTTTTAAAAGACTTCTAGGATGAATGAAAAAAAAGTTATACTATTTTGAATTTAAGACTTTTAGACATGCAAATTCATTTTCTTAACGCCCTCTTTAATGGCGCAACAGTTGCTTAAAAAACTATGTATGTTCGACATTGGTGTCGCTGATTACGAATCTGATGTTAGTTTTTTAAAATTAAAAATGACTGATGAACACATGTTGTTAGAGAAAAGCGCAATTAAATATATAATATTATATATAAACACGACCGTTTCGTTTGAAGAACTTTATTGGAGTGAATTGAGTCACAGTAAGCATTAATACAAGAAGAAGAAGTAAAGAAGTTACAAACAGGGTTGATATTTTTTTCGTACTTAAACTATACATGGTTGAATTGCAAGTTGGCTCCAACACATGTTATAATATATTGTATCTTAAATAGGCGTAATTATTTATGAAGGTGTCCCACGATGTATAAAAACCGCCAATTATTCTTGTAATTTTGAATCAAAGTCCTTTACTATTTTTAGAATTTTTTTTACAAGATATCTAGAGCTATTAGTTTTTTCATCGGCTAGTCACGACATGCAGCGCGAATAATGCCATATTTTATTCACGAAATTGATTTTTAATAAAAACACCCTTCTAAAATACCCCGGGACCCCCCCCCCCCCCCCCGCCCCCCCCTTTATGAAATCCTGGATCCGCCACTGACTATATGGGTTCATCTTTAAGAATTGAGAAGCTTCAGAAACGTTTCACTAGATTTGCTATTCATTCACTTCGTTGGCCTTGCAGTTTGCCTGCATATAAAAGTAGATGTCTTTTGTTGGCATTACTAACTTTAGAAACGCGGAGAAAAATTTCATCCGTAATGTTTATAAGACACATAGTTACGAAACATATCAAATGTTACTTCTTGCTGGAGCTAATACTTTTTAATTGTCCCACTCGTAACCTTAGACTCAGCAATTTGTTCCATTTACCTTATCACAAGACCAATTTTAGTCGAAATGAACCGCTTGCACGTTGTAAAGGGTGGTTAAATTTCAAGGCCCGATATTGAATGTAGACCACACCTAAACGTCAAGCGTTTTTTTACATTTCATTTGACATTTTTCAATTTCAGACAAATTCAATTTGAACCATGGAAAGCTACGCAATCGAGCAATGCGTTAAAGTTATTCAGGCTTATTATGAAAACGGGCGTTCAAATCAAAATGCATATCGCGCACTTCGTGATTTTTTCGGTCAATTTAATCGTCCAAATGTGCGTACAATCGGAAAAATTGTGCAAAAGTTTGAGAAAACCGGGTCTGTAGGAGATGTGAAAACACCAGTGCATGCTCGTACAGCTCGTACTGGAGAAAATATTGCTGCTGTTCGCGATAGTGTTCTTAAAGAACCGTCCACCTAAACTCGTCCTCGTGCTCAACAATTGCACCGCTCACGCTCGTCGTCGATGAAAGTTATGCATAAAGACTTGCATTTACACTCTTACAAGGTGTAATTGACTCAAGAGCTAAAGCCTCTTGACCATTTCAAGCGTCGTCAATGGTCAGAATGGTGGCAGGAAATGGCAACAGTGAATGACCAATTTTCGAAGAAAATCATCTTCAGTGATGAGGCACATTTTCACCTCAGTGGATTGGTCAATAAGCAGAATTGCCGCATTTGGGCAAATGATAATCCAAGACTGACTAAAGAAAAACCAATGCACCCACAAAGAGTGACTGTTTGGTGCGGTTTATGGGCCGGTGGCATCATTGAGCCGTATTTTTTCCAAAATGAGGCCGGTCAGGCAGTTACTGTGAATAGTGTTCGCTATCGTGAGATGATAACGAACTTTTTATGGTCCGAATTGGAAGGTGTGGATGTGGACGATATGTGGTTGCAACAGGACGGTGCCACTTGTCACACAGATAACGAAACAATGGCTCTTTTGCGCGAAAAATTTTATGGCCGAATAATCTTACGTCGCGGCGATGTCAATTGGCCGCCAAAATCATGTGATTTGACACCGTTGGACTTCTTTCTTTGGGGTTATTTTAAAGAAAAGGTGTACATCGATAAGTCAGCAACAATTCAAGAGCTAAAGGGTGAGATAATTCGGCACATTAACGGCATAGAACCTCAATTATGCCTCAGCGTCATCGGGAATTTCGACCATCGGATGGAGATGTGCCACCGAGGCCGCGGCGGTCATTTGCCCAATGTTTTGTTTTATACATAATTGAATTATACCAATATTATCATAATAAAGAGAAATGACAATAATTTCCTAAAAAAATATTATTTTATTCAAAATCAACACCGGACCTTGAAACTTAACCACCATTTATAAGGCAGTCTTGCCAATAATGCAAAAATTTAGATATATTCTCTAACTTACGAGAGACTTTCAAATCAAAACTTAATCTGGAGACACACTTTTTGAATTGTGACTAATGTGTGTCACAGTATTGTTTATCAGATACATATATATGATATATATTTATGTTTTAGTATTAGTAATCGATTTGAGTTGTACTTTAATTGATGAAAGAATGAATGAATATAACATCTTGGATTTGTATGATTTTTATGTTTTGATAAAAAAAAAAATGTTTAACTGAATTAGAAACAAGTAAATTGGCAAAGCTTGTCAATAAGTCCCAGTGCTATACTTATTGAATGCAGCGAAGTGGCATTACATTGGCGTGCGCTAAGAGTCTCCAGATCTCAGCCAGAACCTCAGGTAATAAATACTTCGGGTATCTTCGGTTCTCCTTAATTCAATCAAGAGGTGGTATCATAATGAGTGTAGCTCTATTTGTTAAATATTAGTTGACTTTCTACATGAAAAGAAATAATTTCTTTAGACTCGCAAAAAATTTGGCATTCTGGAAACTTCTTCAATAATAAGAGATTAAAAATATCCACTTGAATTCAGCAACATATTTTTTCGCAGTATATCTGCTTGTTGTTGGTAAATTTGTCTGCAAGATGACATTTCAATGCCTGTGGATATCTTATGTGGCAGCAATTTGTTGGGAAAAATATTGAATATTAAAATAAATAATACAAAATGCACAACTGGATGCAGTGGTGTAAAATATTGACTTTATCAGCTGCAACTGACATTCACATTTCATTTTAATGTTGTTTATTGGAAAATGGGATTCAATAAAGTATCGGAAATGTATATTGATTATCGACAATAAATCGAGTACGGAGACAGAAGATAAAACTCTTTTAATAGTATTTGTACTTACTTACTTACAAAAACAACATGCACACATGCATACATATGCCATATTGCATAGAGATTTTTTATATGCAATAAAAATCAAGGAGTTAAGCGAAATAAATGCCGAATTAATTAAAACAAATGAACGCATCAGAAATGCTGATTTAATTATTTCTTAAACTAATAGCCTAAAATATATGCAAGGAATAAGTACAAGATGCCTTTGCACACAACAGGAAATATTTCGAATTCCAGAGAAAATTATTGAAATATTTTCAATAGCTTTAACGTCTCACTTATTTTGTGCTCTAGCCAGCCTCAGCACTCACACTCCACACTGGCTGCATAAATTAATTTAATACATTTAAATAAATATATTTATTTTTCCACAGCTGTGGTAAAATTGTGGAAGGTAGTAGGCAGATACTATACTTGCGTACAAATATATGTTTGTATGTATGCATGAAATTATTATGTGGAAAAATCTTAATTCCAGAAAAGTTTGTCTCCTACGGCATTTAAATTTCCCATCGAATAAACACAAGTTTCGGTGCAGCTGTGCGAGAATTGCACGCTTGTATAGTTTCTTTTGTTAGAAGTTTTTGCACCTGAAAATGAGAAAAAGCCAAGAAAAGCGAATGTGACTGAAGTTAAATGAAAAGAATGCACAAAATTTGCATATTTCGTATTTTTGCACAAAATGTTAAGCAAATCCCTTTTCCACAACGAGCGCCATACCCACATATGTGCATAGATCCATTCATCTATGATACATACACAGTTAATTTCAATCTTAAATTTGAACTGATAGTCTAAGCAAATCATTTTTTCAAGAAAAGTTGCCATTAAATATTATAAAGGGCGGTTAAGTTTCAAGGGCCGGTGTTGATTTTGAATAAAATAAAATTTTTTTAGGAACTTATTGTCATATCTCTTTATTATGATAATATTGGTATAGCTTAATTACGTATGGAACAAAATATCGGCCAAATGGCCGCCACGGCCTCGGCGGCACACCTCCATCCGATGGTCCAAATTTTCGATGACGCTGAGGCATAATTGAGGTTCTATGCCATTAATGTGCCGAATTATCTCATCCTTTAGCTCTTCAATTGTTGCTGGCTTATCGACGTACACCTTTTCTTTCAAATAACCCCAAAGAAAGAAGTGCAACGGTGTCGTTGACGTTTAGATGTGGTTCACATTCAACATCGGCCCTTGAAATTTAACCACCCTTTATATGGCTATGATTGGACAGTGTTCTTGGTGCATATAAGTAAGGCGAGTTCTGCTGAAATGTGTGTGCGTTTTGGTTGAATTCTCTATGAAACTCTTTAGCGACAATTAACACTGTGCAACAAAATTAAACTTTTTTTGGACCCATGAGAAAATGGATAGATTTGTCAACTTAAGCTCTATTCAAGTTAATTTGCGCCTTTTTTAGAAGGGCTTCAAAGTTTCACTGTGATTCGAAAAAAATGATTACTAAATAAAAAAATGTAAATATCATTCAAACACAATTAACACTGTGCAACAATATTAAGCTTTTTTTGGGCCCATGAGAAAATCGTTGCCCGCGGCATACTAAAGCACAATTTTAGTTAATCTGCGTGTTTGGATATTCATCAGCGTGCAGGCATTTAGAAAGAATAAGGTAAGGCGAGTTCTGCTGAAATGTGTGTGTGTTTTGGTTGAATTCTTTATACTCTATCAAATATTTCATAAGCCATGCTGACAGGAGCATAATACGAAAAAGCAACATTCTAGTGTTTAGCGACAATTAACACTGTGCAACAAATTAAACTTTTTTTGGGCCCATGACAAAAATGGATACATTTGTCAACTTAAGCTCTATTTAAGTTAATTTGCGCGTTTTTTAGAAAGGCTTCAAAGCGTCACTATATTTCGAAAAAGTTATTGCAATATATAAAAAAAGTGTAAATATGTAAACATGTAAGCCCATCTTAAGAATTTCATTCAAACGCAATTAACACTTTGCAACAAAATTTAACTTTTTTGGACCCACGAAGAAATCGATGCATACGCCTTACTTAACAGTTTGAGAGATTTCTTTTTTTTTAAACTTCAACAATCGGCAGCATGGAGCAAAAAGGCCAAACATTTGTGCATTGTCAATGAAGCTTATGATCATTGTAACCTTTAGCGTCGTTTAACACTGTGCAACAAAATTCAAGTTTTTTTGGACCCATGAGAAAATCGATATATTTGTTATGCAAGAGTTGAATTTTTGCAAATCTGCATGCTTGGATTTTCATCAGCATGCAGCAACTGTATTTTTTAAAGGCTTTGAATCTTCACATAGATCACAAAATTAAAAAATTTAATAATTCGATAAAAAGATTTTAATATTGTATATAAGCTTTTATTAAGTGTTTTGTTCAAGCATACAAATTCAAACTTTTCACCCTAATTATCCGTTTTAAAAACATGTGAGAAAGTATTTTGAAGTATGAAATATGATATAATATTATATTATGAACTTTTTATCCTTCAATGCTTCGAAAAACTGCCACAAATTCAAATTCGTAAATTCGTAAATTCGTAAATTTTTCTATGCATTTTAACCAAAATTTCGCTATAGCCACATTTAACCTCCTGAGAACCACGAATAAGACGTTTAACTCCTACTCATGATTGCTGCTTTTTAAAACTAAGTTATAACTAAAAAACAAAAAAAAAAAAATTTGCGAAAATAATTAAAATTCTTTCACTTATCAAGAGTGCCAAAAAAATCAAGCTGTGATAAGTGACAAATCTCGTGTGTAACTCTATCAAATGTTTTTGGGGTCGTAAATGAAATTTTCAACTTCTCGAAATAATCGAAAACGTGTGGTGCAAAATATATGCATGGTTCGAAATATATAGTAATTGAAATTCGCAATATCTGGTGAATATAAATGATAGCGTGGCATCTCTCATTTGAGTGTTTCCAAATACAGGACATTTCACATGTGAGTTCCTTCTTTACCTGTCCATGTTGCTGCCGCAGTTAGATAGCGTCACTGGTGACATATACATTTTTTATGAGCTATAGGAAAGTTTTTCAAAAACGCACACGTAAAATTCAAAAAATGCATGTAATTTTTATTTAAATCGATAGTACAGTCCATATAATTTAATGTTTGAAGATTATTTCATGCGAATATTGACCGCGACTGCGCTTTAAATGGTCCATTCGCTTAGTTCAATTTTGGCATACTCTTTCCAATGTTTCGGCCGGTATCTCACATAGAAATGCTTTAATGTTGTCTTCCAATGCGTTAATTGAGGCAGACTTGTCTGAATAAACATGAACTTTAGCATAGCCTCACAAAAAATAATCTAAAGGCGTTATATCGCACGATCTGGGTGGCCAATTGACAGATCCCGAACGTGAAATAAAATGTTCACCGAACTCGCCTCTCAACAAGTCCATTGTTACGCGTGCTGTGTGGCATGTGGCACCGTCTTGCTGAAATCACATGTCTTGCAAGTCAAGCTCTTGCATTTTGGGCAAAAAAAAGTTGGATATCATTTCACGGTAGCACTCACCATTCACAGTTACGGTACGATTCACAGCATCTTTGCAGAAGTACGGTCCAATGATACCTCCAGCCCATAAACCGCACCAAACTGTGACCTTTTCTGGATACATTGGTACCTCTTGCAATTCTTCTGCCTGATCTTCACTCCAAAATCGACAATTCTGCTTACTTCCGTACTTCCCGTTGATCCAAAAATGAGCTTCGTCGCTGAACACAATTTTCCGACAAAAAGTGTATCTTAAACTTTCTTAGCAGAACACGCATTTTTATAATAAAATTCAATGATTTGCAAGCGTTGTTCGTTTGTAAGACGATTCATGGTTAAATTATAGACCAAACTGAAGATGTTTGACAGTGAAACAAAACACGAAACGCGCGTCAGCTGTTTAAACCAACGGTTTAAAAAGATAATAGCTAAAAAATCACCCTTTGGTATGTATATACGAGGGATAATGAAGCTCCTTGATAGTCCAAGTAATTAAGTATGTATTTAAAAAGTATGAAAAAAAGGAATATTTTACGGAAATAGTATATAAATAGAAGTACATAAATAATTTGGAATTTAAATGTTAAAAATTAAATATATTTTTTTTACTTCTATTGATAATTCTTTAAAGGTGGGTGAATAATTCGTGACAGCACTTCTCGGTAATTCTTTGAGATGCTGCTTTGATTTCACGAATTTTAAAGTGAAGTAAAGGATACTTTGGTTATAATAAAAATTTCCAAGACTCAGTAATCGACAACGACTTGTAGAGCTTGACCTACTTGCACCTCTAATAATTCTTATTCTCCAGATGCCTTTTGGGTCATATTTATACTGGAAATGTAAAATTCACCTTGTATTATGTTAACTGCGAATAGATTCAGAAAGAATTAAGAGACGATTTAAGATATTTCAAGTGTTAAAATTTATTTTGGAATTCTGTTAATATTCCTTATACCTTTTTGTGTTTTTCTTGTTTAATATTGGAACAATTTTTTTTTAATTCTATGTTTTATTTCTAATGTCCTTTTGGAAAACGCTTCATTTAGCTTGAAAACTAAATATATACTCTCAGAAGTCAGATATTATTTTATCTTTCCGCTTCCATTGTAAATTTAGTATTTGATGACATCAGTCAAAAACTTTAGGTCTCGTCTCGTCTAATTCTGAATATCTTATTTTCTTTTCTTTTAGAAATGCAGTTATCGGATCAAACAAATTTACAAAACGATTTATATAATTAGATTAGTTGATTTATTATAGCTAGATAACCATCTAACAACGAAAAAAAGTTAATATCATTTGGAAGCAATGAAACGAATAAAGTAAAGTAAAGAGTAAAGCAATAAAGTGATTCACTAAAGCAAGCAAGTTGCATTGCTATTAATTTGTGGCTTTCATTTAGCAATCCAGTCATCAAACTCAGAAGAATTATTGTGAGACATTTTATTTGGATAAAAACATAACAAATTCGTTAGAATACAGCAGGGCAAAAATTAAAATTGAACTCGAGTACATTTATCGATAGCTACCAATAATCCTTCAAAGAGCCGCATGTACCTCGCGAGCCGCAGGTTGGCCCCCCTGGTATATACAATATACATATCATGTTTAGAGCTTAAACTATTTAAAAATAGGTAAAATCTATTACCCGAAAGATGAAACTATAAATATTCTCTGAATATTAAAATTAATCCAAAAATTGTAGTCGACATGCTCGGTACATAGTTCGCTCTAGCAGTTCAATTGTAGACATCGCTGCCTAAAACTAAATCATTGATCCTGATCAAAACGTATCAATTACGTATCTGCAAGCATCATATTCCAAATTTATCGTAAAAAATTGGTTTTAGGCTTTATAAGAATCAGCTACGTCAACATATCTTTAATTTATTCCTTAAAAATCCGAATGCGGCGACTCCATAACCTAAGCCACGTAACGTGTTTACATTAAATAGCTACATATACAAATATATATTTATATTTGCGAAATATGGATTTTGCGTAAGTAAATCGCGGCGTTTTAATGGTTTTCCCTGCTATGAAATTATGGTGCTAAATATCCCTGAAATATATTTGTAAATACCCATTACCCTCACTGACATTTGTTAATAATAAATGTTAACGATTATCTTTAGGATATTTTGCTACCGCATGTGTAAGCACATACGTGTATGTATGAACACATACATGTGAAATTATATTTTCCTCATCCTCAGTTACACAAACATACAAATATTCTTCTCACGCAATTTCTGCGCTGCTGCTTAGCTGGCAGGTTTGCCTCATAAAACGAACCGAACGTTGTGTGTTATTAGATTTTAATGAAATACAACAACAATACAATAACCATCTTAACAATCTGAATGGCAACAACAACTCTAACATAATTAGCATAAAATACACGTCACACATACATACATGCAATAAATGTAATGTGTTGTAAATGTGCGTGAAAGTCAAACGTCTTCTGCAAAACGCCTGCTACATAGAAACATAGGCAAGCACATACTTATGTGGTATATCCAACAATGCGACCGTGGGTGCGTAGCTAAAATCTATTAACCTTTTTATAGGCGCTTCCTAACTAACTGAATGATAGATACGTAAGTGTGTACGTTTAAGTGGCAGTCATTGCAGTACTGGCTGTTTTCCCTGCTTTGTCGTATATAAACTAGATGCTTCAGCTTTTATTGCTTTACTCTGATATTTATTTATTTTTGGGCTTATTAGAAAATTGATTATAATACAATGATTCTTACCGACGAAAGCGCTCCCCTTTGTTTATGTTGGTTTCTGTAATCCGTTATTTTAAGATGAGTAGGGGATTGGCCTGCTGCATCCGATCCTGGATCCGGGGCTGCCGGACTGCCTCCAGGCTGGCATGGCGTAGGAAGGGATTTCCCCCTTGCTTGTGGAAAGGTTATCCCGCCTTTACTCGGTCGAAAGGGCCTCGTTTATTTTAAACAGGGGATACCACATGAAGGAGAAGTATACGCGTCACCAACCCCATTTGCTTATTTTGAATATTGGATGATGAGCTCCCCCTGGACAAAGCAATGCAAAAAGCGTGTGCGGTCAGCAGGGTCATTTTCTGGGGCTTATGCGGCCGGTTTGAAGACCTAGACGACATTTTTTTACTATCGCACAAATACTCAGATGCATTAGCTAAACTACAAGCGATATGCCATACAGTGGCACAAACAGGTCTAAAAATTAACATAGCAAAGGCCAGAGTAATGCGGATTAACACCACCGAAACGCAAGCCCTTCAAATTGGAGATCAAACCACATCTGCAGGCGTGTGCCATAACTGAAAATATTTGATGTTTGAGTTCTGTATGGATGTGAAACATGGAACTTAACAACAAGCATATCACAATCATTGTAATCCTTCCTAAACCGTTGCCTACGAAAGACAATGCGGATATTCTGGCCTGATATTATAAGCAACGATGATCTTTGGGCGGCTACCGGGCAAACACCAGTTTACATAGAAATTATGCGTCGCAGGTGGAAATGGATCGGACATACATTGCACAAACCACGGGATGACATCGCGAGAACAGCGCGAATTCTCCAGGAAGCCGTAGGTGCGGGAGGCAGGCCAGCACATGGAGGCGACAAGTATCAGCAGAGGCGGACAGAGTAGGCCGTTCCTGGAGTCAAATTAAACATGTAGCTCTAAACAAACGAAATTATAACCTGTTTATTGAGGCCCTTTTTTCAGCTAAGAACTATGGGAAAATATATAAAGCGCTCCCCTAGATTAAAATATTTTAAGCGAAATACTAAACTAAGATTGAATTCAGTTAATTGCAATAGAAAAACATATTTTTTGGCAACAATCATAGGAACAAGATTGTGCCCATCAGGGAGTGCGTGACGTCACCCTGGCCTAGCATCTTTGCTCTTGGCTATAAATATAGTGCCTTTGTATACTCAAAATGCGAAAATTTGTATTTGGTGTTTGAAGTTTAAAGTTTGGTGTTTGTTTCTATTTTATAGTTTGAAGCAATGAAAATTCTAAGTAAAAAAAAATGTGTATAATTAAATATTTGTAAAATTACAAAAAGTCACTCTGAAAAGACTTTAGTGCTATTGAAAATTTGTTAATTCTTATAGAATTTGGTTTTTGAAAGTGCAAAACTATTTTTGTGCTCCTTTTGAGGTTACGCAAGAAGATTCGATTTTCTTCTCTCAACCCTGCTTAACATTCAAAACCTTTTTATAAATTTTAGAAAGCCTTGAATTTACTGAATACGAAGCAAAGCTATAGAGGTGTATTAATGGTAAAAATAAACACAAAAATAGCAGATAACCCTGCAGAAACCATAACGATTTTTTGAAAAAGGAATACCTTATCTTGTCACATAACCTCAAATGCAGCAAAAAAGTGCTTTTCGTCCCTTGTTTAACCCTAGACGGACATTCTTCGTCGTTTCGACGACGCTCGATTGCATTTAACTGCTTATCATAATTTCCGTTCATTGTTTTTCTTTAATTTTTCGTACAGCTTTAGTCCTTGCTGAGCTTTAGTTGTGAGCGTCCGTTCATCTATGCTAGTTGCTTGTAAGTACCGTTTTAAAAAATTTGCGTCGTCGAAACGACGAAGAATGTCTTTTGTGTGAGTTTTGCAACAAAATAATATATCGCTTTTAGGATTTTTTTTGTATCTTAAAAACTTTTATATAATTCAATTCGACATGACAAAACAAGCCTTTTTAAATGACAAAGAAATTGAAAAGTTTCTTGCTGAAGACGATGACTTAATAGTTTCGGATGAAGATGATTATGCCATTGGCGAGCTTGAGACAGACTTGGGAGAGCTAATGGACGAAGAAAATTCTTCTGAAGAGGTTTCTGCAGACGAAGACGATGTCCCGTCTAGTATGTTGCTTGAAGAGTCTGATATAATTACTTTCTCAAAAAACATATTACGTGGAAAAAACTGTCAGAAGTGGTCGACGCAAAAAGCTACGTCTCATAGATATGGATAAAATACTGTACATCAAGTAAGTGGTCTTACTCGAATTGTAACCATGGATAATTGGTTCACTTCAGTCTCCTTGGCTAAATCTCTTTTAAAAGAACCATATAAATTAACATTGTTTGGAACATTGCGGGATATACCTCCAGAGAGATAACTCCAGAGATGAAAGTCAGCAAAGGTCGAAAATGTGGCACTTCAATGTTCGCCTATGACAACGAACGGACGCTCTTATCATATAAGCCAAAACCGCATAAAATAATTTACTTGTTGTCCTCATGCAATGAAATTTGGAACTGTAAATAGCATGACAAAGACGCCACATATGATCGAGTTCTACAATTCAACAAAAGGTGGTGTAGACACCTTCGGCCAAATGTGCAACGTAATGAGTTGCGCTCGAAACATCAACCGCTGGCCAATGGCAGTATTTTTTGGCATACTCAATATGGCTTATATACAATAAATAGTTATGTTATATACACCCATAATATGTTCCAATTGGGACAGAAACCACTTAGTCGCAGAAAATTTATGAAAGGTTTACACTCTGCTCTCATTCAAAAACACTTATATAAAAGACCTAATGTGGTAACTTTTAAAACGGCAGCTGGACAAAATATACAAAGCGGACTAGTTCAACATCACGAGAAGGCAGAAAACAGTGGAGAGGTACCAGCAAGCAAAAAAAGAAAAATTTATACGATTTGTCCATCATCCAAACGTCGAATGGCCAAATCTTCATGCGCCAAATGTCAAAAAAGCTTGTGTGGGGAGCATAAAATTGATCTCTGTGCCTCATGTGCAAAATAAAGTTGAAGACCTATAAAACAGAGTTTTATTTTTAGTTTTAAGCATAAAATGTACCTTTTTAAAGTATTAATGAATTTTAATTTGATTAATATTACTTTTTTGTTGAAGTTTGTCAGAGGCTATGAGCAAAAAAAAATTTTTTTATTGAATATGAATATTTTTAATTTTAAGTTTTATATGATATTAGAATAAATAAACAAGCATTAAAACTATTAAATAAATATTTAGAGTAAAATACTGCATTTATATTTTATTCTTTTTGGGTGTAGGTGCAATCTGAAGAAAGCTTCAAAAGAGTGGTCGTCGTTTCGACGAAGAATGTCTTTAGTGTACTAAAAATATGAATGTCCTTCTAGGGTTAAAGAGATTCTCTTAACATAAGTTTTAAATTCAAGTATCGATTTTCAAAACTCGGGATTTCCATAAAGTATATTTTACATAACGGTAACATATTTATTTGAAAAAACACACACAGTAAATCTGACACGCATACAAAGTTCTTGAAGTAATTCAATACAAATTTGGTATTTTCTTTTCTTTAAATTGGAATTTTAGAACTTTTTTATATCCAAAACTAGGCAGCTCTGCAGTTGCGAGAGAGAGCTTTAGCTACTTGAAAGCGCAGAGGAGGAACAAACTTGGAAAAATAAATGTAAATGAAGCAAACAAATGTCAGACACAAATTAAGCAGATGGGATACAAATCGAAACAATCAGTTCAAACTCATTTCGTCACATATAGACGTGTGGATTTGTTGACGATTTTAGTTTCATGGAGGAAGTTGGGTGCAGGACTAGCTTAAAAGGCAAGATGAGTTTTCGGTTTTAAATTTATTTGTTTTTCACGCTTCCTATATTTCAAAAGAAATTTCGAAGTGTGGACATGAGTGAACAAATTGCAATATTAAGCAAAATATTTATTGAGGAACTTATAGATTTGTGCAAACGACAGCCATCATTGTGGAAAAATAAAAGCGATAAATAAAGGGGCAAAACGTGAAAATGAAATTTTATAAGAAAATATAAAGAAGTAGGCACTCACGCCAATATAGAGAGTGTGAAAAAAATAAATATATATATGAACAATCATCTCGGGTTTTAAATCAGTCTTGCACCCAAATTTAATCACTTTTCTCCTCTTCCTCTCCCCAATTCCTTCCACTCACATATAATATATATAATATACCACGTCTCCCGTCTGTGGCTTGCTTAACACACGTACAAATAGCACACGAATAATCACCAACCATAAACACAATCACCAATAATGTGACCAGATGATATGAAAAAGTAAAATTAAATAGAACTAAGACTACATAGAAAGTGAATTATTGTACTAATTTTTATAAAATTTATATTTTACAGCACATTTTTAGTAGAAATTTCGAGTTCAATAAAACTATTGTTCGGACTCTACATGGATTTAATGACACCTTGATTTCCATATCGTTATATTTTGCAATAACTAAAGAGCAATGTTCTTCTTTCATCATTTAATTCGTTAAAAATAAAAAAAATTAATTATTGGCGCGTACACTTCTGTTAGGTGTTTGGCCGAGCTCCTCCTCCTATTTGTGGTGTGCGTCTTGATGTTGTTCCACAAATGGAGGGACCTACAGTTTCAAGCCGACTCCGAACGGCAGATATTTTTATGAAGAGCTTTTTCATGGCAGAAATACACTCGGAGGTTTGTCATTGCCTGCCAAGGGGCGATCGCTATTAGAAAAATGTTTTTATTAATTTTGCTTTCACCGAGATTAGAACCAACGACCTCTCAGTGAATTCCGAATGGTAATCACGCACCAAACCATTCGGCTACGGCGGCCGTTAGTCTAAAAAAAATAAATAAAGACCTCGAGGCTAGAGAACGAAAAACATGTTAAGTCAAGTGACGAAAATGGTAATCTGGTCGCACTGATCCACGATAGGCACCATCTCATTACACTCGAAGCATAACCAACTTCAACCGCTCGCGCAGCTGATGCTGTCTGCTAGTTCGCTAAATGACAGTCCAGAGTATTATTTATAAACGCGCAGAAGCGTTTTGCCAAGGGAAAACGCGAAAAAAGAAAATCAGTATTTGGCTGGAAAATCATAGCATCGCGAAACGTCATGGAGGTGGTCATCAAAAGACTGCAAAGTTACGTGGTTCAAAAAGTGAAATGCAAAATATTATCGCGAAAGAATTACGGAGATTGCTTTGAAGATGTGGGCAGACAAACATTTCGGTGGTAGACCATGGACGTTTCAACAGGACTCGGCACCGTCTCTCGAGTGAACCAAGAATAGCTAAAAACCAACGCTCCGAACTTCATAACGTACACACTATGGCTTCAAATTCCAGAAGCGAATCCAATGGATTATTTTCTTTAGGCCATTTTGGAGAGCAAGGTCCGAACTAAAAGATTCACCAGTCTTGAGGCGCTGAAAGAAGCCATTGCCCGCGAGTGGAGCAAAATATCTGCAAGTAACACTGGGGCAGCTTGCGATTCCTTTCTGGGCCGAATCAAGGCCATAGTCAAGGCAAAAGGTAGTCATATCGAGCAAAAGTAAATTGATTCTTAATTTTGTATTATTTTCGCACATTTTTTACTTTGAATTGAATAAAAGTAAGTTTCCAAACTAAATTTATGGCCTTTTTAATAGGTTACACTTCGAGTGCGGGACCCTGTATTATCTGCATCGTGATTTTTTTGCAACGAAGTAGAATAGAATAAAACTCGAAATTTTTTTTCCTGAAGTCAGTGTGCTGTTAGGAAGTCCACTTTATAATTCGTACTAAGGTTCCTGATATAAAAATGATATTAAGAAGCAAGAGTCCTCGTTCGAACAAGAATCTGTATAGTAGGCAGTAGTGAGCGCTAATCCAAATCGTATCAACATTTATTGTGCCAAACAAGACACAAAGCAGAACAGAGAGAAAACAGTCCTTCTGCTTTCGGAGAAATTTATTTTGGTTAGATGAATTAAAGGAAGAAGGGATTTATGGGGAGCGGGGGAAAGAAAGCTTAAGTGTACTTGAAAAAATATTTTTCTAATAGCGGTCGCCCCGGCAACGGTGGACAAGCAATGGCAAGCCTCCGAGTGTATTTCTGCTATGAAAAGCTGCTCATAAACAACCATCTGCCACTCGGAGTCTACTTAGAACAGTAGGTCACTCCATTTGTGGAATAACGTCAAGACGCATGCCACGCACGCAAGGATGAGGCGCTCGGCCAACCACCAAACAGAAGTGTAAGCGACCATTTATTTATTTATCTTTAATCAACCGCAGCCGCTAATTGATACTTAAATTGTGAATAAAATATTTTTAATTAATATTTTAGGCTTCGAACCACTTTTCCCTTCCACTGAATTGGTCTCCAAGCCTCCCTGTGTATGAGCTACTATTGTTTTGTATGTACAAAAACCAAAAACACCATCGCAAAATAGGAAGTTTGATACTTTCATAAATTTACTCGATTTATGCGCAAAAAAGTGAAGAATAGTTGCATTTATTCCATTTTCATTGAGAAACAAGGCAAACTTTGTATTTAATAAAAAACAGTTTTGAGCTATTTATGAATAATCAAAAAATTCTATTGCAACAACGCAAGCCGGTTATGGCTATTAAATAAGTAGAACAAAAATAATGCCATAATCTCAATTTGTACTTTGTAGCTCTCCACATTTTTTTTTTTTTTTTGTCAATATTTCGCATAACAAAAGGCAGCCCCATTTATAATCCCCTAAGCTATGAAATTTGTATCCATTTAAGCGCTCGGTTTTAGGCAACATTACCGGTTTATAATTTTTAATCGAATGCATTGTTTGTTTGTATGCACATTCCGTTCCCAGTGCTGGACCTTTTGTTACTGTTGCTTCTGCCGCTGCTGGAACTTTTGTTTATTTGACTATTGTTCTGCTAATGACTATTACTTAAATTTGAAACTTGTTCAATACGCTTGCACTGGCACACACAGGCGAATATACACAAAGGCGTGTATATGCATGCATTCGTATGTATGTGTGTGTGTGTACGTAAAGCCCTACAGCGGGATTGTGTAATGTAAGCCAACAAATTATATTCCAACATGTTTGCCCTTTTGAGAGTCTACCGACTTTTGGTTTTGTTCAGCTGAATGAATTATAGGCACAAACTTTTTATTATAAAAAGTAAAATCGGAATTAAATTTTTGGTGGTCACTAGCATAATAAATAATTTGTTACTAGTACAATGGATTATCTGTTTCAGTGTAGAAATATTATTTTATAACATTATTGATTTATTTTCTAATAAATTTATTTTATTACTCTAAGCGGTGTAAATGCCGCTTAGAAAAAAATCGTTAATATTTTGGTCCTCTGAAAAGCCCAAGGCTCGTGCTGTTCATGCTGTGAGCAAATGGGTTAAATAATGGCCTCAATGTCAATGGCCTTAGGGCAATGACATAATTTTGCTTGTGATGTGCCAGTGCGTGAAATTTACGAGCTTTTTATACGCCATGATTTCATAAACTTCACAATTGCTTTGGCCATGAATTATTATGTTGGTCGCGCTGAATTTTGTTTTTGACCTTATTTCAACGGCTTAATGGCAAAATTCTAAGAAGGCGTTGTCAAACATTGCACAGGGTGTCAGGAGACGAGCCTTTTTGAAATTTAATTCAATTGAAAGATAAATACTTTTTTGAAGGTTTATTTTTGTCAAGGGGACGTGCCGGACATTGCGCAGTGTTAAATTAAACATTTTTTAACTTAAGAAAAAATCAATGAATTAAAAATTAAATAATTAAATACTGTATTAAAAGATTTTTAAAATACATATTTTTTTCTTAATCTTTTTTCGGAATAAGATCAGAAAACTGTATACAGTGTGTCAAAAGCAAACTTTTTTAACTAAAAATGAAATATTAAATTTTTTTCTTTAATAATTTAGGACAATTTAATGTTTTTAATTTGTTTCAAAATATATAAATTTTTAGGACATGCATTATACAGTGTGTCAAATTCACATTACACAGAATGTAAAATTCTACTTTCTCAGTTAAGGGAAATGCAATCAATCGAAAAATTAGTTTTTTTAAGTTAAAAACAAATTTTTCTTTATCTTTATTTGAAATAAGCAGAACAAATAGTTTCAGTACACGTACAAAACATTTTACAGTGTGTCAAAAGTCAACGTTTTATCAATTAAGAAAAAAACAATCAATCGAAAAATTATTTGTTTTAAATAAACAAAAAAAATGTCTTAATCGTTTTTCAAAATAAATATTTTTTTTTAATTAAATTAATTTTTTTTAATTTAAAAATCAAATTGTATACTATTTAGAAATAAGCAGTACACTGTATAGAGTGTGCCAAAATACAACTTTTTTTAGATTGTGAAAAAATCGATGTATTAAAAATTAAAATTTGTTTTCACAATAATTTCAGAACTTGTGCAAGATATGACACAGTGTATCAAATTTTAACTTCCTTCAGTTAGAAGAAAGTAAAAATTTAAAACTTTTTTAATATGAAAAAAAAATTTTCCCCTAATCCTTTCTTGAAATAATCAAATTTCTAGTTTTTTAAAAGAAGAGAAAATCAATTAATTAAAATATTTTCAAAATTATAAAAATAAAATTTTTACAATCTAGGGAAACGTATCGGACAATATACACTGTACTAAAATACAACTTTTTTCATTTAACGGAAATAGACTCTATCAAAAAAAAGTTTTTTTTTATATTAAAATTTTTGCTTCTTAATCATTTTTCGAAATAAGCAGAACACTATGTATAGTGTGCTAAAATACATTTTATTAACTTATGAAGAAACCGATGCATTAAAAATTAATATTTGGTTTCAAAATCATTTCAGGACATGCACAGGATATGTCACATTGTGTCAAAATGCAACTTTTTAAAAGAAGAGAAAATCAATCAATTAAAAATTTAAACTTTTTTAATATTAAAAGAATTCGAATAAGCACGTGCAGAACAGTGTATACAGTTTGTCAAAACTTAACTTTTTTAAGTTATACAAAAAATTTAAAAAAGTTGACTTTTAAAGTCCTAAAGTCCTGTACGCGTCCTTAAATTATTTTGAAAAAAAAAAATTATAATTTTTAAAAATTAAAATTTTTAAACCAATTTTTCATAAGTTAAATTAAATTTATTTTTGGCACACTGCTTATAACAATGACCTTTCTATAGGTGCTAATTCAGAAAAAGGGTTGAGAAAAAGAAAGATGTTAAAGAAATTTTCAAAAAAGGGTGTAACTTTTAATTTATTGATTTTTCCTTCAGATAAAAAAACTTTAATTTGACACACTGTGCGTGTCCAGAAATTATTATATTTGGAAAAAAATTAAAAACAAAGTGAAAAAAAATTTAAAAATATGTATTTCTGGAAAATAATTTCAGAACACAATCAATTAAAAATAAATATTTTCTTTACTCAATTAAATATTAAACAAATTAAACATTTTTTTGGAATATTATAACTTCTGGACATATAACAAAACATCACTGCCTCATTCTCATTAGCATGTCGGAAACACTTACAAGATATATAATATAATTTTTACAAATGGCGGTGTACGTTAATCGTATTTGGCAGCTTCAGTATAAAAACAGATAAGCTATTGAGCACGTAAAGGTTGAAATAGAGAATTCCATCACGGAAATCATTTTGTGTTTTCTTATTTCGTAAAAAAGCTGTTTAAAAAAATGGATGATTAATTTTGCGCCATCTGGTGCTATGGCCATGCGCTTAATGAAGAAAATTGTTATTGTCGTAGTGTAAATAGTCGCCGTAAATTGTTGGGCAATACAGCCGAAGTGACAACCTTTGGCAGAAGTATAAGGCTGAGTCGTTCCGACAAATCAGAACCGACTGCCGAAGGATTGCTTATGTGAATGAGTTCTCAAGCCAGCATTGGAATAATTTCTTTGAACTCTTTCTTTTTTTGTTTTTTTTTTTGTTTGATAATTTTATGTAGATTTTTGATACACGAGAGCCAGTTCAACTCATTTAGCAGGCATTTGCATGAATAATTCGTACTAACTTTGCTGTGCTATTGCAAATGTGAGCTTTCTGCACTCGTATGTTAGAACATTTTACGGACTACTTCTTCAGCGATAGCAGTACGAAAATGCTATTTGAAAAATCTTGAATACGCACAGTTTTCCATTTGCCAAAAATATTATATTTCAAAATAGCTGGATCTAATTACTACAGCCACACGTAGTGCGCCACCTTACACCCTTTTTTTAATTTTTTTTTTAATACATTTACAGTAATACACTTTTGAGTAATGCATTGTACAGAAATTTAATTAAATTTGTTAACGAGCTTTTATTACCATTCCCAACACATTTGAATGAAGCACTCAATTTCATCCATTTGCCCCCCCGTCCAAACAAGTGCAAATTGTTAATAATTATAAACATTTGCGCCACAATTGTCATTTCAGTTTGCCATTAATTTGCCAAGCGCATAAATGTATTACGTAAATATAATAGGGCAAAAAACCAAAGACGCGCATGCGCAACCAGCAAGAGTGTGGGCATGTGTGTCCGTGCAAGCAACCCGGTGTACGCGACACTTTGGCAGCGTCATTATTGCCACAAATTCAATAACAGTCATTTCCATACGCAAATGGAACTACGCTCAACTATATATGTATATATTAGTATGTATGTATATGTGTTTGTATATATATGTATGTGTACAAGTGAATATGCAAATTTGTCTCTGCATGTTAGTAGAGGAATGTGAGGGCGCGCTTTCCCATCTATGCATTTTATGGCCATGCGTGACACCTATTCTACATTGCAAATGATTTTAATGGAAAAACAAGACGCTAACGCGTGGCACTGCTGCGCATACATTTTGCTCTTAATTAATAAAATTACACGCGCGCACGTTGGATTTCGATGAGCTCTGAGCGTGGGGCTTTTGTGGATTATTGTCATCGAATGCGCGTCTGGTGCCTTTGACCCAATTTGATGCTGTTGTGTGTAGAATAAAGTATAGTTGAAGTAGAGTGGAGTGCAGTGAAGTGGAGTGGAGGGAAGTAGAATTAGGGAAGTGAAGTAGAGCGCAGTGGTAGAATAGAGTTGAGGAAAACATGATGAAAATATAATAAGTTGGAGGCACTAGTACAGATGTACTTTTAGCATTTTCGACGTGTGCAAGCCATTTAGTCGAAAACTCCCATTTCCAGTGTTCATTTTAATTTGCTGCTTTCATTAAAAAAAAATTATAATTCAGAAATATTTTTTATAAAGATTAAGTTATTCTACGCGAGATAAAAACGAGATAGTATTTCGATCTTAATAAAGGGTGGTTAAGTTTCAAGGGCCGATTATGATTTTGAATAAAATACAAGGCTTTTCAAAAAATTATTGTCATTTCTCTTTATTATATTAATATTGGTATGGCTCAATTACGCATGCGACAAAATATTGGCCAAATGGCTGCCGCGGCTTCCGCGGAACACCTCCATCCGATGGTTCAAATTTTCGATGACGCTGAGGCATAATTGAGGTTCTATGTCGTTAATGTGTTGAGTTATCTCATCCTTTAGCTCTTGACTTGTTGCTGGCTTATCGACGTACACCTTTTCTTTCAAATAACCCCAAAGAAAGAAGTCCCGCAGCGGCAAATCACATGATCTTGGCGACCAATTGACATCGCCGCGACGTGAGATTATTCGGCCATCAAAATTTTCGCGCAAAAGACCCATTGTTTCGTTAGCTGTGGGACAAGTGGCACCGTCCTGTGGAAACAACATATTGTCCACATCCATATCTTCCAATTCGGACCATAAAAAGTTCGTTATCATCTCACGATAGCGAGCACTATTCACATTAACTGCCTGAACGGCCTCATTTTGGAAAAAATATGGCCCAATGATGCCGCCGGCCCATAACCCGCACCAAACAGTCACTCTTTGTGGGTGCATTGGTTTTTTGGCAATCACTCTTGGATTATCATTCGCCTAAATGTGGAAATTCTGTTTATTGACGAATCCACTGATTTGAAAATGTGCCTCATCACTGAAGATGAAGTGCGCGATATTTATTTTGATTTGAAAGCCCGTTTTCATAATAAGCCTGAATAACTTTAACGCGTTGCTCGATTGTGTGCCTTTCCATGGTTCAAATTCAGTTGGTCTGAAATTGAAAAATGTTGAATGAAATGGAGAAAAAAACTTAACGTTTAGGTGCGGTTCAAATCCAACATCGGCCCTTGGAATTTACCCACCCTTTACTTAATTTTGTATATAACATAAACAATTGTGTATGTGTGCAAATAATTGAAAGGTGAGTGCAAGCACCACCAAAGAATGGAAACTTGAACCTTCTCCACCGTAATGGACCTAACCATTTCCAAATGAAACCAGTGGATTGCCTTAGATTAGATTAGATCAAGTTTGGTGGTGGTTGTACAAGTTGAACGAGTGTAGGGAGAGGATAGATACAATGTGGATGGTAAGACGGAGAAATTGGTTTGAGGTCACTCCTTCGAAAATCTTTTCAGTACATTGATGAGTCTTAAGAAATTCGGAAGAGGAAGAGTCCGAACTTTATCCATACGCAGCACATCACACCCCAACAGCCTAAGTCTGATTCTAGAAAACGCTGGACAACTGCATTCTCACCGCAGGATAGACATATTGAATCGTCAATAATTCCCATGGTAGCCATATAATGAGAACATGCTTTATGCCCCGTGATTACACCCACTCGCACCCTCAGATCCCTGTTGGGAAAAAGGTCACTAATTTCCTGTTTGTTTATTTTACAAACCGCTTGTTTACTTTGCAGGAGTCCAACTCAGGCCAACGTCCGCTATGGGTAGACCTCATGAATTCGTCAATCCGTAGTTGAATCGATGCAGAATTGACCTTTAGGAAGAGTTCAGGGTGCCTAGTGGTATGCTTGCAGAGCCTTCATAATTGACTAATCAGCTGGATTGGTAAAGCTGGCTAATCAGCCAACTCGTTCCCTGTAATACCACAATGTCCACACGACACGCAAATAAGACAAACTTTGTTGTGTTTTGCAACACTGCTCACTTTTGTTTTCCTGTTTTGCCATTCATTGACTCATTTCCAAGGGCAGCGTGCGTTAGCGAGGGCTCTTAATGCCGCTTGACTGTCACTACAAATTCCAATACTACGAGGGGTGCCTTTTATATGTAGGGATTAGAGAACAAAAACAAATTTTAATCATCGAAAATCACTTTATTGTTTTTCAAAATATTCTCCATGAAGATCTATACACTTTTGCATGCGTTTGAAACAATTGTCGAAGCGCTTTTGCCACTCTGAATGAGCGGACATGTCGAGTCCAGTTTTTCCGAAAAAACAGGCGACCATTTGCTTGAAAGTGCTTCGTGCCCGAACACCTTTTGTTGGGTTTGGCTCATCTTATAACACGCATACAGTCGACTGCTGTTTATTTTCGGGCTCATACGCGTAAATCCATGATTCATCACCTGTCACGATGTCATAGACGTGTGTCGAAGCCCCGCGATCGTATTTTTTGAGCATTTCCTTCGACCAATCGACACGAGCCTTTTTTGAGCGATTGACAAATTGTGTGGCATCCAACGCGAACAAATTTTTTTGACAGTCAAATGTTTATGCAATATTGAATGTATGCTGGCCCCACTAATGCCTAAGATTGTCTCAATCTCACCATAGGTCACATGACGATCTTGCAATATTAGTTCGCGCACAGCATCAATGGTTTTCGGAACAACAACTGATTTTGGACGACCTTCAAGAAATTCGTCTTGGAGTGAACTACGACCACGATTGAATTCACCATACCATCGATAAACACTGGTCCTTGATGGAGCTTCATCGCCAAAAGTTCATCCATGTAATGTTGCTGAGTTAATCCACGTCGAAAGTTCTAAAAATAATCGCACGAAAATGTTCACGATTTAATTCCATTTTTGGACCGAGATGAATCTTTTAGGTTACTGTAAACAACACAAATAGCGCTGGTATTTCAAAACGTTCTGAGTACGTAAAAGCCAAAAAATGTCAAACTTTGCGATACAGCTGTCAGTTGCCAGATTGCAACACCAGGGCTGCCAAATCCCGACATATACAAGACACCCCTCGTATTACCTAGCCACTTTTTCTCAATTATCCATTACGTAACATTCAATATGACATAGACTTCCATTAAGAATGCCGTAGCCATCTGTCCTGTAGTGTTGGAGTACTTAATTTCTTCGTCTAAGTACCATCCAGATCCGCTACTGTCACTGGTTTTTAATCCGTTGGTGTAAAAAGTGTGCTGAAATCCCATTGATAGGCTCTCTGGACTTAAACATTGATCTCTATTTGGGATCAACACATCTTACTTCCTACCGAAGTTAACGTAAGGCCCCCGATTGTCCGCTGGCATCGGAAACAGTATCCATCCCTCCGATAACTGGTGGCCTAACTGACAGTGGCGAGTGTTTTCTTCGTTTGCCTTACTAGAGTTCTTAAGCGCTTATATTAAAGAACTGCCAAATTCTTTGGTCATATTTTAGTTCTCTAAAATTTAATTTAAAATTTCGAGTTTATTTATCTGCAAACTCGTATGTACAAAAAAGAATGTTCATTATCCTTTCCGAAAAGCAAATACTTGGAATATTTTATTGTAAATGATGATTTTCTGCATTTTTGTATTACATTTGGTATGTGTGCAGCTAATATAATATATTATAACCTCAGGTCATTTTATTTTTTTATTATTTAGCAAAGGGTATAAATGAAGGGTATAAATGAAGGTATGACTTAGGTGTTTTTGAAGAGCTTGAGAACGTAAAATGATACTGAATTGTTTTTCGTATAGCCTGGCACTTTTTTTTCACTTTGCTGGTAAGCTCCACGGGTAAGATGGGTGGATAATCAATAGCAAAAGATTAGAAGAGCTAACCTGAATCACGTCTTTTGCAGCCACTCGCTCGGAAATGGATGACGCGAACTTCGGGAGGCCTCTGAATTGTATATATCAAAAGGATTTCAGAGCTAGCGTCTGCAAAACCAAGCAAGAAAGATCACTTTAAGGAATTGTTAAACAGTAATACCCACAACCCACTCAACTGTGAAGTATATACGGCTGAAAACAGAATAGAATCGCCCTCTTTTCAAAATGCCAAGGAACCGTAGACGCAATTAGTGGGCTTAAAAACTAATGAGCAGCCACAGCGACGCACTCAATGGGGAATTGCTAAAATACGCTGGATCTGAGCTCCACAAACGGATACATCAGCTGGTATTGCAAATATGGTTACAAGAAGAACTGCCTCTCCGGGATGGGAGAAAAGTATAATTGTATCAATACATAAAAATCGGCAACTATAGATTTGAACAAGTCAATGAATTTAAGTACCTTGGAGTTATGCTGGGTATGTTGAGAAGGACACCAATTACCACACAGGACAGAATATAAGCTGCAAATAAATTTCACTTCCCGCATACAAAACTGATGAAGTCGAGACTACTTTCCAGGAACCTGACGGTACGAATATACTAAACCTAACTCACATACGGTTGCTAAGTCTGGGTGCTCAAATGAAATAAAGGTGATCAATTAATTTGTTTCGAAAGAAAGATTCTCAGAAAGATATATGACCTTGCATATACAACTTGAAGATGGTACCTACTGCATTCGGTACAATGACGAGTTAGATGCCCTTATCAAAAGGGCAAATGATATGAGATACGTTAAAGCGCAAAGAACTCGAAGGTATGGTCGCATTTTGCGAATGAGAAACGATAGAACTGAAAGAAACAAATCCTCAAAGCGATAGGAGGAGCGGTTGGCTGAGAGAAAGATGCAGAGATATCATTGAAGGCGACTTTGAAGCTAAGTGCATATCTGATATCAAACGGAAAGCTGAAGACGGAGCGACGCAGATACGAATTATAACGGAAGCAATGGTTCACCCAAAATTGTGATGATATGATGATGATGATGCTAACAGGAAACAAGTCATAAGGGGCCAAGCGCGTTGAAAGCTGCGGCTGAGGTGATATTTTTGATCAAAAAACTACAAATTATTTTGTAAATTTGTTCAACAGCAAAAAATTCCCACGTACTTCATAAGGTGTGCCAACTTTAAATAGGTCAGAACTTTAAATAAGTCAAAAATAAACTAAAAAGTCAACATTTGATGATGTCAACATATTTTGAGCGCATTTGTGCTAACACAGCTAAAAAAATTTCGAAAATTGAGTTTATGCAGCACACGAAATTTGAAATTTTTAACAAACCTTGTATATTTCCTAACATAGTTTTCATCGGTATCTATAATACGAAAAAATGAAACTTTATTGCGCCATGTAAAATATAATAATTTTCCTGTGCATCGAAATTTAACACAAAAACATAATAAACATCTGCGCCACTTAAAAACTCGAAAATCCGTTAGCAAACTCATTGAATTCCTCAAAAGCATTGAACTTGCTTGACCTCATTAGGGAAAAAATCACATTTTAATGACACTGAAAATGTCTAAACGATACTTAACAGCTTTCCCATATTTTCTGCCAGCAACTTGACAAAAATCCTAACGAATTCTCACCTTCAACGATAGCCGCGCATAGGTATGCAAGTGCCGAGGCAGCAGCATTTGCTCTAAATACCCACAAAGCGTATTTCTCTTCTAAATATTTCATTACTGTACATGCATAACTTTGTCACTGTAACACTTTGATGTTGTTTGTGTGTTTTCGCTGAAGTTTGCTGCAAAACAAACAAAAAATCGTGTAGCTGTCCTTCTAACGTCAATCGCACTTCAACTTGGACTTCAAACAGCAAAGCACTAAAGAAATGTTAAGCGCCAGTAACACACACACACACACACGAGTGAATATATGCAGATGCACCAGTATATGTGCACAAGATATGGATCGTTTTAACCATTATTGTTGGACCAACAGCGGTTGTAGTCTATGGTTAACGCAGTTGCAATAGCGCAATTTACACATCAAAGCATGCCACAAGTTAACCAAAGCAATGTGCGGCGCCACTCAATAGCAGCATTGTGAAGTGTGTCTCCACGCAGCAGCGGCAGGTGCTGCAATTCAGGCTGGGCTCGAGTTATCTGGGTAATGGGTGTAGGCAAATTGGGATAATGTGGTCATAATCACAGAAACCATAGCATACACCAAGGCGCTACCGCATAGCCAAACATACTGCAGCAAATTTACAGAAGCACGCACACAGCACTAACGTAAATACATACACAAGATGCACGCATACCAACGAGAGTGCAACGGAAGTGTATGGAATTGAGGCAAAGTGTTCGTTGATTCGTTGCTGCTATGCCAACAGCCCAGATGATAAATGTGTTTCTTTGACAGCACAGCGAATGGTAGATAGAGAAAGATTAAGTGTTAGTGGAGCACGGCATGTCAAAGCGATAAGAATGGGCGCAAAGGAGGAAACACTGAATGTTTTTGTATGTTTGTGTGCAGCAAGTAAATGTAGAGGCTATCCACTTGTACTGAATGGAATACCAACGTAGACTTGTAGAGAAATGGTGTAGCTTTTATATGGACTCCATTAGTTTGTATTGGCATCTTCCTCTTATAATGAGAACGAATACATATATAATAAATGTATGTACTAAAGAAAGTTTTAATACATTTGCCTGTCTCAATTTTTTTTTTTGCGTTGGCGCACAAGATATGCAAAGCTCTCTTGACAAATGGCTTTTGCGTCAATTGACCTCGTCACCTTATCTATAAATGTGGCAAGTCCATATGTACATATGTGCAGCCTTGCGCATACATAATTATAACTGTTATATTATATTTGTATATGCACAAATACTCAATTGATGGAGGAAAAATATAAGTAAAATAAAATAAAATAAATGTGCATGAAAAATGAATTACAGTGCGTTAAATGACTGCAGCACAGGGCCTAAACAACTACTGCCTATTGAAAAGTTAGACCGCCGTAGCCGAATGGGTTAGTGTGTGACTACCATTCGCAATTCAGAGAGAACGTAGATTCAAATCTCGGTGAAACACCAAAATAAAGAAAAAGTTATTTCTAATAGCGTTCGCACCTCGGCAGGTAATGGCAAACCTCTGAGTGTATTTTTGCCATGAAAAAGCTTCTCATTGCAAAACAAAAATATCTACCGTTTGGAGTCGGCTTGTACCTCAGGGTCCCTCCATTTGTGGAACAAAATCAAGGCGGACGCCACAAATAGGAGGAGGAGCTCAGCGAAACACCAAAAAGGGCGTAAGCGCAAATCATAAATAAACTGAATATAACTTCAATAATTTTTTTATGTAAAAAAAAGTTAATTCTATTTTAACCTTATAAATTTAAATTTCAAATTTTATGCAAATTAAAAAAAAAATTGCTCACAATTTTTAATGTTTTAATCAAAATTTTTAGAAAAATTTCAAGTATGCAAATTTATAACGCATTGAGTTTTGGTAAAATAAAATGCAAGTTTGCAGTAGGTCAAAAATTGCATTGATTTTTGACGATTTTTTCCCCCCCAGACAGTGTTGGGTGTTTTCTTTCATGTAAAAAAAAAATTGTACGAAAAAAATGCACGAGAGTATCAGCAAAAAAAAATTTAGAATTATCTGCCATTTCGTTCATTAAAACCGTAGAAAAAGTGGTGTTCTTGCTGAATTAATCCCTGACATCTCAATGCCAAGGGCCGCGATGATGCCGATGTTCAGTTTTTTCAAACACTTCAAGACTAAAAAGTCTTGCGAAGCGTTTTCGAAGATAAACCAGAATATGAAAACACAGACGGATTCCTTACCGAAGATGGGCCCGGTGCAGGTGTCTGCTTACTTACTTATATAAACTGATCGAGGATGCCAACTCGTTACCGGATTAAGGTCGACTACAAAATGTCTCGCCAGGCGTCTCTGCTTTATGCGCGCCTTCTCCATTTTGTGACACCAAGCGATGATAGGGTTCCATCGGTTTGGTTCCTCCATCGGAGACATAGTCTCCGTCTACGTCTTTCCACTCTAGTTGACTCTCTTCCGATAGCGAAAAAGGCTGCGGTAGCATCTCGCTTGCCCTATGATGTCAATGTGGTCAGCATACGCAAGGAGCTGAACACTTTTGGCGAAAATAGTGTCATTTCGATGAACACCTGCTCTCTGCACTGCCCCATCTATGCGAAAGTTAAAGAAGCCGCACGACAGTCGATCGTCTTATCTGAAACCTCGCTCGGTATTGAAAGGTGCGGAGAGGTATTTTCCTACCTTGACAGGGCTAGACGTGTTACTCTACTTTTGTAAGGACGAAGCAGTTTTTCGGGAATACTGAATTCCGTTTATCGGACCTTATAATCGATAAAGAAATGATGAGTTATCTTTTTCATGGGCTTTTTTTCTTGATTTGGCGTAGTGTAAAGGACAGGTCGATGCTGGACTTTTCGGGTCAAAAACCACACAAATAAGGACCAATCAGTGAGCTGGCATATGGTTCTAGCATTTCACACAGTACGACAGAATCTTATATGAGATGGCGATAAGTCTGATTCCCTGATATTTTCTGATATTTTACTCACAAGTTGATGCATGCACCCAATCAGCGCATTGCCGCCGGACTTGAACAGTTCTGCTGCAGTCCATGTACTCCGGTTGCCTTGTTGTTCTTCAGTCGCTGAGTAGTGACACTGACTTCATCATAGATAGGTGCGCGAATATCCACCCAGTCGTCTTCAATTGGTAGTACCGGGTTCATTTCTCTAGCGACAGTACTGATAGCTTTATCACCAGCCAGCAGTTTCGAGAAATGTTGCCTCCATAATCTCAGTGTCGGCTTCGTATCTGTAACCAGATTCCCATTTTCATATCTACAAGAAGATACTATGGGAGTGTAATGTCCAATCAGAGAAGAAAGGTGTCTACGGACCGAAAATACACACAGATCTGAGTATGAAATCGAGTGGCTATGCCTTTTGATCGGTAGTACATTCGTTAATCTCTGTTAACCGAATGTTTTTGTAATCTTTTGTATTTTTTTTTTTTAATTAGGAGAGGGATTGTGAGCTACTTACAGGCACAGACACTTACACACTTGTCCAAAGAAAGGGTCGGCCTCTTGCCAGGCAAGCAATTCAACTCGGTTCGGGGCTCACTATCGCTGGCCAGCTGCTCCTACTAAGGTTGTCAAAGTCTCTGAAGGTACACTAGGCGGCAAAAGACTCGTTAGCTTGAACTTCATGAGATCGACATGCATGAGAACTATAATACCTTGACTGGGCGTGCATATATAAACTTACACTGAATTCGTGACTTCATAAATCTCTTCCCATTTTAATACAGGGTTGGCCATATTAAACTGACCCATGTGATTATTAAAAAAATATGGAAAAAGAAACATTTTTTTGTGTTTCATTGTGAAAAACATTTAATTTAGTTCAAGGAGATTCGTTTACATCACTTTTTGAATATGATATCGCGCAAGTGGTCGCCCTTAGCACGTATTTGGATATGTACAGGGTTGGCCATCTTAAACTGACCCATGTGATTATTAAAAAAATATGGAAAAAGAAACATTTTTTTGTGTTTCATTGTGAAAAACATTTAATTTAGTTCAAGGAGATTCGTTTACATCACTTTTTGAATATGATATCGCGCAAGTGGTCGCCCTTAGCTCGTATAGCGTAATGTGCCCGTTTTTCGGCGTTTTCCATAGTTTTGGCCAGCGTCTCGGCCGATATGGCGGCTATTTCCCGTCGGATATTGGCCTTAAGTGCGCCTAGTGTCTTTGGCTTGTTGACGTAAACTTCAGATTTCAAATTACAGTAAAAAGTTATAAGGTTACTCAAGGGGTCAGTTTAATATGGCCAACCCTGTATATTGGGAGGTTGAATTAGTTTTAAAGGTTTTTTTCGAAGATTTGGGGCTTTATTGTGAAAAAACGGTACAAAATATTTTATTCGAAGTATTGGCCATCGCTAGCTACAATTTTCGCCCATCTTTCGGGCAATTTCCGGATGCCGTTTCTCCAAAATTCTGGCCGCTGCTTGGCTATCCATGACTCAACCCATATTTTGGTAACCTCGTACGAGGAGAACCGCTGGTCTGCCAAATCGAGACTCATATGCCGGAACAAATGATAATCGGAGGGAGCTATGTCTGGACTATACGGCGGGTGGGGTAACACTTCCCAGCCAAGCGTTCCAAGGTATTTTTTGACAGGTTGAGCAACATGCGGCCGAGCGTTGTCATGTTGCAAAATAACCTTGTCGTGCCTTTTTACCGTTTCCGGCCATTTTTCTTTCAATGCCCGGCTTAAACGCATCAATTGCAGTCGGTAACGATCCCCCGTGATTGTTTCGCCCGGTTGGAGCAGCTCAAAATATACGACGCCGACCTGATCCCACCAAATGCAGAACATGATTTTCTTGCCGTGAATATTTTGCTTGGCCGTCGACGTTGATGCGTGGCCGGGCAAACCCCATGATTTTTTGCGTTTTGGGTTATCGTAGTGGATCCATTTTTCGTCGCCAGTCACCACCCGATGCAAAAAACCCTTCCGATTTTGTCGCTCGATCGCCGTTCGACGTCGCGCAGCTTCAACTCGTACGGGATCCAATGTCCTTGCTTTTGGATCATTCCCATCGCTTTTAGACGCTTGCAAACGGTTGATTTATCAACGCCCAATGATTCAGCAAGCTCTTCTTGGGTTTGGCACGAGTCCTCGTTTACCAATTCCCCCAATTCCGCGTCCTCGAACTTTTTGGGCTGGCCAAGACGCTCCTTGTCTTCGGTGTGAAAATCACCACTTTTGAATCGTCGAAACCAGTACTCACATTGAAGCAGAAAAGCAAAGCTTCCCGCAAATTGCGTTTCGACGGCACGAAAGTTGACATACTCGGAGCACGAAAACACTGCGTTGTTTATACTTCAGCGAAATGACAGATACTGATAAACAAAGCCTAGGGATGAGGCTTTGTCATGAATATATATTCAGTATTGCCAACGCGATGAAGTGATAAATAGCGCCATCTGTGTGTCACCTTTAAAACTAATTCAACCTCCCAATATTTTTTCCAACTACTTGAAATAACTTCTTTTTCACTAGAACAGCACGAGTACCTCATTCATCAAAAGAAAAAAGAAATAATTCTAATTTTCTGCTCCTTTGAAAGCAACCACCTCAATTGTGGCACGCACGTATGCAGCAAATAATTTGATTTCACAGCTTAAATGAACAGCACGAAATCGTGAAATATGGACACTTTGCTGCTCACCTCAGCTGAAATTAATGCAAGCCAGCATCACAAGTAGTTGTGATGGAGCTGTGATGAAGTTGTGTACAATCCTTATAAATTTTCAAATCTGAGAATTAAGCGCTGCGACAGCGAGTTTCAATAATGCCAAATGTCTTCCTGCAACTCACATTGCAAGCTGCTCAAAAGTGTCTATCTGAGGTGACAATAGCGACTGCAGTGAGACCGCGGCTGCATGTGAGCATTCATGGCGTATACGTACCGTGTAAGAACATTCGCTCGTACCGAAGTGGTGTACTTTTAGTGGATTTGGAATGAATTAGAAGCAAATATCGAACGGGTTCTCTTATTTTCTTTTTTAGAAAGAATTCATGAATTTTGCACAAAGTTGTAGTAGAATCAATTGGCCTCGCTGGGTTTCTTGCCATATGAGGTGGAGTTACTTAGTATTACTACATTAGAAAGATGTGAATTACTTTACTTTGCGTATGTTTTGTTTTTTTTTTTTTTGTTTTTATAGCTTCAATTATGAAAAATGTGTACTTCAGCTTGCATTTACTAAAATTTTACCAAAACCATTCTTTCAACTATCAACCATTAACCACAGACTAACGAAAAGAACCCTTACACAATTTCCGTTTTATCTTATTTTGTGGCCTTGAAGTTCAATTTTGAGCTATGGTGGACGAGGTGAGTTCAAAAAATAAGGTAAACTTCATCAATTTCTATTTTATATCCATCAAATTAGTCCCTCTCAGATATGCATAATACACTTGCGGCAGCGTTTTTTCCAATTCTCGAAGCAGTTCTGATATACACTTTTCGGCATGTCCTTAAGCTCTCTCAGCGATTCGGTTTTTATTTCCGCAGTCTCTTCAATTTTGGGAAGAGGAAAAATTCGCAGGAGCCAAATATGGTGAAAGCGCTGTCTGAGGCATGATAACGGTGTTGTTTTTGGCCAAATAATCTCTCTCAAGCAAAGATGAGTGAGCAGGTCCATTACCGTGATGCAAAACTGATGCATTTTTTTCCACAATTCCGGGCGTGTTTTTCGTATTGCTTCACGCAAACGGCGCACAACTTGAAGGTAATACTCCTTTTTTACCGTACGATCATACAGGGTTTGACGGTCCTTCCACTGCAGGAAACATTTTTTAACTCATCCGCCGGAATCGCGTTCAATTCGGCTGTCACAGTTTTTTGGATCGCCTCGATAGAGTCGAAACGCCTGCCCTTCAGCTTTCTTTTCAGTCGCGGGAACAAGGCCGGCTGGGTCAGGTCTGAGCTGTTGGGAGGGTGGGGAAGCACGGGACCCCCATCTTGGCCAATGCAGAGGTGCAGAGGAAGGCGGTGTGCGCCAGCGCATTGTCGTAATGAAGGGTCCAATTGTTGATGAGGTCGGGCCGAACCCGGGCGACGCGGTTTTTCAGCCGAAGAAGCACGTCTTTGTAAAATGCCGCATTTACAGAGCTTCCTGGAAGTGCAAACTCCTTGTGGACGATGCCTCGAAAGTTGCTCCAACGGTCGCTGCATTTTCGCCACTGCAAAATCCTAATACACACCGCTGTTGCCAGCGAACTAGGACCGGTTTCTAGAGGAAGAAGAAGGTCCAACGATCATTTTCCCCCGCTAGTCGATTCGGAAAGGCTCACTACTTTTCCATCAAACCCTGTATGATAAGAACTTCTGATGCACTGCGCCATAGTAATCGAAGAAAAAAGACAAAACCTTTACATTCAATAATTACTGAGCGATGATCTTGTAACGTTGTTTTTGTTCATAACTCAGCAATTTTGGAACGAACTCGTCACACGTTTCATGTCCAAAAATTTCCGAAAAGATTGCATGGCATGAGCCAATCAATATGCCGACATCCTCAGCAAACTCTCTAATAGTGATTTGACGATTCTCTGAGCACTTACGAGTACCCGTGTTAAAAATGAAGACACCATCTTTTAAAAAAAAATTATTTTCGTTTAGTCTACTTTTAGAAAGATACACTTCTCTCAACGCTCCATCCATTTTTAAACCCTCTAAAAAATAGGATTTGTCGAACTCTCCAAAATACGCCTTTGCCTCGGCGATAGCTTTCTCGTTTGAACTAAATTTCCCTGCGAGCCATTTGTTCAGGGAATAAGGAAAAGTCGCAGAGAGCTAGATCGGGTGTATACGGAAGGTGCGACAGCAATTCATTATGCAATTCATCCAGTTTGGCGGCGAAAACTCCGGATGAATGTGCTGGTGCGTTCTAGTGGTGTAATAGCAGCATTTTTTCGCCAAATGGGAACGTCTCTTTTTCAATTTTTTGTTAAAGCGGTCCAATAACTCACTGTGGTAGTGCAGTTATCGTTCTTTCTTTTTCTAAAAAAATCATGAGAATGACGCCGTTCGTAGCCCACAAAATCATCGTTATGAACTTTCTGGCCAATGGGACTGTCTTCGCCTTCTTTGGAGCAAAATCACCGGGAGAAATCTATTGTTTTCATTGCACTAATCATTCTGGTTTGTAATGATGAGTCCAGTTCATCAACGGCGACAACTCGACGCAAAAATTCCTTCGGATCTCCCTTAAATTGCTTCAAGCACTGTGCTTCAAGTGAAGTTAACAGTCGCATCCGCTTGTTGTGCACCGTAAGCAATCGCGGCATCCATCGGACCGACAATGTTTCATCGCCGACTTATCACGTAAAATATTAATTGCCGTTCCGGTCGACACACCTATGACCTTTGTTACATCGCGCACTTTCGTTTGTGGATCAGCGTGAATCATGTCGTCGACTTTTTGAATGATTTCCTCGGTCACCACGTCTGTCGGGCATCCTGGTCGCTCCTCATCACAAACGGATGTTCACCCACGCTTAAATTCGTTGAACCAATATCTAAATGTGGTCGGAGATGGCGAAGCGTCCCCATAGAGTGCACTCAACTTTGCTTTTAACTCCTCGCATTTTTTTCCATCCAAAAACTTTTTACTTTAGCGAAAATCACGCAAAACGTCTTAATCGAATAGCTTTCAAGTCCAAACTAACCTATCAATCAGTCTGAAATTTGTTTTGCCGTTGTTTGATAGATGGCAGCACACGATGATAATACCAGCTTTCCTCAGGAATGCCCTCTCTCATCAATCACGGGTTCTTTTTGAACCGCCCTCGTAAATATTTAACCGTAGTTAATCGTAAACTGTTGATAAGACTAGGTGGCAATATCTTATTAAATTTATTGAATTCGAACATTCGTTGCGGTCAAGGGGTCTGCTTGCCTTCACTTTTCTTCTTTAAGACTTTCGTGCGGTGAAAACAGATCTCACTTCCTACATTGAAACACACATCACTTCATATTTTCCCTGTAGGGCTTGCAGATAGCTGGTGAGCGCACAAAGAACTCCCAAAGCCACAACAGCTTTTAAATGGGGTTGAGTGCATTTTCTGTGCCATTGGATGCGCTTAGCTTGTTCATTTCCCATACAAATACGCAAGTATATTCGTGCCTGTGTGATGTATGCTGTGTAAGTGTAGGTATGTGCAAAAAATTTTTCGTCCAAAATTAATGTGTACTTCATGTTGCTGACACCGCGCACGCTGCCTTAACATTTTCCGCCAATATTTAGAATTCAAGCAGCTCCAGAGATTATATCAGCTGACATTGCAGCTGTCTTAGAAGATTGATGATTCATTCGCCGCTTGACTGCCATGCCGCGCATTGCCACACTCTGGTTTCGTGACGTCGCGACCGAAGAATAAGCGCGCATACATATGCAACTATGTAAGTAGTAGTGCTGCTGCAGGCGCCAGTGTTTTGTGTGTGGCTTTGACTAACTCTGCGGGAAGGCAGTGCTTAGCGCTCGTCGCTTGTGTTAGTGTTTAGTTGTTTACGCTGTGGCATAGCTGACGCTAGTGTTGTTTGGCTGCTCTTATTCCTCTGCTTAAGCGGCTACTGCTGCATCTTCCTCTTTGCCTTCTTCGATACTCGTCAATATGCTGCACAGCAAACAACTGACGCTGCACATATGTATGTAGCCAAGTTGCGAAAATATTCTAAGCTTGTGTGCGTTTGTACGTGTTGCTGCTGGCATTACAATCGCTGCAAGTTAACCAGCTGCCTGACATCAATGTCAGCCAAGCTTACTTGCAAGCTTTTCAAAGTTTTCAACTGATTTTACTTCAACCTGCATCCGCACCACCGGACCCTTTCGCGCCATTCGCCATTCACCATATCGCTTACCACTTGCCACTTGCTGCGATGACTATCTACGCTGCTGCTGACTTTGAGTTTTCACCTTTGGCCACATGCCACATGCATCATCGGTAAGCACATGTCGTTTGGCATTGCTGCTGCTGTTGCAAGTACTCCGTTCGCCACTGCTTGATGCACTCGCTTGTTATTCCCGCAGCAATTTGGTATTATCAAAATGGTTACAGCTCCTTATATATCTCACTTTGATTGTTTGCCACTTGCCGCTCATATAAAGTGTTGCTCAGCAGTGCACTGTGGGCCGTGCAATTTATGGCATCGCCAGTCAGTCTCCCAGAAGCTGAATAAACATATTTGTATAGTTGGCTTTACTGTTAGTGTGCGGTGGGTATGCGCAATGCGCTTGACTTGCCAATTTAATCAATGTTGTACGTGGCTCTTCTATTGAGGAACCAGCCACATATCCGGTTGATTGAATACATTTCACCTGTAGTTCAGTTGCAAGGATATTTATACACATACTCTTTCAAGACCAAAGAAGAACATTTCTATAGTCCACTAGAGGTGATAAATGAGCCAAACTTTTTTTTTTTTGCGTTTTTTTTTTATTTTTTTTTTAAAGCATAACTTACGTGCATTGTTTTCGAATTTTTTGTTATCGGCTAACTTGAAATTTCTTTGGTAACTAATAAACGAATGGGCATAAGCAGGCTTGTGCTTTGAAAGCCTTTTGATTGTAAATAAAAACAAAAACTTCTTATCAAATATCAAAACATAAGGCGTTGTGACACTGGCCTAAATAGATCATGTCTGACGGTGGAAACTGACATGTTCGGCGTCCTATTCAACATTGGCGCACACAGCGTAGTAAGAGCTATCGTCGTGCACATACATACGAATATTTTCCAAGGACTCCATGTCCAGAGGAGAACTATGTCACGTAACTCCGATTAACCCTTGGTCGCAAATCAGGAACCAGTTTATAGGTGCATTGCCCTTTATTGGAGGTGTTCCATCGGTCTTGCCACCTTGTTAGTGAAACAAGTGGTTCCTCTTCTCTCACCGCTTTTTTAGTTATTTCAGCACATCTGTCTTAAACTCGTTTCATCTCGCTCGCGAAAATATCCGCTGTTTTCATGTCAGCTATGACAAACACCACTTCAGCCGATATGGTTCTGTCATCGCTACATGCCCTTAGGGCACTTAGCCTATATACCGACTGTAGCTTTCTTTTATTTCCCTTCAGTTTCATCGCATTTGCCAAACTGGAGCTGCTTACAGGAGAACTGAGGTAGCTGCATTCGCAACCTATCTATGTTAGAAAAGTCCAAGAGTGTGCCCCTCAATGTCAGGCTTACACTTTAATCTGCAATCGATCATGACGCCTAGGTATTTCAGTGCAGATTGTGAGTGTTCAAGTATAGTTTGCTCTCCCATTCTGATCTTCAAATCCTCAACTTTTTTGCAGCTTGTTATCAGAACCACCAGAACCCTTTATCGTACGTGGTTTTTACGCATGGTGTTCCAACCACCAGAATCCTTTATCGTACGTGGTGTTTACGCATGGTGTTCCATAAAACAGGTCCCAGAATCCATCCCTGCAGCACGCCAGCAGTAACTCTGACACTTTTCCTCCAGCACTGCTGTCATATCTAAGTTCACAATTAGAGAAATAACTTTTTAGTATCCCGAATAGATACAGCGGAGTTGCAGCTTCATAAAGGCTATCCAAAATGTGCGACCAACCAGCCAAATTAAAGGTGTTTTGGCCATTTAGTCTGGTCACACCACAGTAGTAACACCAATCAGAAGCTTTGAATATTTTATTTGCGTTTTGGAAACTAGTAAAACGCTAGGACTTATTTATATATAATTAGCACGTATATTCTTTTTTGGGTATTGGGTCGAGCTCTTCCTCCTGTTTGTGGCTTCGTCTTGCTGTTTTTCCACAAATAGAAGGGCCTATAGTTTTACATCCCCTACAAATGGCAGATGGTTTGTTATAAGTAGCTTTTTCATGGCAGAAATACACTCAGAGGTTTATCAATGTCTGCCTAGGGTCGATCGCTATCAGAAAAAACTTTTTCTATCATTTGGTAGTTCATACGCGGGGTTTTGTATTTGAGCACCTTCAAATGGTTGTCATGTATCAATCCACCATTTTTATAGATTCTTTGAAGTTGCTGAAAAATCTCGGTGATTCTTTATACTTTTTCCCCCTACAATTTTCTCCATATAACGAGCGCACGACATTTGGTTTGTATTAAGGCACTAATGGCATTAATTATATCTTTGAAATTGTGTATAAAGTTGAACTCACTTATGTACAAATCTTGAAGTAATCAGAAATTTTAAAATTAATTCATCTCTTTAAAATTTTCAAAATTTGAAATGATCGGTTGTGGCCTTTGTTTTTTGAGAACTTACAAGCTTTAAGTAAAGGCAAAGTGCAAAGCAAAAAGTCTTTTGGCAGATGAAGGACGATTCGTATTGGCTGAGGATTAAGATTCAGTAAAAAAATGTCATCTTACAAATTTACTTAATCAATGGAAAAACTTAGCGGAAAGTAAATGTAAGCAGTCTGTCACACATTTTAGTCCTAGCTGGGCTAAAGTTACCTTAAAAAAATTCTTTTTTGCTGTCTTGAAAATTATCAAGAAAAGAAGATTTTCAAATGAATCGAAGAGAGATTCTTTTTTGTGTTTCGTGAGCCCAATTCAGCCACTTATTGCGTCCTAACAAGCAAATCAATTATGCTTCCTGCTGGAATTACTGTTGTGTATGCTTTCGTTAAAACTAGAAATTTCTGCGAGTGAACCAAAATACCTGCAAGTCACATTCGGGTAACTTGCGATTCGCTTCTGGATCATCTCAAGGCCATAGTCAAGGCAAAAGGTGGTCATATTGAGCAAAAGTAAACTGATTCTTAATTTTGTATTATTTTCGCACATTTTTTACTTTGAATTGAATAAAAGTAAGTTTCCAAACTAAATGTATGGCCTTTTTAATTGGTTACACCTCGAGTGCCGGACCTTATATGTATTATTCTCTCCTGCGTCGAAAGCAAAATTTTGAGAAAATATATGGCTCAATCAAGTTGGCGGATGGCACATATCGCATTCGATACAATCTGGAACTTGAAGACCTTGTAAAAGGCCAAAACATCATAAAATACATAAAAGCCCAACGAATAGACTGATTTGAGCACGTAGAAAGCGTGTCAGAGCAAATTGCATCAAAACGAGTCTTCAAGAAGTAACCGTAAGCGAGGTGAACTAAGAGAAGACCCCAGAAAAGGTGGATAGATTCGGCTATCGATAACCTCAAAGAGATGAGCAAACAAAAGTGGTGGCAATTGACACCGGATTGAGAAATCTGGAGAAAGATAGTAGAGGAAGCAGTTATCTATCTAGGACTTTCATATTAAGAAAGGAGGAGATACTTCATATATATTAAAGCAAAAATTATATGAGGGGTTAGGGATAGTCAGAATTTTCAAAAAATTGGATTTGTTTTTGGCATTTCCTTAAAGTATAATATCTTGAAAATATTTTGTAAAGTGATTCCGTCAAATACTTTTCGAGTTCGCAGAACTTCAAATGCATTTTTCTCAAAACTATATTTTTTTTAACTGATTATCTCTGTAACTTAAAAACCGCTTGGTAGATTTCAATAAAATATATATTGCTTCTGAAAAACACAAAAAACTCGTGCCTGATCGAAGGATTTTTTTTCAAAATTTCGATTTTTTTAAACAATTAATTTTTCCTCGAAAATCTGAAAAATATTTCCTGAGGCCGCCATATTGTTAATTTTGAAAAAAGCTTCGATCAAGCACAAGATAATTTCTCTTGCCCGTTTGATTTTAGATGAGTCTCCAAGGACTTGTGATAATCACCGGAAAGCACTTCTGGAGAAACGGGTTCTCCACAAGCAGCAATAACTTTTACAATTATTCATTTTTTTTTGTTGAAATTTTGTTAAAGTCAAGTCGAAGCATGATGTATTAATGATATGGTTTTATTTTTGTAAGATAAAGCCACTAACTAGCAAAAAAAAATTATTGTAAATCATCATTTTTTCGGGCCTCTGACTACACCTAACCCCTTAAATTAGAATTTCAAACTATGTACCAAACCTTTATATTAAAAACTCCAAAAAAATTCACCAAGATTTCAAACTTATTTTTCATAATCTTTAGAAAAAAATGTGGACATGCAGTTTTATAGCCCATTCAATTTTAGTCTTACAAAGTGCAAGTTTCAAGTAGCTGAAAATCGGCCTTGATTTTTAATAATTTTTTCCTCGGCGGTCCTACGCATTTCTTTGACGATCGTGCATTCATTATGTGAATGAAATATTGAAAGATAATTTCTACACCAACTTGCATATTTTCACCACTAAAGTTCGCAAGGGCACGCTAAGCATTTGAGTAGCTTTGTCTGCATCAAATTTTGCCAGCATTTGCGTGCATATAAAGACTTGCTCTTCAAATGTTATTGTGTGGCAACTGCAAATATACTTGCAACCGAAATGCATATTACTCTGAAGCATTTATCAGGCGGCTTAATGCTTAATTGTCTGTCAATGTACACGAAATGTGCAACGTATAATAAAAATATAATATGCAAAATGCCAGCTTCCTTTACACAGAAGTGCAATAAACTTTGTGTTATCAACCGACTTTCAGGCACTAATGACAAATCCAGGAAATTGTCTACACAACTTGATTGCCGACATTTAACTTTTTAAGTTGTAAAACTAAACGAGCAAGTAAATATTTTAAAAGCTTGCATAACACAAAGTGGAATTTTGCTATAATGCATATACAAATACTTGCATGCCTATGTATGTATGAATGCATGATATATACATTAGGATGACCAAAAATAATTAATAAAAAATTAACAATCATAAAACATTAAAAATTGTAACAAATAATCCTAATAAAAATTTGTTTTTGATGCCCCCGCCTAGATTTGTTCTACGGCTAAAAAAATTAGATTACAATTTTAGTATTTTTTAATAAATATTTACCCGTAGTGCCAATGCTTCGAAAATTGCCATTGAATTATCATGGAAAAACTCACTTTTTCAAGTGTCTACACATCGATATTATTTAATCTTCACTTCTAATTTCTGTTCACAAATGTTCCACAAAATATACTGTGGGCAAGGTGGTAAGGTGAATTTATTTGTCAAACTTCGCGGGATTAAAATTTCGCTCTAGTTATTTTTTCCATGAGTTGGCAGCACTGTTAATAACATCTGGGCCAACTTTCATGTGAATGTCATTATCAGTAATATATTTACGACCAAGAGTGCATTTTTCGATTTTTACAATGTCTAATTTGATTGAGCAGAGAAGTGCCATCATATTTTGTTTGCGAAATGTAATTTCGGCTGCGGAAACGTTTAGCATGTTGCAGAAGGCATTTGGTGGTTCGAGCATATAGCAGAAAAATGTTTGTAAGTGGTACAAAGACTTCAAAGAGGGTCGAGAACGTGTTGATGACTTGGAGCGCTCCGGAAGACCATCGACGTCAACAGATGACCAACACGTCAATAAAGTGAAGGAGTTAGTGCTCAAAAATCGTCGGTTGACTGTTAATGACCTTACTGATATGATCGAAATATCAGAAGGATCTGTGAAAAACATTTTGAAAGATCATTTGGACCTACGAAAAGTCAAATGTCGTTTGGTACTGAAAACTCTCAATTTCTTGGAAAAAAGTCGTCGCGTTGATGTGTGCGGAACAATGTTTTCAGACTATCAGGACAAGCTCAAATGCATCATTACGGGAGACGAAACTTGGATTTATGCTTATGACCCTGAAACAACCGACCAATCAAGCGAATATCGTGCTAAAGGCGAGGCCAGACCGAAAAGAGCACGTCAAAGTCGTTCAAAAATAAAGGTCATGATGACAGTTTTTTTCGATTTTCGTGGTGTGGTGCACTATGAATTCCTTCCACCTGGCCAAACTGTTAATAAGGAATATTAATTGAGCGTTGTGCGTCGTTTACGTGAAGCACTTCGTCTAAAAAGACCAGAATTATGGGCCAACAACTCTTGGTTTTTGCATCACGATAATGCACCGTCTCACACTGCACTCGTTCTTCGTGACCATTTCGCCAAAAATTCCACGCATATCGTTCCGGAACCACCGTATTCACCTCATTTGGCTCTGTGTGGCTTCTGGCTATTCCCAAAACTCAAGAGACCACTCCGGGGAATGCGTTTCGAGTCGATTGAGGAGATAAAAGCTGAATCGAAGAAGGTGCTGATGGCTATACCGGAAATGGACTATTTGGCATGTTACGGGGATTGGAAAAATCGTTGGCATAAGTGTATTTCATCGTTAAATATCAATAATAATTTTTTTTAAACCATTTGAAGGGCATTTGAAAAACACATAATCCCATAATTTTTTATTAAAGACTTTTTAGTACCAAAAAAATTAATGAATGAATTCATAAATAAAATTGAGATTTACACTTCTTCTCGTGTGCCCGCTACTCATCACCGTCAAGCTGTGATCAAAGATGTAATGACGATGCCATCCAAGCTAGTCAACTCCTGTACCGAGGATATCAAATATCTTGAGTATGCAGGTAACATTTCTCTTACCTGGGTTCGAAAACTTAGGAACATGAGGTAAATTAAGTTGTGGATGAGCTTGCAAAGAATTGGTCTCAGAGGTATCTTACTCGGTCATCAGGATATCGACTGATGACTGTTGTTAAACGGGAATTATATATTTGCTCCTTTTATTCCTACATGAAACATAGTACCTCAACAAATTGTTTCCACTGGTACCGATTTTGCGCCAGTAACTTAATTTCGTTCCATGTTTTATTCGTCTTCTACATCTCCATCTCTATCATTCGTCTCCATGTGTTTGACGGTCTTCCTCTGCGGCGGCTGCCCTGCGGGTTCCACTTCACTGCACTTCGGGCGATGTCGTTGTTTGATCTGCGTAAGGAGTGGCCAGGTTAGTTCCACTTAGGTTAAGTGATTTCAATTTCAATCGGTTTTTGCTTTGCAGAACAGAACATTTCTTCGTGTGCTATTTCGAAAACCTTTTGTGCTCAGTACAATAGACGCAGAACGCAGATAGTTCTGAGGACTTCTCGCCATTCAATTCGCAAACCCGTAGCTGTGTTTACCGGTCATTGGATGATCGACACACGATGGTTGACTGTGGATATCTACCCGCTAGAGGTCTCAAAAGAGTATCGAAACGGCACTTTAGTGCTACTTGGGTGCGTGCCAGAGTGGTACTTAAACCATTTCATCTACTACATCTACATCTGCCTACTCATCATAGCACCTCGTCCAAACCCATTTCCTTTAGTAAACTTAAGATGGATCTGAGTTCGGCTGCATATGATTGAGATGTCTCAACCTGCTCCGCGCTATAGCATCACATTCAAGAAGAAGGTGAGTTGGAGCCGCCGGAGACTGGTTGCAGAAGCGACAGGAGTCATTGGACGAAAAAATGATAAATATTTTTGTTCGTAGTATCTAAATTTTTTTTTTATAAATTTTAGGGGACTTATGATATCTATCTATCATTGACGTCAGATCGTTTAGAGGCGCAAACTGTGACTCTGACCACTACATGGTGATTGCCAGGATAAGGCAAAAAATTTCAAATATAGGCAACGATCGCAGGTTCAAGAAAGTAAAATGGAGCACTGAGCGAATTTCAGCGGATGAGAAAGAGCGTCGTGCATACCAAGAAATCATAAAGAGTAATCTAATCGTAACAAAGGAAGACTCAGCAGAAATAATCTGGGCTAAAGTAAAAAATGCGGTTATTGGAGCAGCTAAAGAGAAAATAGGCACAAAAAGATGCACCACAAATGAGTGGTTCGATGCAGAGTGTAAAGCAGCTATTGAAACAAAAAACGAAGCGCGAAGAAAATATTTAAACAAACGAACAAGACAAAACCTACTTGAATATAACGAAAAAAGGCAAGCCGCAAAGAAAATTATAAAACAAAGGAAAAAACAGGACATCAACAGCAAAGTTCAGCGTATCGAGAATGATTTCAGTCAAGGAAATGTAAGAAATATGTACAGCGCAATTAGAAGCCAAACAAAGACATATCAGCCACGAACAAATTTGTGCAAAAACAAGGAAGGTGAAATAATAACAGAAAGAGAAAAAATTTTGAATAGATGGCAAGAATACTTTAGTGATCTTCTGAATATAGAACATGCAACAGACTACGGTCCACACTGTATAGATGAGACATACTTTACAGCAGAAAACTTCATAGAAGCACCGGGTCGTAACGAAGTGGTAGAAAGTCTGAAAAAGTTAAAAAATAATAAAAGCAGCGGAAGTGACCAAATAAATGCAGAACTTCTAAAATACGGCGGTGAAGTACTCAATAACATGATAACAGAACTGATACGCAAAATTTGGGAAACCGAACATCTACCGGAAGAATGGAACAATAGCCTTATAGTACCATTACATAAAAAAGGCGACAAAACAAATTGTAATAATTATCGAGGCATATCTCTCCTCAACACTGGTTATAAAGTCTTTACAAATATACTCAATAAAAGGTTGAGCGTATATGCTGAGGAAATTTTGGATGACTACCAGTGCGGTTTTCGCCAGGGTAGATCCACAACAGACCAATGTTTCACACTAATGCAAATTCTTGAGAAACACAGAGAGTTCGAACTAAATCTGCACTGTCTGTTCATTGATTTTAAGCAAGCTTTCGACAGCATCAATAGAAACTGTCTGAACGACATAATGCTTAAACAAGGTATACCGGTAAAAATTGTAAAACTAATTCAGATGACACTATCAAACACTAATGCCAAGGTTATGATAAATGGAGATGTTACCAACGAATTCAGCATTTCATCAGGTGTAAAACAAGGCGATTCACTATCAGCGACAATTTTTAATTTATTACTACATGAGGTAGTATGCAAACTGAAATGTGGCAATTCGATTTTTAATTGCAGCTCGCAAGTGTTAGCTTATGCCGATGACATTGTCGTGATTGCACAGAATGAACATGAGCTTAAGAAAATTTATATGCGATTGAAAAACACAGCTTTAGAAGTGGGTCTACGGGTAAACATAGATAAAACGAAATATATGCACTTCGCAAAGAAACCGAGTGAAGATGCACACATTGAAATAGATGGTGAATGCATACAGAAGGTCGACAAATTTAAATACTTAGGTTTTTTCATCAGCAGTAATTCTGACACTTCCGTGGCAATAAATGACCGAGTAAGTGCGGCAAATAAAGCATTCTTTGCTCACATAAAATTATTCAAGTCCCGATTGCTATCAAGAGATCAAAAGATGGCAATGTATAAAGCGCTTATAAGACCTATACTAACATACTGCAGTGAGGTATGGGTACTTAAAACAAAAGACATGGACCAAATACTAAGGTTTGAAAGAAAGATACTGCGAACAATATATGGTCCTTCCCGGCGAGATGACGGAACGTATCGGATAAGATACAATCATGAGCTAGACACATTGATACGTAATGGAAACGCAATACGCTTTATAAAAAGTCAACGAATCAGATGGCTGGGGCACATGTACCGAATGCCCAAATGGAGAGCTGCCAATATAGCGTTCCATAGACAACCAATTGGACGGAGATGTCGAGGGAGACCAAACAAACGCTGGGTAGATGAGGTCACAGCCGACCTGCAGAAAATGGGTATCACAAACTGGAAAGGAGTAGTAGAGAATCGATCGGAGTGGAGAACCGTAGTTGTGGAAGCAATGGTCTGCACAAGACTGTAATGCTAATGATGATGATGATGATATCTATCAAAAATAGTTAAAATATTTTTTTTTTGTTTTTAATAAATCGTAGGGTGTATCTGTTCGAAAATTTGTGAAAGGAAATTAAATAATATTGCACTGTTAACCTTTTACACCAAATTTATGGAAAAGTAATTTTTCTCATGGAGGGTGGTTCCATATGTAGAAGTCAAGCGGAAAGTTACTGATCGCCATGCGCTTAGGAGTGGCCAGGACGATTCTTCTGCATATGGTTCAAGCAGCTCACAACTCCCGGGATTAGCCCAAGTATTCTCTGGGTAGCTTCCGAACACCCGTTTGCGAGTGAGCTAATGTGAGAAGGCGAAGCATTCCAGGATAGCTGGTTGTACGCTGGGTTTAGGACCCGCCACTTAAAAATCGAATGGAAATTCATTGATTAAATATTAAATAAAAAATAAAAAATATTTGTATTTTTTTTTTGCCATTGAACCAATTTAGGGGGTGTGTCTCCGTGGACTGGTCGCAGAAGCTTGAAACATTAAGAGCTAGTGGACTAAAACGTGATACATATTTTCGTTTTCAGTTCCTATAATATTTTTAAATGGTTAGGGTTTTCAGAATCGCTATCAAAAATTGCTGAAATTCTTTTTTTAGTATATCATTTAATTTTTTTAAAAGTAGCGAAATTACTTACTTACTTAGGGGGCAACTACAACCGGCAGCTGGTCTTGACCGCTACCGAAATGTTGCGCCAATCGTCTCTGCATTGCGCGTTAACGCCAGTTAGAAACACCACGGGCGGCCAGGTCATAGTCGATTTGGTCTTTTCAACGTAGATGAGTACGTTCTTTTTGCTAGTTCCACCAGTGCATTTCGAAAAGATCACCTTCTTAACTGGAGCCTTATTTTCAACATGACCTAACCAGAGCAGCCGCTGAATTTCGATGTGCTTCACTACGTCGATGTCGACGTACAGCTCGCGGTTCGACCTTATTCGATATGCATCATACACGCAAATCGAACCATAGATCTTGCGAAGAATTTTTCTCTCGTAAGCTTCTAATACCCGATAATCGATGCTTGTTAATGTCCATGATGAGTGATTGGTAGGGCTTTTTTTCGTGCATCGAGAGAAAGCTCTGCTCTTCAATTGCCTACCCAGGCCAAAGTAGCACCAGTGTGCTAGAGTTATTCTTCGCAGGATCTCTTGGCTGTCGTTATTGTTGGTGTTAGTGCTAGATCCTAGATAGACAACGTCCTTGACTATGCCATAGCGAAATGAGAGAAGGGAAAGAGAGAAAATGCAATAATATCTGAATTCACTGAATTTACTGAAAAGTAATTTTTCACATGGGAATTTATTGGTTAAATATTAAAAAAAAAAATTACGTGCCTCATTTCTTTGGCCATAGAACAAATTTAGGGGTCAACATCAAGAAAAATATTTTTTTTTTTAGAATTCTTCGGCCACCCTAATATACATAAATGTATAAAATTCATATTCCAGAATTGTCAGACTTAAATTACCGAAAGAACAAATGGATAAATACAATATACAAATATCTCTCTGTATGTATGCGCATGTGTGTGTATATGTATGAGTGTGAGCGTGTGAAAGTAAATAAATGTGCAAATACATATGTATATGTGTGTGTATGAGTGACTAACAGCAGTTCAATTTGCCAACATTTAGAACTGCCAACTGCATTGCACTTCACCGCACCTCATCCTCATACCACCAGAACTACAAAGTAAACAAACCAAAATTTTCTTGGCAACAATTGCATAACAATCATTTTAACTTTTCCACAAACTGTAAAAGGTTTTCATTATTATGGCAACTGAATTGGAAAGTGTGTTGGCTTTTCCATGTGTATGTATTTGTATACGTATATGTGTGTGTGTGTGTGCGCGCGTTTGTGGAAAGTGGCCAGTAGCAATGGAGCGTTTTAGTAAAATTGGCGGGAAGCGCAAATAATAATAATGAAACTGCTACACAACCTTTTTCCGTTACACTACACCACTTCCCCTATCAATGGACTGTCGTTTGCGAGTGGCATTCGTAAGCACTAGCTCAATACATTTCCTATCTACATACATACATACATGCACATACATACATACAGGCATACATACATACATATATTTAGCTGAGTTCGGTTGGGCCGTCCCTTTGGCAGTTTACTCAAAACCCAAACCAACAAACTGAGCCAACATTGTAAATGACAAACCTAAGCACACACACACACACATACTTATATATATTTGTATAGATGTGTGGGCGTGTGTATGCATTGTCCAAAACTTATGCTCCCATACAAATTTATATGTATACAGATCGTTTGGCGTGACTTTTTATCTGCTGGGTGCCACTTGCAAGTAATTTGACAATGACTTTTGCCTCCAGTTGCGTTGCTTGACATTTTTTCACTATCTGTCCCTTTTGCCTTCTCGTTTTTGTTTTTATTATACTGTAACAAGGAAATTGTTGCCGATTATGGCTATGATGTGGCTTCCGCTGCTTAATGCAAAATTTTGTTCAACTATTGGTAAAAATATTAACCAGAACTGAGTGCATTAGGGCGGGTCCCCAAGTAAAATTAGATATAAACAACCTGCATTCGAAAGCGTATGGGAGGAGTATAATAAAACCAAAAAACAAATATATACTTATATGCATAGTGTTGCTATAAACTCGGCGAGAATAAGTTCGCAGAAAAAAAGTTCGTTCATTTTGCTTTTGTTTACTCATAAATTATACTCAATTTCGTGGCATCTTTTGCTCTTTAAGAATGCACTGGCGAGCTAAGCAAAATCGCTTTGCAGTGATTGCATTACAAAAGTGTGGTAAAAGTGCAAGTGAGATTTACGAATGTTACTTTAAAGCACGATCAATCGTTTTTCTTAAAAGTCTGAAGTGCCAAACAGAAAAAGAAATGGTCGTCCTCGCGTGGTTCGAACGAATGTAGCCACAAAAACCGTTCGAGAAAGAAATCGCAGAAATCACCTTAGAAAGCACGAAATCATATCCAGGGAAATGAATGTATCCACAAGATCCATGTCAAAGCTTTATAGCGATGATGATATCCACATGAAAGTCTTCCATCGCGCTTGAAAAAAATTAGACTCGTCAGATGCAAGCAGCTTCATCGGGGGCACGCGGTCAACGGCCATGAAAATACTTTTTTCACAGGTGAACAAATTTTCACTGTTAAAGAAGTTTTAATAAGTAAAACGACAAAATCAATTCTAAAACTTCTAAAGACTCAAAAAATGTTGTTTTAAAGGTTTAGTGCGGCCGGCCACCATCCAGCCTCCGTAATGGTTTGGTGGGGAATGTTTTGTAAAGACGTTACATCTCTTCGTTGCTACGAAAAAGGGGTTAAGACCGGAACAAAAGTGTAACAGCAGGATGTCTGCGAGGGAGCGTTGGATCCTCCAGCAAGATTCCGCTCTAACCCATAAGGCAAAAACCACCTAGAAGTGGCTAAAAAACAAACAAAGGTTGACCGTCTGGATGTCCAAATTGGGGGACATCAGAATTCGTTTTAGAGGTATGGTTCCTTCGGCAAAGTTGCTTATTTTGATCCCTAGAATATGATTTTCACAGAACAATGGGAGATTTTTTTGCCTCCCCACAAATCGACCCGGCCTACTATACATACATATTTACTAGCTATGTTGCAGATTAGGAAACATTTCTAATAATACCTGAACTCAGAATTTAGTGGCAACGCATTTCAATCGCAATCGCATTTTCTTTGACAGTCACATTATACTTGTAATGAAATCAACGGGTACTAAAATCAGCTGGGTAATTAATCACAATTTTTGCATTAAATACTAGGTGGCAACTCCATACACAAATATTTATTAATTAAAGTTTTCTATTTTCATTTGAACTTCTTTTTTTTTTGTTTTCTTGTTTTTTTTTTTTGATAGCTTTTAAACTTATCTGGCATCACCATTTGAAATTAGTTCACTTTCACTTATACACTTTTCTTTTGATGTCCTCATTCTAATCTTAAATTCTGTTATGTGTATGGTTTGCTGTTTTTTTCATTAAAAGTTATGTGGCAACTCCAAACAAATATAGTTTTCAGTTAAAGATTTCAATTTTCTTTTGAACATAATGGATTTGATACCCTTAAATAAACATTTAAATAAATTTTGCTCTTTCATATATATTTCCTTTAAAAATAAGGTGGCATCGCCATTTGAAAATATCTTTGAATTAGGTTTCACTTAAACACTTTTTGTTTGATATCCATTTTCTAATGTTTAATTCAGTTATGTATATCATTTTTTGTTTTCCATTAAGCACTAGGTGGCAACGCCATACTAAAATAGTTTTGGGGCAAAGTTTTCTCCGTGCTTTTACACATGTTTCGTTTGATACTTTTAGAATTTAAATTTTTAAATTAATTTTGATCTTGCATATATTGATTCTTTCAAATTAGATGGCAACGCCATGCACAAATATATATTTTTTTAATTGTTTTCTTCCTATTGAGCACGTTTGGTTTTATACACATATTTTAATGCGTCATTCTATTATTTATATTAGTTACTTTATATATTTTCATGAACAGCAAGCTGGCAACGCTATTCAAAAATATTTTTGTATCAAATATTTATAAACCCTTTTTTTATAGCTGTTTCCTGATATTCATATTTGTTTTGTAATTCAGTTTTTTTCATAGAAAAATAGGTGGCAATGCCATTTAAACATATTTTTGTATACAAGTTTTTTCTAGAAAACATTAGTGGTTTAAAACAAAAACTTTTATTAAAACAATAATGTTTAAAAAAAATTGTATTTAAGACCAGTGATCTAATATTTAATTATTTTATGTAGTTCGCTTAAGTATTTCCATTCCTATTTTCTACTCAAAATCGGGGTAATGCCATGTGAATACATTTTCTGATTAAAGTTTTCTTTTTCTTTCTTTCGTTTGAGGGCCATATTCTAATATTTAACTCAGTTGCATATTGAAAAAAAAAAATTTACTTTAAAAATTAAGTGGCAACGCCAGTTTAAAACTTTTTTACAGAAGTGTTTTTCAAAATTTTTTGTTTGTCATCTGTAGAATAAAATATTGTTAGCAACTCTAGCAAAATATTTATTTTTCGATTAAAGCTGGATATTTATTTTTGTATTAATTTATTTATTTATTTACTTCAGTATACAGAAAGTGATCTCACATCCTAATGCATTTAATTCAAATCATGCACATATCGGAATATTTGTTTTATTTGTGTAATAAATAAGTGTTTTTTAATTAATATACATCAATACAAATATTTAATAGATGGGAGGCCACTTCTAAAAAGTTGCTTAAAACAATCGACCTTTTGCCGGCTTCAATCAACCCTCGTCATGAGACTGTGTTAAACTGTTTAGAGCCTGGAAGAAATCATGGCCCTGAAAATGGAAATGAATTATCTGTAGAGCTGTGTACTGGAGAATTCCACCTCTTCTTCAACCTTTTAGCTGCTGGAGAAATCATTATGCTAAGCTCCGCACCTACCGACCTGCCAGTTATATGACTATTCTCTGACGAAAGAGCATAATTCCGAAATTTTTCAAACCATGAAATTTGCTTTCAGCAGCATTACTTTAACTTAACACATATTTCGTTTGCACCCTAATTAAAGAAATATTTAAAAAAATTAGTTATACATTGAAGAAACTAAAAAATACTAAAAACTCTCCTGTATCCCTGAAAATACCAACGAATAATAAGAATTTAATTTTAAAGCATTTACAATGCAAACTCAGCAGTTAAATTCATTCCTAGTGCCACAGCTACAAAATGGAACGTTGTTAGTTTCGACTGACAACAGCAATAGAGGAGCACTTAGGCATTCGTTCGCTTGCATTTTGCTGCACTTCTCGGTGTATATGCACATGCACGTAATGCAGGCGTACGCACACACACACCAGCAGCAGGAGTTGCATGACTGTGTGAACAATGCCCAATTGACATGGTGACCCCAAAAATTTAGCAACCACTACTACTGCAAACAAACAAGCACAAAAGCAGCAGCAACAAAAGCAACGAGCATTACATGAGCAACAACTGCGACACCAATGCCAGCCACTCACACCAACATCAACATTAATACCAACTTTAACAAGCAACACCTGCACGGATGGCACACGAAAGGTGTGCAAATTATGCCACGAAAACAAGCAACCAACAACAAAAACAACAAGAATATCCACAGCATTGGTTGTGTAGGAGTCGGCTGAGTGCAAGAGATTGGAAGAGAGGCGGATTGGTGGCGTAGAAATGTGTGTGTTGGTGAATTTGTTGATAGTTTACTTGCTTCATAGTTGTTGGTTTTTAGCTGCTGGCGGTCAAGTTTTGTTTCTAGGCCCCTTGGACCGCTGCGGTTAGCTGCTTAGCTACCTTGTCTCACCATTGCTGTTGGTAGCTACGCAACTGTATGTCCACTTGCTGGCCTTAAGTGTTGTTGCTGCTTTTGTCATTGACTTGCCTGTTTGCAAACCGACAGCTTCACCAGTTTAAGCAAATGAAAGTGCGGTTAGGTGGCGCTGATGTGTTGCTGACGTTGGCTGACATGTTATGTTGCCAATCGTACATTTGCACTCGCATACATGCGCACACACATAACAACATAACAAAGCAGCTTAATACAAGTTTATTATAATGGTAATAGGAACAGAAAGAGGGGCCGACATACTGTGGCAACTTCTGACGTAGCTACACTGCATTAAGAAATTATAGCACATGGACTTATTGGCAAATTTAAACAATTTATTTGTTTCTTATTTAAATTCAATCATTTTTTATGAAAACCTAAATATATACATATATATATAATTGGCGCGTCCACCCTTTTTGGGTGTTTGGCTGAGCTCCTCCTCCTATTTGTGGTGTGCGTCTTGGTGTTGTTCCACAAATGGAGGGACCTACAGTTTTAAGCCGACTCCGAACGGCAGATATTTTTATGAGGAGCTTTTTCATGGCAGAAATACACTCGGAAGTTTCCCATTGCCTGCCGAGGGGTGACCGCTATTAGAAAAATGTTTTTTTTTTTTAATTTTGGTGTTTCACCGAGATTCGAACCGACGTTCTCTCTGTGAACTGCGAATAGTAGTCGCGCACCAACCCATTCACCTACGGCGGCCGCCAAAATTTAAATGGTTAATTTAAATGCAAAAATTAAATACATAATGCAAGCTTCCAAAAATAAAACAAATTAAAAAGTTTTCATCTATTTTTGAAACTTTGAAACCAGAATTCTTCAAAATCTTCGGGTATGCAGCCCATTTGATTTTGGCACAAGTTTGAAGTAGCGCAAAAAACGTGTTCATTTTCAAAAACTTTCCTTTTCTGACGGAAATAAAATAAATGCTAAATGGTACCTATTTTTAAAACACAGAATTTTGGTTTAAAGCTTCCTAAATCTGTGTCAAAATTTCGAGGTAATCAGTGAAAAATTTATGGGGACTTGGCTTTAACCGAAGTAGTCTATAAAACCGCACGTCCTGCAGCTTTGTAAAGAAGATTTGTAAAGTAGATTCTCATTAAAACTGTTAAAGCTTGTGGGACAATTTTTTTTTTTAATTTGTAATTTTGTTTTTTTTTAATTTTGTACAAAGAGCACCTTTATTATTTTAATGGGAATACGTTCATTTATTACTTTTTTCGATATATAAATTTTTGGTGTTTTATTTAATTTAATATGCAAATTTCATTTTATTTACTTTTGATTAATTTTGTTTTATATTGCTAACAAATTTTTTATTTTTTAATTTTTTTATTCTTTTTTTCTTCGTATTTCTACACTTTTTAAATTCTTCTTCACCTTAATTGCCGTGATAAACGCTTACACGATTTTGGTCGAATTTAACAAAGCGCACCAGCCGTTTCTTTCTCGCCAGGTGAACACCAAGTACTTCTCCACCTGTTTTTTCCAACGCAGAGGAGGCGCTCCTTTGAATACTTTCAGAGCTGGGGCAGAAGCAGGCGACATGACCCATTCAACGTAGTCGCTGGATATTAATTCGCTGCTCTACGTCTATGTCATCGTAAAGCTCAGCTCATCGCTCCATCGCCTGCGATATTCGCCGTTGCCAACGTGCAAAGGTCCAAAAATCTTACGCAGAATCTTTCTCTCAAACACTCCAAGCGTCGCTTCATCGGATGTTGTCATCGTCCAAGCTTCTGCGCCATACGTTAGGACGGACATGATGAGAGTCTTATAAAGTGTTAGTTTTGTGCCTACTTAGTCCAAAGTAGCTCTTGTTGGCAAGAGAGATCCTCCATTGAATTTCAAGGCTGACATTGTTATCGGTGTGAATGCTAACGGAGGATGTTTCCATATGTAGACGCAAGTGGGGAAAGTCACAGATTGCCATTTACTTGTGAGTGGCCAGAACGATTCTTTTGCATATAGCTCAAGCAGCTCACAACTTCCGGGATTAGCCCAAGTATCCTCTGGCTAGCTTCCGAACGCCCGTTTGAGAGCGAGCTTATGTGAGAAAGCGAAGTAACCCAGGATAGCTGGTAAAATTCCCCCTAATGAAAAAAAGAACAAAGCCTCTGATGGGAAAACTTTTTTCTTTAGTTTTACTTTTTTATTTTATTTTTGCATCTTTTGAATATGTTGCGCTGCTTTTCTTATTTTATTTTTATTTAAGTTTATAAAATTTTATCTATTTTACTTTTGATTTATTTCATTTTATATTGCTAATTTCCTTTATATTATTTTTTTTTTGGTATTTTCCTTAGGAAATTCGCATCTTTTAATTTAGTTCTATTTAAATTTTCTTTATTTTGTAGTTTGAATTTCTTGAATATTTCAAATGTTTTCATTTTATTTGAGTTTAAGAGTTTTATTTTGTTTTTTCTTATTTTATTTTCTTCTATTTTATTTTATTTAAGCTTATTTAATCGTACTTTTAATTTTTAAATAATTTTCAAATTTTATTTTATTTAACATTTTTCATTTTTAATTTAATTTTTAACTATTTTTCGTAAGTGTATTTTTTAATAAAAAAATATCTGCCTTTCGGAGTCGGCTTGAAACTGTAGGCACCTCTATTTGTGGAACAACATCAAGACGCACACCACAAATAGGAGGAGGGGCTCAGCTAAACACCCAAAACGGGTGTGCGCGCCAATTATATAATATATATATAAATATATTTAATTTTATCTGAACTATTTAATATAGTTTTCTTTATTTATTGTTAATTTTAATTTAATTAGGTTTTTTTGTATTTTAATTGGGGTTTATGTTACCAATTTTATTTTTAATTTTTTTTTTCCTTTTGCGTCTTTCCTTAACTTCTTTTGTCATTTAAATTTTCTTACTTTTGTATTTTGAAATTTGAATAACTGTAAACAAAAATCAGTACACAAATATTCAATTCATTCTAAACAATTTTATTGATCTTGTTCATTTCGAAAAAATTGTGACATTACAAAGTTTAGTTTAAATTAGTTTCAACTTCAATAAACGCTGTGGGATACACAATATTTCTTGTTTTTCCATCTGGTGCGTAGATAATATAATAAAACAGAAGGTTTTCTGACACGTGAGCCAGCTACATAGAGCTGTCCATGTGAGAAGCATGGATTCCCCAAATTTAATCCCCACACTTGTAACGATTGTCCTTGGGCTTTGTTAATAGTCAATGCGAAAGCGAGTCGTACCGGGAACTGTAAACGTTTGAATTCGAATGGCATATCGGTCGGGATCATTGGGATATGTGGCAACAGTAAGTCTTCACCTTCGAATCAAAACTGTTACCTCAATAACATTGTTCCTCATTTTCTTGACTGAGAGTCTGGTTCCGTTACAAAGTCGTAATGGATTTATGTTTCGAAGAAGAATGATGGGTACGCCAATTTTTAATGTAAGAACGTGCGGCGGCATGCCTGGCAAATCAAGCGAATTCAAGAATTCAGTTGGATAGTTGACAGCCTCGTCTTTATTCTCCACAGTATCGATGGACTTATATGTTGTCGTTTCACTGGGTATTCCATGCTGAATGATAAAGTTGATGGTATTGACATCGATGTTGTTGGTTGCTAATATAGCACGCTGTAATGTTTGGGAAAACGTTTTGCACCAATTCGTCGATGTTTTCTGTGATCTTACAGAATTTTGCTGGCAGGATGATACATTGTGTAGATTGATCAATTTCCATTCGCCCATTTCTAATATCCAATAATTATTTTCCAAAATTTCCAGCCGATGCATTCCGTTGTAGTTGCACACGCATGTGAGTTTTCAAAGTCAATTTCTGTAAATGACGCCATAGAACTGATGATTTAAGACATGCATTAAGTTCATCAGCGGGTGTTAAACGTGGTATAATGGGCAGTGTTTTTCGAAAATGACCAGGCAATAAAATGAGTGCGCCACCGAGGATCCGTCTGTTTCCTCTCAAATCTCGCAGTGTACGATCAAGCGCTTCCATCTATGAACACGTCACATTTGTTTCCTCTGTGTAAAAATACATGGTTATAAAGGGTGTTTCTTTTAGAGGTTAGGTTTTCAAGATGAAATAAAACGTATATAATTTAATGTTATGGCCAAGAATTTAGCTTTATTATAAAGATAAGGGTTTGCCATTATGTTTTAAAAATGATTTCGGGCAAGTGGCCGCCGCGGCTGGCTCGAATAAATTCCAGCCGAGAGGCCCAATTTTCGACCACTTTTTGCAGCAATTGGGGCCGTATGTGAGCAATAACGCGCCGAATATTCTCTTCCAAGACGTCAATCGTCTCGGGCTTATCTGCGTAGACAAGCGACTTCACATAGCCCCACAAGAAATAGTTCAGCGGTGTTATATCGCACGATCTTGGAGGCCACGCCACAGGTCCACGGCGCGAGATAATGCGCTCACCAAAAGTTTCCTTCAATAAATCGATTGTTGCGTTGGCTGTATGGCATGTAGCGCCGTCTTGTTGGAACCAAAGGTCGTCCACATCAACATCGTCCAATTCAGGCACGAAAAAGTCAATAATCATGGCTCTTCAGGAGAAGTAAAGAAAAGGGTCAGCTCGGATGACCTAAGTATCTTCGCTTCCACGAACTTTGGCCACCCTTTTGAGACCCACTAAAAACCCCGACTGGAATGTTTGCCAGAGGGCTTCAAACTTAGAGGGGAACTTTAGGCTCAAACCTGATTGAAAAATAATCTAAAGGGATAGTGGGAACTTAAAGGTGACAAATATTTATAAAGTGGGTGCTTCAATGACAAAGCATAGAGATAATTAATTATTTATTATTATTATTATTAACATAGGGCTAACAGCCGATATAATAAAGAATAATGAAATAAAAAGTATATAAGTATTTTCAGTAAACGCTTTATTGTACATGAAGTGAATCATAATTATTAACAAAAATCTGTTTTATTTTTATTTTATTAGACTTCTTACCTATATATTATATATAAGGCGATGCTTAGACTCAACCACCACCCAAGTCAATGGAAATGCGCCGAGGTAATCATGATACCGAAACCTAACAAACCAGAGCACTGTCCGTCTTCATATCGTCCAATTAGCTTGCTGGTGACCTTCTCTCAGGTATTTGAAAAGATACTTTTAAGAAGAATGTTACCTGTTTTAGAGGAGTGTGATATAATACCTGAATATCAGTTTGGGTTTAGGAGGGGGCATGGGACTCCTGAGCAATGCCACCGTATTGTTCAAATTATCAATAATGCTTTTGAATATAAACAGTATTGCACTGCGGTATTTTTAGATATCAAGCAAGCATTCGATAAAGTTTGGCACCCAGGGTTACTCTATAAAATAAAAAATTGGCTTCCAGCTCCTTACTATTTAATTATAAAGTCATTTCGTAGTGGTCGTACGTTCTATGCCCATGAAAAAGATGAATATTCAGAGTTGTACTCAATTAATGCTGGAGCTCCTCAAGGGAGCATATTAGGCCCCGTTCTATACACAATATTTACTGCTGACCTACCGATTAACAGTAACATAGATGCTGCAACATATGCTGATGATACAGCTTTTATTGCCACAAACTCTAATCGTAATGACGCATCACTTCACCTACAATAACAACTGAATACGGTTGAAAAATGGCTAATGAATTGGAAGATGGAGGTTAACACACAGAAGTCTGTTCAGATAACGTTTACTTTGAGAACCAGGAATTGTCCTCCCGTATTTTTGAATGGCTCTACCAACCTGAAAGTGAAACTGTCAAATACCTCGGAGTACGTTTGGACCGAAGAATGACCTGGAAAACCCGCATTAAAGAGAAACAGAAACAACTCAAGTTTAAAACGAAAAAAATGTACTGGCTCTTAGGCTCACGATCACAACTTAGTCTCGAAAATAAAGTACTGCTCTACAAAGCTATCTTAAAGCCATTATGGACATATGCAATACAGCTTTGGGGGACAGCGAGTAATTCAAACATTGAAAACCTGCAAAGATACCAGGCTATGACTTTACGAAGCACTGTTGGTGCTCCTTGGTATATAACTAACTTCCAGATTCACAAAGACTTAAATGTACCTTATGTTAGAAATGAAATCACCAAAGCCTCTCGAAGATACCTAGATAGACTATCGTACAATGAAAACTTACTAGCAAGAAATCTTCTACACAATAGCATGGATGTCAAACGCCTTAAAAAAATTCATACAATATTTTGGATCTCCCAAACAGATTTGAGGAAACATAATTGATTTGTAGCGAATACAACTGTTTGGTCTCAATGGAGCGCAATCAATCCTGTCATAATTCTTATATTTAAAAAATTTGCTGATTGTCAACTGATAGATTGCAAATAAAATTTATTCATAATAAAAAAAAATAAAAAAAAAAAATGTAATTATTTTAGTGCTTTATACAATGTTTTTTGTTTGATTACCTGCTGAATATACAAACAAATCTGATGGTTTTCCAACACGGGAACAGGCAACATACAATTGACCATGTGAGAAACATGGGTTTTCCAGATTAATTAATAATGTTAGTCTTTTGTTATTCTTAAAATATGCATGACTATTTATTTAGAATTTACTTACCTATATTTATTTATTATTTGTGAATGAATTCATTATTTAACTTTACATTTTTTGACTTTTCAATTTGGTCGAGTTCACGATATTATCACTTTTGTGTGAATGCAGTAGATCCTCCAACGCGAACACGCACACACAAGAACGCGCAATATTTGTATGGGAAAAAGAAAAGGGATGTTTTAGGGTTTTCACGGAAATTATTCGAATTTTTATCGCCGTACAAACCATCATTGGACTTCAAAGAACATTTTAAAAAAAGAATTGTTAAGATTGGTCCATGCGGTATTGAGTTATGCGCTTACCAACACATTTTGCTATTCATTTTTGTATTATAGAAGAAGAAGGTTATATTTTGTTCCGTTGCTTTTTTTTAACTTAAAATTTATTGAGTATTTTTTTATCTCCAAATTATTATTTTTTCATTTTGTAATTTTTTTTTAGTTTATTCCGTTTTATTTTTACTTCACTATATCTTACCAACTCTTATACAATATTTTAATTGGTTTTCTTCCGTTTTTGCACTTTTCTTTTGTATTTCTTTTGTAATTATAATGCGTTTTTTTTATTTTCATTCGGTTTTTTTATTTGGATTTATAATCTACTAGCACACCCGGCCCGCTTCGCTGGGCACACTAAAATAGAATAGATATGGTTTAGAACAGAAAAGATATAGTTTTCATATTATTTATTTCTTTATTCTTTATTCAAGCGCTTTGGCATAAACAGTATTTTTTGTTTTTCTACGAAAAATTTTTTTTTTCCACGAACACATAATTTCATTTGAACATTCGAACTTCACATTAAATTCTCAAATTTCGTAAGAAATTTTTCACTGTTCCAAAATCCAATCCAAAAAAATTCACAAAGAATTTTTACACTTTGCACTTACGTCTTCTTATGGGATCCAAATCAAAAAGAAATATTGACACATTGTAACTCACACTGTCAATTTGACAGTTCAGTTCCGCCCCTAAGCGTTAAAAAAGTAAACGACATTATGGCTGGTTCAAAAGAACGCTGTACCCGTTGCCAGTGTTCCGAATTACAACCAAACTTTACGAAACCCATTTTCAATACTTACTTAACAATGTGTGTAACTTTGGTTTAATTCGGTGCAAAGACACAGCGGGTCCACGTTTTGGCATATATTTGGAGACCCTAGTCATCAATAGGTATTAAAGCACTTATCAACAGCTTTCATTTGATACCCATATTGTACATACACAACCAAAGGTTGCCCGGGTCCACGTTTTGACCTATATCTCGAGACCCAAGTCACGGAGCGGCATGTAAAATACTCTGTACTAAAGCATTCATCAACAGCTTCAATTTGATATCCATATTGTACAAACACACTCTAGGGTCCACGTTTTGGTCTCTATCTCGAGACCCTAGTCACGGAGCGGCATGAAAAATACTCTGAACTAAAGCATTAACTAACAGCTTTCATTTGATACCCATATTGTACATACACATCCGAAAGTTACCCGGGTCCACGTTTTGACCTATATCTCGAGACTCTATCTACCGATTGGTATCCAAACTATACGGAAACCATCTTCAATACCTACTTAACAATGTGTGTAAGTTTGGTTTAATTCGGTTCGAAGGCACGGCGGGTCCACGTTGTGGCATATATTTCGAGACCCCAGTCATCAATAGGTATCAAAATTACCCCGTATTAAAGCACTTATCAACAGCTTTCATTTGAAAACCATATTGTACATACACAACCAAAGGCTACCGGGGTCCACGTTTTGACCTATATCTCGAGACCCCAGTCACGGAGCGGCATGAAAAATACTCTGTACTAAAGCATTCACCAACAGCTTCAATTTGATATCCATATTGTACAAACACATTCTAGGGTCCACGTTTTGGTCTCTATCTCGAGACCCTAGTCACGGAGCGGCATGAAAAGTACTCTGAACTAAAGGATTCACCAACAGCTTCCATTTGATACCCATATTGTACATACACATCCTAAGGTTACCTGGGTCCACGTTTTGACCTACATATATCTCAAACCCTATCCACCAATAGGTACCCTATATTACTTCTATCACCTCCAAAAACATGTGTACAAAGTTTCGTAATAATCGGTTAAGTAGTTTTGGCGTGAAAGCGTAACAAACAAACTTACATTCACATTTATAATATTAGTAGGGATGTATTGAGTTCAACTGCTTTCCATCTAATACAACTTCTTCTTCCATTTATGTATACTTACCTTAGCCTTTTTAAACCTCTGCTACTCATACATACACCCACACATACATACATACACATACAATGTTTGCCATTAAAATTTGGCAACATTTGTCGCAAACGTTCAGGCAAAGAAATTCTGTGGGCATACAAGTAAAAAATCGACGTATTAGGTATGACATACCTACATTTATATGTGCACTCGAATGTATGCCCATCCTTACATACCTATGTGCGTGTGTGTGTGTGCATATATTGATAAATAATAAAAAATGCCTCGTATTACTCTCACGGATTATTACAACCTTTGGATTGGGTGTCGAGCATTAGTCCCTTATCAGGAATTTACTGCATTTCCTTTCACAAATATAATCTTTCGATTTATGCCTATAATGCATGAAAATTCCATTTGGCCGGCAAGCGACACAAAGCGCATATAAACACACACAAACAGAGTTGTAAGTAGGCGTAAGTCAGGTATGCTGATACATAAAAAAGTGTTTCGCAAGCCCAGTATATTTATAGAGGTTATGAGGTGTTCGTGCCAACCAAGAAATGACGTACCCAAGCACACCCACATGCACACTTCTTGGACGTGGGTGTATATGCTAGATGAGAGGATAATCAAAAAGGCAGATAAAAACACGCGTTTCTTGTAAATACAAGCCGAAGTGCACTTAACACAAAATACCCAATACGAATTATGGGCAATGGACAACAGCCAACACCCAAGAGCAACGAAGTTTGTTAGTGGAATGACCAGTTAAAAAAATAAAGCAAATGAGCTGCACAAAAACAAAGAATTTCCAGTAAAGGAAATATAAAAGAACAACAACTTAAACTCAATGTGTTCTGTAAGTAATGCCAAATTATTAATTTTTCGCTTTCTGTTATGCCACTAATACTTTGACAAACACAAAACCCATCAAGCGAACAAAAATATAAACGCACGTGCGCGCGTAATGGTATTTGGCGAACCCATACAGTCTCATATTGCTTTTATCGCCAAAAAGGCATTTTAATATTATTAAGCTTAGCCAAAAAAAAAATGAATAGAAAAATGAAATTCCACAACAAAGGCCAATAGTGCTGGCGGCCTTTGTCATTTGTGGTTTTGATGGCGGTTCTTATTATTAGTTGGCTAGTGAGTGACTGCCTAGGACCCGACTCGTCATAGGCCACGTCCACAAATCCGCAAAAGGATTGTCACTTGTCTGCGTTGCTCGTTATGCGAGGAATGGGTGAAGGTAAAATCAGTTATTGTATTTTGGTCGTAATAATTCGCTACGACGTAAATACCCACAAATCCCAAAGTAAATCTAGCTTATAATTCGATATTACTGCGGCTGACGAAAATGAGCCCGGCTTTTCTGCACTCAGCATTCAAAGCTACCTATGGACTTACTATGGCACTTATTCCATCAAACTTTACGTGTTCTCTTATGTATTAAGGGGAATAATAAAATTATGTATTGAAGGATAATTGCACCCAAAGTTAGGTGGGTGGGTCACTGTGGTGGATACTTCAGAGATTTCAATACGTTCTAGTAAATTTTCGAGCATTTATTTTCATCTTAATTTATGATCAACAACTGTACCACCTTTGTGATAAGAGCGGCTCATAGTGATTTAGTTCTATTGTTAACACGGAAGGACTATTTTTTAGGCAAAGTAATGCGAGTATTATATTTAAATATATATGTTTATATGTGTGTATGTGTGTGTATAATAATTTGATGACTAAAGCTGTGAAAATACTCCAAGGTCGTCAGTAAAAATTCCAAATATTTGTATTGAAGTCAAATCTCTTTTGATCGTCAAAGCTGAAGGGGATTGCATGAAAAAAGTACTCAGTTGTACCAGTTTTGATGTTTACTGTGAACTCTCATCAAATGATAGAATACGCATTCAGCCAGGCGTTGAATTATGGTACATTAATTTATTCATGAAGCCATTCGTCTTTCGCAGAGGACATAAAACTTGAGGTACCCTCTTTGTGCGATCATAGAAAGCCGCACAATATAGTTTTTTTTTAATTTCCCAATGCCTGGTGATTTACAATATTTTTTCACTCTATTTCTTTGCCTTGCATGGTGTTTTTTTGTTTTTTTTGAGTGAGGTAGGGTTCAAAATGACTTCGCGATCGTCGTTCACTGCACTAAAACCATCCCTCCTCCTCTTGTGGGGAGAATCCCTTCCAGGGACTACTTTCTGCATTACTTCGGAAAGGTCCAGAACGACGTTTCCCAAATGGACCTGTTCTTATGGATTTTCAAATAGGAGGTATTTTTCCCGTAAAAGATCAATGGTTTCGTTGCTTATGTGGCACGTAGCGCCGTCTTGTTGAAAATAAACGTAGTCCAGATCAACCCACCAAACCATCCAATTCTGGCCATAAAAAATCGTTAATCATCTCCCGATGGCTCAATCCATTCACCGTAACTGTTGCTCCAGCTACATTTTCGAAAAAGTAAGGTCCAATGACTTCGCCGTACCATAAACCGCGCCAATCAGTCACACGTTGAGGATGAAAGGCTTTTCAACAATAACTCTTGGGTTTTCTGAGTCCCAGATCGGACAATTTTGTTTGTTGACGAAGCCACCGAGGTGGAAATGAGCCTCATCACTCGAAATGATGTTTCGCTGGAATCCCGGACCATTTTCATGCATTTCAACGACCCAATCAGCAAAGACACGATGTTGTTGATGATTGGCCGGCTTGAGTCCTTGTGTTAACTGGACTTTATAAGCCTTATGACCCAAACCTTTTTGCAAAATACGGTGTAGTGACGTTTGGGGAATGGTTAATAACAAAGAACGACGAGGAATGGAAAAACCTAGGTTTTCTTTAATACTTTCGGCTACAACAGCAATATTTTCGGCTGCTCTTGAGCCGCGTGCACGGGTTTTATTCTTCACATCACTAACTTGTCTCAACAGCTCGAATTTTTTCACCAATTTTTGTATTTCTTTATAGTGAATTTTAATAATTTCAATGCGTTGTTTAAGCGTTGATCGCTCCATTTTTATTAGTTTCATAGTTTCTACTTGTGAAATATTAAGAAATGAGAGCTTCAAAAGTGGCACCTTCCGAAATAGCGGGCTATTCAAAATAACACCTGTTATTGGAAAACTCTTTATTCACCCACGTATGGGTACAGCATGCTTGTAGCTAACTTCATGCTATGGGCTCGTCTTCTTATGTCTCTATCTGTCAGCCTTCGCTTTCTTGTACTTTTCCTTCGCATTCCACTTTACTCTATATAATTTTACTTTACTACACTTCGTCTCATTGTATTCCATTATTCTATTCTACTACGATGCGACTACGTTCCCCTTCACTTCATTCCGCTTCCTTCCATTTGATTTTAACTGTTTTGACTATTTGGCTTCATTGCATTCTTCTTTATGCCATTCGAGCCCATCAGACAGTTCATTGTTACCCTTTACTATCCATTGCCTTCCACTTTACTTCATTCCTATTTAATATTAATTAATTATTAATTTATTATATTTGCATTTTACTTTACTCTATTTCGTTCCACTGCATTCCACTTTACACAGTTCTCTCCCATTCCACTCCACCTCAATTTATTTGTCGTTTTTCGTTCCACTGCATTCCACTTCATTACGGAACGGAAACTTCCACTGCACTTTATTCCTTTCTCTTCCATTTCACTCCCCTTCAGTTTATTTGTCTTTTTTCGTTCGACTTCATTCTATTTTATTCAATTCTATTTCATTTCTCTTCATTTGAGTTTATTTGCATTTCTTCGTTGCACTGCTTTCCAATATATTGCATTGTGTTCGGATACTCCATTTCAGCTTAACTCTTTTACATTTCATTTCACTATTTTCTATTCTATTCCATTCCACTTCAGTTTATTTGTCTATTTCGTTCCACTTCACCCCACTCCATTCCATATCATTCTATTTTAGCCTATTTGTCTTCTTTGGCTCCATTATATTCTTCTTTAACCTATTCGATCTTATTACACATATTTTGAGTTCATTGTTCTTCTCTTCGTTCCATTGCCTCCCACTTTACTTCATTTGTATTAAGAGTTTTTATTTTCATTCCACCTTACTCTCATGCATTTTATACATTCTTCTTTACTCCATTCTGTTCTATCGAGTAGACTTCAGATTATTAGGCTTTTTCGTTTCCCTGCATTCCACTTTACTCCACTCTGCTCAAATCCAATCCACTTCATCTCCACTGCATTCCACATATCTTCGCGCTGTTTCATTCCACTCTATGTCAGTTTATTTGCCATCTTTTGCTTTATTGCATTCCGTTTTAATTCATTCTATTCCATTCTATTTTAGTTCTTTTGCTTCTTTCCATTATATGATATTTGCTTCATTTGTACTGCACTTTAATGCTCTTTATTCCGCTGAATTCCACTTTACTTCATTCTGTTCCATTTCTCTTCATTTTCCTGCCTTTCATTCATTTTCATTCCATTCCATTTCACCTCTTTCCACTTCAACTAATTCAATTTCAGCAGCTGCAACATTATCCTCGCAAGCAAACTGAAATCAATTTTTACTCAATAATGTTTTTGCCAATAAAACTTACTGCTGATAAAAAATTATGACCTCCACATGATTTCCAATAAATTAAGTACTGCTCTGCTCTACTTTCCAAAGCAAATATGTACAAGGCAACAAACAGGCGAGCGCAGTATCGCCCTGCCGGCCATTGAGGATGTGAGCTTGAATAATTCTGCTATTACTCGTATGTGCAAATACGTATGCGTAAATAGGAAACATGTATGTATGTGTGTGGGTATGTGCGCGTTTAAAAATTACATGCATTACTTACAAAACACGAACCACGAGTACAAGCACAGAGCCTAGTCAGCAGTAGGAAAATCAAATAAATCGCTTACTCTTAAAGTTAAAAATCGCACAAATAAATTGCGCTCGGAGCTATGCCCTCAATGCAAGTAAACCCTCCAGCATACATATTTAAATATATGTAAATGTATATGTGTATTTGTGTGTTAGTAGCTGTTAAGTAGCAGATGCCCAACGACCGCAAAGTACCAATGGTTGCTGTGAAAATTGCAAAAGCTTACCAATAACCTAGTCGAAAATTGCTTGATTACTATGGAACTTAGTAGCCCAGGCGCAGGAATCTGTGAGAAGGGGATGGAGTCTAGAAAATGTAAGCGTTGTTGAACTGCCTTAATTCTTGTTAGCAAATACAAAGCGCTACGCATACCTACCAACTGTAAACGAATGATTATTTGTTAGAAATTTTTGTACCCTATTCAAATAAAATATTCCCATACAAATACAGCACCACACCTAAACACACACAAACACAAACACGCACAAGGCGCACAATGGAACTTTACACAGTTGAACATTTCACAGAAAACTAATAAAGTTAAATGGAAAATCCGTAAACTATAAATCATGGCTTAAGTCCATTTCCTTAACTGTCGATAGACATCCGGTGTGGCGAGTTGCAAGCCAAGCCCGTGCGCATGAAATACAAATGTATGCATGTGAATATATGTGAGTGTGTGTGTAAGAATTTAGCATGATTGGGTGTGGTATTTTAACTCTTTTTAGCCATACACACACACAGGCATGCACAAAAAATACGTAAACGGGCAACAAAATACATGTAAATAAATTCGAGTGTATTTGTATGTACTTAAGCACTTGCCACAGCTAGTAAATAAGCAATTTAGTGTTGTTGTATGACCTGGCTGCAGCTAGTTTTGCACTTTTCAAAACTCTTGCCGTCAGATAAATGTTTAATATATTATTTAACTTTTCAGCTACGTACAGAGGTATGAGGCACATGAAGGCTTCATTATATAAATACTTTCCTGAATATTGCAAGGAAATCCGCAGCATCAAGGTCAAAAAAAGGAAAATAAAAAGTAAAAGCGAGGAATAGCTAAACATTATCTGAAGCAAAATAATACTCGTAAAATACAAACCGTTTGTAAAGTGCAAAGCAAAAGTCAGATAAGGATTACCTTGAGTATTTATCAAAACTTTTATCTAGGGTAACGGCATTTAATTTCATATTATAACAGAGAGAGAAATAAACACAATTTTAGTTTAGCAAAAAAACAAAAAAGTTAATACAATTTAACACACACTAATCAATGGACAAATTTCATAATAAACAAAACTCATTTAAATTTTGAGTCTGAGTTCGGCCTCTAACCTTACGCATCAAGTCAGAGTTTTGCAAATGTTGCTCAAATAAAAAAAAAATTCTCTTTTTAAAGCAGAAATGTGTAAAGAGGTACATGTGGAAAGAAATTATTGAAAATATTTGGAATTTCTGCAAATTTAGAACCTCTGTTTAGGCATTCTCAATAACATTTAGATGTATTAGCCACTATGTATGACCGTTTCCCTTGATCGCTAATGCACTCAAACTTAACAGCAAAGTGATAACATAAATCTTTAAGCTTACATAGACTGTGTAACGCTGAGTCAAGGAGTTAGACAAGATTGTCTGTTAAGGGTGCAGATACCTGCAAACGGCCATATTTTCACTGATTTTCATTAAACTTATTTAAAATGAAGAAGTCAATATATTTTTTTCAAAATACCAATATGCCAATACAGTTTACTTATACATTAAAATAGTACACAATTTTCTTTTTATTTTAATCATTTATCATCATTAATCATCAATTCTTCCCCGAAGGTCGCAGCGGGGCTTCTCATTCGGTGGGCATTGTAGCATCGGCGTCAGTGACCTGAATACAAAAAAAAATTGTTTTTTTATTAATGTCATAATTTCTATATGAATTAAAAAAATGGGGGGAAAAAATTTTCTGAATAAAATGCTTAAAAAAAAAACTTAATTTTGAGGCTAATTTTGCTACTATTGTATTTTTGCTTCGAAAAAACTATTTTTTTTTTAATTTTTGAAAACTTGAGACACATAGGAAGTAATATCATAAAATAGATGTGTGCAAAATTTAAGAGAGATCGGTCAACAACTTCTCGAGTTATCGTGTGCGTCAATTCGAAAAATATAATTTTGATTTTTATAGCTTTCAATGGAGCCTTCAAGCCAATTTGTTTAAATGTAATGTACGCTGCTTAGGGAGTGCACCACAATGCCTGCTGCATACAGTTGAAAGTTTGGCGATGAAAATGTGGGGACTGTCAATGATTGTAAATATCTTTAATTAACTACAAACTGTCTTACAACAAGCATTTGAAGTTAAAGCTAAAATATATAAATTACCTTCAGATTTGCATTTCAGATAAAACTAAACTTTTAAAGTGTGCTCAAGATCGACTATGTTTTATGGTATGGTTTTTATGGTTCACAGGTTTGGGGTGTAGAAAAATATGAGCCAGTAATGAGACTTTTGCGTTTCTTTATTAAAAAACTGATATTTTTGCCTGCAAACACGCCGCCATTTTGCCAGCTTGTTCTCCAATAGACCAAAAGCCAGTTAGTCTCCTGGCGTCCTGTCGTTTCATGTTTATCAACGTCAACGATTGCTTGAGGTTTTAGGTAGGCCATAACGTTCTGCTAATTTTGGCATTTTGTCTGGTCGTTCCATCTATAATCTGCGATTCGAAGGTATTTTAGGGAAATTGGGCTATTTACGGCACCTAATGGTGCGAATACCGATTCTGCAAAAGCGTTATTCATGGCAGATTCCCTTCTTGCCAGTTCATCCGCTTTTTCGTTGCCTTCAATGCTCCGATATCCCGGGACCCAGATTAAGGTAACTTGATGGTTTTCACTCAAGGTGGAAAGACTATTCCTACTTTGTTCCACAACTTTAGAGATTGCTGTAACCAAACCCAGTGCCTGGATTGCAGCTTGGTTATCTGAAAGAGAAATTTGTGATTAGTAGCCTACAAGCTTCCCCAATTGCCAGTACTTCCGCCTGCAAGACACTGCTGATATTAGGGAGACGCACAGATTTTTCAATTCCAAGTCTATGAGAATATATACCAGCTCCAACAACACAATCCAATTTACTGCCATGTGTATAGACTGTAGTGTCGAAGTTGTTTAGAGAGAATCCCTTATTCCATTCTTCCTTAGATGGAAAGAGAGTGGCAAAATTCCTATTGAATGTTACCGTCGGGACGTCCTCTCTGAGATTAACTGCATTTGTCGGAACAATAGGCTTGAATGACTTTAAGGTTTTTCTTTCCAGCGACCTGCTTCATACAACCGAAATTCACTCAAGGTTGCCGTCTTCTTAAGGACATGATCTGATTGCACCGACCGTTATTGCACAGGCTGATCTTTGTATTCTGCGAAGTAATTTGGTATTGTAATTTTTTCCTAGAGTTTTCCACCAAACTACCGAACCATGCGATAAAATAGGTCGTATAACCGCATTATAGATACAACCATAATGTATGCTTAGGTTGAATACCCCATCTTCTTCCAAGCATACGTTTACAGGCATATAAAACAATTTCTGCCTTCCTTACCCGTTCATGGACGTTTAATTTCCAGCTAAGCTTGGAGTTCAGAATCACTCCTAAGTACTTTGCACTGGGTGAAAGTGAAAGAGTTTGTCCGTTAATATTTGGTAGGGTGAAAGTAGGTACCTTATATCTGGTGGTGAAAAGCACAAGTTCTGTTTTACGCAGCTTTAAACGTAGGCCACAGTCTGCGGCCCAAGAGCTAAGCTCGCCTCAGGCCCTTGGGATGATCCCATTGATCGTATTAGGATACAGTCCTGACGCCATTAACATCACATAATCAGCGTACGCCACTGATTTGGTGTACACAGGATTAAAAAATGGAAAGATTTATCGCAAACTTTGAATATGGAGCCACTAAATTTTTTTTCTTCTGCTTCTTGAGGTATGCCCACAAGCAGTTTGCGCAGTTTATAGAAAAACTAAATGTCAAAGAATTCCCGGTATACAGCCGAAAAATCTACATCTCACGATTTGTATCCTGGTCTGTTACTTACTAACATCATCGTCACTGAAATAGACTTGCCCGATTATCACATAAGTTTGATCTTTCGTGCAGGAGGAGGGCTCCTTAATCTAAATGCAAGGCATTTTATAAAAGTATTTTCTACCGCTTTTCAGCTATCCAGTTTGTAACTTGGATGTCCCAGAAAATATTTAGCACGTCATTGGCACCTGTCCTGTCTATACAAATTTTCGTTCTGAACATTTTGGTGAAAAGGCATTGAATTTCTTAAATATAAACATGATTTTGAACTGTGTGATTATAAAGCTCTTATTTAGCTGAATCAATTACGTGGACCTTATTCTTAATGATTCTCGTAATTTTCTTGCTATTTGTTGTGTACTGATATGCTCCGGAGCGCCCGAGAGCCCTTTGTTAATTGTTGAATAACTCAAAAAGTATTTCTCGGATTCACTTCAAATTTTCACACAATATTTTTAAGATAGTATACTTTAAGAAAATGGAAAACAAATCCTAATAAATTCTGACTACCCCTAACCCCTTAAACGAACTCCGAACGGCAAATGGTTTTGTCAGGGCTTTTTCAAAGTCGATAAAGCTTATAGAGACAGCACGATAGCTAAATTATCAGTAAGACATATTAAAGGGAAAATAATGAAAATGTTTTATATTTTGATTTTTTTTTTCAAGACCACAAATTAAACTAGTTGTAAAGCATAGAAAACAGTTCAAAAGCGGAAAAAATTATTATCCGTCCAGAAAGTTGAGTATATGGACTCCCTGAAAGTATTATTTTTTATCAAAAAGTACTTACGCTTTACTCTGTTATCGCTTTTGAAAATAAATAACTAGCTCTTCAGTTCTCCTTTTTTATCCACTTGCATAGTCATCTGCACATGATCGGGATATGATCCCTTGGCCCTTATCGTTTCTGGGACCAAACGCAGCAGACTCCAGTACATCTTCCCCTTGAATTTGGTACTATAGTGCAAAGAAAGTTGAGATATCTCGGCCAGATTCAACCAGAAAAAAAACATATATGGCCAATCCAACCCAGCTCCATCTTAAGTTGAACAAGGGAACTGGGTGTGGATGAGGTACTGTGATATGCAGAGGGCACAAAAAACTATGAGGTCGAAGTGCAAGTCTCCAATAAATCTAAATCTAAATTTAAATCCAAGCGAAGATTATAGTAATGGTAATGGTTGTACGGGTTAGGCACTGCGACCAGATCGATCTGTTGTGCGCTCCTAAATATTTAATTATAATTATTTAGTATAGCGAGAAATCGAACCAACCAGCTGCTTAGGAGGCAGCAATTTTAGGTCTTCCTTCTCTAGTAGGTACTAATGCCTCACAGTTGGTGATTAAGTGTTCCATAGACTCCTCTTCCATATTGATTAAGTGTTCCATAGACTCCTCTTCAGAACCTGCATGATCTTGTACTAGATAATCCTATTGCATGAAAGTGTTTATTACAGGCAAAGTGACCCGTAAGTGCTCCACAGAGTAATCTTAGACCATTTTTTATTTAGGGTTAGAGCAGATTTTGCTCCGTTGGCATTGAAGCTCAAAAACTTTTTGGAGTGATTAAGGCCGCTTGTACCGTTCCAGTGTTTCCTGATCTTTGTTTGGATCCATTTTTTGGTTTCCCGTTTTATATTATTTTTGTTAAAGCCGAAAAATGCGAAGATAATAAAATGAGGTGAGAGACTCTGTCGAAAGCTATGGAAAAATCCATGTCAACGCAGGCACCCTGCTGCCCTGCTGTGAAAGCTGAAATGCAATATTTGTACCAACAACTATATTATTTGGCCACAACTGTACTTGTACATCAATTGACAAGCGTGGTGCTGACAGCTTAACATTTAAAGAATTTATTTTCAGCCTTTATGCTTTACTTGCTTGCTTACATTCTTGCAAATATGCGAGAGCATTTATAAAATTCTTCAGTTAATGGATGAATCTACTTTTTTATTTTATTCACTTTCTTTTACTTTTACTTTACTTCTCACTGCGCACAGAAAATGTGACCAAATCATTTTTTATTTTCACCTCTACAAAGTCTTTCTTTAAAGCGTTGCATTGACAACAGCTGTGACCAGCGCTCTTGTTTGCATGGATCCACTACGAATTTGTGCTAATACACTCACAAACAGTTCCTCCAACAACAACAACAACAACGCTAGCATTCAATATTGTATAGAATAGAATGGCGCGCTGCATTGTTAAAGTGTCGAATACTATTTGCCTATTTTTGCAATATCTCTTTCAATTTTTCCAACGCACACCTCTCCCGCTTCACCCGCCACGCACCATTGTGAAATACAACTATTTTTGGATTATCGGCATTGGCAACATTTGTTGTCAACTTTGCTTGACTACTGGTTAAGTTTTTATTTTTTATTGTTGTTTATTTTTATTTTTCGTTTTTTTTCCTTTTGTGCTCCACTCGGTTATTCGCTAGCTTCTGTCTAAGCTTTTTTTAAGTTTTTGTTTACATTTTTGTCAGCTGCTTTCCTTCTTTTATGCTGTCGCTTATATGTATGTATTTGTATGTATTTTTATTTTCCTTGATTTCCTTAGCATGATTGAGCTACGTCAAGCGTTTGTTGCTATTATTCACACGTTTCGCCCCCGAAATGCAGCTTCGCGACAAAACTATCGCTTGGCTTGGAAATGTAACCTTATCTCCTCGCGCACAAACATACAAACTTGTACATACCTCTGTATATATGTGTGTGTGTGTTGCAGTTTTTGTAAAACTTTTGTGTTCGCTGCTACAAATGTTTTGCTGATAAATCTGATTTTAAATCCGCACCAAATGCGCGCATTCGAAACAGTCACATTGTGCGAGTTTTTTCTTTTGTATGTTTTTTGTTTTTTTTTTGTGTTTTGTTGCTTAGATAGCGCACTACTAGGATTGGCATCCAATTGCCAAGAGCTTAAACGTAGCTTAGGGCAACGACGAAAAAGTGCACGCACGCATACATACCCATATATGTATACATATATGTGTGCATGTGTGCATACTTCAATACCCACTATCGATTCAGAAGAAATTTGGGTTAGAATTTAAATCTGCCACATATCGCTAACTCTGGCAGAATGTGACGCCAAATGCATCGATGTTACTCATACTCGTGGGTACCACCTGTCGACCTGGGCTGTACTTAACTATAGATTTCGTGAGAAGCATAGCAGGCCCTGTCGCTTGATGGCATATCCCCGACCCACTATGAACATGAAAACACAAAATATGAAAACTGTACAACAAAATCTAACTTTTTTCATATTAAAAATGTTCCACCGACTGAGTAGTGTTAAGTGGTAAGCTATTTTTTTAATCATATCAAGATTTCTGCTTTCTAACAATGCAATGGTGTATGAAAATATGAAATCATATAATCCCCATATGTAAAACTACGAAATGATTTGGTTTTCCTTTATTATATTAATTACCCCAACGCCTTAACACATCTTTGTTTACTATTTTGTTACCCTTAATCAAGCTTTTTAATCAGAACTGTTAAAAAATTGTGGAAAGGTACAGTAGCTGGCCATTGAATTATGACCGATGAGGGCGAATAAAAATCAAACGATTTTAAAGCATTTAAAAAAGTTTACGTATTTGTTTTTATTAAAAGCTTGTTCACATTTTTGCATTAAAAATATTTATTTTAAACTAATATTTCGTGGCTCCTCCCGTTGCTGTTAAGGCATAATGACTACCCACTGTGTTATCTTCATCTTAAGATTTTGGTCATTCGATGTTTTCCTTAAGCTGTTGTATTGTGGTGCTATTCCGCTGGTATACTGCCGATCTGAGGTATGCCCAACAATTTTCGATGCGCTTAAGGTCCGGCCAATTGCCAGGCCATGGCAAAAGCATTACGTCCATTGAATTCAGACAATTCGTGTTCATCTTGGATGTGTGACATGGAGCCCCATCTTGCATAAAGGTGTATTCGTCTCTCGGACACTTCAGGGTTTCTAAATATGGCAGCAAAACGTTTTCCAGCACGTCCACGTACTGGACACATCGCATTGTGCCCTTTACAAAATGTAGCGGACCTGGTCCCTCTGAGGTTATACAGCACCAAACCATAACACTGAGGAGGTGTTTGACCCTTGGAAGCACACAATCTTCAGAATATCGTTCTCCGGCTCTTCTGCGAACAAAATTTGCTGTTTTTGTGACCGCTTCAAATCGGCATTCATCGCTGAAGATGATCTGTAAGAAGAAAAACACAACCACAAAAAAGTGTGCATATCTTCTTACTACTGCTATTTGACAACGGAAAAAAGGTTTTTATAAACGTACTTTTTCCCCATATTCCACGTCAAAGTCTCTGTGAAGTTGTGCAAAAAGTTTCCGCCGATTTCGCATACACGGTGTCGGCTTTTTTACTGGTCGTCTCCAAAACAGTCTATTTTCGTATAAGCGTCGTCGTAACGATCTTTCCGAAATACTTCCTTCAGATTTCTGAACCTCTCTTAAAATCATCCGACTTGAAGCATTTCTGTTCCAGACGACTGTTTGGACGATTTTCCTATTCTGCCTGGTTGAGATGATGCGTTGTTTGAAGTTATCGCTAAAACGTTGTTGGTATTTTTCCACTTTTTGGCAATATTTACCACAGACGCATTGTATATTCCAACGGTTCTTGCTATGTCTGCTTAGCTCAGGTTCTTTCCTTTCAAAAGAACTGCAATTTATTGCTTTTTCCCCGATGTCAAATCCGATTTTTGGCCCAATTTCTGAAAAAAAAAACTGGTTAAATTGAAAAAAGGATAATCCACGTGACAGATTCAAAAGATATGTATATTTTGTGCTTACTGTTGTTATATCTTAGATATATGAGTATTCACTATTCAATTCTTTCACTTTTCAGACGATCTCAATTCGTTTTTTATTCTCTTCACACAAGATCGAATCGATTCGCACTGGCACTTGCACACTTAACTTTTCACTTATAAGCAAAAACACTGATCCTTTTCTAATCGTAGCAGGTCAATTGAGCGGAAATTCTGAAAAACATCTAAGAACAGGTTGAAACCCCCTTAATACCTTTTTTATTTGGAAAATCCCAAATTAGATTGAAAATTTTATTTGATATTTGAAGCTTTCAGAATAAGTGCCATCGGTCATAATTCACTGGTCAGGTACTGTATATAGTTTTGTTATCCATCCAATAATTTTTTTATGGAAGAAAACACTAACTTCATCAGAATTTCCAGAAATCAATACGAATTTTGTGCCACTTCAAACTTGCACTTTATTATACCGAAATTCAATTGCTTACTCTACGGCTGTTTACTCAGTTTTTTACTTGTTCATAAATTTTTTAAATCTTTTAAAGGCCTTAAGATGGATTTCAAACGAAGCCAAATATAGTAAAATATGTCCTTTAAAAATGTATTCTTAATTGCCTTTGACATTTTCTAATGAATTATTCGGGAAAAAGTGTATGTTGTTGCTTAACTGCTTAATAAAAACGTAAAAAAATAGTTGCACCCTCTTCCTATGAAGTCAAGTATACACAGTGGATACCTTTGTTTTCATATATCCTTTGAAAATTGAAAGTCGTTTAAAAACTGAAGTTGAAGTGCATACACAAATTCTTCTGTATAAAGAAAATTGTGATTTTTTGTCACACGATGTAATTTGATAATGAATGAATTGAATTAAATTCTTTGTATTCTCATTGTCTCCTAATTGTCTCCTAATTGAAAGCACTATAAGCTCAGCATGAACCACGGTCTAATAGTTGATATTCGGTATAGTTGTCAACCACCTATTGAGCGGCACCACTATGCACCATGCCACCCACCAACTGTCATACCAATACTAATGTGAGTCTTAAATCTAAATAGGACGTGTTAAGGATTGATGTGTCTTTCTAATAAAATCCAATTGTTTGTTGAATTCGAATCCCTTTAACCACCTAAAAAATTGCATTGATTTCTATTCTTCCACTGCAAAATTCCCCTTTTTGTGTTTCCCGCTTGTATCAGCATCGTCGCAAAGGAGCTTTAAGATTTTCCTAGTGGCAAATTATTCTTGCACAGCTGTGAGTAAAAGAAAGAAAATAAGTCCTACATTTTGCAAGTGTTTACTTTGTGTCTCCTACCTTGCATGTATGATATTTGTGCACATATTTATGTTTATGTCTACTTGCTAACATTGGCGATGCTACTTTTGCTCCTTACAATCCTTACAGCATCAGTCAAGGACGTAAGTTGGCGACAACAGCGATGTTCAAATCTATTCACGCGTTTCTCTGCCTCTTGGCTTGTATGCGTCAGTCAGCGCTATCATTTTCTTTTGCAGCGCGTGCACATACCGAACTAAATCTATACACGTGTCCGTATAGGCAAGAAGCCAGCAGGTGATTCAAAAGTTTTGCTCGATTAGTAGAATTTTGGAAAAGCTGTATGAGTTGAGAATATGAAATTCAAGTTATCTGAGCTAAAATTTCGTTTAAAGTGGAAAAGCTTTAGCTGCTAATACAGCAACTTTATATGAAGATATTTTTCACAGACAAGAGGCTGAGACATTACTTTTTTTTGATTAAATAATTACCTGTATCCAGGAGATTATCAGACTTCCATTAGCTGGTGGTGCACTTTGCACTTCCGTGTAGTTCCGCTGTCAGCAAGAAATTTACACGCAAAACAAAGTATGTTGAGAATGAAACTTTTATTACTCACATAGCAACGCGGGGTGCCGTTTGCAGTTAAGCCTCACACGGCTATTTCTTACAGTGCTTTGGCTTGCGCGTGCCTCATACTATTCCCGCTAACTCAGAGTTTGTATTATTTTGAGGAGTAGGAGAGAATCTGTCTCATTTATCTCGAAATAAGACACTTACAGTTTCGAGTTTGGTGTATACAGTAGATTATAACAGCATTCTAAAATACTTGGAAGAAAAAATTCGAACATATGTATTATATTTAAGTGCGGTGCTCCTTGATCAAAATGGCCAATAATGGAATTGCTGTTTATAAACCTTATACGAGTACAGCATCGAAAGACACTGCAGGTTGTTACAGCAATTCGCTTTTTGCAATATTGGCATCGAAGATGACACGCGCTCTGCTTGGGCAATCTTCGAAGAAATCGACAATATCACAGAAATTGTCACGTCGGACCGGCAGTATTATTCTCATTATTATTATTATTGAGTTGCGCTGCATATGGTGTACAGGGTTGCCCATATTCGACGGACCCATCTGGCAACTCTGTATTTTCTGACAGAGACGTCAGATCGCTTAATGACATACCGCGTTGGAAGCGTCAGTCCAAGCAGTCCAAAGACCATAGAAGAGCTCAAGAACAACATCCGTGAGGAAATAGCCGCTATTCCAGCCGAAATGTTAGCTAAAACTATGGAAAATGCTGCAAAACGGGCACAATACGCCGTACAGGCTCAAGGCGGCCATTTGAGAGATATCATATTCAAAAGTAATGTCAACAAATCTACTTCAACCAAATAAAATGATTATTTTCGTCAATATCAAAAAAATTGTGTTTTTCTTTGACTTAAAAAAAAACACATGGGTACGTCGAATATGGGCAACCCAGTATTAACAAAATTTGTATATAAATCGAATAAAGCTGACCATGTAAACTTCCTTGCCAAAGTAATGCGAAGAAACGCTCAGAACTTTCCACGTCAACTAACATAAATTTCAATTAAAAATAATATCCAAATCTGTGGAAACGATTTTTAAGACCTCCTGGAAAATGTGTCTAAGAAGAGGTTTCCAGTGATAGTAAGTGATAATCCATAAGTGACAAGCGACAAGTGAGATATGACCAGTGATGTCTGATAGCTGATAGTTCAAGGGTTAAGTGATAACTAATAAATAGCAGTTGTAAATTATGATATATTATAAGTGATAGGTTATAAGTGACAAGTGACATGTGACAAATGACAAGTGACAAATGGCACGGGACAAGTGGCTACTGATATCTGATACCTGATAGTTATAATGGCAAATAATAGGTGATAAGTAGTCAGTTATAAGTGGTAAGTGATAAGTAACATAAGACAAATGACAAATGACAAGTGACAAATGACAAGTGACAAATGACAAGTGACCAATGATTTGTGATAAATGGCCAGTTAACATATATCTGATAAATGATAGTTATAGTGGAAAATGATAGGTAATACCTAAGTGACCAGTGACCAATGACAAATGGCAAGTAATAACTGATAACTGGTATTTATAGTGGCAAATGATAAGTAATAAATGATGAATAGCAGTTATTAGCTATAAGTGATAAATGTCATATGATAAGTGATAGGTAGTAGTGACAAGTGACAAGTGACAAAGACACAATTTTTAAGTAATTCAGCATTTTTATTTCTTTTCAAATGAATATTAAAAATAACGAATTAAAAAAATTGTTAAAAATAGTTTCTTCCAGTTATATTTCTTTTCACAGCAGCTCCTTAAAAATAGTTTTTAACAATTATGCCTTTTTTCACGCAGGTACCACACCGCATGTAAAGCTTTTTATTTTCGCTCCTTCTATCTGCCAAAGTGGCCTTGCTATTTTTTTTTTCACCCCAAAGTTGTACTACCATCTTCTGTTATCTGCCTTCTCACGCATATCCTTGAGTTCCGTCACATGTGCAACCGACAGGCATACTCATGCACAGGAAAGCCGAGGAAGAAGAATAACAAAATACCAAACGAAATATTCTGCTTTAACGTCAATCGTCAGCAAAAGCATTACAGGTGGCAGGCAACCAGCAGAGGTAACCGAAGGATTTCAAACCATTTTCAACACCCGACACTTTGTCAGTTTGACGTTCTCGTTTATGGTTCTCGAATCATCGCTTAGGAATCTACTAGTAAGCCAACGTTGCTTGGGAACTGCTTACACCATTTTTGAGATCTGTGGAAAAAAAGTTGTATTCTGCTTTACGCCTTTTACCTTTTGTACTTTCAGTAGCTGTTGTATTTTCTTTTTTTTTTCTTCAGCTACTAACTTTCTTGTTTTCGTTTTGCCACATGTTTTTGTTGTTGTTTTTTTTTCTTTCGCAGAATGATTTCATTTCATGCCACAAAAGATCTTTCAGCAGTCACAGCAAAATTAATAACGCAACAATGGCACCCTTTGCTGCCATGCACGCAGCCGAACATACACGCCGCCACAGATGTTCATATATTTACGTATATATGTGTGTGTATGTATGTATGTATGTACACCGGTTAATATGCGCAAGTGCCACAAATACTTTTCAGGTGTTTGCCATCTTAATAAGTGTTGAAAAGCAGCGAAGCTCAGCGTGTGGCCATGAATAAGTTCTTTGATGGCATCAAATTCCCTGTAGAGTTTTTGTTGTTTTTCATACATGCGTTTGCTCTTTGTCACATCTCCTAGCTCCTCACACGCCCTATCTTGTTTTAGATATGTCTGTCGCTGTATTCTTGTTGCTTTTCGATTTCGCGTTTATTATTATTTTTCGCCCAATTTTTCCCCCTTTTTTTTGTTTTTCCACTTCGTGCGTTGGGTTGCTTTGTGAGTGAAAAAATTGTTGGAAAAATTCTTTAAAGCATGAACTGTGTGTGAAATTATGAATATAATAAACTCTTCATTGGAAAGCATCTGCCGGAGAACAAAAGGGTGCGAAAACGTGCACGTGCACAACGGGAGCCTACACTTTTTTATTAAGTTCGAACTTTCAAAAATGTTTCAAAAATGAATGAAAATAACATTAAATTTCATGGCGCTTTAGATTGCTGATATGGCTGTATGAAAAAGTTATTGGATTCTGCGTTTATTATGTATTTAATGGGGATAATATCCTGATGAAGATGACCCATTTAACTTCAGTTGTTCTTCTTAATTGGCGCGATAACCGCTTACGCGATTTTGGCCTAGTTTAACAAAGCGCGCCAGTCGTTTCTTTCTCGTGCTAACCGGCGCCAATTGGACACACCAAGTGAAGCCAAGTCCTTCTCCACCTGATCTTTCCAACGCAGAAGAGGCCTTCCTCTTCCTACGCTACCACCAGCTGGTACCGCATCGAATACTTTCAGAGCTGGAGCAGTTGTATCCAAACGGACGGCAGGACCCAGCCAACGTAACCGCTGGATCTTTATTCGCTGCGCTATGTCTATGTCGTCGTAAAGCTCACACAGCTCATCGAAGGATTATTCCATGTGTAGAAGTCCACGCACGTGGGGAAAGTTACTGATCGCCATTCTCTTGGGAGTGGCCAGGACGATTCTTCTGCATATCGTTCAAGCAGCTCACCACTCCCGGGATTAACCCAAGTATCCTCTGGGTAGCTTCCGAGCAGCCGTTCGGGAGTGAGCTAAAGTGAGAAGGCGAAACATTCCAGGATAGCTGGTTGTGCGCTGGGTTTGGGAGCCGCCACTTAAAAACCTCCCCCCAATGAAAACATACACAAAGCCTCGGATTTAACTTCAGTTAGGGGACTGAAATAAAAGTTTTCCATTTCTTATGTCAAATCGTAATAGAAAATGTGAATTAATTGCACCTACGTAAAAGAGATAGGACGCAAAGTAGATTAGAACTCACGTAGATTTGAAAAGTCGAGTAAAATGTACAAAGTCAAAAGAAAACAATATTGTTGTTTTGTCAAAAATTATTCCTTACTTCACTTTTCAGGAATGTTGAATCAATCTGGCATCCTCCGAATTAAATCTAATTGCAGTATTACATAATTTTTGTAACAACTCGATCGCAGGCGTGGATAATGAATCACATATTATATCGGATAATATGTTTCCTAAACCACCAGCCAACACTGGTTTAGAATTAAAATCTCACACAGAGTTCTGTTGAAAGACAAACTTGACGTTTAGCTACCCGACAGAAGCAGCTGGGAATCCGATATCGGGCTATAACTAAACAGGGAAAAGACTTCAATCTTTAAGAAGGATTTTAACATGAATATACAAACAGAAAAGCTTACATAGTTTCAGATATCCAGTATTTGTCAGACTGAGTTCTGCGCACTTGATATGGTGACAAAGTTGGTAAGCGCGATAGACCTCACTCTTCCAAACTCGCATTCATTGTAAACAGTCAAGCTGTGGATATTACTCTCGGATCATTGCTAACTCGATATGACTTCAAAGATGTCAAAGGCCCTTACAATCCTTTTGGCCGCACCACTGCAATCTTTACTGGATTTTCAGACACAGTGGGGCTCAGATGCATGCATGCAGGAGCAGATAAGGATGCAAGTAAAGAGTTTAAGGCGGAGCTTGGGAAAGCGAGTCCAAGCTTTAAGGCTTATAAATGTTCATCTCAGAGCCCTACTCTCACAAGTTGAGGGCACAGCCAGTCCACCTTTAATAATTTACAAACACCAATGGAGGAAAAGTTTTTTCTAATTGCGGTCGCCTCTCGGCAGGCAGTGGCAAACCTCCGAGTGCATTTCTGCCATGAAAAAGCTCCTCATAAAAAATACCTGCCGCTCGCAATCGGCTTAAAACTGTAGGTCCCTCCACTTGTGGAAGAACTTCAAGACTCACGCCACAATTAGGAGGACGAGGTCGGTCAAACACCCAAAACGGATGTTAGCGTCAATTATTATATAATATATGAAGATTGGTTCCACCAAAAGATCTCAATAGTTTGAGAGCATGCGGAGACAAGTTTCTGGGAATATGGTTGTGGACTTCAGAATAGGCCTCTGTGGCCACCGGCTGAACTTTTAACCTCGAACATTTTCTGAATCACAGATATCAGAATATGCGACAATATTAAAATATCTTGATTGTGTAATCTAAGGAAGCTGACCTGACCATAAATAACATTTAGCGCGATTCACTAAGCAGCGTCCACTCTCTATGGGCGAAGGATGAGACGCTGGACCACTTCCTGTGCGTCTGCCCGCCCTTCGCTCGAAGCGATCACCTTGACTCCTTGGCACCACAAGATCTACTCAGATTTCTTCGGAGGCCGGTTAGATTTAAAGAAAATTAAAAAGGGAACCCGAGTGCAGTACAATGGACTTAATGTTGTCTGAGTGCTGTATTAGCTAGTCTCTTCCGACACAAAATCAAAAAAAAAAAAAAAAACAGCGGTACCGAAAATATCGAAGATGTGGATCAGATCGAAGTTTTTAGACGCCTAAATAAAAGCAACGGAATATGGTGATCTACTATTATTCACCAAAAAAAACGAAATTCAGCGCTTGCGTTACTATATGGATCAATCACAATGCATACGTTTTGCATCATTATTCGTAAAACCTTGTGGCCGCGAGCAATAAGTAATGAAAGAATGTGGCAGATATGTGCTCAAAATGGCGTTGCAGCTGAAATACGTATTAAAATATAGTTGGATCAGTCACATGCTCAGGAAAGATGTTCGTGAATTCCCGCATGCTCCGCTGCATTAGAATGCCCAAGGTAAACGAACTAGGGGAGGCCGAGAAGCACATGGCGTCATACTTTCACAGTGAGACCAGAAAACCCTTCGATGAACTTTTTAGATTTTTTTTTTTTTTTTTGAGTAATTAAAGTTTTTTTTTTTTTTTGAGTAAATAAAGTTTTTTATTTTTCTTTTTATGAACTAGCAATATTTTTATTAATAGTTATAATAATATTTTATAAACAAAAAATAGCCAAAGAGTGGAAAAACCCTTTTCCTTGTTTCTTTATATTAAGCATCAAAGGTACGATGGTTGGGTGTTCGCATTTTTGGAAAAAATTTTATCTGTTTTGAGATATGAAAATTTAGCCATTAACTGGAACATTATCTCATATGGGAGTCAGTATAATAGATTCTGCTAATTTTACGTTTAAAGCAACATTAGCCAGCAGCAAAAATTGAGCTATGTATTTTTTCAGTAAGTAGGAGTATTTAATATGGTATTCCTTCGCTTAATAAATATATAATATAATAATATAATATATTAAATAACTAATTAATTAAACGAAAATTTAAATTCTCTAAATTTATTCAAAGTAAAGTTCGAGCTAACTTGGTATTTGTCTTGTTAAAAACTCTCTTATTAAAATTTCTTTTTCTATGTTTTCTTCTTTTACAGCGCTTGCTTTAAACACACACGCAATACATCTTCTATGATAAATCTGCACATTGAAAATGGAAGAAATGTGACTTTGTCTTCTGAAATTCTGCCGAACTAAACGTCGTGCTCTGCCACGTCTTCCTTTGAATTTATTGCTACACGTGTGACTATTCAACTTTATATATTTTTATTTAATATGTGTGTATGTATGTGACTAAGTATTGCTCATATTATGTCATGCATATTTTTTCCGCTACTATGACTTCATTGAGCAAAGGCTATTAAAATTCAAAAAGCAAAGGGGAAAATGTAAATTTCGATAAACAGGCAGCAAGCGAGCAGTTTTGAGACAGAAAAATTAAAAGAAATTCAAAAAGTATATTCTCTCATGTCTCTTCTCTCGGTTTAATATAGGGTGAGCCATGTAAAATTTGCTTTTTGAATCGGCTATAAAAAAACAACTAATTAATATTTTTCCAACCTTTTTTTTTATTTTGAAGATTGAACATTGTTATTTATGAATAAAATCAAACGACTGTCACGACTGGCTTTACAGTAGGCCATTCAATCAAACCAATTTTTTAGCACATTTTCGGTTGTTAGGCTCCAATTTCATGAATGGCAACTTCGATTTCGTGTTTTAAAGCATCAATCGTCTCTGGATGGTTTGCATAGCATTTGATTTTAGCGGCTTTCCACAAAAAATAGTCCAACGGGCTTAAATTACAGCTCCGAGGCGGCCAATTGATATCGGAATTCAAAAACGGTAGCCAAAAGTTCGAGTGTAACTTCGGCAGTGTGACAAGTTGCACCGTCCTGTTGAAACCAAATGTCGTCCGTGTCATCCTCTTCAATTTTTGGAAACAAAAATTCGTTGAGCATGTCACGGTAACGCTCGCCATTTACTGTAACCGCGGAAGAAGAAGAAGGCTCACCACTTTGGAAATAGGTTTTCAATATTTCCCAATTTTGTTCAAGCATATAGCGTCCCATTTCGTAAATGTCAAACCTTTAAGTAAATTATGAACACATTTGACATGTCATTTGTGTTACCATTCTCAAAAAAATAGGTGGTTCAAAAAGGAAACGCTATATAGCCCACCCTGTATTTTTTAGGTAGTTGAATTTTTTATATTTTTTCCTTAAGTCTGATTCCATCGGGATGGCAAAAATCCTCTAACTGAATCCTCCGCGAAAGTGCGACCTGGGCAATGAGTCTCTACATTCTTGGTGCTCTCACCCCTGCTTCTGTGCTAATGACTAAGCAATCAAACCTTGAATTGGTGTGGGGGGCAAGGATGTAGGGAGCAAGGCAGTATGAAGCTTAGCAAAGACCGTAGGTAAGGTAGGTATGTTTACCTTCAGCATTTTTATGTTGAACGAAGCTATGGAGCTTTTCCGAACGTTAGATGCTCTGGTTGGTCTACCACCACTTGATGCTTTCATCCAAGAAGAAGCCTTGAAGGCCATCTGCAGGTTGAAGCATAATGGGAACTGGTACGGCACCTGTCCGACTTTGGAAGACAGAGTATGCATGGACTTCGATCCAACGATTCCCTCCATGACCTTTGACTCCTTACTACCATTCAAGCGGAGGTGTATGCGGTTCAAGAAACGATGAACTTTGTTGTGGAAAACAGATGGAGAGGCAGATCTATATGTGTCTCCAGCGACAGCCAAGCTGCGTTTATGGCCTTAGACACCCCCAACCACATCAGGGCTAGTCGAGTCCTGTAAATCCAGGCTGAACTATATCGGTAGACATAATAGCCTGATACTAACATGGGTCCCGGGACACGTTGGTATCGTGGGTAACGAGACCTCTGACTCCTTAGCTAAGGTAGGCTCTGAGGACAACTTCTTTGGCCCAGAGCCCGTTTTGCCACTCCTTTCTGCGGCCATCAAAGCCACGGTTAGCAAATGGGTAACTACAACCCACAAGCGACCTTGGCAGGCTGAGAGAAACAGATGGACTAAACTGATGTTACCTGTCATGTCTGACCGACTGTCGCAAATGCTCCTGTCATTAAGCAGAAGGGAGTGCAGACAGCTGGTTGTACTGATGACGGGCCACTTTCTGTGGGCGAAGCACATGGAAAGAGTAGGTATCTCAGACAGTGTACTCTGCCTAGCTTGCCACCTGCTTGGCTCCTTGGCAGCACAAGATCTACTCAGATTTCTGAGCGGGTAGATTTAAAGAAAATTAAAAGGGAATCTGAGTGCGGTACAGTTGTCCCGACAAAAAAAACAGCTATGCAGAACCTCGCTGCGGTTATCGTCAAAAGGAGTTTGGCGGCTAAGCATAAAACGCTCAGGGGGGAGTCCCCGAAAGAAAAACCAATATGGGGGGTACAAAGGAGAAGAAGCGGGTCGATATATCGGCCCAAACACCGGGGGAAGACGTAGCTGTCAACATCGGTGGACACGTAGTGGATCCATGCTCTACTCTATGAATTGCCAGCGATCACACCTTCGCTGGGGCGGATACTGACCACAGTAGTTGTAGTAGTACTGCGAAACCGAGTAGAAGGTTGGCTATCCGAAGTACTCTAGTCCATAAAGACTAAGACCTTAAGAGCATTTGTACCGTTTGAGGAAGATCTTCGCAACTCCCCAAAGGCTTCTATAGGGTTTTTCAGTAAGAGCACTTCAACTTTTGAACTTTTTTGAATAAAACACAAACGGTTTGACTTTTTTAACTAATTTTTTTTTATTATCGAGTTTGAACATATACATTTAAGTATGAAATTCGATTTCTTTTGCATGACCACCGCGTGCACGTTTTACGAAGTCCAATCGTTGAACCCAATTTTCAACCACTCTTTTGCATAAATTGGCCGAAATTCCAGCAATTTCGCGTTCAATATTGGCTCTGAGCTCACAAATCGTCGCCGGCTTATTACTGTAGACCAATGACTTCACATAACCCCAAAACGGGACGGCTTGTTACATGGACCGTAAAATGGCCGTAATGCTCTTAAAGTAGCAGCAACAGAACGATTATTTTCATAAAAAATTTGCACGATTTGCAATCGTTGCTCAAGTGTGTAGCGTTCCATGATGAAATGTATACTAATGAAGTCTACAAATGACAAACGAAAAATAAAAAATATTGCGTCGTTCGCCCTCCCTATCGGAAAAAATTTGAAGCGCACCTATTGAATAACCCTATATTTGGAGTGCTGCCACTCAGGCAGGTGAAAGAAAAAAGTCAATAAGGAGGAATAGAAAGCTCTCGCCAATATAAAGCTGCATTACGGATCCAACTGCGTCTAAGCGGTAAGTCACTCTTTCGCTAACGAAGCGACAGCACCTTAAATGGGCAAACAAAGCAATGGCGCAATTCTCGCAAAACGAAACGCTACTCTCACGTTTCGGAATGAAGACACGGAAGCAAGTGAGGCTGATTCGCATAGAGAATCGGTAAATAGCCGTTCCTATGTCACAAAGAACTGATCGAAATAGAGGGAATGGTTCTGCAAATCAACATGCACGACAGTAGGACGGCATCGGTAGAACTTCTCCTCGTGCTTGAGGAAAGTGGCTACGTTGTTTCTCTTGTTCAAGAGCCATGGATATCTTCCGGCAAAAAGTTATCTGGATTAAAGCCAAACATTTTTCAACTGTTCTACTCACCTACGGCAAGTAAGACTAGATCTGCATTCTTAGTGAGGAAAAATACTAACTCCTACTTTATTTCTAGATTTAACATGCATGACCTGACAGTGATAGCCCTAGAGGGGGACGAGAGGGACAAAAGACCTTCGCCGCCTGCTATATGGCCCACAACGTAGAGTAGCCTTCCATGGAACTACAGCACTTCATAACAGAAGCTTATCAGGACTGATGAGGACTGGACTGAAAGTTGTGGTAGGAGCGAATACAAACTCGCACCACCCTCAATGGGGCAGCAAGGATATACATAAATGAATATGGCGAGTGTCTTTTGAACTATATATTAGACAACAGTATAAATTTGGCTAAAAGGGGGAATATCCTGACGTTTAAGGGTCCAAATTCTGATGAAGTTTTGGATGTCGCTTTTTTTACTGTAATAACCTACAAATCTTTAACAGGAGAGCTTTGGACCTAACCTAACTTCCATCGAGCTTTTTTAATGGCTCATTCTCTCTAAAGACTTTTCTTATTGCTGCTTTTGGAATTTGAACAATAATAAAAATTAATTAATCGATAATCTTAAAATTTTCTATATTTGTACTGTAAAACTCATTTCTTTAGAAAATAATAATAATTCATTCTCTTGCTATTTGACGCCCTATGTTCTACTAGGAGTTAGAAGAAAACGTATTTATATAAAGGGTGATTTTTTAAGAGCTATAGGAAAGTTTAAAAAAAACACATGTAAAATTCAGAAAAATTCATGAAATTTTTATTTAAATCGATAGAACAGTCCATATAATTTAACGTTTGAAGATTAATTCATGCAAATGTTGACCGCGACTGCGCTCCAAATGGTCCATCCGCTTAGTCCAATTTTGGCCGATATCTCACATAGAAATGCTTTAATGTTGTCTTCCAATGCGTTCATTGAAGCAGGCTTGTCTGAATAGACATGAGCTTTAACATAATCCCACAAAAAATAATCTAAAGGCGTTATATCGCACGGTCTGGGTGGCCAACTGACAGGTCACGAACGTGAAATAAAATGTTCACCGAACTCACCTCTCAACAAGTCCATTATTACGCGTGCTGTGTGGCATGTGGCACCGTCTTGCTGAAACCACATGTCATGCAAGTCAAGCTATTGCATTTTGGGCAAAAGAAAGTTGGATATCATTTCACGGTAGCGCTCACCATTCACAGTTACGTTACGATTCACAGCATCTTTAAAGAAGTACGGTCCAATGATACCTCCAGCCCATAAACCGCACCAAACTGTGACCTTTTCTGGATACATTGGTAGCTCTTGCAATTCTTCTGGATGATCTTCACTTCAAAATCGACAATTCTGCTTACTCACGTACCCATTGATCTAAAAATGAGCTTCGTCGCTGAACACAATCTTTCGATAAAAAGTGTATCTTAAACTTTCTTAACAGAACACGCATTTTTATAATAAAATTCAATGATTGGCAAACGTTGTTCGTTTGTAAGACGATTCATAGTTAAATTATAGACCAAACTGAAGATGTTTGACAGTGAAACAGAACACGAAACGTGCGTCAGCTGTTTAAACTAACTGTTTAAAAAGACAATAGCTAAAAAATCATTCGTTATATTGTTATGTGGCAGAGAGCCTGCGTTTGTACAATGTGGCGCAAAATTAATCATCCAATTTTGTTTTTTAATCACTTTTTTGCTAAATAAAAAAAATTATTCTAAATGATGGAAAACTTTATTTTGACCATTATTTGGTCCATTGTTTGGCTGTCTGTAAAATGCAGTTGTCACAAGTGCCATATATGATTGACATACGACGCCATTTGCAAAAATTATAAATCTTCCAATAGAGTGATTAATTTTGCGCCACCTTGTATAATTCACAATTAGAAGCTGTATGAATTAATTTTGCTCAGAGCGAAAATTTCATAAGGCGATTAATTTTGCGCCACCAGGCCAAAGATTGAATTTTTTATTTTTACTATTTTTTTTTTTAAGTTTTTTAAATTTTTTTATTTTTTTATTTTTTTAATTTTTTAAGTTTGTTAAATTTTTTTATTTAATTTTTATTTTTTATTTTGTTTTATTCCATTACACTCTCTCAGCGTCAACAATCATTTTTTTATAATTTTTTAATTTCATATCCTCTTACAGTTTTTTTTATTATTAATAGACTAGTAAAAATGTTTTTTTTTTCTGCAGATTTTCTAATGTTTTACAGGACAATAAATCGAACTAGAGCTTTTATAACTAAATTTCTAACAATTCTATGCAGTTAACACCTATGAACAATTCGCATACACATATACATATACACAGTATAGCCATTGTTGACAAATTTTGAAAATTTGCATGTAAGCCTATAATAAATATTGAATACTCAATATGCAAAATTGTCGTTCGCCAACTGCATACACATCTATACTCCCATGCACATTCACAGTGCACACACATCATAAATATTTAGCGAACAGCGTACATAAGTCCATAGACCAAAAGTACCAGATGCAAATATTTCTTTGATATACATACAAGCAAGATATTTCATCATAAAAGGTATTTAGAGCACACATACATATGTACATACATCAACGCTCAAACACAGCCACACACATTTATGCATACCAACCACAACCCAGCTTTACGGCGGCTACTGCCACTCACTACTGTCGCTACTGCTACAAACTGCTGCCAACCAAATGCTCTTACATACCTAAAAAAAAATAAATAAATAATTGGTGCGTACACTTCTGTTAGGTGTTTGGCCGAGCTCCTCCTCCTATTTGTCGTGTGCGTCTTGATGTTGTTCCACAAATGGAGGGACCTACAGTTTCAAGCCGACTCCGAACGGCAGATATTTTTATGAGGAGCTTTTTCATGGCAGAAATACACTCGGAGGTTTGCCATTGCCTGCCGAGGGGCGACCGCTATTAGAAAAATTTTTTATTAATTTTTGCTTTCACCGAGATTCGAACCAACGACCTCTCTGTGAATTCCGAATGGTAATCACGCACCAACCCATTCGGCTACGGCGGCCGCATACCTGTTCCACAAAATTTTGCAGAAGTTGTAATGCTTCTAACTACACATCAAAATATGCGCAATTTTCAGCTGAAATATTTGAAACTAAATAGAGAATTCGTTGGCTCGTCGCATGACGTTGAAACATGTGTTCGAGAACGACTAACAAGCTGACGAGCAGGCACCAAGTACTCGTACTTTTAACAAGTTGTATGACATCCAGCGACGCAGGTGGAATGGCTGTACATACTACGAATTTGATGACAACCAGAATTGCAACTACAAAATATAAAAATTATGTATTGATGTTGGCGCTGGTGCACAACCATTTTTCCAATCTACTTTTCTATGTCCACCACCCCAGAGACAGAGACGATTGCTGCTGCTACGCTATACTATGTAATGCAGCTTTTTTTGCGATATGGCAATGAATGCCAGAGTTAAACTAATTTTGAAATACTCGTAGTGGAATTGAGACTGGTTTATTGACAATCGTTCCAAGCCATACAGAAAACATTCAAAATAAACGAATTATATTTGCTTACAAATATAAATGTTGCATGCGAAAGTGCTGCAAAATATATGGACCGAACTCCAATATTAACAGTTAAGAAGAGAAATAAGTCACTGCTATTCCAAATATGCATACAAATGCAGAAATATGTTGCTTAACCCTAAACGTTGGCAGAGCAAAACAACTCAGTTTTTCTGTTGGGATTGTGCGAAATACTTAACCCTTTTGGACCTATTGGGACACATACGTCCCAGCAAAAGTTTTCTTATAACTATAGTGTAAATTTTCCATTAAAACTCATTGAAAACTGTCCCGTCTGGTATAGTGAGGTTCAGTTAACGGTTCTGTGTTTTTTTTAATGCTAAAATAGTAAACAGACGCCGCTCAGTTTGCTTCTAAACGTGACGGTGCTTGAATCAATATCTATTTTCTTGTGAATATTCGATTTTTTCAGTGAAAATAAATTTAAAAAATTGTAAATTTTACTAAAACTAATTTCGAATTGGATCACCGTAATTGGGTAAGTTAATTAATGTAGCATTATTTCAGTTTTTAAGTCTTATTTCGATTATTTTTATTTATTGGATCTATGTGTCCCGTTAGGTTTATTTATTGGTTTAAATATGTCCCGTTTAGAGCTTGCCGACATTCTCTAACCTTTCGAAATTTTTAACATATTTAATCATAAACCTGTTTTAATTTAGAAAAACCTGGAAATATGTCGAGAAAATTAAATGAAGAGGATATATTGGGCCAACTATTGGAGTGTGATGAATCTGGTGACTTTGGTGACGTCGATTTTTCAGACGGCAGTGACGATAATTACGAGCCCTCTGAAGAGGAAAGCTTCTCTCTAGCGAAGATAACGGAAATAATACTTTTTCTAAAATAATTATGTGCCGACTTTTGAAAATGTTCGGGTTTGGTCAATACCTGATGAAAATTTCTAATCACGAAATACCCTCTGGAGCCCCCTGTAGGGGGTGGTGGACTTCCTTTTCAGATTTTCTAATTTCAGGACCTGTACTGAAGCTAGATATATCACTAAAGTCGAAATGTTCCCGCTGGTGGTTTTCCGATTCGAAAGGGTTAAGGGGTTCGTGGTAGTCAGAATTTTCAAAAGCTTGGATTTATTTTTTTTGCATTTTCTTAAAGTGTAATGTCTTAAAATAATTGAGTGAAAATTTGAAGTGAATCCGACAAATACTTTTCGAGTTATTCAACAATTAACAAAGGGCTTTAGGGCGCCCCTACTTGCTCTTTAAATGTGTTTTTCTCAAAACTATGCTTTTTTGAACCAGTTATCAGTTTAACTTAAAAACCGCTTGGTAGATTTGAATGAAATTTATACTGCCTTTGAAAAACATAAAAAACTCGTGCCTGATCGAGGGATTTTTTTTGAAGTGAAACTTCTTAAGCATCGGTGGATGAGCGAGAATGAAGAGTAAAATTTCAAGTTTATGCAACGTTTTGGGAATTTTTGTTCCGCGAGACAGAAAAAATATATAACGTAGAGGAAAACGAGAGAGACAGAGCTATACCTTATATATATCTTAGATACACGTTAGGCTATTTTTCTTGAGTTTTTCCTTGTGGTTGCTAATTTCTAGTGAGAAAGTGAGTGCCTACTTTTTGGTGGTGAGTGCCGCTTGTTTGTTGGTGCAAACTGGTAGGAGATATATTTTTGATGCCTACTTTTTGGCGTTATATTTCCTTGGTGCCTACTGTTAGGGCGTTTTTTGGTCCCAATTTTTTTGGCCTTTTATTTGTGCCTTCTTTTTGGCGCTTATTTCCTTTTCCTGGCTATTGCTTGTGCGTACTATAAAGTGCTATACATTCCGGCGTCGGATTTATTGGTTTTACCTTGTGGTAATTTGAGCCGTTGCTGCGGTCCTGCAATCGCTACGTTTGTGCGGGTGATTAACGCTCAGAGTAGTGCGTGTTGTCGCCACAGTTTGTGTCCGACGTTTACCTACACCGGTCAACCCTTCTCTGCTTTTTGTAAATTTTGTCTATTTGTATTCTCTGCAAATGTTGTGAATTTATTTAGATATATATTCTTTCTCTCTCGTTCTCTCTCTCTCTCTCTCTCGTTCTCTCTCGGGTCTCTCCCTCTTTCTTTGTCTGCCTTGGAAGTTTCACTTACATATGTTATGTGTACTACGCTACACGCACTTATTGTCGAAAATTTCTATTTATTTTTTAAACAATTAGTTCTCGGTTTTTTCGAAAATCTGAAAAATATTTCCTGAGGCCGCCATATTGTTAATTTTGGAAAAAAGCTTCAATCAGGCAGGAGATTATCTATTAATAAAACTAATTTCTCTTGTCTCTGATTTTACAATTATTAATTTTTTTTTTGAAATTTTGTTAAAGTCGAGTTGAAGCATTATGTATTAATGCTATGTTTATATTTTTGTAAAATAATGCAATTGACTAGCAAATAAAAATTATTGAAAATCATCATTTTTTCGTGCCTCTGACTACCCCTAACCCCTTAAAAAAAATTTCAGTTTGATCTTGTAGTTAGGTTTAAAAGTTGTATAAACCCACTAAGAATGCGTCTTCCGAGTAAGGAAAGTTAGCTTGCCGTCCCGTCAAGGCATAGTGTGCAGCTTTCTTGAAGTTGTAGGTTTTGTTCTCCTCTTCAAAGCTCTCTTTTTATGATCAGCAAAAATTGACTAGCATTACGTTTGATACTTGCGTCTTTATATTTTATGACTGCAAGCATCTTTTATGCTATACTATAGAATACCACTCGCTCTTATTACTTTCTCAAAGTTTTTGCTTGCCTCGCGCTATATATCTCCCAATCCTTCTTATTTTTTAGAATTCCACATAGATGATTTACAGGGTTAAGGTCTGGTTACTTCAAAACCTTAGCCCTGTTCAGACTCTTCCATGCCTTATCAACCGTTGACGAATGTTTGGAGTCATTATCCTGCTTAAAGTCCCACTTTAGAGGTATCTCCTCTCTTCCGAATGAAAGCATGACTGTATTTAAAATTTTTATGTGGTCCGTGGCGCACATCTTGCCTTCAATCAAAAAAATTGGACCTACTCCGAATATAGGAAAGTAGCCCCATAACATTATTGGTCCTGGATCATGTTTTGCTGTTCTTTTTTTTTGTTTTTTTTTTTGTTTTTGTTTTGGTGAATTAAAGAACGCAAACTGTGTTTTGTGGTTGCTGCACGTAACATTTTCCATCGGATCCGAGCATCTTTATTCTGGTCTCTTCTGACCAGAGGATATTTAACCAGTGTGCGCGATGCGAATGTCATAACGCAAAGGAAAGCCTGTGGTCAATGTTCTTTTTTAAAGTGCTTTAAAGGTACTTTTCTTGGACTTTATGTGGGTGGATAGCTGTGAACACCTTTTTCTTGGAGCATTTCATGATTCAGGCAATTTTGTCCATGGCTGTCACTTGATTCCATAAGCATTTGATAAATTTCTACTCCGATTCAGTTGAATGTTTTTCTCGGCCCATTTTGATAAGTATAAAATTTTACTAAAACAGCAAGAATATTTCTATTTTTTAAGTTTATAGTTTTTTTTAAGTAAAGGAAAATAAAATTAATATTTTATCATATCTATTTACATATATAAAAGTGAATGATGAAATTAAATGAATTTATTACTGCGATCGCTTGCATTCTGTACTTGAAATTTGCAAGTAAAGAAGAAAATTAAAATAAGCTAAATAAAATAAAACTATTAATATCGTCAAAAAAGTCTTAAAACATACCTTTTTTCACAGAATTAACTCTTTATCCCTTATCGTTTTAGATCAAATGGTATTTTAACCAAGCCTTGCAAACAAAAATTGCACTACTTTAACTATTTTCATGCAGAGTGAAGCGACAGGATCCATCTTCAACATTCCTTCCTATGCAAAAATGCAGCAGTATACTTTTTCCGGTAAATTGGAGTAAACCTGGGGAAAATGTAGATTTCGCAAAGGTGTGTGCGTAGTTGTGCATAGTAGACGTATCTATCAGTGCATATACCTGTATGCTTATTATGTATTACATGCGCACGGGATATGAGCCACTACATACGCATGTACAGGTACGATTTACATACTTATGCGTGTGTATGCGTGTATAGTGGTTAAGTGGGAATTTTCAATAATAAATGAAAGTCAAAATCTAAGTACATATCTACATTGTTACAACAACTACACTACTTACATCACCAAATATGTTATATAAATAGCTGCTTTACAATATGTAATGCAGTAAGTACTTCGGGTCATACATACACTCACACTCATACATGCTCATATATATACATAAGTAGTACGTAGGTACATGCATCTTACTCTATATGACACATAAAAGCATATGTTACTCATCACTGGAACCTTCAGTTTACATACAAGTATGAGCAAGTAAATGGGGCAATTGGCGATTATTATTATTGTTATTACAGCCATACGAAATTCATGCGATTGCTCCCTAGAAGCACATTCCGTTTGCAGCACTCCGATATTCGACCGCCTCATCGCCACTGCTGCGCTCAGCAATTGTAGTGGGTCGTGGCGTAGAGTGAGCGCGCTGAGTGCTGAATAGGTTCTGCTGATATTTGGTAGGTATTTGCAGTAGTCTTCCATCGATTCAATCGCTTGCCAGCTGTTCACAGCAACATAGTATGGCTATGCGTAGCAATCGACTAATGAAAAAACCTCAAAGTCATGCAGAAAACGAGCGCAGAGTAGCTGGCAAGCCAAGCCAAGTCGTATGAGAGGCGTTGCAATAAAATTGGACTACCACATTAAAATCATTTAAATTCTATTGGTTTTGCAGAATAAGCCATTTATGTGTCACCAGCGATAGGAGTTGAGTAGATATATTTAAGTGCATGTGCGGCGGTCGGGGAGTGTGTGGCAGGAAGTACTCAGTGTAAGTTCAATGTTGATATTTTGTGCTGACGCTGACAAAAGCTTCACACGAGCAATTGCGCTTTGCTGTAGCAGCTAACAAACGCCAGAGGCTACCCATGCACACACTTTTAACCATGAATTTTACACACGCATACATATACACTAAAAGTCATATGTTTTTCCTTATTGCTTGTATGTACTTACATACAAACATGCACACATACATACATACAGTGGCGGGCATGAAAACGAGTACTAAGTTATTCAAACGCGATTCAAGTGCCATTCAGATGCACCACGCTTCATGCAAAAAATAATCGATACTGGTTTTCCCCAGAATTGTAAAATTTATTATATAATATTTTAAGACTTTTGCAAAAATATTTCTGCAAAATTTTAAGATTTACGTGAGCTGCACCGATTTGAAAGTATCTCCAAAAAGTTCATTATTTTGACTCCGTTAATAAAAATCTTTAAACATTTTTAAGCAAAAATTTATTTATCATTTGAATTTAATTTAAAAATAAATTTTGAAACAATTAATTTAAAAACAATGTTTAAAAAATTTTAAATACAATTTTTTTAATTAGTTTTTTTTTTATAAAAGCTATATTTTTTTAAGTATTTTGAACATTTCTAAGCCCAAGCTCAACTGTCTTCTGAGATGAGTTTTTACAAACAAAAAATTTATAAAAATTAATTAAAAAAAAACTATATTTTTTGAGGTACTTGGAACATTTTTAAGCATAAACTCATCTGTCATCAGAGGTGAGTTTTTGGAAAAAATATTTTAAAAATTTATTGTTTTTATAAAAAAAATATTTATTTTTTTTGAACATTTTTAAGCATAAACTCATCTGTCATCCGTATTTTGCAAAAAATATTTTTAAAAATAAACATTTTTTAAAAAAACTATTTTTTTTTATTTGAACATTTTTAAGCCTAATCTCATCTGTCATTCGAGGTGAGTTTTTGAAAAAAAAATTTTTACAAAGTTTTTTTATATAAAACTGTATTTTTTGAAGTATTTGCCACATTTTTACGCATTAAGCTCATTTGTCATCTGAGGTGAATTTTTGAAAAAAACATTTTTAGAAACTAATATTTTTTATAAAAAACTGTTTTTTGAAGTATTTGCAACATTTGTCATCTGAGAAATATATAAATATATATAAATATTTTAATATTTTTAAAAACATTTTTTTATAAAAAACTGTATTTTTTGAAGCATTTTCCACATTTTAAGCAAAAACTCATTTTTCATCTTAGGTGAATTTTTGAAATATTTTTAATAACATTTTTTTTTATAAAAAACTGTATTTTTTGAAGTATTTTCCACATTTTTAGCAAACACTCATTTTTCATCTTAGGTGAATTTTTGAAAAAATATTTATAGAAACTAAATTTTTTTTATAAAAAACTGATTTTTTTTAATGTCCGCCACTGCATTTGCATACCCATATTTCTTTATATATTGAACTTGCACTTGCGGTCCGCAGACATGGCGTATACGCAACCAATATTGGCTGGTCCATTGCGGCTCATGCATATGCGGCTCGCTTGATTTCCACATTTTTTTAATATTTTTTTCTACAAATTTTTCAGCACGTTTCATTTTTGCCATTACTTTTTTTTCCTTTTTTTTATTTTATTTGATTTTTTTTTTATATCACTCTGCCTTTGATATTTGAACTGTAAATGGCGCTTATGTCTCAATGATTTTAAATTGCGCACCTCAAACACTCAGCACGCTGAGCTAACAAAGCGACGGAGCATGGCGAATGTGAGTGCTCGTAATTTTAAATGGCAACTGATAGTCAAGGATTATTACGTGGCATGGCGGAGGACCTGTTGCTAATAGTAAAAACTTATTAGTAATAAAATAAAAAGGCAATTTTAAAAGTCAAAAGATGAAAAGAAAAAAAATTGTTATGTTAAATCAAAAAGCTCAAGATGTATTTTATAAAAACTTCTGGAGTAAGTGAGATATGCATAAGAATTAAATTAAATTAAAATAATATTTAAAAAATTTAATAAAAAAAAACGGTAGCAATTCTTCAGGTCTAAATGATTTTCTAGTAAAGTTATTCAAAATGCCGAAATTGTCGCAATTTCAATTCAAAATGAGCCAACACAGCGTTTCACAGGAATTGGCAACCTTTCAATCCATATTCGGACGATTTTACGTAAAGACCTTGGCCTGCCAAATTACAGTATAAAATTTTCGAACAAGGGCGATACTAGTCTCTGTAAATATCAGATAGAGAAACATAGCAGAATGAACTTTTTTGTACTATGCGATGAAAATTTACAAGATGTCAGGGTATTCTACTTTTTTTATTTTTTCGTCATCAATTATTTTCTCGTCATCGTCGACGGCTTCGCGACTGAGCATGAAATTTTGAGAAAACAATTTTTTTTTTTTAATTATTTCCCATTCTAACTTACAACTGGTGACGTAAAGACTTTCTTTGCGAACATCAGCAGCCTGAGCAAAATTAAATGACAAATTTCATGGAAATGAACACATTTAGTTAGTCACTTTGCACACACGCTACACCTACTTTTTCGCATAAACGCTGGCCAGTGAAAAATCATCCACATCCACATTCACCTAAAAGCATTTAGGAAAAAAATGCACATTGTTGCTTTTTCGTTTGTTTTTTTTACTTCCACACACATTTTCACAAAAAAATGCTGACTTCAATTCCTTGCATATTTTTCGCTGTGCTTGCAAATTTTTTCCACCCTCACATGGGCAAGCTCATACGAACACATATACATACACACACACACACCTTTGCAGTAAATCATCTTATGTGTGTATGTGTATTCACATATACATCCATATGTATGTGTGTAAGTATAAGTTAATATGCGTATTTCTCGTTAATTTTCTGGTTAAGTTTTACCTACCTCTCTCCACGCTTCTAGTTTTACCCACAGCTTTTTAAATGCTTACATTGTTTTTTTTTTGTTTTTTCAATTAATGCTAAATAGTATTATATTTGTGGCTTTGCGCAGCTAAGTGAAGTACTTCCAGCCAGACAAAACTATGTATTCGTGTAGAAGCACAAACCACTTGAAATACTTTAAATACTACAGGTGAGAAAAAAAAATACATTTACATTAGGAATATAAATTTTTTAGATGTTTACGATCTCGGTTTTTTCGGGATCCTTTTATTCGAGTCCCAAAATTTCGGGATTTAAGTATTCATTTTTTTTTCTAAAAAGCTAACTGGAAAAAATTCTTTCAAAACTGATTGAGAAGCTCACCTACGATATAATAAAATAATGTGTTTAAAATTAAAAATTCAATTAAAATTTTCGCTATTGCTGGCAAATAGCCCGGGCTTTTCGGTATTTATAAATAATTTCTTACGAAGCATATAAAAAGAAGAAAAACAAATTTCCTTTTATGCCAAAAATGGACTGAAAATAAACCGGTAACTCGGGATTTACAACGCTAAGATATACTCAAAAAGTTTTCATAAAACACAAAACAGTTTTCATAAAACTCTTTATTGTAATAAAGAATTAATCAAGAGACTATACCAGGTATATAACTATGAAGTGAGACTTTCAGCTATTAGTCCATAGATATCGCTAGGAGTATTTTTAAACCTTCCTAAATGTGTTGTTTTTTCGTCTGTCATCTGTCAACAATATTCAGTTCATTGTTTTTTTACGTTTCATACAAAAATAGATTTTTATTGCTCTTAAAAATGTCGAATTTCGTGCCTGCAAACTACGTTTTGCGGACATCGTGAAACCACTTGTGAAATGCTGCTCTCCTGGTTCAAAAGGAAGTCTTTTTTGCATCGAATCGTTGCGGGTGATGAAAAATGAGTACATTTCTCTAATCCCAAGCGGAAACGATAGTATGGTCCGCCCGGCCACAAGCCAAAAACAAACGCCAAACCAAATCGCTTCGGCCTCAAGGCAATGCTGTGTGTTTTCTGGGATCAGCGTGGTATTATTTGGTACGAGCTATTAAAACCAGGTGAATCAGTTGACGGTGTACGCTACCAACGACAATTGGCCGATTTGAACAGCGCTATATACCGAAAACGCCCAGAATATGCCGATCGGCGTCACAAAGTAATTTTATCTTGATTACAATGCACCGCCACATCGAACAAGAGCGCCCCGGGAATTGATGGAGACGTACGATTGCGAACCGCTGGTGCATGCTGCTTATTCACCAGACTTGGCGCCTTCCGATTATTATTTGTTTGCATTGATGGGTCACGCACTTTCCGAGCAGCGCTTCAATTTTCACGAAGAAGCGAAAAAATGGCTTGATGATTGGTTTGCGGCCAAAGACGGCCAATTTTTTTGGGGCAGCATCCACAAATTGCCTGAGAGATGGGAAAAATGTGTCGCTAGCGATGGCTATTATTTTAAAGATTAAATTTGTAAACAGTTTTTGTTAATAAACGTTTGAAATTGAAAAAAGTCTTCACCTCTTTACTGATTAATAAAGCAGCTGTTGGTTCGAAGTGCAACTGCATGAACTAAAAAAATAAGGACTGCCAAAAAAAAACATGAAAACTCATTTTTTATAAACAAATACATTAATAAATCGTTCTACGCCAACTGTTCGTCTATTAGAGATTTACTGACGAACACACAACACCTTAAGGCCTTGCTGGCCGCGTATCAGTTGTTCTACCGAAAATATTACTAACACGCAAAAGCAGCAGCAAAAGGTTTCCGAACAACACACACACACACAGATGAGTCCTTCAATTCGACTCTTAAGTCATACAATGTTTATTATAGAGAAGGGATGGCCAAGCTCCTCAATAGTCCGAGCCATTGTACAAAATTTGAAAATTTTCGGGAGCCGGAATCGAATTCGTATTTAAAAGGTATCCAAAAAAGCTATTAAGAAAAATTCTTTTACAGAAATTATATTTTTTGAAAACATTTACATAAAGTACTCATATAAAGTTTAAATATTAAAAATGGAACAGATTTTTTTTTTACCATATTATCTTTTTAGTTCATGTGGTTGCACTTCGAACCAACAGCCGCGTTATTAAAAGTCATGGCAAGGAAAGTCCCGAATGTGAGATTGATCTTGAGGAACATAATGACTACTTTGTTAGTTTTGCTAAGAAAATAAATTGTGCTCCTTGTGCTACTCTCAAAGAACAATTTCAATTTATGACAGTTAGTGACTCTACTATGTTTACTTGATTTTTCTAAAGCACGTGACACAGTGGTTCAGAAATTGTTATGTTTGAAGCTTAAACACTATTTCGGCTTCAAAGACAGTGCAGTGAAGCTCATGGCCAGCTACATTGGTGGCCGAACGTAGAAGGTCAAGGCCAGTAAATTAACATCTCCGCAAGGGTCTCTCCCTGGTCCACTTCTATTTAGTCTTTTTGTCAATGATGTTTTTACCGTTTGTCAGTATGTGAATGTCTATGCGTATTCTGATGATATACAATTGTACTTATCCAGTCGTATTAGTTTCGTTGACGATCTATGTTTCAAAATAAACACTGATTTGTCTGGTATTTCTGTATGAGCTAATGAAAACTCTTTATATTTGAACGCGTGAAAGGAATATGCCTTACCTATATGTAATAGTGTGGTGCATGTTGACAATATCCCTAAATTGTGGATAGATACTAGTTCCCTTACCTTTACGGATAAGGTAAAAAATTTAGAGTTTATTCTTAACACAAAACTTACCTGTACTGACCACATAAATTGGGTTGTGGGGAATATTTACGCTACATTGCGTAAGCTGAGAGTCTCTGGCACATGCACGCCAGAGCAAACGAGGCGCAAATTAGTTCTCCAGCTAATTATGCCCTTCATTACCTACTCTGAGGTGGTATACAGCAAACTTGACTCCACATCCTGCCATAAACTTAATGTGGCATTTAATAATGGCACGCGGTATGTATATGGGATTGGTAGACATGATCATACTGGTATATCTGCCTGGCGAACAAGGTTACTGGGCTGTTGCCTTAACAGTTATTTGTCTGCTAGAAATTGCATATTTATGTGCAAACTTACATTATTCAAGTCCCCTCCCTACCTGACAGAGAAGTTGATACCAGTAAGATCTCGCAGACACAACAAATTCATCGTTCCTACATTTAATTACCTAGCATCATCTAGGTTATTCTTCATTAACTCTGTTAAAGTGTGGAACTCATTACCCGACACTGTGAAGGCTGGACTTAACAGATTTAACTGCAGGGCACAAGTCTATAAGTACTTTAAAAGTTTTTGACTGCATTGAATTAGGGCAATACACTTCTCTCTATATTTTGTAATAATTACTACTTTGTTTTTTTTCTTTTCTAAGTTCTTATTTTCTTCTCCTACTACCAAAGCATTATCTTCTTATTATTGTAGTTAAGTTACATACATTGGATTGATTTATTAATGAACTGGTGGAAGAATTTAGACTAAGAAACTTTCATGTTGAAATCACTCTAGTTGCACGAGAATATACAATACTAATGTTCAAATACTATTAAAGGACCCAAGTCTTACTTTGTACTATTGATGTAAATAAATAAATAAAATAAAATAAATATTTCTTTAGAACTGCGTGAATAATTGGTGACAGCATTTATCAGTAATTCTTTGAGATGCTGGCAAATGCTGATCGGTGTAAGGATTTCACGAACTTCAAAAGGGAATAAACTTATTTACATAAGTATGTTGCTCCGACTATTGAAATAATTCGACAAGCAGACTTTTTTAATTCAGAATAACTTGATTCTGGTACAAATTTCCAAAATTGAGTAACCGTCGTGGACTTTTATTTTATTTGTAGAGCTTAATCTTCTTGCAACTTCAAAAGCTCCAGATGCTTTTTGGGTCATACCTCTATTGAATTATGTTAATTTCAAATTTATTTAGATAAAAAACAAAAGACGATTTGAAATATTTCAAGTCTTGAAATCTATTTTGGAATTTCATCAATATATTTTCGAGCTTTTTTATATACTCGTTGAGTTTTTCTTGTTTAATACTGGAACCATTTTTTTTTTAATTTGCGTGAAATTACAAAATGTTTTACTTTATGTGAAAAAATTTAAATTTAGATTGAAAATTAAATATACACTCTCAGAGGTCAGATATTATTTTATCTTTCCGCTTCCATTCTAAATTTAGTGTTTGATAAATCAGTCAAAAATATTAAGTCTCGTCCGTCTCATCTAATTCTGATAGGTTGTTTCCTTATCTTTAGAAATGCAGTTATCGGATCAAACATATATACAAAACGGTTTACATAGCTAGATTAGTTGATTTATTGTCGCTAGATGACCATAAAACAATGCAAAATAAATAAGTGTCATTTGGAAGTTCTTCGTCTTTTAAGGGGACAGATACCTGTAAAATATAGAAAAACATTTTTTTTTTCATAAAATATTAATATAATCCTTTAAGAATATGTCAACAAATTTTTAGAACGTAAATTTATGTATTTCTTATACCTGTATTATAGATCGTCAATTGTGACGACTCTATTCTTTGCCTTCAAGCGCTGGGAAAGGTATAGTTACGTTGTATTCAAACTTTAGACGCGTTTTTCTTAAACTATATTTTTCGAACTGGCGTACACGATAACTTGATTTGATCGATCGAAATTTTGCACACATCTTGTTTACGATATAACTTTCTATGTGAATTTACAATACGAAAATTTATCGAAAAAAATATTTTTTCGAAGCAAAAATAGTAGGAAAATTTGCCCCAAAATTCATTTATTTTTTTGAAGCATTTTATTTCGCGAATTTTTTTTCCATTTTTGTTTAATTCATATAGAAATTATGACATTAATACACCAAAAAAAGATATTTGGTTTTTTGTATTCAGGTAGCTGACGCCGATGCTACAATGCCCGTCGATTGAGAAGCCCCGCTGCGACCTACGGGATCCTCGTGTTGGCGGCCATACTACATGTACAACACCATCAATTTTAAATATTTTCCAGTCCCGGAGTATTTCGTTTTTGCTTTTTACATTGCCCCACAAAATCGCACGATTTTTCAGCTCTAGATTTTTCTACACTTAGAAGTCACCCATTTACATCAGCAAGCCACATATCTACCCTAGCAACCCTAAGGGCTAACACTTGTCTAGGCGAAATTGCAAATCTATCATTTATAGTACTAGACACGTGATTTACGACGTAGTCTAATGGAAAATGCAGACAAATATATAAAATATCTATGTGCATCATATTTTACGACGCTCACTTGGCCAAAGTGAATTTATCAATGAAACTAAAATCAAAGGTGCAGATAAGCATTGCTTGCAAACAAGGCAGTGCAGGGCACAAAATTCAAGTACTTTGAATACCGCATAATAAAGGGTGATTTTTTAAGAGCTATAGGAAAGTTTTTCAAAAAAACACAAGTAAAATTCAGAAAAATTCATGAAATTTTTATTTAAATCGATGGTACAGTCCATATGATTTAATCTTTGAAGATTATTTCATGCAAATGTTGACCGCGACTGGGCTTCAAAAGTCCATCCGCTTAGTCCAATTTTGGCATACTCTTCCCAACGTTTCGGCCGGTATCTCACATATAAATGCTTTAATGTTGTCTTCCAATGCGTTAATCGAAGAAGGCTTGTCTGAATAGACATCGCACGATCTGTGTGGCCAATTGACAGGTCCCGAACGTGAAATAAAATGTTCACCGAACTCGCCTCACAACAAGCCCATTGTTACGCGTGCTGTGTGGCATGTGGCACCGTCTTGCTGAAACCACATGTCATGCAAGTCAAGCTCTTGCATTTTGGGCAAAAAAAAGTTGGATATCATTTCACGGTAGCACTCACCATTCACAGTTACGTTACGATTTGCAGCATCTTTGCAGAAGTACGGTCCAATGATACCTCCAGCCCATAACCCGCACCAAACTGTAACCTTTTCTGGATACATTGGTAGCTCTTGCAATTCTTCTGGCTGATCTTCACTCCAAAATCGACAATTCTGCTTATTTACGTACCCATTGATTGAAAAATGATCTTCGTCGCTGAACACAATTATTCGATAAAAAAGTGATTCTTAAACTTGCTTAACAGAACATGCATTTTTATAATATAGGTTGGCAAAAAAGTCTTGCGGTATTTCCGCAAGCTTGCCTTTGCAAGCGCGTAGTTCTAGTTGTATTCGTCGCATCGGTTCACGCTAGAGCTTTTTGGAAAGCTCTTTTCACGTGCTAACACGTGTTTGATTAATTGTTGTTTACTTTTAGTCGTTCGTGAGTTATAGCGTCGCAAACATGGAGAAAAATATAGAGAAAATATGGCATATTTTACAGTACTACTACGATAAAGGCAAAAATGCATCTCATGCTGCCAATAAAATTTGTGCAGTTTATGGACCCGATACAATTTCCATTTCCACCGCACAACGATGGTTTCAACGTTTTCGTTCTGGTGCGGAAGTGATCGAAGATGCGCCACGGTCCGGAAGGCCTGTCGTCGAAAATTGCCGTAGCATCAGCCAAGAGCTGGGCATGAGTCATCGAACCGTTAAAAACCATTTGAAGAAGCTTGGATTCAAAAAGAAGCTCGATGTATGGGTGACACACGACTTGACGCAAAAAAACATTTTTGCCCATATGGATGCATGCAAATCGCTTCTGAATCGCAACAAAATCGACCCGTTTTTGAAGCGGATGGTGACTGGCGATGAAAAGTGGGTCACTTACGACAACGTGAAGCGCAAACGGTCGTGGTCGAAAAGCGGTGAAGCTGCCCAGACGGTGGCCAAGCCTGGATTGACGGCCAGGAAGGTTCTTCTGTGTGTTTGGTGGAATTGGCTCCCCTATGCCAAACGCTCAATTCGGACCTGTACTGCCAACAACTGGACCGCTTGAATGCAGCACTCATGCAGAAGAGGCCATCTTTGATCAACAGAGGCCGAATTGTCTTCCATCAGGACAACGCCAGGCCACACACATCTTTGGTGACGCGCCAGAAGCTCCGGGAGCTCGGATGGGAGGTTCTTTTGCATCCACCGTATAGTCCGGATCTCGCACCAAGTGATTACCACCTATTTCTGTCCATGGCGAACGAGCTTGGTAGTCGGAAGTTGTCCACAAGAGAGTTCTGTGAAAATTGGCTCTCCGAGTTTTTTGACAATAGGGAAGCGAGATTCTATAAGAGGGGCATTATAAAGTTGGCATCTCGTTGGGAACTCATCATCGAACAAAACGGTGCATAATTGACTTAAATCGCATTATTATTACCAATTTTATGAACAACTGAAAATTCAATAAAAATACCGCAATACTTTTTTGCCAACCTTTTAAATTCAATGATTTGCAAGAGTTGTTCGTTTGTAAGACGATTCATGGTTAAATTATAGACCAAACTGAAGATGTTTGACAGTGAAACAAAACACGAAACGTGCGTCAGCTGTTTAAAAAGATAATAGCTAAAAAATCACCCGTTATGTACAATACAATAACATAGACACCATTTCGATAGCTCGTAAAATGATTGTTTTTAATGACTCATCATTACTTGTTTCCCCAAAGGCACATGAATTCTCACATGACCTTTTGGAATTATATCAATCGAAAAATGTTTATAACAACCTCACGAGTCTGATGTGCTCACATGATGGCACACTTAAACAATTAAACCACTTACCCTTTAAGTACCCGAAATACTTCTTTTTTTTCTTTGTTGACTTACCATATAAGAATGTTCACTGGGCATGAATCTTCTCAATGAATCAGCCATAGTCTCTGGTTTTTGTTGATTATAAATGAAAGATAAATTGTTTAGTTATTTGAAGTGCTTTTCATTAGGGCTGAATGAAGAAGTATGATAAAATACAAGATTGAACTTTGTCGTGAAGTATATGAGTTGTATGGGAGAGCTAAAAAGAGAGGTTAGTGTAAACTAGGAAGACAATAGAAAATATTTTAAGAGAGATATAAGAATAGAACGTAAATAAAAAAACTGTTGGTAAACAAAAAGATGTAAACAAAGACCTTCAAATACGTCTGAATCACAGCTGGTTCTGTAAGATAAGCTGAGAGTTAAGTTGCGGTACCGAGAGTGACTAGGTATGCTGAACCAATATTAAGTGAGTACCAATGTGGTTTTAGGAGTGGAAGGTCGACAGCGGATCAAAACTTTGTAGTCTGCCAAATTTTTTTAGAGTTATTAAGAGTTTTTTAAGAGTTTCGTGAGCATAAAGTCAACCTGTGTGTACTCTTTATAGGTTTTTTGAAAGTGTTCGTTAGTTTGAAAGAGGCAAATATGAATAGGTGCTACGCATGCAAGGCATACCAAAAAAAATAGGCTTTGTTAGTAAATTTAACCCTCGCTGAGACCTATACCACAAGGCTCTTACAAGGCAAAACATCTGATTTATTCAGAGTTGAAAAAGGAATAACGCAGGGAGATGTGTTGTCTACGCTTGTGCTTAAGCTAGTACTTGAGCCCTTGATTTTGAAAGTGGTATAAGTCAAAAATTTTAAAAACTAGTTTATCAGTTATTTCTATCAAATCCTAATAAAATAACATAATCTGAAGAGATTAGCAGTATGCCCTGAAAATTTTTTGGTTGGTAAACAAAATACGGTTACTGTTTTTTTTTTTTTTTGATAGTGGTATAAGTCAGTCTGTTTACAAAGTTTGGAAAAATAATTAGCAATTTTGTCATGTCTTCAGATAACGGTTCAGGTGTGGTCAAGTAATCCTTTTAATGTAAAAACGTATTATATTATTTATAGTTAATTGTAGGCATTGTACGAAGAAGTATAAGTAATGCTCCCAAGAAATGGAAACGAATGAGAATAATATCGTCTTCAGATGAATCAGTTCATAATTTAAAAGTGATTTCGGAACCCTTACAAATGGAAGAAAACAATATGAAATATAGAAAGAGGACACAAAATCAACGTACTTATGCACAAAATGTAAGAAACAGAAGAGAAATAGTGGAAAGGAATATGAAACAAAAGAGTCTAAGCAAAAGACATCCTGAACGGATGGTCGTGGCAAAATGGCTGATTCATCAAGACAAACAGATGAAGAAAAAATTAAATTTGTACGAGAACATATTCTGAGCTTTCTAGCATGTGAGAGCCATTACACCAGATCACATCACACTTCAGGTCGAAAGTATCTAAATGCTGACTTAGATATTCGAAAAATGTATGAACTGTATGTGAAAAAAGTTCAACTTAATTTTCATACTCCTCGTAAAGAGACGTACCAAAAGTGTGATTCGCTAAAACTAAAAATTGAAGCATACAGTAATGAAAACGAGAAGTTGCATCTTATGGAAATTTATGATTCACATCTTAACAGTGCCGAACAGGCTAGAAAAAGCAAAAGATAACCCGAGTGAATATTATGGATTCACATTTGATCTACAGAAAGCACTTTCTTATCCAAAACTTTCTGTTTTGGTAGCTTATTATAAGTGCAGCATAGATGTATACAATTTAGGGTTTCATAATTTCTGCAATGAAAATGCTAAAATGTATGGTTCTGCATCTTAAAGCACATTCGGGACATTACCACTCAAAAGCATGTCATAGCTTACAGTGATGCCTGCTCTGGATAAAATCGTAACATTAACATAGCTTTAATTTGGTTAAAAATTGTTCAGTCATCTGACAATGATGTTGAAACAGTTGATCATAAATTTATGGTATCCGGCCATTCTTTTTTGTCAAATAATCGCTATTTTGCTTCGATAGAAACTAAAATTAAAAAATCGAATTATTTATACGTAGTAGTAGTACAATGGCTCAGAAAGATTTCATTTCGACAAAACAGCTAAAAGAATCAACGAATAATAGAAAGAAAAACACTAATGGAGCAGCTGTGGCTTGGCTAAAAATACAATGGATCAGGTTTTTAAAAAATGCTCAATATATATTAACATGTTTATAAACCTTCCTTGGATGACAATTCCGAATTCAAAGTATTAGACCTCTAACCTCTAACCTGAAAGAGGACGACCTAGAATATACGAAAATATTGATTGTCTTCCATTATACACAACCATTAGACCAATAACACAAGAAAAATGTAAAGATATGATGGATTTACTACGCTATATCCCCCCAATTTTTTACAAATACTTTATTCCCTTTTCCTTTCCCTTTCCCTAAATACTAATAAATAATTTACGTAGTTACAATGAAATGAGTTTGAATAAAATGTTAATTACTAACAAAAATATTTTCTTGATGGTAAGTCATTTAAAAAGTCATGCCGTTAATTTTAAAAGTGGTAAAAGTCATTTCAACCTTTCAAAACCACATTTCCTTTTAAAAATGGTTATAAATTTCACAACCATAATAAAGGCTGTGTTCGTAAATGCAACATGACGCGCAAACTACAATTGCATAACAAACAGAACGTTCAGAAATGCCAATGTGGCAGCACTGCAATAATCAAGCGTTCAAAAAGACAACAATTCTATCAGGTCACTCATAATTTCTATCAAAAAATTGTTTGCTGCATTTACCTACGACGTCTGATGAAAAGTAAGTGCAAAACTGTTTTATTTTAATTTTTGTATTGAAATTTAGTTAAATTATGTTAATAATAATTGTATAAATTTTAATTTTTAAATTTTTAGTGAAAATCTCAGTAATGCGGAGACACAGTTATTGCTGAGAGTACGGTTGAATATGGAGGACGAGTTTAAATCGGGTAGAAGGAAAAAAAATGTATTGTGGAAGAAAGTTGCGACTGAAGTTAAAAATGTAAATCCCAATATAAGACTGGACAGCACCACAGCGCAGAGAAAATTCTTAAATCTCTTGGTAACGTACAACCGCATTGAGAAAACAAATAATTCTTCCGGTAGAGAAGCTACATCCTGGAGGTATTTTGAGGACTTCGACGAAGTTTATGGTACAAGGCATTCAATGACTTCTCCAACAGCAAATTTGCAAACCTCTTTGGATTTGGTACTGTCAACGTCGTCCACATCTTCAAGTGAAATAAATAATGAGTCGCCAAATTCTCTACCGACTACCACTGAAACGGCCGCCAGTACTCGAACGACTTCGAAACTTATAAAACCTTACTTTAAAAGTGGCCCAATTCATTCGGAAATGGGAATAGAAAATGTCCTCGGGGAACGACAAACATTTGTAAAGTGCAAAACTCTAAACAAACTCTAAACTCTAAACAAAACTCGAAACAAGGAAAATATGACTTATACCACTTTCAAAATCAAGGGCTCACTTCTTCTTCTTCTTGATTGGCGCGATAACAGCTCACGCAATTTTCGCTGAGTTTAACAAAGCGCGCAAGTCACTCCCTTTCTTTCCAAGTCTTTCTCCACCTGATATTTCCGCAGAGGAGGCCTTCCTCTTCTTAGCCAACGTAACCGCTGGATCTTTATAAAATGCACTATGTATATGTCCTCGTAAAGCTCAATCTAGTCCTAGACTATTCAAATAAAGATGCTGATCCATCAGAGTCTATATCCACCAAAACTTCCCAAATATGTGGATGATGGCCTAACCATCCACGCGAAAAATATGAATGTTCTAAAAGAAGTATTCCAAATACTTCAAATAAAAGCAAAATTCTTGGATTAAAAATTAAGTAAATTGAAAGTGACACGAAATACCTCGCAAGACTTAAGACGTTGAGAAAAGCGCTCGATAAACATTTGAAAGTGTGAATTAAATAAAATCGGCGAATGGTATTTGAAAGAAAAATATTGCGAAAAATATTTATATGGATCTAAAAGATTGTAAGGCGATATCTTTTGAATTAGATATAATCGTGCGCTGGAACTCTTAGCAAAAAACAAAAATGTGATAAGATTTATAAAATATAAGGGGATAAGATGGATCGGACACGTGTTTAGAATACCCAAGGAGAGAACAACTCAGAAGGGCATTTGAATTGCGCCCTGTTCGAGGCCGGAGAAGGAGACGCCCCAAAAGAAACTGGCCCGAAGACGTGAAAGTTGACCTTGAAAAGCTAAACGTGCGGCGGTGGAAGGAGATAGGCTTAGATAGAGACAGATGGTGCAAAGTTGTGAATGAAGCCATGATTCACCAAGGACTGTGATGCCAAGAAGATGAAGAAGGATTAAATAAAATATCTAGGACTGCTTCTCAGTAGAACGGATGGCACGACGATCGCGTATCCAAGACCGTCTGCAGTCTGTGAGCAGAACATATTTCGCTCACGTTAAACAGTTAAAAAGCAAGCTCTTGAAAGGAATAACGAAAATCAAAATAAATAAAACACTGATTCGACTAGTGACAACATATGAATTGTGAAGCGTGGACACTAAAAGCAGATGCAATTACACAATTAAGCGCATTGGAAAGAAGAATACTAAGAATGGTCTCTATCGAGTACCTCAAAGAGTTTTCGATGCACGCATATAAAAAAAAATAAATAATTGGCGCGTACACTTCTGTTAGGTGTGTGGCCGAGCTCCTCCTCCTATTTGTGGTGTTTGTCTTGATGTTGTTCCACAAATGGAGGGACCTACAGTTTCAAGCCGACTCCGAACGGCAGATATTTTTATGAGGAGCTTTTTCATGGCAGAAATACACTCGGAGGTTTCCCATTGCCTGCCGAGGGGCGACCGCTATTAGAAAAAAGTTTTTATTAATTTGCTTTCACCGAGATTCGAACCAACGACCTCTCTGTGAATTCCGAATGGTAATCACGCACCAACCCATTCGGCTACGGTGGCCGCCACGATGCACGCATATACATATAGTAAAAAGCGGCCGCGGAAAAGATGGCTAGACGACGTTTAGGACGATCTAAGAAGCACAGGAGCGGCCAACTACCGTAGTATGGCTATGGGACCCAGATGCATGGAGAAAAATGTTTGTCGAAGCTTAGGCTCGCACCAAGCTGTAGTGATATGCTTGATGATGGTGATGATAAGTAGCGATACCACAAGGTGCGCAATCAAATACTCCACGCTGTCAAATACTTTGTTAAACCTCTCTGTAACAAGAGTGTTCGCTCTTTGTACACTTTTCAATTTATCAGTGCTCTTGTTGTTACCACCCTTTCACTGTAACTCCAGTACGTGCGGTAGCGATTGTCTTTTCATCAATAGAATTTAACGTGCTTTGGGGTCAATCGCCACCACAGCATTACATTGTGGGTAGAAAACTATGCGTTAGGGGTCTATCGTCCTCCCTACATAACATTTGGCCTGTGACAGTAAAATTTTATTTCTTTCTAAATGGAAGACATGACACGAAAGTATGCCAAGTGGTTCTTAGAGCGTTAAAAAATTAGAGCTTCGAATATAGTAAGGAATGTTGTGACCTTAATTCTGCGGCTCTAAAATGAGTTCGTGTTCAGAAGTCAGACAATAAGATGATACCAAGAAGGGATCCCAAAGAAATGTTGTTTGTGAATTACTTGTAAACTTGTAAAACATTAAATTCTGAATAATTTTGTAACCTTTTACACCAGCTGAATGAACAAATACATGAAAAAGATCCAGTTTGCAAAAGAAACAAAGTATTTTTCAACAGTACAATGCACCGTGTCACAAGAGCATTTTCACAATGGCTAAGGTCAATGAATTAAAGTTTGAATTGTTGGAGCATCCACAGTATCCACCAGATTCGTCCCCTAGTGACTTCCATCTGTTCCCAGGTCTAGAAAGATGCATGCATGGAAAGAGTTTTTCATCAAATGATCAGATTATAAGAGTTGTGGAAGCATATTTTGCAGCTCTTTCAGATTATCACTTCAGGGATGAAATTCATAAATAGTAATCTCGTTGGGACAAGTGAGTTAATGCTGAGTGCGACTATACTGAATAATAAAATGTATTTCAAACCATGAATAAATGAATGGAGTTTACACTTCGACCTAATGGTCTTTTGTGCCATCCACTCAACACAGTACCTCATCCAAGCCCAGTTCCCTTATTAAGTTCAGGATAGAGATGAGTTCGATTTACCGTATGTGCCTTTCCTCTGGCTGCAGTTGGCCAAGATATTTCAACCTTCTCCGCGCCATTGCGCTGTATTCCATGAAAAGATCATGTGCAGATGACTTCGCAGTCTGCAGTTGCCTGTGAGGATGCCCGTGAGCATTCTCAGATTATCCCTGGGGGAGAGTTAGGAGTTTTTTCAACCTCTTTTGGTTGCACCCCCCCCCCCCCTTCTTGGTGGTATGTTGTCCCATGGCAAGGTAGGGTCGGATCCTATTAAAGGCGAGGCCGCATCCTTTCTCGCCTATACGTCCGCTACTTCATTCTCAGTTATACCCCTGCTGGGACCCAAATTAGCCGAATGCAGTTGTGCATTCGTATTAGGTTAAGTTTCTCGATACACTCAAGCACCAGTGAGGATCTGATCTCACAGGACCAGAATACGGTCATGAGTGCCGCCTAACTGTCACTCAGAATGGCAATTCGCTCATTCCGGGCATTGCTGTCTAAGTTTATCTCTGCACATAGACAGATGACATACATCTCCGCTTCGAAGATGTAAAATTATGTTTTTCTTATCGAACCGCAAATCTAATCGAACTGCATTGCTTTAATTAAGGGAAAAATTATCCTCTCTCAAAACTTTTAGCTTAGTTTCGAAATAGGGCGCACTTATTGACGAACCCTATATCTATAAATAATAGCTAGTAAACCGATACTAACTAACAATAAAAACTGATTGCCCATTATCGAACTGAATTATCGAAATTATATTAATGGTTATTGCACTCGAGATTAGAGCAACTCTCGCCTAGGGCATTATTCATGTAGACTACTACAATTTTAACAATTAAATACAGTTAGATGACACAGAAGTGGCTAGGACACCGACGCGTTCAGTTCGTTTCGCAATAATATTTACTTGTTTTCATAAAAACAATAACCTAAAAGTAAGTGTGCGAACAAACTAATGAAAACAAATCCTTGTAAAGTAATTAAAAGCTAAGTTAACACGTGAAATTAGCCTAGAAAACGCCTGCTGAAATACGTTGGAGTGTTTGTTGAAATGTGATGCGATTTGTTTTACTTTTCATTATATTTTTTTCTTGCTCGTAATAATCAGTCATGCGTGGCAAAATGAATGAGCTGATTAATATGTAATTCCAAATGTGTAATAATTTGAGCAAACAGTTGTTGGATATGCATAAGTATATAACCATACGTGCGTGTGTATGCAAATTACAACAAAAAAAGCGATAACAACTGCAAGTGAATTGAATTACATGCACACAACGCCGCATGGAGTATGAATAGTAAACCCACCCAGTCACTCTACAAAAATTTCGCCTGGATAGATAAATTTGCATGTGAAGCATAAACGGTTGAATATTTTTATTTAATCCGCATATTAACATAAACACAAATACATGCACACATACAAATGTTTTCCTTTTTTTCTTATTTACTCATCTGTTTTGCATCGTTTGCTTGTTGTGTTGTAAATAAAATTAAATAATTAAATGGAATTCGGTTTTTAATGCCTTTCTAACCTGTTGATATGGCAATTATCATAATTGCGACAAGCTCCGATAATGCCTATCTTAATTGATATATGATAACAAAGTGTTTTGCAAATGAATGGCTACGAGTATTCACTTTTTACATACCTGTGTTTGTATGTATGTATGTGTGTGTAGGTGTGTGTCGTGTGCACAGGTGGGAACGCAGTAGTGACGTATAGCAAGTGATTGATAACGCAAAATTTGCTAAATTTGCTGATAGCGTAATCTATTTATATCAGTATGCAGCTACAACAATAATGCAAATACACATACATACATACACACAAACACACATACATACATACATACACACAAACCCACATGTACTCAAAACAAATATCGCTTTACAATGTATGCGTATTTATACCCATGCCCCCTAGTTGCCTTGGGTTTTATAACTTTTTCGGATGTTATAGCTTAGATATATTTATATTCATTTATTTATTAACTCTATGATTACGAGGGGTGCCTTTTATATGTCGGGATTGGAGAACAAAAACAAATTTTAATCATCGAAAATCACTTTATTGTTTTTCAAAACATTCTCCATGAAGATCTATACACTTTTGCATGCGTTTGAACCAATTGTCGAGGCACTTTTTCCACTCTGAATGAGGTACCTCCAAAACATGCATTCTGAATGCCGCAACCGCTTCTTCAGGTGTCGAAAAACGTTGACCTCTCAGTTTGTTTTTTACGTACGGAATAAAAAGAAGTCATTCGGTGCCAAGTCAGGACTATACGGCGGATGACCCATTAATTCGATGTTTTGGGTGCTCAAAAATGCAGTTGTGTGAGCCGATGTGTGAGAGCTCACATTGTCCTGGTGAAGAGTGATCCATCTTCGGCGATTGGTTTTCCTAATTTCTTGGAAGACAACTGGCAAACAAATGGTTGTGCACCACTCAGAATTTACTGTTCTGCGTTGTTCTAGTGGTACGGTTGCGACATGTCCAGTTTTTCCGAAAAAACAGGCTACCATTTGCTTGGAAGTGCTTCGTGCGCGAACAACTTTTGTTGGATTTGGCTCATCTTGAAACACCCATACAGTGGACTGCTGTTTACTTTCGGGCTCATACGCGTAAATCCATGATTCATCACCTGTCACGATGTCATAGACGTGTTTCGAAGCCCCGCGATCGTATTTTTTGAGCATTTACTTCGACCAATCGACACGAGCCTTTTTTTGAGCGATTGACAAATTGTGTGGGATCCAACGCGAACAAATTTTTTTGACAGTCAAATGTTTATGCAACATTGAATGTATGCTGGTCCCACTAATGCCTAAGATTGTCTCAATCTCACCATAGGTCACATGACGATCTTGCAATATCAGTTCGCGCACAGCATCAATGGTTTTCGGAACAACAACTGATTTTGGACGACCTTCACGAAATTCGTCTTGGAGTGAACTACGACCACGATTGAATTCACCATACCATCGATAAACACTGGTCCTTGATGGAGCTTCATCGCCAAAAAATGAATTAAGTTCATCCATGCAATGTTGCTGAGTTAATCCACGTCGAAAGTTGTAAAAAATAATCGCACGAAAATGTTCACGATTTAATTCCATTTTTAGACCGAGATGAATTTTTAAGGTACTGTAAACAACACAAATAGCGCTGGTATTTCAAAACGTTCTAAGTACGTAAAAGCGAAAAATTGTCAAACTTTGCGATACAGCTGTCAGTTTCCAGATTGCCAGATTGCAACACCAGGGTTGCCAAATCCCGACATATAAAAGGCACCCCTCGTACAAAATCTTACAGACTACAACTCAAGTACTAAGACTTGATATGATTTGCCAATAATAGCGCAGACTATTTTATCAAACTATCGAGTTGTAAGCCCTGGCAGCTTGTTCTCGTTCTCGTATTAGTTTTCTTCTTCTTAATTGGCGCGATAACCGCTTACGCGATTTTGGCCGAGTTTAACAAAGCGTGCCAGTCGTTTGCTAACCGATGCCAATTGGACACAACAAGTGAAGCCAAGTCCTTCTCCACAGAGGTGTAGCGAGCTTTTTCAGCGCCTGAGGCAAGGTGACAATTTAACACCACGAAAAAAAGTTCTATATTATATCCGTACGATTTCGGCGCCCTCTTGGTCTGAGGCGGCCGCCTCACTCGCCTCGCCCTCGCTACGCCTCTGCTTCTCTACCTGATCTTTCCAACGCAGAAAAGGTATTCCTCTTCCTCTGCTACCACCAGCTGGTACCGCATCGAATACTTTCAGAGCCGGAGCGCTTGTGTCCATTCGGATGACATGACCCAGCCAACGTAGCCGCTGGATCTTTATTCGCTGCGCTATGTCTATGTCGTCGTAAAGCTCATGCAGCTCGACGTACCAATTGGCCATCGTTTACTTTGCATTTTTGCTGATTGGGCTTATCGACAACAATATTTCTGCCCTATATTATAATTTGAAGTTCTCAAGCTCTTAAAAAACACCTGGTATAAACCCTGATACATTTCCTTTATAAAATTAGCAAAATAAAGTTAATAAAAACACGCCCTCTCCAAAAAGTTAAAAGCTGTTAGGACTCAAAGGAATTATGTTTTTCAATTGACGAAGATTTCTCAAAATTTACAGAAAAATAGATGTTATTCTTTAGAAAATTTAAAAAAAAGTAATTAATATTTAAACTAAAGTAATTAATATTTAAATTATAGCACAAATTTGGAGTATACCTCGCACTTGAAATTGCAAATGCAATCTTTATACTAGCACACATAACATTTCACTAAAAACATGCGCCTAGTATAAAAAATTCCGCCTTCAATTGCTTCATTTCCCACCATTTGGAAAATTTCTGAATGGAAAATCCCGAGTATGTCGTCATTAATTAGTCAAATTTACGCAAGAAATTCCCCTTACAAAATGCGTGACCGATTTTGTTTGAATGCATTTTTATGTAAATGTAGTAACGTAAAATTGAATACTCTTTTATATATAGAAATTATTATATATAAACTGGCCAATGGTGAAGGTAGCGGCTCAGTAAACTTTAAGTTGGACATTCAAGCGGAATACTTGCAGGTACTAAAAATAATTACTAAACGTTTTTTTTTTTTTTTTTCAATGAAAAACTGTGAAGGAATTAGTTTGAAGAGATCATTGAAAAATTTTACTATAAACAAATTTTGTGTTACAAATTCACAAAAAATTTTAACAAATCACAAACCGTGCGGTTACTTAATTAAAAAGTGCGATTTTCTATTGCTATCGCTCTGTCAACAGGGGAACCCCTCAGGGAGGAGTCTTATCCCCTCTGCTGTGGTTACTAGTCGCTAACAACATCCTTACCAAATTCAACCGAAAGGGAATTAAAGTAGTGGCGTACGCGGACGACATAGTGCTTATGGTTTCAGGAATGTTTCCAAACACAATCAGTAAGATTATGGCAGGAGCTCTGGTATTACTCAGCAATTGGGCCACGGACTGTAGTTTAAATGTAAACCCCAGAAAAACTGAACTGATGCTATTCACCAGGATAACCAAGGTACCAAACTTTAATCTCCCAAAACTAAACAGGCAAAATACATAGATGCTATCCTAGACCCCAAATTCAGCTGGAAGTCCAACGTAGAGTACAGGGTAAAGAAAGCGAATATAGCACTTTACACGTGTTAGAGAATGTTGGGTAAAAAATGAGGTCTCCAACCAAAACTATCCAATTGGTTCTACACAGCCATTGTAAGGCCAATATTAACATATGCGGCACTAGTTTGGTGGCTTGAAACAGAAAGGAAATACAACAAAACTAAGCTGAACAAGATACAAAGAACTGCATGTGTCTTAACTACAAGCGCGCTTAGCATCAGTCCTACTGAAGCGCTCGATGTACTAATTCATCTGCTACCATTAGATTTACATATAAAAACAATCGCTACTTGCAGCGCGGTGAGATTCAGAGACATAGGAAGCTGATCAACAAGCTCGTATGGTCACAGCAAGATCCTCCTATAGGGACCCTCGCTACTCAAAAACAGATCAGACTACACAGTCCCCGAACTAAACTTCAAGAAAAGCTTCACGGTACCTTTTCCACCAAGAACCGAATGGGGGAAAGGGAAGGTGATTGGAAAATACGATATCGAAATCTATACCGATGGTTCTAATGTCAACTGTGGTGTGGGAGCTGGCTTCCATTCGGAGCCACTCAACCTACCTCAGTCAATTCGTCTTCCTGACAATGCCAGCGTGCTCCAGAGCAGATCTTTTAGCGATCAGAGCAACATGAAAATCACTAAAGCTCTGCAAGGAAGTTGGTGCAAGAGTAGCTATCTTCTCAGACAGTCAAGCAGCTATAAAGGCCTTAGACTCCAACTCCATTTCATCGAAACTGGTCTTACAGTGTAGAGAGGAGCTTTAATTGTTTAGTCATTGGCTTGAAATTACTCTGATATGGGTTCCTGGTCATAGGAACATATGATATGAAACATGAGATAGCAGATGAGCTAGCAAGAAAAGGCTCGACACTAGACATAGCAGAGGCGGTGGCAGTTTCCACCCCACTGAACACATTAAAAGCATCCATTGCTTCACACTATCTTGCTGTTGCCTAAAGAAGATGGAAGCAAATAACTACACGTATTACAACAAAAAACATATGGCCGTCGTACAAAATCCAGAGGACAAATCACCTGTTAGGATGTTCTCGGCTAAACATCTCACGCATCACTGCAACCCTTACAGGTCATTGGCAAGTAGGGTATCAGGCAGCTAAACTCAACCTCCTGTAAGGGTGGCAACTTTGACTACCAAGGTCAGTAATCGACCAACAGCGGTAGTAAAGATACGACCGGGGGAGTGGGCGACCAACGAGTTGTGCATTGTACCAATTTCTTTTTTTAATCATATTTTTTCAATAAACCAGCAAATGAGTTAAGATTTAGCTTAAATCTTTCACTCCCCTTCAATCCCATCTGCAGAAGATGTCAAGCGGAAGGAGCGAAGGAAAGTCTTTTCCACTATTTCTGTGAATGTCCCCGGGGCTAGTTAGGGCACGACTCCGCTCCTTCGGTAAGCCTTTCCTACAGCAAATTAAGGAGATCTCAGGCATCGACATAAACGATTTGCTGTTATACTTGGACCTCACTAAATGGATCTGACTTGGAAACAAAAATAAACAAAAAAAAAAAAACATAAAATAAAAGACACCATCACACGAGACAGTGGTAATAAGACGGTTCCGGTCACTAATTAGGAGTATTTCAATGGAAATATTCAACCACTTCAACAGCAACAACAACATGGCATGAAAAAATTAACTTAAAAGAGCGGAATCATAAATTAGCAGATTTTCTATTGAATTAGTTTCTTCTGTCGATTCAGTGTTAAAATAATCAATATAATGCAGTCACTTCATGGAAATCATCTATGGGACATTTTCAGTCTTCAGAGGGCGCTCGATTTAAAAGAGCGGAAAGTAAAATAGTTAATTGAAAATTTTCCGCTGGTTCCGTGCAAGACATAAAAACACCAGCGCTCGTTCTTGCCGACAGTTCAGTAGGAAAGTGAAGCTGGTCAGCTGCAACCATCAAATTACGAGTTTTATATAAAATTTAGCTTTTAAGCTATCTATCATTGTTGCAAAAATGTATGCTTTGAACGCCAGAAATTCGTTGTTTTCAGCCACTAAAGCCTGGATGGTTTTGCGGAAAAATTCATCGTCAAAGACTAGGCTCATCTCCATTCGAATTATTAATAAAATTGTCATATTTGAGCAGTGAAAAATACGCGCCAATATGTTAAGAAACCCTTGTATTCCTTCTGTATTGCTGCTTAGTGCGCGTCGAGGTCTGGTGAGGCCATTGAACGATTGATGTTCTTTAGATATACCATATAATAAATTCTCATTCAATTTGTTATTTAACTCATTTAGCGAATGGGTTGTGGCGTGACTACCATTCGGTAGGAAATCCCGGGTATGAAATACCTATTGATAAAAAATGTTTCATTTCTACTGAACAGTCGGTTCTCGGCAGACAACATTCATTGCGCACACAGCTTTCCGGAACCCAATACTTCAATCAAAATATTGCTTACGCTGCCCAATGAGATGCCTAGGGCTTCTACTAAATCTATTTCAGTCACACTTTCGAAATTCGTTCACAATATTCCTTTGCTTTTAAAGCTTCCAAAAATTAAATTGCAATCACTGTATGATACTTAATTTTTTCAATTATAAGAAATACTGTGACACGTCGACATTAAATGGCTTGTTGGCAAAGAATGAATTGGCAGATTGGAAGGAAACTTCTCTCTGTTCAGATGGATCTTTATACTCTGTGGAAAGTTATTTTGCTAATTGAAACAAAAAATTAATATAGTTCTCGATATATTTTCGCCGGTTGTTTCGTTAGCCAGTTATTTTTGCTTAGCCAGTTTCGGCAATTCTCTTTTATTACTACGAATTGTTTCAACTAAAGTAGTCCGTTTTTCTAATAATTTTTATGCCAGTTATTTTAGGTAAAAAAGTTATCAGTTGTTACATTTCTTCCCGCACCAACAAATGGTTCAATTAATTTTAGGACAACAAACTCGCTCAAGGGAATTGTGGACTGTCTTCTTTCGCCATTTCCCAAATACGGGAGTCCATTGATAAAAACTTACTTTTTAGATCAGATGCCAACCAAAATTTTATTTGAAACTTCTTGGGTTTGGTTGGCATGTACTGCGTGAATCGGAATCTCGCTTTGGAAGGAAAAATTGTTCATGGGTCGTGATATTTTTTTCGTTCCGGTGCGTGGCAATTTTGGCGATTTTCAATGAATGATTGCCAAATATTTAATATGAAAGTAAATTTATCCGTTTGCAATCGTGAACTCCGTTCATTTTCTTTGACGAAGCGGATAAATTGTCAAATGTCCGTGGGCTCTTATCGGTGTGCATTTCAAAATATACAAGAAATATTACAAAAACTGTAATCATCGCGGTAGCTGTGGTATATCGTATATCAAAAAAAAATGGAAGAGGAAAGGCAAAATAATGTGAAATGTTATTGAATACATGAAATTAGAAAAATAGATAATATTATGAAAAAAATATCAATCATCAAATTTTATAGAGCAAATCTTGCAAACAATTGGCACAACGGACTATTTTATAACTGCCACTTTCAAGAAATTCCTTATTTCAATTCCTTAATTTCATAGTTTTGCTTTCATTTAACTTGTCCTCACACGTGAATGCAAGAATGCGATGTAGCACAACACCAGTGTGTGCTGAACATAACTCGCGCCTAAAGATGCTGTACACACTTACACATAGAAACATGCAAACATGTGCATGTGCTTATAGACTATCGATTGAGAATTTCCACATTTTTGCACAACGAGATTCCAAATCATACTTTTATATTTTTTTTTTGCTTTCATTTTTCAGCCATAAATATACATACATACATTCACGCATATTGTATGCACATTGCACGAAAGCAACATTGGCATTTGACAATCTGGGTAACCTTTCAAACGTAAATGAAGCGTCAACATGGGTGATATGTTCCGCAGTGAATCGATGGCCTTGTGCCAAATGTTTATACAACCGGAAGCGGCGTACTCCTCTCTGGCCGAACTGGGCGAAAGTGGTTGTGTGCAATTTCGTGATGTAAGTCAATGTGTCGCTCAACAATAACAACAAGTGTACCACACACACATACATACAAATATTCAAACTAAGGGGTTAGGCGTAAAAAATACGCATGTTTTGCGGTCGCTTTTCGGTGGGACAATGAAATAATAGTGAATTTTGTACAAGGTTAATTATTTTCCATATCATAAATTGCTTTTTTTTTTGTCCTTTATAAAATAAAAAATAGTTAAGTTTTTTTTCGGCAAACAAATTGTTCTTTTTTTGTGGGCTCCTGAACATTTGTTTTTAAATACAGTGCACTCGCGGTAACTCGAATAGCCGCTAAGTCGAACGACGTGCTAACTCGAACACATTTTTTTCCCTATTGACTAGTTTGTAACTCGAACAATATTAAAGCGCTATAACTCGAACAAAAAAACAAATTTATTTATACACACATTCTTTTCAAACATGTACATTTTGTACATACATACATATGTAATAGTATATGTATATAAATTATATGTATACTAGTGTATTGTCCATATGAATATTTCGGCGTTAATATCCCGTTAGTTTTCTGGGAACAACATCTTGCATTGACCAAATTGCTTTAAATTTGTCATTTGTAGTGTATCAGTGCATGTGAGTAATGGATCGTAAAAGGTTGAAGTGTTTAACATTAAAAGAGAGGGCTGAAGTCCTTAACAAAATTAAACGTGGATGTAGTGTTACTTCTCTAGCGAAGGAATATGGGGTAGCCAAGTCCACCATAAGTCTTATAAAAAAGAAAGACAAGGCAATTTTAAAAGCAGTAAACAACACGTTTTTGGGTCCTGGGAAGAGGAGAACTTTAAAAGCTTCTGAGTTTCCTAAAATGAAAGCCGCTTTATACAAATGGTTTCTGTCCCAAAGAAAAAATAATTACCCAATAAGTGGACTCATCTTGAAAGAACATAACATGAAAAACATAATTTACAGGTCGAATTTACGCTTTATGATGTTAACAAATGGAATGATGGTGCCGAATTTACCGACACAGAAGTAATAATTGAAACTAGTGATTCTGAGTCTGAGTTTAACAACACAACTGAGACATGTAAGCGGATATCATCTGAGGAGGCAGTTAGCTCAATCAATAAGGTAATTCAGTGGGCCACAACTGAACAAGTAAGCCCCGCAAAGGTTAACACTCTTCAAGTGCTGCGTGAAAAAGTCATATTCAACATTGCTGCAGGCAAGAAAAGACAAACACACATTACAACTTTCTTTTCGGCCTAACTTTTCTGTTAAAGCTGACTTTTTTTGTGTAACTGACACAAAGACTGCCATATATTTGATGAAAAATATTGAAACGAATTAATTATTTTAAACATATTCATGTTCATATCCATATGTAAATAAATAAATAAATTTAATTGAAAAAAATCGATATCGATGACTGTTTTTTTAACATAGCACACTCAATTGATAAGTCGAACAAATTCGATAAATCGAACAGCGCCTGTTTTAATTAGTTCGAGTTATCGCGAGTGCACTGTACTTCATATGAATAGCTTTGGAAGTACTGAAGAAATTTTCGAGACGTTGCTTAAAAAGAAATTTCAAAATTAAAAAAAAGGCTTACAAATTTTACATATCCTAAGCTGTGCATCTATTTTTTTTATTAATATGCAGTTAATATTTTTTTTAAAGAATATTTGTTTTCTGATTCTGCTTGACTGAGTTTTGCTTACAAAAATTTCAAAGTTTGAAAAAAAAAATTTCCAAAAAAAAATTTAAATTTTTAAAGTACTTCTAAAGTTATCCATTTGTGTATTAAAAAAAAATATTTTGTTCAAGAGCCCATTAGAAGAAAAAAAAAAGAAAACACAAAGCAGCACTTATTTCAAAAAGATTGTGCAAAAGCCATTTTTGATACTAGTTAAAACAATATATGTATACAGTTTATGATATGTAAAATAAAGAATATTTTTCAAAAATCTTAAAATTAAAAATTAAATTTTTTTTTAGAAAATTTTAAAATTTCGAAAAAGCCTGTATTTCCAATAAAACCACGACAAAATTTCATGAAAAATATATTTTCGATAAAATCGCGTTTCGCTAAAACTCTGCCAAGATTCAAAATAGAAATAATACACACTTTTCACACTCTTTTCTTCAGAGATGTCATTTTAAGGTAATAGAGCCTCTAATAAAAAAACAACATATTTTTGAAATTTTTGCAGTAGCCTAACCCCTTAACTCACCAACATTGCGAGTTGTCAAGCAACAAACATTTTTGTGGTTTACTCACCTTTTCTACTACCATTAAGAATTGTTGCGCTCACCATTTTCATCTTTACGAGTAGGTAGTCATCCAACATTATTTTGTTTCCATTTTTATTTTCTTTCCAGCTAAATGCGCAAGTCAGTGCTTTTCAACGTAAGTTCGTTACAGAGGTCAAACGTTGTGACGAATTGGAGCGTAAAATACGTTACATCGAAAATGAGCTACGCAAAGATGACATTAAAATGCCCGAAGTGCTAGACGAACCGCAACCACCATATCCGCGCGAAATCATTGACCTGGAAGCACAACTGGAGGCGATTGAAATGGAAATACGTGAACTTGCCGGCAACAATATTGGTTTGCATGCGAATCAGCAAGGAATGCTCGAACTAAAGTCCGTGCTTGAGAATGCGGATGATTTCTTCTCCGACACGGAAGTCATCAATATGAATGCACATCGTTTCTCAGATGCCGCAGAGTACGCACCGCCGCTGCCCGGCCAGCAACGCGGCGAGCTGGGCTTCGTTGCCGGCATCATCAACTTGGAGCGATTCTTCTCATTCGAACGCATGCTGTGGCGCATTTCGCATGGCAATGTATTTCTGAAGCGTAGCGATCTCAGCGAACCATTGATCGATATGGAAACGCACACACCGACAATTAAAACCATCTTTGTCGCCTTCTTCCAAGGCGATCAACTCAAACAACGCATTAAAAAGGTTTGTGCTGGCTATCATGCCGCACTCTATCCCTGTCCCAGCTCCTATGCGGAACGACAGGAAATGATAAAGCAGGTTCAAGTGCGCTTGGAAGATTTAAAACTGGTTCTTAGTCAGACCGAGGATCATCGTAGTCGCGTGTTGGTTGCAGCCTCACGTAATTTACCCAGTTGGATAATAATGATTACGAAGATGAAAGCCATCTATCACACGCTGAATCTGTTCAACATGGATGTGAGCAACAACTGTTTGATCGGTGAAGGTTGGGTGCCGGTATACGATTTGCCAGTTGTGCGTGACGCGCTGGCTAGGGGTTCGTCAAAAGTAAACAGCACCATTACCTCTTTTCTAAATGTGATCGAGACCAACGAACAACCGCCAACATACAATAGAACGAATAAGTTTACACGCGGCTTCCAGAACCTCATTGACGCCTACGGTTTGTGCTCTTATCGCGAGGTTAATCCGGCTCTCTACACTTGCATTACATTTCCCTTTTTGTTTGCGGTGATGTTTGGCGACTTAGGGCATGGCATCATAGTGTTACTTGTTGGTTTCTATATGACTTGGAATGAAAAGAAGCTGTGCAAGCGCAAGGGTGAAATATTTAATATATTCTTTTCGGGTCGCTACATTATACTTCTTATGGGCTTGTTTGCCATGTATACCGGCTTCGTCTACAATGATGTCTTCTCCAAGTCCATGAACATTTTTGGCTCAGCATGGCACACAGATTACGATAACTCAACTGTTTGGTCAAATTCAGAATTGACATTGAACCCTACCAACAATTTAGATGGCGTCTATACGTATGGACTGGATCCAGTATGGGCATTGGCTGACAACAAAATCATTTTCTTGAATACATACAAAATGAAAATGTCCATTATATTCGGGCTCGTGCACATGATTTTTGGCGTTATATTGTCTTTTGTTAATTTCGTGCACTTCAAAAAGTATGCACGCATTTTCTTAGAATTCTTGCCACAGCTGCTTTTTCTGCTCCTGCTATTCGGCTATCTGGTATTCCTGATGTTCTTCAAGTGGGTGCGTTATTCCGCCAAAGCTACCGAGCAGGCGCTAACACCTGGTTGTGCACCCTCCATTCTCATATTGTTCATCAATATGCTGCTTTTCGGACACAATGAGCCACAGGATGGTTGCAAGGAGTATATGTTTGAGGCGCAAGAAACCATACAGTTAGTGCTGGTGGTGGCAGCAGTCATTTGCATACCATGGATGTTGTTGGGTACTCCGTTGCTGGAGGCGTATAAGCGCAGTAAAAGAATGGTAGGTTGGCTTTGTGCGTGCGAGGGTTGCTACTTAAATGTTTAGTTATGGAATCATGAAAGTGAATATGTCAAGTATGGCATTGTCATCGAAAGGTTTGCCATTTTCTTATGGTAATCGTATGGCGTAGGCTTTGTTATAGCTCTATTTGTGTGATTTTAGGTAGTGGAAGCAATCACCTTCGTGAAAAAAACTTCATTATAGCCTGAAACTTTATATTTTTAATATTATATTGTAATATCACTTTTTATGATTTTATGATATCATATTAACCATTTCTTTAACTTTTTATAATATTTTTTTTTTTAATATTAAATATTTTTTACAATTTCATATTTTTTATCTTTTTTATTTCTTATAAATCCACATTTCCAATAACTCTTTTTATAATTTGATTCCTTTAACATTATTTATTTATTTAAAACTTCATATTTTCCATTTTTTATTTAATATATTAAAATTATTTCCTTTTTTAATTATTTATTTTTTTAAGTTTCGCTTTTTCTGTATTATTTAATTTTTATAAATTTTTTTTTTAATATCTCGGATTAGTACATTTTGGTTTAAGTGATCTCGTATTTTTTAATTTATTTATTTTTTATATTTTCATATTTTTTATATTTACAATTACATATTTTTTATTTCTTCAATATTTTATAATGTCATATTTGCTTAAACTATATTATTTTCCTTTTCGTGTATTCTATATTTAAAATTTCATAATTTTCTTGTGTAATATTTTTACATAAATAGGACAATATTTTTTTGTATTATTTATTTATCTTTCAATTTTATATTTTCTAAATCTTTTATTTATTTATGACTTCACATTTTCCATCATGTTTTACTATTTCATTCTTTTCATTATATTTTTTTTTAAATTTCATATTTTCTATTCTTTAGTATTTATAATTCCATATTTTTTATTTTATATAATTTCTAATCATTATTTTTGAATTATTTATTTCTTATAATTTCATCTTTTCTATGTTTAGAATTTTATATTTTGTAATTCTTTAGTATTTTATTAAGTTAAATTTGTTTGTATTATTTATTTTTTTTAGTTTTATGTCCTCAATATTATTTTTTTCTAATTTTATATTTTTTATATTAACTATTTATTTATGATTTCATATTTTTGTAATTTTTTTATAAAAGGATTCTTTTTATTATTATATATTTATTTTTTATGATTTCAAATTTTCCATTTTTTAATTTGTGTTATTTCAAATTTTTGAATCCTTTTTTTGTAATTTCATATTTTTTATTTTGTTAATTTATTTATAGTTTTATTATATTATAATTTATAATTTTATTATAATTTATAGTTTTAATATTTTTAATATTTAATTCTTATTTTTTAATATTTTATAATGCCATATTTTATTGTTCTTAAAATTTAATGTCTTCTATATTATTACACTTTTTTTAATTTCATATTTTCTATATTATTTATTTATTTACTATTTCATATTATAGTTGGTTGGTTGGTTTAAGGGTGGCCCCGCATCGGAGTGCCACATAGACCACAAGTTGGGTCCGTTGTGTTGCCCTAGAGCTCATTATGTTATATGATTTCCCCACCTAACCGAGATTTTTATTGTAGATTTTGGTCAAAGATATTAATTCGTTTCGAGAATTTGATGAGAGATTCGATTTTCAGGTTCGAGAGTACTGACAGATTGTCAATTGTTGGAGAGCCTAGAAGAGCGAGTCGACTTCTGGCTAGACCAGGACAACTGCACAGCAAATGTCTGCTCGATACTTCCTCATATTCGTCCTTGCAGTATCTGCACAGGTCGTTTTGAGGAACCCCGAGCCGACGTGCGTGAGTGCCCGAAAGGCAGTGGCCGGTGATAAGAGATATTATATGCCTTAGTTCGTGTTTCGAAAGACTTGTAAGGGTTTTTGTCAGTTTCAGATTGTAGGATGTCCAGATTTGTCTGGTCGTAACGCAAGTAGTTTCCACTCGCCACCTCCAATCAGCAATGCTGTGAAATTCTCGATCAATGAGCATTTTACATGTTGAGAGTGGAATGTGGATTGCGGGTAAGTTACTAACATTTGATTGTGCAGCTCCAGCTCTCGCGAGCTCATCAGCTTTGCAGTTTCCTTCGAATCCACTGTGACCCGGTATCCAGATAACTTGGACAGAATTCTGAACACTTATCTCGTTAAGAGATAAGAGACAGGATCGAACCACATCTGAGTGGGTATAAGAGGAGCTGAGTGCTCGAACGGCCGCTTGACTGTCGGTGAAAAAGCGGATATCCTCTAGTGATATTCTATTTTCTAAGAGAGTTTTCGCAGCCTACCAGATAGCGCATATTTCCGCTTGAAATACACTACAGTAGTCGGGTAATCTAAATGATAGATTGATGTGAGGGGAATTGGAAAAGATTCCAAATCCCACTTTGCCGTCTTGCTTTGAACCATCTGTATATATAATCAGAGGGCCATCGATTTCGGTTAGATTTGTCTTCCATTCTTCCCTAGTTGGGAGTGAACAGGAGAATAGCAAGGGAGGTGATGGAAGACTTACATGATAGTCTATGTCGGAAGAGATATCAGTGTTCCTGTTCAGTATGGCCGAATGGCCAAGATACTTATTCCATTATATATAGCATTCATGCGTCTCGCTGCTTTCGCTGCAATCGCTTTGCCAGCCAGATCGATAGGGAACAAGTGAAGCAACGTGTTTAGAGCCTTAGTAGGTGTTGTACTTAAGCATCCTGTTATCAGGAGGCAGGCTGTTCTTTGGACTCGATCAATTGTGGCTACTCTACACCGTTTTTCGAGTGCTGTCCACCATACAACCACACCGTAGAAGAGTATCGGTTTGATGATCGAGGTATATATCCAATAAATGATCCGAGGTGAAAAACCCCAGGTTTTGCTTATAGCTTTCTTACAAGTATAAAGAGCTATGAAAGCTTTTTTACATCAGTTTTCAATGTTCAATTTCCAACTCAACTTCCTATCTAGAATAACTCCTAGATATTTAGCTGAATCTGATATTTTATAAACACATATTTTTCACTTCATTAATATTTTATGTCATATTTTTTGTACTATTTGTATTTAAAATTTATTATCTTCTAAAGGATTTTCTAATAACAGGTGTTATTTTGAAAAGCCCGCTATTTCGGTAGATGCCACTTTTGAAGCTGTTATTTTTTGATCTTTGACAAGTTGAAAATACGCTATTAATAAAAATGGAAAGATCAACGCCTAAACATCGCACTGAAATTATTAAAATTCTCTACAAAGTTCGTAAAACTCGAACAGAAATTGGTGATCAAATTCGAGCTGTTGGGACAAGTGTGTGATGTGAAGAATTAACCCCGTGCACGTCGCTCAAGAATAGCCGACAATATTGCTGTTGTAGTCGAAAGTGTTGAAGAAAACCTAGGTTTATCCATTCCTCGTCGTTCTTTGGAATTAGGCATTCCACATACGTCATTACACCGTATTTTGCATAAAGATTTGGGTCTTAAGGCTTATAAAGTCCAGTTAACACAAGAACTCAAGCCGGCCGATCACCAACAACGTCGTGTCTTTGCTGTTTGGGTCGTTGAAATGCATGAAAATGATCTGGGATTCCATCGAAACATCATCTTGAGTGATGAGGCCCATTTCCACTTCGGTGGCTTCGTCAACAAGCAAAATTGTAGTATCTGCGGCTCAGAAAATCCAAAAGATATTGTTATGTTATTGATATGGTCCAGCAGAGTCATTGGACCTCACTTTTTCGAAAATGAAGCTGGAGCAACAGTTAGGGTGAATGGATTGCGCTATCGGGAGATGATTAACGATTTTTTATGGCCGGAATTGGATGGCTTGATGGATCGATCTGGACAACTTTTATGTTCAACTAGACGGCGCTACGTGCCACATAAGCACACATTGATCTTTTATCAAAATACCTCCTCTTATTGGAAAAACTTTTATATGATATTTTTTTATTTAATATTTTCTATATTTCTTCATTTTTTATGATTTCAAAGTTTCAATTTTTTTATATTTATACAATAATTTCAAATTTTTGTATATAATTTGGCCTTTCATACTATATATGATAGTTTCTATAACTTTATGACTTTTATTTTTATTAATGTCTAAAATTCCTTATTTTCCATTATTCATTTTTTAATATTTTTATACTTGCCTGACCCAAAACTCACATATTAACACTGCTTTTTCTTGATCCTTTATAATTATTCAAATAAATAATTTAATTAATTTCCGTTACACAGAAAGCACCAACAGCAAATGACACTGCAACAACAGCAAATGGCACTACAACAACAGCAAATGGTAGTACATCAACAGCGAACACAGCACCTAAACCAGCTGCTGGCGCACATGGCGCGCATGGCGCTGCTGAGGAGCCGATGGGTGAAGTCTACATTAAGCAAGCCATCCACACTATCGAATATGTGTTGAGTACTATCTCACATACAGCCTCCTATCTTCGTTTGTGGGCATTATCGTTGGCGCATGCGCGTAAGTTTCTTTTGCTTCACGCATTCAGGAAGTGGCTTTGATGTTATTTTTGCATTTCTTTAAAACAGAGTTGTCAGAGGTTCTATGGCAAATGGTACTTCAAAAAGCCTTTCTTCTGCAAACGTTGGTCTCTCTTCCGATGCCATGTTTTGGAATTGTCCTTTACATTATCTTTGCCCCATGGGCATTTTTCACAGTCGCCATTCTCGTTGTTATAGAAGGATTGTCAGCATTTTTACATACGCTACGATTGCATTGGTGAGTAATTAAAATTTTTTTTTATTTTTTAGATGTTAGCGTTTTCCTTATAGGCTTTCATACAGTATCGAAAGGGGCCACCTAGTGTTTGTTATATGAAGCATAGATATTTTGGACTTTGACAGTAAGAGTAAATAATAACAGTGAGAAGTATGTCAGAAATTTAGTTTATAAAGTCAAAGACCTTTAACTGTTCTTAAGATTAGATAGCCCACTATCGATAAATGCCAGAGTAGTTGCAGATTAACACTTCAGTTAACTCAATAAACAACGTAACAGATTTTTCCTTTTTTTGTACTTGCTTGTATGCATAGGACTTCTACATAAAAAATATAGTATTTTTGAAGGCCCTCGCCTGATTTGAAATAGTGTTTTTCGGTTGTTCCTTTAAAATAGTGTAAAACGGAGGCGAAAATAGATTTTTTATTTTTGCTTCTGGTATTTTATTTCCTGATCTATTGTTAAAAAATAAAAAATATTTTTGGTCATACGAGGTTCATTCAAAAAGTTGTCAACCTTCAAAAAATGGTCTTCTAAAAAGAGATATTTAGCTGGTGATACAGCTTCCGGGACTCACAAGTGTCTGGAATAAAAAAGGCAAAAAGGTTATTATTCCGCATGAATGTCGTTATCTCGTGAACTACGATCTTTAAAAAAAATGTCAAAATGGCAGACGTTCAAAGACGAAAAACCGTTTTTTGACACTTTTTTTGACTAAAAAATACTACAAATTTTTTCTCCGAATGATCGATCGTAGCTCAAACGATAACGACATTAATCTACGTCATTTATATTTAATTTCATCAAAATCGGTTTGGTAGAACCGGCACCGGTAGAACGAACCTCGTATGGCCAAAGCAAAAATTCATTTTTTAATAATAGATCAAGAAATAAAATACTAAAAACAAAAATAAAACTACTCTTCTTCTTTCTGTTTTACACGCTTTTAAAACTCACCCAAAAAACAAAATTTCAAATGAGGAGAGGGCCTCAAACAGGAATTCGTAGTGAGGCGCCATTCCTAGCGCGTTCGTGTTGGATTCCAACTTTTAGGTATATTTTTCCACAGAATCTTGCCTTCAACTGTTCGTTAGATGACAGCAGAGCACCCTGTATAAGTAGTACATGTATGTGGGGGCATGAGTCCCATGCAGATCAGCAACTTTTTCGTTCCATTTTTTTTTTATTATCCAGTTTAGATTCACAACTTATTGTTTATTATATCCTTAAATAAGAATTCTAAATATAACTTTTGCTAAATCTCACTTAATTTGTTAGAAGACAATTTTTTTTGTTTAATTAAACAGTTTTTTTTTGTTTCAGGGTCGAATTCATGAGCAAATTTTACGATGGCTTGGGTTATGCGTTCCAACCCTTTTCGTTCAAAGCCATACTGAACAGCACAAATGAGGACTAATGGAGAAATTTCAATACTTTTGAGACCACGAATTTGTATAATATTTAAATATTTATAAATAAATCCGAAAAGAAATCGAAATCCAACTTCTGTTGGAAAATTCACAAAATTTCTCCTTGAAGTAAAGCACGCTGGAGAAATTGTCTAAATTGGGTTAAAATCATGTGGTACAAGAGCCACTGTTATTGATTATTGAAATATCTGCAGTGTTACCAAGAGGTAAGATTTATCGTCAAATTGCATTTTCGCCGCATAAGGAATGCTGTAAATATTTTTAAATGGAAGGAGTTGGATGTTTGCTTCACCATAAAAAAATTTCCCGAGCCAGAAAAGAATTACAAAAATCAGCGCAATTTTTGAGCCACTTCAAACCGCTAATTTAATTTATAAAAATCCAATAGGCTACATTTCTGTATATACCAAATGCTTCCAAAAATTCTGTTTAGCAAATTTGAAAATTGGATGAATTTTTCTTAGAATTTGCACAAAATTGAAAACTTGGATTTATATGACATTCTTGGGAGAATGACCTATATTTCTACAAAAAAAAAAATTGAAATAAAAAGAGACAAAAATAAGTTGAATAAACTCTTGAATAAGTCTCTGTGCTATATTATTTAGCGCACTTTTTGACATGAAAAATTTTAAAATGAAAATATTTAAACAAAAACCAAAACTCCAAACAAAAAATATTCACAGTAAAGATATTTAGCAGCACTTCAAAATATAATTTTATAATTCGAAAAGTCGAGCCAAGAAGCACTGAGAGATTTGGTAACTCCTAAAACACTCAACCTTAAAGCCCATTGCATTTAATGCTCAAGTTACCCTTGCACTTAGTCAAGGAGGAAAGGAGTCAAGTGGCTGATAGAAAGAATAGAGGGAGAGACCCAGGTAGCTAGTCCCGTAAGAATTGTTCAGATTATTTGGCAAATCTGAAAATACTGTCCACTGTGAGAGAACGAATATTCCTCATTCTCGTGACATCGGAACCCAAACTTCGTAGCCTTGCTCTTACAAAGGCACTCGAAGAAGAAATGCCTAGTGCTATTCAGCTCCTCTAAACAAAACAGGCAAATCGGCAGCTCAATGATTCTAATGGTGGTCTACTCTTGATGACCCTTTGGATTGTGTCATGTAATAATGCCGACCATCCACTTGACATCTTTCCTTTGAAGTTTTAGTAGAAAGTTTTTTCTTCTCTTATGACAAAACACTTTGCAGTTCAGCAGCGTTCCAGACCAGACCATCGCTCTTTCTGTAGATTGCCTACATAATCGCTGATCCAATTAATGATTCCTGCAGAACTGCTTCCGATTATTGGCTCTGGTCCCAGCGAGGTAACCGCTGATCTGCAGTTGGCCAATTCATCGGCAACTTCATTCTGTTAAGCGCCGCAGTATTCTGGAACCCATATAAGTACAAGCTTATTACGTCTTGCAGCAGAATAAGGCTTCTTCTTACATCTTGAGCAATCTTTGAGAAATGCTTTGCATTCTTCAGAGTCTTAAGTACAGTCTGACTGCCACTAAAGACTCCAAACTGTTTTCCGCTTCAACTTCTCTCAATTAACCATTCTGCTACTTTCAGAATGTCAAAAATTTCCATTTGGAAAACAGTTGCCATTCCTCCCATAGAGTAATGATACTTATTACAATTGTTGAAGTACCATCCGGTTCCAGCGCCTATTTCATTCTTGGACCCATCGGTAAAGAAAATATCCGTCAAACCTCCTTGAATGCACTTTGGATTACTCCATTGCGTGAGTTGATTTCAAATTTTCTTCCAAACGAAACTATTTCTATGATATAAGTTCGATATGAGAAGATTTAATAGTTGTTTAGCAAATTTCCCATTTTCGTCATTTCCTTACAACCAAACACGCGAAAGTAGGAAAGCCCAACTACTCAGCAATCATTCCAATTCAGAAATTCGACATAAATAAATAACATTTGTACAAAGCACTTATAAATACAAACATACATACATACATATAAGTACTTACGATTTATCAATATTTACAATCTCATGAAATGTCATCAACCACTTAAGCAGCAAATGTGACAGCAAAGCACCGAGGAACAATTGATAAAACATATCGTATCAACTGAATAAGCCACTTGAGCAACAACAAATAATCTTCCATAAATTTTTTAATGCAACGGCATTGGGAAATCGAAATATATCGGAAAAAGCCAATACAAATCACTTAGGCTTAAAAAGAATACACAACTCCCTGAAGTGGTCGCCTAAGGTGTCAAATGTAGCCAATTGCGTTATTTAGCGATAAAAGAAGCAAACAAATTTGCCCGGCATATATATGTAGGGGGTGTTTTTTTAAGAGCTTGAGAATTTAAAATGATAACATAAAACAAAAATATTGTTGGAATTAATATTTTTTTTATTATAATCTGGTAGATAATTTCATGTCATTTATTTTTTTTTTAATATTGGGTTGGGGAAAAAGTAATGTCGTATTTTGTCAATTGAGCGCGACATTTTAACATATCTTGCGTTGTACTTATTGCATCGGGTGACACTAAACGGCGATTTGAAGACGACAATCAGTACTACAAGTGTCTCTTTGACAGTGTTGTGATCGTACGTTTCAGTCTTAAGTTATAGCGCGTCAAAGATGGAGTCCACCAAGCAAGAAATTCGTCATATTTTACGTTTTTACTACCTTAGAGGTAAAAATGCAACGAAGGCGGCGGCAAAAATTTGTGAAGTTTATGGGTCTGATACTGTAACAATTCGCACAGCATAGTGTTGGGTCGACCGATTTCGTTCTCGGTCGAAGATGCACCCCGTACTGGTAGGCCAATTGTCGTAGAGACTGATAAAATCGTTGAAATTATCCAAAGAGAGCGGCATGTGAGCATTCGCTCGATTAGTCAGGAACTAGGTGCAGACCACAAAACCGTTTGTAACCATTTGCAGAAGCTTGGATTCCAAAAAAAGCTGGATGTTTGGGTGCGACACGTGTTGACGCAAAAAAATCTCTTGGACCGAATCAACGCTTGCGATTCTCTGCTAAAACGAAACGAACACGACCCATTTTTGAAGCGGATGGGGACTGGCGATGAAAAATGGATCACGTACGACAACGCCAAGCGAAAAAGATCGTGGTCGAGAAGCGGCGAGCCGGCCCAAACCATCGCCAAGCCCGGATTAACCGCCAGGAAGGTTTTGCTGTGTGTTTGGTGGGATTGGAAGGGAATCATCCTCTATGAGCTGCTCAACTATAGCCAGACCCTTAATTCGGTCCTCTACTGTGAGCAACTTGACCGTTTGAAGCAGGTGATTGACCAGAAGCGGTCAGAATTGGTCAATAGGAATGGTGTTGTGTTCCACCAGGACAACGCTCGTCTTCACACATCTTTGATGACCCGCCAGAAGCTACGGGAGGTCGGATGGAATGTCTTATCACACCCACCATATAGTCCGGACCTGACACCAAGTGACTATCATCTCTTCCGGTCCATGCAAAACGCCCTTGGTGATACCAAGTTGGCCTCAAAAGAGGCTTGCCAAAACTGGTTGTCTTAGTTTTTTGCAAATAAGGAGAGGGTTTTTAAAGGGGGGATAATAAAGCTGCCTTCTAAATGGCAACAACTTTGCGAATAAAACGGGACATATTTGACTTGAATCTAAGTACGTTAAATAAAGCGTCAAATTTCGATTACAAATACGACACTTCTTTTTCCCCAACCCAATATGACATCTGGCATATGTACGCCGTGGATACGGGTTACATGGTCCAATCGCTGAGTCTAATTTTTGAGTCATTATCATCATATTGGCATTACAGTCAGGAGTGGATCAGTGCCTCCTCTACAATACGTCTCCATTCTTCTGCACAATACACTTTCGCGCTATGCCATGAGATTCTCATCTTACGTAAGTCGTCTTCTACGCATTGCAACCATTGTCGCCTTGGCCGGCCTCTCCTTCTTGCTTCTTCAGGATTTGCTTCAAAAACTTTTTTGATCGCTCTTTCATTGCTTATTCTTAAAACGTGTCCACCGTAATCTTTGCAACTTTATAAAGCGCGATACATTTCGTCCTGTGATTAAATCATTGAACTCGTGGTTATACCGTATACGGTATGTACCGTCTTTCAATCGTATTGGACCGAATATTTTTGTGAAAATTTTTCTTTCAAATCGCATCAAAAAATTCAATTTAGGTTTTGTACATCTGGAGTTTTTGTTCTTTTGATATCAAATAAGTTTGGCATGGCCAAAGTAGTCTTTGTCTTGTATAGATGAGGACGGATCCTTATTTATGCTGAGTACTACGCCTTAGTATTCAAACTCTTGTATGAACTCAAAAACATAACTTCCGATTCTGATGTGACTATCATGAAAGCACAATGGGTCTACAGCAGGCCTAGGTGTGTCAACCGACAACCACTATACCTACCTATACCTATCATGAAAGCATCGTGTCATGTACTTCGTCCTTTCTTCATTTATGTATATTGCACTAAGCGCATGAAAACGTTCTGAAGAGCCTACATATTTCTGGCAAGAATCACAATGTCATCAGCGTATGCGGATATTTGGGTCTATTTATAAAATATTGTGCCACCTTGATCAATTTCGTTTATTATTGAATGCAGTGTTAAATTAAACAAAAGCGTCGACATTGAATCACCTTGCCTCACGCCGGATTCCACTTCGGATTCGTCAGCTATTTCGCCATTCATTATTACTTTAGCGTTTGTGTATATAAGAGTCATATTGATAAAATTTATGTATTTTTATGTATAACCCAGTACCAAGGAAGAGAACGAAAGAAATTAGGTGAGGAAAACCTGATTTGAGGCTGGCGAGCCCTCATCAGTCATAAATGACGTTAATGGTGGCTTCAGTAAGGCAATAAATAGATCATTGAGCGCACTGTGTGGCAAGTTGCGCCGTCTTGTAGGAGCCAAATATCGTCGATGCTGATTAAGTTTTTCAAAAATTCAGTCAATATGGCTCGATAGCGCTCGCCATTCACCGTAACGGCTGCTCCTTCCTGATGTAGAAATAAATAAGGACCGAAGGAATTTTCACAATTTGGGTAGTGTTGTTGTGCTCTTAAATGATTCATGATGACTTGCCACACCTTACTAAACAGATATGTCAACACAGTTTGTTATTTTCAGCTGAAAAAACATAGTTATCGATATCGACAGTTCTCATGCAGCTAAGAAACACCCCATTATTTTAAGGGGGGAGCCTGCTTTAGAGGCTTCAAAAATCGATTTTTTCGTGGATTTTTTTGGGAAGGAAAGAAATATTGAATTGAAACGAAACTTCTACGTTTTATTGCTATATATTGTATTTCAACACCCTTCTCAAATTTTTTGATTGAAATATATGTCATATTATGCCTGGTACGAGCATTTTGCCGAGGCACCTCGAGTGTGCATGTGTCGTGCGGCTGGAAAGATGCAGGTCGCAATTTTCATCAGAAAACAAACCCCAAAAAATTGTATTTTATTATAGTATAGCTTCTAGTTAAACCAAGAAAATTAAACAAAAAGTAGTAAATTCAACAATTTTTCGCAAATGAAAAAAAAATTCTTTTTTTTTGGAAAAACAAATTCACTTTAGATTGTTTAAAAAGTGGGTTAATGATAACTTTCTTAAGATTTTTTAGGTTTAACTAGAAGAGAATTTAATTCCGAATACAATCAATGTTATCTCGTTTCGATAAGACGTTTAACTTTCTCCCTATCTTTTCCGCCAATTAGGAAAAATCGTAAAAATAAAAAACCGAGAAATCGCACTTCGCGCGATCCGGCCGCTCGTATACCTGCTCGACGCTTGTTCACAATTTCTTCTGTAACTCCGAAAATATTTTAAATTTGCTTCTGAAATTTTGAGGATACATTCTTAGGTAGTTTGGGAAGACATTTAAGCAAAAAAAAATCGATTTTTTGAAGCCTCTAAAGCAGGCTCCCCCCTTAATCTATCAGTCTATATCAAATGCTGTTATATCCCTGTAAACAAAAATCCCACTACTGAGCTAGATTCCCTCCATTCAAGGCTACTGATTCTGAGCAATTTATTTACTATTTTGCTTATTAATTTGCTTTCCAGCGGAAATGCATCTTTTATTCTCTTGCACTGCTAGCAGCTGGCATATTTAACTAGGCGGTGTCCCACGGATTGTTAATTCTCTGCCGGTGCATCAGCATCATACCGTTGAACGGACTTGTCAATATCTGTACCAGTATTGCCCCACTGAATGAACTAGTTCCTAATAGAACTAAAAAATACTAGTTCAATTTGGACCAAATTTCATCCATTTTGAGCGAGTTGGAAAAGTAATTAAAAATTGACAAATTATTACCTCACAAATATTTTTTTACGAAATAAAATACTGCAACGCACAGTTTTCTCACTCTCCACCTTCAGTTAGCAACCTTTCTTCATTACTTTTCTCTAATATTCCTGCCAGAGCTCTTCATAGTTCAGAGTTCGTCTATGTTGATCTCTCAAAATCTCTTTACGCTCGAAATGGTTTTATTACTAAAGCCTTAATTGAGTTTAATGAAATCTCTAAATGTGTTGAGTTAGATTTCTCATTTTCAAAATATCGCCTATTGAAATTTTTGAATATTTACTATAAATAGTTTATGTGACTTTTCTTATGCCTATTAACCTTAAGAGGCAGCCGCAGTAATTGAATGGGTTGGTGCGTGACAGTGAGAATGTTGGTTTGAATCTCGGGGAAACACTAAAATTAAGAAAAACATTTTTCTAATAGCGGTCGCCCCTCGGCAGGCAATGGCAAATCTCCGGATGTATTTCTGCCATTGAAGAGCTCCTCATAAAAAATATCTGCCGTTCGGAGTCGGCTTGAAACTGTAGGTCCCTTCATTTGTGGACCAACATCAAGAGGCACACCACAAATAGGAGGAGGAGCTCGGCCAAACACCCAAAAAGGGTGTACGCGCCAATTATATATATATATATAACCTTAAGAACTGAACCAATTAGGCGATAAGAATCTATTATATTCATTGCCTTAATAAAAAAATAAATAAAATTATAATAAATAACAAAAATACATAAACAATTCTGAATATTACTTACTAAGATCAAGGCAATACATACAAAATTATCTTAAAACCGGAATAAATGAAAATTATTTTCCTTATTCTTTAAATTTCTCTCTCTCTCTCTCATTCCTTATTTTTCATATTTCTCTAATTAATTAGATTTTTTCCCAGATATTTCCTACATTTTAACTTGAAGAAAAAAATTAGTATCAATTGCCCGTATCGATAAAACTGCAAGATGAACGATATGAAGTGTTACCTATTCAAAGCACCATAACTTTTTTGTGTGAAATTAGTTTTTATTGATTTCAAAGACAAAACTGTTCAAAAATGATTACAATTTTAACATGAATTCACTTTAGCTCGATATGACCACCTTTTGCCTTGACTATAGCCTTCAAACGGTCAAAAAATGAGTTGCATTCTGCACGAATGTGATCTTGAGGTATTTTGGCCCATTCTCGTATAATCACTTTTTTCAGTGCATCCATACTGGCATATTTTTTAGCCCTCACCTTGTTCTCCAAAATGGACTAGATGGAATAGTCCATCGGATTTGCGTCTGGCGAATACGAAAACCATTGTGTGGACGTAATGAAGGGTGGAACATGATGTTTTAACCATTCTTGGTTCACACGAGGCGGTGCCGAGACCTATTGAAACGTCCATGGTCTGCCACCGAAATGTTTGTCTGCCCACGGCTTCAAAAAAAAATTTCCCGATAATAAGTCGCATTCACTTTGACACCAGGCTCGATAAAAACGATTGGAGAGCGTCCATCAGCGGTCACTGCGGCCCAAACCATTACTTACGATGGGAAATTGCTTCGAGTGGCCATACGTAGGCTCAAATTCTCGTATGAGCGTTCGGTCAAGTAAACACGATCATTTTGAGAGTTTATGAACTGCTTAATTGGGAAATTTTTTTCATCAGAAAACACAATGTTAGGAAATTCGCCACGTTCGTGCAAGCGCAACAACTCCTTTGCTCTTTCGCACCGAACTTTTTTTTGCTGGGGTGAAAGATCGTGTGCTTTTTGGAACTTGTAAACCTTGACCTTGAGCTCATTTTTCAATATGCGTCGAATGCTGCCTTGTGATATTTTCAGTTCTTTGGCCATTTTTCTTCCACTTCGACGTGGATTTCGTTCAAGTCGAGCCTTCACTTCCCGAACCATTTCTGGTGTTGTTGCGGTTTTTTTGGTCCACCTCCATAGCGTTTTGCAATGCTACCAGTATCATTGTAACGTTTTATAGTGCAATACACAAACATTTTACTCACTTTGAGGTGATTGAACTCAAGAACAATGGCTGGTTGTGATTTTCCAGCCAAATATAACGCAATCACACTATTACGTTTGAATTCCATCACAGAAAAAAAATTCAACAAAACTGAGACACAAATGCTTTTGATGGCTTATTAACAGTATATTGAACTGTCATTAGAACAATTTTGACGCTGATGTCATGAGCAGTTTTACAGATACAAGCAGTGTAAAGTTGGTAACACTTCATATCGTTCACCCTGTATAGGAAATATAATAAAAAATATTATATAAAAATATCGAGATTTTGCAATCCCGAAATTGTGAGATATGAATCACTAATTACTCCTACATATAATAGAAAATAAACAAATAACATACGTAAACGCAATTCGAGATCCCTAAATCCCGAAATTCCGGGATTTGCATCACTAATTAATACTAAATGCGCTACTAAATATTTCATGAAAATTATGCACCACAAACATACCCGTATTTAAGTATTTAAGACATCAATGGAAAATTACCTAAATTTTACCGCCCACGTCACGGTCCGGGGACCCACTCTGCAGTCCTTCTAATTAAATAAAAAAGGAGTTATAGGGACGAAATTTATGTATAAGCTTGAGCATAATAAGAAGTGCCCTGAAAAAGTTTAGAAAAAATATTAATAATCTAGAGACTTATTCAAAGTTAAATATGGTTTAGAATTTTTGAAAATGTAATATCTGCGGTTTAGTTTTAAAAATTGTATGCATTTTATTTTTAACTTTTTAATTTTTTTAACAAAAAAATGCTTAAAAATTTTTTTTTTTAATTAAAATTAGTTTTTCTGTCCAAAATATTAAAGAAACTTTTTTTTCTTTGTTGTTACACATGAAAAACAAAAAAAAAAAAATTTAATATTTGTATCCTAAAAATTTAAAAAGCATGAATATATTGAAGAGAAAGGAAAAGTAGTTAAGGGAACGACGTTTTACGTTTTACGGAGTTAAAGATGATTTTGCACACAAATCATATGAAACTTTTTCATTGGCATAAAGACATTTGATTTGGAAAAAATAAAAGCAATTACGTGTGACTACTTATAATGAAGGGTCCATTATTGGAAAAATTATTAAAAAACAAAATTAAAATCTTATTTAAAATTAATTTTATCAGCCAACCCTCGTATTTAAAAATGTCTAACTCTCAAGCCCATAACGATACGGGCACGTATCCATATCCACTTTTGTAAAGATTTATTGAAAAACTATTAAACGACACTCAATTCGCTCATTCATTTAAATCAAATAACCCCGAGTGGCCAATTCGCCAATGGCGCCAACAAATTAAAAGCAAACATGAATACATTTGCGTTCAACTGTTTCCCATTGATTTTTGTGCAAATATCAATTAAAATGAAATCGCATAAAAATAAATGTAATACCGGCGACGGACAGGACAGGCGACAACTCGCCGCACTGCTGCGGAATGAAGTGACCGCATGGCGGTGGTGTGATTGAGCAAATACGAGAACTGAAGGTCATAAGTGGAGAGAAGAGATGATAATTTGAGAGAAGAAAATGCATAGCATTGAATGAATAAATATACTCATTTGGGCTGCACAATTTGCGCCAAAGGGGCAGGCGGTTTGGAAAGCATTGGAAAATGCGCACAAAGGAATCGCTGCGTGTCACTGTAGCAGGAGTCGAATTTCATTTGGTTATTTGCTTGTTTGTTGAACCAATGTACAAATATGGTATATGCATTCACTTACAATCACACTAAGAGCACTCTGCAAATAGCTGGAAATGGAACTTTAATGCGCTGATATGTTTCATTAAGCGAAAACTTAAAGCAATGGCAGCTGCAGTTATTTCAATGGAATAAAGAAAGCACCAGCTGTTCAACAGCAAATGAAATATTTTAAATTTGTATGAAAGTCACACAGATAAAAGGCATAATTTTATGATTTCCCGTGCGCTGGTGATAGTAGAATTTGCACATTGGAAATCTGCACGAACTGTAGCTGTTCACCATAAATGACGCTTAAACACATAGCTACGCAATAACTTAGTGTCTTCCTAGTACATACAAAATGAAGATTTGAATTTTTATTATTTTAAATTATAAATTAAATTATTAAATTATTTTTGTAAAAAAAAACATATTAAAAATCAGATAGTGACCCTCTAAAGGTGGTTTTGTTGTACGAGAACTGTACTACAGCGCATTTTGGTGTTAAATCATCTGAAGATTTAAAAAATATGCAGGGTATCCTGTGCCAGAATTTGGAATTAAAATTAGAATTACTAATGATAACTTTTTAAAATATTTTAGTAAGAATTACAAAGAAGGCAAGCACAGATTTTATTTATTTTATTTCTTTTTAATTATTTAATCTAAATGTTGACCGTTACATGGAATGAGCTCTTGAAATCTTGCTTCTGTATTTCCTAACGCCCGCTGAATAAACCATTAACCCCGTGAGTGATATTTTCTTTTAGTGCTGCGATAGTCACTGGGTTTGTTTCATCAACTTGACTTTTGAGGTACACCCACAGCTAGTGGCTAGTCATGACTGCAACGAAAAACCAATAAAATTGAATAGGCATTTCATGGAAGGAATCGTAGTGTTCGATAGTGAATAAAATTGTACTAGTTGAAAAAGAGAAATTAAGGAAACCACATTATTTTCTATGGTTTTTATGTTTTTAAACAGCAATATCTTAGAATTCATTGTTCATGTTTCTTTTATTTAATTTTAGAAAAAAAAAATTTTAAATAAAAAAGCCACATTGAGCAGGTAGTACCGGTGGAGCAAAAGCAATGCTCAAGTCTCAATTTTTAGAAGAATTGACAACAACGACCAAAATACTTGGATCACTTGACATCATATACGGCTTATTTCGGACTTTTCCTTTATTTTCTTATTAGCCTCATAAACATTATTTTTGTCATACTCGCGTATCACTTTAGCGATGTCATTATTTTCTTTTAGTAAAGTTGTATGTAAATATTACCAGTTTAAAGTAATTTGAACCACAATTTATAATTTAGAGGCAAAAAAAAAATTATGAAATCGGCTGTTCTGTTTTCGAAAAAGTAAATTTTAAAAATGAAATCAACAGTCAGTCGAAAGATAAATTTAAGGATAAGAAAACATTTTATGTAATAGTATTTATATTTATTTATAGCAAAATATTTTTGAAAAGTTAAGCAAAAACTTTGAACTACCTTTAGGTCTAGTCCCAAACTAGTGATTTGCGACAAAAATAGGACTAGTATTTTTTGGTCTTTTACGAATGTCATATTTATTCATCTATTGGGTAGCATAATGCCCGAGAACGGATGTACTGAAAGTGACGTATCCAACCGTATAAACAAAGCCATGGCAGGTTTTTATAAATTGGGAAAAATTTGAATTTTTTATACGAGTGTAAAGACGGTCTTCTTGTATGGTTGGGATACAAAGAGAGTCACTAACAAAATCCGTATTCAGATATGCTTACCTTTGTAAGCAAATGTCTTCAGCAAATTTGTCGAATTTTCCGGCCCAGAGTTACAACGAATGACAGTCCACAATGTAAAAACCTGTTCATATCGAGATTAAGCACCGGAAATGGCGTTGGATACTTTGCTAAAAGAAAATAATGACATCACTAAAGTGATACTCGAGTATGTCAAAAAGAGTGTTTATGAGGCTAATAAGAAAATAAAGGAAAAGTCCGAAATAAGCCGTATATGATGGCATCGGAGTCAGGTCCTAAGTAAGCGATTGAGCGATTCTATGTCAAGTGATCCAAGTATTTTGGTCATTGTCGTCAATACTTCTAAGAATTGATTTATATGCAAGCTTGAGCATAATAAGAAGTAAACTGAAAAGACTAGAAACAAACTTAATAAAATTTTTGGGTATAGAATTTTTGAAAAAATATCTTCTGTTTTTTTATTACTTTTATGCATTTTTTAAATGTTTTTAAAATAAAGAAACTTTTTAAAAAATTCTAAATTAATTAATTAACTAATATTCCTGTTGATAATTTTCAGGAACAATTTTTTGCTATAAATGAAAAACAAAAAAAATTTAGTATATTTATTCCAAAATATTGATAAAAGATTTTGGAAAAAAAATCGATTGAGTGATTCTAATATATGTCAAGTGATCCAAGTATTTTGGTCATTGTCGTCAATTCTTCTAAGAATTGGTTTATATGCAAGCTTGAGCATAATAAGAAGTAAAGTGAAAAAAATTAAAAAAAATTTTATAAAATTTTAGTATAGAATCATTGAAAATGAAATATCTTCGTTTTTTTATTACTATTATGCATATTTAAAATGTTTAAAAAAAAAAGAACAAACATAAACTTTTTAAAAAAAATTTTTTTGGAAAAAAATTAATATGCCTGTTCAAAATTTTGAAAACCAATTTTTATATATATGAAAAACAAACAAAAAAAATGTTTAAGTATAGTTTTTACAGTTTAAGATTTCCTGAATATAAAAGCCGTTTTAATACATTATCAAAAGAAATAAAATTATTATTGAAAGAGCAACACGACAAAGAAATGAGGCAGTTTCTATGGGGTTTGGAACCAACACACCTCACCAATTATTCCCTGTGGAAAGTCAGCAAAAAAGTAAGTTCCACGAAAGAGTACCGTCCACCACTTCGTAAAAAAGATGGTTCATGGGCGAAAACCGCAATCGAGAAATCTGAGCTTTTTTCTAAATATCTAAAAGATATTTTTACACCAAACGATACTGAAGCTGATCTTTGTTTTGACAGCACTGTTGCTGCCTTTTTAAACGAACCCTACCAAATGGAGCTACCGATGAAGAAGTTCACCAAAAGTGAAATAGTTAGCACTATTAAAAAGCTAAAAGATCACAAGGCACCAGGATATGATCGCATCACGGCCGAAATTCTCAAAAAACTACCTCCTGAACCCTATAATTTCATTACCCATTTGTTTAATGCGTGCTTAACCAGAAACATTTTCCCAGCTCAATGGAAAGTAGCAGAAATTAAAATGGTGCTCAAGGCAGGAAAACCAGGCGATGAAGTGAAATCCTATCGCCCTATCAGTCTTCTACCAATACTGTCAAAAGTTTTTGAAAAGATCTTCCTTAAACGTTTAATGGTTTTTATCGAACGCGAACAAATAATTCCGAAACATCAGTTTGGTTTCAGGAATGAGCATTCGACAATTGAGCAAGTCCATAGACTTGTCGAAAAAATACAAACAGCGCTCGACCGAAAACAAATCTGTTCAGCAGTTTTCCTAGACATATCACAAGCCTTCGACCGAGTGTGGCACCAAGGCCTACTCTTTAAAATAAAAAAGAAATTACCACTAAATGCCTATTTGCTCATTAAATCATATCTAAACCAACGAATGTTCTACGTAAATTACGAAAATGAAATTTCCAATTTCCAACAAATTAAAGCTGGGGTCCCACAAGGCAGTATATTAGGTCCAATCCTGTACTTAATTTTTACACACGATCTGCCAACCTCAAAAGGTGTACTAACTGGCACTTTTGCCGATGACACCGCTATTATGGCGACAGCAGTGGATCCCGTGGAAGCCTCTTATATGCTCCAAATAAGCATAAATAAAATCTCCAAATGGCTCCGGAGCTGGCGGTTGAAAGTAAACGAACATAAATCTCAACACGTAACCTTTACCACAAAAAGAACCACCTGCTCACAAATCAACTTAAACCGTATTCCAATTCCGCAATGTGATAGTGCTAAATATCTAGGCATTCATTTGGATAAACGGCTTACGTGGAAAACGCATATCTTTACAAAAAGGAAAGCTCTAGGTTTAATATTTCGTAATATGTACTGGCTGCTAAACCGCAAATCCACCCTCTCAATGGACAACAAACTTATCCTCTACAAATCTATGATAAAACCAGTCTGGACTTACGGAATCCAACTGTGGGGTACTGCGTCAAATTCAAACTTGGAAATCCTGCAGCGTTTCCAGTCCAAGACTCTACGCACCCTAGTCAACGCTCCGTGGTACGTGACAAATGCCCAAATTCATCGAGACTTAGACATCCCTTCAATAAAAGAGGAAATTCAAAATGTAGCCAGTAAATACCGAAATCGACTTCAATCGCACCCAAATGAGCTGGCCTCTACCCTCATGTCACCATCATGTGTCTTTCTAAGGTTGAAAAGAAAAACACCAATCCAGCTCGTCCAAAAGCCATCTATAAAATATTGAATTAATTTATTTATTATTATATTTATTAGAAAGGATATTTCACTGGAAATATTCCTTTAATACTAAAATCAAAGCCACTCTTAAATGTTACCAAATATTTGTAAAATGTCTTCTAAGAATTGTAAGTATAGACAGAATACAAAATAAAGTTTTAAATGAAAAAAAAAAAAAAAAAAAAAAAAAAAAAAAGTATATTTATTTTAAAAATATCAAAAATAAAAAATTTTGAAAAAAAAATTAATTATCCAGTTCAAAATTTTTAAGAACCTTTTTTCTAATATAGTTTTTTGTTTAAAATATTTAGGAAAAGAAATTTTCTTATTTTCTTTGATTTCAAAAAAATTATAATAGTTTTTTAGGAAAATTTTTTTTTCCTAAACTTAATTTATAACAAAAAATTAAAATAATCCTTTTTATATACTTTTTTTAATTACAAATTAAAAAAATCCTTTTTAGATACTTTTTATGTTTTTTTGAATAAAAAATGCTTTCGATTTTTTTTTTTTGTAATTTAGTTTTTCCGTCGCCTAACACAGCGGCAAATTAGTCACCTATCATAGTTCACAAATACCCAACCCTCTCCTTTTCGTTCTTCGTTTTCCTTCACCTCTTTTTTCACCCCTGACAATGGTATCACAAAGGATAATTCACGCTTATTTCGTTCAAGTGGACCCACTTTCTGGGCAACCATTACAACCTAACCTAACCTAGTTTTTCCGTTACAAATATTTAGGAATTTTTTTTGTTTCCTTTTTCCAAACATTTTTTAAAAATAGTATCCCAAAAAATTAGAAAAAAAACAGGAATATATTGAAAAGTACCGAAGATAGTTCACTTTAAAAAATGCTATACCAAAATTATCAACATTGAATTAATGTCAAGATTATTAAATTTTTTGTTTTTAACTTTTCTCAGTTTACTTCTTATGAAACTCAAGCCCACAAATGAGCGGGTTTTCATACAAATTCACGACATTGTCCAAAATACTTTGATCACTGCCCATGGACATGAAAACGCTCTGAGGCTCCGTTGATGTATGAAATCAAGCTCATATAAATAAGTCGATCTTTGTAGGATGAAATCTTTTTTATTTCATACCTTTAAATGGTATTAATATGAACAAAAATTCTGAAAATAGGACTCCTTAGTGACTCTTTATAGTCCCAAATGTTTCCACTGGGCATTCATACTTACAAACAGGATGAAATATTGATTTGCGTAATAAACAAATGTATTTCCTTTTATCCGAATATGAATCACATTTTCCTTATGCGACTTTATCACACCCAAAAGTTGCAGCGTGGCATTGACTCATTGGCATACGAGTATTTCGTGTTGCAAGGTAATAAATTCCCAATTTACTTACTTACCATTTTAATGATTTTTTAATAAAATTCTACGAAATATGAATCAAGATTTGTATTGGAATTTCTTTTTCACTGATGCACAACCAATATACTGAAATATACACCCACAGTACATTACGCGATCATTAAAAATTGCAGCACACCCTTTCTGGCATGCATGCAAAGGTTGCAAAGCCCTTTTTAATATCATCGCGCACGAATATCACAACCTCATAACCAACAAGCCAATATTCTTTGTAGTCAGCAACTTAATTAAGTTGGGTGGGGCGATTTTTTCAATCTTTCATAGTCTGCTTATTAGCGCACTGGCAAGTCCAATCACTTCGTAGGAACACACACACAAATGTGTATGTGTAAGTATTATAGATAGAACACACACACTATAGTACTACACGAAATCACAACCATTAACACATTGCCATTTTTCAATATAATTAATTAAACGATGATAGCCCGTGGAATCCATACTGACACGTACCGTCGTAGCTTTTCTTTACTTTCTGCGAGCCTTAAAGTGACTGCATTGAACTTTGGCTTGACTGTATGTATGTAGATGTAGAAAGGGCCAAACTGCTTTGGGCGTTGACGCGAAGTGGTTTGAATTATGAAATTTTTAAAACTGTGGAAATATGTATGTATTGATATATGTAGATGTGTATGTGTTTATGTGTTTATATATGCAGGTAGCAGCATGAAAGGAAGAACAGCGAGTTGCTTTGTGAGCTCAAAGTTCATTGGAAGACAGTTTACGCCTTCAGGAACTAGTGATTTTTTATCGTAAAAGCACAAAGCAATAGCTTATCGCGTGACGGCATTACTGCGAGACGAATTATTACTAATAACCCTATTTTATTAAAAGCTGTAAGAATAAAGGTGTGCAAAGCATGCTTTTAAGCAAATTGCGAAAATATTTATTTGTTACGTGATGCACGATTTGCATGCGTTTACGGGTAGGAATACTAGGTGGAGTAAAAAGATTTGAATATTTTTCGATAAATGTCTTTAGTGAACTATCCCGATGTATATACTTATATGTCGGTGTAGAGGTGGCACAACCCTTCTATAAAAGTTGTTCAACAAATTTGTACTTGGTGAAGGTAGTTGAAGGCTATAGCGTTCCAAAAAATCTTTAAGAGCAATGGGAACAATCTTCAGTACCTCTACGGCCAAAGGGAAAAGCCAGAGCAAGCAGCTGAAAAAATTTGCGATGTTTATGAACCCAATACAGCATCGAATTCAATACTCGTAGCAAAACGATGACTACAAAAATGTAGTTCCCGAATATGGGCGTCAAAAATGCGGCACGCTCGGGTAGGCCAGTCGTCGAAAATATCGATGAAATAATGGAAATTGTCGGTTCAAACGAGCACGAGAACGCTTATTCCATTGCCCAGAAATTGCAGATTAGTCAAAAACTGTTTGAAATCATTTGCAGCGGGATAATTAAAACTTTATTAGTTTCAGCATGGAAACAATGTTGCGAACTTTACACTTCACCCAATTTTTATACAAAGTATAATATTTCTTTCATACATCCAATAATTACCAACTGGTTGTAATGGTTTGTTATTTATGTATGTTTCTAAGGTGTGTAATACCAATACCCTCCATTTATTTATTAAAAATTTTGATAATAGTTTGTGAGTTTATTAGGTGTGTAAAATATGCAAGGGGCAAAACATGTCCAGTGTGTCGACCTAAAAACTTCATCGCTTAGATTTCACTGAAATTTGGTGAAGATAATCTCATATATACACATAAATTATGCTAACGCTGCGGGAAGAAAATGTTGAACGGTCGCCGAGATACTTGGGTTGAAAATTTTGAATTTTCTTGAGCAAGGATTTTTTTCATTGAGTTGTTAATCAAGTAATTGTCGGTTTAAGAGAAAACAAATTAGATAATTGCTACAGAATACATTTTTTTTTTGTATATTTCCGAAAAAAGAAAATCGAAACAATTAAACAAATTAAATATGGGTTTAAAAATATTTCGTTTCAGAAAAATTTCCATCCATTTTTTTATAAAAAAAGCAAACATTTAGTGGCTTTAAACCTATTAGTTATCGACAATTTTTAATTTTTTTAGCAATATTTAGTTTGAAAAGCTAAAAAATCATTAAAAAATCTGAATTATGTCGAAAATTAAATATTTTAATTTTTTTTTAAGCTAATTTTTAATTTAGTGTTCAAGAATTAATAAAACTGATAAAAAATCATAAAATTCATTGAAAACTAAATATTTTAAGGCCACTAAACCATTTGTTTTTTTATTCTCTTAAATGTTTTTTTTAATTTTTGTGAAGTCTCGACAATTTTTGCATTTTTAATTATGCTCAAATGAAATCTTGTTTAAATCTAAAAAAATATTTACCAAAAAAAAACAAACATTTAGTAGTTAAAAAAAATTAAGTTTTCGAAATGGTGATTTTTTTTTATAAAAATTTTAAGTTTATAAAAACTGCAAAAATCATAAAAAAATTTGTGAAATGTTTTTTTCTGATTTGTATTCTTCTTTTCTATTGTAGGACTGCGTCCTTTCAATGAAAAAAAATTTGCAATATATTATTTTTTTGTTTTCTTCTTCTTAATTGGCGCCATAACCGCTTCCGCGATTTTGGCCGAGCTCAACAAAGCGCGCCAGTCGTTTCTTTCTCGTGCTAACCGGCGCCAATTGGATATACCAAGTGAAGCCAAGTCCTTCTCCACCTGATCTTTCCAACGCAGAGGAGGTCTTCCTTTTCCTCTGCTACCACCAGCTGGTACCGCATCGAATACTTTCAGAGCCGGAGCGTTTGTATCCATTCGGACGGCATGACCCAGCCAACGTAGCTACTGGATCTTTATTCGCTGCGCTATGTCTATGTCGTCGTAAAGCTCATACAGCTCATCGTTCCATCGCCTGCGATATTCGCCGTTGCCAACGTGCAAAGGTCCAAAAATATTAGTTTAGAGAGGAAATAATTTTCGTTAGCAAATGTCCAACAAAATATAACCTTTTACTTATTGCATATATAGGTTGTCAAAAAAGTCTTGCGGTATTTCCGCAAGCTTGTCTTTGCAAGCGCGTAGTTCTAGTTGTATTCGTCGCATCGGTTCACGCTAGAGCTTTTTGGAAAGCTCTTTTCACGTGCTAACACGTGTTTGATTAATTGTTGTTTGCTTTTAGTCGTTCGTGAGTTATAGCGTCGCAAACATGGAGCAAAATAAATAGAAAATACGGCATATTTTACAGTACTACTACGATAAAGGCAAAAATGCATCTCATGCTGCCAATAAAATTTGTGCAGTTTATGGACCCGATACAGTTTCTATTTCCACCGCACAACGATGATTTCAACGTTTTCGTTCTGGTGCAGAGGTGATCGAAGATGCGCCACGGTCCGGAAGGCCTGTCGTCGAAAATTGCGATAAAATCGCTGAATTGATCGAAAGAGACCGGCATAGTAGCAGCCGTAGCATCGGCCAAGAGCTCGGCATGAGTCATCAAACCGTTATAAAACATTTGAAGAAGCTTGGATTCAAAAAGAAGCTCGATGTATGGGTGCCACACGACTTGACGCAAAAAAACATTTTTGCCCGTATGGATGCATGCGAATCGCTTCTGAATCGCAACAAAATCGACCCGTGTTTGAAGCGGATGGTGACTGGCGATGAAAAGTGGGTCACTTACGGCAACGTGAAGCGCAAACGGTCGTGGTCGAAAAGCGGTGAAGCTGCCCAGACGGTGGCCAAGCCTGGATTGACGGCCAGGAAGGTTCTTCTGTGTGTTTGGTGGGATTGGCAGGGAATCATCCACTATGAGCTGCTCCCCTATGGCCAAACGCTCAATTCGGACCTGTACAGCCAACAACTGGACCGCTTGAGTGCAACACTCATGCAGAAGAGGCCATCTTTGATCAACAAAGGCCGAATTGTCTTCCATCAGGACAACGCCAGGCCACACACATCTTTGGTGACGCGGCAGAAGCTCTGGGAACTCGGATGGGAGGTTCTTTTGCATCCACCGTATAGTCCGGATCTCGCACCAAGTGATTACCACCTATTTCTGTCCATGGCGAACGAGCTTGGTAGTCGGAAGTTGTCCACAAGAGAGTCCTGTGAAAATTGGCTCTCCGAGTTTTTTGACAATAGGGAAGCGAGCTTCTATAAGAGGGACATTATGAAGTTGGCATCTCGTTAGGAACTCGTCAACGAACAAAACGGCGCATATTTGACTTAAATCGCATTATTATAACCAATTTTATGAAAAATTGAAAATTCAATAAAAATACCGCAAGACTTTTGTGACAACTATATATTAATTTAAAACCTTTTTTATAGGAAATCCGTAACCACAAAAATCTGGAAAAAAATGTAAATATTAAAACTCAAAAGTATTTTTCACCGAATGGCAGTCACACGCAAACAAACTCAACTACAACCTCTGCACATTGGGCTCTCAAAAATCATCTTCATCTCCGCAATAGAAAATTTAAAATTTTCTGTAAAATTTTCTTAAAATTTCTGTCAATTCGAAACCATTCAGATTTCAATTATCCGACTTGATCGTAATCTCATCCGTTTCGATACATTTTACTTGAGTCAGACGCTGTTGTAGCATCAAACGTGTACTCCCTTAACAATATAATAGCTATGAGGCATAATTTTCCTTAGAAGAGTTCAAAGACTCTTGTCTCCATTAGACTATTTGCGCCACCGAAACTTAGTTTGAGAAAATCCAACTAGGCCAGTGCATGCGAATTTGAATGCAAATGTAATGTGTGTAAAAGGCTTATTATTAGCATTAACACTCTGACTGCTTACCAGTGTAAACAGACGAACACCAACAATGGCTACAATGAGATCAGCAGCAACAGCATCCGTAGTGTTGTAAGTGCAACATAAACAAACAACAGAGCAACAGTAACAATGGATGCCAACAAAGCAACCGACACAGACACTTCAGTAGATTATTTCTGAAATGCAAGGACATCAGCTACAATAGCAGTAACAGCAACAACATCAACATAGTAAACATGAATAATAACAACAGCAGTGAGAGTGTCTTGTGCATCAGCTAATGCCTGCACATTTGTCGGTATAATTGTATGTGTGCACACATACATTAACACATACTCATATAACCGTATGTAGGTAAACGTATGCTATACGTGCAACACTTGCACTTGCTTGTTGCAGTTCATTGCCGGTTTTTGATGCTATGTTTAGCATGAATGTCCGTAGACATGATTGGCATAACCGCTGATGAGTCGTCGCCGCTATTGCTGCTGCTGTCGTTCGTATTTTGTTTGCACGCAACTGTTGCTATTCTTGGCTCATTTGCATGCAGCGGCAGCTGAAGCTTGCACTGCGGTTATTTTTGTACCACTTACGCCCAGCAGCTAAGCTTGAGTCAAGCGCAGTGAGTGCAGCATGCGTAAATATACAAATATTTATATGTATGTATATGTGCTCATGTATACATATATATGCCATGGTAATCGTCCTACCGGGAAATATTCCAATATCGAACCAGTTCGCTTCTTGTGTACTTAGCACCTTGACTGTTTCGCCATTTTTTGGGAGTTGTACTAAATGGGACAGATCGAAAATAGTGCGGTCTGCATACATTTTTCGATAGTGCAAACTAGTACTAAAATTTATTAAATAAAGTCTAGTATGATCTCCAACAGTTTTGGAACTAATACAATAATAAATTTGACTTATGAAGTTTGATATACCATATCATCTCCATATCTCGATGGTTCGAAACTAGTAATGAATGATAGGAATGAGGTCTAGAATGCTTTGCATTAATTTTTCACTAGTTAATTACTAGTACTAAATTTGACGGATGAGGTATAGTACGCTCTAGATCCTATTTGCAGTGGCTTAGAACTAGTACTAAATTTGGCAAGGTCTAGTATGCTCTGCATCCATTTTGCGATGATTCGGAAGTAGTACTAAATTATAGAAATGAGATCGAGATTGATCTGCATACAGTTTAAGATAGTCCAAACTAGTACTAAAATTTTTAAAATGCGGTCTACTATGCTCTGCAACCATTTTTTAATAGTTTAGAATTAGTACTAAATTTAAATCCTGAAGTTTAGTATGCTATCCATCAATTTCTCAACGATTCGGAACTGGTACTAATTAATAGAAATGAAATCTGGAAGGTGCCGCTTTCATTTTGAAATAGTCTGAGAGAAGTACTAAATTTAACTGATGGGGTATAGCTTGCTCTGCATCCATTTTGCAACAATTCAGAATCAGTACTAAATCGGACCGACGATGTCTAGTATGCTCTGGATTCATTTCGCGATAGTTTGAAACTTGTACTAAATTTGACTGATGAGATGTAGTATACTCTGGATCCCTTTTGCAAAAGTTCGGAATTAGTACTAAATTACACAGACTAGGCCTTCATTTTGCGATAGTTTGGAAATAGTTCTATATTTAACTCATGAGGTCTGATATGCTCTGGATCTATTTTTCATTAGTTCGGAATTAGTACTAAATTTAACAAACAAGGTGTAGTATGGTTTGCATACATTTTGTAATAGTTCGGAACTAGTACTAAATTATAGAAATGAAGTCTCCAATGCTCTGTATTAATTTTGCGCTGGATCAGAACTAGTACTAAATTTTACGGACGAGATATAATATCCTCAGAATCAATTTTTCAATAGTTCGGAATTGGTACTAAAAATGAGAGGCGAGGTCTAATATACTCTGCATCCAGTTTTCGATAATTCGGAACTAGTACTAAATTTTACAGATGAAAACTAGAAGGCTCTGTATGCATTTTGCGATCATTTTGAAGATATACTAATTGATTCAGATAATATTTAGTACAGTTTTTTCGGTACATCAGAATTAGTACTAAATCTATCAAATGAGTACTAAATTTTACTTATGAGATATAGTATGCTTTACATCGTTTTTTTGGTACTTCGGAATTAATACTAAATTTAGCAGCTGAGAATTATTATTCCATTTTCATAGTTCGGAACTAGTACCAAATTTGACAAATGAGGTCCAGTACGCTATGCATTTTTACTATAGTTCTAAACTAGTACAAAATTTGTTAGCTCAAACTTAATATTCTCCGCATCCATTTTTCAATACTTCGGTACCCAGTACTAAATTTGAGAGATAAGTTCAACAATGTATTATAAGTTCTGCATATATTTTCGATAATTTGAAACTAGTACTAAATTTTACTTATGATAACTCGTATATATTCATACCCCTTTTGGCGTTACCAAATTAGTTCTAAGCTCAATTCCACAAACTCAACTCGAACCAGCAACTTAGTGCATCTGAAACCAAATCATTACCCCACGCCACGGTCAACACATGTGAAAAGAGTGTTTCTTTACCTATACTCTGTTGGCTCTTCTGGTGTCAAACTCAAACCACAGTTGTCAGTACGCGCACTATAAGTAGCTGCAATGGTACCAAATAACGAAATTGCACTATTTTTGCTTCAAAAATATACTTCACTAGCTTACGCTTTCCCTACAGGGTTGTTGCTCGCACATATAAATATATATATTTATGTACTTGGTTGATTTTGTGCGCGAAACTACAAACTTTTCTTGCTAATTTTCACATTTACTTAGTTGGCGCTCTTTGGGGCACACTCACCTTTTCAAAGCGTGGCCCATTGCGCATTGCTTGCGTGTGTGCGTGTGTGTGTGTAAATATTTTCACTTTTTTATATAATGTTTACATTTGTTTGTACTCACATACAGACGCAACGCTGTTGGCCTCATTGATGTGTGCTGTGTTATAGAAATAAGGACGTTGGAAGATGTCATCTTCTGCAGTTGGCCTACATTTAGGCGTTACACCGCAGCCATTCACTTCAGCTTATCCTTGGCACAAGAACTCGCTGACACATAGCAAGTATGCACTTGCGCAAACACATGTTGCCATGTTTGTAGCCGTGCATTCAGGTGTGTTTGTATGTGTGTGTTTGTGTCACTTACTGACACGTTACCATCAAATATTCTAAGGCTAAGTGTGCAAAGCAAATAGTGCGAGTCGTCTTTAAATATTCTTTCATATTTGTTGGCATACCTCAAACATTTAGGTCTTTATGTAAATATACATAAATAAACTTGTGCCTAGGTGTGTGTGTGTGCATGCTGACTACATCTAATTCAATTACTTAGTAGCGCATCTGCTGGTAAGTACTGAGTGGCACTCAGTTGAATTGCTTGCACTTCAAACCGAATTTATCTATATTTTGCTTGCTTGCTTGCTTGCTAATTAACAACTGCACAGAGTTGTAAAAATATGTACGAAAAATATAGATGCATATTTTTTTATAAAAAAACGATTCTTTTGAAATCAACATTAATTGCAGTATACACTATTAATTCGAGTTGTGCCCTTTTCGACCCACTTTTTTTCGGAGCAGAAATTGGATTATCGGTCAAGTGCATCTTTTTCACCTGCCTCGATTTGCTAGTTAATTGCCATCTTAAGTCTCAAATAGACATACACAAATGGGTTGTTGGAATGTTAGAATATTTTTCAACAGTTAAAAAGTGAGCTTTAACGGCATTTACACTTAAATCTGTTGATACAAACACACAAGACACATATCAGTTTTTCTAATATATTTTATGTGTGAATAAACACCACCACGGGACCACCATTAAAAAATTAAACAACACCCACCCAGTTCGGTTACGAACAGCGCCGCTGTCAGTGAAGAAAAACTCAAGGTAGTCAATTTCACGCAGAACCAAAGGAACTCGGCCCTTTGCGGTTTAATATGGCGAATTTTGAATAAGAATTCGCACCCTTACAACATCAACTCTCACATGAGCACCAAACTGATGACCACTAACAACGTCATTTGTTCGATTGAGTCTTGGAGCTATTGGAGAGGACCCTACATTGGCGGAGAAATTGTATTTGAAAAAGCAAAATGAGGAGGCTTGCACCTCAATCTTAAGGTCGCTTACGCGACAGATCACCCGTGACTACTGGGAAACATAACTCTATTCAGTAGTCATTGATATTTTATCATGAAAAGACTTACGTCTCAACAACGTTTATAAGTCGTACAATTGTATTATAAAAATTGACACTCTGTGAAAAGTGTTTATCCCCATATTGCGACCCGAATTTTGTTCAGCGATGAGACCCATTCATCGGCATGGCGTTGCAAATCAGGTATATACATCATTCAGGGGTCTTCGAGATACGCAACTACGGACAGCAAAGCCATCGGGTAAGCTCCTCCAAGCTTCCTCTATGACATACGAAAAGGTTCTGAGCACATGGTGGTTGCCTTTGTCCTAACGAGCTAACTTCGCAAAATTTGATAAATCCGTTTTTGATACCAACTCATCTATCATAATAAAGAGCGTTCTTTGGGTAATTATGTTTGTTTATGATCCACCCTTACGTACGTATGACACGCACGTACCCTCGGCCAGCTTTACTCACGACCTTCAGCTTCATATATTCTGTGACTCGAGCAGTGCGGCGTATGCGGCAGCTGCCTATCTAAGAGCCACCGTCAATGGTAGGATGAAATGTTGTTTAATAGCCTCGAAATCGCGAGTCAGAGTGGCGCCACTGAAACCAGTTTCTATATGACAGTTAGAGCTGATGGGTGCCATTTTACGCCTGCAACTCGCAAAATTTATTAGATATGAGTTGACCTTGCCGATCAGCAAGGATTTGTACTGGACTGATTCAAAGAACGTTCTCCACTTGATGCGGTCAGATACTCGAAAGTTCAGCCAATTTTTTGGCGTCGGAGAAATTTTGGCGTCATCTACCATCAATAACTGGAGGCGGGTGCCCTCAGAGGACGACGGTGGCGATGGCGCCACGAAATTGAAGCACTGGGCGAAGTTGGATGGTTAATTGCGTTGGGTGCAAGGTCCTCATTTCTTTACTTCGCCTTCCTTGCAGTGGCTAGAGCCCATTTCAGTAAACTCTGCAGAACCCTTCCTTTACGGAAGTTGTACCTCATGTGTCGAGATTTAGTAAGCGGGAAAAGCTGCGTGGTGCAACAATATACGCTTCGCCCTTCCTTCGGTTAATAAGCAGAAGACCAGCAAAATCAGAGTTCAGCTAGAGCGAGACCTTCATTAAGAAAGTTAATTGTATACATCGAAGCCAACTGGTAAGTCGAAAAATTGTTATAAATGCTCGCCTTTCATAGATGTGTTTGGACTGCTCAGAATCAAAGGTCGAATCGATTCGATAGAGGGAGCTTCCACTAGTCTGAAAATACCCATAATTCTGCCCTCAAGGCGTCTAGTGACACTTCTAATAATCGTTTTTTGATGTCGTAAATGTTACCACGAAGTCATGGTCAACCAAATCCGTCAAAAATAATGGGTGAGTGGATTGAAACCGTTGGTCGATGACGTAGGAAGGAGGTGTCAAGTTTTTCGAAACCGTAGGGCAAAACCACAGCCACCTCAAATGGTTATCTGCCCCCTGCACGACTCGCGATGTATATACGCCCATTTATATCCACTGATGTAGAAATTAGCCACTCTCTATCCAGCTGGAGTGGCGTTTTATACCTCCGGCCTCACCGCATATGGGCGAAGTATGGGGGAGGATGATTCGATTCATCATATCTCGAAAGTGTCTTGAATTTCTGGTCGCTGGCATACGTTCCTCTGGCTACAGGAAATGCTGAGACACTCACTCTAAATGAGAATCAGGAGTAATTGTAAAAATAAATCTTTATGTAAATAAAAAAAAATTGCGGATTTTCCCAGACATAAGCGGAAAATATTGTTTTATAAATTGCAGCAGCTGACGTTTCAACAACTAGGTTATTAAATTCAATTTTACCCGATATTTTATGAGATTTAGATTACCTGTCCAAAAAAAGAGACTGAGTTTTTTTCCTTGTTCACTCCGGAGCATAGTGCCCCGACAAGACTCTTGTCCTGCATTGGTTTCGTTAGTCTATTTAATTTCTGACAGGGTAGCTGATTAGCCTGCCGTTACCAGTCCTAAATGATGGGGCGTGTTGCTTAGAAACAACTCCTTCTCACTGCTTGGAGCGTCATCTCTGTCTCACATTTTTCTGCCAGAAGGATCGCACAGATAGTTGAGGACTTCGCTAAATTTGGTGTGTCTGCGCTATTAACGCGGTTGCCCGCTTCCTCTTGCTGGCGTCACTGATGCAATGTATAACTGTGTTGCTTTGTTTTAGCAGCCACAATGCAAATAATGCGCTGACTTTTGTGAGGGAGTAAGGACGGAAAGATAAGTTTTTAGGTTTGAAGAGTGAGATTTTTTTATTTTTTGTTTTTTTAGAATATAAACTAGGAAAGTAGGTAGGTTTGGAAAAGTGCGAGGACCGTGCTTTACGTGGGGTGAAAACCCACAACTTCTGGGATTGCAGGCTAATGCGCTTACCCTAGACTACCGAGGCCGATACTGAATAGTAAAAGTAAATTTTCCAATTGACAGGCCACGATGCAACACAAGCGGTTGGGCTCGATTGGTATGACCTATACTGGTTTATTCTCTAAAAATAGCGTTTTTAACAATTAAAAAACATGCACAGTTAGTAACAGAAGTAAGTATACACCGGACACGTTTTCAATTTTTCCCCAATCGATTCCTTCAAACAGCCTAAGTTATACCAAAATGTGTTTTATTTACATTAATGAAATACAAAAATCATATTTAATCCAAATAATGATAAAATTTTAAAAAGCAACAACATGTCTCAAAAGTAAGTATACAGTTCATCATATTATTAATTTGTGAAATCAAAAACAACATTAAAATCAAATCCTAGTATTTGCTAGGATAACAATTAGACCTTAGAATCGCTTTAAGTCGTGATGGCAATGATTTCACAAATTTTTCAGTTACAGCTGGTGGTATTTTATTCCATTCCTCTTGAAGGACGTTTTTCGGTTGTTCCTTATTTCTAATCGTATGTTTACGTATTTGCCACTTTAAATGCTCCCATAAATGTTCGATTGGGTCGGTATCCGGAACTGTGGCGGTGTTTTCAACTGTTTTTGCACATTGTATAACAGCCACTCCTGCTGGAGTATAGTTCCATAATATTCTCGATAAATACCACGTTTCCAATCCCGTTCGCAGCCATAGCTTCTGCTCAAATATGAACGAGACTTTATGAATAAAACGGTCCGCGGATGACATATGGCAAAAATAAATTTTTTATTTTTTGGCAGGACTGTTATAAGCTTATTATTAGAAAACAAACTATGTGACATATCACGCTGAAATTTGCCATGTAAGTTTATAACAGTCCTACCAAAAAACAAAAATTGTATTTTTGCCACATGTCATCCGCGGACCGTTTTATTGATAACGTCTCGTTCATATTTGAGCAGCAGTACATCCCCAAACCACCACAGAGACCCCTCCTTGCTTCACAGTGCCGGTCATATTGTTTGGATCCAATTCCACATTAACTTTTCTACAAACTTTTTCACGGCCATCAGATCCATAGATACTGAACTTACGTATATACATATATATATAAATGGGCCGAGCTCCTCCTCCTATTTGAGGTGTGCGCCTTGATGTTGTTCCACAAAATGGAGGGACCAACAGATTTAAGCCGACTCCGAACGGCAGATATTTTTGTGAGGAGCTTTTTCATGGCAGAAATACACTCGGAGGTTTGCCATTGCCTGCCGAGGGGCGACCGCTATTAGAAACATGTTTTTCTTAATTTTGGTGTTTTCACCGAGATTCGAACCGACGTTCTCTCTGTGAATTCCGAATGGTAGTCGCGCACCAACCCATTCGCCTACGGCGGCCGCCACTCATCAGAAAATATGACTTGGTTCCAAAACGTTTGGTCATATTTTTCATGATCTTTTGCGAATGAAATCCTTTTACTCCGATTGACACTACTCACGAAGGACTTTTTTCTAACATTGCGCCCATGATAACCAGCACTATGCGAAACCCGGTGAATAGTTTGGGTGCTAAATGGGCTTCCAGTCTCATTTTCAATTTCAGATTTCAATTTAAGGCACTTATTTTGGGGTTTGTCCTGATTTTCCGTACGACTAAGCATTTTTCTCTGGGACTTAAGAGCGGCGGACGCCCACAACGCTCTTTATTAGTGGTGCTTCCCGTACTTTTATATTTATTCTCAATCTTTGGAACTATAGCAAAACTCCTATCTATCAAACAACCGATTTCTCGCAATGATTTATGTTCTTTGTGATATTTTATAATCAGTTTTTTTAAACCATCAGAAAGCTCTTTTCCTCTTGGTGCCATTACGAAAAATGTCGCAAAAATTAATACAAATCAGGCTCCTGTATACTTATTTATGTTAGTAACTGCATATAAAATTGAGCCCCGTCGAGCCACAACTTTCGCATTCACCAAAGTCTAAAATTCTTTCAAAGTGTGAAAGTCTTAATTGATCGATTTCGTCCCTTAGTTTTACAGAACCCACAAGCTTTAAATGCAAATTCAACAAGATTTAGCGAGCTCTTGATTGCGTAGGCAAAGCCCTGGCAGTGAAACAAAGCTTGAAGTGAAACTGGCAGCGGACGATTTATATTGACCTTTGACGTATTTTCAAAGGACATACGCTTTTGGTCACCCTTTCTGAGTCTCTTTAATGATTCAAAATTAAAAAAAAAGAAAAAATAAGGTGAAATTTTTATTAAAATCTGATTTATGCCAGCAGATAAAATTCATTCGAAAACAAAAGGTGAATTGTACAAATTGGAAAATAATCTTATTTTCCAAGACCAGAAGTTCAGCGTTTTAACGAATCAAACTTTACTGCATTATGAGCAGCATCTGAGATCTCCACACCTCCGATACAGTCTCTTGCCAACATTAGGGACCAGTTGTGATCCAAGTGGAATCACTTTTTATAAGTTGAGTTGACTTAACCCTAAATACAGGGTGGGCCAAATAAGACCTACTAATGTTAAACACAAATAACTTTTGCAATAATCATTTATTTTGGTGAATTGTTTTTATACATTGAATATATTTTATGGAAATTATGTATGAAATATTTCATCAGACAAATGTCCACCATTTTTCTCGATACAAAGATTGGCTCTCTTTAACGCCTTCCATTACACCACATAATGTTTCTGGTTGAAGGTTCAGTACTTCGTCTCGAATATTTTGCTTCAACTGTCTAATAGTATCTGGTTTATGAAGATACACTTTGTCTTTTAAATATCCCCATAAAAAGAAGTCGGGCGCAGACAAATCTGGCAAACGAGGTGGCCAAGCGAAATCTAAATTTTTGGAAATCAGACGTTCGCCAAAAATTTCACGCAGCAGGTCCATAGTTTGCCTAGAAGTAGGCGCAGTTGCTCCATCTTGTTGAAACCACAAATTACTGCTCCGCCATTGGCCGCAAAAAGTGTCGTTCTGGAAATGCCCAATTGGCTGGAACGACGACGAGTTGAGACAGATGGACCATCTGCAACACTCTGCCGCACAGTTTCCACGTTGTTTTCAGAGCGAATATTTCGATGAGCACGTCGTCCAGGACGGTTGGCCACTAAACTCAGTTCCTCAAAACGACCGACCAAACTCCTTAACATGAAGACTGTGGAAGCTGATCTGGAATTTACGCTGATGCTGTTGCCGATATTTACGCTGCGTTAAAACAATTCATCGTTGACAAGAATAGAAAAACTCGATAATTTTAACGCGTTGTGTTGTACTGTAGGGTTCCATAATAAATTTCCAACAATTCAATTATAACCTGCAAAAAGAGAAAAATAAATATGTCAAAAATTAAAAAAAGTTATTTGTGCTTAACATTAGTAGGTCTTATTTGGCCCACCCTGTGCTTATAGAGTGCAGATTTATGCTTACAAAAGTGCATTCACTAATATATTTTTCACGTGCATACGAGTATAAACACAAGCACCACAATGCCATAAACCAGCATAGCAGGCGGGCGTAATTTATATAACCAAAAAGTCGTTTAAATAGTACCAACAACAATTTTCTAGTACTGCAGCAATTTACATGGTTATAAATTTTCAAATTTCCAAACTGCATACCACTTGTTTGTGAAAATTTGCCATTTTTCATGCATATAACCGAGCGTCCACTAGACTACACTGTGCAACAAAATTTTATTTTCATGATATCAATAGCAAGTGATTAGCCAGAAGTGGTAGCTTGCGTGGCGCTGATTTCGAATTTGGCCAAAAAAAATTTTACCATACAAATATAGAGAAAATTTTACTCAAAAGAAGTGAACTCAGAATATTTTTTTTTTGTAATAAACGAGAATATTTTTTTGTTTTTGTTTTTCATTTTTCTTTATTTATTGAATCTTTCTTGTATAAGAAACTAACAATAAGTTTACAAATCTTATATACTAGAGTAATATGTTTCCTTGCCAGTGCTAAGAAACGAATTATTTGCTCAAATGAATATATATTTACATATATGATTAGATCGGTTGTGAATCTCCAATTCTTCATAGTTGGGAGCTGGAAAGGACGGGTTTCCAGTCTCCGATTCTTCGTAGCTGGGAGGTGAAAAGGCCTAGTTTCCAGTCTCCCTTAAAGCTTACTTTGTCCCTCATGTCGATTGTGAAAATGTTGTTGTTTTTTGTTTTTTTTTTCGAATGTGATAGATGTGGTTTGAGGAAGTTGTGGACGGACTCTCGTGTGAGATGAGATAATTAAGATAGTGCAGACTTGAAGATGTTTCTTTTTTTCAATCGTGTGTGACCTTCATCTAAAAGTAGATTTCGCGCTAGTTTATAGGGATGGTCTTCTAGCTTTTGTAAGTATTTTTTGCTCAACCGTACTATTTCATCGGCTACACGAGGTATGCAAATATCTCTGTGAATGTTAGCGTTCTTTATATACCATGGAGCTACCGTGATTATCCGCAAGGCTTTAGATTGCACTCTCTGAAGTTTTCCAATATTTGAGGGCGTAGCCGTTCCCCACATGTCTATACCATATGTCCATATTGGTTTTAGCATGGCTTTATATAGTAGCACTTTGTACTCTAGAGGTAATGCTGATTTCGAATTAAGCATCCAATATATGCTCTTCATTTTAAGCTTGATATTCGACACTTTCTTTTCAATATGATTCCGCCATGTGAGTCTTCTATCTAAGTGAATTCCAAGATATTTTATTTCGTTTTGCTGTGGTATATTCTGACCATTTATTGTAACTGCAGGGCAAGTTTCCTTTCTTAGAGTAAAAGTAATATGCACGCATTTGGTTTCATTAACCTTTATTCTCCAGTTTTTAAGTTCTGTTTCAAGTATATGCCTTTGTAATATAGACGTCGCTACTTTTGGGTTTGTGTGAGTGCAAAGTATTGCAGTATCATCGGCAAATGTTGATGTCATTCTTTGGCTCGTCGTTGGCATATCAGATGTGTATAATACATATAAAATAGGGCCTAGAACGCTACCTTGTGGAACTCCAGCGTCTATTCTACAATGCCGAGAGAAAAAATCTTTTTGCTTTACAACAAATTCTCTATTAGAGATATAGTTTTGCAGCAAGAGGTGTACATTCGTAGGCAGTAAACTAATAATTAGTAAGTAAACCTTGTCGAATGATTGTGCTACGTCTAATAACAGTGCAGTGCAGTACTGTTTTTTCTCAAAGGACTTTCGTATAAATGACACAATGCGATGAACTTGCTCAGTTGTACTATGTTTTGCTCTAAATCCAAATTGGTGTTGAGGAATAATATTGTTATCTTGAATAAAGGGCATTATTTTCTGCAAGAGCAAATTTTCAATTAGCTTTGAAAGTATGGATAATAGACTAATTGGCCGATATGAGGATGATTGGCTTAAGTCTTTCCCAGGTTTACCAATCATAGTGATTTGAGATAATTTCCAAGCTTTTGGGTAGTAGGCAGTACGAGAGATGGCGTTAAATATGGGGCTGATATGAAGAACGGCAATATTAGGAAGCTCTTTTACCATTTTTGGGGTGATTTTGTCGTAACTTGGAGCTTTTTTAGGTTTAAGTTGATTAATAACTGAGACTATGTTATTTTTTTTAAACTTTATTGGCTTTTTTGATGGTTGCAATATGTCTAGTGGTAAACAAGTTGTTGCAGAAGACTGATTGGGAGTGAAGACAGATTGCAGATGCTCAGCAAATACACACCCTTTTTCAGAATCCGTAAGTGCCCATTTACCATTTCCTAGTCGAATTGGTGATTCGTACTGTATGGGCCCATTTATATTTTTTGTGGCCTTCCACAATGCGTAATCTATTTGGTCCGTCGGAGTAAGATTAGAAAGGAAATCATGAAGATGCCTCTCCTTTTCTTTTTTACGAGAATATATGACTACAGGTGTGAGTAAAAAATAATTGTAAACGAAGTGAAATTGTTACTATTACCCCTTTGCTGCATGAATTAATAAAGGGTTAAAAAACAAAATGTTTCACGGTGGATATATATTGGCTTTATTTAATTATCAATGGTAATGGTTGTACGGGTTTGGCTAAGGCTTTTATGCACTGCGACCAGATCGATCTGTTGTGCGCTCCTAATTACTTAATTTTAATTATTTAGTATACCGAGGAATCGAACCAGCCCCTTAGGAAATTTTAGGTATTTCTCCCCTAGTAGGTACGAGCCCAGGATTCTGTGTCTCATGTGGCCTAATACCTCACAGTTGGTGATTAAGTATTCCGTAGACTCCTCTTCATCACAGCAGAACCTGCATGATCTTGTACTAGATAATCCTATTGCATGAAAGTGTTTATTACAGGCAAAGTGACCTATAACTGCTCCACAGAGTAGTCTGAGGCCATTTTTTATTTAGGGTTAGAGCAGATTTTGCTCTGTTGGCATTGAAGTTCAAAATCTTTTTGTAGTGATTAAGGCCGCTTGTGCCGTTCGCTGATTCTTATTTGGCTCCATATTTTGGTTTCCTGTTTTATATTATTTTTGTGAAAGCCGAAAAATGGAGTTGGGCCAATAAATAGCCTTTCTACCCCTTTTGCCTTCTCATTTACTTCGTATCCCTCATGTCCTGGTACTCAAATCAGTGAGACCTGATTATGAGTGGCCAGTTTGTTGAGTGCATTGTTACACTTTAGTAGGACTTTCGACTTGAATGTGAAGCTATTCAAGGCTTCGAGAACTGATTGGCTGTCCAACGTATTTTAATTTTTATTTTCTCGAACCCTCTTTTGGACATGACATCCACTGTTTCCATTATGGCGAAGAGCTCCGCATGGAAAATCGTGATATCTGCACTTAGTGTTAGAGATTTGTGTACTCTAGGCCACACTATTCCTGCTCCTACTCCTTGGAACGTTTTGGTACCATTTAATTATCAGTAAAGCGTGTAAAAAAAATAGTGAAAAAGTTGTATATAAATAATATTTTTCTCCCCCGGATTTGGAATAAAACTTAGTTGAAAAATAAAGAAAACAGTAGAAAAGCAGTTTTATTGTCAAAAAGTACAATACTTACGTTTTACTCTGATAACGTTTTTTGAAAATGAATCACTTCGGACTTAGGTTATTTCGAAATGTCCTTAAATTATAGTTTGCGTTTTATTAAGTAAAAGGTTAATACAGATGAAGAAACTCTATGAACACTTTCGCAAGCATTACTGAAGTTTTACGTACTATGAATGAGCCATTTCCGTCAATAAGCAGTAAGCTTACAGTTCTCTGTTGATTCTTGCTGTTAAATGGTTGCAGCGCTTTAATAGCACTTTTGCACAAAGATTAGACAAATGAAAGCATCCAGCAAAGTATTAGTAGGCTTTGTTTTTGGAAATTCGAAATTTCAGCGTGGATTTTTTCGTTCATAAAGAAGTGTAAAAGATAACTAACCTGCTTCTTTCCAGAAATGTTCCTAAATTTTCATAGCGTAAAAAATTTACCACCAACTCTTTTCAAATTTGGCATACCCAGATCTACCATAACCAACTAACCTCTTCTTCTTCTATCCTTCTATCTTTCCTATCTCTATTCTTTCTACTGATTTCTATCTGGGTGTTGTACAATGGTCTACTGACTGAGTGCTTGGACTTGTCTAACCCCCCACAAATCTAATCTAATCTAATCTAACCTCTCCTTGGTGTTGCATAGTGCTACCTAACAAAATGGGTTTCAGAAAATTGCACAAAGGCATACTATTTGCAGATATTTTTTATATATATTCGCAGCTAATATTCCCCTTTTTTGTTGGTAGGTGTAGATCTCTTACTAGAATTGTTTGTATGAAATGTTGCAATTCAATTCGGTCAATTGGAATTTTCGGCCATTTCTGCCCAGAAAATCTGTACATATGCATAGATCTACACGTGCACACAAGTATGCAGAATTATTAGGGTACATCTGCGGCGAGCTTTTACTTATTTCTTTTATTTTAATTTTTTTTTTTTTTATTTATTTAATTTTTTTTTTAAGAAACGATTTTAAACTAATTTTGCAAAAATGTCGATAAACGGAAAACTAAACAAACTATGTCGAGCTAGGTTTGCTTAATATGAACATCGTTTTAATAGAAAAAAAATTAATCATAATAGCATATTTACATAGAGCATCAAGTGAAGTTTGGAAATAACTACTTACAGAACAGAATTTATTTATCTTTTGTAGCTTAACTGAAAATGTTATGTCAACACTTAGTCTTGTGTTGTTGTACCAAAAAAAAATATCAATGCTTTGCGTTAGTTGATAATGTAAGATCGTCGGCATTTCAAAATTGTATGAGCATTTGGTCGTCAAGGAAATTTGTTCTTCCTCAGTTGCAAAAAAGCACTGTTGTAGCAGCATAAACATTCCCCATACATATACGAGGCATGCTGCTGAAGTGACAGTCCTTGGCAGGATATAAATCCGAGTCGTTCCGGTTAGGCAGAGCCGACTGTCGTAAACCCAAAAAATCACTCGTGTCGATTGGTGTAAAAAAATGTTGAAGAAATTGAGCCGCGTCGATATCATAGACGTATCACTTGACGAATCTTGAATCTATTTAAAACATCAGTCGACATTTTCTCGAGCTTGGTTGGTTTGAGTGGTGATTCATACAGAATCCAACTAGCGCTTCCGCACCATTTTGTTACCAGTTATTTACGGCATGTCTATATCCAGTCTGTGCGGTTTAAGGTTGTTGAAATCTAAGCCAGACAGTTGTTTGAGACCCTCGAACAACGGTTTGCTCAGGGTTAACATTCTGTCTTTCCATAGGGCAGAGCATTCATAGAGAAAGTGAAAGATTGTTTCCTTTTGCTCCGGTTGTTTACAACTATGACAGTATGTGTTGTGAGGGATGCCCATTTTGACAGCTTGTTCTCCGATAGACTCCGATAGAAATTGTGCTCTTGACTGTACCTAATGGAGTGAATACCGATTCTGCAGGAACGTTATTCGTGGCAAGAGAGGGAGCCAGTTCAACTGCTGTTTCGTTACCTTCAATATTCCGATGTTCCGGGACCCAAATTAAGGTCACATTATGGTTTTCACTTAAAATGGAAAGGATATTCCTAATTTGTTCCACCACCATAGAGGTTGTTGAAGCTGAATCCAGTGCCTAGATGACAGCTTGGCTATCCGAAAGAATAGCGATGTTGCCCTTAAAAGAGGAATCTGCGATTAGTAGCCTACAAGCTTCCCTAATTGCAAATACTTCCGATGGAAGACACTGCAGACATTAGAGAGACGCACATATTTTTGAATTTTAAATCTATGAGAATACATACCAGCTCAAACACCACAATCCAATTTACTGCCATCTGTATAGACTGTAGGGTCGAAGTTGTTTAGTGAGAATCCCTTAGATGGAAAGAGATTGGCAAAATTCCTATTGAATGTTACCGTCGGGACGATGTAGTCAGTCCAACCGAGGCTAACTGAGATTGTCGCAACAATAGGCTTGCATGACCGTACGTTTTTTTTTTTTTCAGCGACCCGCTTCATTTAACATAAATGCACTCATGGTTACAGACTTTTTATATGTAGGTCTATTGGAATAACCTGTGTAAGTGCATTGAGTACCTCTCTAGGATATGATCTGATTGCACCGAACGTTGTTCCACAGACTGATCTTTTTATTTTACCGAATAATTCAATATTACGATCTCTCCCTAGAGCTTTTCACCAAACTACCGAACCATGCGATAAAATTGGTCACATAACTGCCTTATACAGCCATAAAGTAATATATATTTCCACCTTTCCTGTATTCCCATCTTCTTCCAAACATACGTTTACAGGCATATAAAGCAATTTCAGCTTTCCTTACCCCTAAGTACTTTGCACTGGGTGAAAGTGAGAGGGTAGGGTAAAGATTGGTACCTTATGTCAAGCTTAATCGAACAAAATTGTTCACGGAGAAAGCACCTCAAAGCAAATGATCATCTGTTCTTATACAAAATCTGGTTATGTTTTAAGTAAATTGCCAGAGAAATTTAAAACTGTTAATTCTGAGTTGTGCAAAATCAATTGTTTGTCAGAAATTTTCGAAGAATTAAGGAAAACTCACAGCTGAAAACAAATCATCCTTCACCAAGCCAAAGAGCTCGCTCTCACGTATCGGCTCACTGGCGCATTAAAAATATCGAACTAATGAGTCATCCACCTTAAACCCAGATTTAGCACCTAATGATTTTTTTTGTTCCCGAACATCAGAAATAAAATGCGAGGCCAACGTTTTTAACGTCTAAAGAAGCTGTTGAATCACTCAAACAGCCCGTTTTAAAGGCATCGACTTCTGAGTGACAAAAGTGCTTTGACAATTAATTCAAACGAATACAGAAGTGTTCGACTTCCAAGTAGAATAGTTATTTGGAAAAACAATGAAGTAATTTTCATTGTTATTTTGCAGTGTTTTCAATATTGGGCGCAAATTATAAAAACCAACCTATAACGTTCTATTTTCAGCACCCTGTATTTATAGTGTACATTTATTTACGTACTCCACACAGCTTTTAGTAGACACTTCTGCCATTTTATTGATAGTTGTTTCCATCATTTTTTACCTTTTTACTTATTTTTTCTTTTATTTAATTTTTTGCTCTTTTACATGCAGCTGCAGTAGGTCTACGGCTGGTGCGCAGTTTGCAAAAAGTTTTCAATTGTGTTTACAACAAATATAAATCAAATTGTGCCAAGCGCTTGGCAACCCAAGCAATGCTTTTAAATGATTTTTTTCATTTTTTTTTTTTCAATTTTTGGCAGTAACGCGCCATTTCCCTAGCCACATCTACCGCTCGCTGCTGCCGTCATCGTCGTCGTTGCCACCGAACGACAAACAACTATCAATGTCGTTATTAAAAGGCGTTGCCAGCGAACGCTTTCTCTCGCCCCCACTTTTTTAGTATGACTGGCAATTTTCCACAAATATCGACCAGCACTCAAATACCAAAAAGACATTGCGCCATGGCGATGCCCACTAAACCGCGGAGGAATAGGCAAATATTGTGCAATAAACCAGACACCTAAACACTTCTATCTAGGTGTCTATGTTATACATATATATGTGTATGTGTATGTGTGTGTGTGTACTCACAGTGCTTTGCATTTTCACCGCCCCATTGACTAAATTTGTCACTAGAATTGCTGCGTTTGGCGCTTGTTTGCCAAGATATCGTCACCGTTTTTGTTTCTACTTACACATAGATACATATATAAGCATGCATATACCCACATATACATATATACGCAAGTTCTATACAGAGCCATATATTTAATATAAATTCATATGTGCGTGTATGTGTGTGTGAGAATGTGAACTTCAGTCATACCGCCTAAAAAATTTTTATCGAAATCGAAAATTTATTGCATTTTAATTGTTGCTGTTGTTTTTGTTGTAGTTGGCGGTGGCACTCTTATGTCCCTCTTGTCAGGTACTTGTTTTACCCTCATCTTCCTTTGGAGCTGGTTTGTTGGCATATATTTTTGCTGTTTCTCTAGTTGTATTTTAAGTTGTCGCTTGCAAATAACAAATATTTGGTAAATTGAAAAATTCAAAACTAACACTGTTACATAAGTTTACATGATCCGCTTTTCCTTGCATGCACCCTGCAGGAAATAGCGCTTGTGAATGTATTTATAATAATTTTGGAAGGATTTTAGAACAAATTCAAAACTATTTTGGAACTAATTTGAAACAACTTTAGTACATATTTAGCACCATTTTAGAACAAATTTAGAACTATTTTAGAACCAAGTCTGTTATCGCGCTAGTCTGTTATCGCGAAAAACTCAGTTAACCTCGGTGAGGACTGACTACATCGTCCCGATGGTAACGTTCAATAGGAATTTTGCCACTCTCTTTCCATCTAAAAAAGAATGGAATAAGGGATTCTCTCTAAACAACTTCGATACCACAGTCTATACAGATGGCAGTAAAATGGGCTGTGGTGTTGGAGCTGGTATATATTCTCATAGACTTGGAATTGAGAAATCTGTGCGTCTCCCTAATACCAGCAGCGTCTTCCAAGCGGAAGTACTTGCAATTGGGGAAGCCTGTAGGTTACTAATCGCAGATTTCTCTTTTAAGGGCAATATCGCTATTCTTTCGGATAGCCAAGCCGCAATCCAGGCGCTGGACGCGACTATAACAACCTCTAAAGTGCTGGAGCAAAGTAGGAATAGCGTCACCACCTTCAGTGAAAACCATAAGGTAACCTTAATTTGGGTCCCGGGACACCGGAACATAGAAGGTAACGAAAAAGCTGATGAACTGGCAAGAGGGGGATCTGCCATGAATAGCGCTCTTGCAGTACCAGTATTCACTCCACTAGGTGCGGTCAAGAATGCAATTTCCCTAAAATACCTTCGAATTGCAGATTGTAGATGGAGAGACCAGACGAAATGCAAAATCAGCAGAACGTTATGGCCCACCTACAACCTCAAGCAATCGTTGACATTAATAAACATGAAACGACGGGACACCTGCAGACTTACGGCAGTCATAACTGGCTTCTGGTCTATCGGAGAACAAGCCGCCAAAATGGGCATCCCTCACAACACATACTGTCATAGTTGTAAACAACCGGAGGAAAAAGAAACAATCTTCCATTTCCTCTGTGAATGCCCTGCCCTATGGAAGGACAGAATGTTAACCCTGGGCAAACCGCTGTTCGAGAGTCTCGAGCAACTGTCTGGCGTAGACGTCAACAACCTAATAAGGTTCATAAACCGCACAGACTGGATATAGTCCTGCTGCAAATAACTGTTAAACAATTTGGTAACGAGGATGTGGCAACAAAATGGTGCGGAAGCGCTAGTTGGATTCCGGATGAATCACCACTCTAACCAACCAACCAACCAAGAACCAATTTAAAACAATTCAAGAGCAACTTTAAAAGATATTTAGAATTATTTTTAAATCAATTTTAGAACATATTTCACAAAAAATTAGAACATATTTAGAAAAAATTTAGAACCATTTTAGAACTAATCTGGAACAATATTAGAACCATTTAGCACACTTTTAGAACAAATGTAAAACAATTTTAGAGAAGTTTTAGAACAAATTTGAAACAATTTTAGAACTTTTTTTAAATCAATTTTAGAACATATTTAGAGCAAACTTAGAACTAATTTGACCAAAATTTAGAGCATATTTAGAAAAAATTTAGAACTATTTTAGAACTATTTAGAGCAAACTTAGAACTAATTTGACCAAAATTTAGAGCATATTTAGAAAAAATTTAGAACTATTTTACAACTAAGCTGAAACAATATTAGAACCTATTCAGCACACTTTAAGAACAAATGTAAAATAATTTTAGAGCAGTTTTAGAACAAATTTAGAACAAGTTTATAACATATTTTTGTCAAATTTAGAACTAATTTAAAAAAAATTTAGAAAATATCCAGCACACTTTTAGAAGAAATTTAGAATTTTTAAAACAAATGTAGAACTAATTTGAAACAATTTTATCATACTTTTAGAACTCTTTTAGAACAAGTTTAGAACTATTTTAAAACAATTTTAGAAGAAATTTATCACAGTTTTAGCACAATTGTAAAATAGATTGTTTACCATGCTCAATAGGCCATCCCGCTCTTTCGTATACAAGGAAGGCGGAATTCTAATAAATTTCAATTGCCATCGCTACCTATTTTTTCCATACTGTGGAGTTAGTACTAAATTCCAAAACTGACACTTTTCATTGCCCGGTAGATTGTCCCAGTATGATCTTCTTTGTTTTCCTCTACTTACTGAATAAGGAAGCAAAAGTTACCCTTCCATAGGCCACAAAATGTCTCAGGGCCTATAAATGTGGAAGCCGCCTCTTTCCTTGGTAATTTGTTTGTAGTTTTGTTCCGAGTGACTACTATATGCCCCAGAATCCAAAGGATATATACGTGGTTGTTCTGATAGTATCAAAACCTTTATGGAAAATCGGCGTATTAGGCTTAAGGTAGTAAGAAGTATATTTAAAATTTATTTCCATACCTCTTCCTTTTTATACCGCGTGCTCTTTGACATCACCTCTTAACTTATATTTGTTGAATTCGAAACAACGCAACACCACCAGTCACCATTTGCTAGTTATTGCCATTTACTTTTCAGTCTTGGCACTGCCAAAAATTGTAGTCAAGCCCCTAATATTCGCAGCGTGAGTGGAGAAACTATTAAAATAGCGAACCAGAAATTTCTTTCACTAATTTAGCTTTTTCCTGAAGGGTATTTCTATGTATATACAGTTTTCAATTGCTGACGCCCACACATTTTCCCTTCATATAAGTGACCTCAATGCTATTGATTTTTAAACACATTTATTTGCTGTTCATCCTGTTTGTGACTTTTCAAATAATTTTTCCTATTGTTTCGATATTCTATCAATTTATTTGGTACTAATTTTGGAGAGAGGTCACAATAAACAAAAAAATATACTTAGATGCTTGTTGTGTACAAAATAAGAGAAAAGGGACTTATTTGGAAAAACAATTATGTTAAATTTTTATATTTTCTTATTGCAGTTAAAGGGTCGCATTTTATTAAACCAGGAATAAAACTACTCCTTGTAAATATGAGTAAATTATAATATTAGTATATGTTTTTTATCTGTATTTACTACTACAATTTAGAGTTGTCTGATTGTTATTATTTAAGAATTAAAATTCAAAAATATAAATGAAAATTTAATAAAGTTACATTGTAAGCATCAATATGCGGTAAGCTTTATGCAATTAATTTATATCAACTTGGGACCAAATTAACAAAGTTATTGTATATATAATTGGCGCTTACACCCTGTTTTGTGTGTTTGGCTTTCATTTACTGTAAACATAATTTTAGAGCAATTTAAGAACATATTTAGCACATTTTTAGAACGAATTTAGAACTACTTTAGAACTAATTTGAAACAATTTTAGAACATTTTATAACACTTTTAGAACAAATTGGAGATATTTTAGAACTCATTAACCAAACTTTTAGGAACAAACTTAGATCTAATTAAAACAATTTTAGAAAAACTTTAAAACATATTTAGCAATCCTTTAGAAAAAAATTAGAACTATTTTACAATAAATGCGAAAGAACTTTAGTATATATTTAGTACACTTTTAGAACAAATTTTAAATATTTAGAACTAATTTGAAACAATTTTAGAGCATATTTAGCACATGTTGGAAACAAATTTAGAACTATTTTACAATATATTTCGTACAGTTTTAAAACAAATTTAGAACTAGTTTAAATCAATTTTAGAACTGTTTTAGAACAAATTCGAAAGAATTTTAGAACAAATTTAGAAATAATTTGAAATAATTTTAGAACACTTTTAGAAAAAACTCTTTACCGGTTTAAAACTAGGTTAGGTTAGCCTGGTTGGCAAAAAGCCACGCATAGACCTTTTGGTCCCTAGCGATCCCAGATGGAGACCGACCCCTATGAATACCGAAAGTAGACATCATGTAGGATGTCAGCGCTTTTGGCGAATCTAAGTAGAGCTGACCCTCAAACAGTGGGGCTCCCAGGCATTTTAAACGCGTTTATAATAATGCCGGACAGAAGCACAGAAGGTGTTCTCAAGTTTCCTCAACATCCTCTCTGCATTCCTATGATAGTTCTGCACTCCTTTCGCGAGAGCGCAAGTACGAATTGAGTCAGGTTTAAGTCGTTAGTTCTACACATGACTTTTGCTGTTTTGCATGTAGTTCATCTAGCTTCCACTCGCTCTTTCATGTAGTCATCCATTTCGTTGTATATTGTATTTAGCGGTTTTGGTATGTCGTTCTCTTGTTCAAAAGGTAGCCCTTTCTGCTATCTCAACTACTATTTTGTTCCCCATAATGCCTTTGTGACCAGGTACCCAATAGATATGCAGCCTACTGTTTGCGGCTAGCCTTTCTATGGCCTCCCTGATCCGTCGAACATTTTTGGACTTAATACAATATGACCTTATTGCTTTTATTGCTGCTTGACTATCCAAGTATATATTGTTGAGTTCTTTCTTGTTCTAGTGTAGGCTAGCTCCGCGTCTTTCCCCACAGCAAAAACTTCCGCTTGGAAAAGACTGCTGTGGTCTGGCAGCTTTATAGGCTGCCTTATCCCTAGTTGTTAGCAGTAAATACCCGCTCCCACTCCGTCTAAAATTTTAGAACCGTCTGTATAGATGTGAAAAGTTCTATGCCCAGGCTTCTAGAACTAATTTAAACCAATTTTAGGGCAATTTTAGAACATTAATGGCACACTTTTAGAACAAATTTAGAGCTATGTTAGAACTAATTTTAAAATAATTTTAGAACCCATTTAGCACAGCTTTGGAACTAATTTAAAACAAATTTAATTTAATTTCAACAGCGCGACAACAGCTGATTAGCCTCTGATGCTAGCGCTGCATGAGAGTTTCAGTTTATACAATCGTTATTAACACTACAAAGCTTGAAAGAAAAATAAATAAGTACGACGACTAAGAAGTAGACGTTGAGACGGAGTAGGCGCTCATCCTCCAGATAACTGCTGCAAAAAGTAACGCGAAGTTTCGCCGCATGGATACCCAAGGAACAACACGCGATTAAGGCAACCATCGCAATCGAAATTTGAGGCTTTCTTGAACTTAAGCGTTCGTTTTGAGCACCTGCAGTCCACGCAAGGCCGGAAAGTTTTTACGTCATTACAAGTTGATGCACTCGCCCAGCGCTCACTGAATTGGTTGTTAAAGTTGAATTTTCCAAAACTAAATTATCACTTAAATACATACAAATATTTTTCAAACGTATTTCTGTCCAATTTAAGTGGATAAATTAAAAAGCAACACAATTTTATACTCTAATTACCAAAATCTAAACTGACACGAACGTCGAGCCCATACCTCAACTCCGAACACACGCCAAAAAAGGAGCAACTAGCCAGCCAACCCAAGCATCGCAAGCAGCCGGCTAACCACTCAACTGAACCAGCTTTGCGATCTACCACAAAAATTTCACGTTGCGTATAATTTCGCATTTATATGCCGTGCCGTCAGTGCACCATCAACAACACGCATTCCGAAACGGATGCAAAACCACAGTTGGTGACAGCGTGAGTGCAATCGTGTGCGTGCGTAGAGAGTGTTGCGTGAGGCGTGACTTTAGCAAGCAGGAGGCACACGCTGGCATAGACTCACATATGTGTGTATACATCAATTCACACTACATATATGCAAGCGCATCTGTGTAATATTTTTGGTAGTATTGTTGTTTGCTGTGCCATGCAGGAGGTATATTCATGCATATACAGGGTGCTTTGTTACCGACTCAAATGGCTTTAAGGGTGCATTCTGTGATTGATTTCATAACGAAAGAGACCTAAAATTTAAGAAAACTCATCAAAGACAAGCTGAGCAAAGAATAAAAAGAGGCTCAAATGAACGATCAGGCTTAACATCGCCCCTAGAAGAGCAAGAAGTTTCTGATCTTATTACGCAAATCCAGCAGGCGAATGGCCAATCAATTTGAATTATCTTTCGCACACCGAAATTGGTGCGAAAGTCAGAAAGAATTAATGCTCTCGAAACAAAGCTAACTTGATTGCTCCGCTGAAGAAGGCCTCAAACTTCACACAACTTTGCAAAACAAGTTCAAGTTCAAACAACTATAGCTCCAGTGCTAAAATAGTAGGTACGCATAAATTTAAGAATCTGTTCATTAACCGACTATATGATGGCAAAAGGTGGGAACTGGCAAGACCTTAGGTCGATACCAGAAGTCTCAAATGGTTCACAGAGTATTCGAAAACAAATACTGGAGTCGGTGAGGGAAATGTTTAACTACTTTTTTGCAATTTTTTCTACATGAAGTCGCTCGTGTAGGCAATGACAATCATTTTGAACCCAGAATTATTAAAATCGGTTCATTTTTGACTAAGTTATGGGCATTTAAAAAAAAATTTTCTTATATAATTAAAAAAAAATCGATTTTGAGCCGAAAAACAAAATTGCCGCTAACTCTTGAAAAAGATTTTTTTCGGGCGAACAAAAAAATACGTGTCTCATTATTTTGACCAGAGAGCAACATATTTGAGTTACATCGAAGAACATGACCCGAATAGCCCGGTTGAATTGAAATGGAAAGCATCAGGTACAAAATTATTTACTTGATTTTTATAAAAAAATATTTTTGAAGCTGATTGTGTAGGCAATTTTATTAGCGCTCGAATGAAATCATTTTCTTGCTCATGGAGAGTCCAGATCAAAAGGTAAAGTATTTTTTATTTATATAAAAGTTTCTGCCATTCGTAAGTTGTTCGAGTTGGACCCTAGGTTAGGTTAGGTTGGTATGGTTGCCCAGGGAATGGGCACACTTGGACGAAGAAAGAGTAAGTCAAAGAAGTAGAAGCCAAGATGCCTGGATCTTAGCGCCGCCAGAGCAGGGCAGCTAAGGAGAAGGTGCTGAGATGATTCCACCTCATCCTCCATACATCCAGTGCAAAAAGGACTCGAGGTGATTGCAAGTCTTACAGCATGCATTCCTCGCGCATTGTGTTCTGTGAGAGAACCCACGAGATCAGAGAGCTGATGTTTTGTCAGCCTCAGAAGCTCGGCCGAGCGCCTCCGGTCCACACGTGGCCAGAAGGATTTCGCGACCTAACACGTTTGTGTACTTGCCCAGCGCTCGCTGAGTTCTTCCCAGGAGCAGACCGCAGGTAGTCAGGGGGATCCCAATTCTCTCCTTTCGCGGGGAAATCACCTCACCTGTCCCTTGTCTGGCCAGCTCATCCGCCTCACAGTTTCCCACAATGTCGCTGTGACCAGGAACCCAGATGTGGCTGATGTCAAAGAATTCGGACGCAGTCGAAAGCGAAGTTAAGTATTCCTTGACCTATTCCGAATGCACCGTCATAGACCCGAGGGCCCTTATTGCCGCTTGCCTGTCGAAGTAAATATTTATTTTCTTGACTTTCTTTGAGCAGCCAATCAGCTGCCTCCTTGATTGCGGCTACCTCTGCCTGGAACACACTGCACTGGTCCGGTAACCTGAATTTTAGTCTGATGGGGAGCCCTTCGCAAAAAAATTCCTCCGCCAACCTTTCCTTCCAACTTCGATCCATCAGTGAACAAGTTCACCAGACCCTGCCCCCAAGTGTAGCCCTCCGTCCACTCTTCCCTTGACGGTATATAAGTGGAGAAAGTTCCGGTTGGACTAAACGAGGGTATACACTGATCCGTTGACAGAGGGATGAACTCGAAGTTTCTAAGGATGCTTGAGTGCCCATAAGTGAGGTTGAGCTTATAGCTCCAGCCCCAGTTGGACCCTAATTTTTCATCTCTTTCATCATGAATTTGAGCACAGAAAATATGAGTAATCTGAAAGTCGTTATAGTCGGTAACGAAACACCCTGTATATGTATGTGCATATGTTTAAATGTAGGAGAGTATATGTAAATGGGTTTTTGCTGTTTATTTTTACGAAATTTTGGTGTCAATATAGCCTCATAAATCATATTAGATTCGCATGCATATACACACGCATACATACGTAAGTGAGCATGTACGAATATAAGTCAGTATGTCGCTGTGTCACACAGCCAAAACATGTACATTTGACAGGACACAAACCAACAAGAGCAACAAAATTGAGCTTGGCATGGCACGAAATGTGCCAACAACCGCCAAAAGGCACGTCCGAACTTAACGATTTTCATGAGCACATATGCATAAGTACAGTGGCGAGCAGAACTGAGTGCATGATGATGTTATTTTTTTTTTAATACTAGATTTGCAATGGTTTTTACAATTTTTAGAATTGTTTTTTTTTTTTTGGTTTTTTGTTCTTACTTTAACTAAAACCATATAAATAAAACTTTCAGAGTTTATGTAAAATTTCGAAAAATTTAAGAAATGTTTATATAAATTCAAGTTCTTAAGCTGCATCCTTGAATTTTTGAAAAATTTTCGGGTACGGAGTGAGGTGGCTCTTAAAATTCTAGTAATATAAATGCAAGTTTTAGGCCGCTAAAAATCGCTTAGATTTTTATAATTTTTTCTAACAGCCTTTTTTTTAATGTTGTTATAAAATTAATTTCCCTTCTGCTTCTTCTTTAGCTTTTTTTTAGGAACAACATTTAACAATAAACCATTAACTATAAATAAACCTTAGAATAAATACAATTTACAATACAAAAATTCAAAATATATAGAAATTTTATAGCATAACCAATATCATTATGCGCATCTTGAGCCATTTTCGTCATCTTTTAGGAAGCGTTACGGCGTTTTCTACTCAATTCGGTTGCGTCCTCAATTTCACTTATGCGTTCTATATTGTTGTTACTCTGCTGGTAGAGTTTCGAGCAGGCCTCTAGACATCGTTAAGTCAGCATTTCAGTTTGCTTGGAACTACCGATGACATTTGCTAGGTGAGTATTATTTAAACTCGCTGGTGTAGCGGAAAGGTGAGATCCCAGATGTCTAAATCTTTGCCGGACGAGAGCAGGGCAGCTGAGAAGAAGGCGCTGAAATGATAACACCACGTTCTCCAGAGAGCTTCTGCAAGAAGGACTCCAAGCAATCCTAAGTCTCATCGCATGGACACATAACGGACAGTGCCTTCTAAGGACACCTACCAAATGCGAGAGCTGCTGCTTTGTTAGCCTTAGAAGTTCGCTCGATCGTCCCCGATCTACCTGTGGCCAGAAAGATTCCGCAACTTTGCACGTTTGTGCACTAGCCCAGCACTCGCTGAGTTGAGTTGACGCGCGAACCAGGTTTTCAAGGGAACCAAAATCTTCTCATTTTGCTTTGACACCGACTATAGGGTCCACTGTCTAGGCAGATCATCGACCCAGCAGTTTTCCTCTATGCCGTTGTGACCGGGCGACCAAATGAGCCTAATATCCAAGTATTTGGCTGCAATACTGCAATACAATGCAATAGAAGTCAGGCATTTCTCGAATAATTTCGAACGCACAAGCAAGGAGCACAAGGCCGTAATTGCCTTACAAAAGTAAGCAAACAATCCCCTTCTTCCTTAATACCGGCCACCTCCGCTTGAAAAACACTACAGTGGTGCAGAAGCCTAAATTTGAGCTTGATGGGGAGCTTGTGCAAAATACTGCCCCACCAACTCGACCGTCCAACTTCGAGCCATCTGTAAACATGTCTGCCATGATCTGCCTCCAAATTTTGCACCGCGCCCACTCCTTCCTTGAGGGAATATGCATGGAGGAAATACCGCTCGGACCTAACGACGATGTAGAATGATGCAGCTCTATGGGGTTACACTCAACGTTGTTAAGACTTCTAGATTGCCCGTAGCTTAAGTCTAGCTTATGGCCCGTACAACTCAACCTGATTGCTGTGCAGCCGCACGCAATGCCCACGGGTGCCACATTCAGCATAGCGTTAAGCGCTAGAGTAGAAGAGGTCCACAGCGCTCCACTGATTGAAATGAGGGCAAAGCTTTTAACCCTCTCCAGCTTCTTAACTGATGTTGTCCTTTCTAGCGAGTTCTAGCAGACCTGACCACGGGAATCCTTCTCCGTACAACAAAATTTGCTTCATAATTGTGTTATAAAGCCAAAACGTAGCTTTAGACGAGAGTCCCCATTTTTTGCCGTTAGGGCTCCTACAACCCTACAAATAGACTGTTGCCTTCCTAGTTCTCTCCTCAATGTTTGACTTACACGTTAGCCCTCTGCCAAGGATGTGCCCCAGGTAGTTCACTTTGTCAAAGAGCACCGAAGGAGTGCCCGCTATTGAGAGGAGAAAGATTCGCGGTATTTTATATTTCCTCGTAAGCAACGCAAGCTCCGTATTCAGAGGATTTATCCAGAGACCTTTTCAGAGGTCCATTTCACAACTATGATAGATTCAGATAACCCTGCATCAGTTCCATCAGAGTATCTAAACTGTCACGTGATCCACGTAAGCAATCACCTTACAGCCTCTTCTCTCCTGCTCCTCTACCAAGTCGTTAAGCACAACATCATAAATAATGCATCAGACGTCGATCTCTTCTGTCTGAAGCTTTCCGTGTCCTCGTTTATTCCGGTGGCAGCAAAGCTCCGAAGCAAGTAACTTCGCAAAGAGTTTAGACGAAAGAAATTTATGCTCGCCACAGTAGATGTCTACACACATACATACATACACATGTAAAAATATACTATTTGCGGACATGTACATGATTGCTTGGCATGATACGTAAAATGAGGAAAACTTGTAGTTGTCAATAAATCTAAATACAGACATACCAACAACTACTACCAACTAACTAACATTTGTCAGCTCTACACAATTACATAAGAAGACATGTATGTGTACATACATATGTACATATGAGAATGCACACACAATCGTTACTCGGAGCTCATACATTCTGTGTCATTGTGCCCGAAGTATTAACTCTTGGTTATCGGTGGCATGCAATTCATATTTAAGCAACCAATCAAGTTATCAACAATAATTGACAGTAGACATGCGACTTTTTTTATTTATTTGCAATCACTTTCGGCAACACAAATGGTAATATTAGATGTCACACATCAGGAATAAGTTAGAATGTCATGGCTATGACAAATCTATGAGTCTGCTTTTGCAACAGCTTCTCCCTTCGAAAGTTTTCGATGGCTGAAAGGTACATACACCCACTCATATCAGAGCAAAGTTGGAAAATATATTACAAAATTAAGGTTACATTCTAAAAGACAGCAATAAAAAATTAGTTTGAAAATATTAAAGCTGGTAGTGGATATTTTTGGCGGAGATGCAAATGACTTATACTGTGGCCAAGCGCAGTAGTTTGACTTCAGTGGAGCTCTACTAAAGTGTGGTTAAGTTTCAAGGGCCGGTGTTGATTTTGAATAAAATACAATTTTTTTAAGAAATTCTTGTCATTTCTCTTTATTATGATAATATTGCTATGGCTCAATTATGCATAAAAGAAAATATTGGCCAAACAGACACCGCAGCCTCGGCGGCACACCTCCATCCGACGGTCCAAATTTTTGATGACGCTGAGGTATAATTGAGGTTCTAAATTGTTGCTGGCTTATCGACGTACACCTTTTCTTTCAAATAACCCCAAAGAAAGAAGTCCAACGGTGTCAAGTCACATGATCTTGGCGGCCAATTGACATCGCCGCGACGTGAGATTATTCGGCCATCAAATTTTTCGCGCAAAAGAGCCATTGTTTCGTTAGCTGTGTGACAAGTGGCACCATCCTGTTGAAACAGCATATCGTCCACATCCATATCTTCTAAATCGGGCCATAAAAAGTTCGTTATCATCTCACGATCGCGAACACTATTCACAGTAACTGCCTGACCAGCCTCATGTTGGAAAAAATACGGCCCAATGATGCCGCCGGCCCATAAACCGCACCAAACAGTCACTATTTGTGGGTGCATTGGTTTTTCTTTAGTCAGTCTTGGATTATCATTCGCCCAAATGCGGCAATTCTGCTTATTGACGAAACCACTGAGGTGAAAATGTGCCTCATCACTGAAGATGATTTTCTTCGAAAATTGGTCATTCACTGTTGCCATTTCGTGTCACCATTCTGACCATTGGCGACACTTGAAATGGTCAAGAGGCTTTAGTTCTTGAGTCAATTGCACCTTGTAAGCGTGTAAATGCAAGTCCTTATGCATAATGTTCATCGACGACGAGCGTGAGAGGTGCAATTGTTGGGCACGACGACGAGTTGAGGTGGACGGCTCTTCAACCACGCTATCGCGAACAGCAGCAATATTTTCTGCAGTACGAGCATGCACTGGTATTTTCACATCTCAAACCGGGTCTGCTCAAACTTTTGCACAATTTTTCCGATTGCACGCACAAAATCACGAAGTGCGCGATATTCAATTTGACTTGAATGCCCGTTTTCATAATAAGCCTGAATAACTTTAACGCGTTGCTCGATTATGTATTTTTCGATGGTTCAAATTGAATTTGTCTGAAATTGAAAAATGTCATATGAAATGCAGAAAAAAACTTAACGCTTAAGTGTGGTTTACATTCAACATCGACCCTTAAAATTTAGCCACTCCTTATAAAGAGGAGTTTGAGGCGAAACAGACCAGTGATTTAATTGAAAAAATGTTGCAATATTTTAGGGAGGAAATTCTGAAGATCAACGAAGTTCTGTTCCTACACTCAGGGGGTATATCGATTTATCACTTTCAGACCCATGGCAAAAGTAATTGTGTAACTTTTACTATTTTTGGTCATAAATTTGTTTACGATTTTAAACACTTAGTTTGGTCTGTCATATGGTTTTCATAATTTTCGAGAATTAGGAACTGATAAAATTTACGTATTATACGATATAAAAATTCACACAAAAACTCGCTTTTTTTCAAAGAAGAAAAGAAACAATTTCTCTGTAAAATTAAAGGGTAAAATAAATTTTGTCGCCCTTCGGCAGACAATGTCAAACCTACGAGAGTACTTCTGGCATGAAAACGATTTGCCATCAGCTTAAAACTGTCGGTCCCTCCATTTGTGGATAAACATCAAGACGCACGCCACAAATAGCAGGAGGAGCTCGGCCAAACAGAGGTTTGACAACGGGCATCTGAAGATTTCAGTAAGATTTGACAAGTCATCATGAAACGCTTCGAAATTGTAGACATTTTCTTAAAAAAAAAATCAATTTGGGAAGTTCATAGAGGTTAGTGGTGTAGACGACGAACTATCGATTCGTCGTCGCTCTCAACTTTTGGCCTTTGCCCATCGACTACGTGGAAAATTTTAGATCAGAATCTTCGTTCGCTTACGTTCCTATAAAATGCAGTTCGTGCAAGAATTTTTGCTGTATGCGCTCATTTTGATTTATTATTCATTATTATTTATTGGAAATAGTAGTCAAGCTGATCGGTAAAACCACGTAACTCGTTGCCGTGGCGAATATATGCCGTATATTATATTCAAAACATAAATTCCATTAAATTATTTACCCGATTATAAAAAAAAATAAATTTCAACAAAATTGTTTATTTGGAAATATTACTTAAAGTTCTCAAACTGCCAAAAGAACAACCTACATTTGCTTGCCACATTTTTACAAATAACAAGATGACCTTTTGAATGCCAAACACTTTTAAAGTCTCAAGTATAACACGTCGATAGTGAAAATTAGTCGATAAAAATAAATCAACAACATATTTAATCGAAAGATCGAAATAACGTACTACATAGGTATATGACGCTTCATATGTACTCACGATTATATAAAAAATTTAACCAACTTGCACAATTGTTGCACCGGTGTCTTAAATGATTATTTCGAATAGATTGGATATGTTATCTACTTCATTTTATGGATTAATTTTTATTATCGATTTTTCATACATTCAATTAAACACGTTATCGATTAATTTTTACTAACGATTTTTAATCTTCCGATTAAATATGTTATTTTTATTGACTAATTTTTACTATAGACTGTTTATAATTGTGAGTAAATATATTATCGATTAACAATATTTTTATCGATTAATTTTACTATTGATTTTTTATACTGTCCCCCAGAATAGAAAAATGTACCAACTGGATGCATTAGCCGCCTCTTCTAGTTATTTCAACAACTAATTATATATATCTAGTGCTCGTGGATGTGCCAAAACAGCGTGGGAGCCTCTTTCGCTAAATACAATTAGCAAATTAATTAGTATTTTGGAGTTATATATGTGTGTATGGACAAATGAATTCCAAACATATATACTAAACTTTACCATAAAAAACCAACAATTTTAATCGATTAATGATTTTCATAAGTTCGGGATTCATCGATTTAATTTTCACTATCAACTTTTCCATTGGTAATCCAAAATAACCAAACTAGCGACTGGCTGCTTTAAGTGATTCACTGTCCTTCATCACAAAACTATAGTTCATATTCTAGAAAATTGTAAAGATGCATTTCACGCAAAATCGCTAAATACAACTCCCAAACCAGTCGGTTTTTCTAAAAATTTCATTTAAAAACTCGTATGATGTGCACATAGCAAACTTTATTACAGCGATTATTGATTTCCATCGCTGTATTTATATCAATTTTTATCGACATATTTTTTGGCGATTATATTTTCCGATTTTTCATGCTTCCGATTAAATATGTTATAGATTTATTTTTAAATATGCTATCGTCTTAATTTTACCGATTAATTTTATTATACTATCGATTTTTTCATGTGTTATCGATTAATTTTTACAAGGATTCTTCGGTTGGTCAGCCAAAATGTGAAAATTTAGCAACAGGTGCATCAGCAGCCGCTTTAATTCTTGCGGCAACTATTTTCTGCAATTCGTATTAATGTAACTTCTTTGATGTAGTAAAGAGGCATTGCAGTGAAAATAGCAATACTGCATAAGTTTGTTCCGCGGGAATATGTATTTTTTAAAACGTATTCAAAATATATAGACAAAAAATCGGAACTATTATTCTATTTAAATTATACAATCTATTATATATTAAGAATTGCTTTGAAAGTACTACCAAAAATCTTCTTATTTTGATTCCGTTTACAAAATTTTTGCAGACTTTTACAGACTTTTTAACTCTCCGTTAAACACCTTTTTTAAAACCTTAGATTAAGCACCCGGGTCTGTCCAGACTCCTATGTATTTACCTGCATTTGTATGGGAATATGGCTGCAATTGCGCTGTATTTATAATTAACTCGAAGGTATATGCATATTTATAATTTTATGGCTTTTTCATTGCAAAAGCAAAAATAATCGCTCAAAATATTTTGGTTTGTGACAAAAAAGGATTTTTTTTGTTTTGTTCTTAATTTTATCTCATTTCGAAGAAGGTTGAAGAAAAAAAAATAGATTATAATGAAATTTATGGTAAAATATGAAATCAAATAATGGATTCGGTGAAAGGCACATATAAAACATGTTTGAGTGCTGTTGACATACTGGATTCTTGCATGTATCTAATACAATAGAAACGAGTTAATCGACGAAGCTTTTCGCCTCCTTATAGACAAATATTACAATCTGTCTTCGCTGTGTGTGTATCGGTTCCGGTTGGCTGGTTGACTACAATATTCACAGAGATAGTGGTTGGTTTGTTCAAAATTATAAATGAGTAGTGAACGAGTTGTGAATTGAGAAATAACGGGGGTATTATTCATACAATTTTGGATGTTTGCAAGGACCAATGTGTTCGTTAAAGCCGTGAAAAAATTTCGTCTCGCATTATTTTTCTGAGCCCATCAACTTCCTTGCGAATACAAAACAGAAAGATTATCGTCTTTGGCTGCTAATACATAGGAGTTCGCTAGACTGGAGGTGCCCAACCGAAAGTGAAACTTTTTAAATATTTTTTTACGTCCTGTTCGAGGATCCTTTTTAAAAGGTTATACCCATAAATCGATAGAAATTTAGATTTTAGGAAGCTACCTGGAAAGCCAATTATTTTAAAAAGCCCGCAACTTTATTAGATCTCTACACACATTGTACTATGAACTACGATCTTTAAATCGGTTATTGATTTGGAGTTTATTTGTATCGGTTCTTCCCATATTTTTATTCTTTTCTTTAGTTTTTCTATCTATTTTGAGTTTATTTTTATTGATTTTTATATGTTTTATCGATTTTTAATATTTTATTGCTTTTTTATTTTTGTATCGATTTTTTAATTTTTTATCGGTTTTTTGTGTGTCTTTTATCGATATTTTATCATTTTCTTATCGATTTTTATTTAATCATTTTATTTTATTTTTATACATTTTTTTCCCCCACCGTTTTTTTATACGGTCATCAGTATGTCAAATTGTAACTGCATTAGCAGCCAATTTAGTTCCCTCAAAAAGTCTCTATACTTCGAAGTCTAGAACAACTTAAAAATTTTACATTTTCATCCTCTAGAATCAACAAAGAATATCCACTTCTCACCAGCTATCCGTGACGTAACATGAGGCCATATACAAAACACGTTTAGCAACAGCCAACTTTCATTTAGAAAAAAATATGGAAAAGCAGATCTTAAAAACTGCTTTTCATGCGAGTGCGATAAAAAGCCTTTCGTAGTAATTTTTTCAAATTTCTATGTAATAAATACTTTTTTAAAAATCCAAAAAATGCACATTTAAATCAGTCATTGCCATATCCTACATTTCAGTACCACGCACGCACACGCATCGTTTAAATAACTGCCGTTGGAAGCACAGAACAGAATAAAAATTCCACACAAAAGCATAAACTCATAATCAGACAGCAAAGTTTTTGCAAAATGTCAGCAATAAATCAGAAATTAAATATAATTTTCTGACTATTTCTATGGAAGTAATGCAATGGTAAGTAAGTACGTAAGTAAGAACGTAAGTAAGTGAAACGCATTCGCTTGTGCAAGTTGAATTAGGTTACAAAGAAACACACAAATATTCGCAAGTATCTCGATAAGTAAGTGGCAGTCCTTGTTCCACTGGTTCCTTACACATACATACACAAGTTGAATTGCAATGGCTTTGATAGCAGAAAATTCCATAAAATACTTAGACATTATGCTTTTTCTACAATATTTTTGTTGCGGCCCCGCACACTAAGCTGCCCTGCCTTGCTGAAAAATAACTTTTTTGCTACAAAACTACAAGCGTGCAAGTAGCACAGGATATATCATAGTATAAATGTGCGTAGGTATGAGTAGATCTCTGTCTATGCTTGGCTGACTGGCGGCCTGACATTGGCACGCGCACTTCAGGACAAATTTTACAATTTCCCCGCCAGCCTTTGTCGTGTGTGTGTGTGTGTGTGGAATGGAGCAGCAGTACAAGTTGGTCGGCAGCATGCCATGAGCCATCACGGCCATCAGGATGCCTCACGGTGATGGAAATGGGAGTAGTAGGCATTCCAATGCGGTTAAACATAAATTAAGTGCCAACTGTGGCGACCACAGTCGAAAACATTAGACTTTAATGGATATCAGTGCAATTGTATGTGATGTGTACGTGCGAGTCGGTATGATGCTATGTGTGTGGGTCAGCGCCAGTGTCCAGTTTTGAAAAGTCTCAAGGACGTGCAGGCATATTTTATGCAGCAAAATCTTTTCAAGTGCTTGTTCGCTTTTATTTGCTTGTGGTTTGACATTTTGCGCATTTATATTTTGTTTGCTCTTATTTTATTTTTCTATTTTCTCTTTTTTTATTTTTTATTTTATTTTTATTTCATTTGTTTTTCTATTTTTCATTTAATTTTTTTTTTATATGTTTTTCATTTCACTTTTTTATTTATTTTTCAAATGTCGACCTTTTATGCAATGTTAAATGCTCGCTTGGAAGCTTACAGTCGCAGGCACTAAGCTACTGCGAGCGCACTATTGCGGTGACCTTTGCGAACTGTACGAATTGACTTGACCAAAGTGAAAATTAATACAAGCGTGCTGAGGGGAAAAATCGCAAGTAATCATGAAATCAAAAGGACATGAAAGCGAAAGGAGTATAAATAAAAGATTACTCGGCTAAACAAAATTAAGTGCCGCCGCAAAGCCTTTTGATGAACCGCAAGGACACTGGCCGATGTGAGGCAAGGCCTGTTTTTCAAGTTTTCTATTTTGTTTGCAGCTGATTATTTTTTGTATAGTACTTTTTGTGAATTTAGTTATGCGATGTTTTGTTTATTCTATGCCAACTGGAAGAGCATAGAAATTGGCATTCGCTTATTCTTATTATATTTTTAGTTTCATTACAAAACTTTAGTTAGGTTTGAGACGAGTTTCAGATTTCAATTTCACAGACCCAGGTTGTGGTCTATACATAGACGTTGATTGGCAATAGTTATTGAGAGTATTTTTTTTTTTTTTTAATTCAAAAATATAGTCGTAGGTTTTTTGAGTAGAAAAAGTCTCATGCTACCAGATCAGAATTATCCAGTTATTGAACTGTATTCACTTTGCTGTGTAAGCAAAATAATACAAAAATAAAAATAAGCAAAGTACTGTAACATGCAAGGCTACGACTCTTGGGTTCCGATGTCGTGAGAATGAGTAATATTCGTTCTCTGAAACTGGAGGATATTTACAGATTTGCCGAGGAATCTGGAAAGTTCTCACAGGGCAGACCTTTATCTCTGTGTCCATTGTTTTCTATCTCTTTCTCTGATACTTTTCTCCTTCCCTCCTTGACTATCTACACCCTCTTTCCAGAGCTCTATATACAATGGGCTCCTGAGTGTTTTAGGAGCCACCAAATCTCTTGGTGCTCCTTAGCTCGACCTATTCAAATTTCAGTTTCAATTTATTTTCACTATGAGATGCCATTGAGATGCAAAGACCGTCGCAAGGCAAGAAGTTTATGTAAACAAATCTCTTTCCTAAAATGTACCAGTAGATACCTATGAAATGAGACTTTCAGCTATTAGTCCATAGATGTCGCTAGGAGTATTTTTGAAAAAGAGACGCTTCTCAAGCTCATCAAATGCTTATAGAAGCTTATGGCGGGCATGCTCTAAGTAGAGCATAGTGCTTCAGGTGGTTTGAAACATTCCGAAGTGGTGATTTTAGTGTCTCTACGAGGACCGTGGCCGGCCACCGAAAAAGTTCAAGGACGCCAAATTGCAAGCATTGTTGGATGAAGATGATGGTCAAACGCAAGAAATGATGGCAGAGCAGTTGAGAGTGACCCATAAAACCATTTCCAAACTTTTGAAAGACATGGGCAAGATTTTAAAGGTCGGAAGATGGGTGCCGCATAAACTGACTGAAAGGCAGCACGAGAACCGAAAAACCACTTGGGAAATGCTGCTCTCCTGGTTCAAAAGGAAGTATTTTTTGCATGGAATCGAAAAATGGGTGTATTTCTCCAATCTCAAGCGTAAACGATTGTATTGTTCGCCCGGCCACAAGCCAAAAACAATGGCCAAACCAAATCGCTTCGGCCGCAAGCCAATACTGTGTGTTTTCTGGGATCAGCGTGATATGATTTGGTACGAGCTATTAAAACCAGGTGAAACAGTTGACGGTGCACATCGAACAAGAGCGACCCGGGAATTGGTGGAGACGTACGATTGGGAACTGCTGGTGCATGCGGCTTACTCACCAGACTTGGCGTCTTCCGATTATCATTTGTTTGCATCGATGGGCCAAGCACTTTCCGAGCAGCGCTTCAATTCTCACGAAGAAGCCAAAAACTGGCTCGATGGGTGGTTTGCGGCCAAAGACGGCCAATTTTTTTGGCACGGCATCCACAAATTGCCTGAGAGATGGGAAAAATGTGTCGCTAGCGATGGCTATTATTTTAAAGATTAAATTTGTAACCACTTTTTGTTAATAAACGCTTGAAATTGAAAAAAATGTCTCATTTCATAGGTAATGAAAAGCCTTTCAACTTTTAACTGACTTTAATACTCGGTGCAGAACTAATATGGGGCACAACAAAAAAATTCTAAGTTGATAAGCCGGCGAAGTTTAAGCTAATTTTACAAATTTGAATTTTCTGATTTTCTTATTTTCTTACTTATAAACACTTAATACGATATAGTTTGCAAGCATGGGGGAAAAAATAAAATATAAAACTGCCAACACTTTAATTTTAATTTTTAATTTTTTTTTAGGCATTTAAAAAAAAAGCTATCTAGCGTTGAAACAAACACCCACTAGATATCTAAGCACCTTATTAAATTTTTTCAATTGCCATCACCCTAAAAGCTACTCTATTCCATTGCCATTTTCTCACCTTCTTCCCCCTCATCTCATCTTCGCATACACCACTCCATTCATATCCCCCAACCGCATTCGTGCCGCGCCTGTCCCCTTCATCAAGCATCAGCAACAATTAGCAACATCATAAACAACGTCATCTTTTTCAACATTATCAACGTCCATCATTTTTTGGGTGGCATATCTTGGAAAGTATATTAAATTTCGTTATTGCCATTGTTGACGGGGCTGAGTTTAATGGCTGCATTCAGTGTTTCGGGTGGATGACGGCGCACGTGAAATTCAAGGTCTTAGTTAGCCGCATCGTTGCTTCGCTATCTCTGCCTACTTGGCAGCACTTAAAGCTGGTGGCAACTTAAGCAGCAGCAACACAAAACAAAAAAAAAAAAAAAAAAAAAAAAGTAAGAGAACGTAATTAACAGCTTCGCATACATTCGAACATTCACTTGCACACCGAAATGTTGACTTTGTTTCGAATGAGGACACTTGCCGCAGCAAACAAATACAATATAAACATAAAACAGAATGGCCGAGGAGAAACAAAAGCCTGAAAATGGCGAATTTACGCACATTAATGCCTTAATGCTTCGGACGCTGCATTAAAACTGTTCACATAAAAACTTGTTTAAGTACTTGTATGCATATATTAATAGGTATACCTGTAAGTATATGTATGCGTGTGTGCATACAAGGTGCTGCAAAAAGTATTGCTTTCCATTATTAGTATGCTTTTTACATTTCACGGACGACACTTATGAATACGAAAAAATTTGTTCAATGATTTTGCGGTATAATTCGTGTGTGGTGACAACTCGAGATGAATTATGGAACAAATATCTGTTCCATAGGGCGTAGACTGGCCAAACAACTCGACACTTCGTGACTCGATTTGAAAAGACTGGGTCAAACTAAAATCGAAAATAACCGAGATGGCCTCGAACAATCCGCTTACTTGAGAATATTCAAGGTATGTGTGATAATGACGAGAAGAAGCCATCAACACATAATTTTCCTCATATAAATTCGCATCAACGCTTTCAAACAAAATAATGAATGGAAATCGTTCCGAACGCAAAAGCTTTTTTACAACATTGTACCATCAGTACCTTTGAGGGGTATTACATGTCTACCATCAGTCCTGTATCGACAAGTAGTAAAACTAAGTATAGAATTAAATTTTTATATCATTTAATGGTAAAAAATTCAAGTTATACAAAAATAGTATTCTTATTGAAACAGATTTTTATTCGAAATAACCGTAAAGTATCTTAGCTTCATAAAAAATGTACTGAATCTACTGATTTTCCGTATGACAAGTGGCAAAGCAATTCATGCAAAGGGGTGTATTACATTGCTGACAAATTTGATTTGTTTCGGTTTTTTTTTTTTCTAGCGCACATTTGGAGCAACGTCTGTGAGTTTGAATTGGCACCGGCAAATGCAAAGATACGTTTCCCAGCTGTCTGTGATGTTAAGATAAACGACCAGATGATTAAGATCTGCGGACGGCTGCAGTTTTCTTAACTTCTGCTATTAATGACTCAGTTAATGTTATTAGAAATTCGATGGAAGGAAGCTTTTCTCTTCTAACGTCGCAGTAAATTATCCAGGAATTTACCACCATTTTGTAGACTTCCTATCGTATTCGTAAAATCCTGCCATTTGGTCGGCGCGATCTACTCCTCCCATTGCTTCTCGGTAAAACTTTATAGATTCAGGGCATGATACTGATATTTTTTTCCATCTTTCAACGTTTTATTAACTGTTGTCATTGTTGACGTATGACAGTTGCTTAGCACCATAACTTCCTTTGTATCTTGCCACTTAAGGCAAAGAAGGCCAGATGTATTGACCCTGAATGAAGACTTGCTTCTTTTTAATTTCTCATATAATACTGGTAGATTTTTTCTGTTTCGCATGCAGGTTCCTAAAGCTGAGAACTCTAGAGTCTCAAGTAGATTCACAGAAGTAAAAAATCAATCAAAACATACCGTCACATCACGTTCTCTAATTCTACTTACTAAGCTTTTAACCACACGTTCTCCCAAAGTACCATCGCAGTGATTTTGTTCCCTTCCATTATATATATTAAAATCATATGTATACCCGGTCTCAGAGTCGCATCGCATCCACATTTTTATACCACGTTTTACTGGCTTGAGGGGTATATATTGTTTTAAGGAAGATCTTATTTTAAATTTCGTCATTGATTCATCAATACTCTGCCTAGTACTATCCTGTCGGTATTTCTGAAATGTATTTTTCAACAACATCATCTATATAGTATGTTTTGTTACAGTCCATTGGCTTTTGAGGAGGACCGAAATATAATATATAGCAGACTTAACACGTTCCCTGTCCGCTGAGCCACATATGGTTCAGGAAATGTGCGCCTGATAAGCACTGATACGTTCCTGAGCCATATGTGCGTCAGGGGGTATATGAAACTTCTAAAGCAAATTATTCGACTGGACGTAACGGAACTGTACAGTCTCTACACTGGACGTACTGGTATGATAATAAAGTAGAGAAAAACGCCGGGACATAAGAAAAAATATTTTTATTTTACGCAGAAATCGCAAATTATTTTTAATTATTTCTTATTACGACACTCCCAGGCTTATCCAAATCAGCAATCTCGGGGTCACGCCCTATGTTAATATCATAATTCCAGACAAAACCTTCTTCTGTGCACAGTTTATAGATTTTCAAGCCGTATTTATGAGCTTTTGATGGGTTGTATTGACGGAAAGATATCCTGCCTCTAAACGGTATCATCGACTCGTCAATGACGATACATTCACTAGGTGTTAGTAAGCTCTTCTAGTTATTGATAACAAGGTCCAAAAGTGGTTTTATTTTGTATAGACGTTCGTTTTGATCCCTCGGAGCTTCATTATCAACAAAGTGCCAGCAACGTAATATTGACGAGAACCGATTATATGACATGTTTACGTTATGAAATATTGGACTTGTTGGTCAATTTTGCATTTTTGTATTGGGACAGGGAACGTGTTAATAGAATAATACTCGTAATAATCATGGTCGGATGGTTTGACCAGTAATGTTTCAATGCCGGAACTTTGTTATAAGACATAACAAACATACAGCCTAGGAGAATTTGTATTTCTCTAACATCAGTTTTTAAAATATTAGTCCGTTTTTTTGCTGTTCGAAATTCATCAATGCGCTCATTTGTGCATTGTACCATATACATTAGGCCGGGTCGATTTGTGGGGAGGCAAAAAAATCGCCCATTGCTCTGTGAAAATCATATTCTAGGGATCAAAATAAGAAACTTTGCCGAAGGAACCATACCTCTAAAACGAATTCTGTTGTCCCCCAATTTGGGTCGAACTTTTTAGTTTCTTTTCTCATGTAAAGGCCAAAAATGGTGATATTTTGAAATGATTGCGTGGGAAACCCCCCAGGGGAGTTCCAGGGGGTGTGCCACTAGCATGGGTGGATCGGCCGTCCAAAGTTAGTGGGGGTCTGTCATACATTTGGACTCGATTGGAGCACTCTAAATGGGTCAAAGTGGGATTTTTCGTTCGACCCAAATTGGGGGGCATCAGAATTCGTTTTAGAGGTATGGTTCCTTCAGCAAAGTTTCTTATTTTGATCCCTACAATACGATTTTCACAGAGCAATGATCGATTTTTAAATGGAGCCGCCCTAATATACATGCATAGGCTACGAGGAAACAGCTTATGAAAAATTTCGATTGCCGAAGAAGTACGGGGGATTGCTGGATTTATATTACACTCACGATAATCACTAACAAAATGCTTAGGAACAAAATTTCCTTGAGGAGAAGACCATAACCTTCCTTGTTGTTGATGGGGTTCTTCTAATTCATCCATCGAAACGGTGCTTTCAACTTCTGACAATTCACTTTTCGACGATGAAGATGAACTAGATTCCTCGTCCTGCAAGCCCGTTTCCGGCTCATAATTGCCATCACTTCCGCTGGAAAAATCACTTTCTACATTTTCGGCATCTAAGTCCAGTATTTCCTCTAGCAGCATTTCCATCGTTTCATCTGTCCTTAGATTTTTCGACATGGTATCACTTCATAAAACAAAAGAGGTCCCTTAGTTATCGCAAATAAGCACTGCTGGTACACATAGGTACCGCTACAAAAGACTGCTGGTACGTATAAGTACCACGGTCTTAAAACCCCTCAAGAATAGGTATACAAATCAAAATATTATTTTCATTAATTATACTCACATTTTATACCCAATTTTATTAATTTTTTTGGCACCTCACACCTTCTTTTACAATATTTTTAGCACAAAATCAAACACGTGTCAGAAACCTTCGCTATTTGCACGATACGAGAAAGAAAATGAGTTAATGTTTCCATGTACCGTTAGATAACATAAAAAACCTGCTTTGGTACATTTTATATTGAGTTTGGCATCGAGTTTTGGGATTTAGACCAGGAGGTTCGAAAGGGTTAAGCTTTTTACACATGAATATTGGCGTCAGATACTTTAACACAAAAGCAAATCCCTTTTTCCCAAAAATTGTTTTTTCATATTTAAATTTATATAAAAAAAAAACATGAAATAACATTTTTTTCACTGCTTTAAGCTTTTTACACATGAATATTGACACCAAATACTATTGCAGAAAAAAATTTCAGTTTTTCCGCAAAAAAAAAATTTTTTTTCATATTAAAATATATTTTTTTGATTTGATGTTAACACATATTTTTTTATGTAATATATTTTTTTATTATAGTTTTTGATATAATATATTATATATTATTATATTATAATACCAAACAAACATTTTTTTTTTTTCAATGATAAATCCTACTGTATGTATGCCAGAAGTTACATATATTTATATGATATTTACAGTACAATTTGCGTTTACACCTTTTTTGGGTATTTCGCCAAGCTTCTCCTCCTATTTGTGAGGCGCGTCTTGATGTTGCTCTACAAATGCAGGGACCTACGGTTTTAAGTAGACTTCGAAGTTATTTTTACGCAAAGGTTTTTCATGGTACAAATACACTCGCAGGTTTTTCGTTGCCTTCCAATGTTGAATTACACTCGTAAAAAACACCCACGCATCCCTTGTGACTATAATTTTTCACAATTATTTTTTTTAATTATGTAATATTTTAACTAAACTTCTATATAGAAGCTGCAAACCATTCATCGGATTGCAATGAAACTTAGTCAACTTATTGCCTGCAATTGCCCGAAGGATATATGCGTAGTAAAATTAATTTCAAATAATGGGACGAGGCACCTCCCATACACACAAATTTTTTAATATCACATATTTTCGAAACCATTCGGTCTTGAACACTGAAATTTGGTACAAGAACATAAAATATTAATACTTAAACAGTACAGAAAAGTAGGCGGCACTGGTAAAGGAGCCTTGGCAAAGGCCATATATACCAATTTTCTACATATATCTTTTGTTCCCTTATTGTATACCCTATGATCTGAAAGTACCGGGAATGTTTAAATAAAACAAAACAGAGTTAAATTTCAGGCAAATTTATTTTATCTCACAACACACATGTGCCAACGTTTAACTCAGTTTTCCATGCAGACCTGGTAGGCCGACGAATGGATGGCCTTCAGCTCCTTCGTCACATTCTCTTTGATCTCCTCTATCGACTGAAATCTTTTTCCACGAAGTGGTAACTTCAACTTGGGAAACAAAAACAAGTCGCACGGAGCTATATCAGGTGAATACGGTGCTTGCACGTTGGTATTTACTTGGTGTTTGGCCAAATAATCCAGCACAATTTGGGCTCGGTGCGATGGCTTGGGCTTGGAAGCATAATCCAAGAATTGTTTGCCCAAATTTCCAGCCGTTTGCGACGTACAGCATCTCTCAAACGCTTCAAAACGGATAAATAATATTCTTTATTGACTGTCTGGCCCGATGAAAGGTACTCATGGTGCACTACGTCTTCAGTTCGTTTAAGGCACCTTTCTGGTCTAGAGGCGTGAAAATGTAAGGCGGTGAAAATTGAAGAAAAACAATCGGTATCAATTAAAAATCGTTTTTATTCATTAGATCAGTTCTTAATTTACAAAAAAAAAATATTTGTTTTTTGAATGACAAAAATAAAAAATTGCTTCCCCTGACGCAACACATGCCACTGGCGTAACTGATTTGGCTGCTCAGATACGTCTAAAAAAACTTCGGTCGATTATTCATCAGAAGAAATGTCGCAAAAAACACATTTCTAAATACATGATGGAAAGAATAATGAAATGGCGCCTATCAATGAGTGATGTCGTATTAGCACCAGTATGGCCAGATTACCATTTTCGTAACTTGATTTAGCATTTTTTTTTTATTATTTAGTCTCGGAGTTTTAATTCTTTCTTCATGACATTTTTCTAGCCTGTTCTAATTCATATGTAATGTTTATATTTAATTTTGTAAAATATACATTTTTTAATAATTAGTTAAATAATTCACTCAGTTTTAATTAGCTTAACTTTTTTTTTAACATCTGGTGGCATTGCCTGCGATTGCAGGTGTTGTTGGTGTTCTTCTGCTTTCGGCAGTCAAATCTCTCTCTCGCACCGGAGTGTTGCCTAGCTTTGGATATAAAAACGCACTAAAATGCCCACTTAAAGAAATAAAATACCAAATTTTTATTGATATGATATTGGTATTATAATTGTGTTATGCTTATATACAATTTAATTTATGAGTTTTTGTTTGTTAAGCGAGACTGTTTTGTTGAGGGAACGACTTTTTTGCTATATTTGAGGTTATGTAAATAGATAAGATACTCTTTTAGTAAAAATGGCAGTATGGTTTTTTTAGTATTTTCTGGTATTTGGTGGCTTATGTTTACTATGACTACATCTCTTGATGCCCTACGTCCCACTAAGGATTGATGGCCAGAAGAAAAGATTACACCTCTATGGTTCTAATCCGCATTCAGTAAATTCAAACGCCTTTCAAAATGTGTAAAAAGGTTTTCAATCTTAAGAAGAGTTGAGAGAGGGATATTTAATATTCTTGCATAACCTTAAAAGGAGCAAAATATTGAATTCACACTTTCAAAATATCAAATTTTATAAGAACCAACTAATTTTCAATAGCACTAAAATCTTCTTAGAGTGGCCTTTTTTAACCTTCTTTTGTATAATAATACAGTTTTTTTTAACTTAAAGTTTCGGTAGCTTTAAATTAAAAAACAAGAAACAAACACGAAACTTCAAAACTTTCGCACTTGCGGTATAAAAAAGCACTAAATTTATTGCGAAGAGCAAATGGTTGGCAATACTGCACAACTCGGAAAAACGTGACGTCACGCACTCTCTGATGGGCGCAATCTTCTTTCTATCATTCTTGTTTCTAAATATTTTATCTGTTTATTGAAAAAAAAAGAACAAAAGATTTTCTTTCCCGTTCTCGCTCTTACAAAAATAGTAAACTTGATTATAAAATTATAATTCTGCTACCCGCAAGAGCCACAACTTTACTCAATAACATATCAAAAACTCAAATCAATCGGAGAAATTACCAACGCCAACTCGGAAAAAATAGTTTGGAGAAAAACACGGTTAACGCGCTTATACCTGGGCGTCGTACTCCAAACCGTACTCTAAAGGAATGTAACTTCTAAACTACAACGAATTTCAATATAAAAATTTGCAAGCATATTTTTGAAAGTATAAACTATCATGACATGTGAAAACATCGATTTTTTCGAAATTCTAAACCAGAAAGCTGCCTCAAATTAAACATTCCCAGTACTTTCTGATCAAAGGGTATATATTATCGTGGTAGACTATCATGATTTCGCAGAGATGTCTACTGGGCTGCCCATATTCGACGGACCCGACGGATTTCGATGACTCTTTGGGCCCATTCAAATCGACGAGGCTTGTCCACAGGCAACAATCTTTGCGTCAATTGAATCTTATGCGGGAATAAATTCAAATCAATGCGGATGATTCGTTGTAAAGTGGTCCGAGCAATGCCCAACTGCTGAGAACGGCGATTTTTGGATGTCCTTGGCGGTGTCTCAACACTGGCCCGTACAAGAGCAATATTCACATTCGATTGCCTTGGTCGCATCACCAGTCGAAAACCTTTCGTACACACGTTTAATGGTGTTCTTAGAAGGCGCACTTTTCACATTATTTAATATTTTATACGCACGTTGAGTTTTCACAATTGACTTCTTTTGTTGAATGTAGATTTCAACAATTTGGGAGCGCTTGCGTGGCGTGTACTGTTGCATGGTAAAAATCTGCTTGGACTGACGCTTCCAACAGGCTATGCCATTAAGCGAACTGACGTCTCTGTCAAAAGATACAGGGTTACCAGATGGGTCCGTCGAATATAGTTAGCCCTATAAAATATAAAACCTTTAATAACGGCACTTCCCATATAGATCAGTTTTTAATATTGCATAGTTTCGAAACCGTTTCTAGCACGGTAATGGGATTTGCCACAAATGCATAATAGGTATATCAAGATCTCAATAAGTATGAAAAGTGGGCGGTATTGATAAAGAAGGTGTGGCACCTCCCATAAAAATCATTTTCTACATAGATTAGGTTAAGTTAAGTTCACCGGGTTGAATGAAAGCCATCATATATACCTATGGGTCCTAAGTGGCACCAGATGGAGCTAGACCTTGACATTTCTCTATAGTAGACATCTTGTAATAATTCTGCGTTAACTCCGAAGCTCTAACCGCGGGTTATATTCCAACTTCTCATATTGTGAAGCTCCTAAAGATTTCATTCGTGTTCTAGCTAATGCACTGCATGAGCATAGAAGTTGTTCAAAAGTCTCACTTTCTTCTTCGCCACTTTCTTACCACATATGCGGGATAGATTGTTCTTACATTTGATGATTTTGACGCCGCTGAACCATCCGGCTCCATCAAAAGTTACCATCGGTGCATTTGGATCTGTGCCCATTCTTGCGAAGAAAGTTTCAAGCAGTTTCATCTCCACCATCTTCCATCTCTCCTGTAGCATTTGTCCCAGCGGGTTACTGCGGTCAGTGGGCGCCGCATCTAAATGCTCTTTGGTCGCCGCCGTTGCCTTAGACGTTATCGGCTGTGCGGCGTTGCTGTTCTTATTGTGCTTGAGATTTTGCTTTGCAGTAACATCTTTGCACTTTCGTTTCGTGATGGGTAGGTTTCCTTCGCTTTCAGCTGACCGCTGCCTTTATTCAGTCAGCCTCTCTTTGTCCGTGTTGGCGATCTTTCGGTTTGATTGGGCGCGCCCAGCGCGAGTTGCAAAATACCCGACTAGAAATTTTGGTAAGGCGGTGATTAGGCGCAAATAAGGCAAACCGCAATCCAAGTTTGCGCCTCATAAGGCAGACAAACTAGGCCCAAGTCCCGAAAGGTATCGCCACACATCTGTCTCAATAGGCGCAGGTTCGAAAAACCGAACTTCGGCAATACTCCGGATGCCCTTCTACAAATCAGTTAGGGATTCCAATTTATGCCTAAGTGAGACACTCCGACATATTTTCGTGACCACAACCAAATTTGGTATTGTTCTGGCATGCCAACCTTTGCCTTGCCTAACGTGGGCCTGGTAAGGTAATAGTGAGGCGTGCCTCAGTAAGGCCTGCCTAATTCGGGCCTAACTGATTCTTCGGCACGCCTCACTGTAATTCTAGTCGGGTAGGCGCGCCCTTTCTCCACTTCCTCCAGATTGGTCATAGCACTCAATCGGTCGTGAGCTTTTTCTGCAGCCTTATAGCGCGATTTCGCTGGCACCATCAAGCTTCCCCGCAGAGCAAAGTAAAGCATCTTAATCGACAGTAGTAACAGTAGCAACACTTTCGAGGTCCGAGCAAGGCGCTTTTGGGTTTGGCAATTGCACTACAACCACTGTAACCTGCTCCCACTCCCCTCTCCTTCTACCGACGTTTGTGTGAATATCCGGGTTGCTTCTTTGTCGACGTCCATTAGACTTTTTTTATTTCGAGGTTCCTACCCATAGCGTTTTATTCCTAGCCGCCAGGAACCTCAATAGTCATGGGTCTGGTATTATCCCCCAACCTCCTTAAAAAGTCAAATGAACCTTTTATCTTACCTACGAATTTATATTAAAATTAATGATAAAATGAAATGAACTTATTTGCAAATAACGAAGAAGAAAGTTAAAAATTAGTTGAGACAAGTCGCTATTATTAATTCAAATAATCATTTAGTGTTAAAAAATTACATTTTTTAATTAGTGTAAAAGAAATTCAGAGCACACTATTTACGTTACCTTGTGTTTACACATACATCTACATACATACATATATGTATGGGGCAATCTAAATATTGCGAACACAAATAAATTCGTGTTATTTTGGCAAATTTGTATGCATTTTGTTGTTATTTGTTACAGTTTTGTTTCGCTCAGTTGCGTACGCAGGACTGGACCGACCGGTGGCAGCCACACCAAACGGAGACTACGATTTGGGGCACAGGTGGGCTGTAGCGGAAAAATTTAGCGTAACTAAACCACAGACAAATGCGCCATATATTTAGGCAACAACACAATCACATGACCACACACTCTCATATGTATGTATATATGCATATATGTATGTATGTGTGGTTGTGATGTATGTATGAAAGTGAGGTATGTGTGAGTGAGTAAGTGAACAGCGCAATACAGAGCGGTCGAGCGCAGCTTCATGGTCTGGCAACAAAATACCAACAACAACAACAACAACAACAAAAATTCCAATAACAACAGTGACAGCAATGGAGTTGTGCGTACCATCAAGTTAACGGGAATGACACTGTGTTGCCACTGTTTGGGAAACAAAAGATTTTGCTGCGCGGGTAATTAGATAATTACGGCGAAGTGTTGTTTGGATTGTTGAACACATTGTACACAATTAAAAGATAAACACAACATAGACGGACAACAGCCGGACGGACGCGTGGATGGGCGGACATTCATGAATGTTTGAATAAATTGCTTTTTGGTTGTGATTATTGTTACTGTTATTGTTATTGTTGTCAGCGGACCAGTAAGGTGTAGGTCACCGTAGATAGCAGCTCGGCGTTATAATATGTATTAAATAAATTCAGTTTTTCAGATTACCGGCACTTATGTGTGTGTGCGTGTGTGCGTGTTTCTGCTGACAGCTGCTCGCGCCGTGGTCGCTGTGATATTTTCTACTACGCATTCGTAACAAAGAAACTAGTGTTAAGCCAGATTCTGGCAAAATAATAATATAATATAAACTAAATAATATTGAATTTAAAAAAGTGAAATTGTAGTAAAGCCTAATATTAAGTTTATTTTATATTGTTTAAAAATTGTTTATTTATAAGTAGGTATGTAGTACACTTTACTGTTTCTCGCTGTCGCTATTTCTATTTACTTCCGAACATTGACCTTATTCTACAACTATACCTATTTTCCGTTCTTCCTATTTCTATTTACTTAACTTCGAACTCTCTCTAACTCTCCACTTACTGTTCTTCCATTTCCGCTATTTCTCGTATCTTAGTTTTAAGCCTAATATAAGGACAGTACATGTGAAATAAACTCCACTTTTGAAATTGTAATCGGACGTGTACGGTGTTCTTTTTAATTACGCGGCGTTATAGGCAATATTACTTTGATTTCGCGCTTCCCAAAGTAAAGTGGTTTTTCTTATAATTTAAATATTTTTACAAAATAGTGAAGATTTTTCATGGCGCCCGAGCAGGGACTTTAGTGCGAAATTCGAGAAATAAACAATAATTTGTGAACTAAAATACATTGATAGTGAAAATAAAATACATTGGTAGTAACAAAAGACCACAAGTTGGCAATTTGTGCGCGCAAAATATTTAATAACTAAAAATTAAATTAAATAACCAACTAAATTAGTGAAAGAATATTGCCTGCGCGGTCCGTTGCAAAACAAAAGTCGTCTCGCAAACAAAAAACCAAAGTAAAATAACAAAACAGACAAACAGATAGCTAAACGAATATATGTACATACATATGTATATGCATATACCAAAACAAGTGCAGTGACAAGTGCACAGTGACAGTGAGGCCCCAAAAAACAAACCAAAAAAAAAAAAAAAAAAAAAAAAGAAAAAGTATATATATATAATATATCTATCAAAAAAGGCTAAAATTATTTGAAAAAAAAAAAAAAAAAATTGTTTGACATATAAACAAAATAAAATATTTATAGCCAAAAAAGTTAAAAAAAAAAAAAAAAAAAACATCGCCAACGAAGGGGAGTGAAACTACAACTGTACATATAGAACATCGCCAACGAAGGGGAGTGAAACTACAGCTGTAATATTCATCAGCCACCAACTGTTCACCACCAATACCAACCGTTACACCGTTACATCGAGGGAGGAATGACCTGCAACTGCGTGGCCTGCACAAGGGAAGTTCAAGCTGGAAACAAACCAGTCCATGATAAACAGGTATTGAGTGCGAAAAATTGAAGCTATATTAGAAATTGGCTTTGTGATTGACCGAGATTATTACAGTTGCTAATAATCGTCTCACAGTATAAGGGCTTCAATTGTTGGCATCTCTTGTATCCACTTTTATATGCAAATAAACTTATATACTTATATATATACATATCTATATACATATACATATACTGCCTATGAAGTGAAAGATACAGTGGGACCCGAGGTAGAAGAACTTGTTTGTCGCCAAATAATTTGCGAGTACTATTTTTCGGTTTATTTTCGGGATTTTTTCAAAAAACCAAACGAAATTGCGGTTTGTTAATCAACCACAATATTTTCAAAAAAAAAATTTTTTTTTCGACAATACAAATTTTGTTTGAGCAAAGACTCAATTGTTCGCTGCTTATTTTCGTCTCGTTTTCGTTGGTTCTGGTCAAGTTTGAGCTATTATATAATATATTTCAGTATTATCGCTTTCGTTTTCGTTTTCGTGCTGACAAACTTCCAGAACCGTTTTCATTTTACAAAAGCCACAGGCTAAAGCAGCGAACTTTAATCTCAAAACATGAGTAAACCAAAGACGGCTATTTCAAGTCTCTCTCCAAGTAAGGAGATGATTGACTTAAAGTCTTTAAAGCGCCAGAGAACTGTTGCAAAAACCAGCATAGTGCGCATAAAAACGGGTCTCCTTGAAAAGACCATGTCGCTAGATCCAATCGAATTGGAGTGCCGACTCGACATATTGAACTCCCACAGTGAAAAGCTCATGAAATGTCAGTCGAAAATTGAGGAAATCGACGAAGAAGACATTGCCCGTGGAGAGTTAGAGGACTTAATTGTAGAAACAAAGTCCATTATAAAGTCCATTCTGGCGAGAAATAAATCGTCAATTGCCGAAACATCTTTTACTGCACCTCACAGCTCGCGACTACCAAAAATGTCGTTACCTACGTTCAAAGGAGAATATTCCGAGTTTAAAAACTTTATGAGTCTGTTTGAGAGTTTCGTGCATAATGATCCCACAATCCCGGATATTGAAAAATTTAATCATTTAGTATCATGTCTATCCGGTGAAGCCTTAGGCACAGTGAAGTCCTTCCAAATGTCGGAAGAAAATTATCCAAAGGCGTTGGCAAGTTTGAGAAAGGTTTATGACAATAAATGCCTGATATTCTTTAATACAGTGTCTAAACTTTTTGAATTGTCAAAAATCCAAAGGCCTTCTGCGTCGTCTTTGCGATCAATGATCGATACAGTGTCTGCAGTATATGACTCCCTCTTATCGCTGGGTGACGATAAACTTATTTCAAATGCGATGTTGATTCACATAGTCATGTCGAAGGTTGATCCCACTACTCGGTCAAAGTGGGAGGAGCAACTTGACTATGATAAGCTGCCGCTTTGGGCTGAATGTGAAGCTATGCTAAACAAGAGGTACCAGCATTTATCAGCTGAAGAAGCTTCCTCATCCCAACAAAGGCCAAATAATGAAGATACGCGGCAGAAAACAAAAAATCAACAACTGCGACACTCAAAGACAACATTTATCGCGACAAATTCCAAACTGCCGACTTGCCTTCACTGTGGATCCAAGGACCATTATTTGACAGCTTGTCCAAAATTCCAAGCGCTTACTGCACTTAAAAGATTTGAATTAGCAAAATCGATTTCCCTGTGCATAAATTGCTTGCGCAAGGGACATACGGTCTCAAAGTGCAAGGCAAATCGCTGTGGTGTATGCAACCGTTCGCATCACACCATGTTGCATCAATATCCGATCTCCTTTGAGACCGAGCCGCAACCTTCGACGTCACAGGCCATGCATATTAGCAGCCTGCCTGACCGAGTCATGTTAGCTACAGCCGTAGTTAATGTAAAGGCCAGCTCCGGTGTTTACGTGCAAGCGCGAGCTCTACTTGACTCCGGTTCTCAAGTAAACTTTATGACCGAAGAGCTTATGCAGAAATTGCGAATCCGTAAAGAAAAATTCGCTCTAAATATAGTTGGAATTGGCAATTCAAATAAAAAGGTCCAAGGCAAGCTTAAAACTTATGTAAAATCGAGGATCAACAATTTTGAATTTTCGGCGGACTTTTGGGTAATGCGTTCGATATCAGTCAATCATCCAGATCGGACTGTTAACACAAATGGCTGGAAAATCCCACAAAATATTGAACTAGCTGACCCAAGTTTCTACAAGTGTCAGAAAATAGACATACTTTTAGGAGCTGAAATATTCTTTGATCTGTTATCGGTGGGTCAGATCAGAACCAGCCCAAGGCAGCCAACGCTGCAAAAAACTGTGTTAGGCTGGATAATTTCAGGCAAGTATGCCACAAATGATACCTCCAGTGCCCGAGTAAGTAGCACATTATGTCAATTTGAAGAAAGCGTTGCTAGTATTGATACCACAATCCGAAAATTCTGGGAATTGGAAGAAATACCTGCACAAATAAATTCCACACGACTGACTCCAGAGCAGGCAAAATGTGAGGAATTTTTTTCGAAAACCACACAGGTTTTACCATGTGGAAGGCTTCAAGTCAGACTGCCTTTCAAAACCGACCGTAAATTACTCGGTCATTCGTATGAAACCGCAGCTCGGCGGTTTCAGGCGCTGGAGAGAAGGACGCTGAAAGATCCAGTACTTCGTAAAATGTACCTGGACTTCATGCAAGAGTATCTCGAATTAGGGCATATGAGTCCAACAAATAATCGACTCCCGAGTGAGCCGCACTATTTCATTCCGCACCAGTGTGTGTTAAGACCGCAGAGCACAACTACCAAGTTGCGCGTAGTTTTTGATGCTTCGAGTCGCACATCAACACAAGTTGCGTTGAATGAAACCTTGATGGTCGGACCGATCGTTCAAGAGGAGCTTTTTTCGACCCTCCTTCGCTTCCGATTGCACAAATATGCCATGACTGCCGACATCACGAAGATGTATCGTCAAATATTGGTGCACGAAGACGACAGGAACTTCCAGCTCATAGTGTGGAGACAGGATCCATCGGAGCATTTGCAAATTTTTCGATTAAACACCGTAACATACGGCACAGCGCCTGCACCATTTCTCGCCACACGGTGTCTGCAAATGCTAAGCGACAAAAATAAAGCCAAATATCCACTCGGTTCCAGAGTCATTCGAAATGACTTTTACGTCGACGACCTATTAACAGGATCCGACAGTATAGAAAGCCTCACCCAGATACAACAGGAAGTAAATATAATTTTAGAATCGGCAGGCCTGAAATTAGCAAAGTGGTTTTCCAATCATACAAGCTCATCGAATAGTGAGAGTCTCCAAAAATTATTGCAGCTCAGCGATACCGACTCCACCAAAACGCTGGGAATCCACTGGCAGCCGAAAGATGACATTTTTCGCTTCATTTTGGAAGATAATTTTAGCGAGCTGCGAGCAACTAAACGTAATATTTTATCCGTTTCCGCTCGCCTCTTTGACCCTCTTGGTTTATTAGCCCCGCTAGTTACCAAAGCTAAAATCTTATTACAAGAGCTTTGGATTCAAAAGCTAGACTGGGATGAGTCGATTCCATTGCGGCTTGACACTAGCTGGCAAAACTTTAAAGCCAATTTGTTGCAGCTTTCATCAATTAGCATTCCTCGGTATGTAAATACAGAGTCGAGTGCCAGCTGCCAAATTCATGGCTTTTCCGACGCTTCAATAAGAGCGTATGGCTGCTGCGTATATATACGTAGCCAATCCGCTAGTGGTACGAAATGCACGCTGCTTACTTCAAAGTCTAGAGTAGCTCCGCTGAAGACTAAATCTCTTCCGCGTTTAGAGCTCTCGGCAGCCCATCTTCTTGCCAAATTATGGTCAAGAATTTCACCAATGTTGAGTCGACCAATAGAACAAACAATTTTCTGGACAGACTCCGAAATAGTTCTGCATTGGATTAAAACGCATCCATCGTCGTTGCAAACTTTCGTCGCAAATAGAGTGTCCGAGATCCAAGAGTGGACCCAGAATGTGTCGTGGCGTCATGTGCCCACAAAACAAAATCCAGCGGATCAAGTGTCTCGGGGTTGTAACGTGGACGAATTGGGTAATTCAATATGGTTTAGTGGTCCACAGTTCCTCCTAGAAGACCCTGCTACATGGCCAAAAAATGTCAACTTCAGTCTCTCTCCAGAACAAGAAGCACTCGAGAAGAAGAAGAACGCAATTACGTTAACCGCAATCAATGCCACAACAAATCCACTTCTCGAAATAATTAATAGGTTCTCATCTCACAGAAAAGTGCTTCGGATTTTCGCTTATATACTCAGATGGCTTCGAAAAATACGAGAGCGAAAAGCAGAATCTGAAACAATACCCACGGCAAAGGAATTACAATTGAGTTTCCTTAAAATTGTCGAAATAATTCAACATTTTGAATTTAGCGATGAAATAAATAAATTATCGAAAAATAACGTACTTCCCTCAAGTTTGCAGAAATTAACTCCATTTCTGCATGAACACTCGGAATCATCATTATCGTTTAAATTGATTCGAGTAGGTGGCCGTTTATTAAACGCGCCAATCCCCTATGATGCTAAATTCCCTTTGCTATTACGCAAAGACTCGCACTTTGTGAAAGCATACATCCGGTTCCTACATTTTCGTAATCACCATGCCGGTCCAAAGGCATTGGTAGCGCTTCTGCGAGAAAAAATATGGCTGGTAAATGCTCGAGAAGCCTGTAGTCGAACTGTAAGAGAATGTATTCACTGTTTTCGTTATAAGCCAAAATTACAAGGTCAGATCATGGGCAATCTACCCGCCGATCGATTACGCGCCCAACGGCCCTTCACAATATGTGGGGTAGATTACTGCGGGCCCATTCAAATAACCTTAAAAATTCGCGGTCGCCCTCCCGTGAAAATGTATATTGCCATTTTCGTGTGTTTCGCTTCAAAGGCAGTTCATCTAGAACTTGTAACTGATTTAACTGCTGATAAATTTATTTTCGCTCTCAAAAGGTTCATTGGGCGCCGAGGGATGCCAGCCAAAATATACTGCGACAACGCGACGAACTTCGTGGGAGCAGAGAGGAAGCTGAGGGAGCTCCGGGAAGCCTTTCTGGCACAGAAAGAGGAGATTCTCCAATACGCCGCCGACGAAGGATTCATCTTCGCCTTCATACCTCCGAGGGCACCCCACTTCGGCGGCCTGTGGGAAGCAGCAGTGAAGTCGGCCAAACATCTGCTGGTGCGCGCCGTAGGCAACGCGCTGTTAACCGCCGAAGAATGCGCAACGCTTCTCGTCGAAGTAGAAGCGGTACTGAATTCCCGACCGCTCGCACCACTCAGCAACGACCCCAACGACGGCGAGGCGCTAACGCCGGCGCATCTTCTAATCGGTTGCCCCTTGCGAGCTTTGCCACCGGAGAAGGTACCCGTCAACCTCAGCCGCTGCTTAGAGAGATGGCAGCTTGTTTGCTCTCTCAAGCAACAATTTTGGCGCGCGTGGTCGAAGAGCTACCTTCTGGAGCTTCAGCAGCGCAACAAATGGGTGCACCCGCAGTCCAACGTCCAACCAGGTCAACTCGTCGTCGCCCACGAAGACAACGTACCACCGCAGCATTGGGTGCTCGGTCGAGTAACCGCAACCATTCCCGGAGCGGACGGCAAAATTCGAGTCGCAGACATCACTACTAGGTCGGGTGAAGTACGACGCCCTATTCACAAACTCGCCGTGCTGCCGGTGGAAAACAAGAATTGAAGGCTGTTGGATTCCTTCAAGGTGGCCGGTGTTAAGCCAGATTCTGGCAAAATAATAATATAATATAAACTAAATAATATTGAATTTAAAAAAGTGAAATTGTAGTAAAGCCTAATATTAAGTTTATTTTATATTGTTTAAAAATTGTTTATTTATAAGTAGGTATGTAGTACACTTTACTGTTTCTCGCTGTCGCTATTTCTATTTACTTCCGAACATTGACCTTATTCTACAACTATACCTATTTTCCGTTCTTCCTATTTCTATTTACTTAACTTCGAACTCTCTCTAACTCTCCACTTACTGTTCTTCCATTTCCGCTATTTCTCGTATCTTAGTTTTAAGCCTAATATAAGGACAGTACATGTGAAATAAACTCCACTTTTGAAATTGTAATCGGACGTGTACGGTGTTCTTTTTAATTACGCGGCGTTATAGGCAATATTACTTTGATTTCGCGCTTCCCAAAGTAAAGTGGTTTTTCTTATAATTTAAATATTTTTACAAAATAGTGAAGATTTTTCAACTAGATTTGAGTGCGTTTTAATTACGGCAGCTAGTTTGTACGGACAACAAATGTATTATGCATATATTCTGTCAAAAAAGTGCCAGGAATTAAGCTATAGAACTGAAAATATGAATTTCATATATTTGGTGAAGCTGGCTCTTTTTTTTCTTGTTCACACCTCTCGGGAGCATAGGGCCTCGACAAGATTTGTTTTGCGTTAATTGCGCTAATCTATTTGATTTCTGGCAGAGTACGTGAGCAGTAGTCTGTCGCTACCAGTCCTATGTGGTGGAACTGCCTACTTGTCGTTGCTTAGGAACATTGCCTTCTTTACTGCTTGGAGCGCCATCTGTGTTTCACATTTTTCTGCCAGAAGGATCGCACAGATGGTTGAGCACTTCGCTAAATTTAGTGTGTTTGCGCTATTACCGCGGCTGCCCGCCTCCTCTTGCTGGCGCCACTGTTGCAATGTGTAACTGCTGGTTTTTGCTTATTTTAGCAGCCACAATGCAAATAATGCGCTGAGTATTGTGCGGGAGTAAGGATGGAATGGATAAGGTTTTTGTTTTTTTGGGGTTTGAGGAATAAGATTTTTTATTATACTTATTAATTCTTTTTTTTTATTTAGAAAGGAGGAAAGTAGATAAATTTGCTTTACAACCTCTGGAATGGCAGGCTAGTGCACTTACGCTAGACGACCGAGGCCACAAAATGGCTCTACTACTCAGGAATATCTGGCAACTCTAAACGATATCAGCACTGTCTTCAAGATCAGTCTTAATACGGGTTACGGGGCAAAGAGATAGTGACGAAAATGGCATGACCGATGAGCTAGCCGGAAAGAGTACTAATCCTACACTTCTTGAAAACAGATCCACCATTGGAATCCTTGTGGCACCTTAACATTTCAGAATAAAAAATAATATTCTCCAGGAACCTCAATAGGTTATGGAGAGAATAAAACACTTGTGTTGCAACCAAGCTGATTTGGCCGCAAATAGTTAAGAAAAGTCAGGAGAATTGCTCAACCTCTCACGAGCGAACATTTCGAAGGTCGCTGCTTGTGTCACCGGTCTTTAGCTGTTAGGTAGGCACTCTTCTAGGTTAGGAGTAATTTCTCATGAATACTGCAGAAGTTGTACAGATAGAGCGGGAAAAAGCAGTAGAACACTTCCTCTGTAATTGTCCAGCCTTAGCTAGGAGTAAAGCAAAGTTTTTGGGAAAATACCATTTTGACTCTCTTACGGAACTATCCGATGTTGGGATAAAACCTATCTTACGCTTTATAGGAGCATCTAAATGGTTCCACCAGGTGGCGCTGCATAAATAAATACTGAGGTTACACAGTGGTATCTCAACGGACCCACATGGTCAAAGAGAGTTGGCTACTCTAAGCCGACTGCCACAAAAACCTAACCGAGCTTACTCAATCTACTTTTAATTTTAATTATAATAAATTTTTTTTGGAAAAAAAAAGTTAGTTCTTATAAATAAATTTGAAGTCTATCTACTAAACTTCAGCCATTTAAACGCAATAATGGTAATTTTCAACAAATTGTGATTAATCAACAAATTCCCCTGATTACTCTTTTGAAGAGCATAAGGCCTCTACAAGACTTCTGCAACGTACGCGGTTAGATGCTATCATCTTAGATTTGTCCAAGCTTGTGTACTGGTATATGGAGAATAAGTCATGCAGGATGGATCTTTTCCAGGTTTTCTTGGTTTCTTTGGTCGGCCGCGACTTCCGCTTTCCTGAGGATTCTAATATAGGGCCAATTTTATGATGCTGTAGGGCGGTTTTCTAAGAGCGTGGCCTATTGAACTCCATTTCCTGCTGGCTTAAGATGCGCTTCCCGTTCGTTTGTCTCCACATTTCAAAGTTATTTATTATGTTGGGCCCGAACATTCAAAGCATTTGTTGGGGAAGCATTGAAGTTTCTGCGTGTACGTTTTCAAAACAAGCCATGTTCCACTTTCGTATAGCAGCGTCGACTTGACACTTGTGTTTAATATCCTGAGCTTAGTGTTTCTGGAAATTCGCGAGTTCACCGAAGCACCCATAAGCACCCGAATGCATCCCTTGCCTTGCTCAATCTGTTGCTGATGTTTTCCTCTGCTCCTTCGTCTACTTCTACTCGTATAGTGCAGTCCAGGTAGCAGAAGCTATCATTGAACTCCACTTATTTACCATCCATAATTGCGTGGTTATTGTTGGCATGATTGACTCTCAATGACTTGGTTTTTGCGACATTTACTTCAAGCCCGACTTTGCGAGCCAGCGTTACTAGTTCGTCCGTCTTCTCTTGCATATCAATCAATTTATGCGATAACAGACAAATATCGTGCGAAAAGTTCAAATCCAGTTGCTGCCTGATGAGAAACCATGTAATGCCTTTGTGGCGCGTGCTGAATTGGCGCATGACGCCATCCAGGACGATGGCGAAAAGGAATCTCGTCTATTATATATATGCATATGTCTACTATTGTGCAGTACTGCCAGTTTAGAACCCTCACACATCGCTTTGATCAGACGAATTATTTTCGTTGGGCTCCTCGTCTACTATTGGTGTCGAACGCCTTCTTCAAGTCAATCAACAGCAAGTATAGCGGTGAGGGCCATTCAACCGGTTGCTCGACAGTGACGTGTACCGTGTTTGCTTGGTTGAGGCAGCTGCGCTGGGGGCCGAATTCCACTTGCTTAAAGAGCTTTCAACGTGCTCAGCCTTCCTTGAAGGGTCGGTGCTAGTATTTTGTAGACGGTGTTCAGTAGGTTACGTCTCTCCAGTTACCACAATCGCGTAGGTCGCCTTTCTTTGGAAGCAAGGTTGGTCCTAAAGTACCCGAATTTCATGCACAAACGGCATCGCGTTGATATCACCAAAGACATGATTTAACTCTGTGGGCAAAAAGTAAGGGGAATTTGGTTGTAAAATGGAAAAACCTTTATTTATTCTTGTAAATCAGTTTCATCTCCTTCAAAATAATCCCCTCTCGATGAAATATACTTATGCCAACGATTGTTCCAATCCTCGAAACATGGTATAGCCATCAGCACCTTCTTCGATTCAGCTTTTGTCTCCTCAATCGACTCGAAACGCGTTCCCCGAAGTGGTCTCTTGAGTTTTGGGAATAGCCAGAAGTCACACGGAGCCAAATCAGGCGAATATGGTGGTTGCGGAACGATATGCGTGGAATTTTTGGCGAAATGGTCACGAAGAACGAGTGCAGTGTGAGACGATGCATTATCGTGATGCAAAAACCAAGAGTTGTTGGCCCATAATTCTGGTCTTTTTAGACGAATTGTTTCACGTAAACGACGCATAACGCTCAATTAATACTCCTTATTAACAGTTTGGCCAGGTGGAAGGAATTCATAGTGCACCACACCACGAAAATCGAAAAAACTGTCATCATGACCTTTATTTTTGAACGACTTTGACGTGCTCTTTTCGGTCTGGCCTCGCCTTTAGCACGATATTCGCTTGATTGGTCGGTTGTTTCAGGGTCGTAAGCATAAATCCAAGTCTCATCTCCCGTAATGATGCATTTGAGCTTGTCCTGATAGTCTGAAAGCATTGTTTCACACACATCAACGCGACGACTTTTTTCCAAGAAATTGAGAGTTTTCGGTGCCAAACGAGATTTGACTTTTCGTAGGTCCAAATGGTCTTTAAAAGTGGTTTTCACAGATCCTTCTGATATTCCGATCATATCAGTAAGGTCTTTAGCAGTCAACCGACGATTTTTGAGCACTAACTCCTTCACTTTATTGACGTGTTGGTCATCTGTTGACGTCGATGGTCTTCCGGAGCGCTCCAAGTCATCAACACGTTCTCGACCCTCTTTGAAGTCTTTGTACCACTTATAAACATTTTTCTGCGACATGGTTGAATCACCAAATGCCTTCTGCAACATGCTAAATGTTTCCGCAGCCGAAATTTCATTCCGCAAACAAAATTTGATGGCACTTCTCTGCTCAATCAAATCAGACATTGTAAAAATCGAAAAATGCACTCTTGGTCGTTTGGTAAACACAAGCGTAAATATACTACCGATAATAACATTCCCATGAAAGTTGGTCCAGATGTTATTAACAGTGCTGCCAACTCATGAAAAAAATAATTAGAGCGAAATTTTAATCCCGCGAAGTTTGACAAATAAATTCACCTTACTTTTTGCCCACAGTAGTACAAGGCTTCATCCGACTAATACATATTGATCAAACGCATCATTACTGGAGACGAGGTGTGCGCTTATGAGTACGACACGCAATCCAGACATCAGCGGAGTGAGTGGAGAACTCCGAATGAAGCAAGACCAAACAAACTATGTCGTTTTCAGTCAAAAAAGAGAGCGATGCTCACGGTTTTTATGGATTACAAGGGTTTTGTACAACACGAATATTTTGCGAAAGGTAAGGCAGGACTAATAAGAACTATTATTTGGATTTTATAAGATGTTTATGTGAATCAATTCACCAATAAAAGAAGGGATTTTGTGGGAAAACAACCCACTGATTTTGCACGATGAGAACGCATCGTCGGTGACTTTTTGTTGAAGAACGAAACGTATGCCATCCCACAGCTATCGAATCACCTGAAGCGGCTCCCCGCGGTTTTCTTCTGTTTGAACGAGTCAAAAACAACTACGGAGAATGCGTTTTAACAGCCGAAAGGAGGTAATGGAAAAATCAAAGAGGAGTCTGATGACACTACCGAAGTTAGTTAGTAGAGTTCCAGAAATGTTTAAACAGCTGGATCGAATGCTGGCATAAGTGCGTTGCAGTGTATGCTGAGTACTTTGAAGGCGATACTATCAGTGTTCAGGTATAAATTTGTATTTTGAATTTTCTGAATATATTGCGGGCACTTTTTAAGGGGTTAAGGGTACTCAGGGTATTCGGTACGCCCGAAAAATTTATGATTTTCAATAATTTCTGTTTTTTTTTTGCTAGTCAACTGCTTTATTTTACAAAAAATAAAAACATAGCATTAATTCATGATGATTCGACTTGACTTCAGCAAAATTTCAACAAAAACAAAAAATTGATAATTCTAAAAGTTATCGCTGTTTGTGTGGGGCCCGTTTCTCCAGAAGTCCCCTGCGGTGATCATCACAAGTACTTGGAGATTCATCTAAAATCAATCGGACAAGAGAAATTAGTTTCATTAATGGGTAATCTTGTGCCTAATCGATGCTTCTTTTTAAAATTAACAATATGGCGGCCTCAGGAAATAGTTTTCAGATTTTCGAGAAAAACCCGAAAATTAATTGTATGAAAAAAATCGAAATTTTAGAAAAAAAACAATCCCTTCATCAGGTACGAGATTTTTATGATTTTCAAAAGCAGTCTAAATTTTATTGGAATTTACCAAGCGTTTTTTAAGTTATAGTCATCACCAATTCAAAAATCATAGTTTTGAGAAAATCACATTTAAAGTTTTGCTATCCAGCTCCGGAGCGCCCTTTGATAATTGTTGAATAACTCCAAAAGTATTTGTCGCATTCACTTCAAATTTTACACAATATATTTCAGATATTATACTTTAAGAAAATGCAAAAAAAGTCCAATTTTTTTTTAATTCTTACTACCCCTAACCGCTTAATCTGGGCGGTAATTTTCATTTCGAATACCTTTTTTACTATAGAAAAAAGTTTTTTTTTAGTGATGAAAATCTCTATTTTAGCCTTTACGCTTGCCATTGTCTGTCTGTTTATATACTGCATTTTTTTAGCTCACAAGTGTCAAATACGAATGACGTATGACACCATTTTGCGCCACCTTGTATTGTACATATATATAGTTCGATGAATTTCTTCTCCATTTTTACGCAGCTGATGCTTTCACTCAGCGCCACTTGGAACAAGCGTAGAAATGTCAAAAAAGAAAGTGGCATTCCAATATTTTGAGTATCGCTTTAAATTAATTTATTTTACGCTTTCTTAAAACTGCCCAACTCGTCCACTTTCTTAAATTAATTACAACATTTAAATCACTGAAATTGAATTCCGTCCACTGCTGACTACCGGTTGCCTCATCAACTGGTGCAAAATTGCCGAAAGCGTTTTCGCATTTCACTGTTGCAATATTAAATTACAAATGTCATTTTCACATATACATCCACACACACATACATATAAACAAATACTTATACATAGCAACAGGAATTGTAGTAGCAACGATAATGAAAGCAACAGCAACAGCTGAAAGGGAAAACCGCAATAATCGTTGCAAGTATGCGTGTGTGTTTATGTGAGTGGAATCTTGCTGCAATTAAGTTAAGGCGCAACCAGGCGTTGCATTGCCTGCAGGCGTTGAAAGTAATGGTGAAGGCAACAAATAGAGTAGCAGCTACAACAACAGCATCAGCATTTTAGCGATGACAAGCACGGTCACTGCTTTCATGAGTGGCAAGAAAATCCACAATAAACAACAATAAATTGTGCTACTGTGACGATAAATGTCAGACAGTGGTTGTGCATCAAATGGCAATGACGGCAGTTTGCATGGACACAGATGGGCAAATATAAATAACTGTATGTATGTACAGCTCATATATTTCACACACATAAACATAAATATATTTTACATGCATATACACATATACATATGTACATGTATGTGTGCTCTCCATGCAAATGGAGGCTAATGTCGATGCGAGCATCGCAGAAGTGCGACTCTCAGTGACGTCGTTGCAACATACAATTTGTTGCATGTCAGCAAAACTTTCATTTTCAAAAGTACGACATATTTATGCTTGCGACATTTAGCATGCATACAGACACTTAGATATGTATAAGTATATGCGAGCGAATATGTACATTAGGGTGTGTCAAGCTCCATTCAGAAATCAATCGGCAAGGTTTTCCCAGCGGCATTAAAAAATTTATTATAACATATTTTGAGAGTCAAAGTTTCTAAAGCAAAAATTAGTAGTCACGTTATCAAGGATAAGTGGTACATGACGCAGATCAGGGGTAAACAGAGGGTCTACCCATTCTAGTAAAAAAAAATGTATACTATCATTAATGAAAATGAGATCGACAATTCGAGAAAGGCTTTTTGAAAAATTATTTATCTGAACCAGTCCAAAACTTAAAAAATTATTAATCAAATAGGTTTCAGATATGCAGTATGTGTAGAAAGAGAAGAACCGCTCTTTTTCTTGTAACTTCAAGATATATTTCGCTTTTTACTGCATAATAGTCCCACTCAAGGGCTACGACGCCAGTGCTAACTTAGGTTAGTGTCGTTCGAAACTTTCCCGTAAATGCAACCAAACAAAAAGGTGTGAGAAGTACGCAAAGCGTTTTGAGGCTGAAATTATCTTATGCCGCGGCAGCAAAAGAAATTAAAAAATCAAAAAAGTTTGTTGTGATATGGCATCAGCGGTATAAGGTGTACAAAAATGTTGATGACTTTTCCGAGCATGGCTTGAAGTGAGTGACGACAAAACAGCAAGATAAAGTGAAATAGATGTAAGTATCAATACCATCGAACGTCGGCTGAAGGAGACGAACATATCCTACCGTCCGACATCGTCAAAACCACTACTATCAGAAAAACACTCTGAGAAACAGCAAAACAAGAAAATGACGTCACAGTAATAGACTGACCTTCCTAGTCCCCATACGCCAACCCCATTGTAAATGTCCCCATGAAAACGCATCTTGTCGAAAAAATAGTCCACGATTTAAAGCAACTCGCGCGTTAAGTTCGCAAAATCTGGTGCTCTTTGTCCGACGAGCTACGCAGAAAAGCTTCAAAACATGCCGAGAATATGTCAGGCTATACTGAACAACGATGAAGGCTACACGGGTTATTGAGTAATTTCGACTTGTACTTTTGTACATACTTTCATGTAAAAACATTTTACTGTGGGCAAAAAGTAGGGTGAATTTATTTGTCAAACTTCGCGGGATTAAAGTTTCGCTCTAGTTATTTTTTTCATGAGTTGGCAGCACTGTTAATAACATCTGGGCCAACTCTCATGTGAATGTCATTATCAGTAATATATTTACGCTTGTGTTTCCCAAACGACCAAGAGTGCATTTTTCGATGTTTACAATGTCCGATTTGATTGAGCAGAGAAGTGCCATCAAATTTTGTTTGCGGAATGAAATTTCAGCCGCGGAAACGTTTAGCATGTTGCAGAAGGCATTTGGTGATTCGACCATGTCGCAGAAAAATGTTTATAAGTGGTACAAAGACTTCAAAGAGAGTCGAGAACGTGTTGATGACTTGGAGCGCTCCGGACGACCATCGACGTCAACAGATGACCAACACCTCAATAAAGTGAAGGAGTTAGTGCTCAAAAATCGTCGGTTGACTGTTAAAGACCTTACTGATATGATCTGAATATCAGAAGGATCTGTGAAAACCATTTTGAAAGACCATTTGGGCCTACGAAAAGTCAAATCTCGTTTGGTACCGAAAACTCTCAATTTCTTGGCAAAAAGTCGTCGCGTTGATGTGTGTGAAACAATGCTTTCAGACTATCAGGACAAGCTCAAATGCATCATTACGGGAGATAGACTTTGATTTATGCTCACGACCCTGAAACAACCGACCAATCAAGCGAATATCGTGCTAAAGGCGAGGCCAGACCGAAAAGAGCACGTCAAAGTCGTTCAAAAATAGAGGTCATGATGACAGTTTTTTTCGATTTTCGTGGTGTGTTGCACAATGAATTCCTTCCAGCTGGCCAAACTGGTAATAAGGAATATTATTTGAGCGTTATGCGTCGTTTACGTGAAGCAATTCATCTAAAAAGACCAGAATTATGGGCCAACAACTCTTGGTTTTTGCATCACGATAATGCACCGTCTCACACTGCACTCGTTCTTCGTGACCATTTCGCCAAAAATTCCACGCATATCGTTCCGCAACCACCGTATTCGCCTGATTTGGCTCCGTGTGACTTCTGGCTATTCCCAAAACTCAAGAGACCACTCCGGGGAACACGTTTCGAGTCGATTGAAGAGATAAAAGCTGAATCGAAAAAGGTGCTGATGGTTATACCGGAAATGGACTATTTGGTATGTTTCGGGGATTGGAAAAATCGTTTGCGTAAGTGTATTGCATCGAGAGGGGATTATTTTGAAGGGGATGAAATTGATTTACAAGAATAAATAAAGACTTTTCATTTTACAACCAAATTCACCTTACTTTTTGCCCACAGTATATATGTCTCTTATACTTCATGAATAATCGCGGATCCTTTTTTCTGACACAGACTGTACCACTAAGTTTCCATAACCGAATTGCAAACTAGCTGTCCTATGTCCTCGATAGCCTCACGAATTCCATCTTTGAGGTCTTGAATCTACCCTGGACTGTTGGTGTAGACCTTCTCTTTCACGTGGCCTCATAGAAAAAAGTCACAAGGTGTTAAATTCCAACCTCCCGGTGGCCAATTGTGAACACCTCTTCGAGAGATAACACGGTCCGGATACTTTTCCCGTAAAAGATCAATGGTTTCGTTGCTTGTGTGGCACCTAGCGCCGTCTTGTTGAAGATAAACGTTGTCCAGATCAATGCCATCCAAATCCGGGCATAAAAATCGTGAATCATCTCTCGATAGCGATAGATAACACATGACATTATTTGACGCACCATTCTCAGAGACGCACCGCTGATCCTGGAGTGTATCGTTGTTCTTCAGAGATACTAGTAATGAGCGGTACTTCCGCTGAACAGCTATTAAAAGCCCTCTTCCTCTGCAGAGTCCTTGTGTGAACTAAACGCTAAAAGTTGATTAGATTTTGAAAGTAAATTTTTAATTTTTTTTTTTACCATTTTTAAGAGCACAATTTTTTATGGCTAATTAAAGGGTGGATTTTTACACACTCTGGTCATACTCGTATGTCCGCGTGAGCACCTTTTCAAAAGAGCATTCTGATACACCCAATTTAAAATTAATTTTTCTGGGTGTATTTAATTCTGTATCTTCTTTAACGACCTTGTAGCATACAAAATACTTAGTTTCAAATTTCACCATGCTTCGACACATAAGCCAAGATATCAGTTTCCTTGATATGGGGCGGGAATGATGATAAGTGTAGCCATTTAAATATTGAGACAACTTGTAGCTCATGATTGTTATTGTAACCAATCGCAAGATTTCTTTCTACTACTTTATTTCTCACTGTCATGTCTGCCTGCAATGCGAGAGCACAGATTCAGTAGCGGCGTTTAAAACAGAAGTCGCAGTGACCTGAGATGAAGCAGCAACAAAGCAAAGGTAACTTTTGCAGGTACAGTAGTAGTAGCAGCGGCCGTCTTAGATTAGACTTAGCTTTCTTTCCTTTAGCGACGGCAGAACCATGCAAGCAGATGTTTGCGACGCAGGCTTAGACGTAGCAGCTGAGTTCAGCGCATTGTTCTCATTGCCAATAGGCGGGCAACGAACAGAAAGAGGAGAGAGCGAGGAGCTCACATGTTTTGAATTTGCACTACCGAGAATACTAGCGCAGAGTTAGCAACAATGCTTTTGAGATTTTTTACCTCAGTAGTTAACGTAGAGGGAGCGACAGCTTTTGCTTCAAGCTTAGAGTGCAATGAGCGAATTTCTGCGAGAAGATCATCTGGTTTTTGTATTATTTGTTTTTTTTTTCTTCATGCAGAGCATTTACAGCAGATAGTATGCGACTATTTTCCATTCTAAGCGCAGCTATTTTTTTAATAACAATAAGCAATGTGATTTGTTGTTTATTATTGTGCACATTTGTAACGTCATGTTCTTTATTTTTTTGTTTCGGCCGAACTGATAAAGCTTGACAACCAATAGAAGAGCATCTATCAGCAGAGCAGGTCTTGCAAAGCGGTGCCTAAAGAGGAGGAGTTTTTTTTACTCCGGACACACCATTGCTGCGGTAGCAGCTTTTATGCTGCATTAGATATTTTTAACCTCCTCATCCACAAAAAAAGTAGTAATAATAAAAAAATATTGTTTCCAAAAATTGTGTTGTAAGTCTTAGAATATAAACAGTTTTATAAATTCAGTGGAAAACCCCCAACTTTTTTTCGTTGACTACCCTAATGTACATATACCAAAATATAGTAACAAGTTCGACAACAATTTATCATCGTAGTTCTCTATATAAGTATGTACAACAACTGAAGAGCGCTGCAAAGAGAGGACGGCTTATTTATTTCATTCCGCCTATTAATTTCTATTTTTCTATTTCTATTTGATGTATGCAGGATCCTTCAAATTGGAGATGTTTTTTTTTGTTTCGTATTCAAACATTTTGAATAAAAATTGCTGGTCCAACTTGAGATCTACCATGGTTTTACGGACATTTTCGGCTTTTCGCTGGCAACGACCGCTCATATTACCTCCTCGCCTGAGCGATTCCATGCCAAGTTTTATTTCGCACATTGTGGGAATTTTTTTCAAAAATTTGGTTTGTCGGGACAACTAGCAAGTGCAGCACTCAGACACAATTAAGTGCATTGTACTACACTTGGATTCCCTCTTAATTTTCTTTAAATCTACCCGATCTCCGAAGAAATCTGAGTAGATCTTGTGGTACCAAGGAGCCAAGGTGGTCGCTTCTTAACACATCAGTGCCAAAGACCTCAAACCTGATTCGAGCGAAGGCGGGGCAGACGCACAGGAAGTGGCCCGCCTTCTCATCCTCCCTTTCATAAGCTGGGCAGAGTACAATGTCCGAGATCCTTACCTTTTCCATGTGCTTCGCCCACAGAAAGTGGTCCGTCATCAGTCCACTACAGTCCTCTCTGCTTAGTGACAAGAGAATTAGCGACAGCCGATCGGGCATGACAGGTAACTTCAGTTTAGTCCATCTGCAAGCTCTCTTGTGGATTGTAGTAACCAATTTTCTAACCGTGATGTTGGCTGCAGAAGGGAGTGGCAGAACGGGCTCTGAGGCCAAGTTCTTTGGCCTAAGGAGTCAGAGGTCTCGTTACCCACGATACCCACGTGTTCCGGGACCCATGTTAGCATTAAGCTATTATGTCTACCGACATAGTTCAGCTTGGATTTACAGGACTCGACTACCCCTGATGTGGTTGGGGTGTCTACGGCCATTAGCGCAGCTTGGCTGTCGCTGCAGACACATATAGATCTGCCTCTCCATCTGTTTTCCACAACAAAGTTCATCGCTTCTTGAACCGCATACACCTCCGTTTGAAACGCAGATGCATGCATTCCAAGAGCAAAGTGCAGTTTTGTCCTGCTGGATTCCACGTAGACCCCAGAGCCGGAGGGGCGTGAGTATAGTAAGAAATGAACTGTAAAAATTAAAAAGAATATACATAATTTTGAAATTTATGCAATGCTGAAAATTTGTTACATAGTGCATAACGTACGCACTGAGGTCAACTTGAGAGTAAAACTTCTGTTTCTTAATTGGCGCAATAACCGCTTACGCGATTTTGGCCGAGTTTAACAAAGTGCGCCAGTCGTTGAAAGATGTATTGACTGTCACTGCGTACACTATCAATCCAGGGTTTCACTCCTGTCTCTAGAACCTCGATATATGCAGCAGAACTCACTCGAAATCCTTGCGTAAAGAAGTGTGGTTGCATGTCATGTCCTTTGTTGCTCACAACAACTAAAGCCGTAACAGGGGCTGGAAACTGGGTGTACATGACCCTCTGAGGGTTGAAATATAGCCATCATCATTTTATAGCTTTTATTTTTGGCTTGCTCAAACCTTTTTTTGTTATTATAATACTATAACATCTTCAGGGTGTTTAATTTTGTGTAGAAGGCGTTTTGATCGGGTAACTCGCTGATCTCGTGTTCATTCCGACACAAGCTGTCTTGTACACATTATGAGGGATTTATACCGGAGATTTTCATGGACAACTCGACGGATAAGAGCCTCAGAAACATAAAGTTCCCTTGCAAAAGCCCCCATTGATTTTGAAAGGTCCTTGACAATGATCGTTAGCACCTGTTGATTAAATTCTGCAGATCGGAAGGTATCGCATTTTTTGCGTTTTACAACAATTAACAATTGTATGACAAAGCAATGAGTGGCTTTCACAAATCTTGTGAACGAATGAATCGGTTTATGTTGATGTTATCAGTTTTCCCAGAATGTTGTTGTCGTTTCACGACAATGAATAGTGATATAAGGTTGAAATTGAAATTGAAATTCGAATAGGTCGAGCCAAGGCTAACCAAGAGATTTGGTGGTTTCAAAAACACTCAGGCTAAAAAGGCATTATATTTAGAGCTCAGGAAAGAGGATAGATAGTCAAGGAGGAAAGTCCGAAAGTATCAGAGAAAGAGATAGGAAAGAATAGAGACAGATACAGAGGTAGTTAGTCCTGTGAGACTTTTCCAGATTCTTTGGTAAATCTGTAAATATCCTCGAGTTTTAGACAACGAATATTACTCATTCTCATGACATCGGAACCCAAAAGTCGTAGCCGTACTCTACCAAAGGTAGGACACTCACAGAAAAAGTGCTCAGTGCTATCCGCCTTCTCCAAGCATGACAGGTACTTTGGGTCTTTAATGATTCCGATGGTGGTCATATGCGGACCCCATGGGTAGTGTCCAGTATGGAAAAAACTTCCGTTTGGAAAAGAGTTGCCATTTCGCCCATAGCATAGTGATACTTATTACTATCGTTTCAGTACCATTTGGCTCCAGTCCCTATTTCATTCTTGGACCCATCGGTAAAGAAAATATCCGTCAAACCTCCCTGCATGCTCAATGGAAATCTTACATCTAATTTCTTTCCAAATGACTCTATGGTATCAGGTCGCCTTCAGGTGCCGCTCAGATAGCAACTTAAAGATTTCTCTGTGTCTCGAAGTTCCATCTTCGTGCCAGAAAACATATTTATGGAGTCTACACATTGCTTTTATTGCTGCATCGAGCATCGAAGGAGGCTGTACTCATGGCACCCGTAATGCATAAACCTACATTTCTTTGCAGCCTTTAAAGTTCCCGGAATGCGGGCTTAACCATGATCCCTCGCCACCAGACCACAGAGGCGTAAGTGATGATTGATCTGATAACTGCTGTGTATATCCATTGGACCACAGCAGGTTTCAGACCCCTGGTTTTACCAAAGACTCTGCGGCATTGCTGAAAAATCCTTAATGCACGATTCACCTTCAGTGAAACGTGTGTCTCCTCAAGTAAGCTTCTTATCCAAGATTACTCCTAGATATTTAACTTTATCGGAAAGACCGAGTGTCACACCTTTCAGTGTTAGAAGACTAAGTCCATCCAATTTCCGTTTTCTCGTGAAGAAGATTATGGTGGTTTTGTTCGGATTGACGGAAACTGGTATAAGGTAGTCAGCCTTAGGATGGGTCCCCTCTAAGAGAGCCGGATCGCTCATTTCTTTTGTTCCATTTCCTTCCAATGGGGTCTCCTAGTTTGGTAACCAGTCTGTGCTTGGGGTTAACAGTTCCTCGCTAGAAGCATTCAAGTTGGGCGATTGACAATAAGAGTTGATATGCGTGATATCAGTATTTAAATTACGCCTTACAGGCCTTCATGCTTTCAATTTACTACTTATTGTACTCAAATCTACAAGCAAACCAATTGATTGAAGAATTGACGATTAAGTGCAAAATACTTGGTTCACTTGACATGAAACCGCGCACCGATCCACTTTACAGCCCTTTTCCTATACAGCCTGCACTTAACACCTGTTCCAATGTGCAAATTATTATTTAGTTATATGAGCGCAAGTGTGCTTAAGTGTACATTTTATTCCAACTAAACTTTTGTCTTGCCGCCTGATGCTCGCGGTAATAAAATTTCAATTAAAGTCTCTCGACAATGTCAATTTGCGCTAACCGCTGCAGCGAACGCTTCCAAGAACTATTCACTTTGTTCGCAACAATGCATACACAAACAAACGCGCATATTTCGCCAATAAATCCACTTTTTCCGCTCTTAAAACTCAACTCGTTATTGCTTCCACAAGGTAAACTCCAATTTCCTGTACAACCGCCGGTGGCAAGCGTTGCAATGCGATACACCTTGGCAAGTTGTGCACGAGCCACCACTGCCACTGCTACCACCACTGGGGGAGTGTGCAAATATCCACTAAAACAATTGCAGGTGCACTAGTACACGGGTATCTACGATTGTCACCACGGCATCAGCGCACTCACATGGCGCCACAGTGTGCAGCAGCAGCAGCCATAACATACAATATGGAAAATACAATAAAGATGTCAGCGACAGAAAAGTCCATGTTAACAATAAACAATTGGCCACAATGACATGACGTTTAACAAGCTCACTTTGTGTTTGTACGCCCACTTGGAGTGCGGCGCTGCGCTGCCCATCCACCGCATGGGATAGATATGCGCACCTCTGCCGCATGCTCAGCAACGGTTTTGCCACGCTAATGCATACATCTGTTATGCAGATACTTGTATTTGTATTTAAAACGCCTTATTGCTGACATGCAACACACAGCTATGCTACCAACACACACACACACACACACATGCACGCATATGAGCAGCTATGAAATGAACTTAACCGATATGACAGCTTACATACATAAAGTCGTGGGGGGCGGGGGGTAGGAGTGGTGATGGAGAAGTAACGCACCAACTATGCATGTATGTATGTGCGTATGTATATATTGGTGTATTTGCATGTGTGTATGTGCGTGCACGCAAGCACGAACAACGGCAACATGACATGGCGCTGTGTGCAGCTTAGCAAAAATGTTGCATAGATTGGTCGCTCGCAATTTAGCAACTGCCACAAAAGCTAACACATGCGCTCAGCGCACACTCACACACATGTATGTATGCAAGAACGCATGAATTTGCGCATAAAAACTCTCGCATGCACGTCGAGCGACCTGGTCTGTTTGTTATGCTGCTGCTGCTGCTGCTGCTGGTGGTAGAAAATCTGAATCATGTCAGCCGCATAAACCTTTTTTGCAAATGGAAAATTGCGGTCACTTTCTTTGAATATTTTTATTGGCGCCACAAACTGCTAATGCATAACCCAGCGTGCCTGTGTGTGTGTGTATGTGTGCATGTGAGTATGTGCTTGTTAGTACATTTTTTGCGGTCACTCATTTGTGTCAGTCACCCACCGGCAGGCAGAAATGTTATTATGCGGTGAAAAACATTCGAAATAGCAATGAAAAAAAATCTGAAATATGAATGAGAATGACATGAAAAATACCTATTCATATTTATATTCGCACATTTGAAACAAATACACGCAAACATGTAAGCTTTGCATTTTTTTCATATTTATTTTATTTTTTTTCATGCTTTCGTTACTCATAAATGCAATCAAAACACGCAGGCAATGTAAAATTCTGAAATATTGAACATGCAAACCATAATCTGTTCTAATAAACCGTTTAAGCCATTTATGCATGCCGCACAATGTGCTTCTTATTTATGTGCTTGTGTGTGTGTGTGTGTGTGTGCATTTCAAATATCCTGTCAGCGTGTTAACAGCTGCATTTGAAATTTCCAACCAATGCCCACAAAAGTGCTCAATGAATGTAAATTGCTAGTGTTTTTTCTTTTTGATTCTTTTGTTATGATTTTGTGGTTGGGGTTGCAAGTAAATGAGAGTTCTAAAAGTCCGTATTCAAATGAGTATTCGAAAGGATTTCAATTTAAATTTCCTGTCATAAGCGGACATGCAAAAGCAGGCTAACAAAGCGCTGGCTTCATACGTGTAAGCAAATATATTTTACATATAAACTTTTTCGGGCGAATTTAATACGAGTTTAATAATTTATTCACTACTTCAATCAACTATTCGTACAAAAGAAAACTCTTAAAGGAATCGTAAGGGTAATTCGTCATAAGACTGAGTATATTTACGCTTTGTCCAGCCCCTTATCCTGGACACGAAAATGGATTCGCCCCAGATGTAGGTGAGGACGGCATTCGCACTCCAACTTCATCACCTTGAGAGACCCAAGATCGATGCCCAGTACCACGTGAGAACCCGCCTCCGTCATTGCCTTTGCTGCCATTCTTGCGAATGATTCGCCAGGCTTTGACGGAAGAGTGTCGTTCGTGAGTTGAGGTCCCTTAGCCTTTGCCTTGTCAGGTAAAGGTTTGCCTGTCTTGGAAATGTCGTCGAGGATGCAGGCATTTCCGACTTCCGTTCCTCGACTTTCCTCTTCTTTGCCTTTCTCCTCTTCCCGGTCGTTGGCACAGACCCCGTTTCGTTTCCGGAAGAGTGCAACGTTACATAGGAGTTCTCTGTTCTGCTGCGCTTTCCTGTTTCCATTACAGGTGTCGAAGTTGAGGGAGCTTGAGTACTTGCCTTAGCTAATGCTTCGGCTTTCTTCGCCTTCTGTTTTCTTCGTTTGATCTGCCTTGCGGATAGACCAGCACCTGCGTTCGAATCTCCAATAACTTCAATCTTTTTACCGGTACTTACCTGATTTGCACCAGGTTTAACCCTTGTCAAAGACTTACTCGGTACCAGAGATCCATCTAAGTCTACTGGGAGATTATCCGCCATCTCTACATCCTCCACAACTTGTTCAGTTGCTTCGGATTGTTTCGACGACGGTGTATCGCTCACACCCACTCGGCTCTCCATTGACATAGTGCCAATGTGCCATTTTTCACCACAAGTAGTGCGTTTCCTCCGGAACCCTGGGTGGGGTTCGGACCTGCACATCCGATGCCCGAGCCATCGATTGCTCGACGGGAGGATTTCCCAGAAGTGGGTTACCTCGTGCAGATAAGTCCTCCGTTAGCCACCGCATTAAAGAAAAGAAATGCATTTTAGCCCTTCTGCCAGGCTGTCGGTACGGTAATATCCACATAGTACTTGGGTGGCCACCAATTTCGCCGTTCTGCGGATGGGTGTATACCCAATTTCTATTCGGAGCTGCCCTCTTAGTTCGTGGTAAGTTAATCTCCATAACATGGTATTAAATAGCCACTTAAGCCTCATCCCCACGGCAAGGAGACCGACACGATAAGGGGTTATGTTTAATAAGTAGCATCTCCTGGAAAAAAATGCACCAAATTTCAGACAGAGCTGTCGTTTTCTTTGTGTTTGGCATTCGTTTTACACGAGAAACTCGTGTGATTTTCCTTTACCATCACAGCAACGCACCAGCTCACGCCGCAGCAGTTGTGATCGCAAAATTAATCGAAATAGAGCTTCAACTCGTTTTTCAGCCTCCCTATTCTGCAGACTTGGCTCTCTCGAACCCCTAGGACTACTCTTTACTACACAATTTGAAGGAATTACTTGCAGGAAAAACATTTTATTCAAAAGGAGGTGAATGCCGAAAGGAATGGTTGTTTTTTGTACTTGGACAAATCCTACTATTCGGAAGCGACTAATAAACTAGAGCAACACTGGACGTGTAGTTTATAAGCTTAAAAGGAGACGATGTCGAAGAATAAAAAAGGTTTACCTCAAACAATTAAGCATTTGTTATTTTTGTACGAACTTTTCATACGCGCTTGGGGGCCAGAAAACGGCATAGTAAGCATTGAATTATACGAAATTAATATTGAAATCCGTAGAAGGAAGTGGGCCTGGTTCGGACATACTTTAAAAAAACCATCAAAGGCCTTCAGTGGAATCTTAGATACCCAATAGTGACAGAAGATGACCAAAAGGCTGATAATGCAGTCTTCACGAGGAATTGTCCAGCAACAATCTCACCTGGACGCAAACTAAATAAACAGCCAACGATGAAAGAAAATGGCAATGTTGTTGTTGTAACAGTAATACAAGCCCCGTCAGTTTAGAGAATATCAGCGGTCGTCTTCGTCTAGCTCATTCAAAGGTAGGCCCTGGAAACATCCTGTTTCAACAGGGCCGAGACGAGTAGATTTTAAGGGGCATGTGAAAAGGTAGTTAGTGTCGTGCGAGGTGCTTTCACATACCGGTCATATGTTTGGTATATCGCGGTCAATTCTGGATAAGTAGAAGTTTAACCTGGATATTGTACCAGACTATAATTGTGACAGTGTAACGCGGGTCTCACACGTGGTGGATGGACTCCGGTTACGGTATTCGGTGATCGGGAGCTTAAGAAGGTCTGTCTAAACACTGTCTGGTTCAGTAAATGTCTGTTAGTTTTGTCCTGGATCTCGTCAACGTAGTTTAGGAGGTACCTCCTGACGTCCCTACGAGGCGGCTCTAGCTCCAGCAGGTGTCTGCAAGGGTGAAACCTGCGGTAGCACCCTAACAGGAACTGCTTACTGAACAATTTATTGTGCTCCATTACAGGGAGCATCTGTGTCTCATTGTGAAGGTGGTGAAGAGGTCCCCTCAACTTAGGAGGCAACCCGTCGCTGTCCGAAGGGCAGTGTTTTGACAAGTCTGGAACAACCCATTGCATGAAACTCGTTCCAGGCGACCAGACAGGCACAGCATAGTTTAGAACTGACCGGCCAATTGCCTTAAATATCGATGTTGTTGTAGCAGCATTAACATTACCCAGGCTTACATACGGGGAATGCTGCTGGAGTGACAGTCCTTGGCCGGATATAAATCCGCGTCGTTTCGGTAACGTAGAACCGACTGTCGTGGAAACGCTTCGCTTAAATATCGATAGCAACAGTTCTTTGTCTTTCCTCCAAGTGCTACTGGCAAGCGATTTGAGGACCTTGTTGCGATGTTGAACTTTAGTGGCAAGACCTTGTGTGCGCAGAGAAAGTGAGCAAGCTGTCGAAGGTTACACCCAAAATTTCGGGATTGTTAACAGTCGAAATTGGTGTGTCATCGACTTTCACCTTGAGTTGCAGTTCGACCTCCTTTTCCCAGGTGGTAGAGAGGGTCGCTTTGAACTTAGTGGGGGAAAGTTGGAGATTCCTCGAAGTGAAAAAGCGAAAAAGGTCGGTAGACGTTCATTTTGGTATACAAGCCATCAATGTCATTGCCCAACGAAACCATTGACTTTAGCACTTTGCACCTCATAATCGGTGCTTAAGGGGGGGGTAGGGTCACAAAATCGAAATTTTTTTTCTTCACACTTCTTATAGTAAATCATTTCAAGAATGTTGTGTCAAAATTTTAAGTGGATCGGAGCAGAACTCTCAAAGTTATAGCCTTTGTAGGCACTCTACCTCGAATGCGGAGCATCGATAATTTCTCAGAGTCATTTTTTCAAACGCGTTTTTCCCGAAACGACTTCTTAAAAGTCGGTGCCAATCACAACTCCGAAACTATTCAACCGATTCTTTTCAAATTTGGCACACGTTTTCTAAATCAAAAATACCTCCCCCCTACACTGTTTTTTTTTTATTTTTTGTTTTTTAAGGTTGTTTTTCACTTACAAATATGGCGAAATTTTTCGCCAAAAATGCTCGTTTTACGTTTTTTTGCCACCAAAACTACAAAAATGAAAAAAAAAAATTTTATTAATGTAGGGGGGAGCATTACGTCATACTTTAACTGAAAAATTCGACTTTTTTAGTTTCAGATGATTCTACGACGAATGCCGATTGGCACCGCAGAGCACCTCTCGAAAAACATATCTCCAAAAAAACTCTGTCATGGGCTTATTTGTCAATATTTTATTATTAATATTTTTTAAAAACTTATTGAAAAGATGTACAATAACATGTAACTGATTTTATTAAAGTATCTTAAGCCATATTTCTGTAAAAAATTCACAAAAAAAGTGTTTTTTTTTAGCGCTAAACCCTACCTCCCCCTTAAGTTAACACGAATAATGATAATAATAATAGAGATTATTAAAAGAAAAACAAACAATGGATTGGTCCATTAGTAATGGCGTGCATCGACTTCAAAAGTAAAAAAAAAAATTCATAAAAACGTTTTAAAGTCGAGTAAATATATTAATCCGTCCTGGAACGTCCAAATAAAGGGTGATCAAATTAGAAGTGGCACAATATTTTATAAATCGATACAAATATGCGCATACGCTGATGACATTGTGATTCTTGCCAGAAATATGTAGGCTCTTCAGAACGTTTTCATGTGCTTAGTGCAAACTACAAAACTAGCGGGCCTCAATATAAATAAAGGAAAGGCAAAGTACATGACACGATGCTTCTTTCATGATAGGTATAGTGGTTGTCGGTTGACACAGCTAAGCCTGCTGTAGGCCTATAGTGCCTTCATGATAGTCACATCAGAATCGGAAGTTATGTTTTTGAGTTCATGAAGGAGTTTGAATACTAAGGCGTAGTACTCAGCATAAATAAGGATCCGTCCTCATCTATACAAGACAAAGAATACTTTGGCCATGTCAAACTTATTTGATATCAAAGGAACAACAACTCCAGATGTACAAAACTTAAAGTGAATTTTCTCTTCCGAATTTCTCTCGTTATTTTCTTAAAATCAGTAAAAATATAAAAAGCCTTGTGGGCCATACTACATGTACAACACCATCAATTTTAAATATTTTCCAGTCCCGGAGTATTTCGTTTTTGCTTTTTACATTGCCCCACAAAATCGCACGATTTTTCAGTTCTGGATTTTTCTACACTTAGAAGTCCCCCATTTACATCAGCAAGCCACATATCTACCCTAGCAACCCTAAGGGCTAACACTTGTCTAGTCCAAATGGCAAATCTATCATTTATGGTACTAGTAACGTGATTTACGACGTAGTCTAATGGAGAATGCTGACAAATATATAAAATATCTATGTGCATCATATTTTACGACGCTCACTTGGCCAAAGTGAATTTATCAATGAAACTAAAATCAAAGGTGCAGATAAGCATTGCTTGCAACAAGGCAGTGCAGGGCACAAAATTCAAGTACTTTGAATACCGCATAATAAAGGGTGATTTTTTAAGAGCTATAGGAAAGTTTTTAAAAAAAACACACGTAAAATTCAGAAAAATTTATGAAATTTTTATTTAAATCGATAGTACAGTCCATATAATTTAATGTTTGAAGATTATTTCATGCAAATGTTGACCGCGACTGCGCTTCAAATGGTCCATCCGCTTAGTCCAATTTTGGCATACTCTTTCCAATGTTTCGGCCGGTATCCCCCACAAAAAATAATCTAAAGGCATTCTGGGTGGCCAATTGGCAGGTCCCGAACGTAAAATAAAATGTTCACCGAACTCGCCGCTCAACAAGTCCATTGTTACGCGTGCTGTGTGGCATGTGGCACCGTCTTGCTGAAACCACATGTCATGCAAGTCAAGCTCTTGCATTTTGGGCAAAACAAAGTTGGATATCATTTCACGGTAGCGCTCACCATTCACAGTTACGTTACGATTCGCAGCATCTTTGAAGAAGTACGGTCCAATGATACCTCCAGCCCATAAACCGCACCAAACTGTGACCTTTTCTGGATACATTGGTAGCTCTTGCAAATTTTTTTGACTGATCTTCACTCCAAAATCGACTTATTTACGTACCCATTAATCCAAAAATGAGCTTCGTCGCTGAACACAATTTTTCGATAAAAAAGTGGATCTTCGGCCAACTTTCCAAGAGCCCATTCACCAATAATTCTGCGTTGCGGTAGGTGGTTCGACTTTAATTCTTGCACCAGCTGTATTTTGAAAGGCTTCACACCTAAATCCTTTCGCAAAATTTTCCACGTTGTTGAGTAACAGAGGCCCAATTGCTGCGAGCGGCGACGAATCGATAATTGCTGGCCATCATTAACACTGGCCGATACAGCTGCGATATTTTCTTCAGTTCGCACTCTACGTAATCGTGTTGGTGGTTTGATGGCCAATAATGTAAATTTGGTTCTAAATTTAGTCACAATAGCTCGAATAGCCGCTTCAGTGGGTCGATTAAACTGACCATAAAATGGAAGAAGCGCGCGATAAACTTTCTTAACAGAACACGCAGTTTTATAATAAAATTCAATGATTTGCAAGCGCTGTTCGTTTGTGAGACGATTCATGGATAATTTATAGACCAAACTGAAGATGTTTGACAGTGAAACAAAACACGAAACGTGCGTCAGCTGCTTAAACCAACTGTTTAAAAGAGAATAGCTAAAAAATCACCCTTTAGTCTCAATGCTGTACCGTTTAATTTCTTTAAAACCTCTTTAACTACCAGTAGCCAGACAAGTGGTGATAGAACACCACCTTGAGGTGTAGCCTCGCATGCCTACTTAGCGAGTTTAGCTTCCTACCATTCCGCTCTTACTATTCTACAACCTAAAAGGTTCATTATCCACGAATAGAATGGACGGGCTTCCTAATACTCATAACGTTTCTCCAAGAAATTGTCAATTTTTGACACCATTTTTCCGGTGCTGGCAATATATGCTTACTTATGCCAGTTACTTCATCTATTCGCCACTCCCTAATATTCACTAAATGCACTTTCGCTAAATGCTGACAAAAAAATCTTCAAATGGGGGTGACAATTTCTTAAATTAGTTTAAATTCTGTACAAAGTTTCAAACCAATGTTATATGGGTTTATCCTGGTATAAGTTTTATAACTTTATAAAAAAAAACTTTTGACCTAATAAATTTTTAAAACTTTTCAAAATTTCGAATTGCTACTATATAATAATGACCATCTATCCACGTAGATATGTACTTATACATATGTACATAGATGTAAATAATTTCGTACTTAATTGAAATATTCTCTTTCGTTTCCAGGAACTTCATTAATCCCCTCATTTGCTTATCGGCGGGTAATTCCAGCATTCTTTGGCTACGAATTCATGGCTAATACTTGAATTACATCGAACAAAATGCGGCCAATATAAGAAAGATGGTGTAAATAATTGTCCCTCAAACCCACCTAAAGCGCACCCACAACGCATTTTGTGTGTCTCCCACAATGAAATTAATATTGCTTTTAATCCGTAATTTTTCGTAATCACCACCGAAATAGAGAGAGAATGGAAGTGTATGAAATGTAAGTGTCTAACTATGTATAAATGTATGTGTGAGAAGGCTTGTGCAATTGTGCAATAGCGCGTTGCTGAGAACCTAATTTAAAACGCCATTAAATACGGATTTTAGCCAGCGCAAACTATTAAAGCGTAATGGCCTGTGGATGTAGCTGTATTAGAGTGTGCGTGTGTATGTGGGTGTGTGTGTGTATTTACATAATATTGAATTCAACGAAGCGTCAACTTTCAAATGCCCTAACAGCTATACATATTATACTACAACTCTATGTTTTCAACCCCTGGCACAGCTGCTCAGTTCGTCCATCGTTGCTATTCCATAAATTGATTAATTAGCGTCAATTGAGTGAAGACGACATTATGTGGCCATTTACAAATATCTGGAAGCAGTCAGTCAAAATGTATTAAGTATAAACAAAGCGCATTTCGAAAGTTTGTCTTTTGTTCTTTGTCCTTTTAGCTGTCTACATAGGGACAATTACAAGAATAACAAAGAACATGAAAGCTGTCAAAGTAGCAACTGATATGACGGCTACTTATGAGCAGGCAAACTCATTTACTTGGAATCGCTCGATTGAGGTGTGGGACTTCCAACCGCAGAAATGAGACATTTAATATTGACAAACTACGAAATATTTCTGATACATATAGAAATATGTATGTATGTGTATTGTAATGCTGACTTATTCGTGTGGGCCGCATTTTTATGCGGATGAAAAATATCCTCTGAATGTCATGCCGGCATTGTGACTGCGGCTTTTGTTTCTTGTTTCTTGGTTCGTTCATGTGATTGATGAGTCTCTATTGAAATTAGCTGATGTTGAAAGCATCTCATACGTAAAGGGGTTTCCAATAAGGGCGTGTGGTTGTTGAAATGGACTAGAGAAAGGTGTGTGTGTGCGGTTTTAAGGAAATGTTTCCTGTTTTAATCGAAAGGCCGCGTATCCCATTATTCGGTGAAAAAAATTATGTGCTTAAAAAAAATTTTTTTTTTTTTTGCATTACAGATGTTGCTAATTTCAGTCAGTCAGTTTCCATGAAACAACACGACATTTGAGGAATATTTTTCTAAATTTTCTTTAGAGATTATTGAAAATTCAGTAAGTGACAGTGAATCTCCGGAGCGTCTCGAAAAAGAAGAAGAAGAATTTTCAGAAATAAAAAAACACCAAATTCCATTTGGTAAGGAAAATATTTTTCAAGGAGGATTCGTGTTTTGATTTTTTAGAAACTAACTTTTCCTAGAAAATATGAAACAAAAACTCCTCTCACGATTACTTGGTGAATTATGTGAATAAGTATGGTACTTAGCAGTAGAGTCTCGAGTTGACTCCAAACTCTATTGGAAGTAACACATTAAAAACCGGGTAATAAGGCCAGTTTAGCTTTCTACTGCTGAAAATCTATGTTCGGAAAAAAATAGAGACTAAAGCGAGACGTCGGTTCTTTGGATGTGAAACGTAGTGGTAGTTGACAATTTTAACGTAAGGGTGACTGGTTTGACTGGAAGCTCTGCGGGATAGATATAATCACTAAACTGTGGAGGGTGTAAAAGGCTGTTTGTATTGTCATCACCGGAGTATGTAAAACTTGCCCCAGTGCTGTCCTGAATGTCGTTACACTTACTTCCCACCGACTTCTGCGTTATTTTCATGGCTGCTCAAAGTGCAATCAGCTTGAAGGAAGTTGGCCGTTGGAGGTAATCTCTCAAGGGACATGCAGGCAGTTAACACTGTATTTCTCTGAATTTTGGACATATTTCTCTATCGCATCAGAACAATCTTTCCAAGTAGGCAGGATTGAAACGAGGGAGAAATCTGCACCGAAGCTGGCACCGCTTTCTGCACTGACGGCGCCTAGATTGGATCGGGAGTCGGAGCAGGAATTTTCTCTAAATCAGTCAATTTGTATACAGTGTGCGCCATCTCGAGCTTCGGTATGGAAATATTGCATAACTTTAGCAACTAGCAAAATTGAATGTTTGTTGGTATTTTTTTATTTGATTTTGTCCTTTACAATCTGTTTCAACTGCACTTAGAACACAACATCCAACATATGACCACCTTTACGAGCCACACAATATTGTGCTCTTTTTTACGAATTTTCCATTACTTTTGCTAGCATTTCGGGTGATATTGCCTCTATTTCAGATCTAATGTTGGTCCTGAGCGCTTCCAATGTAGTGGGTTTGTTGGCGTATACTCTACTTTTTAAATAGCCCCACAAAGAAAAATCCGGCGGCGTCAAATCCGGCGATCTTGGAGGCCACTCAACATCGCCACCTTTTGACATCAACCGGCCAGGGAACTTTAACTTCAAAAAGTTCATCGTTTTGATCGCCGTGTGGCATGGGGCGCCGTCTTGTTGAAACCAGAAGTTCAATAAATTTTTTTTGCGCATTTCTGGAATCACATAGTGCGCCAAAATCCACTGATAATGGTCGCCATCGACGGTTCGCCTTCACGAAGAAAAATGGTCCGATGATGGTTTTAGCGCTAACGCCGGCCCAAACAGTGACTTTCTGGTCATGCAGTGGCTTCTCGTGATTTGCTACAGACCCCGATTCTTCAAAATTTTTAGTCAGATTGCGTATGGTGTTATCAGAAGGCACTTTACGACCGCGGTATTTTCGATGGTATGCACGTTGAGCAAGCACAATTGAACGACCATTTTCCAAATACATGGTCACAATATCCGCGCGTTCTTTAGGTGTAAAGTTATTCATCGTTAAAATTGTACTGAATTGACGCTTCCAAATTATTTCTTCTCAAGTCCTTCTGACAATGGATAGCAAAGTTATTCAATATTTCCATACCGAAGTTCGAGATGGCGCACCCTGTATTTCCTTAAAATTGCCAAATACTTCTGGAGTTTTTCATACAGAAGTTTTTACGATCCTGCAGGCATGCAAAATGCTTAGGGAACGTGGAAACGAGGAAGATATTAACATCTTCCGATAGTAAAGCCGCGATCAAAGCTCTAACGACGCCATGATGTAGATCCAAACTAATCAACTCCTGTAAGGAGGAGATCAGACCTCTTCGGTGCTCAGGTAGCTTTTCTTTGATCTGAGTTCCTGGACATGGGAACTTAGAGAGAAATGAAATTGCTGATGAGCTTGCCAGAAAGTGGTCGCCTGAACTGGTCTCATAGACCTCCTAGCCGGTAATTGTCGTCCCCCTAACTGTTGTTAAAAACGAATCGCCCAACTTATTTCTGAGCAAAGCGCAAGCTAAATAGAGCTTCATTTCTTAATATGCTATTTCGAAAAGCCTTTGTCCTCAGTAGAATAAACGGAGAACTCAGAAAGTCCTGAGGACTCCACGCCAGTCAATTTCAAAACTTGTAGATTTGTTTAGCGTTCATGGGATGATCGGCACATACGCAGAAAAGCGAGGTCTACCATTTAATCTTCATTGTAGAAGCTGTGGGCACCTTTCAGAGAAGAAGAGAGATCAGCACTTCCTCTCTATGTTCTACCTCTTGCATTGCATATCAGTATCTCCGTAAATGCGATTTGGTAGGTTCACCTTTCCCATTCGCCTCAAATACTTGTCAAAGGACTTGTCTCCATACAAAAAACTGTGTGAGGTAATAGTTAACTTCACCGTGGCAAAGTGTGAGCGTTTGAATTCTAATTTCGGAGAAGCACGGTCCTGGAATTCCTGTGATTTTTGCCACCCATCTCCCTTTGTGATCTTGTTCTAGAAGATCTAAATGGATGGCACCGCTGGTAACTGAAACCGCTGCTTCTGATACTGTTCTGTATGAAGACGCCACTCTGAGAGCGAAGGTGCGCTGCACAGATTGTAAAGTTTTTCTCCAGCACCCTTAACGAATCTGCCCATATTTCGCATCAGTATAAAAGAATCGAGTTCGTCGTGTCCATTAAAAGTGTTCGCTTGCTCAGAGTTTGACCCCCACGGGTTGCCATGAACTTACTTAAGATAGCGCGTACTTGGCAGCTATGTTTAAGGTTAATCTTGAGTCTAATTGCACTCTTAGATATTTGATCACTCTTTTAGTCGATAAAGTGGCACCGAGTATTTGCTTATCTACCTACTTCTAATGTGGCAAGTGTGTTGCTTAGAAGGACTAGCTAGTGGTACTCTAGCCATTTCTGTACTCGGATAATCTCCTGATTTGACTTCCTTCTAACCTCGTCAGTGTTGCGAACGATTGTTACAGCCGCAATGTCGTGTGCGAAGTTATAAAAGACTTCGTTAATTTAGGAACCAGCATGAACACCGCTGGCATTATTGCCTTGAAATCCAACGTAGCATCTCTCTTGCCAACAAGTGCTACTTTGGACTAAGTAGGCAAATGAGTAGTAAATTCCTCTCTCGACGAACAAACCTAACACTTTATAAGGCTCTCATCATGTCCGTTCCAAATTATGGCGCAGAGGCGTGGACGATGACAAGAGAAAGATTCTGCGTAAGATTTTTGAACATTTGCATGTTAGCGAGTATCGCAGACGATGGAATTATGAGCTAAACTTTACGTCGACATAGACGCAGCGCAGCGAATAAAGATCCAGCACCTACGTTGGCTGGGTTATGTCGTCTGAATGGATACAAATGCTCCGGCTCTGAAAGTATTCGCTGCGGTACCGGGTGGTGGTAGCAGAGGAAGATGAAAGCCTCCTCTGCATTAGAAAGATCGGGTGGAGAAGGACTTGGCCTCGCTTGGTGTCTCCAACTGTCGAAGAATAACTTCGTAGCTTGTATTTCAACGTTCAAGTTCGAGTTTTTATTGGCCGCACCTTCTGTTATTTGTTCGTCTTGCATTTATAGCGAGTTTCTTATAAGAGCACGCGATGGCTTAGAAAGCTGCGAATAATCTTCAACAGATACTGCTACTAGAACATTAATGTCAATATTTCGTATCGAAAACTAGAACATCGCATTCCCGCAAGGAGTCGTGTGTTCATTTTACAGAGCCTCAATGAACTCAATTTTCTTTATTCCCCGTACATTTGGCAAAGTTTACGCGTTGCTGTGTAGCCAACCAGATCAATCCAGCAACTGTTAGTAATACCTTTAACCACCTCCTCAGCTTGTGAAAACAGAAATCTTAGAGAATTGCCTGCTTTGACTCGATTAATTTTACCGTAGATGCTTTACTCCCGCATTCGTATGTTTTTTTTTTCATTTCCTGGATTTTATAAGCTAGTAAAGCAATAAAGTTAACAACTGAAATGCTTATGAATGCATTAAAGATGATTTTGTTTTTTTGTTCTTAAATGAGTACAATAATTTGGCCACTTACTGTACCTGACCTTGTACTTTAATGTTGGCATCACTTCTAAGGAATAAATAGCCATTAACATTACCCGCTTCATACCGACCCTTCGCACTTCGAGGACTAATTTTTGATGTCGAAGCATGCACGTTTCCGTAATTTAATGACAAATTTTGATAAATTACAGTACAAGACAGTTGTCAGTTACGGTAAAATGTCAATGCAGCTACAAGAATTTACGGCGTAAATTGCTCAGGAGAATCCCCAAGGCAAAAATTTGGCTATTTTATTAGGAAAAAAATTCGCTACTTCTTCCTACTCTAGGTGAAATAAATTACGTTTTTTTATTAGAATTTTTTGTTTATATTTTCTTGCATCAATTTAAACGGACGAAGTGTGCAAGTCACTGCTAATCAGTGGTTACTCCACACGAACAAATGCTAATAATTACAAGAGAAGATGTCCCTCAAACCAACTTTGCTGAAGAAAGTTTTTGACAAGCCAAATCAACGTGGATGAAGGCAGACTTTGCTGAAGTTCAGAGGATCCATATATTTTCACACGCGATGTTAAAGTTTTGATTTCAATTAAAACAACTTCAAAGGTCTATAAAAAGCGCTCCATGTAAATCGATGCTTGAACTTAGCTTTCTTGCGCACTTATTTCAACCCGTACGAGGTTTTGATCTTCAGCGACCTCCCCTAAAATTGCTTGCGAAAAATTTGATGACAGCAGTTTTGAGAAATAGTCTAATATGCCCATTCAAATAGCAGTTAGAAGGTTAAAATACACTACAAAACAAATTCTCGTTAAATTCCACTGTAGAAGTTTGGTTTGAACTCTTTTTATCCTTGGACCGCACCGCTACTTTGAGAAGTGGTCTAACATGCGCATCTAAGTTGGACTTAGAGGGGTTAAAATCTACTGCGAAAAAATTCCTCGCTAAACTCCGCTCCAGAAGTCTGGCCACAGATCTCTTTTTTTTGAAGTCTTTTTATTTTTGGGTCGCACCGCTATTTCGGGAAGTGGTCTAAAATGCACATTGAAGTAGAAATTAGAGGGTTAAAATGCACTATAAAAAAATTCCTCTTTAAATTCCACTTCAGAAGTCTGGCCAGAAAACTCTTGTTGGAAGTCTTTTTATCCTTGGGCCGCACTGCTTTTTTGAGAGGTGGTCTAAAATGCACATTGAAGTAGAAATTAGAGGGTTAAAATGTACTAGAAAAATGTACTACGAAATAATTCCTCATTAAATTCCGCTCTAGTAGTCTGGTCTTTTTATCCTTGGGCCGTACCGCTACTTTAAGAAGTGGTCTAAAATGCTCATTTAAATGGGAATTAGAGGGTTAAAATGTACTAGAAAAAATTCCTGTTTAAATTCCACTCCAGAAGTCTGGCCAGAAAACTTTTGTTGGAAGTCTTTTTATCCTTGGACCGCACTACTTTTTTGAGAAGTGGTCTAAAATGCACATTGAAGTAGAAATTAGAGGGTTAAAATGTACTACGAAATAATTCCTCATTAAATTCCGCTCTAGAAGTGTGGTCTTTTTATCCTTGGGACGCACCGCTATTTTTGAAAGTGGTCTAAATTGCGCAACTAAGTTGAAGTTAGAGGGTTAAAATCTACCACAAAAAAATCCTCATTGAATTTCACTGTAGAAATCTGTTGACAGAAATTTTATTTGAAGTCTTTTTATGCATAATTTTTTCTTTAAATTAATTGCATTTTAGTCCAAAATATAAAAATTTGAACTAGCCGTGAAAAAAAATCGGAGTACCTGGGCGAGTACTGTTTTCGACAAAGTTGGTTGAAGAGATATCTTCTTTCATAATTATTAGCATTTGTTCGTTTCAGTTAATATTTATTTTGAATTAATTGACTGTGTTATTGAAAATTCCATTGGCTATAAATTTTAAGAAATTTGCAGAATTTAGTTCTCGTACTTTAATGGGCTAGGCTGCCTGTCAACACAGTTCCATCAAAAGTTAAGTTGGGTGGGTTGTTCATATGTATATTAGTAACTCCTTGCATCGAAAACATGATGCCCTAAGGCCCATTTTACTCGCTGCGATATCATTTCTCATATCCAGTTCATATCGTACCGCTTGCTTTAAGGAAGAACCAATTCACTCTCTTAATAAAGCAAAGAAGTTCATGAATGCTCATCGACATCAGGTACACCGCCAAGCAATCAATAAATAATAAAATTTTCTATATAAAACAAAATATAACTTGCGCAGCATAAATCAAATAATTTCGCTATCTACTTCCTACGTAATTCTCACCAGCATTTTCCTCCAGCTTTCACTTTCATGTCTTCGCATCTTTTCACCACAACCGCGCGCTCTTCATTCACTAACTACCTTTTAAAGAAGTTACCTAACTTTCGCTTGGAATGTCGTCTACGTCAGTTGTGCTGCTACAACTTGGGACATTCACGTCGAGATATCGATCAAAAAACAAGTAAAGAGATATAAACTTTCGCCCACTCCCTAGTTTCAATTTGAGGTGGCTGCTGCCATTTGCCACTTACCGCGGATGCCACAAAAGCCCAAACGTTATAACGAGCCATAATAAATTTGACATTTTGCTCAAGTAAATGTATATAAATATATCTATGTATGTATGCAATATATAAATATATATGAAAGATTGCATGCACAAATTGGCCAACGTTTGCTTGCCTTTGCCTAGAAGAGAAAAATGAAGTAAGGGAATAAATAAATGAATGAGTGAATGCCATGGCCGATGCGAAAAGGTGAAACTTGCCGCTGGCAGCCAGCATTTGATGTATGGCATTTTGAATTTGTAATTTGTTGTTTCATTGCTGTTGTTGTTGTTGTTGTTGTTGCTGTTATTGTTTTGCTCAACACAAACATGGTGTGAACATTTTTCGTATCGAGAAATATATGGAAATTCATTAGGTAAAGAATTACCGCACTTAGGCACAATTGAGCCGCCGGGCAATTTTGATTTTATTGTCAGCTGCGGAGATGTGGGTTTTTGGCAAATGGTTTTCACGCCAGGGTGGGAAGATTTTCCTATCATACATGCATGTATATAGTTTTATAAAAAAAAGTCGATAGCTTAGAGTGGCAAGCAAAATGGCATTGAATAACACGAGTAGAAGTTTATTGAAAAGTATTGAAAGCGGCATTAACTTGTGGAGGAATCAGAATTTATACGATTTAGTACAATACCTACTTCGTCTTACATTTCAACACACGACAAATTTGATTACAATCTGTCACTTGATTACAATCTCTCACTTGATTACAATCTGTCACTATGATCTGTCAGTTCATACTTTGTTTATGAGCCACTTGAAGCTGGCACGCCAGTTTTTGTTTTTTACAATGCAAAGAACCGAATTTAGTATATTGATAAAATTCTTTGCTTTAAAAGGTTTATCGGCAATAGAAACTAAAAAAAAACATGTGAAAAGTGGTTTTGAAATCTGCGTCTTGACACACTGACTGGCGTTTGAGACCACGTGGATCTAATAAAGAGTTTTTTTAATAAGAGGTGTTATTTTGATATTCAAAGAAAAATGTTATTTTTTAATATAAATGATCGGATGTTTAGTTCATTATAAAGAGGAAGGTATACCGTCAATAGTGGAGAATAACATCAGGCAAATGACCACCACGACCACGCTTAAAGGACAATATCCTTTTCATGAAATTTTCTATAACCGAATTGCAAAGTGGCTGTCCTATGTCCTCGATAGCCTCACGAATTCTATCTTTGAGGTCTTGAATACACCCTGGGCTGTTGGCGTAGACCTTCTCTTATGGCCATGGTATTATATTAGTTGCACTGGTGCTATAAAACACTAGGCTTCAATGATGTGACAATACTTCATATATAATCCACGATTTATACGCCTTAACAGGTAAGTATGAGACCAGTGTCTGAGGTCATAAGACTTCTTGAAGAATTTTCACCGAAAGTGGAGTCATATACAATAAATTCTTATTGAGGTAAATTCTGGTGGTAAGTTCTTATTATAGAGGTCACTTACTAAGAAAAGTCAACGGGAGTTTATTTGATATTCTTCGTGAAAGCTATTGAGTTGACTTTATATTTTTGGAGAAATGTTTTGAAACACCAGTGTTGAGGACATGATGCATGAAGTCGATCAACGTACTTAGCTTAATACTAAGTAGTACTCACAACCCTACTCACCACTCATGCCAGGTAGTGTCATAACTGGCAGTCAAAAGGGCAACGAGACTGTCTCTCTTCCGCGCTGATGGTGAGCAGTCAGAAAAATAAAAAAGCAAAAAGGAAATACTGAAAACATAAAACAGTGTTTAGCCATCAAGCCGGCGACGATTTGTGAGCTCAGAGCCAATATTGAACGCGAAATTGCTGGAATTTCGGCCGATTTATGCAAAAGAGTGGTCGAAAATTGTGTTCAACGATTGGACTTCGTAAAACGTGCACGCGGTGGTCATGCAAAAGAAATTGAATTTCATACTTAAATGTATGTGCTCAAACTCGATAATGAAAAAAAAATTAGTTAAAAAAGTCAAACCGTTTGTGGCTTATTCAAAAAAGTTCAAAAGTTGAAGCGCTCTTACTGAAAACCCCTATATAATTTTGTATAGTTTATAACTTATTTAATTATATACTAAATTAAACAATGAATATTAACTTTTAAATAAAATTGTTAACAACGGAATATTAATTAATTAAGAACAACTTTTTCAGTGAATCTTTCAGCTACACTTGGTCGGGCAGCTTTACTTTTCCGCTCACGGAGTTTTGTACTCAAGGTTTTTGCTTTGTAATGCGGAAAAACTTTGACTATTTCCACGCGATTTCCACGCATTTACATGAGAAATTGTGCTGCATATCCAGTTCGTATGAAGAAAGTGAATCGGTTGAACCCCCATATCGTTCATATCTTTTAATTTCATGTATCTTCGCTCTTGATTTAATTGTTATTGGTACTGTTGAGACGACTATGCTGCTGCTCTTCCATCGATGCATATTGTAAGACCTCAAATAATTTTATATTCGATTTTTGATTCTTCTGCTCATTTATTTGATTCTTCTGCTCATTTATTTGATTCTTTTGCTCATTTACTTGATTCTTTTGCTCACGCTCTCTAATAATTGTGTTATTGTTTGCTAAACTTTCTTAAACATTAACAAGTCGTGAAATGGACTGATTTAACCTCGCAAGAAGGGCCTACGAGTATGCGCCTACACTTGCAGCTGGTGTTTCACTGGAGTAGTATTTTGCACTGATTTTTCACTAATTTCCTGTAGCTGGCTGCTGCCATTTGCAAAAAAATATCGAAATTTCGTAATGTTTTTTTTAATTTCAAATTTTTGTCTTAATTTGAAATATTTGTTATATTTTCTATTTAATTCTGAAAAACCAACCCAAATTCTAAAAAATTTTCTATAAAAAAATTTGTATATTTAATATTTTAAGTTTGTTTTAGATAAAAAAAGATGTTTTTTATTTTAATTGTTTTTTAATTATAGTATTTAAGTCTTTTTTAATTTCAAAGGAAATGTTTTTCTGTTTTCAAATTAGATTGTTAAACAAACACACAAAACTAAAACAAAAATATTAAACTTTGTAATAATAATAATATTTATAATTTTTTTTTATTTCAAAAAATTCAAATTCAAAATAAATTCAAAATAATTTTTTAATTAAAACAAAAATATTAATTTTTTTAATTATAATTACATTTATATATTTTTTTTAATTTCAAAAAAAAAATTGATTTTTTAAATTTATTTTACGTTTTAATTCTTCTTTAATTTCAAAAAGAAAATATTTCATTTTTAACAGTTTTCCTATTTCGATTATTTTGTCAGATTATTTTATCAATTATAGTAAACCAGTATACAAATTTTGAAAAAAATTATAAAAATTTTCAAAATTTTGTGCTTTTTTATATTTTTTATTTAATTCTGAAGAACAAAACCAAATTTATAAAAAATTTTGAGCAAAAAATTTGTCTTACTATTTTTTTTAATTTTCTAGTATTAAAAAGGAAATTTTTTTAATATAATTTTTTTTAATTGTTTTTTAATTATTCAAATTTTAAAAAAATGTCTTAAATTTAATTGTTTTTTTTAATCTTTCTTTAATTTCGAAAGAAAAATATTTTATTTTTAACATTTTTGTTTATTTTGGTTTTTATCCGATTATTTGATCGATTATTTAATAGCGAAAAAAATTATACAAATTTTGAAAACCACCGAAGATATTCAATTTTAAAACACTATACTAAAATTTTAATTATTGAGTAGATTTCTTCTTCTTCTTAATTGGCAATATAACCGCTTACGCCAGTTGGACACACCAAGTGAAGCCAAGTGCTTCTCCACCTGATCTTTCCAACGCAGAGGAGGTCTTCCTCTTCCTCTGCTACCACCAGCTGGTACCGCATCGAATACTTTCAGAGCCGGAGCGTTTGTATCCATTCGGACGACATAACTCAGCCAACGTAGCCGCTGGATCTTTATTCGCTGCGCTATGTCTATGTCGTCGTTAAGCTCATACAGCTGGCACATAAAAATTATTTATTTAATTCGATTTATTTTGTTTTTTTTAATCGACTTTATTACTGTCTGTGGCCACAGGAATAACAATTGAAATGTCGGTTAGATATTTGAGATTACGTTTGCCTTTAGCTCCCTTTCTAGGCCACTAATTTTTGATATAAAACAAATTTGAATGTACTCGAAAAACTAAAAAAGAAACCCATAAATTACTAGGTTTTTCCCACTTATTTACTTTCGAAAACAAAATTAAAAAATTACCGAAAAAGTGCTTTGTGCCGTCTGCCTCATCAGCATAAACCACTCGCAAATAGGAAAGCGAATTTTAGTCACAGACAAACAACAAAAAATGCGCCCAACCGCTGCATGCTGCACACTCACTTACACGTCCACGTATATACCCACAAATGCAAAGCAATTGCAGCAATGCACCAGTGGCTGTTATGTAATTCTTTGCCCATGTGGCATATATCTTTCAGATACATACAGATGATGCCGTTTTATGCATTCATACGCGCAGATGCTAACTAAAAACAAACTCACTTTGCAATTTTAATGCACAAAGGGAGCTCGAATGCTTGCAAAAACATTTAGTTCGAACTGTTGCAAGGGGACAAAGTTGACATAATCCTCATGTTGAGAGTTTCAAATAACAAAATTCTTTAGGAAAATTCCTTTTTCCTATTTAGCAGCCGGTTTGCATGCGGAGAAAATTTGTTTTAGCAGCGCACGTTGGAATATGAAAAATTCACGTGCGTGTTTGTGTGTGTATATGTGTGTGCAGAGAATACTGTTGAAAAGTTTCGTATGCAAGAGAAAATCTATAGAAACGGACATATGCAGCATAAAGACTCTTCTCTAACTTTTTTTTTTGCACAAACAGGAATTTAAATATTTACTTGCGCTCGAGTGCCTGTATTTGCACACAATATATTGGCTGCTATGTCGGACAGTATCAGGTTTCACAGCTAATCCATCTTGTTGAAGGCAGTAAATTCGATTTGATTGCACAGAAGTGTAAATGCTCTTAAGGATTACAGCGCACATAAATTTTTGTATTCTATTTTTATTTTTTTGTTGACGATTTTCTGTATCCTCCCTTGCTATTTTAGTTTTCTAAGCAGATAAACACACACAAATAAGTGTATGAGTATATATGTATATGAGTGCGCATGTATATATGTATGTAAGGTATATACAAGGTGGCGCAAAATTAATCACCCTATAGGAAGATTTAGAATTTTCATTTATATTAAAAGCAATGAAACGTGTAAAGGTCAAAGTGAAGATTTCCATCACTAAAAACAATTTTTTTTACAATATTTTGTAAAAAACTTATTGACAAACAAAATCGGATGCTTAATTTTGCGCCACTTTGTATTAGCTTGCAGTGTTTTTGATGCCTATATTATCTAGTTCTTGCACGCGTTCCGCCTCCAATTTGGGGTTTGAGTCTCGATATTGTGGTCCAAGGGCGAGATCTGAAGCTTGCTCCGTCTCTTGCGAAGTTTCGCAAGGCAGAAATGCACTCAGCGAATGTCTAAAGCCTATTCGAGGGACAAACCCCATGGAAAAAGATTTTTCCTACGAATGAACGACTCTAGTAGGCATCGTACGCACGATCTACCGAATAGTAATAGCGCCTAAACGCACTCAACTAGGGCGGATGCGTGGATACACAAATACCAGGTGTTTCTTTAAGAGCTTGAAAACTTAAAGTGATTATGAAAAGCAGGAATATTATGGGGATGTTTTTATTTTTATTATAATCAAGGTAATGACTTTTTCCGATAAATCTGAATAATAAATCTAAACGAGCCCAATCAGCAAAAATGAGACGCACACGAAGGTCATTTCTTGGCTTCAATTCTTGTACGAACTGTATTTTATAGGTGCGTAAGCAAAGATTCTGACGTAAATTTTCCATGTAGCCGAAGGACGAAAGCCAAACAGTTGAGAACGACGAAAAGTCGACATTTAGCCGACTTCTTTAACACTTCGTTCCATGAAATTCGCGAACAGATTTTGTTCTTTTCCTCAATTTGGAGAGTTGTTTTGGCGTTGAAGGATTCATCAGGAATTGCCAAACCTAAAAAACAGAACTAATCAGCGTGTGCACTTCTCCTCTTATTTGCGGCGTGCGTTTTGATGTTATTCCACAGAAAGAGAGGCCTACGGTTTTAAGCCACTTCGGAAAGGCAGATATTTTTATGAGGAGCAGGGCAGAAATACACTCGGGGGGTTGCCCTTGTCTGCCGAGGGGCGACCGCTATTAGGAAAAAAACATTTTCAAACATTTTCCTGCACGGAGATTCCTACGCACTACAGAATGGTAGTCACGCACCAATCCATTCGGCTACGGCGGCCACCAAACCTTACTGAACAGAAATATCAGCACAGTTTGCCACTATCTGTTGTCAAATCACAGTTATCGATATGGAAAGTGGGCATGCAGTTAAAAAACACCCGATATATACAATCTGCATATATTTATATAAACACAAAGCAGCTTCATATCGCCTGCGTGTGTGAAAATCCAATCATTTGGAAGCTTAGAAAGTGTCAATGTGTCAAAGGTTAACGACCACAACAGTTTGTTAACTTCCTCTACATTGACTTTTACATTCATTTCGACACCCTTCTTTATTCCATTGGAAACTTTAAAACTTAGTAAAATGTGTATGTATGTATGTGTGCCGTTGAGTGTTCACACTAAACTTGCAAATTCGTTTGTTTTTTCGCCATTTCCATGCTACCGAATTTACTCGTGCATTTCAAGACTACCAAAGTTTGCGTCCAACTGCTGTCGTAGCAAAATCTTTTCTCACTTACCACTTTCGAGTTGATGAATGTATGAGTATTATATTTTTAGACAAATACTCTGGCTTATGTGTGAATATGGGTGTGTGTGTGTGTTGAATGCTTATATGGCTATGAATATAACCGATGAAACCACGGCTTATTCCAATCATTCAGTTGGTAGTGCCAACTACACCAAACTGAGCTAGCGCGAATTTAAGTAACCCAAATGTACGACCACGAGAAAAATATGGCACATCAATATTTTGACAATTTTTGACTATTTATTTTTTAATTTAAATATTTTTTTTTATAAAAATGTAACTTGCTCCATTATCAAGAGAATATTAATCCATGTTTCAAGTCTTTTACTAAAAATTCAATTTATTTTGGATACATTTTTTTTATCAATTTTAGAATTTGTAATCAGAATTTGAAAATGAAATTTGTGTCCGCAGTTGTATAGCCCATGGAATTTTATTATAAAATAGGAATAAAATAGGAATATAAATACCTAAAAATTCTCATTTCTTCCTTGGCAGTACTGCGTGGATTTGTTCTGAGGAAAAAATGTGCACCAGCGTCAAGGAGAAAAATTATAAAAAATCAACGAGAATTTGTAGCCACTTTCGCTCCGTGTCACAATGGCCTGGAAACTCATGTTAGCTTTGGTGAAATGACTCAGCCATCTCGTTAAGAGATGTGCAGTGACTGGGAAGCCGAAAACTAAAGAAGAAGGGAGCAAGGAATATACTTCTACACCTCCGCCCACTTAACCCTCGAGCTTTGAGCTATTTGTGTGTGCGTGGATGAACTTACCCTGTCTTGCATCATCCCGTGCCCATTTTTTGCTTGCAGGTAGGAGCGTCGTGAACATTGTAATGGCAATTGTAGGCAGGAATGCATAGTACACCGGCCTGGGACGCTCCGAAATGTCAACTAGGGTTTTACCGTGGCCGTAGCCCGTGCTTGACTATTTATTTTAGCTGTTTAACCCGTGCAAGAGTTTATATATCTAGGCGTAGTACTCAGCATAAATAAGAATCCGTCGTTATCTATACAAGACTGTATTCAGGCAGCTAACAGAGCATGCTTTGGCCATATCAAACTTAAGAAACCTTCATTGATATCAAAGGGGCAAAAGCTCCAGATGTACAAAACTATAATAAGATCGGTTTTCACCTACGGCTGTGAAACATGCGTCCTTAAAGTTAATTACGAGAATTTACTGGTGCGATTAAAAAGAAAAATGCTCACAAAAATATTCAGGTGTATACCATGAGAAGATGATACATTCCGTATACGGAGGTATAGACACGTCCAAAGAATAAGCAGCCATAGAGCGACCAAAACAGCTTTTGAAGCAAATCCTGAATGAGAAAGAAGGAGAGGCTAGCCTTGGCGACGATGATTGCAAGACGTAGAAGGCGATACAAAAAGTGAGAATCTCACAGCATAGAGCGAAAGCGGATTATCGAGATGAATGGAGCCGTATTGTAGAGGAGATAATGGTCCACCCCGAATTGTAAAGTAAATATGATGATGTTCAACCTTATTGCCACACTGCGCGCGGTATATCTTGCTTGCAATTCCACTGAAAGCTGGTTAAATGTCGCTTATAATGTGGCGTATCTAACGCCATTCCGAAATATTTTCAAAATCCTTTTGGACTTCAAAGTGGTTCAAAAAATCAAAACACTACTTGCATGCCGCGATGTATACAGCTTTCCGGAAACAGTATACGAGTACGCTTGGCTCACGACGCAAGGCGCTCTTTAGTGCCCTCACTCGAGCACACTTCATTTGGACAGTTCGTTATAGTTCTTGTTTGTCTTTACTCGCTTTTTTAATGCAGCAGCAGTACTTGCTTGCCATTGCTTTCTTTTTTGCATTTTTTACTCAATGATTTTTTTTATTTTAATTTACTTAACACACAGGACAACAGGGACAGCATGGACAGCAAGAACAATGAAAGTAGTCAGCAAGGCGACGCTGAACGGCGCTGGTCAAGTAGCTAACAATTCCATGTATGAAAAATCAACAAGAAAAAAAGATAACAAGTCACAAATAGACTACTATAGTACCCACTACACAACACATACACCAGAACACAAATACACACATATGAGTGTGTTGTTGTATAAATAATTTGTAGGTCTGTGCAAGCAATGGAAAAACGACGGAGAAAGATTTGTGTCTGAGTGTCGGCTTACAAGAGTCTCTAGACAACGTTTGTGTCTTCTGTGTTTTTGCTCGTGCGAGCGCATTTACAATTGTATTACGAGGGGTGCCTTTTATATGTCGGGATTAGAGAACAAAAACAAATTTCAATCATCGAAAATCACTTTATTGTTTTTCAAAATATTCTCCATGAGGATCTACACACTTTTGCATGCGTTTGCACCAATTGTCGAAGCACTTTTGCCACTCTGAATGAGGTACCTCCAAAACATGCATTCTGAATGCCGCATCTGCTTCTTCAGGTGTCGAAAAACGTTGACCTCTCAGTTTGTTTTGTACGTACGGGAATAAAAAGAAGTCATTCGGTGCGAAGTCAGGACTATTAATTCGATGTTTTGGGTGCTCAAAAATGCAGTTGTTTGAGCCGGTGTGTGAGAGCTCGCATTGTCTTGGTGAAGAGTGATCCGTCTTTGGCGATTGGTTTTCCTAATTTCTTCGAAGACAACTGGCAAACAAATGGTTGTGTACCACTCAGAATTTACTGTTCTGCATTGTTCTAGTGGTACGGTTGCGACATGTCCATTTTTTCCAAAAAAACAGGCGACCATTTGCTTGGAAGTGCTTCATGCGCGACCAACTTTTGTTGGATTTGGCTCATCTTGAAACACCCATACAGTCGACTGCTGTTTACTTTCGGGCTCATACGCGTAAATCCATGATTCATCACCTGTCACGATGTCACAGACGTGTTTCGAAGCCCCGCGACCGTATTTTTCGAGCATTTCCTTCGACCAATCGACACGAGCCTTTTTTTGAGCGATTGACAAATTGTGTGGGATCCAACGCGAACAAATTTTTTTGACAGTCAAATGTTTATGCAATATTGAATGTATGCTGGTCCCACTAATGCCTAAGATTGTCTCAATCTGACAATAGGTCACATGACGATCTTGCAATATCAGTTCGCGCACAGCATCAATGGTTTTCGGAACAACAACTGATTTTGGACGACCTTCACGAAATTCGTCTTGGAGTGAACTACGACTACGATTGAATTCACCATACCATCGATAAACACTGGTCCTTGAAGGAGCTTCATCGCCAAAAAATGAATTAAGTTCATCCATGCAATGTTGCTGAGTTAATCCACGTCGAAAGTTGTAAAAAATAATCGCACGAAAATGTTCACGATTTAATTCCATTTTTGGACCGAGATGAATCTTTTAAATTACTGTAAACAACACAAATAGCGCTGGTATTTCAAAACGTTCTGAGTACGTAAAAGCCAAAAAATGTCAAACTTTGCGATACAGCTGTCAGTTGCCAGATTGCAACACCAGGGTTGCCAAATCCCGACATATACAAGGCACCCCTCGTAGTAGATTTATTCGTTATGTGTGCATACGCTTGTTTGGCGCGCATGTGTTTGTGTTGTAAGCCACTTTAGTACATCAACTTCAATTAAGTAAATATTTGAGTTGTGAAACTTTATTATTTTTATACGCTGCCAAGTCGAAAGTGAGTGAAGCGCATTGGCTCATTTTAGCTACCGAATGTTTGCACAGTAACGACGTCGCATTCCTAAGTTCTTCGAAGGCAATGTCCTTGCAACAAAACAACCAGCATTCGCAACTTGAATCAACAACCACGCTTCGTCATCATTTACTCCTTTCGAGGCGACAACAACTTATGAGCAAACAAATTCACGTTAGCGCACTCTGTTACACATACACAAATACACACACATAAACATGTACAAATACATACACATAAACATACATAAATACACGCACACATCCTTGCATACTTGTATATTATGGCATGTCGGTGCTTTATCAGCCGGCAGCAATAACATCACTAACAATCTCTCTGCACACTAACAAGAACAGCAGCGCCATGATAACCACAACTACCGCCGCACACAACAACACCAACGGCTACAGCAACCCCAGCAATGCCAACTCTGCAATTCTTCTTCACGTAATTCGTGACTGCTATTGTCATACATAGTCATCACAGTCCTTCTATTCATCGTCAACGTGGTCATCATCGTCATTATCAGCGACAGCTTCAGTGCCTGTGCATGTGTCTCTGTCATTTGTGGCATGACAGCTGCACCACTTCTGCACTCCCAACGCTATCACCACAATTATAGTTGTCATTTCTTTCGAAAATTTATTTCACACATCTTCGACCAAACGCATATTTCTCTATAATTTCTGCCTTCCCCATTTCAGCATTTGAAAGCAGCCATAGCTTTTGGTTTATTTGGTGCACTACGAAAGTGGTCAAACTCGTTCATTCGTTGTTGTTGCCATGCATTTTTTCGTTTTCGGTTTGAGCAAAACTAATTGCGTCATCAACCATCCTTACATGCAACATTCACATATTTGGGAGTGAGTGATGCGCACTTGGCAAGCGTATTTTATTTCCTTTAAATACTTTCTTGGCTATTTATAGCGTTGGTGTATGAGTACAGTGGGTGAAGAAGGAAATTGAGACAGATCGACCGTATAAGCGCAGACAGTCTTTTGTATAATTAGGCTAAGTAGACTGATTTACAATTTTTAAATATCACAATAAAGACGTTTATCCAATAAAGACGTCCACGCATCCTTGAAAGTTAGAAAAGATTTCAAACTTTGGTTAGGGGAACTATGCTATTATATTTATATGCGCCTGTAAGACTTCCAGACGGCACCTATCGAAAATAATATAATCGTGAGCTGGAACTATTAGCAAAAAATTTATAAATTTATAAAATCTCAGAGGATAAGATGGCTCGGACTCGGCTCGTGTTTAGAATGCCGAGAACAACTCGAAAGGCAGCTGAATTACGCGCTGTTGGAGGCTGAAGAAGAGAACGCCTCAGAACGAGATGACTCGAAGACGTGAAAGTTGGCCTTCAAAAGCTAAACGTGCGGCGGTGAAAGGAGGTAGTCTTAGATAGAGACAGATGGGGCAAGGTTGTGAACGTAGCAATGGTTCACCAAGGAATGTAATGATAAGAAAGAAGAATCTTTTGCTTTAAAAGCAAGTTTTTCACAAGAAATCCACATCGAGCGAATGGCAGAGCCTCATGGTCCCCGACTGAAAATCTACAGTCTTCCTCACTGATGTCTCGAAGCTAGAAAATGTGGTTGATTTTGGAATCCACTCAAAAGAACGCTCACTAAAACTCAATCTATGACAAGCTGAACATTGCTACGTTTTTTCGGGTGATTTAATAGCAGTGATACAAACAAGAGAGGTTACTCCCTATAACTGGTGGTTACGTTCATCTCAGCACACTCTGCAACAATGTGCTCTAACAACCAGGTGAATATCTGATGCAGTCGCACCCCATCGAAGACAGCTATTGAATGCAGCAGCTACCTGGCCAAGTTGGCTGCGAAGTTCTTGTATGCCACGACTGTAGTATGGGTCTCTGAACACTGGGCCATTCCTGGGATCTGCATTACTCTCGGCATTGGCAATGAAGGCAGAGAAGGAACTCGGCAATCTCTGCCCATAGCACGGGTGTCCCTTTATGTATTTTCATGTAAACTTTGACTGAGATCTGTATTGAACAAACAAATAGAAATGAGCTAGGTAGCCTACACGTATGGAGGCAAGACGGATCTGGCCAAGACGTGTTGAAATAAGATGTAAATCTCTAAATTCCTTTCGAGTAAAGAAGATTCAAACAGTGTATGATATTGAACGAAAGGAAAAACGAACGAAACGGAAAAAGAATATTGCGAAAATTTTCTATTTTGAAACATGAAGAAATGACTTCAGGATAAACGTTTTAGATGAAATTAAGACGTCATTGATGAAAGAAATGTTTGAGCGATTCCATGTCAAGTGATCACCATATTTCGGACATTTTTAGCAATTCCTCTAAAAATTGGCTTACTTGTAGACTAGATTATTTTTTTTTTTAAATCAATTAATAATTTTGAGTTTTATTTAGTGTTGGAAATTACTTCCCTACCCTTCCCAGAAAATGTTTAAAGGCATTCTTTTAAATCCCACACGGGCAAAACACTCACAACAATTACTGCGAATGAAATTTCGCTTCCGACTGTCTAAGCGGTAGTCCTTTGCTTAAACAGCCGGATTTTAGAAATCATACTTGTTTTTTTTCGTTTTGTCATGCATCCAAAGCAGACTATAAGAAAAATTTAAGAAACAATTTCATTTGTTGTCATCTTTTTTGAATAATGTGAAAAATGTGCATTTAAGTTTTTATCCTCCAAAGTCTTGGATGATTCTCACTGGATTTATGACAGACTGATGGTAAGGACTATTATTTTAGCCTGTAATATTTTCTGTGAGTCTAATAATTTTATGAACATTTCAAATTTATTGGATGGCACAAATTTTAAAGAGCAATTTTCGAATATTTCAAAAAGGACATAATTGTAAATAAAAAAACATTTTTAAATTTCTCTTATAAACGCTTTTACAAATTTATAATAATTTTTTCAAATTTTTTTCTGGAATTTAGGTTCTTGTATATTAGTGAAAAACTAAAAATGCAGTTTTGCTGCAATTGAGCTCTAGCATTTCGCTCATTTAAATTTTCTCATGGGTCCAAAAAAAGTTAAATTTGGTTGAATGGTGTTATCCAATTTCGGAGATATACTAACCAATGAATTTTCACAAGGGTCCAAAAAAAGTGTAATTTTGTAGAACAGTGTTTCCAGGTGCCGAAATATAGCCAATAGCTGTTGTGATTTATATATCATAAACATTTATTTATCAATTTTCTCATGGGTCCACAGGACCAAAAAAAGTTCAAATTTATCGAATAGTGTTATCCAATGTGCTGAAATGTAGCCTATAGTTATTGTGACTTATCTTCGTATACCATGAATAGCTAAAAATTTCATGCGGAAAAATTAGAAATGGCATTAACTTGCATCTACATATTTTTTTCCAAACAAATTGATTTCTGCCCCACAGTCCGCTGTTAAAAATATGTACTCGTATAACTTTTCTCTTCCAAAGTTTTGTGTACCACGCTTTTACTTATCTCTTTTTTTATTTGTTACTCTTAAGAATTACTTCATCATATTATTTACTTTGCCGTTATTTGTTATGTTGTTGCCAGTCAGTTTGTCTGTGTAAACACTTGCCAAAACACATCCTAACAAGCTTACAATCCCGACCAGCTCATCCTTATACTTATAAGCCTTGCATAAACCAAAACTAAAAAAATAAAAATAAATATGTATCTGCGAACAAAACTAAATGAATGCTAGTTGAACTTTTACATCGAGTGATATTATTATTTGTTTTCCTTTTGTTAGATATTTTTGTTGTTTATATTACTAACTAACGTCAAAATTGGTGTTACTGCGCTTGTGTCCCGCTTCCGGGCATTTGTTAGCACTTACCGCCACATGCACATACACACCACTGTCAAATTACAAGCTACAAATGCGAACGATATATTATATTAAATCTTACATGTATGTATATGTGTACGTGTAAGTGTGTGTGTAATATTTGCAAACAAAATGTGTAGAGTTTAAATAACCTACAGTAAACTTCGTTAAATCCAAACTAGTTCGGAAGTGAAAGTTTTTATGGCGGTGGCGGATCTATTTATTGTAGCTACATTTATTTTGAGTCCATCATTTCGGGCCGTTAATTTCTACATGGAGAATAAAAGCAGTAATTATTAGGAAACTGTTGTGAAAAGGATGTCCCCAAAGCAGAGCATAGAGACATTTAGGGAAACGAAGGAATTCCTTCATTATTTACAATGTCTTTCCAACGTTTAGGCAAATTTTTAATTCCCTGCTCAAAAAGTTGTTTGTCCTTGGAGCCAAAATAAGCTTCGATATCCCAAGTTTGATAACTGATGGTATTAATAATCAGCACTTATCACCTGGTTTGGTTCCAAAAATTCATAATAAACAATACCGGCTATATCCCACCAAATAGACAGAAGTATCTTCTTGGGGCGAAGGTCATCTCTAGGGGTCGGTTCTGGTTTCACCTTTATCTAAACATTAACGTTTGCGAATAGGATTATTATAAAAGACTCATTTTTCATCACCAGTAACGATACGGTTAAAAAAATTGTCATTTTCAAGCCGTAGCAGCAGCTGAGAACACACATTCACTCTCTGCTGAGGCGTCGGAGTTAAAGACTTCAGCACGACCAGCGCGCGGGGTATCCTCCACGTCGCAGTTACCACTTCGGAATTTTGAAAACCACTTTTGCGCAGTCCTTACACCCTCCGTGAGCAGTGTTTATTTCTGCAGCAGCAATTGTTGCATTTTTACCACTTTTATAAAACAATACAAAATATGCCTCTTATACGCGTTCGAAGATTCCATTTTATTTTTTAACAACACGTGCTTCTATCAGCTATTAAAATCACTTCTTGAATGCACAATATTTCAAAGAATATATAAATAGTTCCGTTATATTTCGCGAATAATGTTTTGTATGCAAGAATCGTACAAAAGTGAAAATATGGGTAAAATACGCCCGAACTTATGGACTGACCTGATATTATTTGAAAAAGGAAGCAGCCGCAAAGGCACGAAGAGGAAAAAATCGAATGGCACGAGCCAATCGATATGTTTAGGTCCTCAGTAACTTATCTAACGGTGATTCGACGATTGGCCAATATCATTTTCTTCACTTCTACAAACTTTTTCGTCTGTTGTTGAAGTGCTCGAGCGTCCGTCACGATTTTCGTCGTTCACATCTTCACATTTTGTACCACCGATGAACTTTGCTTTGGTCCAAAGTAGCTTCTCCGTATGAAACAGTCAACATTCGAAATGCATCCGCGTATTTAATTTCGTTTTTCACACAGGTTACAGGTTCTTTGATCCACCTTAGGTGGATATAGGTGGATATAGGTAAAAATCCACCTAAGGTGGATAGGTATAATCGAAGACGAGCCGAAACACGTGCAAGCAAAGCAGCTGTCACAATTAACTGAACATTCAAAATGGCCGAACTCGTCGGCATGAGTGAGAGACATGAGTACCAACATATCGCCACAAAAAAATCGAAATTCGAATATACGTAACTTGCGAAAACTTAAAACTCGCTACACTTTTTGAACACACCTCGTTTGTTAGTATATAGTTCATTGTAGTCCAGGGAAAAATTGCCCGCGATTTATTTATTTTTTCCTTGTTCACTCCACTCTGTAGCATTCACTCAGCCTCGATAAGAGTCTTCCATCATGTTTTTGCGCCATCTCATACAACATCAACCTATTTGAATTATTCTTTCGCCGACCGCGACCTCTGCTCCCTGGAGTTATAAAATTGTTAAATATCAAAATTCAAAATCGAAGGTGATTTGTGTCAGCTTTGGAGACAGTACCGAGACAATTTTTTATATTTTGATATGTTTTGTTATAAAGAGATAGCCGAGAATTGTGTTCTATGGCATGTCCATCCCTAATCTACACTTATCCTGACTATGACCGATTGACTCACTTCAGTGATTTGACTGCCAAGATGTCCAAGCATTTTACATCGAAATCGACGACTGTAGAAGTGCGAGGTCATCATATTTAGTGCTAAGCATTTACACCCACATTAATCAGACATCTTTCAATAACTTCTAAGGACTTTAATTCGAGACGAGTGTATATTTATGAAGAGTAGAGCACCTCATATAAAATTTTTTTTATTTACCAACTCTTCGCTATGATTTGAATATTCTTTATCCCATGGCGTTATGGGTTAGTATCCCATGTTTTTTCTATCAATTTTGTACTTGACTAGACTACAGAGAGTTATGCCAGGAGCAGCATGAATGACATTTTTCTTGGCCCGAAAGTTCTTGTTTTGCATTCATTAAAAGTCAGTTACGAACAGTGTAAAATAAAACTAGTCAATTTTCTGTTTATTATCATACATACCCATTTGAGTATAACTCGCAGAAACACGTTTCTGTAGGTGGATTTTTATGGAACTGTATGGAAGAAATTTAAATAAGTTAACATTGAGACATAACTTTAATCTATGCAAATCGGCAGGCAGCCGAAAGCTGCCGCAAGTTATAAGAGCAGACTCCTTGCCTCTATATTTTCACGGTTGTTGATGCAGCGTTGGAACCATATGGCTTCCCATATGAATGAATTCATTTTCTCTATGATTTACTATAGAACTGGTCTCATAGTAGACATTAAGGGAATAGAAAATAATGCCTTCAAGTGATAGCTGAGCTTGCTCGATGCAATTTTGCATTATGAATAAATACAAGGTGAAGTCCAAAACAAACCACATTAACGTCATAAAAATGGTTTTTGATGGCGCCATCTTTTTAATGAGTTAAAGCGCTGGAAGTTTCATCCCTAGCTGCCTAACAATGAAAGTTTGGTGACATTCGGTTCAGTAGCAGCGAAGTTATTGGTTCTAAAGTGTCAGTATGTTTGTGTCATCGGTACAAAAATGAGTTTCGAACAAAGAGCTAATATTAAATTTTGTTTAAAAATCAGTAAAACGTTTACCAAAGCATTTGAATTAGTGAAAAACGTTTATGGCTATGATTGTCTACCTCGCGTCAGTGTTCGTGAGTGGTTTACTCATTTCAGAGATGGTTGTGAAGACATGAATGACAATGAATATATGGGCCGCCCAAAATCAGTAATCACCAAAAACTCCATCGAAATTGTTGGTAAATTTATTAGAAATGAACCGAAATCATTGTTGAAATTTATGGAATCGGAATTTAATATCTCTCGCTTTATCGCATGTTAACTGATTATTTGGTCCTACAAAGTTAACTGAAGACCAAGAATTGCTCAGAAAGTCCTCATTAAAGAGACGAGAACTTCCTTTACAACATTGTAACTGATGATAAAACGTGGTGTTTCCAACATGAACCTCAAACTAAGCGTCAAAGTGCGGACGAGCCACCACCAAAACATCACGTTTGGAGAAGTCAAAAATCAAGTCGATGCTCATTTGTTTTTACAATTCCAAGGGATTTGACTTCAAGAAGTTCTTGCCAACGGGACAAGCCGTCAATGCAATTTTCTATCTTGGCGTTTTGCTGCGTTTATTGCATCGCATTCGTCGAACTCGCCTTGAATTTTTCCATTTTTCCCCTGGTTACTCCGCTCATTTGTGCGTTCCAATCCAGCACCATTATCGTGATGCTATCTGGTGGTTTTCTAAGCGTGTGACCTATCCATTGCCACTTTCTGCGTTTGATTAGCCATAGGATGGGCTCTTCATTCGTTTATCCCCACAGTACGTCGTTACTACTGGTGTTTGGCCAGAATATTCTACAAATGAAGCGAAGGCATTACAAATTATTAAGACAAATTCCACCTGGCTCCCATCACCCATTTGTCTTGCTTTATTGTAGTTGCATCCGATTCGCTTGCATGTCAGGGAATTTGTAAGAGATCTCCTCTCTCATTGGCGAAGCACAGGTCCTCAAGATGTCTGGTAAAACTCCATATGATGCCTCTATTATACAGGATCAATTGGTTCATGACGTTGTTTGGTACGATGGCGAAAACAAGGGGCGACAGGTAACAACTTTGCCTTACGCCAGCGTTGGTTGTGTATGGATTGCTGATGTTGCCGTTATGAAGCACTGCCGGCTCGGAGCTCTCGTAAATGGCTCCGATGAGGCAGATTATCTTAGCGGGAACTTACTTCCTACTCAACACCAGCCATACTGAGTCTCGTTAGATTGTGTCGAATGCCTTTTTAAAGTCAACAAACAGCAGGTAAAGTGGGGAGCGCCACTAAATTGATTATTCTACTCTGATGCGAAGAGTGTTGGCTGGGTCAACACGGCTTCGGTGAGGGCGAAATCCAGCTTGGTCGCCACTCAAAGAGCGTTCCATATATTGGGGTCTGCTTTGTTTGATCGTGGCTAGCAGAATAAACTATGTTTTTTATTTAAAACAACTTAAAATTTAATTTAAAAAATAAGGAGGCAAAATTTATAATCACAAAAGGGGCGAGAAATTTTTTCGATGGGCGTAGAGTACTTTTATGGTATCCGCATATTTATTTTTCACAAAATATTTTTTTTCCACCAACCCTATTGCCATAAAAAATTGTTCTGCCTACTATACCTGCCATTGCGTAACCTCCTCTAATACACGAATGTCTTCATACCCTCGTATGCATTTCCATGCGCACGAGCCTTTGCTGTAAACTGCTTTTTGCCAGTTTGATGAGTGCCGTTGATAGTTTCTCATTTAACTTTCAAACTGCTCCTCATTTTATTTACTTTCACATCTTGCTTTCTAGTTTATCTTACTTTAACTGCCACTTCAACAACTTCTTCTGTCTCATCATCGCCACTCCTGCAGCACTCACTTTGTGATTATTGAGTGCAGTTGCACAGATTTTATTGTTTGTACAAATTTTGTGTACTTGCAGTCATAACTTGACTTTAATTCTGTTGGTGTCGCACAAATTCATGTGATATAATATTCCGCACATGCACACTTCGCACTTCCATACATACATACGTTCGCATGTGTTGATTTTTGCTATTGGGAGTGTGCAGTGAGTGTTTCGTAATAAAACAGCATTCATGCAATTGCAATTGCTGCTGCCTCTGGAGTGAAAACAATGCGTCGTAAATTGCCAATAAAAATGAAAGTTACACCGAAACAAAATAAAGTGGCTGTTGAAAAGTTTTGATTTTTATTGTTTGCACACTCGTAGTTTTCTAATAGCCATGAAAAGTGTTAGCATTGGTTTGTTGTTGTTGTTGCTCAAGGTGTTGAAAAATGTTTTGAAGCACAAATAATGCATACTGTTTGCAAGAAGAAGAAGCATTTAGCATTTGAGAAACAAAAAATAGTCAAAAAGTTCAATTATTACACTGGACTTCTGTTTTAACTTTCAATTTCACTCGAATAAAGGATCCCGTCTAAGTTTCTGCACAATGTGAGGTTAGTTCTATATTTTCAAGGAATCTATATTTTCAGGGAATAAGCAATTCAAGTCTGATGAATTTTCTAAGTAACACACAATGACAGCGATTCACGTTGGGAATTATGGGACAAGGGACTTTGACTGTTGATATTCCTAAAAGTTAAAAACAAAATTCAAGCACTCGTTACATGGAGAAAATGCGCAGAACCGTCAGGCAAAAAAAATTAAAAAAAATCAATCTTTAGACTTGCATTTTATTATACTAAAATTTTTGATAAGAATTATTTATTATTAATTTTTGAGAAATCTAAATAACGACAATGGGAATATGATGGAAAGTGTTTGGAATTTTTCTAATTTTTTCATATATCGGGCTGAAGTTACATATGACTCAAAAAACGGAAGTTGCATGTATGAAAGTGGCAGATAAACGCGCTACCGATAGCACTCCGGAAGGTAGAATGCCACGTGAGCAACAGCAAATCTATATTTTGGACGCTGCTATGACTGCTGAAGAACTATTACATGGTCCAAGAACAGATGACACAGTGTAAGTAATTAAATAATTCGCATAACTCTACATAAGTCGATAGCAAAATTTTAAATGCGTTTTTCTCAAAACTATGTTTTGATCACTTTGACTTAAAAAGCGCTAGGTAGATTTCAATAAAATGTATACTTCTTTCACAAAACATAAAAGACTCGCCTCATAGAAGGATTTTTTTTCGAAATTTCGATTTCTTTTAACTAGTAATATTCGGTTTTTTTCTCGAAAATCTGAAAGATATTTCTTGAGGCTGCCATATTGTTAATTTTGAAAAACAAAACAAAAGTGCGTGTAGTAGTAGGGCGTAGTACACATAACAGAAGTGAAACTTTCAAGTCAGGCAAATAAGAGGGAGAGAGAATGAGAGAGAGAGAAACAGAGAGCGAAAGAATATATATCTAAATAAATTCACAACATTTGCAGAGAATACAAATAGACCAAACTTAAAAAAAGCGGAGAAGGGTCGACCGCTGTAGGTAAACGCCGGACACAAACCATAGCAACAACGCGCACTACTCCGAGCGTTTATCACCCACACAAATGCAGCGATTCCAGGACCGCAGCAACGGCACAAATTATCACAAGGCAATACCAAGAAATCCGACGCCGGAATGGATAGAACTTTATAGTACGCACAGGCACTAGCCAGGAAAAGGAAATAAGCGCCGAAAAGTAGGCACAAACAACAAAGACCAAAAACTGAGACCAAAAAACGCCCCAACGGTAGGCACCAAGGAAATATAACGCCAAAAAGTAGGCACCGAAAATATATTTCCTACAAGTTTGCACCAACAAACAAGTGCCAAAAAGTAGCCAGTGTTATTTCTCTCTAGAAATTGGCAACCAAAAGGAAAAACTGAGGAAAAATAGCCTAAAGTGTATCTAAGATCTATATAAGCTACAGCTCTCTCTCTCTCCTTTTCCTCTACGTTATATATTTTTTCTCTCCCGCAGAACGAAAATGCCCAAAACGTTGCATGGCCTTGAAATTTTACTCGCCAGTCTCGCTAGTCCATCGACGCCTAAGAAGTTTCACTTCAAAAAGCTTCGGTGAGGCACAAGAGTATCTATTAATAAAACTAATTTCTCTTGTCCGATGGATTTTGGATGAATCTCCAAGCACTTATAATGATTACCGTGAGGGACTTCTGGCTCCCCAAAAACAGCGATAACTCTTACAATTATTAATTTTTTTTAAGCATAATTTTTTTTTTCTTAAGTCAAGTCGAAACATGATGTATTAGGGCTATGTTCTTATTTTTGTAAAATAAAGCAATTGACTAGGAAAAAAAAAATTTTTCAAATCATCATCGAGTCGAGTCGAATGGGTGTCGTAAGTGTTTCTATCTCGCTTAAATCTATTCAGAGAGTTAGCTTCTGACATACTTTATAAACTACCTTTATCCAATCTATGGGCTAAATCATTACATGTCTATCTTCCACCCAATGCTTTTAAGTATGTATAAGGACGCTATTCAGATAAAAAAATCGGTTTGCACCCCTTTTACCTTAAAATGTGACCTTTTACTTTAAAACTATTATAATATACTCAAACCATTAAAGTGGGAAGAGTGCATGCGCCTATAAATATGTTTTTAATTTTTGAAACAAGGTTTTCTCCTGATTACATTTTACATGTCATTCTGCCTCAGTACTAGAAAATGACTTAAACGACTGCCTTTAAACTTGAGCTATATAATCAATAATATAATACAATTATAATTTCGCAGGCAATGGCATACCTCCGATTGTATTTCTGCCATGAAAAAGCTCCTCATAAAAATATCTGCCGTTCGGAGTCGGCTTGAAACTGTAACAGTTGTAGAACAACATCAAGACGCATATCACAATTACGAGGAGGAGCTCGGCCAAACACCCAAAAAGGAGGAATTTGTTTTTAGTTTTAGAATTTTTTTAGGTTTGTCATTTTTGCAAAAAAAAAACAGGCATCTCAATTGTATTTTAACTAACAGTACTGTTACTCTACGGTGCGTTATAAAATCAAAAGAAATAATTAAAAAAGCTGAAGAAAAATTGTTGAACAGAATCCTGCGCTGTGCAAGCAGTTCCAAGTAAGTAAATTCCACACACGTTTCGTTATAGCTCCGTAATTCAATTTATTTTTTTTGTGCACGCTTTGAACTTTAAAATTTAATAAAAAAAATTTAACAGAGTAGCCAGAACATGTTAATTGAGTGAGGACATGATTCAATAATAAAAGGTTTGCTCAGTAACCAGCTGTCTCGTTTCCTCTTGACAAACCGACTCCTTTAGTAAGACATTGGGTTGCCACTCTAGAAATTTTTTGTAAAAGTGGAGGAAAAGTAAAATTTATAAAAAAAAAATTCATTTTCAAAAGGGTGTCCAGGAGCAAAACAATATTTAGTACATCCTGATATGCGGCTTAAATAAGGATATCACAGAGATTCTTGTTGGGGCAATGCGTGTGGAAGATGGATAATTTGACAATCTCAACCCAATGCCTTTCGAATATATAAGCTGGATTATTTTAAAAATAAATAAGTTAATAGCAATAACATTTAGCAATGCAAAAATGTTCGAAATGCATGTTGGAATAATCAAGACTTGGGGGTCACAACTCCCAACTTACGTGGGCAAAGCATAGTAAAGTAAGGCTTAGGGAATATATTAGTGTCATATTAGCGAAATTTCCCAACTTCGTGATCAGTTTTGAATTTAAAAATTAATTCACAAAAAATCATTCGGCGTTTAACTTAATAACTATTTTTTTAATATCATTCCTAGCAGTTTCCGTTTGTATCATTTATAATTTAAATAAAAACAAAATATTTTTTGCTAGCGCTTTTACCAAAAAGATATTTAATTTATCCATTTTCTTCGTCTTTCTTAAATGCGACCTTTTGTAAGGAAGTGTCAGAATTCGAATGCCACAAGCGAGCAAACCTTTAATAATTGAATCATGGATTGAGGGTAGCATTTCAACAAAAATTATAGAAAAAGCTCTATAACCTCCATTTTCTTTTACTTACCCTACCCACTATTAATTCGTATTCCTACGATTTCTTCTCATATATACCGCGTGGCAAAACTATAAGCACATCACACTTTTCTTTATTAGAATATAGTTTATGAAACAACAAAATTAGGTATTGCAAAGTTTCAAGCGTTGTACAAATTTCTCAAAAATTGTATCCAATTTTTTTATTTCGAAATTTTATCAAAAATTTCAAATATACAAAAGATTTTTTGGAGTTTTTTTGAGTACGTGATTTCACAGCCTTTTAAAAGTTTTTAAAAATTTTCCTGGACATTCATTTTTAGATCCCATTAAATTTAATATCAAAAAGTGCAAATTCCAAGTGATAAGAAAATACCGTTGATTTTTGACAATTTTTTTTCGCTGAGGTGTTACGTAACATGGTCTGGTGAGGAATGGAATAATAATAACTTCGACGCTACAGTCTATACAAACGGCTCTAAAATGGATTGTGGTGTTGAAGCTGGTATATAACAATACTCCACTTCCTCTGCGAATGCCCTGCCCTTTGAAGGACGGAATAGTAACTCTGAACAAACCGCTGTTCGAGGGTCTCGAACAACTGTCTGGCTTAGATGTGAACAACCTAAAACCCCCAACTACTGAGAACGGCGATTTTGGGATGTCATTGGCGACGCCTTGGTCGGTTTTGATTTGGTCTCTTTGGATTAGAAAGACCATCACCAGTAGAAAACCTTTCGTACAAACGTTTAATGGTGTTCTTAGAAGGCGCACTTTTCACATTATTTAATTTTTTATACGCACGTTTAGTTTTCACAATTGACTTCTTCTGTTGAATGTAAATTTCAACAATTTGGGAGTGCTCGCGTGGCGTGTACTGTTCCATAGTAAAAATCTGGTTGGACTGACGCTTCCAACGCGGTATGTCATTAAGCGATCTGACGTCACTGTCAAAAGATACAGGGTTGCCAGGTGGGTACGTCGAATATTGCCAACCCTATATATGTATATATGTACATTTATATTTATTTTTTTATGTAATATTTATATTTTCTACAATATTTAAAAATATTTTTTAAAAATACACCCGTTGAAATCACATTAAATTTGTTTTTTTTTTTGCGCCAACTATGATTACATCACTGTAATCCTTACTCGTTTTATGTTATTTTGTTTTTTGTTTTCTTTACAAGTTGTTGCTTGTTTTACTAATTGTTGCAAATTGTTGTTATGTTTTCATGCCTTCTGCATTTCTCAGCAAGACTCTACTACCTACAAGGGCTTTAGTTGGAGTGTTTTCAGCTATCAACACTACTCAATCTAATTTCGGCTTTAACTCTCTACTTATTCTCAGTTTTCATTCCTTACGAAAATAAATCACAAATCGCACATGAATACAAATTCACAAGAAATGAGAAAGTGGTGATTAGCATGCATTGGCTTGAACTATTCTGAAAATATTGCGCAGGAAAATAGAACTACGGATGCACATAAGTAGGTCAAACTTCAATGAATGCCAGACACTGGCGAAGCATATTTACAAAAACACATATTCGCATAGCTTTGTGAAATACTGGAATACTCTAATTGGAAAATTCAGGAAATGTTTTGAGTACTGTTATCTATTGCATTAAATTGGCATAAATCTACGTGACTCTGCTGTGAGAAAAAAAATTTAGTCTGCTGGAGGCTGGTAATTGGTGTCTAGGAATTTTTAAGATGGTAACTTTTCGTAAGAGCTATCGATACAAATTTTAAAATTTAACATAAATTATTGATTTTTCACAATAATTGCTTAAGTCTCACTTGTTCCGTTTTCATCGACACTTGCTAGATAACTTTGCTTTATAGAAAATTAATATTTCTTTTTAGCTAAGAACCAAACCATTCAATTTCTATGTAAGATCGATCGCTGAGTCTGAAAACGTGCATAATTTGCAGTATTCGCACTAGCGCCAAAAAAAAGTTTTTGATTTAAAGAAAAAAATTTTAAATTTGGAGTATAACTTAACGTATATTTTCTTTAGCGATGGGTCCAAGAATGAAATAGGATCTGGAGCCGGATGGTACTTAAACGATAGTAATAAGTATCACTATGCTATGGGAGAAATGGCAACTGTTATAAACGTAAGTTGTTGCCATCCTAAAAGTAGCCGAATAGACAATCGAGAAGAGATGGAGCGGGCAACAGATTGGAGTCTTCAGTGACAGTTAGGCTACACTGAAGGCCCTGCAGAACGTAAAGCAAACCTCAAGGATTGTTTAAGCATCTAAGAAGAAGCTTAACTCTTTTGCAGGACGGAGCAGGCCGATGAATTGGCCAACCGTGGATCAACGGTTCCCCCACAAGGGCCAGAGCCAATAATCGGAATCAGTTCCGCAGGAATAATGAATTGAATCAACGATTATGTGGGCAATCTACATAAAGAGCGATGGTCCGGTCTAGAACACTACAGAACTGCAAAGTGTTTTCTGACAAGTCGAAACAGAAAACTGTCAAACTTTCTACTAAAACCTAGAAGGAAAGACGTGCGGTTAATAGTCGGTATTATTACAGGATACAACCCACAACCCATCAGCATATGACTACCATTGGAATCATTGAGGACCCAAAGTGCCTATCATGCTTGGAGGAGGCGGATAGCACGCAGCACTTTCTCTGTGAGTGGCCTGCCTTTGGTAGAGCAAGGCTACAAGTTTTGGTTTTTCTCAAAACTATATTTTTCGAATTGGCGTACACGATATTGACCGATCTCCCTGAAATTTCGCACACATCTTTTTTATGATATTACTTTTTATGTGAATTTAAGTATTCGAAAATTTTTTGAAAAATGATTTTTTCAAGGCAAAAATAGTAGGAAAATTCGCCACAAAATTCTTTTTTTTTTTTTTGAAGCATTTTATTCCACGAATTTTTTTCCATTTTTGTTTAATTCATATAGAAATTATGATATTTTTTTTTTCTTTTTTGGTTTTTGGTCGGGACAACTACCAAGTCCAGCACTCAGGCATTAATTAAGTCCATTGTACTTGGATTCGCTCTTAATGTTCTTTAAATCTACCCGATCTCCGAAGAAATCTGAATAGATCTTGTGGTGCCAAGGAGCCGAGATGACATTAATAAACATTGCCATTGCCTGCCAAGGGGCGTCCGCTATTAGAAAAATGTTTTTATTAATTTTGCTTTCACCGAGATTCGAACCAACGACCTCTCTGTGAATTCCGAATGGTAATCACGCACCAACCCATTCGGCTACGGCGACCGCTGCACTGAGTGTACATCCGCCATTTTAAATGATTAAAATAATAAAAAATGAATATTATTTTAATGTATAAATAAACTGTATGCCAATTTAAAAAAAAATATATTGACTTCTTCATTTTAAATAATTTTAATGAAAATCAGTGAAAATGTGGCCGTTTACAGGTATCTGTCCCCTTAAAAATACACCTTTTATGGAATTTGATTTTTGTAACAATTAAGGCAAAAATCCGGTTTTGTAAATATGTACTTCCCTTTACTTATTCAATAAACATTGGAAGTAAGTGGTGCTAAGCTTATTTTCTGTATTCACACGTCTGCCACACTTTATTTGCGCACGTAACTTGCAAAATACTACAATAAAAGTATGAGTGATATAAGTCAAATAGATAACTGTTTCGGTACAAAGTTACGTTCGCTCAGTTACAGTAACTTTTTATGCAAGCGCCACTTTCGGTTTTCATTCAAAAACGATTTTTAAATATTTACCTACAAACATATTTACGTGGAATATATCAGTTACTCAAATGTTTGCATTTGGTGTCTACACGCACCTTTCTGCATACACTCACTTTCCTCGATACACCCACTTTTCTGCATACTCCCTACGCTGCTCACAGATAAGTAGGCGCTCCATGGCGTATACGTGATTTTATCGCAAACATTGTAATTACATACTTAAATACTCGTATATTCACATATAGGTGCACATGTGTATGCGTGCACCTATTAAATATGCAGACACAATCCCAACAGAAATAGACATTTACAAGCCAATACACTAGTGAATTTTTCATTAGTCGTCAGCGCCGCGATTCGCCCAAAGGCAACGCAAAGCAAAAACAAGCAAATAAAAGAAAAAAAAGCGCGGGAAACTTTGCTGTCACACATAATGCTATCAGTGCGTGCGAATATGACCACGCGCTCCATTTACCATTTGCATTAGCTCAGTTATGGCCATAAGTATGTTAATAAGCGGGCGTGTCGCAGAGGTGTCGCCGAGTAGCAGCGCCCCGAAAGTTTCATGATAAATTATTAAGATATTACTTAGTCGTTTGTTATTGCATTATGTCCTTTGGGCATGTGTGGGGTCTGCGCTGCCTGTGGTGCTTTTGGTTGGGGTGAGAAGTTTAATTTTATTTTTCTAAAATAATGCGTGTGTATGGAGGCGAAAACTTTTTAGAATGGAGAGCGAAATTTGTTAGCAAAAATGATAGAATCACGCTTTTATCGTATTTAGAGTCAAATTTAAATGTAAAATGCTGAAACTTTTTTCCATAAAATTTAAAATATTACTTGAAATTTTAGTTTTATTAGCAGCAGTAAAAAGTAACTAAAAAAGTACATAATTATGTAGAGATGTAGTGGTCTTCCCTGCATGCTTTTAGTGGACAATTTAAGCTCTTTTACTGACAATTTCGTATTACCAAAAAGTTAACCTTGTAGAAATTTTTATTCCAATCTACTACAGAGCGATTCGGGTCAAGCGATCCAAGTATTTTAAACATTAACCCATTACTGCATAAAGTTTGTCCTTATACTTAAAATGAATTTCTGTGAAAATTTCGGGTTATGGAGATCACATAAATCGAGTGGTGAAAGAAAAGTTACACATTTGTTTGTAGTTTGTTGTAAACAAGCCGTCCGATTTATCGAACGTTATGCATACCGGCACCTCAAGCTACCTCATGCGAAATAAAAAAAAAGCGAATGCTTCTAGCAAAATTTATTTAAAATATTACTGAAAATGAATAAATACAAGTAAGTTATATATAAAATATGTTTAGGTATTGGGCTCTACATGATACTCCATGAAACACTTAGGATGGAGGCCTACTTCACATTTTTGGCATTTTTATTTCCCACCACACTTATTTGCACAACGGCGTTCGGAATTTATTGGAACAATCCAATGGTTGAGGCAATCAAACCATGTAGTGGACAATGGTGTAGCTGGTTTTCGTCCTTGATGTGAGGGTGTTCCGTGTGTCACAAGCAGAGTTCGAGCCACATGCCTCCTAAATACAAACAAGGACTCAGTTATTACAGCCAACTTTTTTCGCAAGTAACCATCCATTTACAATTGAAACATCAACGAAATAGGCAAAACTTGGCCACCACCGTTTCCTTATCCGCATCCTTGTAAGCAAATTTGCAATCGCCTGATCGCATTTATCCATTCCACCCATATACTTATTATAGTTAGTAACCACCAGCTGTTTATTCTTCTATCCAGCGTAAATATTACTTTGGTCCACAATTTGTTTGATCAATTCCTGATTGAAAAACAATTTAAAAAAGTCTGTAGGAGTCTTACAGTTAAAAGCTTCTTCTGATGGTATTTGTTGGCTGAATTCTGTGCAAGAAAAATTTGGGATTTGTTTCTTCCATAAGTCAACTCTTCTTTTCTTGGCTGGTTGTAATCCTTTCTTTAAAGTCGAAAGTGGTACATCATCTTCGCTATCGATACTCGAAGAGGACTCGTGCAAACACTGATCTTGATTAGATCGCCTATTTGTGTGACAACGACGGAGTTCGCACTTAGTTCGCAATAACTTACGTCCTAAATGGTTCAAATTAGCATCGTGCTCTTCATCCGATTTATCACTGTCCTCATCTGTGGCTTGGACTCCATTTCATTTTCATATTTTCATTGTTAATATTTCCATCATCGCTCTCCAAAAGGCTCAAAATTTCATACACAGTCAATCTGGAAAACGCAAAAAACGAAACCACTTAGAGCCTGCTATGCATAAGGTTCGATATATCGGACGCCACAATTAATATTCTACAGATAATGATAAATGATAATGAAGCAAACTTCACAATTTATGCACTAATAGACACTTGTCACTAAAATTGTTTGCTAAAAATATACCAAAAAAATATAAAAAAATATTTTACCCTTTACGCGAAAAAGTCTCCTTGCAATCCGCCATACTGAAAAATTTAAAATAACGGGAACTCTTTGCGATGGGTCGACAAATGATAAAATAAAAATGTAATACGTTTTATTGGATTGGCCACATCATAAGAATACCCAACGACATAATCCAAAAAAGGGTGTTTACTTTGTGTCCGATTAGAGGAAGAAAGGGAGGTCGGCCAAGAAAGAGAGGTCGACCATGAAAGAGATGGCTGGATGATTTCGAAACAGACTTAAAAGCAATGAGGTTGGTAACTGGAGAAATAAGGCAAGAGAGAGATTGAATTGGAGGAGGATTGTTGATGAAGCTACGCCCATCACAGACTGTGAAGCTAAGAGAGAAAGAGTTTAAGTATAAAAAAGTGAGTTTAAGTATAAAAATCCTTAAAGTGAAATACTTTTGATAATTTTAACATTCTTATTTTGTATATACATTTTTTTTAATATTCAAATACCTTCAGCGAACTAATTATTTCTTATTTTTTTTAATTTTATTTTAGGAAATGGTAAAGTTAGTTATAATGGGGTTCATAAAAATTGGGGGAATTTTATTTTTTTTTTTATTTCCCTTGTTCACTCCTCTCGGGAGCATAGAGCCTCGGCAAGACCCAGTCTTGCTTTGGTTTCGTTAATCGGTATTGATTTCTGACAGGGTAGGTGATTAGCCTACCGCTACCAGTCCTAAGTAATCGGAAGCCATTGTCGTTGCTTAGGAACAACGCTTAGCTACTGCTTGGAAAGCCATCTATGTCTCAAATATTTCTGGCAGAAGGATCGCTCAGATGGTTGAGAACTTCGCTAATTTCATGTGTCTGCGGTCGCGCGCTTGCTCATGCTGGCTCCACTGAAGCTATGTGTGACTGTGTGTTTTTCTTTATTTCTGCTTATTTTAGCAGCCACAATGCAAATAATGCGCGGACTATTATGCGGGAGTATGGATGGAAAAGATAAGTTTTTTTGGGGTTGAAGAATGGAATTGGAGGAAATACCTCAACTATGATGAGGGCTATTTGTGAAATGGTCGGCAAAAATTTTTAACAAATATATATTTTCTTAAATATATATGTTTTCTTAAATAGTATATTATAATTTATCATAAAAAAAACAGAAACACGAAAATTTTTGAATATGTTAAAAAGTACAGAAGATGGTTCACTTTAAACAAATCTTTACCTAAATATGCCACATTGAAAATATCTTAAAATTAAAACACTTTTTTCAAAATTTTCTTTGCGTACTTTAAATTTTTTTTTTTTTTTTTTTTGTGAGGTAGGGTTCAAAATGTCTTCGCACTTACCTGTCGTTTACTGCGTCGGGAGCTGTGGCCACTAAAACGATGTCTTCTATCCTACTGGGAAGACTCCCTTCCCCGCACTACTCTCTATATGGCTTCGAGAGAGCCCAGAACGGCATCTATAAAGGACCAATTCTATTCAGCCACATCTGGATCCACCGTCTTTGCAGCCAGCTTTGATGCTATAGACTCTCCTTCTTATGTCTCTAACTGTGAAGTCTCGCTTAACTGTACTTGGTCGAGGTTTATCCTTTTTCCGTAGTACATCCTCAATGTATCTCTTTACCGCGTTCCATCTGTTCTCGCATTCAAGCCTTTTGCTGATTATGTTGCTCAGCGTAATGCCCCGCGATCTGCTTCCTCAGAGCTTCGCTTTTCGCGCGCTCTCTGTCACAACTAAAAAGCGTGTGTTCAGCGTCATCGCTCGGGGCTTCGCAGAATATGCCCTTGCGATTGCTTACGTTGCCCAAGCGGTAAATGTATCTCTGGAAGTAGCCGTGGTTCGAGACAAACTGAGTTAAGGACTAATTCACTTCCACGAAGCTCCTTTGAACCCATTTGCCCATTGATGGAATGATATTCGCCATCCATCTGCCACTCAGTTCAGTGTGCCATCGGCTTTGCCACCGCTACATGGGTTGGCATCTCCATTCCGTGATACTAGTGATGACGTGTTTGTTTTGGAGTCCGACGCACCCATTCGATCTCGGGCCATGGGATCGACGGGTATCTCGGCGCTGGTCACGAAGGCTGCAGCTGCCTCATACTTCGCTGCCGTACGAGAGAATTGAATTTGTGGCCGCTATGATTAGCCTTCTTTTGCTCTGTGTTTGCACACCGATGTTTGTCATTAGTCTGCTTAGCATTCCCGTGATCTTTGCTGCATGCCGTATCTGGGCCCAGAAAATAAACCCGCAATCAAGTTGAATACCGATGAATTTCACCGATTTTTGAGTCACTAGCGACGTTTCGGCTAAATACATGCTGACCTCGGGTGGCATGTGACCTCGTGTCATCAGGATGACTTAGATCTTATGTTTGGCGTACTTGAGGATCATAGCCATATTTACGTCCTTATCATAACTTGGTTCAGCTTCCTCCTGGCATCCTCAGTGTCCCGGGTTGCATGACCGCCGCTATATCGAACGCGTATCCCACTAGATATACCTATATCTTCCGGCATTTCTATGCTCAAGATCTCATCGTAGCTCAGATTCTAGAAATCGAGGCCTATTTTACAAAGAAAAAATTATTTTTATTTTTGCAATGACAAAAATAAAAAAAATTACTTCCCCTGATGTAACACAGGCCACTCGCGTAACTGATTGGGCTGCTGAGGTGCGTCTGAAAAAAAAAAACTTCGGTCGATTATTCATCAGGAGATATGTCGCTATGGTGGGTAGCAGATTTACAAAAACAAAAAACAAAATAACATTTCTAAATATTTTATCTGTTTATTTGAAAAAACAAAAAAAAAGATTTTCTTTCACGTTCTCGCTCTTAAAAAAATAGAAAAATTCATTATAAAATTAGAGTTCTGCTACCCGCGAGAGCCACAAGTCTACTCAATAACATATTAAAAATTCAAATCAATCGGTTCAATACATTTTGAGAAATTACCAACGTCAACTCGGAAAAAATATTATAGTTTCGCGAAAAACACGGTTAACGCGTTTGTACCTGGGCGTCGTCCTCCAAACCGTACTCTAGAGGAATTTAACATGAAAAAAAATCCATTTTTTTTCGAAATTCTAGACCAGAAAGGTGCCGTAAGATTAACGTGAGCTGGCCTGATTTAAAAGTATGTTGATAAATTTTTTAAACGTTTTTATGTAGGCCTTTTAAGCATTAATTCTTCTATCAGTTAATTTTATCAAAACATATTTTTAAAAACTGAATTTATTTAAAAAAAAAATCGCTTTTTGAGATATTTTCAAATTGGTCGAGCATTTGTTATATGGATAAAATACACAAGAGCGCCAGGAAAAATAAATTGCCAAAAATCAACAAAATTTTTCAGACGCTTCAACGTCCATTTTTTATACCAAAATTTAATGGGCAATAAAATTGCATACCAAATATTCCACTAAAAATTCTGAAAAAATTTGGTTTTTAATACAATAACTTTGTTTAATTTGTTTTTAATATTACTTCTTGAATTTAAATGAGCTATATAACTGCATATCCGAAAATTTTCTAAAAATTCTGAAACAAATTATGAGTTTTTAATACAATTTTTTTATTTTATTTAAAAAGTTGGAGTAATATGGTTCTCGCAGAAGAATGGAATGTATGAATTTTTGTAAAATAGTTCCAAAAATTACATAATAAAATAATAAATTGTCTAAATTTGTGAATAAGTCTTAGCATTAAGTTATTTAATGCAGTGCATAATTTTTTTTTTATTGTTCACTCCATTCGGGAGCATAGGGCCTCGACAAGACTCAATCTTGCGTTGGTTTCGTTAATCTTTTTTGATTTCTGACAGGGTAGGTGATTAGCCTGCCGCTATAGTGCATAATAGACTAAATATAATAAATTTTAAAATTTATTTCATAATTTTGTTTTGTAATTTTATAACCTCTTTTTTTTTTTGACGAGCTACTCTAATGTATATATTTCAGGGAAATTTAAAATTACAAAAATATCAACGAATATTAAAAAAAACCATATAACGTTCCCTTCATAAGTTAAGTTAATTGCAATAAAATTATATTTCCCGCCGTAATGATAGTATTGGACTTAGTATGTAATGTGTGTAAGTGTGTGTGCGCTGTGAAAGGGTGCATATTGCAATTAATTTTCCATAATCCTTTGATATCCTAACAATGACAAGTACAAGCGAATGCACCCAACTGTATGGATTCCCATGTTTAAGATCAACTAATTTGTCGAATATTTTATGAAAATTATAGTGAAGGTAAAACACAATCACACATTTATATATACATATATGAATATTTCTGGTATGAATGAACTACAGCACTGGAATTGCACAAAATATGCCAACTGTTTATGCCTACATACATACGTACATGCATACACACATACACACGTGCATTACACATTCATATTTTCTATCGAATGGTCAACGAAAACCGGAATTACTATTTCAAAGCAACTCAATAATCTAGGCAAAATATGAACTTCTTTGATGCCACATAATCAAGCCACTCACACAATTCCAACCCCTGCTTACTTTCTTATGCAATACTCTTCCCTTTGAATGCTTAGCAGTTTAATAAGTATGACACGCATCGCTTAGCACACTCACTGAGCTCATTAACAATCCAAGCTTGACAACAGACGACCAAGGCGCTCAAGTTGAAGATATGTGCGTGCGTGTATTGGGGCATAAGCAGCAAGTCTACATACGCATGTATGTGTAAATCAGCGTAACTTGCATGTATTTGCCGTATGCAAAGCCCAAAGTGACAGTTGAATTATGTGCTGCACGCAAAGTATCTCTTTGATGCATTTGTTGTGTGTGTAGTCATCATTAGAATTCACTTGAAAATTCAAATTATTGCTCACATGCGTCAACAGACCATTTTCAAAGGGCAGTAAATCCAGAGCAAAGGCGTAGCATAACCGAATCAATTATTAGAGCTTCAATAAATATACTTTACGTATGCATTTGATTATAAAATAATTCGAAAATTATCATCGCAGTCAAAGTTGATGTTTCAAATATTATTTGGAGTTAACTGCGTCAGGTGTAGTGGCCTAGTGTGTTTTTGTTTTATGCTAAAGGTCAAGAGTTCGGCTTCCTAAATTGAGCTAATGTTTCTACTTTTTGTGATTTTATTGTAACTGCATGGGACGAAATCCATACTCTTATTTAAAGCAATCAATGAAGCCAACGAGTCCAGGGTGATTGATCATATTTTCAACTTTATTACTGAGGTCATTTCAGTTAAAAGCTAACTACTCAAAATATAAGAGTTTGTATCCTGAACCGGCACTATTTTTTAAACTTCGATCTTCAAGCTCTGAAAATCAATTCTTCATCTTTATTTGCATGTTCGTTTTCGAACCTAAGCGATCATACAAAATTGTATAACAAATGGACTAAAAAGTCTCGTTCCTATCATAAGGCACTAGTCTTATTGCATTCACCTCTTCTTCTTAACCTTAAAAATACGGCTGTTAAAATTTCATGATATTTTATTTATTAGTTAGTGAGTTTTTGTGCTAAGAGTGACGCTACTTTTGTTATTTTCCAAACTGTGGATCACAAAGAATTTTGTGTTTCAATTTTACACTGCTTCTTCATGGGAAAAAATACCGCTCAAACGAAGCAAAGGCTTGAAAAGAGTTATGTGCACCCCGCAACAGCAGAAACAACATTCAAACGATGATTTGGTGACTTCAGACGTGATCTTGAAGACACCGCTGATACGCAAATGAGGCGGTGACAGCAGAAAACATAAAAAAAAACCACAAAATCGTTTTGAATGATTGAAAAGTGAAGTTTAATGAGTTAGCTGGCATCGTAAAGATATCAAAAGAAGAAAGAAAAGAAAGCATGAGCATTTGATTATGAGAAAGTTCTGCTCAAAGTGGGTGCTGCATTTGATCACTGTAGATCAAAAACAAGTCAATCACAAGTCGAAATTACATGAATTGAACTTCGAAATACTCCCACATCCACCAGATTCGCCAGATTTGGCGCCCAGCGACTACTGGCTGTTCGCAGGCATAAGAAAAATGCGCGCCGGCAAGAAATTTTTCTCGAATGAAGAGGTTGTCGCTGAGACTGAAACCCATATTGAGGCAAAAGATAAATCGTTCTACAAAAGTGGTATTGAAATGTTTGAGCGGTACTGGAATGATTACGTTGTTGCTGACAGAAGTTACGTTGATGAATAAAGCTAATTTTAAACAAAAAAAGTGCGTGTAGCGTTGTACGCATAACAGAAGTGAAACTTTCAAGGCAGACAAAGAAGAGGGAGAGAGAATGAGAGAGAGAAAGAATATATATCTAAATAAATTTACATCATTTGCAGAGAATACAAATAGACAAAATTTACAAAACACGGGGAAGGCTCGACCGGTGTAGGTAAATGCCGGACACAAACCATAGCAACAACGCGCACTACTCCGAGCGCTTATCACCCGCACATAAGCAACGATTCTAGACCGCAGCAACGGCACAAATTACCGCAAGGCAAAACCAATAAATCCAACTCCGGAATGGATACCACTTTATAGTACGCACAAACACTAGCCAGGAAACGGAAATAAGCGCCAAAAAGTAGGCACCAAAAAAAACGGCAAAAAATGGGACCAAAAAACGCCCCAAACAGTAGGCACCAAGGAAATATAACGCCATAAAGTAGGCATCAAATGTATATTTCCTACAAGTTTGCACCAACAAACAAGCGCCAAAAGGTAGGCAGTGTTATTTCTCACTAGAAATTAGCAACCACAAGGAAAAACTCAGGAAAAATAGCCTAAAGTGTATCTAAGATATATATGTATAAGGTATAGCTCACTCTCTCTCTACGTTATATCGTTTTTCTCTCTCGCGGAAGGAAAATGCTCAAAACGTTGCATGGCCTTGAGATTTTACTCTTCGTTCCCACTCGTACACCGACGCCTAAGAAGTTTCACTTCAAAAAAAGAACGTGATTTCTTTGTTAGGCCTGGGACTTTTCAGGCCATGTGTTATATATTATATCCTTAAAAGTCTATTTGTTATGTATAAATGTGTGTTGTTAAAAAATATTGGTTGTAATTTGAAACCCAAATGCTTCTCTATCTATATTGCCGATTCCGGTTCAGTGCCTAATATTTCGCAGCTACGATAGCTGTTTCCTCCCAATCCCACGTCTTCCTTCCACTCTCCTTTTCAGCACAAGTTGTATTAATACCACTTTTTGTTTCGTAGAATACGCCCTAGATAACATTTCGTTTCACTGTCATAAATAGTTGAATATTTCGCTTCATTTGGTGAAGCACTTCACCGTTGTAAACTTGGTCAGTCCATGGAATTTTAAGCATACATCTGTATATCCACATTTCAAAGGTTTTTATCCCGTAAATATCTGCTGTTTTATGGGTCACTGACTTCATTGCATGCAAGAGTACTGACCGTACACAGCATTTGACGAAGCGAATTTTTAATTAATTTCATGGCTGCAGAATTTTTTTTATAGTTGCGGAATAATGACTTTCCCATTTCTATTCTTGTTTTAATTTCGCCGGTGCTGTCCCACTGCTCATTAATCTAACATGCAAGGCATCTGAATTCGAAGACTCTTCCCACGGCTTCTCCTTGCTTTGATAAAGTTAAACTTTTATGAGTATTTTTTCGGCGTACATCCATGAATTTAATTTTGGTGACATTGATCTTCAGGCGGTATTTATTGCTGTATTTGCCAATTCTATCGAAGAGGTTTTATAAATCTTCCATATTGTCTGCAAAAAGTGTCGGATCAGCAGCATATCCGATGTTATTATTAATCCCACCCTCCACTTTTATGTGCGGTACTTTAGTGTGCGGTGCAAGGTGCTTCTTGAAAAATCGCTTCTGAGTAATTATTAAAAAGCAAATACTAAATATTCATCATCGTCATCATTTGGCGCTGCAGCTTTCTACTAGTTTTGGCCTGCTGCACAAAATATCTCCTTTTGTCCCGATCCCTGGTTGATTCCTTCCAGTTGTTGAGCTTGAATTTCTTCATGTCTTCCTCTTGTTCATCAATTCATCTTAATCTTGGCCTGCCTCTTGCTCTCGTTGCAAATGTTTTAGCGCCAATTATTTTTTGTTGAGTTCTTGAAGAATCCATTCTCATGGTATGGCCTAACCTTCTTAGCCTTTGAGCTTTGATGAGCCGCCCAAAGTTGTCCCCTCTTAGAAAATGGTCCAGTTCAGCGTTCCATCTCTTAGGCCACTCACCGTTGCCTTTGACTGCAGCGAAGATTAGCCTCAACATTTTTCTCTCGAATACTTGGATTTGATTTTTGTCTTTTTCACTTATTGCCTAAGACTCCGATCAGTAGCAAAGAATTGGTCGGACTATAAATTTTTGATTTATAAATTTTGTAAGGTCTGTTCATTTAAAAAGTTGAATAAGTGAGTAAAAGTTTAATAATTAAGTAAATATTAAGTCCTTTCAATATTTCAATGTTTACCATAACTTCTGAAAATGAATAAAAAATAAAATACAAATATTTCTTCTCTAATAACTTTGTTTAATCTTTCTTCGAGTCAATTCCATCAGGAAACAAATACAATTCTATGCCAAGCTAAGCTGATTATAGACTGAAACGCCATTCAACATGAATGCTCGCAATTTACTATCTCTAGCGACAATTTTTTCTCAGGTAATTTGTGGATGCTGCGCCAAAAAAATTGGCCTTCTTTAGCCGCAAACCAATCATCGAGCCATTTTTGGCTTCTTCGTGAGAATTGAAGCGCTGCTCGGAAAGTGCATAGCCCATCAATGCAAACAAATGATAATCGGAAGGCGTCAAGTCTGGTAAGTAAGCCGTATACACCAGCGGTTCCCAATCGTACGTCCCCACCAATTCCCGTGTCGCTCTTGTTCGATGTGGCGGTGCATTGTCATCAAGAAAAAATACTTTTTGACGCCGATCGGCATATTCTGGGCGTTTTCGTTGTATAGCGCTATTTAAATCGGCTAATTTTCGTTGGTAGCGTGCACCGTCAACTGTTTCACCTGGTTTTAATAGCTCGTACCAAATCATACCACGCTGATCCCAGAAACACACAGCATTGCCTTGAGGCCGAAGCGATTAGGTTTGGCCGTTATTTTTGGCCTGTGGCCAGGCGGACCATACGATCGTTTACGCTCGGGATTGGAGAAATACACTCACTCTTCATCACCCGTAATAATTCGATGCAAAAAAGACTTCCTTTTGAACCGGGAGAGCAGCATTTCATGTGGTTTCACGATGTCCGCAAATCGTAGTTTGAACGCACGAAATTCGACATTTTTCAGAGCGACGAAAATGCATTGCTGTATGAAACGTTACAAGCAATGAACTGAATATTGTTGAGAGAAGACAGACGAAAAAAACAAGGCTTTTGGGAAGGTTTAAAAATACTCCTAGCGACATCTATGAACTAATAGCTGAAAGTATGCCCCACACACTTCTTCCTCACAGGAATAAATTGAGTGCAATAGACGATACCTCAAGAAAAAAATTATAAAAAATTAAAAAAAAAAATTGTATCATAAAAAAAATCATCAAAATTGCTTCGACTTAACTTTCTCCTTTAAGTTTGGTAGCTAGTACCCTTACAGCTGACGCGGGCATCTTTTGGTTGTGGACTAGGTAAAGAGAGTTCAATCCGTATTACCTTCCTTTTCTGTCCGAATGTGCTGCCCTGACGGTTGTTTTGCATTTGCTTCCCATCGACTTTTACGTTATTTCCATCGCTGCTCAAAATGCAATCAGGTTAAAGGAGATTGGCCTCTAGAGGTAAACTCTGAAGGGACATCATTGAATTTTTGACAGTTAACGCCGTATTTCTGTGAGCTTCGGACTGATCTCTCTATACGCAAACTGAACTGGATTTTGAAGGTCGTTCTAGGACAATTTTTCCAAGTATGAAGGATTGGAACGAGGGCCACATCTGGACCGAAACTGGCACCGCTCTCTTCACTGACGGCTCCTAGATGGGATCGGGAGTCGGAACAGGGATTTTCTCTAAATCAGTGAATTTGTATATTTCCTTAAAATTTCCGAATTCTTTTAGTGCTTAGAAAACGTAAGAGCATCTCCCTCGCTCTTTTCCGTTAGTCAAGTCGCGATTAAGGCTCTGACGATGCCTGGGTGCAGATCCAAACTAGTGAACTTCTAAAATCTCAGATTTTTATTCAGTTGAACGACACCACAAATTGCAGGAAAAGTTCGGCCCAAACACGCGGTTGCAAGCCTCACACCGTAGCACTATTTTAATATTACTTTAACATTATTACTAATTTACCATCTCCAGCATCTCCTATTCTTATATGAACATTACACCTTCCGTATTGCAGGTTAAATACTGCCGGCATTGAGGCAATCCAGCAATAATAACAATCACTGTCAATATTTGTAGCAAAGGGCAAATGTTGATTTGATATAAAAAGTTAACTAATTGCAGAAATGCCGAAAGAGGAAGGAAATATACAAAAGGCTACAATTAGTTTTGTGTATATTTTAAGCTGACCTTCAGTAGGATATGTCGGCATTGTAATGTGTGCTGCAGACATCCGAGTAGCATGCAAATGTGTAAGCTGATTAAAGGAAACCACATAGCGCTTCGTAGGAGGACATATAAGAATTCTACTACAAAATCATAAATTATATTTTTAATGAGCCAGTAATTAAATGCAGGATTCAATGGCAGTTGAACACAATTAACAGCTTACAAAATTTCGTTGCCATTTATGCCTGAACGGAAATTCTGCATATTCTCGGATGATATTTTATGTTTCTATTTCAAGACTATAAATGGCTCGTACTTGGACGAAGGAAAAACAATTAAATTAAATTTTTGGCAAAGTTTTGCACAAAATGTTACTCTTTTTGCTATTATTACACAATCTCAAAAACAGTTTACACCACTTATTACCTGGTAAAATGAGTTGGAGTGCAAAGAGCCTTAGATCAAGTAAATCTCACGACTTCTATGAAGCAGTGCATACAAGTTTAATAAGATCAAGATAAGATCCTGATTCAAACGACGTTGGAAATATTTAAAACGATTTACAAAAATATTTAGGAGTATTTAAAACAATTTACTAAAGTTTGGAGAAAAGGTGTTTACGATTTTCACTAGGCCGAGCTGATCTATGATAATGTGCTCAAATTTCCAAGGCTTCACCATATTCCCTAAATATTCTTAATAAAAATTGCTTTCTTCAAAATGATTTTTAACTGGCGAAGTATGCAGAGAAGTATAAAAAAGAGAAAAGTGTTTGAAAAATATTAAAAAACAAAAGTATAAAAAAAAGAAGTACAAAAAGGAAGTTCTAGGGAAAAATTATTTGATACTTTTCGTGCAAAATCGGTTTGCGCAAAAAAAATTATTAAAGAAGCTCTACTTCTTTATCAATGTGAAATTTCAAGTTGCTAAAGAAAGAGTATTTGATTAAAAAATTGCTTTCAAATTTTTTTTAGTTATGGGTCAATAAACTTTTTTTCAAAAAATGTATGTTAGAAACTAATTTTAAGCTATAGATAAGTTTAGTTTTAAGTTGGGTTCGGTTAGGTTATATATATATTAGGCCGGGTCGATTTGTGGGGAGGTAAAAAAATCGCCCATTGCTCTGTGAAAATCATATTCTAGGGATCAAAATATGAAACTTTGCCGAAGGAACCATACCTCTAAAACGAATTCTGATGTCCCCCAATTTGGGTCGAACTTTTTACTTTCTTTTCTCATGTAAAGGCCAAAAATGGTGATATTTTGAAATGATTGTATGGGGAACCCCCCAGGGGATTTCCAGGGGGTGTGCCACTGGCATGGGTGGATCGGCCTTCCAAAGTTAGTGAGGGTCGATCATACATTTGGACTCGATTGGAGCACTCTAAATGGGTCAAAGAGGGATTTTTCGTTCGACCCAAACGGGGGACATCAGAATTCGTTTTAGAGGTATGGTTCCTTCGGCAAAGTTTCTTATTTTGATTCCTAGAATACGATTTTCACAGAGCAATGAGCGATTTTTAAATCGACCCGCCCTAATATATATGTATATAATTGGCGCGTACACCCTTTTTGGATGTTTGGCCGAGCTCCTATAAGTGGTGTGCGTATTGATGTTGTTCCACAAATGGAGGGACCTACAGTTTCAAGCCGACTCCGAACGGCAGATATTTTTTATGAGGAGCTTTCTTCATGGCAGAAATACACTCGGAGGTTTGCCATTGCCTACCGAGGGGAGACCGTTATTAGAAAAATATTTATCTTAATTTTGGTGTTTCACCGAGATTCGAACCTACGTTCTCTCTGCAAATTCCGAATGTTAGTCACGCACCAACCCATTCGGCTACGGCGGCCGGCTTCGGTTAGGTTAGGTAAGGAAAAATAGTTGCCCATGGAGTGGGCACATTGGGGCGAAGAAATTGAATTCATCCTTTGTGACACCATTGTGAAGAAAGTAAGGTGGAGTAAGACCGATAGAATGAAAGGAGAAGGAGGAGACGAGTGGGAGGAAGGATGAGTTTTAGTATACATGAATTATGAACGATAAGTGTGTTGCGGTTGTGTTAACCTGCTGTGTTATGATGCTGATGATGAAGTTCATCAGATTTTTAATATCAAGGGCTGCTATATCAGCTGGCATAGCAAAGAAGTAAGATAAGCTATACACTTTTATATATGTTTAACATTTATTCAGGTCTAACATTAAGGCTAAAATGAGGAAACTGGTTGAAAAGTAATGAGAAAAGTATAAACGAGAAGGACTTCTTAAAGAAAAAATTGTTTTTAACTGTTTTGAAGTAAAAAAAGATTTTCAAAAGAATGTAATAAAAAATTCTTCTACTTTTTCTACTCTTTACTTCTGCTTAAAAAAATTTCTGAATTAGAAAAAGGCATAATAAACAATTCTACTGAAATTTTGTTTATTGATTCTAAACTTTAATTTTTTAGATAAACATTTATTTAGGTTTAAGATCACAGCTAAAATGAAGAAACTGGTTGAAAACTAATAATAAAATTAAATTAATATTTAAAGAAAAAAATTATTTTTAAATTTCTTGATTGAAGGATGAATATTTTTGAAAAAAAATGAAAGGACAGAAATTCTTCTACTTTATTATAAATTTGGAGTCTAAGGACCAATTATTTTTTTTTTTTAAATTTTTCAAAAATAAAAAAGTCAAAATAATTATTTTTTGCGAGAGTACTTATTATTTTGAAATGAATGGCTGTTTAACAAAAAAAAAAATAGTTTTAATGGTGTTTTTTTTTTTGAAGAATACATTTCTTTGAAAAAAATATAGAAAAGAAATTCCTCTATTCATTTTCAATATCAAATTGTAAATTTATTGGAAAAATTGTTCTAAAACTGATTCACGAACCGCAAAGGTTATAATAATTTTTGTTCTGAAAATTATTTTATATTCTGAAATGAAAAAATTAATGAAAAAAAAATATTTTTAATTTTTTTGTGAAGAAAAAGGATTTTCAAAATAAAAAATTCATGCTGAATGAACGCTTGCTTAAAACTAAAGTACTTCCCTTCACAATGGAAAGTATCAGAGATAATAATGATTCCTAAGCCCGGAAAAGATGCTAATGAATTGAGCTCGAACAGACCTATTTCATTGTTACCCATAATGGGAAAGCTTTTTGAAAAATTGTTTTTCACAAGACTAAAACATATTATATTATTAAAGGAACTTATCCCCTCACATCAGTTTGGTTTTCGTGAAAATCACTCAACCATAGATTAAGTTCATCGGATTGCATATGTTATAGAAGAAGCGTTAGAGAAGAAGAAAATCTGCGCAACCATATTCTTAGATGTCGCACAGGCGTTTGATAAAGTTTGGCATGAAGGATTAATTTACAAATTAAAGACCTTGCTTCCACCACAATATACCAAGACGATGGAGTCATATATTAAAAATCGTTACTACAGAGTTAAAATCGGTCAAGGATATTCGTCAATGAAAAAAATTTGTGCCGGAGTACCGCAAGGGAGTGTACTTGGTCCAACTTTGTACTTGTTGTATACAGCGGATATACCCATACCAGCAAACTGCACACTAGCTACATTTGCAGATGATACCTGTATTTTAGCAACTGGTGAAGACGAAACAGAATCAACCGCGAAACTGCAATTGTCGGTAAATCCAACAAATGGAGAATTAAACTTAATGTAAGCAAATCAACACAGATACATTTTACAAATAAAAACGTTAACTATACACCTCTAGAAATTTCCGGATAATTAGTACCATATGCAAACACTGCAAAATATTTGGGAATGACACTTGACACAGAGCTGAAATGGAAAGAACACATAAAAATAAAAGCAAAAGAGTTAAATATAAAATACCAAAAAATTAAACGGATTATTGGAAAACATTCCAAACTTTCAACAACAACAAACTGCTTATTTATAACCAGATGTTAAAGCCGGTTTGGACATATGGCATCCAACTTTGGGGGTGTGCAATCAAAAATCATATCGATGTAGTTCAACGCATACAAAATAAAATTTTAAGAAATATTGTTAATGCACCCTGGTATGTGAGAAATAATAATAATAAAAATAAATAACGCAATAACCATCATGGCAGCGAAACATGCAACAAGGCTGCTAAATCACCTCAACTCCGAAGCTTCTATTTTAAATGATGAAGAGCTATACACAAGACGTCTAAAAAGGAAAAAACCACATGATTTAGTAGTTAACAACATATAGTTTGAATTTCTAAATTTATCGTTAAAAAAATATTAGTTGTTAGTTTTTGAGACTAGGTGTAATGCTATGAAATGTAAATGAATAATTATTAAATACGTTTCAATAAAAAAAAAAATTCTTCCACTTTTCCTGTGAAGAAAAAAAATTTTGAAAATAGGTATAAAATTTGTACTGAAATTGTTTCACTTTTTCAACGTTTAATTTCAAGTTTAAGATAAGAAATGTTTCCAAAATGATTTTTTTTTCCTCTGAAAATTGTTTATTCGTTCTTAATGAATGGCTGTTTACGCACATATTATTGTTTTCAAATTTTTTACTGAAGAGCAAAGATTTTCGAAAAAAGAAAGAAAGCAAAGAAATTCTTTCAGTTTTTCAACGTCAAATTTCAAGTTTTTGAAAAGAAATGTTTTTGAACTTGTTCTAAAGTAATAAAAGTCAAAACGATTTTTTTTCTCAAAATTATTCATTATTTTTAAATAAAAAAAGAAATGCAGCAAAAAATTAAAAAAAAAACATTAAATATAGACAATTTTCTATTTTTTCAACGTTGAATTTCAAGTTTATGAAAAGTTTTCAAACTTTTCCAAAAACAAAAAAATTTCCACTATTTTTGTTTTAGAAAATTAAAGGGTGGTTAAATTTTAAGGGCCGGTGTTGATTTTGAATAAAATACAATTTTTTTAGGAAATTATGATAATTTCTCTTTATTATGATAATACTGGTATGCCTTAATTATGTATAAAACAAAATATTGGCCAAATGGCCGCCGCAGCCTCGGCGGCACACCTCCATCCGATGGTCCAAATTTTCGATAACGCTGAGGCATAATTGATGTTCTATGCCGTTAATGTGCCGAATTATCTCATGCTTTAGCTCTTGAATTGTTACTGGCTTATCGACGTACATCTTTTCTTTCAAATAACCCCAAAGAAAGAAATCCAACGGTGTCAAATCACATGATATTGGCGGCCAATTGACATCGCCGTGACGTGAGATTATTCGGCCATCAAACTGTTCGCGCAAAAGAGCCATTGTTTCGTTAGCTGTGTGACAAGTGGCACCGTCCTGTTGAAACCACATATTGTCCACATCCATATCTTCCAATTCGGGCCATAAAAAGTTCGTTATCATCTCACAGTAACTGCCTGACCGGCCTCATTTAGAAAAAAATACGGCTCAATGATGCCGCCGGCCCATAAACCGCACCAAACAGTCACTCTTAGTGGGTGCATTGGTTTTTCGGCAATCACTCTTGGATTATCATTCGCCCAAATGCGGCAATTCTGCTTATTGACGAATCCACTGAGGTGAAAATGTGCCTCATCACTGAAGATTCTTCGAAAATTTTCATAATAAGCCTGAATAACTTGAACGCGTTGCTCGATTGTGTATGATTCCGTGGCTCGAATTGAGTTAGTCTGAAATTAAAAAATGTCAAATGAAATGCAGAAAAAACTTGACGTTTAGGTGTGGTTCATATTCCACATCGGCTCTTGAAATTTAACCAACCTTTATTTATTAACTTGAATTTACTTTTTTAAAACAACTAATTTGTAATTTTTTAAATCGTATTAGCCACACCTCGTACAAATAAAAACAAAAAAAAAAAAACATAAACATTTTCATAAAATTAACACATACGGAAAAATTTTAAGTTGGCTCAAAATATTATATTTAAAGTTTTTGATATATTTTCCCGCATTCTATTAAATAAAGTTCCAAAATATGTAGGTATGTAATGAAGTAACTCTGCACAGCAAGCTCCGACTTGCATAAGATTTTTTTTTATTTTAACGCAAATCTGTTCTGAAAGGTTTTTTGACATACATTGCTTGAACTTACAAAACTGGTGTGGCTGTAAGGCAAAATATGTTAACAAATCACAAACTTAATGTTCAAACTGCAACAAATCAAAAACGAGTTAAGCGATTGGAGCAATTTTTTTTGCTATAAGAAGCTGAAATATTTTTTATCGCTCCGCATTAATAAAGTTTATGAATTAATTCGTATTACTATTAAAAATTTTCAAAAGAAAAGAAACATTTTTGCAATAAATTTCTGGTTGGGTGCATGTTTGCTGTGTATTAAACAGGGTTGGGTTGCATAGTGCACTAAATAAGTAGTGCAATAAATTGTAAAATAGTAGAAACACTGAAAAACTGCAGATTTAGTGTTATTGAAATATTTACCTTTAAATACAACTGCACAATGCCCAACCCTGCTAGTAAACTCCACTGAGCGAGACTAAGCGAAAAAGCAAAAAAAATGATAAAAAATGTATTTCCTTCGTTTTTTAAGGATATCTGATGATTTCTTATTGAGTTGCTCACTCGTATATATGTAAATAATTTGCCTTAGCGGTTGAGCAATGCCAGCCTAGTGTTTGTTTGTGCCGTAAATGTAAACATAAAAATCCATTTCCACAATAATTTCCTTTGAAAATAATTTCCTTGTGCTTTTTTTTAAGATTTTGGCGTATCACTCTTCTGCAGCAAGAAAAAGAATCAGTTTTCATCAGCCAGTATAAATATTTGTACTTTATAGCAAAAGCGTACAATTCTTCGTCAATAAAAAAGTAGTTCAAGTATGCGAAAAATAAAACGTGACAATATACATACATAAATAAAATTCAATCCGAAGTAAAAAAGGCATCAGTGGGCATATAAAATTGAAATTAAATTTTATAAAAATCTGCTGGCAATCAATACCCCGTGAAATATGTGCGTGTGCGTTTGTGTATGAGCTGTAACATCAACATCTTCTGTAATACGGCAAAAAGAATTTACTCACAAGTTGCATCAGATCACAAAAGCCGGAGAAGCAGGTTAGTTGTATGCGGGTGTTGCTGTAGCAAAAAAATAAAAAAGACAATTTAAAAATATTTGCATGTTCACACATACATACATACCCATGTGTAGGCACATACATATTTGTGTGCTTGTGCACATGAGAAACATGAGTTCGAAGTGAAAAACCTTTATTTGGCAGCGCTTGCCTTTGCATGTCAATAAAAGTGGTTTGTAAATGCGCACCCATAAAAATTTTACGTTGTGGTTGTGGCGCGCATCTCTGTGTGTGAAATTTCAATTTAATGCTCGTTTATTGAACTTATTGAATGCCTTGCTTAGAAGAGATTTCCACATTACAGTTTATGTGGTGGAGTAACAAAAACGGAAGAAAACTCGTTGACAAGCTGCTAAGAAATATAATATGTAAATGTGCCACCTGCCACCTGCCACATGCCAATCAACTTACATTTAGCTCACACCACTCACAACCATTTTCCCTTCCGCAAAACAAATACATACACACACACAAATACAAAAACACATACACTTAACCCGTTTTCGAAAATCGCATCTTGCAAAGGAAGCGCGCGTTTTTTGGATTGAAGAAGATTGGAAAAGCTATTTCGTTTATGTTGGAAAGGAACTTTTTAGAGTTGGAATTTACGAAACACCTACAGCAAATACAAGAAAACACTTTACGTTAAAGTTTTTTCTTTTCGAATTCCACCTCAAAAATTTAAACGAATTGTGTGCGGCTTGTTGGCAGATTTCAAGTGTTGACACATGAAGCAGTTTCAGATGCCCGGATATACAAGGTGGCGCAAAAGTAATGACTCTATCGAAAGATTTAAATTTTTTGCAAGTCGCACATTCAAAGTATTTTTTTTTGTTTTTTTTTTTTTAAGTTATATAAAGACGAAATAGTGATTAATTTTGCGCCGCCTCATTTATGTATTAGATTAGATTAGATTTGTGGGGGGTTGGACAAGTCCAAGCACTCAGTCAGTAGACCATTGTACTACACCCGGAAAGATATCAGTAGAAAGAATAGAGGAAAGATAGAAGGTGGATGGTAAAAACGGATAGATTAGTTTGAGGTCACTCTTCCACAAATCTCTTGGATTCATTGATGAATTTTAAGAGATCCGGAAGAGGAAGAGTATGAACTTTGTCCATACTCAGTGTATCGTAACTCAATATCCTAAGTCTGATTCTGGCAAATGCAGGACCGCTACAGAGAAAATACTCTGCAGTGACGTCATCCTCAAGACAGGATAGACATATCGGGCTATCGACGACCCTCATAGCAGCCATATGCTGACCACAGGCGTTGTGTCCTGTGATTACACGCACCAGTACTCTCAAGTCCTTTCTCCTGAGTTTTAGGAGAAAGGTCGCTAGATATTTTTCTGTTTGGATCTTTCACAAAGCACTTGCCGTAGCCATCTGTCCTGTAGTGTAGGAGTACTTAATTTCTTCATGCATCCAGATCCCCTACTGTCACTGGTTTTTAATCCATTGGTGTAGAAAGTGTGCTCAAATCCCATTAATAGGTTCTCTGGACTTAAACTTCGATCTCTATTTCGGATCAAAACATCATACTTCCTACCGAAGCTAACGACAGGCACCCGATTTCCCACAGGCATCGAGAACAGTGTGTACCGCTCCGACAACTGGTGGTATATCTGACAGTGCTTACTTCATTTCCCCAGACTCCGTTTAACTTGAGCCTGTACGCCACCTTCATTGCTTCCTTTCGAATTTGAAGATCTAGAGGTTGCAAGTTCAGAATGGCATTAAGGGGATCACCAGATGTTGTGCTCATGGCACCTTTGATACCCAAGCACACACTTCTCTGTAGCCTGTTTAGAGGTTTTACTCTGGAATTAACCATTGTGGCTTTCCAGTATACTACAGAGGCGTATGTAATAATGGGTATAATCAGTGTGATGTACAGCCAGTGTACTATCGCCGGTCTTAGACCCCATGTCTTGCCAGAAGGTTATCTTACACTGCCAGAAGACTTTTAGTGTTCGAGAGAGCTTCTGCTCGACGTGCTTCTTCCAGGTAAGTTTACTATCTAGGATTACTCGTAGATATTTAACCTCAGAAGACCGTTGCAGTGTTACCCCTTTCAATGTGGGTAGTAACAGGCCTTCCATATTGCGATTCCTAGTTGTTGGAGCCAAGTTGCAATTCAACCATGTATAGTTTGTAAAAGTACGAAAAAATATCAACCTTGTTTTAACTTTTTTACTTCTTCACTACTGTGACTCAAGGCACTCCAATAAAGTTCTTTATACGAAACGGTCGTGATAGTATTTTTCCATTGCGTTTTTCCACAGAGAATTCTAACAAAGGTTATGGGCCCAGCACGCTTCCACTTGCACTAAGGTATTGTACTTTTTGTAGGATTCACCGAAAGACCATGCAATTCGCACTAATACTAAATCTTATTTAGAGCTACCTGCATTTTATTGCTGATCGTCCTGAGATTAATACGCATACATTGTCTGCGTAGACTTGGATGTGTCCAATTTCCTGCAGATCATTAAGAAGAGAGTCCACCACGAAGCACCAGAGAAGGGGAGAGAGTACACCGCCTTGTGGGCAACCCTTCTTAACCTCAACCCTGACTCCTTCATCGCTTTTTCTATCCATGGTAAGCAGTCTTTTGGATAGTATAGAATGGATCCATCTGACAATGATTTCTTCTACTCCATGACTTCTGATAGAAGAGCACATAGAGTCAAAGGTAGCATTGTCGAAAGCTCCTTCAATGTCCACAAACACGCCAAGTGTGTACTCTCTTGTTTCCAGCCCTTTTTCGATTATGCTAACTCTGCTCTGCACGAGTGAGCCGATTCGCAAGATATCCCACTTTGATAAGCATGTTGTCTGACGTTGAGAGGGTTTCGACTTAGAACCCTTGTCCTAATGTGCTTATCCACCTTACGTTCCAGACCCTTAAGCGATGTCAGGCTTATAGGTCTGAATCTTTTTGGTAAAGCGTAGCTGTCCTTGCCTGGCTTTGGGACAAATACAGCTTTCACCAAACGCCGCCTCATTTATGTATGCACTTGATACAGACAAACTCTGGTGGTTTGACCAAAAATCACCACACCTTTGCGAACTTTTTAGTGCTCCAAGATCCACCCTTTTCTTAGGGGACTTTTATTTTACGGCTTGCTAACGTAATCAAACTCATTTTAGTACAAGTTGGCTGAAAAGTATTGAGAAGGTCAACTGTTAACTAAATTTATACGCCACACTAATTTATCTGTCGCCATACGAATTTAGGCTGGTACTAACTTCCCAGCGGTGAAATGTTGCTAGCAACATGCATTTGGCTTACCGTCACATGTTGCTAGCAACATGAATTTGGCTTACCGTGACAGGTTGCTAGCAACAAGCATTTGGCTCACCGTGAAATGTTGCTAGCAACATGCATTTAGCTTACCGTGAAATGTTGCTAGCAACAGTAGTTGTCAAACGAGAATAAGCGTGAAGTTTAGGAGCACCGCCACAGAAACAATTAGCAAATTTTGGCAAGTAAAGCGTTTTTAAACAAATTAACACACATATATGTGAACACAAAAACAAATATGAAGAAAAATATTCTCTATTTACTTACATAATTGACAGTTCGATACAAAAATGTTTATGCTTTCAAATCAATGGTGTAGTTCTAAGTTCACGATTCACGTGAAATGGCTGTTAATATACAAGTATCTAGGTATGTGATCCTTTAACTCCTATTTGGAGCATAGGACATCAACCAATCCTCTTCGTCAACGAATACGGTTTTGTGGTAAAGAGCTTTGTTCGTTCACCCACAATCCTAGAGACTTCATACCAGCTACTGGTGAGCGCCGTCAGGTGGTAAATGGCCTGCCAATTCCTCTACCTGTTTGTTGAAATGGATTTTGGCGCAGCGTTTGTTTGGCTACATTGTCGTAATTTTTCCTTAGCGTATGACCAATTCATTACTATTTCCTTTTTTTGATTTCTGATGCAACGTCAACTTGGTTAGCTTGCGCCAACAACTCGACGCTGGTTATAGTCCGTCGCCAACACATGCGCAAAATCTGACGAAGGCAGCGAGTTATGAACGTTTGCAGGCGCTTCGTGACCTTCGCAGTTACTGGCTGTCAAAATCCATATAAATTGCGTTGCCGTGAAATATGCATGAAATTTCGTATGTACCTCACGGCAATGTACTACTCAGTTCATGCCGTGAAAACACCGCGCCAAATGACGCCAGCAACATTTTTCTCCACCTCTTTAACATAAAATGCACATGTCATTTAAAATTGAACGAAAATTGACAGTTCGTTGGTGAGTGACGGAGGTGTCTGAGTTCAAATGCGTTACTCCGTTAGTCATGACATATTTAAGAGAAACGTCTTCGTGTAAGTAAATATTTGTGTTCATATTCTAAGCCTTTGCGTTCAGCCTTTTACAGCTAGAGAGAGATTCGTTGTAACAGGAAATTAAATTTAAAAGTGTGCCTGCGGTATCTTAATTGCTGTATTTGATCTGTTTTGCTATATGGTGCTAAGTCTTGGAAATTGAAAATTACATCTAAGAATAAATTGGAGGCTTTTGAAATGTGGCGCTATCGAATAATGTTAAAACTATCTAGGACACAAAGGAGTAGTAACGCAGAAGTTTTATGTAAACTTAAACAAGATCCAAAACGCGCATGTTCTCAAACAAAACAGCAACAAGTCAGACTTGAGAGACCGAAGGAGTTGCTACGCTTGGCCGAAAGCGGTCAATTTCCGAACGTTGTGTTTTCTGACGAGAAAATTTTTCAAATTGAGCAATTCGTAAACTCCCAACATAATAGGAATTATTTGACCGACCGTTCATACGAGAATTTGAGTCGTCGACTGGCCACCAGAAGGGCCGCTGTAACCGCAGATGGACGCTCTCCAATCGTTTTCATCGAGCCTGGCGTCAAGGTAAATGCGAAATATTATCGGGAAAGTATTCTAGAGGTTGCTTTGAAGCCGTGGGCAGACAAATATTTCGGTGGCAGACCATAGACATTTCAACAGAACTCGACACTGTCTCACGAAGCTCGAACGAATCAATAATGGGTAAAAACAACGTTCAGAACTTCATAACGTCCAGACAACGGCTTTCAAATTCAGCAGATGCGAATCCGATGAATTATTCTCTTTGGGCCATTTTGGAGAGCAAGGTCCGAAATAAAAGTTTCACCAGACTCGAGGCGCTGAAAAAATCCATTGTCTGCGAATGGGCCAAAATACCTGCAAGACACCTTCGGGCAGCTTGCGTTTCGTTTCTTGACCGTCTCGAGGCCATAGTCAAGGCAAAAGGTGGTCATATAGAGCAAACGTAAATTGATGCTTAATTTTGTATTATTTTCACACTTTTTACTTTTTTACAAACTAAATATATGGCCTTTTTAATTGGTTACACTTCGAGTGTCGGACCCTGTTAGCAGTACCCTTTGAACGCACCTAGTGTAGTTTCCAAATAAAACATAGTAAGCAAATCCTGCACAAAATAAATAATTTACTTCACGTGGATAACACAAAAATGTATATTCCCAATTTGACGCAAGTGCAAAGTATTCTGAAAAAAGTTGAAAAAATCACGACAAATATTAGTATGGAATTTGGGATTTGAAAATGCTAACTTTTACAACTCAACTACAGACCCAGACGTAGAGCCGATGAACTAGCGAGACTCGGCACTAAATTGACTGATGAGTACATAGATAATGACAAAGGCATACCCTTACAAACATGTAAGCTACTCATCCTTGAAGAAATTGTAAAGAAAGCAAAAGAAAGATGGCGCAATGAAGCTACCTGCAAAATCGCCCGTCAACTGTGGCCGACTCTAAATGCTAAACGCACAGAATCTCTGCTGAGCTAAAATAAACCCAGTCTTATCACATTGATCCCAGTCATAACGAGGCACTACCTAATTGGTAGACACGCCCAAAGGATGGGTGTGCAAGCACATGACTTTTGTAGAAGTTTTCTAGATGAGGTCGAGGAAGAGACAATCTCGCTCCTACTGTGCCACTGTCCTGCTCTATCCAGACTCAGGTTTACTATTCTGGGTGAACAATTTTTTGATGAGTTGGAAGATCTCAGCTCTACAGAAATCAGATATATTTTAAAATTTTTGAGAAGCACACAATGGTTTTCGGAGAGATAGGAACACGCCCTCCACGCGGCATCACAATGGGCTATGAGCCTGAGTGTGTCCCACAGGACAACCGCTTCAACCTAATCTAACCTAACCTCACAGACCCAGACACTGGATGGCGAAATCCTGAGTAACATGCGGGCTGACGAAATATACAATAACTTGGTTTTGAACAAAATACGAAAATTAACCACCACCAAATAATGCATACAGAAAAAGGCTCAAACTATTACTTAAAGCCCAGTTAAACGCACTTAATCCGTTTAAAGCTATAAATACATTCGCCATACCCATTTTATCAAATTGAGTCGGAGTAATTAAATGGGCAGCTACGGATCTCGAGAAACTCCATAGATTTACAAGAACAACCCTAACAAAACATAACTACCGGCATCCGGATTCGTGCGCAGAGCGGATCACCATCAAACGGAAGGTGGAAGCAGACTTATAAAAATCACAATCAGCAAGCATAACTACACAAAACAATAGCCATAAAAATATAAATAATTAAAATTATTATAAAAATTAATGGAAATAAAAAAATAATAAATCATAATTTTAAATTCTTTCTATTCGATACTGAAACTTTTGGTTTTTCTTTAAGATCTATGTTGAAAATTGCGGTAACCTCTTCAGTAGTAGAACACTTTTCGCTCGATTCTCGATTCTTCTCAAGCACGCCTTTGCTATGAATGCAACTTAGACGTATAAGTTAACAAATAACACTTAATATATATATTATAATCAACCATCGCTAACGCGTGCTTCATAAGTTAAGAAACAGCCCTCGCAATTGCGACATTACATAAGTTGTATCAGCGCGCTATAGCTGCAATGGTCAGCGACGGTAACCGGACACTTTTGTTTTGCTGCAAGAGTTTCCGTTATCACCAAAGATTTTGCTGAGTCGGCTTGCCGACCATGACATTGTGGCGTGATGCGAGTTTTAGCTTAGCTTAAGTGAAATATTCTATGTATTAAGAAATTAGTTTGGAATACAGCGCTCTTCCAATAAGTCGCTTAAATAAATATCCACTCCGGCACTTGGCCGTTAAATAATTTGTTTTATTGTCTGAGCCCGAAGCAAGCAATAAGAGGCACAGTTCGCCTCTCAACCTAATCTTCACCCTCAACAGGACTGGAGAATATTAATTTATAAATCCCGTTCGTCGATTTCAAACAAGCCTTTGATAATATCCCCCGTGACACAATCCCAGAAGCGCTCTCCAACATGGGTATCAGCGTCAAACTTATTCAGGTGATCATGGCAACACTAACTAACACCACTGCAAAAGTAGTTGTACAACAAGCAGTGTCAAAGCCCTTCGAAATCTCCAGTGACGTAAAACAAGGCGACGCGCTTTCCACATCTTTATTTAATCTCCTTCTTCACTATGCGATAAAAAACGAAGTGAAGTTTGGAAACCTTTTTGTCGCTCAGGAATAACAATCGCGTACGCGGATGATATCGCAATAGTGGCAAGGAACAAAAGGTATCTCATTGAAACCTTCTGTAGTATTGAATTTCGTGCAAAATCAGTAGGCCTTAGAATAAATGAAGGCAAAACTAAATCTCTGAAGGTCTCCCGCAGCGAAGAAAGACAAAGTCCTGAAAACATCCAAATCGGGACATTAACCTTTGAAGGTGTTCAACACTTCAAATATTTGGGAGTGTTAATAAAAAATGACAACAGTAGTTACGACACAATACAAGACAGAATAATGGCAGCAAACAGAGCATATTACGCCCACACAAAATTGCTGAAGTCCAAACTGCTCACACGTGAATGTAAACTCTGCCTTTACGAGTCAATAATAACAGGTGGCGCTAAAGTAATCCTCCTATCAGAAAATGCTATAAATTTTGCGATTGGCCCCTAATGTCAGTTTTGTTTTGACATTTGTGTAGTAAACACATGCGAAATACACGTTAATAAACAATGTTACGCTACACTGCTCCAGAACGCGGAATATTGCTGACTATTTATTTGACCAATAATCGGTCGGTGACTTTGGCACAACGTGAACTTCGTCGCAGATTTCCTCGCCGTCCAACGCCTACTGGTAAAACACTGCGACGTTTAGCCGCTCGCCTCGAAGAGACTGGCACAACACGAGATGCTGACCCCGGAGTAGCCGTTCTGCAGAGAATATTGCTGCTGTAGCCGAGGATGTCATGGAAGCGCCGTCGACATCGACCAGACGACGTGCCACGCAAATGGGTATCAATCGACGGTCTTCACAGCGAGTTTTGGTACAAGATTTGAAAATGTTTCGGTACAAAGTCCAGAAGGTGCATCAGCTGTTAGCTGCTGACCGCCAATCGCGTCTAACATACGCTCAAGCCATCCTTAATCACCACCAAGAGGAAGATGATTTTTCATAAAAAATAATCATGAGTGACGAGGACCATTTCCATCTTAGCGGGTACGTAAATAATCAAAATTTACGCTTCTGGGGCACTGAGAATCTGCGTGTAACCCACGAAGAGCCATTACACCCGCTCAAAGTCACTGTATGGTGTGCTGTTTTCGCTGGAGGAGTCATCGGATCTTTTTTCTTCGAAGACGTCGCAGGCCAAACGGTTACTGTGAATGGTGAGCGCTACAGAGCAATGATCAACGAGTTTTTTTTGCCGCAACTTGATGAATTGGAATTGGAAAACATGTGGTTCCAACAGGACGGTGCAACGGCACACACTGCACGTGCCACAACCGATATGCTGAAGGATGCATTTCCCGGGCGCCTAATCTCCCGTTTTGGCGATTTGCACTGGCCAGCAAGATCGCCTGATTTGACCGCTCCAGACTTCTTTTTGTGGGGCTTTTTGAAGTCGCGGGTTTATGTCAACAAGCCTCAGACTCTTGCAGCTCTTAAAGACAATATCCGTCAAGAATGTGAGGACCTATCGCCGGAAGTTTTGGCCAAAGTGATGGAAAATGCCATAAAAAGGGCTCAAATGGCAATCAACTGTGGCGGCGGCCATTTACATGACATCATATTCTAGACATTGACAAGCAAAGACGAAAGTAGCTTAAGAGTTTTCGAACGAAAAGTACTCCGAAGGGTGTTTGGCCCCATTCGCTGCAACGATGGAACGTACCGAATACGCTACAACGATGAGTTGCTAAACTTATGCCAGGGAGAAGACGTCGTGAAATACATTAAATCCCAAAGGCTTCTATGGTTAGGGCACACTGTGCGCATGGAAAACAGCCGCCCCCAAAAATCTTTTTTATCAACGAATTGTTCAATGACCCGAGCCCGAGGACGTCCAAGGTTAACCTGGCTTGACCAAGCCATAGCCGACCTGAAAAAGCTACGAGTTAGGAGCTGGAGATCTGTTGCTATGAACCGTGCAGATTGAAAGAGGATTGTGGATGAAGCTAAAGTTCACCCTGAGCTATAATCACTGCTTGATGATGATGATGATATATTTGTTGTTTGTTTGTATGTACAAGTAAATAAAAATAATTTAATTTCTTCAGGCTTTTCTGTAGAAAAAAATTTTAAATTAAAAAATTAACAATTTCTGATGCTTAAGAGTGATTTAGACTCTTGAGAAATTAACTAATTAAATAAATAAAAAAAATAAAAATAAAAACCAAATACATTTCCCTCCTGTTCAAATTTATTAACAAACTTTTTATACCACCCAATATCGAACTTTGCTTCAAAACTGTTAATTAAAATCTGCCCTAAGCTCCGCTTCTGCACATTCAAGGGTGAATGCAAAAATAAAATACAAAAAAGCAAGCAATAGAGAAAAGAAATATTTTACTTCTCAGCTCAGTGCGACGCTTTGTTTGCCGGATCATCTAAAAAATATGCACACAAAGCGTGTTGCACGTACATATGTATGCTTGCCACCAACAAGTGCTGAATAGTTGATTATGTAAATATGTAATCATTGGGTGTGTGTGAATGCATGTGAAAAGTGAAGTGCAGCGAAGTGAAGTATTGCACGCTGCTTTGCGCTTTTAATGAACTTGATGAGATTTGTTCTTTCTTTCACTTTGAATACTAACACATACAAGCACCGCAAGTGTATCAATGTTATATTATATGCATACATACACATATGTACTTCACTTGTGTCCATGTAGTTACACGTACATATTTACGCGCGATAAGAGTCGCGTTTTTTGCTTCCGAAGCATATTTAAAGTTTCTTCTGAACAACTTCTTTGTACTTTCCACTCAACCAGCCTGAAAATCACTACTTACTCATATTCACTTTTTTCAATAAACACGTCGTTGTTGTTGCTGATGTTGCTGTTGTGCTGTTGACAGCTGAAGGTTGCCTGTTACGAGTTGCCGCAATTATGAGGCAACAGCATGCGAAAACTGTTTGTTGTGTACATATTTGTGTGAGCGTGTAAATGTGTGCATGCACACATTTATAACCGTTGAGTATGCAGAACACATACATAAGCATATTTGCATTTGCACTTATGCAGATGCGGGAATGAATTCAAGAAAGTATCAACGTCGGCAAAGAAATCCACGAAGGATGCTAAAAAATGTCACGTAACTTCAACATGAGGTTTTTGTTGCTTCACTTATGCTGCGATTTTTATTGCACTTCAGCGTTCAAGATATTGCAACTCTTGCTGTTCATCTTTTGTCACTTCCTTTCTTGCTTGTTGGCTCTTTTTTTTCTGTACTTTTGCTGCATCATTCCACGCGTTCAGTGCTTTTTATGGCGAAAAACTCATTGCTTGCTGACTGTTGTTGCGGTGATGTGGAAACTGCAAGGCTTTCATTATTATTATCACTTTTTCGCAACACATTACATTACTACCGGAGTGTATGCCTGCGCTCGTGTGTCACACACATACCAACAACACAGCAACGGTATGCATCATAGATTGGATGCATATGTGCGCTTCGGCGTTGCATATTTTTCGGCGTAATTCATATTGTCACTTTGCTTGGAGTTGCCTTATATGCAGCGTAAATATGCACATACCTGTATGCGTTTGTGCCTGGAGGCCAGCGTAGTGGGAGCAGAGATGGGCTATTATTTCTGGAAAAAAAATTCATATCGCCTTGAAAAAATGTTCACGTTGCAGTATTGCATTGATTAAAGTATTGAATGCAATAAGAAATTGGAGCGATTCCATGTGAACGAGACAGGTATTTTGGGTTTTGCCTTAATACTTATCATTTTTTTTATTTATAGGCGTGAGTATAAATAGAATTAAACTGAAAAAGTTATGAAAATATACAAATTTTCAGACTCATTCAATGTTGAAAATTGTAGTATGAAGTATTTTAAAGTGGAATATCCTTCGTTTTTTTAACATTTTTGCAAAAAGAATCTATTAAAAGTGGTGTTGGTAAATCAGCTTATTTTTTTTTTTTCGGTGAGTAGCTTGTGTCTCTTTTATTATTTAATTCCTGTGCGTAGTTTGTAGATGATTGATTTTTGTATTCTTTAATTTTATGGCTGAGATCTTTCGCTGCTTTGTTCAAAGCTGCTTTATCAACAGGTGATCTTGTTTGATGCCACCTACGCCGCATTTTTCGCTTCTTTAGCACCATTTCTTTTATATCTTTTATGTATTTGTGGCCAGCGGAAATTTTCATTAAAGGAGGTGTGCTCGACCAAGCAGAGTGTTGTATTTCACTCGTCAGTTTTAAAACTTCGTCATCTATCTTTGTTGTTGATTCCATTGGAAACGTATTGTCTCCAGATTCTTCTAAAATTTTGCGGAAATAGTCTCAGTCGATAAATTGACTATTTAGTTTGAGAACTAGATCGCGTATCACTACCGTTTCGCTGAGAGTTAGATTGATTGGCGAGTAATCTGAATTCATGTCTAGCCCATTTTCAATATCAAGATATGCACTGGAGACTTTTCTGGTGATAAAGAAATCGATAAGTTCCGGATTTTTTTGTGGATCAGATGGCCAATACGTTGGCATCCATGAGGATGCAGTGTTACAGTTTGTTTTTTCAAGCTCTTTGAAGAGCTCCCTTCCTTTAGTGGTTGTTAGCCTAGATTCCCAATGGATATGTTTAGCATTATAATCGCCGCCCATAATGAATTTTGTTTTATGACGCTCAATAAGATGGACATATTGATCGTATTTGATTTGGTGCCTTGGAGGACTATAAACAGCTGTCAATGCTCCAGCATTAATTGTGATGGTGGTGGCTTGGAATTCATGGGTGCTGAATTTTTCTTGTTCGTAGTGTTTAATATTGCTTCAAATAATTACGGCACTTCCGCCTCATGCACCGTTGCTTGGGTGAATAGTGTGGTAAGTTTCAAAGTTTTTGATTTTGAAACAAGTTTGATTAGTGAAATGCGTCTCAAACAATATGATAGCAATAACATATTTCAATTTAAAAAAATTGTTTTTTCTGAAATTCTCAACGTTGAGTAAATCTAAAAATTATCAAATTTTGTTCAACTTTTTTTTCAGTTTACTTCTTTTCATAGTCAAGCCTGCAAGTGAAGCAAGCTTTGGAAGAATTTACTGCAACAGGCCAAAAATTTGAATTGAAATGTTTTTCAAAAATGATTAAAGAAGAAAATTTTACGAAAAATATTTAAGAAATATATAAAATTTGTTTATAAAAAATTATTTTTAAATAAATTTTACACAAACAAAAAATATGTTAAAAGTAACCTAGCGGCATTTTAGTCAAAAGAAAAATTTTCCAAAATTATCAACTTTGAATAAATTAATCAAAATTATAAATTTTTTTTTTCAAAATTTTTTCGGGCTTACTTGTTTTTATACTCGAGCCTGCAAATGAACCAATTTTTGGCACAATTGACTGCAAACAGGCCTAATATACGAGTTCGTATGTGTTTAATGTCACTTAATCAGAAAAATAAAAAAGAATTTGAATGAGAAAGCTTTGCAAAAATTTAAAAAAAAGAACATTTTTCGCAAAAATGTTTAAGAATTTTTTTTATAAAACAATTTTTTTTTTTGTTTTTTATAAATTTTGTACCAAAAAAATATGTTGTCAAACGATATTTCAACATAAAAAATTCCAAAATTTTCAACATTGAATAAATCTTAAAATTATCAAATTTTTTTCAATTTATTTCTTCTTATACTCAAGCCTGCAAATTAACCACTTTTTGACTGCAATATCGAAAATATGTGTATCACTTTATATAACGCAAAGGCTATTGACCCCTAGTGAGCCTGTGTGTGTGTATGCCTATGGCTGATTCGTGCACTCAGCTAAGAAATAATTCACAAAGCAATGTTGAAAAGAGATGAAATTTTCTCTCTTTTAAAACAGCAAACCTAATAACAATAATAAAACCATTATTTCCAGCATGTCATCGCTATAACAAATGCACTGCTATGATCTGATCTCAGATACAAAAGTTACACACACAAGTACGCCACAATCATGCACTCGCCGATAGCTGCAGCTGCAAATAGTTACGTTTCTATGTATGGGTATGTGCTTGAATGTCGCCAGCTGAAACTTCTTCTGCATTTCCGCTCACGCTGACGCACATACTCGCATTTCAAACAACTGCACTTTGTGAAATGTTTTACAGAAATATGTAAATGAATGTGCAACATCAGCGACGCAGTCGTTGAACGAGTGAAAAATGCATGTACTTGCGGTCATAACAAGTACTTGTGGGTATTTCACATACACGCGAAGAAGCAGCGCATCTTCAAGGTCTACCATCGCTACGCAACACTCGTCTCACTCAATGCTCCACACTTCCTCGCCGTTTACGCAACTTCCAGCAACTGGAAATTGTGCTGACAACTCCACTTAGGCGAGCACACAGTTGTACCGCATTCCAGCACTGCATACACACACACAAGTGCATATTTATATGTGTTTGCATTCACTTTGCATTTTGACTTTATGGACTTTATGCTGCATCTTCGTTAACTTCATTTTGCTTCACTTGCGCACCTGTGCCCCACCCACGGCTTGAATTAATAGCAGTGCTGGCAGTTTAAGTACATACATACAGGCATTTCCGTAAGTAGCAACAGAGACTATATGTAGTGGAAAAATAATAACAACACCAACAGGCAGCAGCAGCTTCCTTTCATCTGCCTGCCAGCGGCGTGGCGTGTAATCATTATGAAACATAAATGAACGCTGCATGCAGCAGCACGTGTAAAATTGCAGCAGCTGGTTGGCGTGCCAGCAGTCAGCATCGTGTGTCTAGTCGCCAAGTGATAGCGCAGCAGCCTTTTGTGCAGCTCCACATAAGCACACACGAATTTATGTCTTACTTTGTATCAACTCAAACGGCAACATTGCCCGCCTGCACCGTCTCAAGTGCAGTGTTGTTTTCTGTTTTCCCCCCTCTTTTTTTGTGGAAGTAAGTAAAATTTTATTGCACCGCCATATATTTGCGATATTACTCAAACAGCAGCAAATGGGTATGTTGCATGCACAAATATGTTGCATGGTGCAATCTTTTTGCATATTTCATAAAATTAACAATAGGTAAAGAACAGTTAAGTAATTTTAGTTCGCAGGTAACGGCGCCTTTTTTTATACCCAATGCACTTATTTGTTGTTTTTTTTTGTAGAGCAACATTGCGCAGGTTCAGTATACACGTGGGCCTATCAGAATATACAAACGGAATTTACTGAGTGAGGTTAAGGCGCTTTAAAAGATAGGCTATAAACTACCGTGGTACACCAAACGTTTAAAGTACCTAAAGAATTTGAAAAAAACATTTTGCAATTTGTATAAAAAATCTGGTGACTCCACGCAACTTCTTAAATTGCGATACTTTCTAAAAGAGTTTAACAGTTGAAACAAATATCTGTACCGAAATCATTGGATTGGGGAATAAGTTCATATCGTTTTATATTTTCTTGTATTTTGCAACGATTTGCTGGGGGTTTGGCTGAGAGTAAGTATTGATTCTATGCAACTCTTTCTACCCTACAAAACTATGTAAATTGTATTTTTGTATTATTTAACTTTTTATTAGTTTTGGGGCTTAGAAATGTAGTACCCGGGAGGCAAAAATCAACATATTCGCCACTTGCTCTTTTTTGCTTTTCATCGGGGTCAAAAAGCTGCCGAAGCTGCCCGAGACGTTTGTGACGTGTATGGAGAAGTTGTCATAGGCGAGTCCACAGCACGGATATGGTTTGCAAAGTTCAAATATGGCGACTTTGACGTTGATGATACGTCCCGCAGCGGAAGGCTTTCTGAATTCGATGAAGAATGGCTCAACTCACTTATGAAGGCGAACGGTCGCCAAACCAGTCGTGAATTGGCGGGAAAAATGAACTGCGATCGATAAACGATTCCCATTCACCTTCATTCAATGAGATTTAAGGAAAAATTGGGAGCCTGGGTGCCTCACGATCTCAACGAGAAAAAGCAAAGCGAGTTGCCTTCAAAGCAGCATTTCATCCGCCATCGAGCAACACGCGATCATGAACAGTGCTTTTTGTACCGAATCATCATGGGAGATATACATCAATATGAAGCAAAGAAAGGAGTGGTTGGCTCCAGGAGATACGACAAAGCCGAGAGACCAGCCGGGCCTTCATCTAAAGAAGATCATGATATATGTTTGATGGGGCTGGGGGTCATGGTGCACTGGGAAATGCTAAAAAAGATTGCCAAGGGCAACAAGGAGCTCTACATAGCCCAGCTACACCGTGTAAATGAGGCTAATCAGCTGAAAAGACCTGATCGACATGGTCAAACCATACTCCTTCACGACAATGCCATGCTCCATGTTGAAAAAGTCGTCAAAGCCGCACTTCAAGAGCTCGAATAGGAGATTTTTCAGTATCCGCCGTATTCTCCGGACCTTGCACCGACCGATTACCATCTTTTCCGCTCACTGCCAAACCATATGAAGGGGGTTACCTTCGATAACAAAGAGGTCCTTAAAAACTGACTCAACAACTTCTTGGACACCAGACTCAGCGATTTTTGGCAGGTGGGAAGAGGTTGTATTGATATATTATAATTTTTTTTTGTTTAAATAAAAATCTTTGGTAAAAACGCTACGATCTTATTTTTCAACCCAATATATTTTAAGCTTCAAAGCCAATAATCTACCGAATCTGAAATATTTCCGGCGTTTCATTGACTTCAGAAAGTTTTGCTTTGCTCAATTCCAAATAATATTTTCCACAGTAGTCATTCCTCGAATTCTACCTCTAACTTAGCACACCTTTTTCCCGAGTTTTTCTGCGCCAATTTTGTCAACTACCTGGATTGCAATTTAGAGGGTTCTGTTTCCACTAGTTAATCTGCGCTAAGCTTTGGGCCTTTAACCATTTCAGCTGAGGATGCAATTAAAGGTATTGGTGATATTAGCCCGTCGTCTCAAACCGAGTACTGAAATGATAGAAGTGACGAGCTGTAAAGCCAGCAGCACTGTTAAGAATATTTTTAAAACGTACTTGAGAATTTGTTCGTCTTTTTATTTAATTTCAATACTTTTTATAAAAATATAGTTCATTCTCTCATAAATAAATACATAAATCTAAGTTTCAAACTTTGTAAAAACTCATAAAATTGTATCAAATTGTCATCAAAATTTCACACTTTTTAATCATATTTTTTTAGAAAAATGTCGGGCATGCAATTCCGCTGCTAATGTTTTCTAAGAAGAAATCTAAGCGATCCTGCAGGCGTGCAAAATGCTTAGGGAACGCGGGAGCGAGGGAGATATTACCATTTTCTCCAATAGTCAAGCCGCGACTGAGGCTCTGATGATGCCATGATATAGAGAGAGATTACAGCTCTTCGGTGTTCAGGTAACATTTCTCTCATCTGGGTTCTTGAACATAAGAACATAGAGGGAAATGAAATTGCTGATTCGCTTACCAGGAGTTCAGTCCCCGAATCGGCCTCAGAGACCTCCTACCCGGTCATCGGCATCCCCCTGACAGTTGTTAAAGGGGAACTGCACAAATTATTTCTCAGGAAAACGCAGAAAATATGGAGCTCCATTTCTTCATGTGCTATTTCGAAAACCCTTTGTCCCCAATACCATATACGAAGGACTCAAAGAGCCCTTTGGACTCCTCGCCATTTAATTTCCGAACTCGTAGCTGTGTTTACCGCTCACTAGACAATCAGCACATATGCGGAAAAGCTAGGGTTACCATTTAACCCCCATTGCAGAAGCTATGGGGACCTTTCAGAGAAGAAGACGATTGAGCACTTTCTCTGTAAATGTCCGGGCTTGGCAGCTAGACGATTAAGGCCACTGTATGCTCCTTTCTTCGACAGCCTGGGGCAATGCGCCAACCTAAGTCCCATCAATCTTCTCCATCTGGCTAGCTGTAGATATCGGTCGGTTGGAGGTCTGAAAATGGTAATAGGACTATGTTTAAGTTCGTGCGGTTTTACAACAGATGGCGTAACTTGATTATTATTCCATCGATCCACATTTCCAAACATTCATTGGAGAGCTACTGTCGTAAGGCACAAACGTCAGTATAAGTTTTTTATTTGAAGCGTAAACAACAATATTTTTACCACACTTGAAAATGTCGAATTTCGTGCCAAATAATGTGTTTTTGCGGGGAATTCTTCTTCATTATTTTAATATGAAGAAAAAAGCAGCCGAAAGTCATCGTATCTTGGTGGAAGTTTATGGTGAGCATGCTCTAGCTGAGCGAACGTGCCAGAAGTGGTTTGCACGCTTTAAAAGTGGGGATTTTGGCTTGGAAGACGAAGAACGCGAGGGTGCGCCGCCAAAGTTCATGGATACCGAATTGGAGGAATTGCTCGATCAAGATCCGGCTCAAACGCAAGAAGAGGTTGCAAAAACTTTGGGAGTTGATCAATCTACCATTTCCAAACGTTTAAAAGCCATGGGAATGATCCGAAAGGTAGGCCATTGGGTGCCGTATGAATTGAAGCCAAGAGACGTTGAACGCCGTTTTATGGCATGCGAACAACTGCTTCAACGGCACAAAAGAAAGGGTTTTTTGCATCGAATTGTGACTGGCGATGAAAAGTGGGTCCATTGCGACAATCCAAAACGTCGGGCAACGTATGGATACCCTGGCCATGCTTCAACATCGACGTCGGCGCAGAATATTCATGGCCTGAAGGTTATGCTGTGTATCTGGTGGGACCAGCTGGGTGTTGTGTATTATGAGCTACTGAAACCGAATGAAACGATTACGGGGGATGTCTACCGACGACAATTGATGCGTTTGAGCCGAGCACTGCGAGAAAAACGGCCGCAATACGCCGATAGACACGACAAAGTTATTTTGCAACATGACAATGCTCGGCCACATGTTGCACAAGTGGTCAAAACATACTTAGAAACGCTCAAATGGGATGTCCTACCCCACCCGCCGTATAGTCCAGACCTTGCGCCATCCGATTACTATCTCTTCCGATCGATGCAACATGGCCTGGCTGACCAGCACTTCCGTAATTACGATGAAGTCAAAAAATGGATCGATTCGTGGATTGCGGCAAAACCGACCGAACTTTTCACAAAGGGAATCCGTGAATTGCCAGAAAGCTGGGAAAAAGTAGTAGTAAGCGATGGACAATACTTTGAATATTAAATTTGTAACCATTTTAAATAAAGTTTCAATAAAGTTTCAAATTTCGAAAAAAAACCGCACGAACTTAAACATAGTCCATTATCAAAACGGCGCTTCAGTGCTACTTGAGGAGTGCCAGACTGGCACTTCCGCCATTGCATCTACCTACATACATAATTTCATAGCACATCCCATTTTAGAACCTATGAAATTTTGAAATTTTAAAAGTCCAAGTTTAGAGTGAGTAAAAAATTGTGCTGATATTTATAAAAAAAATTTGTTTTGCTTCAAGCTGCAAATTCATCAGGTGGTTACTATCTAGGCCTGCTATATCAGCATACATAACAAAGAAGTGGGAACCAAGATGCTTTAATCCCAGCCCCGCGAGATCAGGACAGCTAATGATAAGGTGCTGAGATGATTCCGCCTCATCTACATCTCATATACAACCAAAGCAAAAAGGACTAGTAGCAATGCCGAACCTCACAACATGCATACCTAGCTGATATTGTCGCATAAGAAAACGTTAAACTTAAAATCTGCATCGAGCGGCTTCCATCCACCCATAGTCAGAGGAAAATCACAACCTTACAAGTTTGTTTACTTGCGCGGCGCTCGTCGAGTTAACTCAAAGCTCAACTTTCTAATATCAAACCACAGATAGTTAAAGAGATCTCTCATTTCACGCGGAAACTACTTCAAAGGTTCTCTGCCCAGTTAACTCATCCATCCAGCAATTTCATGAAATGTCCCTGTGCACAGTTATTCAGATGAGTATATTATTAAAGAATTCCTATGCGATCTAAAGATAAGCCAAACTTTTACCGACCAGTTACACACCATCACCGAGCTCATGACCTTAAATGCTACTTGGCTATCGAAGTAGATATTTACTTCCCTTGAAGGGGTCACAAAATCAGCTGCTGCCTTCATTGCGGCTACCTTCGCCTGGAACACTCTGCAGTGGTCCGGTAGCTTGAATTTTAGATATATGGAAATCTCCTCGCAGAGTACTACTCCTGCTTCTCTTCCATAAAGTTACTAACGCCCATTGCCTTAGTTGCTGTGTTACTGTTGCAGTAGACACTTACTTCTCTTACAGTAATTACAAAAGTATACAGCCGATCAACCGCTTCTTTGATGGCTACCTCCTCTTTGATAGATTCGGTAACCTGAAAGTAATATCTTGGGGAGCTCCTCGCAGAATACTGCTCCAGCTTCAATCCATCCCTGAACCGATTCCCCGGACCCTATCTCCAAATGCTGGACCTCACCCGCCCTTCCCTTGACGAAATGTGAGTGGAGAATGTTCCGCGCGAGCCAAGCGGGGTGTGTATTTGTCTATAACCAGTGCAATGAACACAACTTTCTGAGGATACTAACAAATACCTGCTTACGCCTTTTGTAAGCTACGAACAGCTTTTTTAAAAAAACCATTTGGAGCGGGAAAAAGGTATTTCGTCAATTTGTGTGACAGCAAAAAATTCCTATTTACCAAATTTCGACAATCGTAAATATTTAACAGTTAATTTTTATTATATACGAGTACTAGCAAACCCGGCCCCCTTCGCTGGGCACACTAAAATAGAATAGATATGGTTTAGAACAGAAAATATATGGTTTTCATATTATTTATTTCTTTATTCTTTATTCAAGCGCTTTGGCATAAACAATATTTTTTGTTTTTCTATTTGTTTTTGAGTAAATATAAAATATAAATTGAAAATCAGGAAAAAAGAAGATTGTTTTTAAATTTCAAATCAACGCATATGAATAAACAATCGTCTTTTTTCCTGATCATCCATGAATTTTTCGTTTCAATTTATATGTTTTATTAAGCATTGGAGCTTTTTTAACCATTATCCATTTATATTTTTCAAAAAAAAAAAAAAAACGAAAAAAATTGTTTTTTCCACGAACACATAATTTCATTCGGATTTCACTTACTTCACATTAAATTCTAAAATTTCGTAAGAAATTATTCACTGTTCCAAAATCCACTCCAAAAAAATTCACAAACAATTTTTACATGTTGCACTTACGTTTTTTCCTTATGGCATCCAAATCAGAAAGAAATATTGACACATTGTAACTCACACTGTCAATTTGACAGTTCAGTTCCGCCCCAAGCGTTAAAAAAGTAAGCGACATTATGGCTGGCTCAAAAGAACGCTGTACCCGTTGCCAGTGCTCCGAATTACAACCAAACTTTACGAAACCCATTTTCAATACTTACTTAACAGTGTGCGTAAGTTTGGTTTAATTCGGTGCAAAGACACGGCGGGTCCACGTTTTGGCATATATTTCGAGACCCTAGTCATCAATAGGTATGAAAATTACCCCGTATTAAAGCACTTATCAACAGCTTTCATTTGATACCCATATTGTACATACACAACCAAAGGTTACCCGGGTCAACGTTTTGACCTATATCCCGAGACCCCAGTCACGTAGCGGCATGAAAAATACTTTGTACTAAAGTAGTCACCAACAGCTTTCATTTGATACCCATATTGTACATACACATCCGAAGGTTACCCGGGTCCACGTTTTGACCTATATCTCGAGCCCTATCCACCAATAGGTATCCAAACTATACGGAAACCATCTTCAATACCTTCTTAACAATGTGGGTAAGTTTGGTTTAATTCGGTGCAGACATAGCCGGTTAGCGAACACACACAAAAAGTTGACTTTATTTTATATATAAGATTTTTTTCAGTTTGCGTCCGAAAAATCCAAATATCTTGTGGAACCCTATTTTTTTCCAAAATAAAATGTAATCTATGTTACTCGTGGATAATGTAGTTTTCGAATGGTGAAAGAATTTTTAAAATCGTTCCAGTAGTTTTTGAGCCTATTCGTTACAAACAAACAAACAAACAAACAAAGTTTTCCTCTTTATAATATTAGTATAGATAACGTCCCTAGTCATTTGCGTATTGGGCATAAAACAAACACAATTTTCTATCTGCGGTATTTGTCAGGCAACACCACTCCGAAAGGAGAGAAATACTCGTACTCGAACGAGCACAGCGAAAGAGGAAGTAAGCACACAAAAAATGAATGAAAGAAATTATTTGCTGAAAATGAAAAGCGTGGAAAATTAAATGAAGAAATGAAGAATGTATTCATTAAATTCTTTTGAAATTCATTTGGGAAATATTGCTTTGCTCGCTGCAGCCCAGCCTGCACTATTCACAATATTCCATATCCATATTTCGCTTTTGGCCAAACTAGAATGCGCCGATGCTCCACCAATACTTAAGAAAAAATTTAACTACCATTTTTTTTTTTTTAATATATTTCTATTATTTTTCCCGTCATAAACTTTTTGCATGTGCAGCTGTCAATTTTATTTTTTCACCAAAAGCGATTTTATCGAATGTCCTCTCCACATAGATTTCCACTGCGATTGTTAATCAGCGTCCGTTTTTTTGTGTCTTTATTTTTACTTTATTTTTTTCTTTTTGCGCTTGTGATTTGATATCGAATGAATTAATGCAATTCGCCTGCAGCATTTCGTCACAATCAAGCGCTTCACTCTGTTGTTGTGGTTAGCCGCCGCTCTGCATTATTATCCTTGAATGATTTCTCTTTTACACATCAGTTTTAATTTTTTATTTCGCGTTTACTTTTTCAATTAAAATAGATTTCCAATTATCGCTCGCCGATAATCAGCAATTTTCTTTGCGATTAGGCAATAATTTCTATCTGTGTGTTCGTAAATGCTGATAAAATTTCATCGGAAAAATGGTAATCAGGTGAGAGAGAAAAGAATAAATAACGTCCCTGGTATTTTCTGCTGTTTCTGATGATAATTCCATTGTAGTCGCACGCAATTTAATTTAAATTGTGAATTAAAACAATTTTGTGTTTTTTTATTAAATGAAAAAAGAAGATGAAGAAGCAGGCACTGCTGTAGAAGAAGTCGGTATGCGCTAAATGCCAGCGGTCGTCAGATCTTTACCGTGAAGCCTTGTCTTGCGAATTCAGTACCTTTTGCTTTGCTTTATATAAAGGGTGGTTAAATTTCAAGGGCCGATGTTGAATGTGAACCACACCTAAACGTCAACGACACCGTTGGACTTCTTTCTATGGGGTTATTTGAAAGAAAAGGTGTACGTCGATAAGCCAGCAACAATTCAAGAGCAAAGGATGAGATAATTCGGCACATTAACGGCATAGAACCTCAATTATGCCTCAGCGTCATCGAAAATTTGGACCATCGAATGGAGGTGTGCCGCCGAGGATGCGGCAGCCATTTGGATATTTTGCCGATATTTTGTTTCATACGTAATTGAGCCATACTAATATTATCATAATAAAGAGAAATGACAATAATTTCTTAAAAAAGTTGTATTTTAATCAAAATCAACACCAGCCATTGAAACTTAACCATCCTCTACATAAATCAGTGTAGGCATAGCTTTCATTAGTAAACCATTTATTTTTCTGATTTCTCTGATTGAAAGTTAAGCGCAACAATGGAGCAAGACAAGGCGCCAGCTCATTTCGCATTATTCGTCAAAACGTTTTCAGCCGAGTACCGCGCCCCGGTTGTAAATCATGCGCATTGCTGGATCTTGCGCTGTGCAACTTCTATCAACTTTCTAAGATGGCATCTGTCTTAAAATGAATGAAGTTAGGATTAAATGGAATAAAAGCTCAGTTCGTTGGAATTATGAAAGATAAAATGGTCTGCATCCCGCGCAAGCCAACTGAAGATGATTTTCGGAACTGTCTTGACCAAAGAAATATTGGTATGAAGCTTTGCTAGGAAAAAGGAGGGGTGTTTTTGCAGACGATAAAAGATACACCAAACTCTTTTTTACACGACTAGAAATATGTGGTAAATTTTAGGATATAGTCGACCATATAAATAAATCGAAAATGAAAAAACTGTAAACATTTTCCCAAACAACCATGCAAAAGAAGTAATATTGAAATTCATAGTACATTTGTGAAATTATTGCACTAATATCTACATATATTATTTTTATTTTGATTCAATTGATTTTTATTAAAAAAAAAAATTAAAATTAGTCAACAATGAAAATTCAATCCCTAAGTGCAGAACATTTAAAAATTCAAATTGGAATTAAAAAAAAATCAATTTTGCAACTATTCATCGCTGCTGGACCAAAAATGCTATCATCAGTAACATATGTCCACTAGTCAAGACAACAATGCAATGCATTACGAGGGGCTGCAACGCATCTATGCATAAAATAGATAAGAACAAAAAAGAAATGCTGTATACGTATGTGCATTAGGCCGGGTCGATTTGTGGGGAGTCAAAAAAATCGCCCATTGCTCTGTGAAAGTCATATTCTAGGGATCAAAATAAGAAACTTTGCCGAAGGAATCATACCTCTAAAACGAATTCTGTTGTCCCCCAATTTGGGTCGAACTTTTTAGTTTCTTTTCTCATATAAAGGCCAAAAATGGTGATATTTTGAAATGATTGTATGGGGAACCCCCCAGGGGAGTTCCAAGGTGTGTGCCACTGGCATGGGTGGATCGGCCGTCCAAAGTTAGTGTGGGTCGGTCATACATTTGGACTCGATTGGACCACTCTAAATGGGTCAAAGTGCGATTTTTCGTTCGACCCAAATTGGGGGACATTAGAATTCGTTTTAGAGGTATAGTTCCTTCGGCAAAGTTTCTTATTTTGGTCCCTAGAATACGATTTTCACAGAGCAATGAGCGATTTTTAAATCGACCCGCCCTAATGTGCATCCATAAGCGTAGAAAGAATACTAGAGCTAGAAGATTGGGCCCGGCAATAACGGAATCCGAAGAATACAAAAAGAGCAAAAAAGAATTGAGGAAAGCTATAAACCAAAGCAAAAAAGACAAATGGGAAGAACTACAATAACCCATGGGGGTCGAGCTACAAAATCGTTATGAAAAAGCTAGGAGCCAAATCGCCTGCTGCTGATATAGAAACCGAAGTGGTAAGCAAAATAGCCGACACACTCTTCCCAACACACTGTGCTGAGAGGGAAGAACTCGAGTGTGAAGCAACGGAACCTGTCCCATTCACAGAAGAAGAACTTATGGGATATATTGAAACTAAGTATTAGCAATCGAACGCCCTTTTTTGCTGCTAAACATGTACAACGCATGCCTAAATTAAGGAATTTTTCCAGAAATATGGAAAAAACAAAAACTAGTACTAATCAGTAAGGGAAAGGGAGACCCAACATTAGCGTCCGTTTATAGACCGTTATGTATGTTGGATAGCGCAGGAGAACTCTTTGAGAAGCTGATAAAGCATAGGCTTAGCGAAGCTTTAGAGAACAGCGGCCTCTCTGACAAGCAACATGGGTCTAGAAGTGGCAGATCTACCTTAGGAGCCATCCAAGGTGTAATAGCTAGCGTAGAACTTGCCCAGGCAGGTAATCGATACTCCAAGCGCTTAGTATTACTAGCCACACTGGATATTAGAAATGCTTTCAACAGTTTAAGTTGGGACGACGTGATTGAAGCCTTAAAGGTAAAATTCAAGATTCCGAATAATCTATTGAAGATTATTCGTAGCTATCTAAGCAATCGCGTGCTATTATACGAAACGCGAGAAGGGTGTAAGACTAAACAAATAACTGCAGGTCTGGCCCAAGGATTAATACTCGGACCTTAACTTTGGAATATAAGCTACAATGAAATCCTTCGAACAGAGATGAATGAGGATGTGCATTTAGTGGTATATGCAGATGACATTGGAGCTGTAATAATCGCCCGAAATACTGAGGAAGCCAAAAGGAAGTTAAATCAGGCGATGATCCGAAATGGCTAGAAGACCATGGATTAAAGCTGGCCACAAAGAAAACAGAGCTAATCTTTCTAACGAACAGACGTATCCTATTAGAAGTAGACATACAAGTACTCGATGCCACTTTATCGACTAAAAGGTGGTCAAGTACCTAGAAGTGCATTTAGACACAAGGCGCCCAGTAAGCACATAAACCATGCTGCCACATGAGCTGCCAAGGTAAGCGGCATGTTAAGTAAGCTCATGGCAAACCTTGAGGTCCAACGCAGAACAAGCGAAAACTTTTAATGGACACGGCAACCTTTCATTCTCTTATACGGATGCGAAATATGGACAGTTTCGCTAAGGGTGCAATGCCGGCGGAAAACTCTGCAATCTGTGCAACGCTCCGGCGCCCTCAGAGTGGCTTCATCATATAGAACAGTATCTGAAGCAGCGGTGTTAGTTATCAGCGGAACCATCTCTATAGATATTCTAGCACAGAAGCGCAAACGGAGATGGGAGGCAAAAAACACAGGAATTGGAGTACCACGCTTCTCCGATATTAGAGTTCAAACGCTCACACTTTGGAAGACAAGATGGAACCGTGAACGATAGGTGGTAGATGGACAGCGAGACGAATACCCGATCTTAAAAAGTGGGTAGAAAGAAATCACGGTGAGGTTAACTATTACCTCACACAGTTTATGTCCGGACATGAGTCCTTTCGCAAGTATTTGTGGCGAATGGGAAAAGTGAGCCAACCAAACTGCATATATGGAGATACTGAGCACACCTTCTTTAAATGCGAGAGGTGGAACGTATAGAGAACAGGTCTGCAACAAGCCTGAAGAAATTATCGAGAAAATGATGATAGACGATGAAAAATGGAATGCCGTCGCAAATTTTATGGAGGATATTATCCAAAAAAAGAAGCGCGAAATGGAGAGTTATGCTGAAGACCATTGAGCATAGGTTTCTCAAAATAGACGGACCCTGGACGCAGGGTGAGTAAGTAAGTGTCCTTCTTAGGACGCCGTCTTGGCCTTCTACCTCGAGCAATGCGGAAGCAGTCCCGGGGAGGAGGGAAAAATCCAAGAGAAGAGGAAAAAAAACTAAGCATTGAGACTAACTTCAGATATATATTTGAGTGCGTAAAGAAACACACAGATGTAGCTCCATGCACTTGTCATGCCGAAAAAGGAATGGGAACGCAGTAAAGAAAGAAGATAAGCCATTAATGAAGAGTAGACAAAGAAAGAAACAAATATGAAGATCCATACTGGCCCAGCGATGCAATGCTTAAACGGTGGTACCGCAGGGCACACTAAAGCCATAGAGGTTAGGTTTAGTACAGAGTTAGGGTTTAGTACGTAGGATAAAAAACAACTTGTCATGCCAAAGTATGCTTATACTTAACTTTCAAATTCATATTACGCGAAAGTTTCTATTCAAAATGCCGTAGAAGCTGGATTTATGTAAATCTGTCGCCAATCTGTTTGGACAACTCAGTACAAGTGAAATTCTGAAGGTGTTTGAGGATAAACGAATCTCCCGTGCGACTATTTTTCTCGTTTTGAAAGATTGCTGGAATGGAAAAGAACTGAAAAGTAAGGTTATACCGGATCGCCCACCAAAAGTAAGTGCCACAACACCGAAAAAATTGCTGTCAAGTGCTAAAAATAAGGTTGGTCAATTAACACGCAAATTAGGACGAAAATTTGGCATTTCCAAGTCTGACGTACACAAGATTTTGAAGAAAAACAATGCAATTTATCGTAAACGTAAGCGAGTACCAAAATATACAGTGAAACAACTCGAGAAAATACCAATTTGCTGCCGTACTCTTCGTCGTGAACACTTTGCGAATGAAAAATTCATAATTTTGGATGATGAATCGTACTTCACATTTTCTCATCAGGTTTTTACACTGACAGCATCGAAACAACGCCAAACGATATTAAATATGTCAGCAACTCAAAATTTGAGTTGAAGGTGCTAGCGTGGGTGGCCATTTCTTCGAAGGATGCTTCAGAACCGTTGATTCGCAAAAGCAACGCCAAAGCGATCAATGCTGACGTATATATCGGTCATTGCTTGCCAAAACTGAAGAAATTCGTCGACAAATATCACAATAGTGACGTAATCATGTTTTGGCCAGACCTTGCAAGCTGTCATTATGCAAAAAAAAAACATTGGATTGGTTAACTGAGCAAAAAATACCAGCTATGCCAAAAAAGGACAATCCTCCAAACGTGCCACAGGCACGTCCAATACAAAATTTCTGGGCAGCTCTCAAACGGATGGTATACGAAAAGGGCTGAGAGGCACGAAACGAGCAACAGTTGATCAATCGAATCGAGCGAAAGTTGAAAGAAATCGATATACTAATTATAAGCACCGTTCAAAACTTAAATCGAGACATTCGCTCTACTCTACGAAAAACCGAAGACATTGGTCCAATGAGTGTAATCTAAACGTTTTTTCCATATGTAACCAATCGGCTGTAGTACCAAATACAAATAATTTTTAATTCAATTGTTTGTTTTCAAATGGCGTATGCCAAAATTTAGTCTCAATGTTTAGCGCAGATACTTATGTTAGATCCCAAATGTCAGATTCTACAGGCAATATGAAGTGTTACCTATTCAAGACACTATAACTTTTTTGTGTAAAATTAGTTTTTATTGATTTCAAAGACGAAATTGTTCAAAACCTATTACAATTTTAACATATAATACATATATTCACTTTAGCTCGATATGACCACCTTTTGCCTTGACTATAGCCTTTAAACGGTCAAAAAATGAGTTGCATGCTGCACGAATGTGATCTTGAGGTATTTTGGCCCATTCTCGTATAATCGCTTTTTTCAGCACATCCATACTGGCATATTTTTTAGTCCTCACCTTGCTCTCTAAAATGGACCAGATGGAACAGTCCATCGGATTTGCGTCTGGCGAATTCGAAAGCTATTGTGTGGACGCAATGAAGTGTGGAACATGATTTTTTAACCATTTTTGGTTCACACGAGCTTTATGAGACGGTGTCGAGTCCTGTTGGAACGTCCATGGTCTACGACCGAAATGTTTGCGTATCCACGGCTTTAAAGCAGTTCCTAAAACATTTCCCCGATAATAAGTCGCATTCACTTTGACACCATTATCTACTTGCGATGGGAAATTGCTTTGAGTGGCCATACGTAGGCTCAAATTCTCGCATGCGCGTTTGGTCAAGTAAACACGATCGTTTTGAGTGTTATGAACTGCTTAATTGGGAAATTTCTTTCATCAGAAAACACAATGTTGGGAAGTTCGCCACGTTCGTGCAAGCGCAACAACTCCTTTTCTCTTTCGCACCGAACTTTTTTGTGCTGGGGTGAAAGATCGTGCGCTTTTTGAAACTTGTAAGCCTTGACCTTGAGCTCATTTTTCAATATGCGTCGAATGCTGCCTTGCGATATTTTCAGTTCTTTGGCCATTTTTCTTCCACTTCGCCGTGGATTTCGTTCAAGTCGAGCCTTCACTTTTCGTTCACCCTGTAGGTTAGATAGGTATGTCCAGCCCATCTGACGGGTTTTATTAAAATTATTAATGGCTTCTGCTGATTTTTCATTGTTGTAACAAAGTCTATTATTTGCGACTGTTTTTTACTTTATCGAGCTTTTTTATACAAGGTGGCGCAAAATTAATCACCCTATCGGAAAATTTATAATTTTTGAAAATAGCTTTCTGCGTCAGTCACATTTGACACTTGTACGCTAGACTGCTGTATACAAACAGACAAGCAATGGAGTGCGTAAAAATCAAATAAAGATTTCCTTTACCCAAAATTGCTATTTTTTACAATAAAAAATTATTCGAAAACTTAATTAATTAATTAATTTTGCGCCACCTTGTACACAGTTATCATCATCAACGAATTTCAGGCCTAGAACTCAGCATATGAATAATCAAATAACCAGCGTATTAGCTTTGTAAAGGCTGGTTAAATTTTAAGGGCCGATATTGACTGTAAACCACACCTAATCGTGAAGTTTTTTTTAGATTTCATTTGACATTGCGTCTATTCACTAAAGACGGTCGATTTTTGTTAAATGGCTCATTCAGGTTTGATAGCTGATAGGAATAATAATCAGCAGTTATCGTCTGGTTTGGTTCCAGAAGTTCATAATAAACAATACCGGCCATATCCCACCAAATAGACAGGAGAATCTTCTTGGGGTGAAGGCCATCTCTAGCGGTCGGTTCTGGTATTTCATCTTTATCTAACCATTGGCGCTTGCGAACAGGATTATTGTAAAAGTCCCATTTTTCATCACCAGTAACGATACGGTTCAAAAAACTTTCATTTTCAAGCCGTTGCAACAGCTGAGAACACACATTCACTCTCTGCTGAAGATTGGTGACGGAGAGTCTATGCGGAACCCATTTTCCCAGCTTTGAAACCTTTCCCAACTGAACCAGCTGCCTGTGAACTGTTCCATACGATGAATCTAACCTCTGAGCTATCATATCGACTGTGAAATTTGGCTCAGCTTCCACGAGTTCGCGCAAGGCGTCGGAGTTAAAGACTTCAGGACGACCAGTGCGCGGGGCATCCTCCACGACGCAGTTACCACTTCGGAATTTTGAAAACCACTTTTGCGCAGTGCTTACATTCACGGTATCCTCTCCGTCAAAAGTGTTTATTTCTGCAGCAGCAGTTGTTGCATTTTTACCACTTTTATAAAAAACATACAAGATATGCCTCTTATACGGGTTCGAAGATTCCATTTTATTTTTTAACAAAATGTGCTTCTATCCGCGATTAAAATCACTTGTTGAATGCAGAATACATCAAAGAAAATATAAATAGTTCAGTTATATTCCGCGAATAATTTTTTGTATGCAAAAATCGTACAAAAGTGAAAATATGGGTAAAATACGCACGAACTTATGGACTGACCTATATGTTACGTTAGTAGGACACCCGCTTCCCATTCCACTATTGGTCACTCAATTATTTACCTATTGAGAATATAAGCCTTCGATTACTGTAAACTAGAAAGCCATACTCGTTTTCGTGTTCAACACTAAATGTCTGAGGTGTAAAATAATTAAATTATGCACGAAGCATAAATCGAAAAAACGGAAGTATTTTATTATTTAAACTTCTTAGCTTACATAAACACTTACATGCATACGCGCGTATAAGCATACATGCATAAATCCACACATATGCACTTGCCTACAAACTTGCACTTAAATATTAAACGTCAAGTCAAGAAGACCGAGCCAACAAACAGGAAGTTAAAAACTTGGCAATAAAGCTTTCGGGGCAAACATAAAAACAGCTGAAACTATATGAGTGTAGACATAAAAAACCCCACACAAGCATACTAATATTTGATTTCAACGCGGCCAGCGGCTATTCATCTGCTCCACATATTCATACATGCACACACACACATATGTACATATGTGCATAGTCAACGCTGGAAACGGAGACCATCGCTTGACGGCATTAAAGTAATGTCTTCTTTATTGCATGAAATTTATCACTGGATAATAATGTTGCCCCACACACTTATATACTTCGCTGCGGGCAACTCTGGAGACGTCTACACATACACACTTGTATGTATGCATATGTATGTGTATCGTATGTGCGCTCCTTAACTCCACCTACATGAAACATCTATCTTAATATGATGTAAATCTCAAGCAAACAAATAGCCACGTTCCCACACATACACAGACACATAAATTAACATAAACATATATAAGTATCAGTTTGTATGTATGTGCATATGCGCATAAATATACGGTCACCTAAGCACAAACAGTAACCTCCAAATGGCTTGACTTGACTTGGCTTGCCTTTGCTTGGCTTGGCATGGCTGGGCTTGACTACAATTGCGCTCTAATAGCGCAAACGGATTAAGTTACTTAGTGCAGCCAACTAAAGGCGATATGATTTACATACATTTATATTGCGCTGCCACTCTGGCGCTGGGTAGAACGAACTAAAGAGCGCACCGAAGTTGCTGCCCAGCTTCACTTGCCGTGTACGATTTCGAAGCGTTGCGGTTGTGGTGAGCGAAGCTTCAGGCTAAAAGGTGAGCTCCATAACACCACTACTAGTAAATTGAGTGTGTATACGTTTGGGTGAGTGTGTGTGTGTGTGTGTGTTAGCTTGGGGCCCCAGCAAAGTGCACATTTGGGTAGCTGGTGGCAATGGATGCCAGCTTTGCAGCAAATTAAATTATTCTCTCTTACCTGGCTCTGACCTTTTGCACAGCCTTCTTTTCTCTATTTTTTAAGCTTCTTGCGCTTAAATTCAACTTTTTTTCTTTTCCTTCTGTTTTTGCATTCCTTTACGGTATACCTATGTATGTATGTAGGTAGATTCGTCGTAAACTTAATTGTTTCGTTCAATAAATTCCATGCCCTGCACCGTTGGATATAAATAAATAAGTGAAAAGGGTAAAAAAAAAAATGGAATTGGCGGTGCTCCATTGTAAAAAATATAAAATATAAGAAAAAAATTCAGCAAAAAAGCGAAAGCTCTACATAGCAGCCAAACCGTGCTTGAATTCCAAAGTCAGTGAAGCGTTCGAGATTTATAAAGCAATCGAAAATGAAGTAAAAAAAATCGCTGGAATGCTTACTGGCCCAAGAAATGGTGAATGCCAATTTCGCCGCTGAGAATTTTTTCGGTGCAAAATTTATGAATAAATATAAACGTAGTAAAATGCTGTTAGTTATGTATATTAACCCATTAATGCTCACACATAAAACGAGTTAAGAAAGGTGACTGAAATTTTCACCAAATATTTGTGTTGATGTTAAACGGCTCATTTCCATTTTTCAAAAAATTATCTCAAAAGATGTAGACGTGACAAAGCGTATGATATAAGCGTATTCGGAGAGCTAAATACTTCTATGAAAATAAAATTACAATATATACATAGGTTTTGAATTCAAATCAACATTTTATTTATAAATTGACATATTATACATCCACACATTTTTAAATTTCTTAGTTATTTGATGAGTCAGTTACATGATGTTTGTAAAAACAGTTATCTGGGTTGGTTGGTTGGTTAGAGTGGTGATTCATCCAGAATCCAACTAGCGCTTCCGCACCATTTTGTTGCCACATCCTCGTTACCAAATTGTTTAACAGTTATTTGCAGCAGGACTATATCCAGTCTGTGCGGTTTAGGAACCTTATTAGGTTGTTGACGTCTAAGCCAGACAGCTGCTCGAGACTCTCGAACAGCGGTTTGCCCAGGGTTGACATTCTGTCCTTCCATAGGGCAGGGCATTCACAGAGAAAATGGAAGATTGTTTCTTTTTTTCTCCGGTTGTTTACAACTATGACAGTATGTGTTGTGAGGGATGCCCATTTTGGCGGCTTGTTCTCCGATAGACCAGAAGCCAGTTATGACTGCCGTAAGTCTACAGGTGTCCCGTCGTTTCATGTTTATTAATGTCGACGATTGCTTGAGGTTGTAGATGGGCCATAACGTTCTGCTGATTTTGCATTTCGTCTGGTCTCTCCATCTACACTCTGCAATTCGAAGGTATTTTAGGGAAATTGCATTCTTGACCGCACCTAGTGGGGTGAGTACTGGTACTGCAAGAGCGCTATTCATGGCAGATCCCCCTCTTGCCAGTTCATCAGCTTTTTCGTTACCTTCTACGTTCCGGTGTCCCGGGACCCAAATTAAGGTTACTCTATGGTTTTCACTCAAGTTGGTGAGGCTATTCCTACTTTGCTCCACCACTTTAGAGGTTGTTATAGTCGCATCCAGCGCCTGGATTGCAGCTTGGCTATCCGAAAGAATAGCGATATTGCCCTTGAAAGAGAAATCTGCGATTAGTAACCTACAGGCTTCCCCAATTGCTAGTACTTCCGCTTGGAAGACGCTACTGGTATTAGAGAGACGTACAGATTTTTCAATTCCAAGTCTGTGAGAATATATACCAGCTCCGACACCACAATCCATTTTACTGCCATCTGTATAGACTGTGGTATCGAAGGTGTTTAGAGAGAATCCCTTGTTCCATTCTTTTTTAGATGGAAATAGTGTGGCAAAATTCCTATTGAACGTTACCATCGGGACGATGTAGTCAGTCCTCACCGAGGTTAACTGAGTTTGTCGCAATAATAGACCAGCGTGACCATAAGTTTTTTCTTTCCAGCGACCCGCTTCATTTAACCTAAATGCACTCATGGTTGCCGTCTTCTTTATATGTAGGTCTATTGGAATAACGTGTGTCAGTGCATTAAGAGCCTCTCTAGGACATGATCTGATTGCACCGACCGTTATTGCACAGGCTGATCTTTGTATTCTGCCGAGTAATTTGGTATTGTACTCTCTCTCCAGAGCTTTCCACCAAACTACCGAGCCATACGTTAAAATTGGCCGTATAACCGCCTTATACAGCCATAATGTATGCTTAGGTTGAAGACCCCATCTTCTTCCAAGCATACGTTTGCAGGCATATAAAGCAATTTCTGCTTTCCTTACCCGTTCTTCGACGTTTAACTTCCAGCTAAGTTTGGAGTCCAGAATTACTCCTAAGTACTTTGCACTGGTTGATAGTGACAGAGTTTGTCCGTTGATGTTTGGTAGGGTGAAAGTTGGTACCTTGTATCTGGTGGTGAAAAGCATAAGTTCTGTTTTACGCGGGTTTAAACTTAGCCCACATCCTGTGGCCCAAGAGTTAAGCTGAGTTATCTGGGTGCAATCCTAAATATTATTTCATGCATATAAATTTTGTACACTTGTCACAAAATTTTCATCGGCGCTGAGTTCTTGAATAATTTACGTAGTGCTTGACTCCATCGTATCTAGTTTCGCCTTCTCGTTTCCTCTTTCGTCCTGAAACTGGATGAAGTTCTATTGGTTTTGAAAGAATGCTTCTTGTAAGACGGCGAGAAGAGTTACTTTTGGATAAGCTTTTCGAAATAACATTAGACAAAATTTGAAAATGGGCCAATACCATTTCCTTGATCTAATCCGAGTTCGGTAAGCTGCCGTTTGCTGATCGAAGAGATCGACTCCACCATTCCGCAATTATACTCCTTGATGATTACTGGTTGCTTTACGTCTTGTCTACGTTTTTGTTGCTGACCATATCTTTTGCATAGTCCTGTTATGGTCGTTATGTTATCGTTTTTTCAGTTTGTTGCAATAGTGACGTTATAATTATCATTCCACTATTGAACCTGCCACTAAATGATTGTACACATCACTTTCTGTCTTCCAGTACAACCGAGAAGCTGGTACCTAAAAATGCAACTTATAAATTTATCAGCTAATCAAGTGAAATTATGGTTGAGAATAGTCACTTTGTTGTACCCACTTAGTATAAGGATGCCTAGATAAGTGTACAATTCCTCAAGATTTAGGGTGAACGCTTCATCTCCTTTGTTTACAGCGTATTTTATAGTCTGTGCTTGTATATATTTCATAAAATCATTATCAAAATTTAGTTTAAAAAGTTGTAGTGGACTTAAATCGTTATTCAAAATATCTGCCATAACATCCGGAGTGTGAACGCGTATTGCTGTGTTTGTGCCTTATCTTGTTTTTAGTTCTATTTTGGACCACTTTCGACGAATTGTGGGTTTTCCTTTGAGTGCAAGTCACTGACCGCGAGGTTTTGAATTGCTCACATCATTAAATACTGTACATTACCCACTTCTGAATTGGCCATTTTTTATCTCGCATGGCCTTTTTAGAACCCCACGGCCTAAGTCGCCCAGTGTACTTTCATCGTCCTCATCTGCATCATCGCAATCGGATAACTCTCGTTCTTCAGGTGGAAGTAAAGTCACATCGATTGAATTGGCATTTCTGATGTCGTCTATAATGTCTGCATTATCGTCCTCATTCAGATCATCGTGCCATCCAATTATCTCCTCAGTTGTTACTTGTCTATAAAAAGGTATTGTGTATGAATGCCCGTAAAGCCAAACTGGGATAGCGTTCACGTATGATAAAACATTCGCAATGATTTACAAGAAGGTAAAACATATTTCGGGGCAAATTTTTCACTGCATTTTATATGTATTCGATGCCTCATGGTTTCACCTTTGAGTAAATGCGCGTTTTTATGTATACCTTCTACTCAAATATGAACGAGACGTTATCAATAAAACGGTCCGCGGATGACATATGACAAAAATAAATTTTTTGTTTTTTGGTAGGACTGTTATAAGCTTACATGGCAAATTTCAGCGTGATATGTCACATAGTTTGTTTTCTGTGCTACTGTAAACAAGTCAAGCTCAAGTGTGTTCTTCGAATTTAACGATGGAAATTCAAGTTGAACAAAGAATTTGTTTGAAATTTTGTTATTCCAACAAAATTTCGGCTTCAGACGCCTTAAAAATGTTGCAGACAACCTATGGGGACTCTGCTCTATCGCGTGCACGTATTTTCCAGTGGTACAAATCGTTCAAAGAGGGCCGTACATCAACCCAAAAAACCACGCCAAAGTCGCTCAAAAACTAAGGTTATGCTGTTTTTTTCGATTACGAAGGTGTGATGCACTCGGAGTTCCTTCCGCAAGGCCGATCGGTTAACGCTGAATATTATTTAGACGTTTTAAAGCGTTTGCGCGAGAACATTCGTCTTAAAAGGAAGGAATTGTGGAACAACAAGTCATGGTTCTTGCATCACGATAATGCACCAGCTCATACATCACGTCTTGTTCGCGATTATTTGAATAAAAATAATGTTAATATCGTTCCGCAAGCACCGTATTCGCCTGATATGGCTCCATGTGACTTTTTCCTGTTTCCCAAGCTCAAGTTGCCGCTCCGTGGAAAACATTTTGATACAATTGAAGTCATAAAAGAGAATTCGAAGAACACACTCGAGCTTGACTTGTTTACAGTAGCACAGAAAACAAACTATGTGACATATCACGCTGAAATTTGCCATGGAAGCTTATAACAGTCCTACCAAAAAACAAAAAATTTATGTTTGCCACATGTCATCCGCGGACCGTTTTATTGATTATGTCTCGTTCATATTTGAGCAGAAGATATAATACTGTTGCTACGTTTTTCTTAAGATATAAAACTCTCCTGCTTGACATTATTTACTTTTTCGAAAAACACAACATGTATTGGCGTGAAAAATGTCAACAAAAGAGCTTTAAATGACAACTAAAAAGCTTCTTTTTTTTCAAATTACTCTTTTATCTCACTCGCCCTGTAAATATAAAAAGCTTATATGTAATAGTGGATTTTTGGTGAATTTTTGAAAAAAGCTCTTTTTGCGTATAATATATCATACTTTGTCATTAATGGGTTAAGAAGCGACTGGTTTTAAATGGAAGAGACTAAGGCCGATGGGAGAAGCATAGCCGTGGCTAAGTGAGTTTGTGATTGACTGCCATTCGCTTCGTTCTGGGTCCAATACCCACAATGGATTAGTGTGATTATCACCACCTGGCAGCTGCCGTAGCCGAATAGACTAGTGCGTGACTTCCATTCGGGAGTTTGTAGGTTCGAGTCTCCGTGCGTGAAACAGCAAAATGATAGAAAACTTTTTTTCTAATAGCTGTTTGGCCGCATAAGCAGAAAAAAACCACTCCTCTCAAAAATACATATCAAACACCGACTTGTCTTTGCAAAAGCCCACAAAGACAAATCTATTCAGTTTTGAATAAACGTACTTTGGACCGACGAAACCCAAATAAATAGGATGGGACCAGATGGGAAAACTATTGTACGTCGTCCGAAAAATTAAGCGTTAAATCTTAGGTTCACAAAAAAGACGATTAAACACGGCGGCGGAAGCATCATGGTTTGGGGAGCTTTTTCCTGGCATTGTGTTGGGCCAATTATTCGTGTGTTTGAGTTTATGCCATTAAATTGGGCATTTATGCAGGACAATAATCCAAAGCATACTGCAAAGACAGTGAAGCAATGGCTCAGAAGAGAAAAAATGGATGTACTGGATTGGCCGGCGTAGAGCCCTGATCTCAATACAATAGAAAATTTGTGGAATGACGTTAAGGGCAAAATCGCTAACAAAAATTTTAATGATTAGTGGGCCGCAGTTGAGGAGGCTTGGTACTCGATTTCAAAGGAAAGATGCCACAAGCTTGTAGAAAGCCTGAAGCGACGGCTTGAAGAAGTAATCAAAAACGGTGGATATATTACAAAATACTAATCTAGTAAACCAATATTATTACTTAACTATCTGATTTGTTTACTATTTTTGCTTTTATTTGGAATTTTTTAGGATGTGCTATTTATGTGTCCAAGACGTTTCGTGAGTTATCAACGTTCTCATAAATTAAATCAGAACTGAAATTCTTGTTGACTATTTTTTTGTTTTAAACTAGAAGCAAATTAGTTTTTATTTTTTATGTTGCTTTTTCCCAATAAAAAATAATTATTTAAAAATGTATTCAACTCCTTGCTTTCAAAGTCTAAATGTGCTATTTATATGGCCATGGATGTATGTAAATAAAAATATTAAATATATTTTATCGCCTAGAAAAACTCTTCTCTTTTCTCACAACTCACTTATGGCTTCTCCAAACTCTCCGCCCGCTCAAAAAATTACTCTCAGTAGATTTGCATATTTATTATTTTTAGCATAAGATCTATAAACTCACTTGAAGGTGTTGAACACTTTAACTACTCTAGTATGTGTGTGTGTGTGTGGGAAGCATTTGAAAATTGCCAAAGTCACGGTTATGAGCGCAAATTCGACAGCGCAGAGTTTACCACCTCAATCAGTGCAATTTTCAATAAGGAAATGGGGAAATTAGTTGGTATCCTAACGTCTGGAAGTTGTGCGTAGAAAAGTTTTTGCAATTCATTGTGGGCACAACATGTTCCCGACACGCGATTCAATAAGTTCGAAATTTCAGCAAAGTTAAGTGAAAATGAAGAAATTCGACACGCACACACACCTGCGACTATATGGATTTAGTTATGTGCGTGTGTAGAGTGGAGGAAAACAACAAATATACTTGAGCTTATAATGAGTGAAGTATCGTGGAAAAATAATTCAAATAATTCAAATAATTCGCATTAACTAATTAAAACTTCTAATTAGAGTGAAAGAGTGAAAAGTTTTCTTTTTTTGAAACCTGTGGTTTCCAGCTGTGGATTTAAAATGCAGGCAGGCTTTTATTCTATTGATAAGTTGTGGGATTTTGGTGCAGATTTACACATTTTTTGTTTTTTGGTATGCTTCATTTCAATTAGAAGTCTTTCATTTCAATACTGATCAATGTATTTATTACACTGTGCAACAAAATTATAATTTTTTTTTGCATCTTTGACTTTTCATTTTTTTTTTTTTTTTGAATTTTTAATGCTTACATTTGAATTTTTTGATGTTTAGTCACATTTATATTTTTTGCTAGGGACGACCACACTATGAGTGCCAACGGTTGGAAAGCACTTTTTAGCAGTTCGAAAGCTAAAATGTCTGACTACTGGTCATTTAACTTTGTGTGTTTCTTCTCATTCTATGGCATTTAATTTTAAAATATTCGCGTAAGAGCTCCTCTCTGGGTATTTAGAACATTTTTTTTTCACTCTTCAAGAATTTCCTACATTCCTGCCACCAAGACGCAATTTTGTATAAAAATCTATTCGCGAGTACATAAATGTCGGCGCATATGCACACACATGCATCCACTCTCTCTCTCTACGAATCAGTTGCAACGGCAGCTGCTTTTATTGCACTTAACGTCAAAGTTTTGAAATATGAGCGCAAATTCCAAATTAAGATGAATGCACTAAATTTGTGCAACAAATGCAAGCACACATAAACTTTCAACACATCTTCATGTTGATTACCGAGATAGTAATAAGCAAAAGGAAAATCCTGAATATTCGACTCGTTTCTTTATACTCTAAGTAATTATAACAGAAGTGCAGTGAGTAGTGCATTCAATGTGCGACAGAGAGTAAAAGGAACTATGTAAAAATTGGAAGAAACACTTTTTTTTAGCTGATCCGGTTACTATTAAACGAAACCGCGCAAGTTTTTCTTATCAGAAAACAAAATATCGTGAACAAAAAATTTTAACAGACACTTGAGCCAAGGTAGGTAATTGAAATTGTTGAAGTACCACTCCGGCACTCCCCAAGTAGCACTAAAGCGCCGTTTTGGTACCATTATGAGACGTCCAACAGGCAGATATCTACAGCCAGCCAGAACTGTTGATATACAGGGTTTGATAGAAAAGTAATGAGCCTTATTTTTTTTAAGCAGTTTTATTAAACCTTTTGGCTCATACAACTAATATACTTCAAAATAGGACCCTTGAGCGTCAATGCACCGCTGGTAGGGGTCCTTCCACTGCAGGAAACATTTTTTAAACTCATCCGCCGGAATCGCGTTCAATTCGGCTGTCACAGTTTTTTGGATCGCCTCGACGGAGTCCAAACGCCTCCCCTTCAGCTTTCTTTTCAAGCGCGGAAACAAGAAGAAGTCCAGAGGGGACAGGTCTGGGATGTAGGGAGGGTGGGGAAGCACCGGAACCCCCATCTTGGCCAATGCAGAGATGCAGAGGAAGGCGGTGTGCACCGGCGTATTGTCGTGATGAAGGGTCCATTGGGCGACGCGGTTTTTCAGCCGAAGGAGCACTTCATTGTAAAATGCCGCGTTTACAGTGCTTCCTGGAGGTACAAACTCCTTGTGGATGATGCCTCGAGAGTCGAAAAAGATGAGTCAGCCTGGTTTTGACCTTTGATCGCTGTTCGCCTTCGACGTCCTCCCAGCCTTTCTTGAACGACTTGTGCCACCGTTTTACCTGGGCACTGGACACAGATTGGTCCCCGTAAGCCTCCTTGAGTAGCCCAATGGTTTCGGTACTCGTTTTTTTTAGCTTTACGCAAAATTTGATCGAGTAACGTTGCTCCAACGATCGCTGCATTTTCGCCACTGCAAAATCCTAACACACTTTTTAAACAGCTTTCACGCGCGGAGCGATGTTGACTGCACCGCTGTTGCCAGCGCGAACTGGGGCCAGTTTCTAGTGGAAGGGGAAGGTCCAACGATCATTTTCCCCTGCAAGCCGATTCCGTTGATCGCTTGGCAGACGCTCCGCACGGGAAGGCTCATTATTTTTCAATCAAACCCTGTAATGGAGAAAATTGAGTTGGCGGATAGGGAGATCTGTTCGAAGTTCGGAGAAATACTATATTAACTGCCCAAGACTGCAAGCATGTCCCTTGAGAGCCTGCTTTTGAAGGACAATCTCCTTTAACCAGATTGCACGATATTCAAGATGAAAAAAACGTACAAGTCGGTGGGAAATAAGTGGAAAACGACAGCAGCACTTGGGCAGGTTCCACATGCTCCGGTGATTCATGTTCTTTAAGACATCAAGTCCTTTGCACCCTCCCAAGTGTAGTGATATTATAACGCTTCCGAAGAGCTTTCTACCAAACCAGGCAGCCATACGTTAAAATTAGCAAAACCGCTGCGTTGTACATCGACAGCACGATCTGTGGCTAGAGTCCCCATTTTTTAACGAACATGGATTTGCAGGAGTAGAAAACTAGATTGCCTTTCTAAACCCGATTTTCAAAGTGTAACTTCGAATGGAATTTGGTACACTCCAAGGTGCTTAGTTTCCGACAAAAGCACGGTTATTTAATTTGGGAATCCCAAAGTGTGGAGGTTTATATTTTCTAGTAAATAGCACCAGCTCTGCACCATAACCGAGGGAAATAGTCCCGATACCAATACGACCAAGGTATCAGCGTATGCTACTACCCAATAAAGTATGCTTTTCCTACGCAATACTCATCAGATGATATGTCCTTCTCCTTGTTAGAAGAAGCCTTTCGAAAAACTTCTAGGCCACTAAAAAATTGTTCATCGGCAAAATCATTTTTACGAAGAACTTAAAGATCCACGATGGTGAATGGGGCGCAAAGCTCAAAATTAAAAAGTAAATTTTAGTACAAAAAAAAAAGGAATTGCTACCAGCCCATATATTTTTTCGCAATTTTATAGGTGTATCGTAATTTTCGCCTTCATAGCCATATAGTTGGTGCGTGAGTACCGTTCGGTAGTATCCGTGTTGGAAAAGCTGGGCATGAGACACCAAATGATACAATAGGTTTTTTCTAATAGTGGTGCTTCATCGGATGGCAAAGGCAAGCTTCCGATTGTATTTCTGCCATGAAAAAACTCCTCGTAAAAACCCGTCTGCCATACGAAGGCAGCATTAAACTCTAGGTCCTTCCATTTGTGGAAAAACACGTCAAGGAGCACACGACTAATGGGGAAAGCAGTACAGCCACGCGCCCAACTACAAAACGTGTAAGCGCCACTTATATCAGCTGTTGTTTAGCTGCATGAAAACTATCGATATCGTTGACTATGGTTTGACAGCTGAGAATGGCAAACTGTGTAGATATTTCTGTTCAGCAAGATTTGGCTAGTCATCATGAATCCTTTTATGTCGGAACAACATTTTCAACAAGTGGAGCACTGGCGGCATCATCGATCCGTATTCTTTTCGAAATGAGGAAGGAGCTGCCGTTGAGGTGAATGGCGAGCGCTATTGAGCCATGCACACTGAATTTTTGTTTCCAAGAATTAATCAGCTAAATATCGACAACATTTGTTTCAAAAAAGACGGCGCAACTTTCCATACAATCGATTTATTGCAATATCTAAGCCACCATTGACGCTATATGGCCAGATTTATTAGAAAAAGTAGTCGAAAATTGTACTGATCGAATGAACCAGCGCGCATAGCCAATATCCAAAAATAAATTCCATGAAATTATCTACCAAATTATAATAAAAAATTTTCATTAAAATAATATTCCGGTTTGTATTATCATTTTAAGTTCTTAAGCTCTTTAAAAAAGCTCTTTCTTAGTTTTTTTTTTAAGGAGGCTTAGATGAAAATGACAGAAACATCTCAAAAGTGCAGCCCCACCAATGATGGTACACTCCCTCTAATAATGTAGCAATCCTCCCACCTCTCGGCTAAATTCTACTCTGGGACCACAAAAGTATAACATCTGAGTAGGGCCGCGTTTATGTCCGAAAACACAACAGGTTCCTCCCCTGCAGGCATATGAAGGCTATACGTCGTCCATAGTCGCATTTACTCGCTCTATGTTCATTGGTGGTTCCTAAGAAAATAAGTCATTGGAAAAGTAGCAATAGAGTTATATTAACCCACTAACGTCTTGTCTTCTGTGCGAATGCTGGTGCTGCAGCTTTAACTGTTGCTGCATCGTCTTGCATTCCCAATCAATATGGCGAAGTCGCATCATGATTACAGCGGCGAACTTTTGGGCTGCCTCCCACTTACTGCTGCCTCCCACATATCTCGTAGAAGGGCGCTGGAGGATAGTTGATGACCTAGGGCTTGTTCGATAATAGCTCGTTGCCCTCTGAAGCGGTCGCTATAAAAAATCACGTGTTCTGCGCTCTCGTCAGTATTCGGGCAGTTTGAATCGAAAGGGCTGTCTGCAAGCTTAAAACGGTGAAGTTATTGCCGAAAGGAACCATGCGACCTTTTAGGGGTTTTATGCATGTTTGGTTCCGATTACTACGCCCACTATGGGTATGACTACATGAAATAATGGAAAAATTATTTTTTAAGGGTGTCCCTAAGACACTTTCAAGTAATCATTTCATTTTAGATCAACTGTTTTGGAAGGCTATTTTTTTAATTCCATTCACTCTTCTTTTATCCGGCAGCAAACCTAATCCAAAAGATAACAGCTTAGCTGCAATTTTTCTAATAAATTTCTGAAGAATTTCTAAAGAATCTACAATTTGTCTAAGGTTTTGACCATTGGTAATTATTTATATATTATACATTTACAATTACTAAATCCTGCTTAATGCAATAAAAACAAATAACTTTTAAATAGGTTCAGTTTTCGAAGGAATACGCAGCGAAAGGTCAAGTGATTTAAATATTTTGGGCATTGTCGTAAATATTTCAGAAAATCGGTTTAGTTGTAGACTAAAAATAATAATTAATAATTTTGAGATTTATTCCAAGTTAAAACTTTGGCACAGAGTTTTAAAAGGAAAACATTTTAGGGTTTTTTGTTTTTAAAATTTTTATTGGTTTTGAATTTTTTGGAGTAAAATATACACAAAAAAAAAATTAATTTTGAGTATAATAAAAAGTAAAGTGAAAAAATTAAAAAAAAATCTATAACTTTTAGAATTATTCTAAGTAGAAAGATTTAGTATAGAGATTTTAAAGGAAAATATCTTCGGTTTTTTTAATTTTTTCTTTTAATTTTTATTGGTTTTTTATTTTTTTAGGATAAAATATACCTTTTGAAAAATAATATATTAAAAAAATATATATTTCTTTAATTATATAAAGCAGAGTTTTTAAAAGGAAAATATCTTTGCAACTTTTTAATATTTTCAAAAATTTATTTTATTTTAATTTTTAGGGTAAAATATACAATAGTTTTTCAAAAAATTATTTTTGAAAAAATTGACTTTGAAAAAAAGTATCCAAAATAGTTATATAAAAAAATTTGCTTAGCGCAAAATAATATGCAGCACAGTTCTTTAAAGAAAATATCTAACTTAAAAAAATTTGTTTTCTTCAAAATTATAATAAGCAGAAGCTTTTAAACGAAAATATCTTACATTTTTTAACATTTTTCTTGATTTTAAATTTTTTAAGATAAAATATTGTTTTTAAAAAAATTATTTTTAAAAAATAATATATTAAAAAAAAATTTGTCTTCAAAATTATATACAGCAGAGTTGTTAAAAAGAATATATCTTCCACTCTTTTTAACATTTTTATTGGTTTTCAATTTTTTAAGGTAAAATATATTTTTTGAAAAACTACTTTTGAAAAATAATAAATTAATGAAATATAGTTTAGAAAGATATATTTAAAAGAATTATTTTTGAAAGCAATTATTTTTGAAAAAAAAAAATATCTTCCATTCTTTTTAACATTTTTATTGGTTTTCAATTTTTTAAGGTAAAATATACTCTTTGAAAAATAATAAATTAATGAAATATAGTTTAGAAAGCTATTTAAAAAAAAAATTGAAAAAATTTATATAAAAAATTTTTTTAGTTCAAAATTATATACAACTGACGTTTTTAAAGGAAAATATCTTAAATTTGTATTAGTTTTCGATATTCTAGGATAAAATATACTTTTTGAAAAACTTATTTCTGAAAAATTATAATAAGCAGAGTTTTTTAAAGGAAAATGTTTTCGATTCTTATAGACCTAATAGGGTATTTGTACTTTCTGTTATAAAAACCAGATCAGCGTTCATCTGGCTATCCCCATTAGTCTACGTTCCATTTTTACTTTTACCCAGATGAATTAGTAAAGACTATGAATGGCTAAGATGTTAACCTGAAGGTCTACTCTAAAAGCATTGAAGATATTAATCAAACAAGGACTAAGTTTCTTAGAACAGCTGAAGTGTTTCTTAAAATATTTAACTATCCGATCTTTAAAGTATTTGTAAAACGCTTGCAACTAACTGGCTGATTTATTTGCCTTCTTAATGGGCTTGCATTGCATTGCATAGTAATTTTATGTGCACCCACACACTGCACTAATAATAAAAATGCCCAGAAGCGAATATGTATTTAACATATTTTCTGTCTTTCTTCCCTACACCATTCGCCGCACAAGCGATTCCCAAACGTGTGTGCCACTCTCAACTAAAAACAAATATAAGCTTTTAATTTTTCATGGAAAACCAGGAATGAAGCAAACGCTAAGTAAACCTTCCACTCCAGCTTCTAGGAATATTTGAACATCTTAGTTGCACTGAGAAGGATGCGAAATTAAAAGAGAATTTCAACTTGACAGTGGCTTGTAAATAGCTGATGGCAGCATGTAGATAATTTTTTGTAAGTAAATACAAATTGATGTGCATGTATGTGTAATCGTGTATGTGTGTATGTAAATAGAATAAATGGATGTGCAGTCCATGTATGTGCGCGTATGTGTGACACAACTGCGCTTTGGCAAAGATCCAACTATGCAGCATAAATGAACATCTGCTCATGCAACAAGGCAGCGCTGCATGATGTCCAATTAAAGTTGTTGACTTTAACTGACGAAATTTGGCATTTTCAGAAACATTTTTTGTCAACCTTTTAAATTAGCTTTATTCTGTTTTTGGGCAGCAAATATTTAATTTATGAAGGAAAATTTACCATGTAAAGGTATGCGACTTAGGGACTTGGCGTGGCTTGACTTTATACCAGGTTCACCGCTCTCTAGAATTTGAAACCTAAGAAAGGAGGCACAGAAATGTGTTTTAAAAGCGGCAGCTAATAGCAATTATCAGAGTGTGTTTTCAAAAGGAAGGATAGACATTTGTGATCCTTCATTTATGAGATGACACCAAGGTGTCCCACGCAAACTGGAGAAAAACTTGGCTACATAATTAACTAAGGTTGTTAAGCCAAATGGGTGGGAATTGAATAATATGTAATTTTTGGGTTAGAACAAACAGTCAAACTTCAACTCAGCACGAACAAAAAAGGACCCCCTAAGAAGAAAAAGTGAGGGCTGGCGGACAGTTACCTAGATGGGCAACAAAAGGAAGCTAATGGATAAGTAAGCCGAGTCAAACAAAAGGAACAAGCCGCGAACACAACACATAAAGCAAGAAGCTGCTGTGATAAAGCTCGCAGAAGGCCATAGTTATGCAGATGTGCTGAAGGCCTTGCGCGCAAAGATTACGATTGATGAGTCAGTCAAAGTAAGGTCCAACAGGAACACGGGGGCTGTACTGTTGGAGCTTGGTAGAGGAAAAAAGCTTACGTCAGAGTTCGTGCATCAGCTGAAAAACAATGTACAGCACATTGCGGAGTTAAAGCCAAGCGCCACGACAGAGATACGAGATCTCGACGCCTTGACGGTCAAGGCGAAGGTGGAAGCTGCAGTTCGGAAGCCGCTTACTAACCCAGAGAAACATATACATACAAGGATTACGATGCCAAACGCGCGCGAACAAGTACGCGTTTTCTTCATGCTATCTGAAGAGGGTGGCGTAAAGCTCTCCAAGATCGGTGATATAAAAATCGGTTGAATCCGAGCCAAGATTCGACTCAAAATGCTATCGCTGCCTTAGTATAGAACACACGCAAACCACCGGTCTGTACGTGCATCAGATGTGAGAAAACAGGGCACAAAATTATATACTGTAAAGCAGTTCCCAATTGTATTCACTGCATAGACGCGAAACGCGACCACACCGACCACCTGCCAGAGTCAACGGGATGCTCTCTAGCTAAGAAGGGATGAGAGTACTGGAGGCAAACATGCATAGAAGTTGCACAGCAGATGCTCTGCTCAAACAGATATCTGTACGGGCGGATCGCCAAGCGAACCTTGTTCGAGAACGAAATAGGAGCGGCAGCTCTCTGCTTACCAAGTAGCTGTGCACTCACCGTCACAAAGCACGGAGATGGCCGTTGCTACGTTGTTCGAAATAAACGCTTTACAATACTGAGCTACTATCTTACCCCCTGCGACAGTATTGAACAGCTTAGAACGAAGCTGGACCTTATTGAGCATAAGGTTCGTGAAATAGGTGGCCTCTTCTTCGTAGTCGGAGACTTCAACGCCAAAGTGGTACGTCCTTACTAAGAACACACGGGGAAGGCAGATCCTAGATAGGGCTGCCAGACTGCAGATTGCAGTGGCAAACACAGATAACGGGATATGTGCACACCACGTCGGATATGCACTACGAACGAGGATGACCAGACAATTTTCATAAAGGCTTCTGGTCACAGTATCACAGATAAAACAGAAGGTCAGACTACGTTATTCCTCAAGTAAACTTTGAGCTTTGGCTGGCAGAAAGGTCCAGAATCCACATATCATTCATACAATTTTTTTCAGATCGATCCAAAATGACGGAAGGAGTAAGAACGGCTGTTTTCTGCCCGTAGTTTGATCTTGAAAAGAACCTCCCACAGTGTTGCCAAAATAATGCTACGGACTTGCAACACGAATGCAACCAACTTTATTTTATGACTCCCAAGGAAGGAATGTAAAACATTGGTACATCGGTGAGTACTGACGGAACATTGTCTCGCTCCATAGCATGTAACTTATGCAAAGAAGAAAGGGGTATGTTAGAGCGCATCCTTTGCCACTGTCCTGCTCTAAGCAGAACTCGGTACAACTGGCTGGTATCGGTACACTTTTCGTTTCCGAAGGATTTTGCTGACAAAAGTTTAAACTCTTTATTAAAACTCACTAAGACAGGAATCACGAACTATGTTTAACAAGACTGCAACAACACTGGTAACACTACGGACCCTTATGGTCTATGTGAGATCTATTCAGGTCAGCCAGATATACCTAACCTCACCTAAAACGACCTATAGGTACGAGTTTTTGAAACATCTCGACACCAGCGGCCCTAACGGACCTAATTACAGCGAGAATATTTCTTCTCATGTAACCAATTTCTGTTCGGAATATTAGCCTAACCAAACCATGAATGAAATTTTTAAAATTATAACGATTCCGTTGCCACGTAGTGGCTCCAAGCAAGCTTACGAGATTTAGCTATGAAATATTGAGATTGGATCTTCTCTAAAAGCATACTAGCAGTGAGCAGCTGTTTAGCGTGGAGTCTTGTCGTCGTTGGAGTGCTCTGACTATAACTTTGTAAACAAATCAATTAAAACTACAACAAATCATCAAATCTTTCGTCTGAAAAATGCTAAGTGAGAGCAAGATAATGCGATGCCTCTCATTTTTAGTCAAGTACAGCACCCCGATGTTAGACCATTCGCATTATCCACTGGATCTTGCGCTGTGTTACTTCTATTTTTTTTCCAAGGTAAACTCTACATACAAGGGAATACCACTTTATTTTCAGCTTTTTTTTTTTAATTTGCACATTTACTTCTGGAATTAGTCAAATTTCGCGACCACTGTACCAACTCTTTTATTAATTACCCATTAGTAAAATTAATTTTACAGCCTCACTGCTGCTATTTTTGCTAAAATCCCATATTTATGTATATAATAAACTGCTTAATAGGTGAAATATGCTTAATGGAATTAAAATCATATAATTTTGTCTCACTACTGCACTTTTGCTAATTTTAATATCGCGCCATTAAAATGAATACAACTCAGTTTATTGAGATGCCTAGCAACTAATTTATTCCAATGTGAGTGTTTCCCATATGTAGCATATTTTGGTGAGCTGCAACTATTTCAGGAGTGTATTCGCTATGGATTCCGAATGCCGCTAACAAAGTTCATGTAATTAAAAAATAAAAAAAAAACAGTCTGACAAAAAATACTGCAGACGCCAAGCGTTGGCAAACCCAGCACAGAACAGACACCAACTGAACTGAAAGTAAAGAGCAATGGCTAAAAGTGGCTTAAACCGCGAAATGCTAACCACGGTGTACAATTTCATATACATGCATACATATGTACATATATACACATATAAGTATGTACATATACGTAATATCCCTGCAGTCAAAGCTGCTAGTTCTGAACTAGTTACCTTACTACCAGTACGCTGATGGAGAGCGTTTTCTATATTTTTTAATGCTAGCAACTCATATAATATATTCAACATGGCGATGCACTGCGAAATGTCAATAGTCGGGCCACGCATCAGCAATATGTAATTTAATAAAATAGTTCATAAAAGGAGGGATCAATTCGGGCGAAGTATATAACTAAAATCACCAGATTTTCCAGTTTCCAATTTTGGGTGGGTTAAAAGATCAAACACGAATTGGTGAATGAAATTTTCAAAAATAATATTTTAAATTGTATTAGTGGTCTTCAAATACTTAGTCTTCGTATTTTTTTTTTTTTTTGGTAAACTCAAGACAGGTTTAACGGTGAAATACATATTTGCTGAGTTTTTGATCTCAATTATAAGTGGCCTTAAGAAACCATTGGTCGACAAAGTAATTTAAAAAAGGTTTAATTAACCACAATTTCTTTTTTTTTTTTTTTTTTTTTTTTGAACTCTCAGCACACTTATAGTGTATGTACTCTATCATCATAAGAAATAAAGATTTTAAATTCTCTATTATGTATCGATCTCGGATGGCCCCAATTACTGTATCATGTCCCGACTTAAGCGATATTTTAGGACGTATTCCATATCATACTAGTCCTGCACATACTGAAAATGAAATGTTTTTCTACACATTTTACGCTTCCTCCACTTTTACTCAAAATTTCTAGAGCTAGCAACCCAGTGTCTTGCTAAGAGAGCTGATTTGTTAAGAAGGATCGAGAAAGCTTCTTACGGATCAAACCTTTTTTTATTGAATCATGACCTTTTTCTTCTCACTTTAGTCGGATAAATAACTCCTAAAAAAATAGTCTCTAACTCCTGTAACTCGATCTTAACTCTAAGCCTAGTCTCCTGCTCTTCTGCGCCCCTCGGCAGGCAATGGCAAACCTCCGAGTGTATTTCTGCCATGAAAAAGCTCCTCATAAAAATATCTGCCGTTCGGAGTAGGCTTCAATCAAGAATTTGACAAACTTAGTCGAAAACATATTCAACATCATTTATAGATGTTAGCTATACCTTCTGCTCAAATATGAACGAGACTGATTTAATAAAACACAAACGGTTAATTATTGCTCAATTTTTATTTTATCTCCTTCAAAGTCATCACCATTCGAGGCGATACACATATGCCAACGTTTTTTCCAATCATCATAGCATTTCTGGAAGGCCGATTTCGGTATGGATTTCAGTTCCTTCTTCGAATTCTCTTTTATGGCTTCAATTGTCTCAAAATGTTTTCCACGGAGCGGCAACTTGAGCCTGGGAAACAGGAAAAAGTCACATGGAGCCATATCAGGCTAATACGGTGCTTGCGGAACGATATTAACATTATTTTTATTCAAATACTCCCGAACAAGACGTGATGTGTGAGCTGGTGCATTATCGTGATGCAAGAACCATGACTTGTTGTCCCACAATTCCTTCCTTTTAAGGCGAATGTTTTCGCGCAAACGCTTTAAAACGTCTAAATAATATTCAGCGTTAACCGATCGGTCTTGCGGAAGGAACTCCGAGTGCACCACACCTTCGTAATCGAAAAAAACAGTCAGCATAACCTAATTTTTGAGCGACTTTGGCGTGGTTTTTTGGGTTGATGTACGGCCCTCTTTGAACGATTTGTACCACTGGAAAATACGTGCACGCGATAGAGCAGAGTCCCCATAGGTTGTCTGCAACATTTTTAAGGCGTCTGAAGGCGTGAATAACAAAAATTCAAACAAATTCTTTGTTCAACTTGAATTTCCATCGTTAAATTCGAAAAACAAACTCGAGCTTGACTTGTTTACAGTAGCACAGAAAACAAACTATGTGACATACCACGCTGAAATTTGCCATGTAAGCTTATAACAGTCCTATCATCCAACAAAAAATTTATTTTTGCCATATGTCATCCGCGGACCGTTTTTTCAAAGTGGAATTACTCGCTGTTATCTAAAATAGATGGCGGAGGCACAAATTTTCAAAAGTTTGAAGAACAGATTCTAAGAAGAATATTTGGACCTATACGACTTGAAGATGATACCTATCGAATTCGGTACGACTTATCAGAGGTTCAAATATAATCAGGTACATCAAAGCGCAAAGTATTCGATGGTACGGTCACATTCCACAGCTAAGCAACGATACAACGTGGAGTCAAAAATAAAAAAAAAACAGGCGACTTAAAAAGGTTTTGATGGCGCCATCTTTTAAATAAGTTAGTTAGTTGGAAATTATATCCCTAGCTGACTTCCAGTGAAAGCTTGGTGTTTGTTGTTTTTATGATTCCAAGGGAATTGTCCACAAGGAATTTGAAGAGTTTTGAAAGGTCTGTTGCATCGCATTTGTTGAATTCGCCCTGAATGTCGCGAAGGAGGAAGCTGGCACTTATTGCATGATAATGCACCATCTCCTCAATCCACTCTTGTGACTAATTTTTTGACTAGAAAGCGCATTGTAACCATCAATCACTCACCGTATTCACCTGATGTGGCTTCCTCTGACTTCTACCTATTCGGAAAATTTCTATGGCAATTTAGCTATTTGGCTATAAAAGAAAAGTGTTTTGCGTCCGTAGAGCCCATTGAAATGGCCTGTCCCGACATCCTGAAGGACATTCCGGTCAATGACCTGAAACACTCTTTCGAAAAGCTTTTATATCGCACAAAACAGTGTATCGAGGCCAGAGGGGACTATTTTGAATAAATAAACTCGAAGTTATCAGAACAAAGCTCTTGTCATTTCTATTTTAGCTCAGTCTTGTTTTGTTTTTTTTGTACTTAACCTTGTAGGGCTATAAAAAAGATCTTCGAAACAAATTCACAAGACGGATGCAGAAGAAGAGGCCGAACAAGAACACGATGGACAGATGGCATTAAAGACGACTTTGGAGCTTATGCACATAGCTGATATCAAATGAAAGGCTGATGATCGAGTAACCTGGAGGCGAATTGTAACGAAAGCAATATTCACCGCGGACTGTGATGCTATGATGATGATTAAATTAAAAAGAAATTATTGATATGGGAGCATGATTCTCTCACTGCTCTCAGTTTACGTCATTTACATAACTTAAGAAACCAAAGTGAACAGCTCACCAAATTTCTTAAGTCTGGAATAATTATTGACAAATGTTTCCCATTTTGCAGGTTTCTCTGAACTTTGCTAAGTGGCGTTTGAGTCTGAGTAAATACACTTTTGTTATGATTTTATTACTAAAAATTAAATATTCCAAACTTTTATTTATTCTGAAGCCAAGTGAAAGTAGGTTGGGTTAGGCTTGCTAAATTGCTTAAACCATTTTAGAAGGTAACTACTTCCTCCAGCGAGACAATTTGCAAATTTCCCAAGCCTTCAAAGAAATAATATCCAAGATATTCGGCACGGCTGCTTTGAAGTGTGGGACATTCACAGAAGAGGTGTTGTATAGACTCAATTTCTTCTTCATCTCCACAGCTCCAGCAGAAGTCATTGTGAGGTATAGCCATTCTACTGTCTAGGGTGCCAATAGTGTTGTGACCTGTTATAACACCTCTGAGGGTGCTGGCAGTTGATCTGTTGGTATTTTGTCCTTTTCGGATTCAGTTGTGGCCAAAGTGCTTTGAAGACCCTGTAGTTAGTAGTTAGATACCAAGTTCTACTGGTTTCCGCAATTACGTTCAATAAATCATAGTGTATAGTTCATTTAGAGAAAGTCTTATGTCCTCTACCACTCACTGAAGGTTAAGCTCAGAGCCTTTACTTGCACACTCATCCGCCTCTTTCATTTCAATCCACTCCAGAGTGGCCGGGGACCCAACTACATTGGGACCCAATAAAATTATCTCTCTCTCTCTCTCTCTCTCTTTCTCTCTCTCTTGGCTTCACAGTCTGTAACGGACCATAGCTTCATCAACAATCCTCCTCTAATTCAATCTTTCATCATCAAGCCATCCCTTTCTTGGTCGACCTCTCTTTCTTCCCCCAATTTGACGCAAAGTAAACTTCCTTTTTTGGATTCCTTCATTGGGCATTCTAATGATGTGGGCAATCCACCTAATCCGCTGCGTTTTAATGAAACATATTGTATAACATTTTCACCACCAATAAGGTACTCAATTTCGTTGTTGTAACGGGTGCGATACGTGCCCTCTTTTAAGCCGAATAGGACCGTAGATTTTTCTCGTTACGGTTCTTCCAAATCGCCAGAGCTGGTTTATATCACTGAAATAACTGACAAATAAACATAATAGAAGATTTTTTTCCCTTGCATTTTTGGTGGCTTATTTCGCCACTGGACCAATTTTAATCACTTTCGGACTAGTATGAACTAGTTCATAATGGGAAATAAAAGCCTGTAATTCGCGTATAAATTTATTCGACTAATCGTCATTTCGTGCAACCTTAAAAGAGCAAGCTTTATTTTTTCATTTTGCAACTAGTCCATTTCTAGTCACTTTGGAACCAGTACAACTTCTTCGACCAAACACCAGTTCATGCATCAAAAAAAGTTTACTAAGTAGTTTGGCTGTTCACTACATACATATTTATGCTTCTCGTGTATGTGTGCGTGCGTGTGTGCGCGCTTATGCATAATAAAGAGAAGTTGCATAAGCAGGCGTACGTGTTAATGAAATAAGTCCGGTATACTAATACATAAAACAATTTGTTACGGAAATTGAAATAATTAACTTTTCGGTGTCTGCGCACATACACCGACGGCTACCGGCCGCACACTTCAACCGTAAATCCCGCTGTTTATCCTTTCGGCCTATCAGTCGGTCACAACAGCCAGCGTGCACTAACAACAGCAAAATCACCACAAACAACCGAACGGCGAAACAATTGGAATGCTGGCAATGCATTTAAAAAGTTGCAAGTGAACAGCCTCAGGCTGGGAGGAATTGAATATGCGACTAAAATATGGGCGTCACCAGCAAAACAGTAGGCGGCGGCAGAGAATGGTGCGCAACTAGGAAAGTGTAACTATTTATGCATTTAGAGCGGCGGTAGCAGGATGTGGTGGTGCTAGTGCTTACAAGTTTGGCTAATTCAATTAAATTTGTGTACAAATATGCCACCAACAAGCGCTCACATGTACGCATACATACAAACATATTTAGTTGCAAATTTGTGTTTAAGCATTTGAGTGTTCGAGAAATGGTACCCATTTTCGCATACATCCAGTGCAAATTATAGCACCTCACTTTAGTTGTTGTAATTGTTGTATTGCTAATGTTTTTCGTCGGCGTACGCACACAAATAATGCTTGGGAATGTAGTTATTTTCGACTTTAGGCGTGTGCTACCGCTGGTGGCGTCTGATACCTGCTGGGTCCCGGTTGTTGGTTACGTTGCAATTGAGCTGTGGCATGCACGCTCGCTGTGTGCCAATTTTCAGCGGTGTTTGGCTGTTGCATGTGGTGAGCTGCATTCAACATCATATTGGCATTGTGGTGTAGCTTTAATTAATGCCATAGCGCTTACTGCGTGCTCAGCGCATACACACATACAAAGTGCATAGTAAGTATATAAAAAAATTAAAAGCCGAGCTGCATTACCAGGTGAGAAATAGTGGAAACTACTCAAAAACTTTAAAAAAAAAATGTATTATTTAAAAAAGAAAATATTTAGTCTTTTTTGGAAACTACTAAAAAATTATTAAAAACAAAAAATTCATTTTAAAAAGGAAAAGAAAATATTTAGTTATTTTTTTATAATATAAGCCACTCAAAAACTATTTAAAAAAACATCTTATTTAAAAAAGGAAAAGAAAATTTACAGCTCTTTTTTCAAGTGGAAAGCACTAAAAAATAAATAAATAAAAAAAAATTTATTCAAAAAAAACACAGTGAATATTTAGTTTTTATTGTATAGCGGAAACTACTAAAACTTATTTAAAAAAAAAGTATTAATTTAAAAAAGAAAAGAAAATATTCAGCTATTTTTATAGTGCAACCTACTAAAAATTTCTTTAAAGAAAATTTAATTTTTTTATTTGATTTTTTTATAGTGGGAGCTACTAAAAAATTATTTAAAAAAAAAAAATATTTCAAACAAAAAGAAAATATTCACCTATTTTTGATAGTGAAACTACTACAAAATTATTTAAAAAAATGTATTTATTTAAAAAGGAAAATAAATTCAAAAAAATGAATTTATTTAAAAAAAATACATATTTTAATTATTTTTTTATAGTGGAAACTATTAAAACTTATTTCAAAAAATGTATTTATTTAAAAAAGAAAAAAAAAATTTAGCTACTTTTAAAGGGGAACCTACTAAAAATTACTTTAAAGAAAATTTATTGTAATTTTTTTTTTTTTAAGAAAAGAAAATATTCAGATTTTTTATAGTGGGACCAACTAAAAAATTATTTAAAAAAACAAAATTATTTAAAAAAAAAGAAAATATTCAGCTATTTTTTTATAGTGAAACTACTAAAACATTATTTAACATTTTTATTTATTCAATTAGAAGAGAAAATATTTAGTTCTTTTTTAATAGTAGAAGCTACTCTAAATTTATTTAAAAAAAATTTATATTTTAAAAAAGGAAAAGAAAATTTGTTGCTCTTTTTTTCAAGTGGAAAGCACTAAAAAATAAATAAATAAAAAAAAATATTTATTCAAAAAAGAAAAGTGAATATTTTGCTTTTTTATAGTGGAAACTACTAAAAATTTTTTTAAAAGAATTTGTTTAAAAAAAAGAAAATATTCAGCTATTTTTTATAGTGAAACTACCACAAAATTATTTAAAAAAATGTATTTATTTAAAAAGGAAAATAAATTAAAAAAAATGAATTTATTTAAAACAAAAAATAAATTTTTTAGCTATTTTTTTATAGTGGAAACTACTAAAATTTATTTAAAAAAAATGTGTTTATTTAAAAGAAAAAAATATTTAGCTATTTTTAAAGGAAACCTACTAAAGAAAATATTCAACTATTTTTTATAGTCAAACTACTAAAAAATTATTTACAAAAAATGTATTTATTTAAAAAGAAAAATAAATTTGTTACCTATTTTTTTATAGTGGAAACTACTAAAAATTATTTTAAAAAAATTTATTCATTTAAAAAAGAAAGAAAAATATTCAGCTATTTTTATAGTGGAACCTACTAAAAATTTCTTTAAAGAAAATTTAATTTTTTTTAACGAAACGAAAATATTTTGATTTTTTTTATAGTGGAAGCTACTAAAAAATTATTAAAAAAAAAATTTATTAAAAAAAAGAAATAAATAATAGCTATTTTTTATAGTCCAACTAAATACTAAAAAATTATTTAAAAAAAATTTAATTATTTGAAAAAGAAACTAAATTTTTTAGCTATTTTTTATATGTGGTGGAAACTACTAAAAAATTATTTATCATTTTTTATTAATTCAAAAAGTAAGGAAAATATTTAGCTAGACCCACCCCAATGTTTAATACAATTTTAAAAATTAATATTAAAATATTGGTAATTTTCAAAGCGTTGATGTTAATGTAAATATTTGCTTGGGAAAAAAAAATATTATTTTTTGGTTTATGGTTTATGATTTAAAAATGGTTTTGGTCGATCTTCAGCTCTTGGGCGATGCTATGACTACTAACAAGACGATGAAATTCGATTAGTTCTGTAGTTTTATCGACATTTTCGACTACGGTTCTGCCTTTAACATCAAAAATGCCTTATCGGAATTGACGAAACCAAAATTGCACGTCATTAACTGCTACAGTTTCGGCACCATTAACACGATCCCCCACTTAGGCGGCCTGGCTTGCATTTTCGCTTTTATCAAAGACAGTAAAACAGTAAAGAACAGTAAAATGTACCGAATTTCCTCTTTTTTGACTTCCATTGTTAACATCCTGTAACTCACAATTGAATGCAACAAACAAAAAACAGCAAACGGTTTTTTTAGTGGAAAATGTCACCTTGACAACGAGCATAAACTTTAAACTGTTGGATCAATACCTTACGAGATATCGATCACTGCACTCATCTACCGGGAAAATAATGAATTTTGGTTTTCCCCAAAAATATCGAATTGAAAAAAGAAACAACAGTAAAAAAATGTGTATAAGATGCTTGGGCATAGGATAAGAACAATGTCACCATATTCTATTAGATCAACCGATAATTTGTTAACTTTCACTTTCCACCACATTTTGTAAAAATAATTCAAAATTGTTTGACCTATTCGCTATTTTTCTGTGTGTTTTACTCCGACATAATCGAATTACCGGCTGGAGTCCCTCAGGGATCACTACTTGGCCCCTTGTATAAACTCACTGTGTCATACTGATTTTCCAAGATTTGAAAATTGCCAATACACTATGTATGCTAACGACATTGGTATGCTGACGATATTGGTATTTTTTCTTCACATTAGTACTGCAATAACGACAAGAAAGGGAGCTGGAGAGATTTCTGTTCTTCTATCGAATCTACCAGAGATTCTGCGAGACTTAGCCGTATTTTGTCCAAAGATCACTCAATGGCGTCTTGGGTCTCTAGAACTTCTTTTAAATACTCATTTTCCGGGATGTAGCGCCCATGACAGCGGCTTTTAGAAATTCACATTAGATGTTTGCTGGAGAGTTCTAGTATATCAACTGCACAACATGCTTACCTCAAATTCAAATCGACGGAGACAGCGTTTCACTAGGTAATCCGAACAATAGAGGCGTCTCTAGTAAGCAAACAGTATATCATGGCAGCTTTTCTAGACATAGAAGGCGCATTTAATAACGTTAGCACTGATGCTATCCAAAGGCCGTTAATAGACTTACGGGTGGAAAATTGTATCAGCAATTGGATCATCTCTATGCTAGAAACCAGGATCATCAAAGCTAACATGTGTAATATCAACACAACTAAGAGAGTCCATAGGGGCACTCCACAGGGGGGAGTATTATCTCCACTTCCTTGGTTATGTGTGATTAGCAAAGTCTTAACAAAACTTAATAGAGATGGGGTAAAAGCGGTGGCGTACGCTGATGATGTGTCCTAATACGATCAGTAGGATCATTCAAAGGGCATTAGGCGAGCTTAATTCTTGGACAACAGGCTGTGACCTAAGTTTAAACCCGCGTAAAACAGAACTCATGCTCTTTACCACCAGATATAAGGTACTATCTTTACCCTACCAAATATTAACAGACAAACCCTCCCACTTTCACCCAGAGCAAAGTACTTAGGGGTAATTTTGGACTCCAACTTTAACGCCGCAAAATAGGTAAGGAAAACTGAAATTGCTTTGTATGCATGTTACCGTATGCTTGGAAGAAGATGGGGTCTTCAACCCAAGTATACATTGTGGTTGTATAAGGCGGCTATACGACCTATTTTATCGCATGGTTCGGTAGTTTGGTGGAAAGCTCTAGGGAAAGATTACAATACCAAATTAATCAGCAGAATACAAAGATCAGCCTATGCAATAATGGTCGATGCAATAAGATTATGTCCTAGGGAGGCTCTCAACGCACTGACATACGTTATTCCAATAGACCTACATATTAAGAAGACGGCAACCATGAGTGCATTTAAGTTAAACGAAGCGGGTCACTGGAAAGAAAAAACTTATGGTCATGCCAGTCTACTATTGCGAAAAACTCAGCTAACCTCGGTGAAGGCTGACTACATCATGCCGACGGTAACATTCAATAGGAATTTTGCCACTCTCTTTCCATTTAAGGAAGAATGGAATAAGGGATTCTCACTAAACAACTTCGACACTACAGTCTATACAGATGGCAGTAAAATGGGCTGCGGTGTTGGAGCTGGAATATATTCTCATAGACTTAAAATTGAAAAATCTGTGCGTCTCCCTAATACGAGCAGTGTCTTCCAGGCGGAAGTACTTGCAATTGGGGAAGCTTGTAGGTTACTAATCGCAGATTTCTCTTTTACGGGCAATATCGCTATTCTTTCGGATAGCCAAGCTGCAATCCATGCGCTGGACGCGGCTATAACAACCTCTAAAGTGGTGGAGCAAAGTAGGAATAGCCCCACCACCGTGAGTGAAAACCATAAAGTAACCTTAATTTGGGTCCCGGGATACCGGAACATAGAAGATATCGAAAAAGTAGATGAACTGGTAAGAAGGGGATCTGCCATGAATAGCGTTCTTGCACAGTACCAGTATTCACACCATTACGTGCAGTCCAGAATGCAATTTCCCTAGAATACCTTTGAATTGCAGATTGTAGATGGAGAGACCAGACGAAATGCAAAATCAGCAGAACGTTATGGCCCACCTAAAACCTCAAGGAATCGTCAATATTGTTAAACATGAAACGACGGGATGCCTGGAGACTAACGCAGTCATAACTGGCTTTTGGTCTCTCGGAGAACAAGCAGCCAAAATGGGCATTCCTCACAACTCATACTGTCACAGTTGTAAACAACCGGAGAAAAAGGAGACAATCTTCCATTTCCTCTGTGAATGCCCTGCCCTATGGAGGGACAGAATGTTAACCCTGGGCCGACCGCTGTTCGAGAATCTCGAACAACTGTCTGGCTTAGACGTCAACAACCAAGGTGGTAACGAGGATGTGGCAACAAAATGGTGCGGAAGTGCTAGTTGGATTCTGGAAGAATCACCCCAAAAACCAACCAACCAACCAACGGCAATAACATCGTCCCACTAAGCAGCATTTCACAAATGGGAAATTAAGCTTAGTTCTGGTAAAACACAAACCATATTTTTCAGTTTTTCAATCCATTATTTCTTACGATTGCCCAGCATTAGGCACCGCTGCCAAATCTAATTTAAAATAACTGCAAATATGGCAAAATAAAATTCTTAAAATTATCCCAGGGTAGCCCAAGGATTATTTCACCATAAGACTTCATAGTCATTCAAATAGTCAAAAGTTATAGCAGAGCAAATTCAAATACTGGCTGATAGGTCCGAATTTCGTTGCGCTATGTCTGACAATACATTAATCTGTAATATACACGAGTAACTACATACTTTTTGTCTTGCATCCCCGTATTTGCTTGTACGATTTATTGGAGAGGTTTTTAATATAGTAGTGTTTTGCTTTGAAATACCTTTTCAAACGTAAATCTATAAGAAAAAGTATGTTGTAGAATTGTTTTGTGGATTATCCGACAGTTAAATTTAAAATGTAATGATTTTCCACTTAATAAAACTAGCTAAACGATCATGGTGGCCTCACGCGCGAAAGTTTTTTTATCTAGAAGAAAACCACCATCAGCGTGAGCAAAAAAAATTCTCAAAATTTAACGCGATTTTTAAGCTTCGTGAGACTCCGACTTTATTTTAACGAAATTCAAAAGTGAGTACTCGAAAAATGTTTACAAATTCTGATTAAAAAGTGTGTAATTTTGATGAATATTTTTTTTTCTTTATTTTTTGAAAATGTAAAACCAGATTTTAATGGTTTATGTTGGAGAAGGGCTCATATCAAAACAAATAAAGTTATTAAAATTATATAACGCACAAATAAGTTATCGGAACTTGTCCGTTTTTTTATTTTAATTTAAAAAAAGAAGCGAGAAGTTCATGGACCCTTTACGTTATTAATATAGTATAGTATGCATGTAAGTGTCTATATAAACTCGCTGCCTATTAAAAGTAGTGATATATAATTTTTAAAAAAATTTCAAACGCGAATCTCGAAACACTCAAAACTGGACGCCGTGCAACAATTTGAGGGGCATTGCCTGGATGAGAGACATGCACACATTTAGTAAAACCCCAAAATCGTTGCGCATTCTTTGGTTGAGTTTCATTGCAATCATCATCATCTTTTGACTCTACAGCTCTTTGTGAGCTTTGGCCTGCTGCACGTGGGACCTCCATACGTCTCGAACGCTTGCGACTTTTTTCCAGTTCGTTATCCCAAGTTTCTTGATGTCGTCCTCTAGTTCGTCGGTCCATCTTGTTCTCGGCCTTCCTCTTGCTCTGGTGTTGAACGCTCTGGCTTTTACGATTTTCTTCTGCGCCCTCGTACCGTCCATTCTTGTAATGTGCCCCAGCAATCTTAACCGCTGCGCTTTGATGAAACGTATAACATTTTCGCCCTTTATCAGTTGATCTAGCTCGTCGTTCCATCTTATCCGCCACTCGCCGTGATCTATATATTAGTATGATTGCTTCGAAAATTCGTCTGAGTACTTTTTGTTCGAAGGCTTGCAGTTTTGTTTTATCTGCTTCAATTAGCGTCCACGATTCAGCTGCATAGCATAATACTGGTCTAATGATGGTTTTATACAGAGACAATTTGCATTGTCTGTTTAGTAGTTTTGATTTGAAGAGTTTCGTTAACGACGCATACGATCTGCTCGCTGCTAGAATTCTCTCATCGATGGTGAGGCTCATTGAATTGTCTTTACTCAGTTTGAAGCCTAAATAGGTAAAGGATTCAACGATTTCAAAAGAAAAATTGCCAATTTTCAGTTTGCCTGATGTTGGTTTATTTTGCCTGGGCATCATCATATGTTTCGTCTTATCTTCGTTGATTTTAAGATTGCTAGAGCAATTTCAATATCAGCGAAGGTTTTGGTTAGGGCGTGGATATTTTTGCTGACAATAGCTACGTCATCTGCGTATGCGAATAATTGGGTAGTTCTGTTTAAAATATGTCCAGTCTTTTTTGCGTCACTTACTTCATCGATGGCACAGCATAGCATAAGGTTGAAGATTGTTGATGAGAGCGTATCCCCTTGTCTTACTCCAGTTTTAATTCTGAAGGGGTCGGATTTTTTATCTTGTATCATTACTTTGAATACAGTTTCTTTCAGAGTCATCATCGCTATTCTGGTTAGTTCGTCTGGGATTTTGCATTTATGAAATATTGTGGGGATCGCCCTCCTGTTGATGCTATCGAAAGCTTGCTTGAAATCAACATGTGCGTCACCATGTGCAGCCCAATGTTATGCTCAAAACATTATTCCATGGACTGTTTGGGTGAAAAAATTTGGTCTATTGTTGACCTTCCAGGGTGAAATCCGCATTGATACTCGGGAAGTACTCTCTGCCGTTTGGAGTCGGCTTGAAACTGTAGGTCCCTCCAACATCAAGACGCACACCACAATTACGAGGAGGAGCTCGGCCAAACACCCATAAAGAGTGTACCTACGGCAATCATATTTGACACTTGTGAACTAAACAGCTGCAGCATACAAACAGACAAGCAATGGAGCACCTAAGGGTCAAAATAAAGATTTCCGTCATTCAAAATAATTTTTTTTTTTAGTAAAAAGTTGAATGGTTCATTTTGCGCCACCCGATTAATTTTGCGCCACCCTTTATATATATATAATAGGACTATGGTTAAGTTCGTGCGTTTTTTTTCGAAATTTGAAACTTTATTGACGTAAAATGGTTACAAATTTAATATTCAAAGTATTGTCCATCGCTTACTACTACTTTTTCCCATCTTTCTGGCAATTCACGGATTCCCTTTGTGAAAAATTCGGTCGGTTTTGCCGCAATCCACGAATCGATCCATTTTTTGACTTCATCGTAATTACGGAAGTGCTGGTCAGCCAGGCCATGTTGCATCGATCGGAAGAGATAGTAATCGGATGGCGCAAGGTCTGGACTATACAGCGGGTGGGGTAGGACATCCCATTTGAGCGTTTCTAAGTATGTTTTGACCACTTGTGCAACATGTGGCCGAGCATTGTCATGTTGCAAAATAACTTTGTCGTGTCTATCGGCGTATTGCGGCCGTTTTTCTCGCAGTGCTCGGCTCAAACGCATCAATTGTCGTCGGTAGACATCCCCCGTAATCGTTTCATTCGGTTTCAGTAGCTCATAATACACAACACCCAGCTGGTCCCACCAGATACACAGCATAACCTTCAGGCCATGAATATTCTGCGCCGACGTCGATGTTGAAGCATGGCCAGGGTATCCATACGTTGCCCGACGTTTTGGATTGTCGTAATGGACCCACTCTTCATCGCCAGTCACAATTCGATGCAAAAAACCCTTTCTTTTGTGCCGTTGAAGCAGTTGTTCGCATGCCATAAAACGGCGTTCAACGTCTCTTGGCTGCAATTCATACGGCACCCAATGGCCTACCTTTCGGATCATTCCCATGGCTTTTAAACGTTTGGAAATGGTTGATTGATCAACTCCCAAAGTTTTTGCAACCTCTTCTTGCGTTTGAGCCGGATCTTGATCGAGCAATTCCTCCAATTCGGTATCCATGAACTTTGGCGGCGCACCCTCGCGTTCTTCGTCTTCCAAGCCAAAATCACCACTTTTAAAGCGTGCAAACCACTTCTGGCACGTTCGCTCAGCTAGAGCATGCTCACCATAAACTTCCACCAAGATACGATGACTTTCGGCTGCTTTTTTCTTCATATTAAAATAATGAAGAAGAATTCCCCGCAAAAACACATTATTTGGCACGAAATTCGACATTTTCAAGTGTGGTAAAAATATTGTTGTTTACGCTTCAAATAAAAAACTTATACTGACGTTTGTGCCTTACGACAGTAGCTCTCCAATGAATGTTTGGAAATGTGGATCGATGGAATAATAATCAAGTTACGCCATCTGTTGTAAAACCGCACGAACTTATCGATAGACCTATTACAATATATAAAGAGTTAAAATGCTCTGAGAAATTATTTATTTCTAATTAAAATTTCTTCCCAAACAAAATCTCTGTACAATCGCGACACTTCCAAAATGGATGGCAATTTATTCGACTTTTCCACACAAAAGGGCCAAACCGTTCTTTCGTGAGAGAGCTATAGGATTAAAATGTTCTACAAAATTATTTCTCATAAATTTTTATTATATGCACTTACAAGGTGAAGTCCAAAATAAACAATACTGAGCTAAAATAGAAACGACACGAGCTTTGTCCCGATAACTTCGAGTTTATTTATTCAAAATAGTCCCCATCTGGCCTCGGTACACTGTTTTGCGCAATCTACATAAAAGCTTTTCGAAAGAGTGTTTCAAGTCATTGACCGGAATGCCCCTCAGGATGTCGCTACAAGCCTTTTGGATGGCCTCTACGGACGCAAAACGCTTTCCTATGATGACCAAATATAATTTTCTGAATAGGTAGAAGTCACAGGGAGCCATATCAGGTGAATACGGTGAGTGATTGATGGTTGAAATACAATTTCTAGTCAAAAAATTAGTCACAAGAGTGGATCGCCAGCTTCCTCCTTCGCGGTATTCAGGGCGAATTCGACGAATGCGATGCAACAAATGCTTCAAAATGGTAAGTGTAATTCGTCTGCAACCACAAATGTATGGAGCAAATTCTATATATTCTATTTTATAAATCCAAATTTCTGCCAAATGCATGCAATCTAATTAATCAAGATTTCGATTAATATCGCATCTAAATTGATGTAGCTAAGTTTGGTAAAAAAAAATTCTATTAAGTTTTTTAGCACTGCCCAAATTTGCTACAGAATCTAAAATTGTTGAGAACTTTAAATTGTTCGATGACTTTTGTTAGTGGAGTTTTCGTTATACCCCAAAATTTTCCTACTCGGCAACTTAGCACTTCAGCGCCTGAATATTTATTATACATGTTTTAATATGTTAATGCATTTATGGACTAAATTGAGTATTTCATTATTCGTAATGCACCACATCTGCTACGTTGGCACAAATGTGAATGAAAATAAAAACAGTCGCATGGGTAGTTTCAACTCACAACAGGTTATTAATTTGTAAACTTTGTTCGCATTTTTTTTATTTATTTAATTATGCAAAAGTATAACCACAACTAAATTTATTTAAAAACCAAACAAGGTATGCCAATGAGGAGATGCAACATAGCGCTACAAAAAAAGGTGTTTAACAATTTCGTGCTTGGTGAAGCTATGCAACATACATACACACTGCACATACATACAAATACATACAACTGTGTTCCAGTGTTCCAAAATAGACGTAAAAAAACGAGAGAAAATTCGATACCTTCTTCTGTGCTACTACGATGAAGGTGAAAATTTGAAACAAGTAGACACAAACTTTGCAATAGCAAAAATGTGGTGCTGAGGATTACATTTGAGTATGGTGAACCTCGAAGATGGGGCATGCTTTGTTAGATCCATCAGCGAACAAATCGAAAAGGCCATAAAATCTTGGAAGAGAGAGTTTTTTCTATTGCCTAAACATGAAAATTAGTCAATTAAGGGGGTAGGGGTAGGCAGAACTTTCAAAAATTCAGATCTTTTTTGCATTTTCTTAAAGTATGATATCTTAGAAATATTTTGTGAAAATTTGAAGTGAATCTCATAAATGATTTTCGAGTTATTCAGCAAGGGCGTTCGGGCGTTCCGGAGCTTGATAGCAAACCTTTAAATGCGTTTTTCTCAAAACTATGTCTCTTGAACAGGTGATCACTGTAACTTAAAAACCGCTTCGTAGATTTCAATAAAATTTAGACTGCTTGGGAAAAACATAAAAAACTTGAAAAACTTTTTTTCATAAATTTAATTTTTTTTTAACAATTAATTGTCGGTTTTTTTCACGAAAATCTGAAAAATATTTCCTGAAGCCGCCATATTGTTAATTTTGAAAAAAAGCCTCGATCAGGCTCAAGACGATCTATTAATAAAATTAATTTCTCTTGTCCAATTGATTTTAGATGAATCTCCAAGGACTTGTGATGATCGCCGCAAGGCACTTCTGGAAAAACGGGCTCCACACAAACAGCGGTAACTTTTAGAAGTATTAGTTTTTTTTTTTTTGTTTTTGGAAATTTTGCTCAAGTCAAGTCGAAACATGATGTATTAATGCTATGTTTTTTTTCGGAAATAAAGCAACGAACTAGCAAAAAAACAATGATTGAAAATCATCATTTTTTCGGCCCTCTGACTACCTCTAACCCCTTAAATAATATATACCATACATCAAATAATGGTAACTATAGTGAAACGAGAAAAGAATTCAAAACTTTTTATTTTACCCAAATAATATTATCTAACCTTTTGGCCTTTCATACTTAAAACATATTTCGCATATGTCCATATTTTGGATATTTTTTTATATTTTTTATTTCGCTCTAATAAATATCATCTTCAAGGAAAATCTCCAAGTGGGCGACCTTAAACAGTCGAGTGGTTAACCCAGCCAAGACCAAACTAATTCTGTTAATTAGAAAATATAAGATACCGAGTTTTCAGTTGCCGTCTATTGATGGAGTAACAGGAATCCTATCAAACGAAGCCAAGTATATTGGCGTCATTCTGGACTCAAAGCTTTTTTGAAAAAGGAACACCGAGGAAATAATGAAACAAGTTGTAATGCACTCTTTATTTCTAAGAGGAATATTGTCAAAAAATGGGGTTCTAAACCGTATATCAACCAGTGGACGTACAATAAGATCATCAGACCCATTTTGACATATAGAGCTTTTGCGCTGTGTGCGGCGATGCAGATACAGTCCTACCATAAATAATCTCATAAAAGTCCAACGATTAGCTTCTGTAGGAAAAACAGGTGCGCTCCGTTCAACGCCTCAGGCAGCTCTGGAAGTGATTCTACATATTCGACCCATTCATATGTTTGTTAAAGGTATAGCGGCCAAATCCGCTTCCAGGATAAAAGCAGCAGGCATGCGAAAAGAAAACACGCACGGTCATGCACCAGTTCTACTACCGGTGGAACACTTGCAAGACGCAACGAATACAGAGTATCTGGTTCCCAAGATAGATCTGAAATGAGAGTATAAAATACGAATACTCAGCGGCCTGTTCCTAACGAATACCCGACAGAAAGGATTAGCAGACCAGAGTCATATCAGATGATATTAGTCAAATGGCACTGGAGCTGGAGTATTGGCGGAACAATTATTCTTAAATTGCACCTTTAGACTCCCAGATCGGTGCAGCGTCTTCCAATCGCTATCTGATATCTACGCTATAGACAAAGCAGCAAAAGCGATAAGACAAATGGACTTAGCTCCGGCAAACCCTACTATTTTTGTTGATAGTCAAGCAGCGATCAAGGCTCTGTCCTCAGCGTGCATCAATTCAAGATGTATTAAAGAATGCAGGAGGTCGCTCTTGTTTATACAATAACACAACACCACACTTTATTAGGTCTCCAGCTACTCTGAAGTGGAGGGACATGAAAGAACGGCTGAGTATGCAAGAAAGTGCGCTGAGCTTAACCTTCAGCGAGTGGTAGAGGATATAAGCTTTCCTCTGAACGAACTGTACACTAGGGTTGACTTGAACGTAATCGTGGAAACCAATAGAAGTTGGTCTCTGACTACTAACGGCAGGATCTCCAATCTGGGCAAACTGAATCTTAAAAAGACAGACAGACACACATTTGCGGGCAGACATAATGAGCCAACATCCATCGATATCGGTTTCCATTAACCGTTTCGGTTTCTGTTTTCTCGGTAAAAATATGGCCCAATGATGGTTTTGCGCCAATGCCGGCCCACTCAGTCACTTTCCGGTCATGCAATGGTGTTTCATGGAATTCGTGTGAATTCTTAGTTCACCAAATGCGGCAATTTTGTTTATTCACGCTGCCAGAGAGGTTAAAATGTGCCTCGTCAGTTATTAAAAATTGCTTCCAAAATTGGGTTCAGTGTCAACCATTCGAGCAACTGTTTGGCTGTATTGCAAGCGACGTAAAAGGTCTGTCGGCAATATTCTTTATGTCAATTGCACTTCATACGGAAACAAATTTAAATTATCCTTTAAAATGCGCCGCATTGTGGTTTCACTGACGCCGAGCTCGACGACGATACGACACTGTTGGATCCTGGGCAACGCTCTCCCTCACTGCTTCAACTAGTTCATTGGAACGTCTTGGTCGTTGATGAACGGCATGTTGACGATCTTCTACTGTCCCGTGCTTAAAAAAATTCGGCACCAAGCGACGAACAGTATCGCCAGACGGTGACTGTTTGCCACGATACTTTTTGCGATATGCGCATTGAGTGAGAACAATAGAACGACTATTTTCGATGTATAGCGTCACTATTTCAGCGCGTTGTTTTGTGTAAAGCGATCCATGGTTGAAATTGTACTGAATTGACGTATCGAAAACATTTATGTTGAAGTCGATCGGTTGGTAAATGACAAAGTTATTAAGCGCTTGCATACCGACATAAAAGATGGCGCACCCTGTATAAAACTGCCTACCTGGATACCTAAAATTTTTGTGAAATCTCTGATTAAAATAAAATTTTTTTGAAAATTTTTTTGAAGTTTTTTATTCATTTTCGCAAAGTATGAAACTTCGTTTTATATACCTTTTATGGAAAAATGAACTGTGTTTTCATAAAAAAAAATATTAAAATTAAATAAGAAGCAAATAAATTGCCAACACCAGTCAATAATTCTCTTTGCTATAGTTTTTCAACGCACTTTATATATTCCATGAACTCCATTTATGCCAATACTTGCCTGCATTTGGCTGCGCTCAAAGCGATTCAGCGAACAGCGCAATGGAAACGCCACAAATTGGACATGTTGCTAAGCTTAAGTGAAGCGTTCACGATGGTAATTGTGGTTCGAAGTGGTTGGTCAATATAGGATTTTGCTTTTTGGCCAATGCGTAAAACCGCTTTACTATGCCATTGACGCTTATCGCACAAACACTGCGAGTGGCTGCATTTCACACACTCCCACCCACACATATATATATACGTATGTTTATATGAAATCCATATAATGGATTGCCTCAGCTCATGCGTTTTGCAAAATAACTCTTTGCCAGCATTTTTCATTCGTGCATTTCCACTTTTGCCGCAAACATCAGCAAAAATCTGCTAAGCTCATGCAACGTTGCCATTCACGGCCCAGTGCCTGACAGCCAGCGCGAGCTGCGCTGTTGGTGTGCGTAATGCAGCAGCTGGTAGAAGCAGAAGAGTATTTTGTTGAAATGCATCTAAAAGCATACAAGTGTCTATAGTTAGTTGTGTAGGTGTATTTGTGTGTGAATGTTGAACACGCATTAAATTAAAAGAAATCATTCGCTCTCAATAATACTACATTTTTCAGCGAAAAAGGGTAACGATAAGCTTACTTTGTTGTTGCTAGTATTAGTCGCTTTGTGGTGTGCACGCAAACATTCAGTGAATTAGTTGCTTTGAATTGTCCACAGCCACGTACGTACATACTCGTATGTGTGTGACTAAGCGTTTGTGTGTGAAGCAGTTGGGCTTGAACTGAACCTGGGTTTGAATAGCGTGCTGATGTATTTAGTACTTAGTAACATTCCAGCAACTTTGTTGCGAAACACTCGAGTGTTGCCTGCTCAAAAATATGTATCTTATCCTACGAAATGTGTCTCAAGAATCGTGCAATGCGCTAAATCAAATTTTTGTTGCACTAATTCTTTAATTCTGAAAACGAACGCACCAACAATATTACTAGTGTTGCATTTTTGCATCAATTGCAAATAGCAGAACCACAAAAAGGAGCAACCATAAAAATTGATTACGTTTACGTTGCAAGCATTTCTATGTATCAGGTATTACTTTGTGGTCGAAAAATGTTCGCAATATTAGCTCAGGCTCATAAAAGCTTATATGTATGTATGTGTAAATATATCAGAAAATTATCTACATGTTTAGATATCTCAATGGGCACTTTCGCACAAATACATTCCCACGTTCACAACCAATTACAGTCACTTTTAAAGAAGTATTCTTGCAAATACATATTCACAAGCACAAATTTAGATGCATACATACATACACACATGCATACATAGTAAATTTACTTAGTTTGCGCTCGCGGCTAGGAACAACAGTGTGAGGCATGCAACTTTGGCAGCTTTTAGGCCAAGCTGTCCTTCACGTTTTTGCTCTTCTCTTCTCCCTAATTGGCGCGCTCTATGAGCAGTCCAGTTTGTAAAGGATATAGTTTCTATATCAAGCTATTTCTTGACCGGCATGCGCTCGCAGGTTGGACATTGTTTAGTGAAAACAATTGTGCTCGCACCCACAACATTCGCACTGGCAGCCGGTAAGTCCCGCACGTGCTTGAGGCGATTATCTCGTTGTTTCCGTTAAAAGCCAAAATGTAAACGTGTGTGTGTGTATGTGTGTGTTCACATATTTCTGCTATCATGCCACCTATGTCATTCGCACATATTCAACACGTAAGCGCACATATCAACTACTACAACAACAATAACACATTCCGCCAACACCAGCTCATGCGACATCAACTCTTCCGAAAACAACCACAAAGCACAACAGCAATTGTAAATCCATATGGCAACAGGAGGACAACGACACTGATGACGCTGTGTGCCCCCAAAAAGTGTTGTTGATTGAAAATCGTTGTAAATTTTTCGAATTTTTGTTAACAATTTTATTTTTATTTATTTGGATTTTTTCTCATTCTTTGTGTGTGTTTTTTTTTCACTTTTAGTTTCATTGTGCGATACCATAAAACTTGTCACCACTGTACGTAACCAATAACAATGCAACTCATTTACGTGGTCGGTGATACTACAAATTTGGCCAAAAGGCTTCCAGGAAATTTTTGGTGCACATTTTTCTGCATTAAATTGGCCAAAGTGAATAACAATGAAAAATTGCTGAAAAGTTTAAAAAATTGTGTTGGGAATTACCGGAGGACTGTGTAAAAATTTGTAAGTTGTGAAATTCTATAGTAAATTTGTAAAGAATGCGCGCACTGTTGGCAGGTTTTAGGGTTTCAAATGAAGAGTAGTTAGCATATTTTGAATGCCATTTGCCAATCGGCAGCTTGCATGGCAGTATAAAATTAAAGGAAAAAATATATATAATTTTTTAATTGTGCCTGGGAGGTGCTACAATAATACGGAAGCTAAAAATCTCGCATCTATTTTTTCATTAACGCATCTTAAAGCATGAACAGAATAGCGTTTTGATATTAAAGGGTGGTTAAGTTTCAAGGGCCGGTGTTGATTTTGAATCAAATACAATTTTTTAAAAAATTATTGTCATTTTTCTTTATTATGATAATATTGGTACGGCTCAATTACGCATGAAATAAAATATTGGCTAAATGACCGCCGCAGCCTCGGCGGCACACCTCCATCCGACGGTCCAAATTTTCGATGACGCTGAGGCATAATTGAGGTTCTATGCCATTAATGTGCCGAATTATCTCATCCTTTAGCTCTTAAATTGTTGCTGGCTTATCGGCGTGCACCTTTTCTTTCAAATAACCCCAAAAAAACAAGTCCAACGGTTTCAAATCACATGATCTTGGCGACCAATTGACATCGCCGCGACGTGAGATTATTCGGCCATCAAATTTTTCGCGCAAAAGAGCCATTGTTTCGTTAGCTGTGCGACAAGTGCCACCGTCCTGTTGAAACCACATATCGTCCACATCCATATCTTCCAATTCGGTCATAAAAAGTTCGTTATCATCTCACGATAGCGAACATTATTCACAGTAACTGCCTGACCGGCCTCATTTTGGAAAAAATACGGCCCAATGATGCCGCAGGCCCATAAACCGCACCAAACAGTCACTCTTTGTGCGTGCATTGGTTTTTCGGCAATCACTCTTGGATTATCATTCGCCCAAATGCGGCAATTCTGCTTATTGACGAATCCACAGAGGTGAAAATGTGCCTCATCACTGAAGATGATTTTCTTCACGCAGTTCGCGATATGCATTTTGATTTGAACGCCCGTTTTCATAATAAGCCTGAATAACTTTAACGCGTTGCTCGATTGTGTATCTTTCCATGACTCAAATTCAATTTGTCTGAAATTGAAAAATGTCAAATTAAAGGCAGAAAGAAACTTGACGTTTAGGTGTGATTCACATTCAACATCGGCCTTTGAAATTTAACCACCCTTTAAAACTAATAGTACAACTAAATAAAGATTCTAACGAACAATTTTCAAATAGAAGAAAGGATAGCTAAATCTCCTCCTGTGGGCCATGGCACACTTTTTCGCCGTGTCAGTGATGAGTAGCACACCATGGAGGTCGAGGTTTCTCACATAGTGTGGAGTATTGGCCATGTTGCGCAACACTTTATTTTGGAATCGATGGATAACAGTAAGGCAATATTCGGAGAATAGTTAAACGCCAGACCGGTATAAGGATTTGGTTATATAGCAATAGTTTGTTATAAGTTGACAGAACAGTGTATCTGCCAATAAGGTAAAGAAGGTGTTTTAATTTTAATTCCAGCACTTTGATTTACTCCTTGACATGCGCCTTCCAGGGCAGGTTAGCATCAAGTGTTATTCCAAGATAATTGACCTCGTTGGCCTACGATACATTTACGCTGTTTACATATACAAAAAGTATAGGAGAGGGCCTAGTGAGAGTCAAAATGTGAATTGTTGTTATGTAACAAAGAGAAATAGATTGTTTTAGATAATGTCAGTAAAGAAAAGATCAGTTAGTATGGGAGCAAATGCTCTGTCAGTGAGGCAGCGAATTTATTTGCCGATTTCTTTTCATCAATCTTTGTGTCTGATGAAGATATTCAGGAAGTACATTTGGCAGCCATTCGCCATAATTTCTTGGGGAAGTGTCTTCTTCAGTAGACTTCGGTACACTTGTTGTATCAGATGATGATGTCATTGAGTAATTGTTAAAGATTAAAAACTCTGCTCATTCTGACGTAGATGGGCTTTCGGTAACTTTGCTTAAAAATTGTCGCTCTTTGGTACAACCTCTTAAGCTAATTTTTAACAAATCTTTGGCTGAAGGAATATTTATTGATGATTGGAAGGGGACTTCAGTCACTCCTATTTTCAAAAGCTGTAATAAAAGTGATATTGCAAATTATAGACCAATTTCTAAATTATCTGCTGTATCTAAACTTTTTGAATGCATTGTTAAAGACATGTTATATTTTAATATAGTTAAACATCTAATTAGTCCTCGACAGCATGGTTTTGTTGCTGCAAGATCTACGTTACCTAACTTATCCGTTTTTACGGATGATTGCCACACAGGCTTCCAGAATGGTTTCCAAACTGACGCGATACACACGGATTTCTCTAAAGCCTTTGATAAAATCTCCCGATTTTAGTAACTAAATTGGCTTGTCTCGGTTTTCATTCTACGTTCCTTGATTGGATGCGATCCTATTTAATAAAGAGATGCTGTACTGTAGTTATCGATGGAGTTTCTTCGAAACAGTAAACTGCCACCTCTGGGTAGTATTTTAGGACCTTTGTTATTTGTTTTGTTTATTAATGATATTTGTTCGTACTTTTCCTTCTCTAATTTTCTTCTCTATGCTGATGCGCTAAAAGTGTACGCTGAAATAAGAAATTCTAGTGATTCAGCCGCCCTACAGTCCGAGTTGAATAAATTATTTTCCTGGTGCCTTATGAATCGTTTCTTAATATTGAAAAATGTCATAAAATCTCATTCTCTAAGCTTCAAAACCCCCTCTATACCTTTTATCATATCAATTATACATATCTTGCTTCGTCTGATGTGACAAAAGATTTAGGGGCCTTCTTTGATTCTAAACTTAATTTTATCGCGCACCTAAATTATGCCATTTCCAATTCACTTGCTATGCTCGCTTTTGTTAGACGTCACTCATCGCACTTCACTGACCCATATACTCTTAAGATTTTATACTCTGCGTTTGTGCGGTCCAAATAAGATTATGCCTCTTTTATTTGGAGACCTTATCATGCAGTCCATATAAATCGAGTGGAGAGGGTGCAAAAAATTTTTGTGCGTTTGGCGCTACATTCACTCAATTTCTCAGACCCCAAATCATCATACGACTCACGCTGTCGTTTAATTAGTCTCTGTCCATTAAGTGGCAGAGGTACGTTTCAAGCAGCTTCTTTTATCTTCGATCTCGTTAATGGACAAATTGACTGCCCGTTTCGTCTAGAAAGAATACATTTTAATGTTTCTTGCAGGATTTTTCGCCGTTGCAAAATTTTTCAGGTTGGCTTTAGGAGGGCATTATATAGTGCCAATGGGCCTCTCGTTAGAACGCTGTCTGACATTAACTATCTCGCCTCCCTTTTGGATTTAGACTTTTGTAGGGCGAAGCATGTATTTAATACCCAATTAAAAAATTTCTTTCTTTGTAAGAAATCTAAATAATTACCTAGTATATATTTGTTAATTTAGTTTCCTAAGCATTAATTTTATTAATTACTTCTATATAAATACTCTTAGTTCTATGTAGTCTGTAAGAAACTTTGTATTTCTTGACTTACTAAAATGAATGAATAAATAATTAATTAATACAACACAAAAAAAAATTAATAAACGTGAAGAAGAGATGTGAGAGTATAAGTAGGAGAGGTAAGGAGAGAACAAGCAAGGAAGTATGATATATGATGTTGGTAGTGGGAGCGTGGTTATGTGACTAAAGCACAATAACGGTCGCTTCTCCGCAAACAATGGCAAGCCTCCAAATGTATTTCTGTCATGCAAAGGCTGCTGATAAAAACAAAAACAAATATGTATATCTATGTATATTATTGCTTGCATTTCTTAACAACTAGTGAGAGTGAACTAGAGAGAGTGAGAATTGATGAGTTCATTGTGAGTTTATTTCAATGGGGAAAATTAAAAAGGGGGTTTTGCGCAGCGCGTTTCTAATTATGAACTATCATATCAGCCAAATTGTTTTTTTTTTAAATTAAGTAACATTATTTTTGCACATTTTTCAGTAGCTTTTTTTTTTTTTGTTTTGTGGCAATATTTTTTAAGCGAGTAATTGTTGTTTTGACTGCGGACTAAAAACTAAACAATTTAGCTGCCGTGAGAGAGCACGCCGAACAACACCAAAAGAGAATTCGCAAAGCTAAAACAACAAAAGTATCACTGCATGAACGCGGCCTAATGAAACTTGCCTAATATCAGAAAAGAGAGTTCACAGTATTGAAAATAGTGAGTTATAGCAGGTTTATGAGGTATAACAATACTCACTAGCGGTGCATCTAGCTCGATAACTTTCTTGTTGCTTTTGCATGCAAATTTTTCGTCAAGTGAGTAAAGCCCAAATATAGCAAGTAGAGTAGTGGCGAATCGAAGGCGACTATACAATGATAAGGTCAAGCTGAGTACAAAATTTGTGTGACATAATATTCTGAGTATATTTAAAATTATACTATCTATATATATACTAGATAAAATTCTTCATTGTGAAATTATGTATTTTAAAATTCTACTAAAATTTTATATTAAAAATGCTGAGTGCCGTACGAATAATGATTGCAATAAACTTTCATCACTTTATTGCATGAAATTATTATTGATTAGAGTACCAGTATTCTATATAAAATATTAAGAAAATGCATTTATTTTGTTCTCATTTCTTTTCCTACGGTATTTTTATCGAAGAGCAAAGTGAAAAAGTCTTGCCCAATAAAAAAAAAAAAATATTTCTCTTACCTCATAAGATTTCAAATTTTTTATTTACTTCGTAAATTCTTTTTTTTATTCTTTTATAATATTTTCTTATTTTATCAAAACTAACAGCCCCAAAATGCTTTACAATCCGCACTCAAACTCTACGTAGATGTGAAGCAAAAATCGATATAGAATCGAATGCCAGAATACCAGAATATGAAAAGTGCGCGAGAAGTGCACACAGAATTTCCAATATCGCCATATTGACATGAACTCAGACGCAAGTATATAAGCATGTGCCCACACATATGAACAAACATAGCTTTTCCTTTTTGGGTCTTTCATGTCGGGAGACATGTGCGTGAATAAGAAATGGAATGTCATAGTGAAATATCTGATGCGTTGCTAATAGGTTTGGGCGACAATTTCAAGGACGTTTCCATGAGCAGCGTTGTGGTATTTGGCAGCATAGCCAACAACTACAAGGACTTTTATGATTAAATACCAGCCAGGTGCATACGAGTTAGGAAGGAAGAAGGAAGGTGCGAAGAACTTTAAGCACAGAATATTTGGTGATTTGGTGGCTTGTTGATTTCTTCTTACTTTAATTTCATTATTTCTATGTGAAACTTAGACTGTAAAATAGAAATACCCGAAAGGCAGACCAGAGTCATATCAGATGATAGTTTTCACCATATTTATACTGATGGCTGGCTCAAAGATGGACAATGGCACTCGATCGGGAGTGTTCACGGAACAATTATCCTTAAGTTGCTCTTTTAGACTCTCAGACTAGTGTAACGTCTTGCAAGCTGAGATCTACGACGTAGACAAAGCAGCAAAAACGCTAAGACAAATGGACTTACATCCGACAAACAGCGATCAAGGCTCTGGCTCCAGCGCGCATCAATTCAAGATGTGTTCAAGAGGCAGGAGGTCACTCTCGCTTGTCCAACAACACAACAATACACTTTGTTGAGGCTCCGTCTACTCTGAAGTGGAGGGAAACGAAAGAGCGGATGAGTGTGCAAGCAATGGCGCTGAGCTTGACCTTCAGCCAGTAGTGGACTACATAAACATTCCTCTGAACGAACTATACACTGCGATTCACTTAATGCGCGCAATCGCGGAAAAAAGAAAAGAAAATCGGCGCGATTCCTTAGCAACTTCAAGTTTGCACTTTGAATTTTAATAAACCATGAAACTGCAAACAAAAATCATTCTAAAAATTCCAAATAAATTTGAATGTGAAGTTCGTGAAACCTTTCAAAGTTGTATGTGAAGCCTGAAACTTGTAAATACAATGGCTTTTGTTAGAAAATTGGCTATAGTTTATCGCAGGTTGTATATTTGATCCTATCTTGACCAGGCAGAGCTGTTTGCTGCAGTGGATTTTAAGTGCGGCACGTCCAAATTCTTGAGCTCTGGATTTTACTTCAGTGTTTTATCTTCCCTTCGTTTTTTTTCTTTTTCCTTGCTTTTAAATATTCAAATCGTTTCACCATTTTAAATATGCAAATAAAAATCTATAACAGTTTCTACTAACAGACAACAGAGAAATATATCCACACAAGCGGCATAACTTTCCTAGACGACGTTATGAGCCAATGGCACAATATGCACAATAGACGCAACGCATGGAGTTTCACCAGACATCTGGAGGACCTGGACGTTGCCGATGACATCTGCCTTCTCTCTCCCACACACTCACTGGCATGCAAGCTAAGGCGAACGGACTAGTCACTCTGGCACGCACTGTCGAACTTGATCTCAATGCGAAAATAGGCAATAACAACTCTGATTTAAAGCACATCTTGGGTGTGCATAGCTATAGATCACATAACAACAACGACAGCTCGATGCTTCCTCGCAAGGAAATTCGATTTATGAATGGATCTGGACTTAACCCAGTGAAACGACTCATAACCAAAATAGACCATTCAGTGAGTCCAAAGTTGAGAGGCTCGCTACTTGATGTCGAGAGCCGACGTAGACAGCGACTACGAGTTAATTACCGGCAAAGTCAAATCAAGCTGAAATGCAGGAAGATAATCCACCTCATTAGAATCTCTTATAAGTACTCCGAACTGGCAGTTTTGCACAATGGTAATATCAGCGATCCATTCAACACCAACACAAGCGTAAGGATAGGTTATCCCCTGTCGCTCCTTCTCTACGCCAACGTCCTAGACGACGTTATCAGCCAATGGACCCTGCACAAAAGAGGACCTGGACGTCGCCGATGACATCTGCTTTCTCTCTCACACAAACTCACTGGCATGCAAGCTAAGGCGAACGGATTAGTCTCTCTGGCACGCACTATCCAACTGAATGTCAACAACGCCAAGGCGGAGGCTTGGAGTAAGAGTCAACCAGAATAAAGCAAGACATATAATGACTGACGGGTGCTCCATGGAATTTGTCAAACGCTTCTAGTACCTCGGCTGCATTATGCAGGCTAGACAAAGCAGAGGCGGCACACAGTTTGGGTGAGTTCGCCAATCTGTAGGCGCTTTCAACTGCGAATGTGTAAGGACTGTATTGCTGTACGGAAATGCAACATGGCTGATCTCTAACGCCATCACACAGAGGCTACAGTCTTTCGTCAACAAATAACCCCACATCACCGTCCTATGGCAAATCAAACGCAAAACATGGTGATGGATAGGTCAGACGCGTCGAAAACCACCAAATAGCATTCCGAGAATGACGCAGGATTGGAACCCACAGGGGAGCAGAGGTCACGGTCGGTCAAAGAATACTTTGCACTGAGCACTTTCTCTGTGAGTGTCCTGCCTTTGCTAGAGCAAGACTACGAGTTTTGGTTCCCGATGTCATGAGAATGAGTAATATTCGTTCTCTAAAACTGGAGGATATTTACAGATTTACCAAAGAATCTGGGAAAATCTCACAGGACTAACTACCTCTGTCTCTGTCTCTGTCTCTGTCTCTGTCTCTGTCTCTGTCTCTGTCTCTGTCTCCGCTCTGTCTTTGTTGTCTCTGTCTCTGTCTCTGTCTCTGTCTCTGTCTCTGTCTCTGTCTCTGTCTCTGTCTCTGTCTCTGTCTCTGTCTCTGTCTCTGTCTCTGTCTCTGTCTCTGTCTCTGTCTCTGTCTCTGTCTCTGTCTCTGTCTCTGTCTCTGTCTCTGTCTCTGTCTCTGTCTCTGTCTCTGTCTCTGTCTCTGTCTCTGTCTCTGTCTCTGTCTCTGTCTCTGTCTCTGTCTCTGTCTCTGTCTCTGTCTCTGTCTCTGTCTCTGTCTCTGTCTCTGTCTCTGTCTCTGTCTCTGTCTCTGTCTCTGTCTCTGTCTCTGTCTCCGTCTCCGTCTCTGTCTCTGTCTCTGTCTCCGTCTCTGACTCTGTCTCTGTATCCATCTCTTTCTCTGATACTTTTCTCCTTTCCTCCTTGACTATTTACCCTCTTTCCAGAGCTCTAAATGCAATGATCTTTTTAACCTGAGTGCTTTAGGAGTAACCAAATCTCTTGGTGCTCCTTGGCTCGACCAATTCAAATTTCAAATTTGATCATTTAAGGCATCTAAGGTAAATTCACTCCACTTATGTGACTTATAATTTCAAAGTTATAGCTTACCGGAAAAGTTCACTTGTTTATACGAATTATGACCCCATACCAAATTTTCATGATTCTAAACTTATGACGCACTAAAATTTTCTCGCCTAGGAGCGGTACCACGCGCCCATTTTAATGTCGAGTGAGGTACTTAAAATTTTGAGGTGCTATCATTTTGTTGTTCAAGCAGCTTCGGTAATCTAGCTTAAGTGCACTAGCCTGCTATCCCAGAGGTTGTGGGTTCGAATCCCACGTAAAGTACGGTCTTCGCACTTTTCCAAATTTACCTCTTTCCCTGTTTCTAAAACAAAAACAAAATCATTCCGCAACCCCCAAAACGTATCCTTTCCATCCTTACTCCCGCACAATAGTCAGCGCATTATTTGCATTGTGACTGCAAAACAAAAGGAAAATCAGTGCCATTCCATCAGTGGCGCCAGCAAGAGGAAGCGGGCGATCGCGGTAATAGCACAGGTACACGAAATTTAGCGAAGTCCTCAACCATCTGTACGATCCTTCTGCCAGAAAAATATAAAACACAGATGGCGCTTCAAACCGTAAGAATTGGTTGTTCCTAAGTAACGACAGGAGTGCATTCCCACTACTTAGGATTGGTAGCGGCAGATAATCATTTACTCTGTCAGAAATCAAAAACAGATTAACGAAACCAACGCAAGACTGAGCCTTGTCGAGCCCCTATGCTCCCGAGAGGAGTGAACAAGGAAAACAAAAAAAAAAGTTGTTAGATTCGAATTGCCACTTGAGCTTTGAGTCTCTTCACCGCCATCTTAGTCTCCTCAACATAACACAAAAAACGACCTTAGTCCCAAAAAAGTATTTAATTTATTTTCAATAATCTGCAGACAGCTTTGTGCTTCCTGTAAGCAAATGTATATAATTCCTTACTCAGCTCGGTGTTTGCTCACCGCTGCCGTACGGGTGTATCAAATAATTGTCTATGGGTAATTGCCTGTATGATTGTCAGAGCCATACACAAGTGCTAATGGCAGCAAAGCTTCAATTTGCTGTAATTAACTTTTCGCAGCTCTTATTTGCAAGCATACCTATGTACATATTTACAAACGAATATATAAGCAGGCATATCCGAATATGTAGCTAAGCCGAGTATGCAAAAGTTAAATAATGACAGAGAGTTCAAGCAAATAGGTAAAAGTTGAAGGTAAACACAAATGCGAAAGCTATTCTCAAAGGCAAATAGTTGGTAATGGCAGTAAAAGTAGAAATTTGTAGATTGCACTTGTGCCGGCAGAAGAAGAGTGAATATTTATTTCTTATTCCCAGGCCAAAGGGGCAAATGCACACATTCGGCTACATTCAACTACTCGCCTGGTTGTGAATTGGAAGAGACTAAAAGTACTTGCTTCTGCAGTTGGGAAATTTTAAATAATACAATAGCTGTAATTTGTGGCATAGTTGTTTTGAAAAAGTATCGGCAAATGAGTCTTGGCTAATATTTAATGTAGAGACAGCAGGAGAGTTTATTGGAAATGGAAAAGATTTATTGGAATTGTGGCAGAGTGCATATTTGAATGTGGGACAGAGAGGCTCCTTGAAATTTGAATTGAACTAATCGTATCGCATACATTTTGTAAGCTTTTCGATCTTTTGTCGAACCCAATCAGCCCCGCCGCTGACGCTATGCCTTTTTCCCCTTGTTCACTCCTCTCGGCAGCATAAAGCCTCGACAAGACTCTTCAATCGTACACGGTTCTGTGCTGTTGTTTTTGCACCGTCCAATGAGATGTCGGCATCTGATAATTCACGCAACATCGACCTTCTCCAAGTGTTTTTTGGTCGACCGCGATCTCTGCTCCCTTGCAGGTTCCTGTTCAGTGCTATTCTCGTGATGGTATCTGGTGATTTTCTCAATGTGTGAACTATCCATCGCCACCTTCTGCGTTTGATTTGCCTAAGGATGGGTTTAAATTCTCAAGGCATCTGGTAAAACTCCATACGATGCCTTTTTTGTGCAGGGTCAGTTGGCTCATAACGTCGTCTAGGATGAGAAGAGGCAACAGGGGACAACTTACCCTTACGCCTGTGTTGGCGTGGAATGGAACACTGATATCGCCTTTGTGATGCCAGTTCGGAGTTCTTGCAGAGGGCTTTGATGAGGTGGATTATCTTGGCGGGAACTCCCTTTCTACTCACATGCTTTGTTTAGGCAAATCATCAAAAAAGTTGTTACCGATAAAACTGACCCGCATTCTTCGCAGGGAGAGGCTCTCATACGTTAAGTGCTAAATCATTTCTATCTTTCCTACAACTCTACAGCTTTTACCGAACCAGTTATACTGAGCTCCGATTCTGTGCAGCCAAAAAGTGGTCAAGTGCCAGTTAGTGTTTATATGAGAAACCGTCTAAATAACTTTCATATTCTTTGTTCATTGAATGTTATCTGCGTCTGTCCTTTCCACAACCTGTAAGAATAAGAAACAGAGCTTCGATTGTATGCATGAATTCGATTCGTCAAGACCTGCTTAAGAGGTTTTTCTTACGCACCCATCTGCTTCTTCATTTTTCGAAACGCGATTATGTGTCAGTTAGTAAAGGTTATCAAAGTTGGTCATCTGTTGTGTTAGAGCTTTTCCGACTACTTCAGGTCCGGCATTAGATGCTCTGATTAGTCTGCCACCACTTGATATTTTCATCCAAGGAAGGCCATCTGCAAGCTAAAACACAATGGGAATTGGTACGGCCCCTATCCGGCGTTGGACAACAGAGTAGGCATGGACTTCGATCCAACGATCCTCGCAATGCCCCTTGACTCCATGCCTTCCAAATTCGTGCTTGTCAAAAGATACAGTGTAGTGCTGTCAGAAGCTCAGTTGTGGTCATACTCTGAAAATGAGCCCGGCAAACACTGTTTTCGCAGGCAGATCTCTATGTGTCTGCAGCGACAGCCAAGCTGCGCTCATGGCCTTAGACTGCCCTCCAACCACTTCAAGGGTAGTTGAGTCCTGTAAATCCAGGCTGAACTATGTCGGTAGATATAATAGCCTGATGCTAACATGGGTCTCGGGACACGTGGGTATTGAGGGTAACGAGATCTCTGACTCTTTAGCCAGAATGGGCTCTGGGCCACTTTCTATGCGCAAAGCACATGGAAAAGGTGGGCATCTCAGACAGTGCACCCTGTCCAGCATGTGGAGAGGAAGATGAGACGGCGGACCACTTTCTGTGCCCCGTCTGCCCCGCCTTCGCTCGAATCAGGTACTGATATGTTAAGCAGCGACCACCTTAGCTCCTTGGCACCACAAGATCTACTCAGATTTCTTTAGAGTTCGAGCAGATTTAAAGAAAATTAAAAAGTCTGTAGAGCAATCCGAAGTCATTAAAGAACTGCCATTAAATCCATTGAAAGCAACCGTTTGGTGCAGCCCATGGACTGGTCATATATCTTCGAAGACGAAGTTGACGCTTATGTGACAGTTAACGGCGAATACTATGGCGCCATAATAAACGACTTTTTGATGCCGGAAATTGAAACCCACATTATTCGGTTGCAAGAAAACGATGCTACTTGCATGAAACAATGAATTTACTTTGTCGACGTGTCGATGAGCGATTCATCTCTCGTCTCAGACCAGTGGATTGGCCACCAACAGTACCAAAGTGATTCACCACATACAGACCGACCGAAGTCTTCTAGCGAGTTGTTCGAATGACCGAATTACGGCGCAGTTGCGGCCAACATTTGAAAGAGATTGTCTTTAAAAAATAAATGTGATAAATAATAAGCCGCCGTAGACGAACGAGTTGATGCAAGACTACCATACGGAATTCAGAGAGAACGGTGAAACACCAAAATGAAGAAAAAGTTTTTTCTAATAGCGGTCGCCCCTCGGCAGGCAATGGCAAACCTCCAAGTGTATTTCTGTCATGAAAAAGTTCCTCATAAAAAAACTGCCGTCGGCATCGTTTTGAAACTGTAGGTTAATGATTTATTTCAGCAAACTGCAGAAATTATTTTCATTGGTATAAAATCAGCATGAGTAATTTAATATTCCTAACTTAAACAAATATCTACTAATTATATATTTTATCTATGTATACAATTTTAGATTTAAAAAACAATGTAATTCATTTCTTTACTGGCTTTGCATAAAACTAAAAATAGGTCAGTATAACGGTACATAAAATAATAATTAAATTCATATGCAGCTTCAAAAATTTAGCCCAGTTGATTATCAGCATCTCATTCATGAATAAAAATTTGCGCTTACCATCATCACACGCAAATCTCAGGCATCACAAATAACCAAATAAACATACGAAATTCAGTACTTGCACATTAGTACATCCCAAAACTGTTTTTACTATTCTGCACGTCCCATAAGCATTTTCGTTCATGTGGCGCCTTGCCGTATACTGCTCACAGCAGCAGCAGCAGATACCAACTAAGCGAGGTCTGGCTAAATGGCCGATTGCAGTTAATTAGTGGAGCATTCGTGGTAAGCTCAGTGTGGTGCATATCAATAGTTGTTTTGCATTTATTTTGCTCCACTTTGTTGAAAATTTTCTGCATATGTGTGTGTATATAAAATGCAGGAGATGGAACAATGTTATTCCGCTACAACTCAGTTCAAGAGCAAAGAGTAATTGAGCGCCAGTAGAGAGTCAACTTGAGAGTGCACAAATACTAACAAAACTTTTGAGGTAATGGTGAAAAACGAAGCATTTGAGAATGGTGAGCACATGAATGGTTTACAGAGAGATTTGTGGTATTTTTTAAGTCCTTATGCAGCCGAATAGGATAAGTCTAAAGCACAGATGAGTATAAGAGATTTTTGTAGTGAAAAATCTGAAGTCAGCTGTTGGTTATTTTTTAGTAGTGGGGTATTTTAACAGGGGTGGTGCTATTAACATTTTATGAGAAATTACTGTTAACACGTTGAGTGCCACCATACAACAAAAAAAATGGGGTTCGTCCGGCCACGATTTTTTTTTTTACATAATACAATAGAATATTTGAATTTTTGAATAGGCCATATGATGCCACATTGGTCTCATACCCATAGACCAAGCAGCATAAACAATGCAATGACTCTAGTATGGCGTGAATACACTACTACTAATAGCCTCTATGAAGCAGCTGCATCAGCACAAACCGAAATCTCACACATTATACCGCGAGACCAAGTGTCACCACGAGGCCTGAAAGTCTCTTCGCACTGTGAGACCAACCTGGACTCACATGGCCCTCAATGTGTTAAAGGAAGGTTTGTTTTTAAATATTAATTTGACATTCGATAGATTTCATATATTTAATAGTATTCTAAGCGAAGTTATTTTCGACTTCTTAATTTACAAAAATACAGCGATTGTAAGATTTTAAGAGGTTCAGCTTCACTCAATAGGCAGTTATTTTTGCAATAGCATAAAAATGCCTCATAAATATTTGTGGAATTCTGGTCACGTAGAACCGTATGGCGTGGAAACGAGAGGTATGGTCTGGCTCATAAACGGAAGTGCTCTACTAGTGCATTCTGCCCATTTCTATGCATTGATCAGACCAAAATGCGCAGTCGAAGGAATTACGAGTACTCTAAGCTACGAGCACTCTAGAATTGTGAGAAACCTCAAGTTTACTTTGACTTAGCAGTGTATTTCTGTGTTAGAACATAACTGATCATTTTTAAGCCACATCCGCTCCTAGGAAAGGCCAGTGAAATTGAAATAATTTTCAGGTGGAATTGGACAATATTAATGAAGCAGTCGATTGGCTGTTCACTAGGGTAAATAATATCCTAAATGTCGGCGAACGTCTTTCAATCGGTGTGAAGCCTTTGAAATGGAGTATACCGCACTTTTATAAACAAAACGCTCCTGAATGCCTTCCCGAAAAGATGGAGAGAACTTTTCACTTATTATATGGCCGAAAAAAGTTCATGTTCTTAGATTTCCTAAGAGTATTGGATGTGGCGATATTATTAAGGGGCGTCTAGGGAGAAAAATTTTTTATATCTATCGAAATGGCCGTTTAGCCAAGTACAGCACCACATTTTTAGATCGTCTGCCATTTTCACTGGATTAGAGCGCAATGATACCCTGATAAAGCAAAAACAATTTAGACAATGCTGTAGTGCGATGGTCCTGCTTGGGAATTTACTACGAAGCTGGGTTGGCCAGCATGCTATTGTGGGGTCAGCCGAGCTAGGCATTTGAGTAAGGTTTATTTATTTATTTTAATTTTTTTATTGATTTAATTTTTTTATATTTCTTTATTTGTTTATTTACTTTTTTCATTTATTTTTTTTATATTTATTTATTCTTTCATTTATTTAGTCGTTAATTAATTAATTTCTTCCTTTGTTTGTTTTGTATTTATTTATTTTTTTCATTTATATATTTTTTTGTATATATTTTCTTATTCTTTATTTAATTTAATTTTTATTTATTGATTTATTATTTATTTATTTATTGTTATTTTTGTTTGACTTTTATTCCCTATTAATTTATTTTTTATTAATTAATTTTAATTTTTTATGTATTTTTTCATTTTTCTTATAAGTTTTTTTTTATTAATTTTTTTCTTTTTTGTCTTTTTTTTTAATTTTTATTTTTTATTTATTTTTTATTTTTTGCTTATATATTTATTCTTTTTTTCTCTTTGTTTGCTTTTTTTAGGTAGTGAAAATATTTACTAATTTTTATTTATTTATTTTCATTTTATATTTATTTATTTTTTATTTAGTTATATATTTATTTTCTATTTTTTACTTGTTTTATTTATGTAGTCATTCTTGTATTTATTTCTTTACTTTTTTATATAATATATTATATATTTGTTTATTTTTCTTGTTAATAATGTATTATATTTTTAATTTATTTATTAATTAATCTTATTTATTTATTTTAATTTTTTGTCAATTTTTTATTTATTTTTTGTTTATTTTTTTTTATATATTTTTTTTATATATTTTTTATTGTATTAATTAATTTATTTATTCGTTTGTTATTTATTTATTTTAAGTTTTTCATTTATAAATATATTATATTTTTTAATAGATTTTTTTATTCTTTATTAATATTTTTTTTTATTTATTAATTTACTATCTATTTTTTTATTTATTTTATTTTTTCATTTTTATATATTTTTTTAATAACTTTTTCTATTCTTTGGTTGGTTGGTTTAAGGGTGACCCCACATCGGAGTGCCACATAGACCGCAAGTTGGGTCCGTTGTGTTGCCCTAGAGCTCATTATATTATATTATATGATTTCCCCACCTAACCGAGATTTTTATTATAGATTTTGGTCAAAGATATTAATTCGTTTCGAGAATTTGGTGAGAGATTCGATTTTCAGGTTCGAGAGTACTGAAAGATTGTCAATTGTTGGAGAGCCTAGAAGAGCGAGTCGACTTCTGGCTAGACCCGGACAACTGCACAGCAAATGCCTGCTCGATACTACATCATCTTCGTCCTCGCAGTATCTGCACAGGACGTTTTGAGGAACCCCGAGCCGACGTGCGTCAGTGCCCAAAAGGCAGTGGCCGTTGATAAGAGATATTATATGCCTTAGTTCGTGTTTCGAAAGACTTATAAGTTATAAGGGTTTTTGTCTGTTTCAGATTGTAGGATGGCCAGATTTGTCTGGTCGTAACGCAAGTAGTTTCCACTCGGGATAAACGCTAAAAAAAAACACTTTTTTCATGAATTTATTGTAGCGAAACGGTTCAAGTCAGTTTATTAAAAGTTGTTGCATATTATAAAGTAACATTTCAAGAATATTTGGTAAAATTTTCATGTAAAAATATTGCAAAATGAGCGAATGAGAGCACATTTACCTAGACGTCTTTTCAAAAATACATTTTGCAGTAGTCAGCATATCTCAGCGTAGAATCATCTGAAAACAAAAAAATTGAATAATTTAGTTAAAGTATGAGTTAAACTTCCTCCCAACGTTTATTTTGACGATTTATTTTCATTTTCAGCCATTTGGTAGTCGTTTGAAGTAAAAAGTGATTTTTGACGAAAAAATGCCGCCATTTTGTAGGTGTAAAACCACCTTAATATAAAAAAAAAATGGCGAAAAAAAAACGTTGGAGGGAGGTTTTTTATATGTAAAATATGTGTGCAAAATTTCAAAAGGATCGGTTGAGTAGTTTTCAAATACCAATGACTACGCACTTTAAAAAAAAAGGTTCGAGAAAACCGCGTTTAAAGTTTGTAACGGACTACGCGCGCAACTGCTGCGTCTCGGCCGATGTTTGAGGCGGCTCGGCTTTATGCTCTATAACTTAAAAAGTTTTGCTCGGATTGACTTAAAATTTTAACACGGTATTTTTGAAATGTTTTACTAACATGCAAAAAAAAAATCGATTTTTATCCCTGCTGCGTCTCGGCAGATGTTTGAGGCGGCTCGGCTTTATGCTCTATAACTTAAAAAGTTTTGCTCGGATTGACTTAAAATTTTAACACGGTATTTTTGAAATGTTTTACTAACATGCAAAAAAAAAATCGATTTTTATCCCTTACCCCCACCCTTCATTTCCATTTAATATTTTATGTTTTTTTTTTTATAATTTATTTACTTATTTTTATTATTATTATTAGTTTTTAATTAATTTATTATCTTATTTAATTTTTTATTCATTTTTTTATTTATTTGTTTCTTTATTTTTTTATTTAATAATTAACATATTTATTTTTTATTTTTTATTATTTTTTTATTTTCTTTTGTTCATATTTACATCATATTTACATTCATTTTATTTATTTTTAATTTTTTTATTTTTTTTTGTATTTATAATTATTTTTATTTATTTGTTTTTTAATTTATTAATTTTGTTTATTTCTTTGTTAATTTTGTTTTACTTTTTTTTAATTTTTTTTTTATTTTTTATTTATATTCATTTACTTACTATAGAAAGAGCAAAATACCAATTTTGTATTTTTTTATTCCACTTAAAAAGAAACTATTTAAAACACACCCTTTATTAGTTAGCGTCACACTTCAATCAAAATCAATTGTCCACTCTTCATGCACAAGCGAACAATTTAATGAGTTGGAGACAGTCCACTGATACGTTTGACAAAGTCACGCATAATCCATCATACACATACACACACACATCCAAGTAATTGAGAAGGGATGGGTCCACTTTTATATTCATCACATCCGCTCTGATGGCGAATTCATTAACTGCAGTAATTGCAAAACCAATAGCTTACGCACTAAAAAACAAAAAAAAAGTTCAGCAGCAACAACAAACAATAGCAAACGTAAATAGTTGGTAAATTACGCTAATGACCACAACTGTTAGTCAATGGAATATTGATTGGAATAGCGATTCAGTTACAGTTAAACAGTCATTCCGGACTCCTCCAACTCATTCCGCTCCACTTGCCGTGTTTTATATTAATCAGGCGAGAGTCTTCTCTATTTCTCTATTACAAAAGCAAAGTCATACGGATGTGTGCATTAAGTCAGCTGGTTATTAAGTATGCCGTTATTTGGTGTGTAAAAACGTTTATTGGGAACTAAAAGATATATTAACGATTTTCGATATGGCTAAATTTTTCGTGCGACATTAAGCTGTGATTTAATGGCGTGCGTGTGCGTGTTAATCACGCATGACAAGCTGATCTTAGTTAGTTAATGAAGCAATCAACTACGACGAGCACAAAATTATAGTTACTTATGAGCTCACATACACACGCACTCACATATATGCGTGTATGCTGGGTAGTTTAAATGGCATGGCTTAAAATTATTAATAATCCACCCGTAAAAATTTACGATATTTCTTCGAGCAACGGCACATGCTGCGCCTTTTTCGTGCACGTCTTCAAATGCGCATATTTCTTAGAAATTTTTACATGCCACTTTTAATGTTTAGCAACGCCTCCAAAATTAACTCGCCAAAGACAACTCAGCAACACGAACTACCAACTTCACTTAACTAGGTTTTCTTTACCTTACTCAGCTGCGGCACGCCTGCAGCCATCGCCGGATGTTTCACAGTGTCTGTGCTGCTTATGCACCGTCTAGACAAGAAATTACTGCTTCTTGGCTGCGCCTTTTCAGAGTGCCGCTCAGTAGTTCGCGATTCCAGTGTGGTCAGGTGAAACTTGACGACTACACAACTGGCGTGATTACATTCGTGTATTTGTAGGTACTTCTATGGATGTGAATGTGTGTGTATGTGGGTTGGTTACTCGTCTGTGCACAACCAGACAATAGATATACTTCATCATTTCCGTAGCTAATTTAAGATTTTCCTAAAGTCATTGCAGATGATGGATGTACTACAGGAGCGTCGTAGGACTCTCTCATTTATCATTTCGTATATTAGTAAAAGGAAATTATAGACAAAAGTAAGAAATGCTATGGGCGTAGTGATCACACTTGGGTACGCGTTCACTAGGCACTAACTATGTCAATTTCTACTCTCATCTCCACGCGGTGCCTGGTGGAAACCTAAGCAGCTCCAGTGAAGACCCTGTGGTCTCTGGTCAAGGCTAACGAGCGCGGAAGCCTTTGTCACTCCGTCCTTTTATGTTTAGGAGTCAGCGAAAGTTTATGCAGCGTCTGTTTACCAGGATGGTCGACTGCAAGTGGACGTCTGACTTGAAGCAAGGGAATCGCTATATAAATGTGTAACAAGCGAAGTGTGGAGAAAGAATCATTTCATCAAAACTAGCAATCTAATTGAAAGTTTTCGAAATGGCTCGCAGAATTACAGAAACGTCGGATACAAACTTTTAAAATCAAAAATATTGTTCGCATACCAAGAGTCGGCTGGTAAAGCTTACCTGTATATGAAATTTTTACTCCAGTTGTTACTGGATATTAGCCAGACACGATTTTCTTATTTTTTCATGCGGCTCAAGCAGCCCTCAGATACCCAACTTCAATCAGGTATTCCCTTTCTAGCAACTCACAGCTTTTGCCTTTGACCCAGTATTACCTGGTTGGCCGCCAAAGACCCGCTTACTTAAGCTTACTTACTCTAGAGTCTCTGTTGGCTAGAAGATGTGACTGCAAATGAGATGAATTGATGATTGAATAATCCGGCACTTAATCCAATCTAAATGTAATTGATTCAAGTGCCGGACCCTGTATTTATTAATTTTTTCAAAGTTTATTTAGTATATCCATACTCTTGCAAAAATACGTCCACTTTTACAAAAAACGTTAAGCTTCTTGAGTTTTGACTAAATTTATAAAACTGTAATCCGTAAACGAGTCCCGATATTTCATTCAAAAAATATTCCAAAATTTTCGAAGCCATAGACGCTGATATTGAGGATGTAGCACTCACGTTATTCAATTATCTGTGGGGGGTAGAACAATAGTTTTCGATAAGTTAGCTTACACTGGCTGCCACTCACCATGAGGTGCCCACTTCGACCGAAAGTTCATTATGAGGCCACTAGCTCCACCTTCTAATTTTAAATGTGGCGAAGCCACTTCGTCTCTCTAATAAAACATGAAATATTGATTGTACCGTAGAATTTTTCCTTCCAATTCCACTTACGAGTACTTCAGCTTCAATTAATTTTCATCACAGTTTATTTATAATCTCTACTAAGCCAAAATAAACACAGTCTTAGTACACTGATTTCGGTCATCACGGGACATTTTCTAATAGGTAGGCACGCCCAAAGGATGGGTGTGCAAGCACCTGACTTCTGTAGAAGTTGTCTTGATGAGGAAGAGGAAGAGACAATCTTACACCTTCTGTGCCATTGTTCTGCTCTATCCAGACGGAGATTTGCTATTCTAGGCAGACAATTTTTTAACGAATTGGAAGATCTCAGTTCTGCAGAAATAGGAGGTATTCTAAAATTTTTTAAAAGCACACCCTGGGTTTAGAAGAAATAGGGAAGGCTTTCCACGCGGCATCACAATGGCCTATGAGCCTGAGTGTGTCCCACAGGACAACCGCTTCAGCCTAATCTATTTATAAGTAGTATCGCAGTACCAACTGTACGTTGAAATGATTCCGCTTTTTTCGAAATGCCTACGCACTTACAGTGCCACTAAAACAATCCCTCCTCTCAGTCTGGGGAGACACTCTTTCCAGGACTACTTTCTGCATTACTTCGGGAGGGCCCAGAACGGCATCCATAAAGGACCAATTTTATTCACTCACGTCTAGATCCATCGTCTTTGCAGCCAACTTTCAAGCTAGAGGCTCGTCTTTTTGAGTTTCTACCTGCGCGGCTTCGCTTAGTTGCACTGTGTCGAGGTCTATCTTTTTTCCCGTAGTACGTACTCCTTGTATTTCTTTACCGCGTTCCATCTCTCCTCGCTTTCGAGCATTTTGCTGATTAGGTTGCTTGGCGCAATGTCGCCAATCCGCTTCCTCAAAGCGTTTCTTTCCTCGAGCCATCTGTCGCAACTAAAATATGTGGCGCTTCGCCGTATATGCCCCTGGGTTCGCTTACCTTGCCCATGTGGTATAGGTATCTCCGAAAGTATTCATGGTCCGAGAAGAACTGGGTTAAGAGGTAATTCACTTCCCCGTATTTACCCCCCAGGATCCCGAAATTCCATTTATCAAATCTGGAAATGGCGCGGTCAATAATACCTCCTGATATCGACAAATAAAATACACATACTACCATGCGGAATTCTGAGAGAACGTAGGTTCGAATCTCGGTGAAACATCAAAATCAAGAAAAACATTTTTCTAATAGCGGTCGCCCCTCGACAGGCAATGGCAAACCTCCGAGTGTATTTCTGCCATGTAAGAGCTCCTCATAAAAAAAACTGCCGTTCGGAGTCGGCTTGAAACTGTAGGTCCCTCCATTTGTGGAACAACATCAAGACGCACACCACAAATAGAGGAGGAGCTCGGCCAAATATCCAATTACTTACAAGTCAATCAGAAGTAGTTTTCGTCAGAGTTTACAAGGATGATAGATACAAGGTTTACTCATTAGGTATGGGGAAAATAATTTTTTTAGGAAAACTTTAAATTCTACGTCATTAGTTTTGTGTTTCCCAAAATTTAGCTTTAGCTTAGTGAAACACAAAACGAATGACGTCGGCATATCTGAAAAATTCGCTCAGAGCCGAATAATTGTCAGACAGTTTATTTAGTATGGTGAAATGCTTTGGCTTAAGGGGACAGATACCTGTAAACGGCCATATTTTCACATTAAGATTATTTAAAATGAAGGTGTCAATATATTTTTTTCAAAATTGGCATACAGTTTATTTATACATTAAAATAATATTTTTTTTTATTGAAACGTTATACAATTTGTATACACTTCATGGTATTACGCCTAGCTTAAGCTAACATTAAGTAAGTAACATTATTCTTTCCTTAGCATTGAAATTTAAAAACAATTATAAATATTTTACAAACAATTACATATACAGTCTTGGCGACTAAATCTCGTGGCTTAGTTCTTCGAAGTCTTCTTGTGCAGACTGTTTTGGTAAGCTCTGTAGCCTCCGGGCTTGTGTGCTCTTTCAGCCTGGTTTCATGCTCATTTGCAAGAACTGGGGTTATATCAGCGACTTTTTTCACCGACAGATCATTGTGCAGGTCGTGATTTCGCACATACCAAGGTGCATTGACCATGTCTCTGAGAATCTTATTCTGCAGGCGTTGTACAGCTTCAATGTTTGAATTAGTGGTACATCCCCATAATTGAATGCAGTTTGTCCATACCGGCCTAAGTGCTTGGTTGTATATTAATAATTTGTTCTGTATTGACAATATAGACTTTCTGCCAATTAACCAAGGTGGCGCAAAGGTAACCTTGCGATGTTTTTTGGCTGTAATTAAAAAAAAAAAAAAAAAACTTTGATTCTTCTTGTGGATTATTTTTATTTGGTCTTTTAATTTTTTTTACATCAAGTCGGGAATATGATGTCATGTAAATGGCCGCCGCCACAGTTGATTGCCATTTGAGCCCTTTTTATGGCATTTTCCATCACTTTGGCCAAAACTTCCGGCGATAGGTCCTCACATTCTTGACGGATATTGTCTTTAAGAGCTGCAAGAGTCTGAGGCTTGTTGAGATAAACCCGCGACTTCAAAAAGCCCCACAAAAAGAAGTCTGGAGCGGTCAAATCAGGCGATCTTGCTGGCCAGTGCAAATTGCCAAAACGGGAGACTAGGCGCCCGGGAAATGCATCCTTCAGCATATCGGTTGTGGCACGTGCAGTGTGTGCCGTTGCACCGTCCTGTTGGAACCACATGTTTTCCAATCCCAATTCATCAAGTTGCGGCAAAAAGAACTTGTTGATCATTGCTCTGTAGCGCTCACTATTCACAGTAACCGTTTGGCCCGCGACGTCTTCGAAGAAAAAAGATCCGATGACTCCTCCAGCGAAAACAGCACACCATACAGTGACTTTGAGCGGATGCAATGGCTCTTCGTGGGTTACAAGCGGGTTTTCAGTGCCCCAGAAGCGTAAATTTTGCTTATTTACGTACCCGCTAATATGGAAATAGGCCTCATCACTCATGATTATTTTTTATGATGTATGTTAGACGCGATTGGCGGTCAGCAGCTAACAGCTGATGCACCGTCTGGACTTTGTACGGAAACATCTTCAAATCATGTACCAAAATTCGCTGTAAAGGCCGTCGACTGATACCCATTTGCGTGGCACGTCGTCTGGTCGATGTCGACGGCGCTTCCATGACATCCTCGGCTACAGCAGCAATATTCTCTGCAGAACGGCTACTCTGGGGTCTGCCACGCCTGGCAGCATCTCGTGTTGTGCCAGTCTCTTCGAGGCGAGCGGCTAAACGTCGCAGTGTTTTACCAGTAGGCGTTGGACGGCGAGGAAATCTGCGACGAAATTGACATTGTGCCAAAGTCACCGACCGATTATTGGTCAAATAAATAGTCAGCAATATTCCGCGTTCTGGAGCAGTTTAGCGTAACATTGTTTATTAACGTGTATTTCGCATGTGTTTACTACACAAATGTCAAAACAGAACTGACATTAGGGGCCAATCGCAAAATTTATAGCATTTTCTGATAGAAGGATTACTTTAGCGCCACCTGTTACAATACTGGCTCAAGAATGCTGCCTTGTGGTACACGAGCTTCAATTTTTTTAATGTTTGAGTATGCTTGTCTTTGTTTCACTCTAAAATATCTGTCTGTGAGATATGATTCCAATAGCACAGTGTATTGATATGGGAGCATCGCTCTGAGCTTACGGATTAGACCTTCGTGCCACACTTTATCAAACGCCTGTGCGACGTCAAAGAATATTGCTGAACACAATTGATTGTTTTCTATGGCCTCTTCTATGATGTGTACTATACGATGTATCTAATCTATCGTTGAATGTTTTTTTCGAAATCCAAATTGGTGAGATGGTATTAATTGTTTATTAGAAATTATATTCTTTAATCGTTTGGAAAATAGTTTTTCAAATAGCTTTCCGATTACTGGGAGTAATGCTATTGGGCGGTAAGATGTGACTTCGTTGGGATTTTTCCCTGGCTTTGGGATCATTTTAATTTCAGAAATTTTCCAATGCATTGGTATGTATTTAAATTCAATGCATGCATTCATTATTAAAGTGAGTTTGATTAGCGCTTTGTGAGATAAGTTCTTTAGCACTTTGGCTGTGAATAAGTCAAATCCTGGACTATTCTTTTGTTTTAGTTTGGAGATTTCATTTGCTACCTCATCTATGGTGAAACTTGTAATTTCAACAGATTCTTGTACAGTATAGGGAAAAAAAGTGTTATTTATCGTTTCAAATGACTTACAAATTTTTTGCAAATAACTCAGCTTTTTCCGAATCGGTTTTTGCCCAAGCTTGGTTGCTATTTGGCTGTTTAATTGGGGGACTATGTTGAATTGGTCTTTTCATATGTGCCATAGTCCGCCAAAGAGAGTAATCAGAGGTTTTATCTACAGTGAGGTTTTGTAGCTTTATATTTAAAGTTCTGTTTTTATTTTCTTGTATAGCATATTTCACTGTTTTGGTGAGGTTGTTTAATTGTGTTTTAAGTAATGGACACCTAATCGACTGCCACTTTTTTCTGATTTTTCTTTGTTCCTTTATGAGTTCAATTATATTCGAAGGGTATCATTGGCGATTAATTTTTTGGACTCTTACATTAAAATAATATAAATATTTTTTTTATTTTAATCATTTAAAATGGTGGATGTACACTCAATTCTTCCAGGAATGTCGCAGCGGGGCTTCTCTATCGGCGGGCATTGTAGCATTGGCATCAATGACCTGAATACAAAAAACCCAAAAGTTTTTTGTTTATTAATCTCATCTTGGCTCCATGGCACCACAAGATCTACTCAGATTTCTTCGCAGATCGGGTAGATTTAAAGAAAATTAAGAGGTAATCCATGTGTAGTACAATGGACTTAATTAATGTCTGAGTGCTGCACTTGCTAGTTGTCCCGAGCAAAAAACAAAAACTAAAAAATATCACAATTTCTATGTGAATTAAAGAAACATGGAAAAAAAATTCGCGGAATAAAATGCTTAAAAAAATGGGGCGAATTTTCCTACAATTTTTGCTTCGAAAAAATTATTTTTATTTTTTATTTTAAAGAAACATGGAAAAAAAATTCGCGGAATAAAATGCTTAAAAAAATGGGGCGAATTTGGAACGAATTTTCCTACAATTTTTGCTTCGAAAAAATTATTTTTTCGAAAAATTTTCGGAAACTTCAAACACATAGAGAGTAATATTATAGAAAAGATGTGTGCAAAATTTCAGGGAGATCAGTCAAGAAATTTTCGAGTTATCGTGTACGCCAATTCGAAATATATAGTTTTGAGAATAACGCGTTTAAAGTTTGAATACAACGTTATGATCTATAATATAAGAAATACTTAAATTTACCTTCTAAAATTTTTTTCAAATATTCTTAAAGGATTAATGTTGACGTCTATGCCAGATAGTTGCTCGAGACTCTCGAACAGCGGTTTGCTCAGGGTTAGCATTCTGTCCTTCCATAGAGCAGGGCATTCACAGAGGAAATGGAAGATTGTCTCCTTTTTCTCCGCTTGTTTACAACTGTGACAATATGTGCTGTGAGGGATGCCCATTTTGGCGGCTTGTTCTCCGATAGACCAGAAGCCAGTTATGACTGCCGTTAGTCCACAGGCGTCCCGTCGTTTCATGTTTATCAATGTCGACGATTGCTTGAGGTTGTAGTTGGGCCATAACGTCCTGCTGATTTTGCATTTCGTCTGGTCTCTCCATCTACAATCTGCAATTCGAAGGTATTTTAGGGAAATTGCATTCTTGACTGCACCTAATGGTGTGAGTACCGATTTTACAAGAACGTTATTCATGGCAGATCCCCCTCTTGCCAGTTCATCGGCTTTTTCGTTACCTTTTATGTTCCGGTGTCCCAGGACCCAAATTAAGTTTACTCTATGGTTTTCACTGAAGGTGGTGACGCTATTCCTACTTTGCTCCACCACTTTAGAGGTTGTTGTAGCTGAATCCAGTGCCTGGAGTGCAGCTTGGCTATCCGAAAGAATAGCGATATTTCCCATAAAAGAGAAATCTGCGATTAGTAACCTACAAGCTTCCCCAATTGCCAGTACTTCCACCTGGAAGACACTGCTGGTATTAGAGAGACGCACAGATTTTTCAATTCCAAGTCTGTGAGAATATATACCAGCTCCAACACCACAATCCATTTTACTGCCATCCGTATAGACTGTAGTGTCGAAGTTGTTTAGAGAGAATCCCTTATTCCGTTCTCCTTAGATGGAAAGAGAGTGACAAAATTCCTATTGAAAGTTACCGTCGGGACGATGTAGTCAGTCCTCACCGAAATTAACTAAGCTTGTCGCACCAATAGCCTAGCGTGACCATAAGTTTTTTCTTTCCAGCGACCCGCTTCATTTAACCTAAATGCACTCATGGTTGCCGTCTTCTTTATATATAGGTCTATTGGAATAACGTGTGTCAGTGCATTGAGAGCCTCTCTAGGACAAGATCTTTTGCACCGACTGTTATTGCACAGGCTGATCTTTGTATTCTGCTAAATAATTTGATGTTGTATTCTCTCTAGAGCTTTCCACCAAACTACGGAGCCATACGATAGAATAGGTCGTATAACCGCCTAATACAACCACAATGTATACTTGGGTTGAAGACCCCATCTTCTTCCAAGCATACGTTAACATGCATACAAAGTAACTTCTGCTTTCCTTACCCGTTCTTCGATGTTTAATTTCCAGCTAAGCTTGGAGTCCAGAATTACCCCTAAGTACTTTGCACTGGGTGAAAGAGAAAGAGTTTTTCTGTTTGTCTCATCCTGCTCTTGACCCAAGAAGCCATTGAATGGTCTTTGGAAAGAACACGGCTGAGCCTAGCAGAATCGCTGGTGGATTCGATTGACAAACAAAATTCCCTCCAGCTCTCTTTTTTGGCGGCCCTGATTGCTTTCTTGTACTGTCTCCGACTTTCTCTGTACAATTCCCAATTTCCCGTCGAGTAGTTGAGGTTAAACGTTGATCTAGATTTTTCCCTTAGTTTTAAGAGCTCACTGCTCCACCAAGGGGAGTGAGTTTTTTTTACTGAATTTTATGGGGCAGGACGTTTTATAGGCCCTACTAAATGCCTTTTCCAGTGTTATGACCCTACTCTCAAGGTTTTCCGGGAGAGTGATTTGAGGGATAGGAATATCTCCTATCCTCTTGTTTACTGCATTTTTGAACCTCTTCCAGTTGGTGGATCTGCCTTAAGATCCAAATCGTAGAGGATCCAACTATAATCCAAAAAGGACCTTTTATTGGATACCCTCCAATTATCTACCGTTACTGAGCTATTTTCAGACAGTAAAGTAACATCAATCACTTCCTCCCATTCTTTGAAGTACTCCGTACTAGGAAAGGTGAAAGTGTGAGTGTTACCCCTGTTACATGCCGATAAGTATAGTATTGATAATAAAGTTATAAAGTGACTCACCTCGGTTGTTTGTCTCAGAGCTTCCCCACAACGCATGCCTCGCGTTGGCGTCGCGTCCGAGTAGCAGGATTTTTTTCTGCTTCCTTCAAGCACAAGCCTACAAGCCTCCTCGGGCGGTGCTGGCCGATCATGTGCCATATAGATGGAGGCAAGTGTGATGCTGACACCGTCAGCGGCTTCCACCTCAACGACCGTCACATCCTGTGAACTTTATGATGGGATTAAAAATATGTTTAAATGTTTTTGGCTACAATACATGATCTAGGATTACCTTGTGCTCGCTTATAGTACGTATTGTAGTTTCTTCCCGAGAACCCCTTCACTTCGTTGCTCCGCACCCAGGATTCCTGGATTAAGGCTATGTCAACGTTCTCCTCCCCTAGGAGAACGGTTAGGTTGTCCGTTGCAGTCTGTGAATGCTGCAGGTTAATTTGGATAACCTTTAAAACTATTTTTATTGGTTTGTTTTCCCAGGTTCGGCGTCATTTAACTGCATGCCAGTCAGCAGTTCGCTGGTGCCGTCGACCTCATCCTGCTCCTCATCCGGATTCGCAGAACGGAATATTTTCAGCTGGGCCTTCCGAAGGCCGAACCGAGGTTTATTTTTCACTTTTTGCAGTGGTTCTAGGCTCTCTTCAGTCATTTGAAGGAGGAACGACACACTTTTTCTGCCCCTTAAAATAAAAAAAATAAAAAAAATCATTGAATTACATCGCTAGAACAAAATTCGAAATTCCGAAAAAACATGCCAAATATTCCAAATGTTCGGGATAAAAAATACCGTCTAATTTTGCCATTTCAATTACCTTTACTATCTTTTAGAACTACCATATAATTTATTATTTTACTATTCACTCTACTTTTCACTTATACTCGAACGTATTTCCACAATTAACTCATCCGCTTTTAGGTCACCACTCCACGCATATGCACCCAACAAAATTCCAATTTCAGCGTCAATCCCAATCTGCAAACAAGCATACATAATTTAATATGTCACATCGCACGATCTACGCTCAATTCCACATCCAAACAAACACCATTATTGCGCACACAATGTTTGAGTGGAACTTTTAATCAATTTCCCAAAACAAACAATTGCTGCTGATACGCTGCAATTTAAACTATTCCATTGCGGATAATTTAAAATCTTACCACACCTCACCATTACATGAGGAGCAACGCAGAAGGGAGGCGCTTAGATTTTCTAATAGCATTACTCTGTTACAAGAGAAATGATTTTTGGGCAGAAGCGTGTTTGCACAGGCACACAATCAGCGTGCGAAGCCAGCAAAGGACAACTAAACTGAAGCCAAAAGAGGGCAACTGAAACAACTGAGACAGCTAAAGTTGAATTGAAAAGGCGATCTGTGGAGTCAAACCGAAAGGGGCACTTGTGAATTTCGGAAATTTCACAACAATAGATTTTGCATGAATACGAAAATTACAAGACAGATGACAGCTGGAAGTACAATACAGTTGCTGGAACACATGAACGCATACATTTGAGCGCTGAAGAATAATGCAAGTGGGTGTGTAAACAGCAAATGTTCTTGTTCATTTATGCCAAGTGGAGGAGCAACTGAAGCGCCAAAGGAAGCTGTACGATACTGGGACATTCCGGATAGTGGCAGTAAAGTAGAACTTGCTGACGATAGTCCACAAACAACATGCACGGAGTACGAGTATATGGTAAAATTTCCACCTGCAGGCATTTCCACATAAAAGACATTTACCGCTTTAATAAACACTTTGCGTGTGTGAATGTGTGTATGTGTGTGTGGAAGTGCGGAGATGTAGGCGTTACAGTTTGGCCAATATCCCTGTTTTTAACACGCTACACCCCATATGCAAGGACTATACACTGGGAGTACAGCAGCGCTACACATATGTTAATTCCTTTGAGCTGCGGGGACGTGTGCAAAACAACACATTCGCCACGGCGTAATAACATGCAATGGCAGTCATGAAAATTGGCCATAAAGACAACACAATATGGCTGCTAGGCACGCACCAACCGCCAAGTGGGCTACCAAACTTTAAGTACCATGTAGAATGCGACTACGAAAGACTAAGAAGAATTGCAAGCGCTTGCTGTTGCACTGCATCAAACAGGAAACTCTTCTTGTGGTGCTTTCAACGCTTTGGCAAAATTTACATGTCGGAAATTTATATTGTAAAAGTTTAAGCATTCACTTCCGTCGCCGTCGCCGTTGCCGACGTGCAGTTGCGCTGCATTGTTTGCTGTCATCAAATTGGAGCCAAGAAAGTGCGCGCACTTACTCGCACAATTGCATGGTGGCAAGCATGGACGGACGGACGAACGGACGGACGGAGCCGCTAAATCGCCAAGCTGACTAGGATAGTTTGGGTGCGGCTCGCAAACTGCTGCCAGTTTGTTGCTTGATCAATTGCTTTTTTAGCAGCGGTGCAAGTTTTATTAGCCGAAAACAATGACGTGCAGCGGCGCTGGCGGCGCTCTGAGCGTGCACATACGTGATTGCGTGATTTTTATTTTGTTTCTTTTTACAAAGCGACCACAAGAGCGCAACAATGGCAACTAAGGAAATTAACAATAGAGCTGCCAAGTTAACAACCGCGAGTATGCGTGTGCATATACAGATATTTAAAATTTAAAATAAACAAGTCGTTGGTCGGTCTATACGACCCACTCACTTAGACCTTGCAGGTCGGTTGTGATACCAATATGCGACCTCACCACGGGAAACCTCATTTATTTTTCTTCGTGAAACCATTTTGTGGCTCATATGAAGCGCAGGATTAGTCCCATCCCCTCGCCAAGCAGTTCAGTAAGAGAATTCGAAAACTGTTGCTTCCTCTTCCTCATCTCCACAACTTCTACAATATGGGCATACAGGGGGAAAACTCCCGGTTATACAAGCCACGACCTGCGAGATATCCTCTCTTGAGAGGCTAATACCCATAGTTATCAAAATGGTACTTCTACCACTAAGCAGTTGAAGAGTAGTACCTTTCCTGGTGAGCCGATGATCCAGGCTCTACAATTTCTCTCAATGTCTCTGTGCCCCAAAATACTCCATAGCCAACCATATCGTCTAGCTGGAAACCATCTGTATAGAAATTCACTTAATTACCCCCTTCTCCATGAGTTTGATGTCTGCCACTCTCTTCTTCACGGTATGCTCGCCTTGAAGAGTCTGAAGAAGTCGTTATAAGAGCAAAAGCCCGTCATTTTGCCCGGTTATTGATAAAATGTTTCCCAATCTGAGATGTATACGAGAACAAAACTAAAAAAACATTAAAGAGAGTAGCTCTTGAGCTCTTGAGAGAGTCCGTTGGAATAAAAATAGGTTGTATCGAAATTCACTGAGAGTCCATCATCCTCTTTACAAACTCTCTCACTCGTCATGCCGCCATCGACAATGAGCCACGTTTGGTCAACCGGTTTTGACGAAAATAGTCACCAAAGGCCAAGTGGGTGTTTTGTATCTCCAGTCCAGTCTTTTCTATTGCTTATTTTGGATTTTATAATTGCTTTTTGTATTGCGAACACAGAACATACATTTAACAGGGGTTTCATCTTTTCCTGTGAAATGGAAACAACAGCGCCTAGTTCTACTGCCGAAGCCTGGAAACCCTCCAAATCGTACAGACCGCTCGGTATGCTGGACACCACTGGTAAAGTGCCAGAAGCAATAATCTGTAACCGACTAGAGCGGTACTCAGAAGGCCATACAGGTCTGCCAGCTCGCTAATATGGCTTGAGAAAGCATCGCAGTGCAGTAGATGCAATAATAGAAGCATGCGAAATAGCAAAAACTGCTATATCTGGTAGAATATGGCTAGGAGGAACCAAAAAATATTGCACAGTCGTGACTCTGGGCGTCAAAAACGCATGCAATACGGCCAAGTAAGACCAAATACTGGTGGCACTTCGGAGTATGAATGTGCCGAATTATCTGATAAAGCTAATTGATTCATACTTTGATAACAGAACCCTATGGTATGATACAGACGTAGGCTCCAAAAGCTATAAGGTAAGTGGAGTAGTTCCCCAATGCTCTGTACTAGGCCAGACTCTGTGGAATATTATGTATGATGGAGCAAGTATTGTCGGGTATGCAGATGATCTAGCTGTGGTAGTCGTAGGGAAAACGCTAAAAGAGGTCTCACGAAGGGCAGAGGACGCTATTAAAAAAATCAAGCAATGGTTACAATCGTCTGGGCTAAGACTAGCAGACCATAAGACCGAACTGGTTCTCATAAGTTCTACGCGAAAAGTTGAAAACATTCAAATAAAGGTTGGTGGTCACAATATAATATCAACAGATACCATAAAATATGTAGGGGTAATGATCGATAGAGGGCTCAATTTTAAAAAGCAAAAAAAATGGAATTCGCAAGCTCCAAAGCTGCAAAATCCTGCGCGGCTTTATCGCGACTGATGTCCAATATTGGTGGACCAAGTCAACAAATGAGAGCATTGTTGGCAAGCATCTGCAACTCGACCCTTTTTTACGCTGTGGAAGTGTGGGCAACATAGTGAAATATCCCAGCTATTTGAGACAGGCTAAACGGGTGTACAGATTATGCAATGGCAGAATCATTAGAGGCTATAGGACCATATCTGACGAAGCCGCAGGGGTAATAGCAGGCAGAATCCCCCTCGATATAAAAGTAAAATGCATGAAACAAAAATACCAGCACGCAAAAAACGCGTAGGTATCTGGTAAACAAAGCTTCACTGAGGGACGCCCTGGATCGATGATACCGCTCTGCAAAACTGGCAGACCAAATGGAACGATAGTGGGAAGGGAAGAACCACTTTCACTATGATCCCCGACATACGGAAATGGATCCGAAGAACATATGGAAACGTTACCTTCATGCTGACACAGTTTTTAATAGGGCATGGCTGTTTCAGGCAGTATTTGTACAAACACAAGCACACAGGCTACCCATTTTGCCTATACTGCCAAGAAAAACATGAAACGCCTGAGCATGCCCTGTTGGAGGTGCTCTAGATTTGATGGAGAACGAAGCATGTGGCGCGCAAATATCGGCCGGCGAAAGCATGACAGCTGCTAGCCTAGTACAAGATATGCTAGAATCTGAAGAAACGTGGAACTATGGTTGTAACGTAGCCTCAAAAATTATGCGAAGGCTGAGGCATGATGACAACGAACGCTGACAAATGAGTGAATAAACACATCCGGGACGAAGGAATATCTTAACAGGTAATATCGAGGGGAAAAAGCAGAACAGCGAGGCGATGGGTCGATTAGATCCGTAGGCACTACTAAGATGAATCGGCTCATACATATTTTTAGAAAATTCCACCTTCCAGGTCCGCATACCAACAAAAAAAAATAGTTTTCATCATGAAATGAAAAAAAAAAAAAATAAAAATCGCACAAAACAAATGAGCGTCCTTTAAGAAAGTTATGTTAAGGTAGCTTAGCCACCGATGAACTCTGCGTCCTTCACAGGGAGAAAGACATTGATATCTGCCTGATCCAAGAACCCTGGGTTTAACGGTGTAATATAATAGGTATCCAGAGCAAACACTACAAGCATTTTTATGTCCAGTCGAAAGGTAATTCTCGTTAAATTAAAAATAAATAATTGGCGCGTAAAAATCTGTTGGGTGTTTTGCCGAGCTCCTCCTCCTATATGTTGGATGCGTCTTCTCAACGGCAAATGGTTTTTTACTAGGAGCTCGTTACTGAAATATTATACTTTCGGAGGTTTATCACTGCTTGCCGTGGAACAGCCGCTATTATAAAAAACCTTTTGCTATTTCAGGCACAGAGATTCGAACCTATGTACTCCCGTATGGAAGTACGCACCAAAACATTCGGCTACGGCGGCCGTATGTATTCTCACTCGGAATACTAATAATGCCTTTTTGATTTCTCATTTCAGCTTACCGGACGTGGCAGTATTATGAGTAGAACCATCTGGTGGCTGTTGCTACTATTTGGTCTCGGCATATAAGGCCCACGAATATGCAACACCTGGTGGGCTCACTTATATCTAAGAAAGAGTCCATCGTCATCGGCTGTCACGCAAATGCCAAACATACCATTTGGTGAAGCAGAGAGATAAATTATCGAGGTGAGTTCCTTTTGTAGTCTCCACGTTTGTAATCTCAGCATCGGAAGCATCAATTTCTATATATATAATTTCTTTTTCAGACCACAGGTTGATCCTTTACGAAATTAGTTTCGTACGGAAAACCAAATGCCCCACGGGAATCCTATGGGGGTCTGTTCAACTGGTCTCTGTTCAATAGGGTGTTCAACAATAAATGGAAGAGGCGAGATATTTCCACTAATCCACTGATTAACAAGGCAGGTGAAACACTTAGAGCGGTCCTAACAGACCGCCTTTAAAGTGGCTTGTTCAGTATATCTTAGTAAGAACGACTTTCCTCCTGGTGGATCAACACGCTGCCTGACTTGAAAGAGAAAATTAGGAGCGTATTTAATGAAGGATTTAAAAATCTTTAGAATGCTTTATTCACGAGTCCCAGGGTCTCGATATGCACCACCACTTTGTACACTCAATTTGATGTTGCCGCCAAAAAATTTATTTTATAAAAGTACAAATGAAACGGAGTCCCAATTTGCTATTGACTTCAAACTTCGACTGGAACTACAGGAACAAAGGACAGTGGAGATTTTCCAGAAAACGTAATGTAAATTATATTAAATATAGGTTACTTTATGTTTGAATGTTTGCCCAAGAAATGGGCACACTTGAATGAAGATAAATGGGTTCGACTTTTATGGTATGGGATGAAAGGAGAGGGCGGGGAGAGGTGGCGGTGGCATGGATTGGGATGGGATGGGTTTAGAGTGTGTGGAATGTGAACGATGACTATGCCACGTTTGCGTCAACCGCTTAGTGCTGCTGATGAAATTCATCAGATTTTTAAAGAAGTAAGAGCCTAGATGCCTAGATCTTAACCCCGCCAGAGCAAGACATCTAAAGAGAAGGTGCTGCGATGATTCATCTCATCCTCCATACATCCGGCGCAAAAAGGACTCGAGGTAATTCCGAATCTCACAGCATGCATTTCTTAGTTTGCCCGAGCGCCCCCTATCCGCACGTGTCCAAAAGGATTTCGCGACCTTACAAGTTTGTGTGATCGCTGAGTTGGTGCGAGGCCCATCTTTCTAGGAGTAGACCGCAGGTAGTCAGCGGGATTCCAATTCTCTACTTTCGCGGGTAATCACCTCACAGGCGTCTTGTTTGGCCAGCTCATCCGTCTAACAGTTTTTCGCAATGTCGCTGTGACCCCAAACCCAGATGACGCTTAGGTGCAGTCCAAAGTGAGGCCAGGCATTCCCTGACCAGTTTCGAATGCACCGTCACTGACCCGAGAGCCCTTATTGCTGCTTGGCAGTCGGAGTAAATATTTGCTTTCTTGACTGTTAGTAGGCATGTGAGCAGCCAATCAGCTGCCTCCTTGATTGCGATTACCTCTGCCTGGAACACACTGCAATGGTCCAGTAACCTGAATTTCAGTCTGATGGGAAGCTCCTCACAAAAAACTCTTCCGCTAACCTTTCCTTCCAACTTCGATCCATCTGTGAACAATTTCAGCAGGTCCTGTCCCCAAGTGTAGCCCCCCGTCCACACTTCCCTTGATATATGATATATTAAATATAATTTGTATATCATTAAATTATAGAAAATGGGTAAAATCAGCTTCTCAGGCATGAAACATCAAATAATAAAATCTGAAAACAAACTTCTAAAATGAGCAGGTAACCATTTGGCGTGACACAAAGGCTGCCCGTAAAGTCCAGTGATGCTTTGAGGTTAAGTCATCAATAGTTCAAATTAGACTAGGCTAACTGGAGTTAGACTGGGCTAACTCAAAATGGTCGCGAAGTAAGACAATATTTTGTGATTTTTCAAAGGCAACTTTTCATACGCAACTTTTCTTTTAAAGGCAACTTTTCATAGATATGCCATTAAAAAACAAAATGCATATATTAGCGCTCCACTTTAATCTATTTTACATTTAATAGAACATGAAGACCCTACATCTTGAGCTGGTAACCCTACCATTGCCCAGCTGCTATCTTTACAAGCATTATACAGCCATCTAACTGACACGCACGCCAACACACGCACATACACGTTCTGCAGCACCACGCCACGTGATTGCACACAGCTGCATCGTTACATTGTTGCGGTTGTTTGTTGCATTTATAATGTTGCAAGTGCTGGCAAATTCATCACGCATTCAAATCCTGCACGCCTTCCCGACAACTCCCGCTCAACTCACCTCAATTTTCTGCCACAGCTGATGCCTTACAACTCGGTGCATACATGCAACGGCATTTTCTATATATTCGTCATTCTTCAGATATTTCAACTAATACGCGTTTTACGCCTTCCTTTCAGCAAATTAGCTGCCACTGAGTTTCTAGTACTTAGAGGTGCTATACGCCTCCGATTCGTGGCAATTCGAGGCAATTCACGCCAAACCCCAACGCAACCTTGCCAGCATGCAGCAGTGTACCGAACGATGGCAGATGTGGCAACCAAGCCTTGTCAGCGCAACACATTGTGGCAAGGGTCTGGATAGCCGACAACTGCAGACAGGATCTGTACTTGAATAAAGCGCAACAAATATAGATCTGCTTAGTAAAACTTTGGTTTATATTTGCATGTGTATGTGTGTGTGTGGGTGTGGGTGTACGAGTATATGAGAGTTTCATGGCAACTTAGCTGAGTGTGGCACCTAATAGGAAATGGATGATGTGGTAGAACTTTTAACAAAGTAACGAAGATTAAATGCGCGCATAGCAGCCACGCTAGCCACACGCAGGCACACGAGCACACACGCACACACGCCAAACAACATATCTGCAGCGAAAGTATGCATTGCACGCAAGTATGCGAATATTTGCGTGTGTGTGTTTGTGTGTGTGTATTAATAAATATAAGTACTATGTTAATGTTTCTATGCTGCCGTTTGCCTGTTTTGAAAATATTTTATGAGTGGTTTCAGTTGCGGCTGCTTTTGGTTTTGTGCAACTTGCAACCAAAGTTGATGTTGATGTTGACTTTGATGCTGTTGCTGTTGCTGCTGCTGATTTTGATTTTGATTTATTGTCGATGAACTTCACTTGATTATGTCAAAACGTGCATATGAAATTGTGTGTAATAATAGAAAGCCAATGCTTGTATTTTAATGGCACTTATTTATAAATATACGGTACTCATGCAAAAATACCGTTATTCGAGTGTGTTCTTGATATTTATTATGCAATTGTTGTCAGTATAAATACGTTGCAAATATTAATGTGCATAAATTATAAATATTTTGATGCACATACACACGCACAGTATTGTGCAAAATATCAGCAATTAAAAAAAATATTATATTAATTTTCAAAAAAAACAAGAAATCGTTCGAATATTCTTAAAACAAAAAATTACATAAAAAATATCGAAAATTATATAATATTTAGAGAAATGTATCCATATTTCAATGCAAAAAATTATTGTAATTTATGAAAAATTTAATTTTCAACAGAAAAAAATTCTTCTAATATTCTTTAATAAAATACATCGTAGAAATATCGTCGTTCGGTGCTCTTGCCAAAACCACCAACGTTGCAATTCCGTTGGAGCCTTATTATGCTCATCAAAAAAGGTCTGTGTTTTAAAATAACTTTATGAAATATTAAAATGGTTCATATTCGATGCAATACAAATAAAAAAATTGTCATTTTGTTATCTCTTATTCAGTGCTTATAGAAACGGTACACGAGATTCTCCTCGGATATTCGTCGTAACGGGATAGTATCTCTGCACCGTAATCGCAACCTTTACAATATTTATAATAGTTATCAGAAAACTCAAGTGGCACCCATGCTTCGATACAGCGAGCCTAAAATCTTTTTCAGTCTTTCTTGGTCCGTCTAACGCGCAATCAGTGTTCAAAAGCCCCCAAAGTTGTCATAAAAACACAATTAGCAGCGAAAAAGTTGTCAGTTTTGTGGCTGAGTTTTCGGAAAATTTAAACCCTGTACGAACATGACAGATGCAGAAGTAGTGCGACTTGTTGACGAGTTGGATATAGCTGAAGAACAGACTGACAGTGATGCCCAATTATTTGCGTCAAGCGATGGGGTTAATCGCAGGATACATAGCGGCAGTGAATCCAGCGAAGAAGAATCGGACGATGACGATGACGAAAGTGACATTGATGAATCTCTCACGAATTTCAAAGAAGTAGATGTGGATAACCTATAACCTGCGACTTTTATTTTTGGAAATACCCGGCCCTAAACATATGCCACCGAACATATCGAAACCAGTAGAATATTTTGGTTTTCGCACCAATTTTTGGGCATGTTGAAGATTGCAGCAAATCAGTACGCAGCACAGCAGTTTTTCAAATATGTTTAGCCCGCACTGAGCTGGAACACAACGACAATCAAAGAGTTGGGGGCATTCATAGCCGTTTTACTTGAAATGGGAATAACCCGTTGGAAATCATCTGTGCATTCCACGGCATGAGTTAACAATGAATACGACCCAATAGTAAAGTTTGAATCTGTCATTGCGCATTCAAATAGGAAATTGAAATTTCATTATTCGCCAAATGAGCACCTGAGCGTGGACGAATCATTAATAGACCAGATCACCACTGACCCAATATTTACCAAATAAGAAGTACCACAAATGGGACATAAAGCTTTGGATGCTAACCGAAGTGGTCTCAACACCATTGTCTGTCATTTTATTGCTATCGGGGAGCCAACGCGACCAGAGAGAAGTAAAAGAAAAATACCTCGCTCAAGTAGTAGTAGAAAAACTACTCAGTATGAGGAACTGCCATAGGAAAGGATACCACTGTACACAACTGTCGACAATTTTTTTACCAGCATTTCTTTATAAAGATCTCTGTTTGAGAAAAATACATTTTTCCGGAGCCACACTAATAGAAACTATATTCCTTCGCCGCTAAAACAAAAATTAAAAGTGGGTGTATATAAATACCTAAGAAATAGGGAAATACTTATATTAGCGTGCAGAAGAAAGAAGTCATAGAGGAAATGTGCTACTGTTATCAACGCATGGAATCGCCGCAAATAAAATGGATGTAATTCGAAGACGTTATCACGAAATGGAAATTCAAAAACCAGCATTCATCCACGACCATAACCAATATATGGGAGGCATTGATGTCTCAGATATGATGCTGTACTCATACTTGGACGAGAGGGGACGATAAAATATTGGAAAAAAGTGGTACATATTTATGCAGTTTTTTAGAATCAAATTGGTCAAATCACTTCTAATTTATGGCGGTCATGCTTCTATTGAAAAAAATACATCCATACTTCAAGCCAAGTGCCATTTTATGAGTCCGCTGAACTCAAAATGAAAAATGTGGTTACGAAAAAATCGCATTTAAAGCATATAAAGTCTGCAATACCGTACATATACAATAAAATAAAGCTGCGTCAAAATGTGATCATCATATGATTTCATCATATGATCACATCATGTGATCCCACCATGTGATCTCAACATATGGTCTCATCGTCTAATCTCATCATCATTTGTCTGATATATCCAATATTGAATATTTACTGATTTGATGTAGATATAAATCGATCGAAAACATTTTATTCTATAGTAAATATATTTCACGAAATCAAAGGTATATTGTTTTAATTTGTATAGGATTTCCAATGGATCACATTGGTTAAAATAAAAGCAGATGATTACTTTTTGTTTCAGTAAAGATGCTTCCAAGACATCTAAGTTATACTGTATAGCATACCATACAAAATTGCATCCTTATTTTGATCAAAACAAATGGAAAAAATTAAAAAAAAGTCGAAATTTTTATGGTAAATTTTTTTTTTGGTAAAATTTTCTTTTTTAATTTTTCCGAAAATTATGTGTTTACGCGAAAAAAATTGTAGAAAACTAATTTTATTCTCGCTTAGATCGCCAAAAAACATTTTAATAAATTATTATATTATTTTCTCTTATTAAGGGGGGAGCCTGGTTTATAAGATCAAAAAAATCAATTTTTTTTTTTTCGTTTTAAGCCATTCCTAATATTATATATTTCAGAATATTCACACAAAGTTACAGAGCCTAATTCTCAATATTTCGGTAGATACAAAGCCAAAGGTAGGCGAGCGTTAGGTAGTTACGCTGTGACCGGATAGCTATAGTACAAACTTTATCTTCTTTTCTCGACTTTTCATTTTTATGATTTCTTTGAATTGGCGTACATGAATGAAAAAAAACTAATGAACCTTTTGAAATGAATCATAGCTTGTTCCCTTCAGTATTAAATTCTCTTCTATTTGAAATAACAAAATAGATAAAAAAAAAATGTTCAAGATTTTTATACCAAGTTGAAGTGATTTTTTTTTTTTATAGAAAGGCATTTTTTTCTTTAAAACCTCCAAAAAGTTGAAATTTTAGAATTTCTCTCAGTTTTCTTAGTTCATCTAAAATAAAAATCATGATAATCCATTTGAATTTTTTGCTTTATATAATAATTACGAGCTGTGTCTTGTACGCCAGTTGGAAACTCCAGCGTTGCAGCGCTCTACTAATTTCTATGTTAAACATTTTTTTCAACTTATTTTAACCAGTACAAAAATTTTTTATACTTTTTAAATGTTCATTAAAAGATAGAAAAAACTTTGCCGTGCTAAATTAATTTTTTCCTTAAAAAAAAAATCGCAAAGAGATGCAATTTTTGGACCTCATAAAACCTTAAAAAAAATAATAATAATTGGCACGAACACTTCTAAGTGTTTGGCCAAGCTCTTCCGCATATTTGTGGCGTGCGCCTTGCTGCTGTTCCAAAAATCGAAGGACGCACAGTTTTAAGCCACCTTCGAACGGCATTTTTTTTTATGAGTAGCTTTTTCATGGCAGAAATATACTTGCAGGTTTGCCATTGCATTCCTTTCTATCTTTCTATCATTTTGGTGTTTTACGAACGGAGATTCGAACCTACGCACTCTCGAATGGTAGTCATGCACCAACCTATTCGAATACGGTGGCCGCCGGTAAAGATATATCCAAGATATCAAAATTTCATCCTTATTTTGTTCCAAAAATATGACAAAAAATGTTTAAAATTTTTTTTTTCGCAATGAAAATGGAACAAAAAATTTTTAACATTTTTTTTTTTTTATTTTTAAATTCAGAAAAATATTTCATAGAAAATATATTTCATTTTCCCTCGGAAAATATGCGAAAAATGTTAGAGAAAATTTATTTTATTCTCGCTTAGACCGCCAAAAAAATTATTCGTATCAATTAAAACCAAAGATTTTATTTTCTTTAGGTCAAATGATGCTTCTTTTTGGTTTCAGTAACGTTTTTTTGGTTTCTAAGTTATGCGGAATAGCATATCATTCAATATTTGATACTTATTTTACACCAAAAACATTGAAAAATTTTTGGGTGTTTTTTTGATTTTTTTTTTCGAAAATACGGGCAAAAGTCCCCTAGAAAATTTATTTTATTATTTATTTTTTATATTATTATTTAAAAAAAAATGGAAGAAAATTAATTGTATTATCGCTTAGACCGACAATAAACAAAAATTATTTTTTCTTAGGTCAAAAAACTATTCCTAAGTCAAAAGCTTCAGAATGCATATTTTTGGTTTCGGTAAAAAATGTTTAATTTATGCGCGACATTGTATTATCATTCGGTGTCTGTCTTTCAGTAATGTCCCGCAAATGGTGAGCAATAATTTTACACTACTATTGATTTTTACTAGAAACTTAACCATTGCATAAATGAACTTGAATACCTGACGAACGCAATTTCTAACAATTAGTAAAAACGTTTGCCCTCATACAAATCTTATGGCCACAGTGGGCAACGCGCCCATGACCAATCGTTTGGCAACCAGGCACACGACTACTCGGCAACGACAGCCGTCATGTGTTAAAATAACTAATGATCAATCAATTATCCAAGTGTAGAAGTGACACTTAATTATAGTTTCAATAATTTATAACAAAATACTTGTGTGGAGAGCACACAAAAGGGCATTTATGTATTCCGATTTCATCCTGGCAATTTACCGAACACTGAGCTTGATGGATAGCCATCATAATGACCGATGCTTGTGCAACTAACTGAAGTACTCATGATATTTTCAGCCATTTAATTTAGTGCACAAATGCATAGTTTATATTTTCAAAAGTTATGAAGCTAATAAAAATGGCTCGTATTGCTCGATTGGGTAAATTCGGTAAATATTTGCATGATTATATGTGAAAAATTTATTATTTTTGCTTCGATGAGCGCTTAATAATTAATTGCTATTAGTTTTACCACAGAGTAGAGAGCCGCCCTCATATCAGCGGGATGGCTAGTTGACCGTAAGTGGAGCTGAGTAATACATCCACTCGGAATAACTGATGTGGGTATAACTACGCTTCACACACGCATTACTTACACAACCTGCGACGCAAAAATTTAATATAAAAAATACAAAAAATCTTGTGAAATCAATTTAAGAAAATTAAAAGCTAAAAGTATAACGATATAGGTATGAGTGTATGGTCGCATTAAGAGTTAAAGCAAATACCTCATGTTTCGAATTGCCATCTGCGAATCGCTAATAAATTGTAACAAAATTGACAAATTTCTGAAGCGAATGTGGATGACCTCCGGCAAGGTTCAGTGAAAACGGTCGAGATCGACGGTTACTAAGTTAAATTATAAACATTTCTGGCAAAAGATTTTTTTCAAAAGGAACGATTCCTAACGGAAGCAAAGTACCTCTAATCGTGGAGACGGGTAAGGTAACCAAACTGTGCTTGATTTGTGTTTGGTGGAATTTTTGGAGCATCATCTACTACGAGCTGCTCCTCTATAATCAAACTCTTAAATAACACTTTACGCAAAGAGAGATTTCGTATATGGAGCAAAATGTCCAAATGTACCCGTTTGCAAAAATGATACTGAAAAATTTACTTGTGATATTTTTCTTAAGATTTTTCAAAAGAAGTAAGGTTTTGTTTTTGGGGAAAAATTTTAAGCTTTCTTTTGCGGATAAAAAAAAACAAACATTCCGAATTAAAAACAAAGCCTAAACTCAAAACAAGTTTTTAAAAGAATTTTTTACCAAAATTTTCTTTTTCTTGTTCACTCCTCTTGGGAGTATAGGGTCTCGACAAGGCTTGTCTTGCGTTAGTTTCATTAATCTATTAGATATCTGGCAGGATAGGTGATTAGCCTGCCCAAAGAATTACTCGCTTTCTTTCAAACTATAAAAAATGCAAAATGTCGAAATTTGAAAATAAACTTAAAAAAAATGTTTTTCAAAAAATTAAGATTAAAAATGATTTTCAAAATTTTTAAAAACTTTAATGATTTTTCAATTTTTTTTAAACTCTTTAACGAGTAACCAAATTACGTATAAAGTTTAAAAAATTATTTAAAAAGTGAAAACAAAAAATTTTCCACAAAACTTTATGCTTCATTTTAAACTTAATTAAACATTGTTTGCCAAAAAACGTTTACGAAGTTCTTTTATACTTTTAAAGAAGATAAATTCGGCAAAAATTATAAAAATAAATATTGAAAAGGAAGTTTCCAAAAAAATTACTCCAGAAGACTCTTCGCTTCTTTTTGGCTTGAATAACAAAATTTAAAAGCGCCGGAAGTTGGAAAAAAAATTGAAAGCATTGTGTACAAAAAACTGGTTCGATTTTTTATACATTTTAGCGAGAATAAAATACATAGGAATTTATAAAAAGATGTTTGGAAAACTGTAAAATATAAATTTTTTCCTAGAAACTCCTTGCTTTCTTTTAAGCTTATTTAAACAAATTCAAAAATGACGAAAGTTGTAAGGAAATTTAAAAAAAAAATTTTGCCAAAAATTTGTTCGAACTTTTGTATACCTTTTATCGCAAAATAGGAAAAAAATTGCATATTGTATATACATATAAAACATTAAAAGAACAAATTTTTAAGAATAAACTTTTCGCTTTCCTTAAGCTTAACTAAAGAACTTCAAAAATGTAGAATACAAACTTTTCTTATTTCACTTAGATTTCCAAATTTGCTAAAACATATTAAAGGTGACAGCAATAGACCGGCTGATTTGTTTTTTTTTTTTTTCGCCACATAGGTATGTACATTCAAATGACAAAATGAAATAAGCCCTTCCATTTCCACTATCGTCGTATGCTTCTAGGCTCAAATGAATGTCGGCTGTTCAACACAGTTCGTCCTTTTCCTTTACTTTTCTGTATTCCTCTGTCATGCCATTCCACTGTACGAAACGTTGTTGTTGGTCCAGTGCCATCAGCTTTAATAAATGCGCCTTTGAAAACACACGAAAATTCTTTAGACAAGATTGATTTCATATTTTCTTCGAACGATAGTTATTTGACTTATAAATCAAAGAAAACAAATTTGGATATAAATATTTAAAATTTTTCGGCAACCACTCAATATTTCCTCTAAATATATACTTACATAAAATACATTGAAAAAGAGATTGAAAACCAGTTATTCTTTTTAACAATTCTCTCTACATATTTTATTGGAAAATACTAGAAGAAATTCTGTTGAAAATATTTCCTTTCTCGGAAAATGAAAGGAAAGAATCCTGTACAAAACTATGCTACTGTCAACTTTGACCGTTAATTAAAAAGAATTTCAGAAATTAAGGGGTTCCGGTGGTCTAGAACTCGAAAATTTAGAGTGTTTTCAAATTTTTTTTTTTAGAATAAAAGAAAAAATCAAAAACGATATATAAATTCTTTATGCTTTTTTATTTAACTTCTTTTCCATACAAAAATGAAAAAAAACTTAATTTTAACAATTTAAAAAATGGAGCTGAAGTTGCCGTCCCGAAAAATTATACCTCGACAGTATTGTCCATTTTGGCTCTTCTATTTATCTGAAACACAAAACCCAAAAGAAATTAATAATCGGTATGACTGTAGCTATGTCCCATTCTAGAATAAAAAAAATTGACAAAATGGCGCGTTTTTGAATTTGGCACTCTAAAAATCGTTTTTTTTCAGCTTTTAATCAAAAAAATACGAAATAATTGATATAATAAAATGATTCTAGTACGGACGATAGTCATTGCTGTTCTGAATAACATGTTAAAATTTCAGATGATTCGCTTGAATAGTTTTCTGGTTTTTTTGACAACACCAGGCGGAAAAAAGTCATCTCGAGATAAATGGGTTTAAAGTTTGAAGTACAGGAGCGCGCAGACCGCTCTCTACCTAGTTAATGGGTTGTAGAAGTTATAATATTGGGAATTTCTGCATGAAAATTTCACAGTTTATTCTTATGATACTAAACTTTCGAAATGTCGAAACAACAAAAAATCGATTTTTTGAAATTTCTAGATCACAAAATTTATTTTATTTTCTCTTAGACCGTTATTCTTTTGTCTTTCACTCAAATAAAAAATACTACAATATAAAAAAATTAACACTTCTTTAATATCTGAACAATCATACACTATTTTCTCCCTTATTTTCCACACAAAAAAAGCAATTAACACAAAATTTTTAACAAATTTCAAAAAAATTACAACTTTTTTACATATTTCGTCGGAAAGTACGGGCAAAAATCCCATTAGAAATTTTTTCTTTATTTCCTATCGGAAAATGAAAGGAAAACTCTTGTCGAAAACTGATTTTGCCTTCTCGTGGACCGACAGTTAAAAACACTTAGGCGGACTTGACTTTGAACATGAATAAAAAAAATTAAAAACGAAAAATAAAAATCAGTATCTCTAAATCTCTACCTATTTCCCTACTGCACCCAAAAAAATCTATTACCAAAAAATTTAAAAAACAATTTTAACTAATGTTTTACCAAAAACAAGTTTCGAATTTTTTTACATAATTTATCGAAAAATACGGGAGAAAATCCTATGAAAAATGTATTTTATTTTCTGTCAGAAAATAGAACATAAAAACTCACAGACAACTAATTTTACTTTCGCTTGGGCTGACAATTAGAAAAAAACGTAAAAAGAAAATAAAAAACAAATAAGAAAATAGGGAAAAAAATCTTATACAAAATATATATTTATTCTCTCATTTACGGACATTCAAAAAAAAAAAAACAATTGGAAAGAAATTTCAAAAAAATTAAAAAGAACAATAAACCAATTTGCATAAAAAGTACAAAAATACTATAAAAAACCAACACTCCTATGGTATATTTCGACAGTCATTCAATGTTTTCTGCCTTAAAATTTTTTAATAATTTATCGGAAACTACGGGCGAAAATCTTGTCAAAAATTTATTCTATTTTCTCTAGGAAAATGAAGGAAAAAATCTTGTAGAAAACTGATTTTATTTTCCTATGGGCTGAGAATTAAAAAAAACTGGGAAAAAACTAGGAAACAAAGTAATATTTTCTGCTTTAATCATTTGACTTTGAATCAATAATACTTCAAAAATACTATAAAAAATCAATAGACTTTCAACTCTACACATTTTCTTACCGCGCCAGAAAAAGACAATTACTACATATAAAATTAAAAACACAATATACGACTCATTTTTTACCAAAAAATGTTTCGAATTTGTTTACGCAATTTTTTGTAAAGTACGGGAGAAAATCCTGTGAAAAATTTATTTTATATTCTCTCGGAAAATAGGGAAAAAAGTCTTATATAAAATATATTTAAAAAAAAATTGCAAAAAAATTTCAAAAAGTTTAAAAATAACACAAAAAATTTATTACCACATTTTTTTAATTAAAAAAAAAAATTTTCCCAAGAAAATTTTTCGAAATTTTGTTCATATTTTTATTAGAAAATATGCAAAAAATTGTGTAGAAACATTTATTGTATTTTCTCTTAGACTGACAATTATTTCATTTAGAATTAATTGGCACTTATACCATTTTTGCGAGTTTGGCCGAGCTTCTCTCCTGTTTGTAGCGTTCATCTTGATATTTTTCCATAAATAGAGTGACCTAAAAAAGAATACCATGACAAAAATTAAATCTTTTTTACCTCAAAATCTCGTTACCTCAATAACCACTTAATATTTTCAGTCCTAGTTTGCACACCAAATTCCATCAAAATCGATGTAGATAAATGCTTGTGCGGGTACACTTAACGGGTACATTTTTTCCTACAAATTATCATACACTTATAAATCATCAGAATATCTTATTTTGTCTTTGAATAGCTTTACGACTAAAAAACACAATTTCTTGAGTGATAAAAATCTTTATTTCTACCTTCACGCGCTCCATTTCTTGCCTGTTTATACACTGCACTAGACAGCTATGACACAAGTATCCAATATGGCTGACGTACAGGGTAATTTGCAAAAATTATAGGCCTTCCGTTAGGGCATTACATATGCAAGACGTATTTCTGCTTTTGGTATGGTGACTCATTTATTCATCAAAATCTTTCAAGCAGACCAAAAGTTCAGCCGAAATCAAAATGAAGCGCACTTGTAATCCAACTGCATACAAAGTATATGCATATGAGTCTATCTCAAAAATTCTATCTAACTGCATAATTCGTAAAATTGCTTACACCAAGTCACGCCAACTACAGAGGATCAACTGCAACATTTTACTTTACGCCATTTAAAGTTTTATGAAAGCTGCCACTGAAGGTATACAACTTTCCACAAATTGCGCGCATACTACGTTCTATGCCTTGTTTTGTTGCGCTCAATCGCATTATTGTAAAATAAATGTAGCCCAAATATATACATTTCAACGTAGCTTGATGGCGTTTAAAGTTTCACGAACTGCATAAATTTTCTCTAATGCATTTTCCTCCTTTTTTGTTTTGTTTTAAAATTTCCCCTTTTCCTCACCATTTAAGCCGTTCAAATTTCATTGATTGTGCACTTACCGGCTAGTGGCCAAAGCTCTTACAATTGCCCAGCCACTTATTCTATCAGGCATTGCTGAATTTATCCACTCAGTCAGGCAGTCAGTTGTGCGCTCGCCCAACAAATTACACGAAAATTTCATTAGTTTATGACAGAAATGTATTTTTCATACTCAAAGTCGTACTCGAGCGGAAAATAATGCACGTCAACGTTCGAAAAATTTATTACATTTGTATGCGGGTAATTGAATGTATGTACGCCAGATATAATGGGTTGCCCAATAGGAATGATATGCTTTTAAAATGTCATGCAAATATTACATTACAAATAATGGAAAAATCAGTAGCTGTCAGTTTTGCGATTATTTATTATATTTTAAAAGGAGTTAAAAAAACACTAAGTGGACCTAACGAAATAACTCAATCATACATGAATTAAGCGAGACCATAAGCCATTATTATGAAAAAATTATTGAAATGTAGACTGGAAAGTCTATTAGGTTTGGGAAACTGTTAGGTGGTCCCCTTAGGGGTGTAATTTTATTTAATCAGCATTGAGTTTCTTTCAGTATTTTAAAAGCATAGTTTGGGTATTCACACTAGTAACGATGTATTTTTTATAGCGATTTTTGTTTCAGATAAACGCTCTTGCCACCTCACTAAAGGTCTAGGTAGGTAGATGAAATGGTTGAACTGCCAGTCTGGTACTCCTCAAGTAGCACTAAAGCGCCGTTTTGATAGCATTAGGAGACCTCTAACAGGCAGATATCTACAGCCAGCCAAATCTATTGATATAATGGAGGATATTGATGGGACTTAGGTTGGCACATTGCCCCAGGCTGTCGAAGAAGGGAGCATCCAGTGACCTTAGTCGTCTAGCTGCCAAGCCCGGACATTTACAGAGAAAATGCTCTACAGTCTCTTTCTCTGAAAAGTCCCCACAGTTTCTGCAATGGGGGTGAAATGGTAACCCTAGCTTTTCGCATGAGTGCCGATCGTCCAGTTACGGGTAAACACAGCTACGAGTTTGGAAATTGAATGGCGAGGAGTCCATAAATATTCATAAATGTATGGCTTAGGTTGTTACTTTGAAATTTTAACCATGGAAATCAACGACACACTGAAACCAGAGTTGGTAACCGCTGTGCTGCCACCTTTGACTAATCGGAGAACAGACTAACCTCCTCAGTGCCATTAAGACAATAACTGCCACCTAATTTAGAGTGGCTTAAATGCAGTTTCAATATGTCGAAGTATGTTTCCAGTTAGAACTTGCGTAACAGGGAAATATTAGAGGAGCTGCGAGCTCGTTTCCTTCTCTTTATAATTTTTGCTGTTTCTGTGGCATTCTTGCGGTCTTCATTCTTTCTTTTCTTCTGAGTGTCCCATTTTTATGCATATTTGCTATTATTCAGAATCTAAGCGTACCCATCTTATCTAACTTTGTAATCAAGTTTCGTCCGCTTCGACTGCGAGCTGCGCTTTGCTTCTATTTTCACTACTTTGTTCATTAGAAAATTTTCTGACTAGTAGCGGCATACAGCCAATGTGCTCTCTCTCTCACTCTCTTGGTCCTACTTCGAAGCGCATGTATCCCTGTCATATGGTGTCCTTCTATGTACACTGGTGAGATGGAGTTCGTTCTACTAGGCCGTATTCTGCATAGATCGACCACAACGTAGAACATCTGTAGAACTGAAAGATACAGAACCAATAGCTTCAATTGTCACTTGACAGTTACTGAAGATGAGGTTATCTTGCACAAATATAGACTAGGCTCCAACCCTCCCATAGCCTCCTATAAAAATCTGCAGTTATACGATAAACTATGTGACTTGCGAAGAGAAACCACATTCTTCATGGTAGTATGTCTAGAGCCATTCACGTAGGTGGCTACGCTACTATGTGGTATGTATTAGTTGCTTCTCAACTCTTCCCTGATTTTGGTTTCTGTGGCAAAAACGCTGGTAATCGAAGTTAGATGGCCAATGTAATACCGCTCGAGAGAAAGCTAAACATGCTTAGTATAGGCAAAAGCTCCAAGGTTCTTACACAAGTTGAAACATAGATATGTTTCTTTCAAGCACTACTCCACGCAGTTCATCCATTTGACGTTCTGTAAGGACTAGAAGCAGAAGGTGTGAATTCGCGCATATTCAAATTCAAATTCGCTTTGCTCGGTACAGTTGTAAGCGCTGCGCCGCAGTCTTCAAAATATTTGTGCCTCAGGATATGGGATGAGGTTAATGGCAATATTTTCAGAGCCACATCCATTTTTTTTTCCTTGTTCACTCCTCTCGGGAACATGGGGCCTCGACAATTCTTGTCTTGGGTTGGTTTCGTTAATCTAATTGATTTCTGCCGCTATCAGTCCTAAGTAGTGGAAATGCCCACTGTCGTTGCTTTGGAACAACGCCTTCTTACTGCTTGGGGCGCCATCTGTGTGTCACATTTTTCTAGCAGAAGGATCCCACAGATGGTTGAGGACTTCGCAAAGCAATTATCCGGCTTTTAGTATATAGAAGAATAACTAAGTAAATCAGAACACTTATCTCGATGGTGAATATATAAACATTACACCCAATATCATTAGCTATATCGATAGACCAATTCCATCATACGATAAGTGCTCTGAGCTAGCCAATGGAACTCGAAATTGTGAAACCCTAGTAGCAACTTCTCTCATTTTACTCTACCACTATTCAATGGACAAACTCTCCCAATTTCACCCAACGTAAAGTACTTAGAATAATTTTGGACACCAAACTAAGCTGGAGTCTGAACATTGCAGAACGGGTAAAAAAAACAGAAATTGTAGTTTGGTGGAAACTCTAGGGAGATATTACAACACCAAAATTCTTGGCAGAATACAAAAATCAGCCTATGCATTAACGGTCGGTGCAATTAGATCATGCGCTAGGGAAGCTCTTAATGCACTGGCACACTTCATTCCGATTGATCTGCATATCAAGAAGATGGCAATCGTGAGTGCATTTCGGTTCAAAGAAGTGGGCCGCGGTAAAGAAAAAAACGTATGGTCATGCCGGTGGCATTATTGCGACAAACTCAGTTTACTTTGGACATGACTGATTACATCGATCCACCTGCAACACAAACAAGCATCAACATTGGCCAATATGAACCGAAGGGATGCCTGCAGACTCATAGCAGAGGTAACTGGTTGCTGGTCCATAGAAGAGCAGGCAGCCAAAATGGGTATCCTTCAAAATTTATACTGTCATAGTTGTAATCAACCGGAGAAAACAGAAATTACCTCCAACTTCCTCTTAAATGGACCGCCTAAATAGTGAGGATATTAACACTTGGCAAACCGCTTTTTGAAAACCTCAAAGAGCTGATCGGCATAGAGGTAAACAACCTTATAAAGCTTCTCAATAGCACAAACTCGATAAAGACGTGAAGAAATAACCCACATAACTTGTTGGTAGCGAGGATGTGGCAACAAAATCATGCAGAAGCACTAATTGGTAAATCAACACTTCAACCAACCAAGCAACCATCTCGGGAGGAATTATAAAAAACAATATCACTTGTTCACAAAGGATCTCAACATTCACATTTTATGTTGTTATGGAAATATAACACAAAATAAAGGTTATTAAGGAAAAATTTTATGTGAGCGAAAAAAGAAATTTCATATGAGCGAAAAAAGATTGCCTGGTAATGCACGATATGACTGAAAGCAAGTTGAATGAAGTAACAACAGAACCAACTGCATTGCGTTATATTACACCGCGTGACAAAAGTCAACTTTTTTGTTATCCAAAACAAATTTCGTAAGCACGTAAGCCCATAGATTTTATCCAGTAACGCTGCATATTGAATTTTTCGTTTGCTCTTAAATAAATTTTTTTAAACGGTAAATTTCAAAAAATGGTTTTAAATACTCATGCTTACTTATTAATATTTAAATTGGTATCAAACGAAGGCGAAAATATTCAGCTATTAAAAGAAAATTGTGTTTACCTTTCGTCACGGCAACTATACAAAAATAATGTCCTTTGAAAAGGGTATCCTTAAATCCGTTATTTTTTTAAGAATTATTTAGAAAAAATATATATTTTAAAGTTTTATATGTGTAGTAATACACACTTCCACTTCACTTTAATTCCTGTTTTATAAAATCGTAAAAAAAAGCTTTTTCTCCTAAGCAGTAAAGTATACGCCATGGCTACCTCCGTGCGCGTTTTCCGTTTTGAAACTTTAAAGCGCTTTAAAAAATTAAATTGAAAAGGAAATAAAAAACTGTGTATACAGCATTATTACGTAAAATCTGTAGTTTTACGTGCATATGAATTTTTTTCTGAAAACGAAAAATTTGATTTTTGTCGCACGGTCGGCTGTATGTTTAATTCATCCAACTTGCCTTCAGTTATATCATGCATTGAGATCATATCAATGCATATCACCATTCGGTTTTCGCTATTAACCTATGTATAATGTGTGCCAAATTTCAACCGAATCAGCGAATATTTATTTTTAGACATTTAAAAAAAAAAAGCTGCAAGGATAATCGACTAAATAGTTTTTAATTTTTTTACTGCATATTTTTACATTTCAATGTTAGTTAACAATTATTGATGAGTGACTGCATCGTTTTGAAAAATGTTGAGAATTATTCTGCATAATAATTTTTAAACCCTTTTTTCTTTCTTTACAGCACACACACACACACCTGCCTCTTTTCACAAACTTTGAGCGCAACTAAAATTTGCATTTCAAAAAAACAAAAATGCAAATATCAAATTGAACATTTCAATGTTGCGTTTGCGTTTCACTGCCTGCAACAGACCAACATGCAACACGCATAGCACCAGCAAACAGCTGTTCGCAACCTTTGAAACAGTCGGCATGTAAAAATTCATACATCACTGTATTTATGTATGGGTGTAAACATCAATGCAGGTAAGTTTACATATGCATTTATGTATATATGTGTGCGTGTATAAAACACTATAAAAAACGCCATGTACGCTTTGTGCGCTTATCGAGTGTGCACTTGTATGTGCGCCTCATATTTGTACGACTGTCTGCACAAAAATTGTGTATGGATAAGTAAGCAGCCGTATCGGCACCTGTGTATGAGATGTATTTATTTGTGTATGTGTGCTATAGACACTACTTTTTTGCTATTTCACTGCATGCAGGTTTCGTTTTTTGTTTTCTTTTCTTTTTTTGCTATTTTCTTTATGCGCTCGTCGCACCATTATTATTCCACTTGTACAACATTCTCGATCATCCGGAAGCTCAGTTGTTTGGTTGGGTCAGTCCAGCTGCAGTCAGATTTATTTTTTGAATACAATTTTAATTACGTGTTTCATGGTGCCAGCTGCACTAACGAGCAAATCAATTCAGGTGTAGTTTGTGTGTGTGTGTAAGTAAGTAAGTTTGTGTGCGGACATATTTTTTCTCGTTTTATCGAATTTAAAAAGTGTACAACAATTTTTGCATATCCGTTTTTAGTCAAAAATATACTTATACTTGTACATTAGGGTGAACAGGTGAAAAGAGGATTACATAAATAAGCTAGGGGCTTAGCTGAAAAATACCATGGTTTGAAAATTGACTAAGTAAACCTACTCTTAGGGATCTGGCACTGGCTAATTTTTCCCTCCACATAAAATGTATAAGAAAATCAGGCTTTGAGTATTCAATTTTACTTCTCAAATTAAATATCACTGATTTCACTTGGCGAATGATCCACAATGCGGCCGTGACACCGCCGTTATATGAAGACAAAGACGACAGAAATACTCTTAGGACTAAGTGTCCTTAGAGTTGCCTGTGCTTTCAGGACAGTGTCGTATGAAGCAGTGTGCATCCCCCCTGAACTGGCCCCTGAACTGGGTAGAGTCTACGACAAAGCCAATAGCCTAAAGAGGTGACTAAGGGCGGAAGAGCGTAAGGAGGAAAGACAAGGGAGCATACATGAGTGACAAAATCGCCCCTAGCCCGGACCTAGCGACAAAAAAGAGGTGGACGCATAAACTCATCAGAAGCGTGCAGGCTTGGGTTGAGAAAGGACATGGTGACACAGATTACTACCTGACACAGTTGCTGACGCGACATGGATGCTATAGAGAGTACAAAGAACTGCGGAAGAAGGAATGGGAACGCAGTAAACAAAGAAGTCAATCCATTATTGAAGGGTAGACAAAGAAAAAAACAAATATGAAGAGGCATACTGGCCAGCTTGGCCCTACGTGGCAATGCTTAAACGGCGGTACCGCAGGGCAAACTAAAGCTACAGAGGTCGGAGTTAGGGTTTAGTCAGTAGGTGTACTGTTTGGCAAGCCCAGTTTAGTAGTAATACTGACTGTGATGCATCTTCAGCGATCAGCATGAATCGTGTATGCCGTCTATATTGAAGGTATCTATGTAAGATTCCACTTTCAATGAACAAAGCAAACAAAAAACAATAGACAATGAAGGTCTAGACAATGGGCAACGTATCTGCACGATACAAAAACGGTGCTTGCATTGGACGAAAGGCTTTGGAGTGGAACGCTCTCGAGAATGTTGGGAGCAAGTCTGGCAGGTCAAGGAAAACTTGAAAGCGGACAGTTGAAAAAGAAGTTGGAAGTTGAATAGAAAAGAGCTGGACCCAATTGAAGTACATTAGCAAAAATCCCACGTAGGATTAAGAGACTGAAGAATAACAAGATAATGATACCATTTAAGACCCCTCAGAATTATAATATTTATTACATAATAAGACTTCCGCCAAATTATTCCAGACAATTTTTAAGATTTATGTCAGCTGCAGCTAATTATATAGAACTTTTCAGCATAAAATTTTCTATTAAAAACTTAAAAAATATACAATAGGTATATTTGAAAACTAATTTTTTGTGAAATAAACCCTATCGTTTTCGGAGTTTACGAATTGCTCAATTTGAAGAATTTTCTCTTAAGAAAAAACAGTATTCGGAAATTAACCGCTTTCGGCCAAGCGAGGCAACTCCTTCGCTCTCTCATGTCTGACTTGTTGTTGCTTTGGTGTGAGATCATGCGCTTTTTGGATCTCGTAGGGCTTGGCTTTGAGATGATTTTTCAGTATGCGGCGGATGTTTGATTGGCACTTCGTCGGGGATTTCGCTCAAGTTGGTTTTTCTCACTTTTTAACCATTTCACGTTGCAACCTTTTGATGACCATCTCCATGACGTTTCCCGATGCTACGAGCATCATTGTAACGAGAAATGGTGCGATAAGCAAAAACTTTATTTACTTCAAGATGCTCGAGCTCACGAACAATCGCTAGTTGTGATTCTCCATCCAAATATAATGCAATCACACTATTACGTTTGAAATCCATTACTGGTTTTCTTTTTTCGCGTTTACTCTCGGCAAAAGGCTTCCGCGCTCTTGTAAACAATACTTTGGACTGTCATTTAGTCAACTAACAGACTGCTGATGCCCAGCACCAGTTGCGCGAGCGGTCTGAAGTTGGTTACACTTCGAGTGTCGGACCCTGTCGGTCTTTTGAACATAGAAGAGTTTATGTTCTCTTATGTCATTAATATGTCATATTAAGTTTATGTCATCTGGAATGATTTCTTTAAAAAATATTTTAAAATATAATATTGCTTATATTGGTTGTACAACTAATTAATTTCGTAATTTTTTGTTAAAAAAAACAATTTTTTAAGTATAAAAGTGAAAAAATATTTTATTCAAAATATTGTCCATCCGAAGCGGCCAAATCCAATTATTTAAGTACAAAAGAGAAAAAAAATTTTATTCAAAATATTGCCCATCCGAAGCGGCAACTTTTTCCTATCTTTCAGGCAATTTATGGATTCTATCCCAAAAAAACTTCTCATCTTTTGCGCCGAGAAAATCATCAAACCATGTTTTAATACCTTCGACATTGGTGAACCGTATTTCAGAAGGGTGATTCTGCATCGACCGAAACAAGTGATAATCAGAACGAGCTATGTCTGGGCTATAAGGCGGGTGAGGTAGAATTTCCCATTCGGCATTTGCCAAATAATTTTTGACCGGTACTGCAACATGTGGCCGAGCGTTGTCCTGATGGAAAATCAATTTCTCGTGTCTGGTCGCCGATTCTGGCCGTTTCGGCTATTTCTTGCTTCAAACGTATCAATTGTTGCCTGTATAGCTCTCACGTGATCGTCTGGCCCGGTTTTAATAGCTCATAATACAGCACACCCTTCTGATCCCACCAAATACAGAGCATTACCTTCAAACCATGAATATTCGGCTTTGGTGTCGATTTGGCTGGTTGGCCTGGTTTCACATATCATCTATTACCCTTTGAGTTGTCGTAATGAATCCACTTTTCATCGCCAGTGGCAATAAGATGCAAAAACGATTTCTTTTTGTGGCTTCTTCTCTCGGCTTCAATTCGTGTCGCACACAATTCCCTTGTTTGTGAATGTATCCGACTGCTCTTAAACGTTTAGAAATGGCTTGTTGAGTGACTTCCAATTTTTCCAAGTTCTTCTTGAGTTTGACATGGATCTTGATCGAGTAATGCCTCCAATTCTTCGTCTTCAAACTTTTTTGATGGGCCTGATCGCTCTTTGTCTTCTGTGTCAAAATCACCACTTTTAAATCGTCCAAACCACTGCTGACATACTACTGGAGCATATTCAGGTTAAGCTTCTGAGAGTAAACGATGTGCTTCTGTTGCACTTCTCTTTAAATTGAAGAACAAAAGTAAACCTCCCCACAAATGCTGTTTTGTCGGACCGTAATTTGGCATTTTGACTGTAATAAAAAAAAATGTGTGTGTTTACAGATATTCACTGTGACATAACAAATTTACTTGATTTTTTGGCGTGCTTTAACATAGAATAGCTGTCACTGTCAAAATATTGACTTCTTCTTCTTAATTGGCGCTATAACCGCTTACGCGATTTTGGCCGAGTTTAACAAAGCGCGCCAGTCGTTTCTTTCTCGTGCTAACCGGCGCCAGTTGGACACACCAAGTGAAGCCAAGTCCTTCTCCACCTGATCTTTCCAACGCAGTGGAGGCCGCCCTCTTCCTCTGCTACCACCAGCTGGTACCGCATCGAATACTTTCAAAGCCGGAGCGTTTGTATCCATTCGGACGACATGACCCAGCCAACGTAGCCGCTGGATCTTTATTCGCTGCGCTATGTCTATGTCGTCGTAAAGCTCATACAGCTCATCGTTCCATCGTCTGCTATATTCGCCGTTGCCAACGTGCAAAGGTCCAAAAATCTTACGCAGAATCTTTCTCTCGAACACTCCAAGCGTCGCTTCATCGGATGTTGTCATCGTCCAAGCTTCTGCGCCATACGTTAGGACGGGCATGATGAGAGTCTTGTAGAGTGTTAGTTTTGTTCGTCGAGAGAGGACTTTACTACTCAGTTGCCTACTTAGTCCAAAGTAGCACTTGTTGGCAAGAGAGATTCTACGTTGGATTTCAAGGCTGACATTGTTATCGGTGTTAATGCTGGTTCCTAAATAGACGAAGTCTTTTACAACCTCGAAATTATAACTGTCTACAGTGACGTGGGTGCCGATACGCGAGTGCGCCGACTGTTTGTTTGAAGACAGGAGGTACTTCGTTTTGTCCTCGTTCACCACCAGACCCATTCGCTTTGCCTCTTTATCCAGTTTGGAGAAGGCAGAACTAACAGCGCGGTTGTTAAGGCCGATGATGTCAATATCATCGGCATACGCCAGCAATTGTACGTTCTTATAAAATATTGTGCCCGAGCGATTAAATTCTGCGGCTCGTACGATGCTCTCCAACATCAGGTTAAAGAAGTCACACGACAGCGAGTCACCCTGTCTGAAACCTCGTTTGGTATCAAACGGCTCGGAGAGGTCCTTCCCAATTCTGACGGCGCTGCTGGTGTTGAGCAACGTCATCTTACATAGCCGTATTAGTTTTGCGGGGATACCAAATTCAGACATCGCGGCATACAGGTAACTCCTTTCCGTACTGTCGAATGCAGCTTTGAAGTCGACGAAAAGATGGTGTGTGTCGATTCTCCTTTCATGGGTCTTTTCCAAGATTTGGCGTATTGAGAATATTTGGTCGATGGTAGACTTTCCAGGTCTGAAGCCACACTGATAAGGTCCAATCAGTTGGTTGACGGTGGGCTTCAGCCTTTCACACAATACGCTCGCTAGAACCTTATAGGCGATATTTAGAAGACTAATCCCGCGGTAATTGGCACAAATTGCAGGATCGCCCTTCTTATGGATTGGGCAGAGCACACTTAAATTCCAATCGGCAGGCATGCTTTTATCCGACCATATTTTGCATAGGAGCTGATGCATGCACCTTACCAGCTCCTCGCCGCCATGTTTGAATAGCTCAGCCGGCAGTCCGTCGGCGCCCGCGGCTTTGTTGTTCTTTAGCCGCGTTATCGCTATTCTCACCTCGTCATGATCGGGTAGCGGAACGACAATTCCGTCGTCAACGATTGGGGTATCGGGATCTTCACTTTCTCGGTGACATGCGCAGCTGTCACTGTTTAATAGGTTCGAGAAGTGTTCCCTCCATAATCTAAGATTGCTCTGTACGTCAGTCACCAGTTCGCCGTCTTTGTTCTTACAGGAAAACGCCCCGGTCTTGAAACCTTCTGTAAGCCGCCGAACTTACTGGTAGAATTTTCGGGCGTTGTTCCTGTTGGCCAGCATCTCAAGCTCTTCGCACTCACGTATTTCGGCCTCTCTTTTCTTCTTTCGGATAATACGGATAATACGAGATTAATTAGTTTTAGACCCTATAAAAAAATTTATATTTGAAGGTATTTTTTGGTCACTCCAGCGCATGAAAATTTAAAATTTTTTCCGAAATATTTTGACGAATGACTTAGAATATAATAAATTTTACATATCTGGTAAAAAAAAACAACTTATTTTAGTGAGGCACCCTTATATGTAGATATCTGTATTATCCTATTCGAGCAGCACGGCATTGCAGATCTGAAGTACTACGTTACCTATGGGCAGTGTAACCACTCCTAATGCATATTTTGATTACCCGAATATCCTTCCAATTTTTTCTATACCAAATCTTATGTATCGGAAGAAGCTTCCCTGTTTTGAATAGGCTCCTCTCATGGACGCACAAAAGTTGACTAACGGTGATTGTCCGCTCAAGTTAAATTTCACTGTAATCGTTTTTTCACCTGGTCACTCTAATATATTACTTTTTGCATACACGTTTTTATTTGCATGCAAAAACTAGACAAATAAATGGGAAAAAGTGTAAACAAACTAAAACTGCTTTTAACGGGAAAATTACCAAATAAAACTGTAGTACTTGTTTGCAAAAAGCAGAAAATATTACAAATAATACCAAAATATGCGAGTATTAACATTAATGGCCTGTCCTCCTTAATATTCTCTAACAGATAAATGACACTTCTGATTTTTCAAAAACTCGATTTTTTATGTTGCACATTTCGCAAAAAGATACAAAGGCAAGCAAAAGTCGTGGTTTAGAAATTTCAGGAAAATCAGAGTTGTCTTGCCCTTACTGGGCTACATAAAGTACGTAAAGTGACTATAGCCTTGGGTTTATTGGTAAGTTTTAACAAGTTATCTGTTCCTCATTTTTTTGTGTCTATATCTAGTTGTAAGTCTCTCTCTCTATATATAAATAAATTAATAATTGGCGCGTACACCTTTTTTTTTGGTGTTTGGCCGAGCTCCTCCTCGTATTTGTGGTGTGCGTCTTGATGTTGTTCCACAAATATATATATAATACATATATTTTCATATGTGTCTATAGTTATAATGATTAATTCGATTCGAGTTAACAAGCAAAGCATTGACTGACGCCGCCAACCTGACCACATTGAAAGCGACATTCTCGGGCAGTGCGCGCTGTTAATAGTACCCATGTATGGGTGTGTGTGTGTTTAATCAAAGCGTTATATTTACTATATATAGAGTATATATGCACGTCGCGCTAGCAGCAAACGATTGTGTTCACTTAGTTGTTGCATCCTGTTAATTCATTGTTACTTGCGCTTTCACTCTCTGTTTATCTTCTGCCCATTGTTGCGGCTGCGGTTATACACTTTCAACTTTTGCGGTTCCATGGATTGTGCAAGTGGGGAAAGCAACCCCTACATATGTACAGTTTGTCTCATAATTATTTGCACAATTTAATATTGCACACATAGTATCATTGCTTTCTCAGTAGATTCGATTATGGAATATTGCTTTGAATTCCTTTGTTTTGTGTAACAGAACACTATGCCGGTACCCAATATGCAAAAACCACAAGGAGTTACCTCAAAATTATTCTTCACAAAGGCGATATCAGCAATCCCTTCACTACCAACACAAGCGTAAGGCAAGGTTGTCCCCTGTCGCCGCTTCTCTTTGCCATCGTCCTTGATGACGTCATGACACAAAAAAGGCATCGCATGGAGTTTCACCAGACGTCTTGAGGAACTGGATTTCGCCGATGACATCTGCCTCCTCTCTCACAAACTCTCTGACATGCAAGCGAAGATGGAAAAACTAGTCGCGCTGGCACGCACTGTCGGACTGGAGGTCAACATCGCCAAGACCAAGGCCATGAGAGTTAACCACAATAACGCAAGGCAGATACTGGTTGACGGGTGCCCGGTGGAATTCGTCGAAAGCTTCTGGTACCTCACGACATATGGTGGAGCAGATGAAGAAGTCAACTACAGGCTAAACAAAGCAAGAGTGGCATTTGAAGAACATATCCTTAGGCAAATCAAACGCAGAAAGTGGCGATGGATAGGTCCCACATTGATAGCATCACGAGTATAGCACTGAACTGGAACCCGCAAGGGAGCAGAAGTCGCGGTCGACCAAAAAGGCTTGAAGAAGGTCGATGCTGCGCGAACTAGCAGATCCCGACCGCTCATGGGACGGTGCAAAAACAACAGCACAGAGCCATGTACGATGGAAAAGTCATGTCTACGCTCCCAAGAGGAGTGAACAAGGAAAGAAAACAAAAGGATGTGGAAGTAGGTCACGAAACAGTCTGAAAAGTTCTCTTAAAACGGACGTGGACATCACAAGCAAAATACCGCAATCCGATTGATGTGTTTGAGCCACTTTAGTATTCTTAACAACTTAGAAGTCATCCCCATAATGTTTGATCAAAGTAAGCCCTCGCTGGGTCCGAGCGGTACTTTTTTCATTCAAATTCCCTGAAGGTTGGAGTAGACGAGGTGGAGATAAAGAATGACAAACATGATTACGAATAACTTGAACCGGGACGAAAGAGTTGGTGGGACAGTATTCTGCGAGGTGCTTCCCATCAAGCTCAAATTTGGGCTTCCGGACCACTGCAGTGTTTTTCACGCGGAGGTAGCCGCAATTAAGGAAGAAATGGATTACTTCTGTAATTACTGTAAAGGACGTAAATATCTACTCCAACAGCCAGGTGGCAATTAAGGCACTGAGCTCATTGCTTGGGGGTTCGAAATTAGTCGAATAATGCCAAAATTCTCTCCCAACTACATTCGCTAACTTCGAACTTAGGCTCATTTGTGTTCCCGATCAAAGTTGCATAGAAGGAAACTAAGGGGCTGATGAGATCGCTAAATAGGGGACCCTGAAGACGGTCTATTTATAGAAAGATAGTCCACGCGGCAACTCAAGGTGCGCTGGGCTAGTGCACAAACGTGCAAAGACGAGAGATTCTTCTGGGTACTGTTAGATCGGAGGCACTTGTGGGAAATTCTAGGACTAGCTCTTGAATTTTGTATGTATGCTTACCAGGCATTGTCTGTTAGACTACCATGCGGTGAGACTTGAGATTGCTTTAAGTTCTTTCTGCAGAAGCGATTTGGAGGATAAGGTGGAATCTCTCAGCACTTACTTCTCATCTGCTCTGCTCGTCAAGCTAGGAATTAAACAGCTTGACCCCAGTTTTTTGCTACACTTGTGGATATAACAGATTTGGATATCACACACCTAAGGAATTTCATCAGTACATATAAATGTAATAAGCTACTGCTGGACGTCATCATTCAATACGAAGCTCCTTCTTCCTTTTTCCACGTGTTTGGTTCTTTCCCCTCTGTTCTTCTTCTTTATGACATCCCGATGGACAAATTTTGATTCTTTGTACAAGTGAGCTCTTACACATCCTAACCTCCCCTTTGCGTAAAACACAAAAAGGACCCATAACATTTCAGGAGCTTCAGGATGTATATTTTTCTTCACAAGCTGTTTCGATCGGATAACTCGCTGCTCTCCTGTTTACTCCGACATAAACCGTCTTTTGTGCATATCGAAAGATTTATAGTAGATATCTTCATGGACAACTTGGCGGATAAGACCCTTAGAAACATTAAGCTCCATCGCAAGGGCTCTCATTGATTTTGAGGCCGTCATCACTGATCGCTCGCACTTGTTGCACAAATTCTGCGGATCGGCCAGTGTCAGGACGTCCATGTTTTTGCTTTTTGCAACAAATTCTGCATCGCCGCCTGATGCTTCCAATTCACGGCGAGCCTTATAAACGAATGAACGGGCGAACTTAAAAAAATTAGAAATTTTTAACTCGATGTGATTTGCACATAAAGCGACGATAATTGCATATCTATTCAATTCTTGAGTTAACTTGTAAATAGTATTCCATGTCTTATCAGAAATAGCGAACAGAAAAATAATAGTTTCGGGAAGTTATAGCCACCTTTATGCATGTCGTCAAATACCGTACGCACTCTGTACTAACAGCTCCTGTGTTATGTACATTTATTCCATTTTTAATTGGGTTGAAATATGAAAAGAATTTTCAACCCTCGACGAATGTAACATCAGTTTTTTTTTGTAATTGCTGTTTTTAAATTACTTTAAGTAAATAATTCCCGTTTTTTCGCCAGCGGTGTACAAATAAAATGAGTTTGTTTTTTATAAAAATATATAAATAAATGGTTTCCCAATAAGAGGCAATATTCCCGTAAAAGCTCAATGGTTTCGTTGCTTGTGTAGTACGTAGCGCCGTTTTATTCAAAACAAACGTTGTCCAGGTTAATACCACCCAATTCCGGTCTTAAAAATCATTAAACCTCTCTCGATAGTGCAATCCATTCACCGTAGCTCCAGCTTCATTTTCAAAAACGTAAGATCCAATGACTCTGCCGGACCACAAACCGCACCAAACCGTCACACGTTGAGGATAGGGAGGCTTTTCAACAATAACTCTTGGGTCTTCTGAGCCCCAGATCCGACAAATTTGCTTGTTGACGAAGCCACCGAGGTGGAAATGGGCATCATCACTCAAGATGATTTTTCGATGGAATTCCGGATCATTTTCATGCAATTCAACGATCAAATCAGCAAAGATGATCGGCCGGCTTCAGATCTTGTGTTAACTGGACTTTATAAGCCTTAAGACCCAAATTTGTCTGCAAAATACGGTGTAATGACGTTTGTGGAATGCCTTTTTCCAAAGAACGAAGAAGAATGAACAAACCTGTGTTTTCGGCTGTCCTTGAGCGACGTACACGGGTTTTATTCTTCGTATCACTAACTTGTCCCAACAGCTCGAAATTTTTCAACAATTTCCGTTTTGCGGTCCGACAAGGAATGTTCGAGTTTTACGAACCGTCTCTGCCAAATTCTCACCATTTTTATAGTGAATTTTAATAATTTCAGTGCATTGTTTAAGCATTGATCGTTCCATTTTTATTAATGATGAAGTTTCTACTTGTAAAATGTCAAAAAAAGACAGCATCAAAAGTGACATTTACCGAAATAGCGGGCTATTCAAAATAACACTTGTTATTGGAAAGCCCTGCACTTATTTAGATTACTTTCGAATTCCACTTGAAACATTTTTTCCCAAATTACTTTTATCAAATATTGTCATGAAAAAGATTTATGTGGCAAACTGTATGTATTATATGTATACGAGGGTCGTTTAAAAAGTCCGTGCAAAGTCAGATAGATGGTTAAGTGTAATGAGTAGCAACTCTTTGAAGAGTACATACCAAATTTTAGCCTGATCGGTTTAGTATTTCTTTGGGTTTGGCATTCATTTGAATCGAGGAAGTCAAGCGATTTTCCTTTCCCAACACGACAATGCACCAGCTTACGCCTCAGTAGTTGATGTGGCACAATTACAATACTAGAAATAAGATTCCAACTCGTTTCACATCCCACCTATTCTACAGACTTGGCTCCCTCGAATCCCTCGAACTACTATTTATTTCCCAAATCGCAGAAATGGGGGGCGTGAAAACGATTTTCTTCAAACGAAGAGGTGATTGCAGAAACGAATGGCTCTTTTTCAGACTTGAGCAAATCTCGGAAGTGATCAACAAACTAGAAAAGCGTTGCACAAAGTGTATAGGCCTAACAAAAGACTGGTCGAAAAATAAAAAAAAATTTAATAGTTTTTAATTTTGCACGAACTTTTCAAACGACCCTCGTATAGCGCTTGTATTTTTAAGTGTGTATCGTTCGCCTGTTGGCGGTTAGCGCGTTTGTCACGCATCGCACGCATTTCAAAAGTGGCAACATATTTTACCACAGCAAAGTGAATTAATTTCCACTTTTTCAACAATCAAGCCCGCATACATAAGCGCGCACGCACACACATTTGCGTCATTGTTTTTCTGCGCGACCATCGTTGCGGTACACAATTTTTCGTCTTTTTCCGCTTTTTATGTTTACATACTCGTATACTATACATATTCTCATATGTTCATATGTATGTGCGTGTCTTTTTTATTTAACTACATTCTTCTTTTTTTCAATTTGTATACATATTTTTTTGTATACTGTCACTTTGGTGACAGCTACGCGGGCGATCATTAATATGAAGTGCATTAATTACACCGCAACACATACACATACACATACACACTTGCATAGACACACATACACAAAACCGTGCATGTGCCGTTGTTGTGCCAGCTGTTGTCAACCACTGACCACGTTTCCGGCAATCTGACTGTGCTTCTTCTGCTCAAGCCATGCTCTGCCACAGAAGCCTCTATATATACCCATACTTATATGATATGTGTGCGTGAGTGTGTGCACACAGAAATATCCACCAGTTATTCATATAACTATCAATAAGCTTTAATTGAACACATCCACCGACGAAAAAAATGCTTGTATATTAAATTATTTTTCCCATACTATAAATTCTTAGAGCAAAATGGTCTGTCAGCAAAGAGGTGTTTGTTTCATAGTACGTATACGCCGTGGTGTCGTACCCGCATTGTGCGTTTTACACCTCTCACAATAACATGCCACAAAATGCTTGCTATTTTGGTATTTTTTTCTTCTTAAAGCTCGACTGTCAAGTTGCATTACAGCAATGATTTGCACAAACACTCAAGTATTTACATGCATATACACATATACATATACATGTCTACATTACCCACACCCACCTGTAAAGCCACCAACGAGTATAGGTAAGGCAAATGCAACACAACACGCCTGCCAACGTTGCCCATGGCAATTAGGTGTTGCAGTAGCAGAAATCAAGACTATTCAACTTCATAAAAAAAAGAAACAAAAAAAAAACAAAAACACAAACAGTAAATATTCCCATAATTGTGCAGCGAGTGCGTTGAAATGTCGCAAATTTTCATTGTACATTCGAAATTTTTCATGGCATAACTGAAAAAAAGAAACATGGAAAAATTCACCACAAGTGCACAGCTATGGCCAGCAGCGAAATATTTTTGCATAGTTGATTGCGCACATGCAGTTTTATTCATACCTATTTGTACTTCGCAAAATGTGCATAAGAATTTCAAACCTTTTAATCAGAAATTTTAGAAAATTTTGCAATATTCATTTTTACATTTTTTACATTGTCTTAGGCAATTATATTATGTTGACGATTTTATGCATTCCCTCTATATAAAAAAATATCGAGCATTCGTTATACAAAGTGGCGCAAAATTAATCACCCTATCGGAAAATTTATAATTTTAAAATGGTGTTGTACGCTAATCATATTTGACGCTTGTGAACTACACAACTGCAAACAGGCAAGCAAAGGAACGCGTAAAGGTAAAAAAATTTCCATTACTCAAAATTATTTTTGGTTATCAGTAAAAAATTTGGATGATTAATTTAGCGCCACCTTGAAAGAACAAACAAAACACCACCAACGAAAAATGTTTTAATCCATTTGAACTTCATAGTAAGCCAAATGAAATAACTATTACACAGATTTTCGAATTTTGCAAAAAAAACACAAATATGAAAAAACACCCTAGAAAAGCTACTGTAAGACGCCATGGCAGCTGGTGCTTTATTATTAATATATATATTTTTTTTTTGTTTTGGTGGGTGAGGTAGGGTTCAAAATGCAGTCGCACTTACAGCGACCGTCGTCTACTGCGTCGTGTAGTGTGGCCACTAAAACGATCTCTCCTCTCCTTCTGGGGAGACACCCTTCCCGGAACTGATTTCTATATTACTTTGGGAGGGCCCAGAATAGCATCCATAAAGGACCAATTCTATTCACCCACGTCCGGGTCCACCATATTTGTAGCCAGCTTTCGTGCTATAGGCTCATCTTCCTGTGTCTCAATCTGTGCGGCTTCGCTTTGTTACACTGTGTCGAGGTCAATCTTTTTTTTCATAGTACGTTCTCGATGTATTTCTTTACCGCATTCCAGTTGTCCCCGCGTTCGAGCATTTTGCTGATTATGTTGCTCGGTGCGATGTCGCCGATCTGCTCCCTCAGAGCATTTCTTTCTGCGAGCCATCTGTCACAACTAAAAAACGTGTGTTTAGCGTCATCGCTCGGTGCTTCGCAGTATATGCACTTGGAATCGGTTACCTTGCCCATACGGTGTACGTAACTCCGGAAGTATCCGTGGCCCGAGATGAACTGAGTTAAGAAGTAGTTCACTTCTCCGAAGTTCTTTTGGACCCATTTGTAAATTGATGGAATAAGTTTCGCCGTCCATTTACCACTCGGTTCAGTGTCCCATCGGCTTTGCCACCGCAGCATGGTTTGGCGTCTCCGTTCTGGGAAGCTAGTGATGACGTGTTTCTTCTTGAAGTCTCACGAATCCATTCGTTCCCGAACCATGAGGTCGATGGGTATCTGACCGCTGATCACGAAAATTACAGCGCCTGAGACAGTGCGGTAGGCTAAGGCAACTCTGAGTGCCGCTGTTCGTTGCACAGCCTCCAGTGCTTTGCGCTTGGTTTTGCAGTTTAACGCATCTTCGCATACTTCGCTGTCGTACGGGAAAATTGATTTTGTGGCAGCCATGATTAGCATTCCTTAATGCTGTATTGGCTCACCGATGTTCGACATTAGTGTGCTTGGCATTCCCGTGATCTTTGCTGGAGTAGTAACCGCGTGAAGTACCTGAACCCATAACGTAAGCCTGCAATCGAGTTGAATACCCAGGTACTTCACAGAATTGTGTGCCACTAGAGACGTTTGGCCTAGATGCATGCTGATCTCGGGTAGCATTTGGCCTCGTGTCATCTAGATGACTTCGGTCTTTCGTTATGCGAGTTACAGGTCATGGTCCTCAAGCTAAAATTGGATTTTTAATATGACAGTTCAGCTTCCTCCTGGCGTCCTCGGTAGCTCGTGATGATAGGCCCGCCGCTATATCGTCCGCGTATGCCACAAGATATTCGTTTTCTCGCCTTTCTATGCCCAAGAACTCATCATAGCTAAGATTCTTGAGATCGAGGCAGAGAATAGATCCTTGAATGGCGGTATTCGAAACCTTTCTCGCAGTACTTCTATTATATCTGCCCATCGTAAGATATTAAGAACGTTTCGCACATCAAGCGTTCCCAGGACGATGATACGCAGACAGTCTTCCTGCGCTCTCAACAGACTCTGCTAACCTGCGCTGTAGTTTTCCGGCGCTGTCCACCATGCAAGAGGGATGCCAACCTGACGATTGCGCCGGGTCGCCTTTACTCTCACTATTTAGCGATACTTTCTGACTTCTCCATTTTTGGGGAAAATTCTTTGTGCAATGCACAGATTGCAAACTTCGAGCACCACGTCTGATTGGTTTACGGTCATAAGCTTGAGGTCTTCAGCTGAGACGCCGTCTGGGCCAAGAGCGTTCTTTTTAAGGCTTCTCGCCGTAGTTTTAAGTTCTTCTTCAGTGAAAAGCGAAGGCATCTCGTCATTTTGATTATTTTTTAATTTAGCCTGTTTAAATAGGTCTGCAGGTTCGGTTATGGAGGTCGGCATGTCCAAATGGGCTAACTAATCGAATTATATTTTATACAGATTTCTATTCCTTAGTGGTGGTGGTGATGAAGGTCTTGTCTGAGGGACACAGCCCAGACTCAATTAGCACAAATAGGTTATTTTGATACACCACTCGTAGAGCCACTGCTTTTTATTAGTCGAACCATATTGAATTGGCCATGAATCTGCCTATGCCGTCTATTTTCATGTCTGCGATTTCTCTCATGTTAACCATCGAGAATTCCCCCAGCATTCACAGATAGTGAAAGACTTTTTCCTTAGATTCTTCTTGATTCAGCTTCTACATCTATCGTTATACGGCCATTCAATCTTCCTGTCATAATCTACCAAAAGCCAGTGGCCGGTTGTTGTTGACATAATTCTGAATATGTCTACTAGTGGCTTTCTTAACAACTCGCCAGTCCTGAATTTGTTGAAACTGGGCCACGTTTACTTAGTATTTTTCAGAGATCCGTATTAGTGTATCTATCAACGGCCTGTTCCTGGCATAGGGAGAATATCTCTCTTTTGTGCACGCCTTGGGGACAGCCTATTTCTATCGCTTCGGATTCGTTACAGGGTGCCCCCGCTCTAATCAGTTAATTTATTATTTCTCATTTTCTTCTTACTTCCTATGGTCAGGTACCCAGATGAGAAGCATCTGTCGCGCGCGCTAAAGCATAAACTTCTTCTTTGCATTCTCTGATGATTTTGTATGGGCTTTAGGTGACTTTAAAGCTAATTTTTACTTAAAGAGCTTTTCGAAAGTTAAGTTCTCAAGCCTGCTCATTTGTTTAGTTCACTTTTTTTAGGGTTAATTTTTGATTTTGAACTACACATCCTAAAATTCAACAAAATACTGGGAATACTAAAATATATAGGAAGAAGAAATTCATAGAAAATATTTAATCTTCTCATTTTGAGAATTCTTTCACTCAAAACAATACTTTCTCGTTCCTTCAGCTGAATTTACTCTTGGAGCGCTCTATACTTTCTGCTAGCTATAACCAATCAAAAACTGCGTAACATGCACTTGGCTGCTGCGCTTTTAACACCGCAATTAGTTAACGGCAATTGCAACTTCAACGCTATCATGCTCACGCACACTCTTGCACAAAATATGCGCCATCCCATACAACTCACTGCTTGCCTATTGCACTTGTAACGCCCGGTTATGACTTTGCAACAAGGAAGTGCACCTGCATCTGGGTATCGTTCATTAGAGTGAACAACATGTTAATGCTGTTATGTGTCCATAAATTACGATTGAGCCAACAACCGAAAGTGCCCGCTCTACCTGCACTCCAACTCCATTGCACGAGTATTTGTGCGCTTGGCCTTCCTAATAACTGCATACTTCCAGCTGCATATGTAAATGAGAAGATGCGAGCGAGTGGGCGTGTGAGCATCGAAAATATTCGTACACATGCACACACATACATACGTAGCTGCTTGATGCCCCATATGTGTATGAGAACTTCTTTTAGTGGCGGTAAGTAATTGCAAAACGTTGGCTGCTTAGCTGCCTGGCTGGCAAGCAAAATAGCAGCATTTGCAATACCAGTAGCAACAACAAATATGCAGGCATGCATACGACAGTATTGATTAAGCAGCAGCGATATGTAACGGCAGTCGAGCTGCATGGGTAGGTTGGAAATGTTGCTGCAAATATGCTGCAGCAGGAACGTACGTAGTTGGGAGTGCAGTAGCTGCTGCTGGCACCACAAACGATTACTGCTTAACAAGCTTCTGAGGAATTTTAGCTTGTAAAGCAATAACAGCCAACTACATGCCCCATACACAATGTTCGTGCAGCTGGCAATCAGCATATTCACCAGCATTCGTTTCGTTGCATTTTTCTTTTTTGGGGTTTTTCTGATTGCAATTGCAACCAACCAATTTGCATTGCTGCTCGCTAATTTTGCTTGTTTTTCGCATGTGTGCCGGCGTGCCCTTATGTTTCTTATGCAGACTCATCTTTGCTCGATATTCGTATATCTCCACCTCGGTTTCCTTCTTGTTAAGGTCACTTTTTCTTATATCTTTTCGACACAAAATTTATTCCTTTTCCCACCCGTTGTTCACTTAGACGATAAAACGTATACGCAGTGGCAGCCCGTAGTTCCTTTTTGCCATGAATTTGTGCATTTGGGTCATCGGAAAGCTATTTTCAATGTATTTATGGAAGTGTGATAAGCTCGTGCAGCATTTACAGACAATGAGAAATGTAGTTGGGTATAGGAATTTGGAGCACTGGAGCAAATTCGCATTAGTTAGGCAGATGTTGGGGGGTGTGGAAAAAAGCTATTCTCGAAAAAGGTTTTCTGTAATCAATGTCAATCGTATAGATATGTGAGAATGTATTATGTGCATATGTGTGTGTGTGTGTGCGTGCATGTACTCCAAGAATACACACTCTAACTGCAAAGAGTTCACCGGTGTAAGTAGTGGTGAATTGATGAAAGTTGGCAGGTAAGGAAACTATTTTCCATGAAGCACCTTTAACAAATTTAAAAAACTTTGTCGTTTTTATGCATTAAAAGTATAGAATGTCAACTTCAATGGGGTATTAAATAAATAGAATTAGGTGTTTGATAAATTCTAAAATTTTCGAGAGTCAAGCTGACGCATTCTAATTGAATGAACTTTGATCAAATTACGAATCAGAATCCACCTTAGGCTCCTTTCTATTGGGTTGGGGGCTATGGTGATGTGAAAAGTTATTTGTCACGGCTTGAAGCTTAGAAAGGGTTTAGTGAAGGAGGCATACAAATATACAGGCTTGGCTTAGGCCTCAAACTCTTGGCAAAGGCTTCGTCAATAAACTTGGAAGATCGTAAATAACAGAAAGTTTCCTATTGCTTAACCATTAATTTTAGCTTTAACGGTAACACACCTGCCGCATTATAATTGCTGAGATGGGCAACTCTTCACAAGCACCACTTTCCGATCTACTGAGCAAAAATTAGCGAATATCCCATCGTATCCATAAATGACCTATGAACTATGCGGGACGATTGTATGTTCTCAAGCCAAATATGTTCGAGGCTATACAGGAAAAAGATGAGACTCATGCTGCGTGTCTTTATTTTGATCTACAAATCATCCATTCCAACTTCTGAACACAAGTTTTATGAGAAAAAATTCATTCGCGGTTTCGTCATTTATCGACAAATTGTGAAGGTTATTAAAGTAATATTTGTCTGTCAGTTTAATGCAATCACCGAACGCAAATGGTTTTTATATGAAGATTTTTCAAGACAAAAAATCATCGTCATCATTCGTCATCGCCTGCCGAGTTGCGAAAGCGATTGGACAATTTTTTTTCGTACACGCAGAAATTATCAAAACCACTCCCCTGCTCTCAGTTTATCCTTATCCTTTAATAAAATCCATCTGTTTATCCCAAGAGGGAATGACTATTTGAAAGCTGCTTGTCATTGTAACTAAAAACAACTATCATTGCATGCTGCTCATCCTATATTTTTCTATATCCAGCTATACTAATTAATTTAGCTCTCAGTTTTAGTTACAAAATAAACACCCTTAACTTTTCCAACATTTTTCTCACAGAATATTTACATCAATTCCCAATACTTGTGTTATTAATTGAAGTCCCTACTGGGTCACCTTCTAAATTTTTTTTTGAACATACATTTTTCAAACTTTGCTTACATTTCAAGCTAGTTCTGAATTTCGTGTCTTACTTCTTAAAGAACGCGGAAGGTTTCAATGGTATTGAACATCAAACGAGAAGTAAAGTTTCTTCACTTATTCAATTTCACCACCATATTTTTTGTCTCGAAAATTTTTCTGCGCGTTTACGCATCATTAGCACTATTTTGCAAAGGAAAAACTGGCAATGCTTGAAAAGAAAGCGCTAAAGAGAAACAAAGAAATTGTGGGCGCATAAGAAAAGAATCAATTGATAGCTACTTTTGCACACACACAGCTACATGTGTACATATTTACTTCCGTTATCGGCAAACGTCGTTACTCTGCTAAGAAGATCCGTATGTTTTCTTCTTTTTGCTAAAACAAAATTATCTAGCCATCCTTCATCGCGCACACACCCACTCGCACGAACAAATTTACACACCCACATGGAAACTTATAGGAACGTGAATAAAAACAAGCGCCTTTGTAGCAGCTAGAGAAAAAACCCGCTACTATAAAAGAGCGAAAAAATATATAAAAGCAAACTTAAAAGACGCCATAAAACAAAAAGCGACGGTTGGATAAAGCGAAGCGTTAGATGCGAATACATGTTTGAGTGCTTTTACAATAACAAAATCTACAGTAGCAAGAAAAAAAGTGCAGCGAAATGTGCGCACTAAAAACGCTAATTCATCATTCAATTTTCAGTTCGGTCTTTGTTTGCGCGCACCAGTAGCCAGCCTGCCAGCCAGCCAGTCGTTAATGGCTGAAAAAGCTGCAGCACCAGCAAATGGGCGGCGAAGGGGAATGCCGTGCGCGGCATTGAAAGTGCCATTGGCAGCAAAATGTTGCAACAATCTTCTGTGGTGGCGAAAAGGATTCGAGTAAAGTATTGGTTGCTTGGCACGTCGGTTGGTTATTTGGTGGCACGGCGCACAAAATGAATGAGCAGCAGTTTCAGCGCACACTGGCATATATTTGAGCAAAGCTGGAAAAATGTTACATTCGAAGGTTGTTGCTTTTGTAACACCTAAGCACACGCACACACACCCAAATTCGTTAAATGTAATGAATGTTGTACTGCAATGAGATAATTTATATAACGCTGGCTGTTGATTGGTTGGGCACGGTACTACGCAATATGTTGCATGTAGAATATGCATGCCCATGCAGGAGCATAACGTCGTTGTCGAAAAAGAAATACTGAGCAGTTTCACAAGAAAGTTGAAATTAAAAATGGATTATTTAGCTTAAGAATTTGTGCAAAAAGGCCAATTTTTTACATGCTTTACTAGGAACTGAAGCTGCAATTTAAAGTTCCATCAATACACGAATAAAAAGCTGAATATCGAGTCCTAAAAGTAGTTCAAGGCATTTCATTGGAAAAATTCCTTTGAATATGTTGAGATATCAAAGCAGATAATGTTAGTGGCATTGATTTTATTGTTAATGTTAATGCCATTAACATTCTTTGATCAAAGTGTAATAACTCACTTAACATTATCATTAATTCCATTAACATTCTCTGATCAAAGTGTAATAACTCACTTAACATTATCATTAACTCCATTAACATTTTCTGATCAACATAAAATAACTCATTTAACATTGCCTTTAATGTCTTTAACATTCTCTGTTCAAAGAGCACAACACACTTAACATTAACATTAATGCCATTAATATTCTCTGATCACAGTGCAAACTCACTTTCAGAACGCTGTTAACTCGCTCTTGCTAGCCTAACAGAATATGTTATGTGAACAGTGATAGCTGTTTTATGAATGTAAACAATTTTCAAAACGTACTTTCAGGTGCAGCCAGAGCTGTAATCATGAGGTATTGTTAATTAATAATACAGTATTGTTAATTAATACGAGGGTCGTTTGAAAAACCTGGCGTGTATCGAGGTTATGTTTAGTTGGTAGCATCTCTTGGAAGAACACACACCAAGTTTCAGCCAGATCGGTTTATTTTTTTGTATTTGGCATTTGTTTAAATCGCGGAAGTCGAGTGACTTTCATTTTCCAAAACGACAACGCACTAGCTCATGCCTCAGCAGTTCATGAGGCACAATTAATGGAAATAAGGTTTCAACTCGTTTTAAAACCCCTCTATTCTCCAGAATTGGTTCCCTCGGATCACTCGGAATATTTTTCGTTCTGCAATTTGATGAAATTATTTGAGGGAAAGTGATTTTATTCACACGGAGAGATGAGTGCAGAAACGAATGGCTATTTTTCAGACTTGGACAAATCCAATTATTAGGAAGGGATGAAGAAACTAAAACAGCATTGGACGATGGAGACTACGTCAAAAAATAAAAAATGTTTCACTACAAACACGTTAACTAGTTTTTATTTTTACTCGGACCTTTCGAACGACCCTCGTATGTATGCTTATATATATAGTTTAGCATGCACTATCAAGAATAGTTTAATTTTTTTTATATAATTCTGCATAATGACCTCCCTCTTATGGCTCAGTGAAAGTAAAGACACAAGCCTTCATATTTTTCCAATCTGTTATTGGAAAATAATCGTTTTTTATAAAACCAGGGCACTAAATTCAAAATTTCCATCATTTCAGAGTTAAAAAAGCGGGATTTGAAAATTTCAAAAATCGCGTTTTAATCATTTTTGAAAATTTATACCGGAACCCTGCAATGTTTGAACCGGAACCTTATGCAAGGTGTCGCAAAATTAATCCGAGTTTTTTTTTGAATGACTTTTTTACCAAAAAAAAAATGATTTAGTAAATAAAAAAAATTATTTTTGATATTTTTTTTTATTGGAGCGTTCCGGTACAAATTTTCAAAAATAATTTTTTTTTTACATGCAAAATCTTCTAGGTGGCGCAAAATTAATCATCCATTGTTTTACTAAAAAAAAATAATTTTTGAAAATTTGTACCGGAACATTTTAATGCTTGAACCGGAATTTTGAACCTTCCAAAAGGTGGCGCAAAATTAATAAAAGTTTTTTTTTTCAAAAACTTTTTATTACAATAAATAAAAAAAAGTTGATTTTTTATAGTTTTTTTATTAGCGCTGTTTTGCATGTTTTTTTCTAGGTGGCGCAAAACAAATCATCCAATGTAAAAAATGTGCATGTATCTTCTAGGTGGCGCAAAATTAATCATCCATTGTTTTACTAAAAAAAATAATTTTTGAAAATTTGAACATTTTAATGCTTGCACCGAAATTTTGATCCTTCCAAAAGGTGGCGCAAAATTAATAAAAGTTTTTGTTTTCAAAAACTTTTTTATTACAATAAATAAAAAAAGTTGATTTTTTATAGTTTTTTGTTGGCGCTGTTTTGCATGTTTTTTTTCTAGGTGGCGCAAAATAAATCATCCAATGTAAAAAATGTAATTTTGAGTTATGGAAATCTTTTATATTCTTTTTGGTTTTGATCCTAAGAACGTCAAAATCTACAAAATGGCGCAAATATAATAATAATCAATTGTTTGTGAAGAACTTTTTTACTAAATAAATAAAGAGATTTTGAGTGATGGAAATCTTTATTTTGATATTTGATACTGAGTGCCCGTTGCTTGTCTGTTTGTATGTATACTGTAGCTGTATTGTTCAGAAGTGTCAGATATGATTGACGTAGGTCATAATTTGCAAAAAATATAAATCCTCCGTTAGGGTGATTAATTTTGCGCCATCTTGTAATTTACTACTGGATAGTATTATTTCATAGAAAAAGTCAAATTAGTTTTTAAAATTTGAGTTTTGCAAACGTCAAGCAAAATATTGCCTTACAGAACACGCCGAGGTAAAAACCGGATTTCGACTCCAAAAAATTACTGGCAGACCTCAAAAAAGGGTTTTATGTAATTCATTGCCACATTTCCGGCATGTCGAATGAGGTCGATGGCGAAACTCATTCCATCAATAGACAAACCCACCAAAGGAACTTTCGGGAAATGAGTTACTTCTTAACTCAGTTCCTCTAGGACCACGGATACTTCCGCAGATACATATACCTATACCTGCGAGCGATGAAAGAGATGCTCATGGAAAGAGATTGTCTGAGGAAACAGATTTGGGAGAACAACTGGAACGCTATAAAGAGGTACATCGAGGATGTACTACAAGAAAAAAGATAGATTTTGACCAGAGCAACAAAGCGAAGCCTCACTCACAGAGACATAAGCAGAGAAGTCTGTAGCATGAAGGCTGGCTACAAATACGGCAGACCACGTTGGCCGCGGGTAAATAGAAGTAGTCCCATATGGATGCCGTTCTGGGCATCTTCCTTGGTAATGCAGAAAGTAGTCTCCAAAACTCCTGCACAAATCATTCCGAGTCATTCTACTGGCTAAAGTATATTACCAATAGTGTAATGACCCGTTATAACACTTTTGAAGACACTAATAGTTGATCTGTTGAATCCAAATAGACATTTTGTTCTTTTAAGGTAAAGTTTTGGCCAGAGCACTTTGGAGACCTGCAGTTAGTAGTCTGAAGCCACTTTCTATTGGTTTTCGCGACTACGCTCAAGTCAAACGCAGTGTATAGTTTGTTTAGAGGAATGCTCATATTCTCTACCACTCACTGCAGCTCAAGCTCAGAGCTGGTTTAGTGGTCACACCATTCCACACCTGTTGACGACAATCGCTGTAAGCGCGAATGCATTTTCAACCCTACGTCACCCACCAAAAACAAAAAACAAAAAACAAATTTAGATCTATGAAGATTCTCATTAGCCTAAAACTTTTCTCAGGAGATTACAAAAACTTAAAAAAAATTCGCCACATTCTCCTAAAATGAGTTCATATACAATTTTGAAATATTTCGTATTTGATAAATCGTCTCAGCAGATGCACCGCTGTTACCTCTGTCTATAAATCTAGGAAATATAAAAATCGCTTTCAATTCAAAGACAATATCGCCAAACATAAACTCAATACTACTCCCTAATTGGTTAAAAGTGTTGGACAAACCAGTCACCCTCGGACCATTTGTACACCTACAACTAACTAATGGTAATTTATGGCGCATAAACTTTGCTCCGGTTTTACTATTTCCACTCATCGTTCATTTGCTCTTTCAACACAAGCACAAATACTTATTACGGCTTTAGCAAGAAAACCATTTGGAAATTTATATTGCAACATTACATTGAGTGGCTGCAGTGCGCGTAGAGTTGTTTTGTCTACCAGCAAACACACAGCCACTCTCATGACTCACTAATGTGTATTTATATGTTCATATGTGCGCGCCAAAATGAGAATACTTACATGCAGTTGTATGTGTATGTGTGTGTGCGCATCTTACAGTTCATTTGCAAGGTGAAAGCATTGCTGCGCTTCAATGAATTTGCTATTTATAAAATTTAATTTCACTTGCTTTTCAATCGCTTTCCCTCGCACCCTTCGGTTTGCCACACACTGCGCTAGTCACACCGACTTTTTTGTTTCAATTGAACTTTACTTTGCTGCTCTTTTACCTTAACGTTTCTTTTATCTGCTTTTTCATTTTCTTTTTCTTGTTTCTTTCTCTTTATTGTTATTTTCTCTTTTCTTGTTTATTGTTTTGTTGTAGTTGGAGAATAATTTGTAAAGAGATTTCTCGACTGCTAAGCTGACCCTTATTGAATAGTTGAATAGTTGCAAAATCGCTCTTCTGCTGCACTAATGCAATTACTTACTCACTTTTTGCAGTATTCGTTGTAATTGCGTAAATGTGCTTAGTCTAACGAAATTTTTTTCCATTTGTAATTTCATTTATTTACATACTTACATTCATATAAGATGAGGGAAAAGCAAGCGCTGTGAGTTACAGCCTCACTATTGAGCGAGAGTTTCAATGCGTCTTTTGATGGCAATAGTAGAATTGAAAGCTGCCTCTAAGACTTGATAAATTCTGATTCAATTTACTGTATAAAACTTAACTTTTTCCAGTGCCTGTATGTGCATGTGTATGTGTGTGTGTATTATACAGAATACCGAAATTCAGCCTAACTGCTACTCTTAGTGTGATTAGCCTTGTATTTGTTCGTTTTTTTTTTATTTTTTTGCTTTCCTTTTATGCGACTTTTGCCTGGCAACCTTTGAATTATTCAATTTGCGCATTTCAGTCCATTAAAAGTGCAATCGTAATATTAGAGCAGGTAAATAATGCAGGGTTTACCAATAAAAGCGGATCGAAATGGCATCAGGGCCAGAGATGTGGCGCTGTTTAAGGAAAATATTACAACTTTAAAATTTTCAATGCGGCTTTGACGGCTTGTGAAGCTTGAGCGACACCTTGAATACACGAACAATACACGCATTTAGATTGATAAATACTATATATTCGCTTAAATAGGACTCGGATTTGGTATCGCTATGAACCAAAATAGTGAAGGGAGTCTCCTACGCTAACGACTGCACGATAATGGCGTCGGCCAATGGCTGGCATTGATGGCCTGTGCGCCAAGGTAAACGACTACCTCGCCTGCTTTTCTCGCTTCTTCACTGCGAGGAACCTACAACTTTTTCCCACGAAGTCCACGGCGACCGTCTTCACCACCTTGAACAATTTGCCACTAAAGTCCAAAATCGCAACAAGATCCTCAATTCGCTTGCCGGCAGCACTTGAGGCAAAGACAAAGGAATGTTGCTGACGACATTTAAGGCGATAGGCCGGCCGGTTTTCAACTACGCTGCATCTATCTGGTCGCCTGGAACCAGTGATTCGCAGTGGACGAAGCTAAAGACTTGTCAAAACACTGCCATTAGGACTACGAAGACATCCTCTTCTGATATCCCCATTACACCATCTACTTGACGTGGTCCGTATGCTCCCGGTCAAGGAGCATAATAAACTGCTCAGCAAGCAGTTCCTGTTCGGGTGTTACCGCAGGTCTCACCCATGCAGACACCTGCCTGAACCTGAGCCGCCTCCCAAGGAAGTCAGGAGGCACCTCCTCAACTATGCGGACGTGGTCCAGGACAAAAGAGACCGACAATTACTGAATCGGACAACATACAAACATACAATTAACGACATTCATCGGGAGACTCTTACCACCTTCTTAAGCTCCCGACCCTCGAATGCCGTCATCGGAGTCCAACCACCACCCATTGCAGACGAAGAGCTTCAACTTCCTCGAGAGTCCCGCGTAACCTTGGCACAATTACGTTCTGGATATTGTACCATGTTCAACACCTATCCCTCCAGAATCGACCCCGACATTCTAAACATATGTCCGGCATATTAAGGCACTCCGCACGACACTAAACACCTTTTCACATGCCCCATCAAACCAACTAATCTAACACCCCTCCCCCTCTGGACCCAGCCTGTCACAACAGCAAGTTTCCTGGGCCTACCGTTAGATGAGCTAGACGAAGACGATCGGCAGGGCAAAGTTACTGCCACAACAAGAATAACAACAACCTAACCTAACCATGTACGATTGTACAGATCATAATCGGAAAGACTCTGCTGGACATGGAATCGGCAGGAATTGACCATTGGCGTGAATTGAATGTTGGCCTTAAGCGTATCGGCCAATTGCGGATTACTGAAATGTACCTGTGACTTTCGAAATAAAAAGTTCGGCTAGAAAAAGTCCAGTTTAGTCAAATCCCTGATATTGGTGGTGAACTTACATCACCTCTGCAAGACCTAACTATACTCTCGGATTGCTCGGAGCACAATATGGCACTAGTTTGTGCTGCTCTGTTGTTTAACTTGTCGTGGCATAACTTGGCATCAATGAGAGAATAAGAGACAAAAAATTTGACAGACACGACCAAAACAACTACTAGAAAACTTTTTATTAAAATACGGACTTCCGAGCCATAAGTCTTACCTCCATTAATCTGAAGGTGTTCGAGAGAGTGATCGACTATCACATTCGAGAGAACTTTTGAACCAGATTATTTCCAGCTCAACACGCTTAGCTGAAAGGGAAATCTACCGAGATAGCCTTACTTACCTCATGGTAGTAGGGACTGTAGGAAAATCTCTGGAGGGAAAACAAATCACTTTGGCGGCATTTATAGACATAGAGGGCGCCTTTAATAATGTTACGGCTGAGGCATTTGTCACTGTAATAAATAGGCAAGGGGTAGAAAGACCTATCTACCTCTAGATCTCGTCCTTGCTTAGATATAGGGAAGTAAATGCTGTGCAGAAGGGGCTATAATCACTAGGTTCGTACACAGGAGTACAACGCTGGGCGTCCTCTCGACCCTCCTTTAGCTAGTAGCTATTGACGAAGACTCCACCCCTGTTTAAACGAGATAAAGTGGGGTTTCAATTCCCTTCCAATAAGTAATGGCTGAAATTTTTCAAGATGTATTGGTTACACTCAGTATATGGGCAACCAGTTGTGCTCTCAGAGTCAACTCTGACAAAACGGAGTTGATACTATTCACCAGGAAATACAAGCCACCTTTAAGCTTCCAAGACTAAAAAACTAGTGTCTTACACTCTCGTCGGAAGTGGTGTAATACTTGATCCCAAGCTCCACTAGAAGCTGCACATAGAAAATCGAGTTAATAAGGCCAGTATAGCCTTCTACGCCTGTAAATCTATGTTCGGCAAAAAATGGGGTCTCACGCCACGTTTCGTACTCTGGATGTACAACTTACATATAGGTCTATCGATAAGTTCGTGCGGTTTTACAACAGATGGCGTAACTTGATTATTATTCCATCGATCCACATTTCCAAACATTCATTGGAGAGCTACTGTCGTAAGGCACAAACGTCAGTATAAGTTTTTTATTTGAAGCGTAAACAACAATATTTTTACCACACTTGAAAATGTCGAGTTTCGTGCCAAATAATGTGTTTTTGCGGGGCATTCTTCTTCATTATTTTAATATGAAGAAAAAAGCAGCCGAAAGTCATCGTATCTTGGTGGAAGTTTATGGTGAGCATGCTCTAGCTGAGCGAACGTGCCAGAAGTGGTTTGCACGCTTTAAAAGTGGTGATTTTGGCTTGGAAGACGAAGAACGCGAGGGTGCGCCGCCAAAGTTCATGGATACCGAATTGGAGGAATTGCTCGATCAAGATCCGGCTCAAACGCAAGAAGAGGTTGCAAAAACTTTGGGAGTTGATCAATCAACCATTTCCAAACGTTTAAAAGCCATGGGAATGATCCGAAAGGTAGGCCATTGGGTGCCGTATGAATTGAAGCCAAGAGACGTTGAACGCCGTTTTATGGCATGCGAACAACTGCTTCAACGGCACAAAAGAAAGGGTTTTATGCATCGAATTGTGACTGGCGATGAAAAGTGGGTCCATTACGACAATCCGAAACGTCGGGCAACGTATGGATACCCTGGCCATGCTTCAACATCGACGTCGGCGCAGAATATTCATGGCCTGAAGGTTATGCTGTGTATCTGGTGGGACCAGCTGGGTGTTGTGTATTATGAGCTACTGAAACCGAATGAAACGATTACGGGGGATGTCTACCGACGACAATTGATGCGTTTGAGCCGAGCACTGCGAGAAAAACGGCCGCAATACGCCGATAGACACGACAAAGTTATTTTGCAACATGACATTGCTCGGCCACATGTTGCACAAGTGGTCAAAACATACTTAGAAACGCTCAAATGGGATGTCCTACCCCACCCGCCGTATAGTCCAGACCTTGCGCCATCCGATTACTATCTCTTCCGATCGATGCAACATGGCCTGGCTGACCAGCACTTCCGTAATTACGATGAAGTCAAAAAATGGATCGATTCGTGGATTGCGGCAAAACCGACCGAATTTTTCACAAAGGGAATCCGTGAATTGCCAGAAAGATGGGAAAAAGTAGTAGTAAGCGATGGACAATACTTTGAATATTAAATTTGTAACCATTTTACGTCAATAAAGTTTCAAATTTCGAAAAAAAACCGCACGAACTTAAACATAGTCCTATTACATGTACAACCAATTTTGACATATGGTTGCCTAGTTTGGTGGGCAGCTCTTCAAAAGAGCTACAGCATCACTAAATTAGAGAGAGTGCTGCAGAGAGAACTGCATGTGTGAGCATCATTGGGGCATGTAGAATATGTCCCACTGCTGCCCTCAACCTCATTCTGCACTTACTTCCCGTAGATCTTCAAGTTAAATCCATTGCTGCTCAGAGCGCTATTAGGTTGAAGGAGATTTGCCTCAGGAGGTCACTTCCTTCTCTGTACTTCGTACAGATCTCTCCGTCCACAAACTGGGTTTTGAGGGTTGTGCTAGGGCTATCTTTCCGAGGAGGTAAGATTGGAAGGAGGGTTGAGTCGACACGGGTATAGGTACCTTTGTTTTCACTGACAGATCCAAGATGGAATCTGTAGTGAGAGCGGGGGTTTTCTCTAAATTAGCCAATATCTCCATGTCTACTTTAAACTGACGGAAACGAAAAGAAGTCTTCGCGAGCAAGCATGCCAAATGCTTAGTTTATTTTTTTTAAGGGGAGATACAAGTTTTCCCCCTGTTGCACATTCTTATGGTAAATCGCCCTAGGAAACTATATGACATTACACATTTTGGATATACCACTCGTAAAGCGCAGCCGAAAAAAGCCAGCAGAAGTCTCGTTTAGGATCGGAAAGCTCAACATATTGCAACCAAATGCTTGGGAGCAAATCACACCTCGAGTACGCCAACGAAATAACATCCACCACTACGAAACCGCTGTCAACTTCTGGCTAATGTCGTGAAAAGGCAAAGGGTGCACCAATTTACGAGAACAAAACATATCTTGTATCATATTTTCGAGATCTACAGTCTACCTGCAGCCTTAGTAATATCTGGTATGTACCCACTAGACATATTAGCGATGGAAGTTGCCCAAATAGCGACAACACAGAGGCCTGTAAGCTCGTTTACTCGTGCGGCGTTACAAGAGATTTGCATCGATGAGTGGCAAATAAGGTGGAATAACTCTTCAAAAGGGCGTTGGACGCTACACTGCATTCCCAACCTGAGGCATTGGCTAACGAGGCCACCCGATTTTTGAGTGGAAATGGATGCTTCAAAATTTATTTAACTACGACGACACTCTATACTGCCACTACTGAGACGAAAATATTATAGAGGACGCCCCGCACATATTCTTCACATGCTTGCGCTTCCGTTCGGCAAAAGAAAAATTTTATAGAACGTTCGGAGAGCCTCCTTCACCAGAAACATGCAAGCATCATGGACGTGAAGTATTACTGGTCGGTAGTCCCGCGACGAGAAGTGATTGAAATAAAGGTCAGAAGGTCACTTGAGGCCGCTACCACAACACCTATGAAATAAAAAATAAAAAACCCGTAAAGCGCACAGTTCATACCCTTCGTGGTTTTTTCGCTCAACCAAACAGAAAAAAATCACACTATATTCGACTTAAATAAATAAATAATTGGCGCGTACACTTCTGTTAGGTGTTTGGCCGAGCTCCTCCTCCTATTTGTGGTGTGCGTCTTGATGTTGTTCTACAAATGGAGGGGCCTACAGTTTCAAGCCGACTCCGAACGGCAGATATTTTTATGAGGAGCTTTTTCATGGCAGAAATACACTCGGAGATTTGCCATTGCCTGCCGAGGGGCGACCGCTATTAGAAAAATGTTTTTATTAATTTTGCTTTCACCGAGATTCGAACCAACGACCTCTCAGTGAATTCCGAATGGTGATCACGCACCAACCCATTCGGCTACGGCGGCCGCCACATTCGACTTAAATGACAGAAAAAAGTCCAAATGAAAAATATGTATGAAATTTAACCAAACCTATTGTATTTTTTCAAAAGACACCAACGAACTGACCCTAAAACAATTTCAGATAACAAGAAGAGAAAAAATCAGATTCACCAGAAAGAGAAATTCAATAAATAACAGACAAAAAAAATATTTTTCAACATAATTCGCCTTTAGCTCAAAACCCAATTCATTCGAAGTTTACTAAATTTTGTGTGTTACCCTTCAAATAATACGATTTCTCGTGACCCACAATGCAGATATTTCCTTTATCGTTGATAATGCGACACGTTATCTTGCATTCATGTTATAATTCACATAATGTAGGTACTAATTACCATTGGTTTGCCTTAAGTTAAATGTAAAGTGTACGTACACGGCGTATGAGCAACAAAATTGCATTGAGCTAAATTTTAAGCAGCATTTAAAGTGCCAAGCGAAAAATAAGCATTCAATAATGGAATTGCATTCAAATAAGCGTACGCGAAATGCCGCTTTACGCAACAGCGACGTCTTGGCGTCAGTTTGGCGCGCCCAATTTCCCTCTCTTAATTCGCGTGCAATTCTTACGCCATCTGTCAAAATGTCCGCATTTGTCGGTGAATGCTTGGGTTGCGTTTGTTTACGACAATGAAAGCGCTGCAGTGCTGCATTCGAATTTATGTATAAAAGGCAAAATGCTGGAAAATAAAACAGCTCCACACTAAAAATACTCGTACATTGTTTTTGCGAACCTCTGATCTGCCACTACTTTAACGGAATATTCTATAAATAAATTTCTATTAAAGCCATTTGATTTGAAAGCGTGCGCATTTCTTCTTGTGAGTCTCTGAGTGTATACAAGTGGTAAATACTTGGCGTTCGCAGGAATTTAACTTATACATATAAGTGCATTCACACTTGTTTTCACACGCATTCACAGCCGCTCTAACTCACACTTGGAAGTATACCAGTGTGGCTTTGTTGCATACTTGGATGCATCTTTGTTCCTTTTTACATTTCTCATTGACTTTAAAGCGTGCATTTATATATATATTATATGTATTCTCCTCTCAAATGTGCGCGTCAAAGTGATTTATTGCATTTTAAATATCAACAGCGCACAATTCACACATTTTCCTGAATGGAAAATTCTTGGAAAAAAGAATCAGAAAAAACAAATAGAGCGAGTGACACTGGCACCATCAGAAGAATTGTGCAATACTCACGCCGTTTATCTTAATCAGGCAATGCAACTTGAAGTCTCACTTGCCTGATTTCGTTTTAAAAATCCTTTAACTAACTGCCTTCTTTTCGCCGTCGTCTAAGTGCTTAAAATGTTTCCGGAGGTATTCGTAAAATAAGTGTTGGATTACTAAGAAAGCAGTGAAAGGTCCCAGCAGAGAAAATTTAAAAAGGCTAATAAAAATATTTCTGGTAGAGAGCTAGGCACGTAGGAGAGCTAGGAGAGCTAGCACGTACGGTGTGGCGGTGGTAAGGCCGTAAAATATAGAAAAAAATCAATCTTCTTACTCATGACTTCTACATAGAGGCGCTTTTAAAATACAAAAAGCACGCCTTTAGTTCACCTAAAACCATTATCCATAAAATGCACCAACTTGATGAATATTAAAATTATGAACATTTAGTTCAAATGCTACTTTATTTCCATTCATAGCCTGTATAGCTGCTCCCACTTGCAAAAAAGCAAAATATTTGGACATTGCAAGTGTAGTGAAACCAATTGCATTCTTACTGGTCGACTTACTGGTAACTAAAGTAATAAAGGGATTATCGATCAAACAAAATTGTTTGTATTCGATAGCAGCTATCGATATTAGTAAAACAAATCGATAACTAAACTAATAAAAATCGATCATCGGTCAAATAAACTTGTTTGTACTCGGTATTAGTTATCGACAGTAGTAAAATAAACCGATAACTAAAGTAATAAAACGATAAAAATCGATTATCGGCCACAAAAATTGTCTTTACTCGATTTTTATTATCAACAGTAGGAAATTAAATCGATAATTAAAGTAATGAATCGATAAAAATCGAATATTGGTTAAACAAATTTGTTTGTATTCCATATTGGCTATCGATAGTAATAAAATAACCCTATAACTTAAGTAAAGTCGATAACTAAAGTAATTAAATCGATTATCGGTTAAACAAAATTGTTTGTAATCGATAGCAGTTATCGATATTAGTAAAATAAATCGATACTTGAAGTAATAAATCATTAAAAATCGATTATCTGCTAAATAAAACTGTTTGTACTCGATTTTAGTTATTGATAGTAGTAAAATAAATCGATAACTAAAGTAATAAATCGATAAAACTCAATTATTGGTGAAACACTATTGTTTGTATTCGACATTAGCTATCGATAGTGAAAAAATAAATCGATAACTTGAGTAAAAAAACGATAAAAGTCGAATATCGAGAATGCAATTGTTTTACATTAGATCAAAAAGTCGATAGTAATAAAATTAATCATTAACATAAGTAAGAAATCGATAAAATCGAATATCGATTAGGTACAATTGTTTTGTGTTCTAAAATTTAGAATTTTGATTTATGTTAAATGCTTCAATAATTAAATGGAAACACAATTTATAGAAAATGCAGCGGAATAACTAGCAACTTATATAATCAAAATGAGTTCTTAAAAACAAACCGATGTTAAAAAATTTGAAGATAACAAAATATTTAAACGTTAAAAATCGATTACCGATTGATGTATAAAAAAATTATGGTAAAATCTGATATATTTGCAATAGGTTTATACTAAAAATGAAAATGAAGCGATAATAAAAAATGTTTCGATAACAAAATATTTAATCGGTAAAAATCGATTACCGATTAATATATAAAAAAATTATGGTAAAATCTGATATATTTTCATTAGGTTTATATAATATTTTATTTAATAAAAAGAAATATAACGGTAATAAAAAGTGTATCGATAACAAAATAATTAATCGATAATTGATTAAAATGAACAAAATTATGGTTAAGTCTGATATACATAGATATTTGAAATTGGTTTATACGAAAAACAACAATAAATCGATAATAAATAGATAATAATCGATAACAAAATAATGAATCGATGAAAATCGTTTAAAATAAATACATTGTATGGTAAAACCTGATATATTTAAAATAGATTTCTACTAAGAAGATTATCTAGCAGAGCATTTGCTGTGGCGATCATAAATTGCCTTTTTTTCTAATACAAATTTCTTGAATTCCACTCACATTCACACAAAAGTTTGGAAGTTGTATTTACCTATATGGTTTTTGTAGAATTAACTATATTTAAAAAAAAATAATGAACATTAAAAAAAGAAAAATAGTCAAAACTGGTAAAAATTGTGTCTATAATATTTTGGTTTGATGTGATTTCTATACCTTGCACACCCTGTGTAACTTGCATATAAACACACACATATACACACACAGCTGCAATGTTTTGCAATCCTTCTTTCACTTTATTTCCGTTGCTTCAAAACTGTTTATTGCATTTTTATTATAAGTATATTTATTTGTGCTTCGACTTCCTTCCGCCACTGCCAACTTCTTCGTCACTTCCACTTCCTGCCGCTCCCACACTTCCAGCACACGCTCGGTAACCATTTCATTTCATCTAGAGCTTTTTGTGTTTTATGCTGTGCATATTTTCGGTCTATTTGAAAATATTTTACACAAAGTAGCACATTTCCTTGCCACTGCAACAAATTCATTGCAACAAATGTTGTGTTGCATTGCTAGCATCCGTTGGGCTGTTGTGCTGCTTAACGGCACAAAAACAAATATGCAGACAAACAAAGAACCAAAATGAATATACAAAACAAATACTGACACTGACGATGGTTTAATACTCACAAAGAATGAAAGACAGCAACAAAAAGCGTATTCGTGAGAAAGCAGCAAGCAGCAACAACAAGGATTTGAATGCTATTTAAAAGCAAAGTGACTGCTTGCAACTGATTTCAAATCACGTACAACTACAACATAGTATTCACTTGCAATGTATCCTTGTAATTTTATTTGCGTATTATGTTCGTGTGAATGTGTGCATGTTGCATTTATTGCCCTCCATTTGTACTTTATCTTCGGCCTATGCGCCTGCCACTCAATTTCATGCAGTCGAAAATATGCAAGTGAAAATTTGAGTAATTTGCAATAACTCAATTTCACTTATTTGTGTGTGTGTGTGCACGAACTCAATTCACTTTGATTTAATTCACAGTAATAAAATCTTAAGCCTGCCCTGCCTGTGCGTTGCTTTTGCTGGCATTTAATAATAAAAGTTTGTTGTTGTTGGCATGAAATGTTGCACGTGGCGCAGTTGATTTGGCCAGCGGTTTTGTTTTCTTTGTTGCAAATAGAATTTTATAGTTTGTTTATGAGGCTGCAAATTGATTGATGTTACTTACTTTGAATTATTTATTCAACAAATGAAATTTTATTTCCACTTTTATCCAAATTATAACTGTCATAAATCTGATAACTTAAATACTTTGGCGCAAAGGAAGCCTTAAGTGATTTGCTTTTAATTTAATTTATTCACAACTATTTATTAGAGTTGCATGATAAATCAAGTGGCTTAAAAGCGCACTAAGAATGAATTTGAAAGCAAATGATTTTATAAATTTTATTACTTAGCAAAGTGGCAGCAGCTCAACTCTACTCGGTTGTTGAAACGAAATTAGTTAACATACAATCTTGCGGAAAAGTTTAAAGCCACTATAGTTTATACAACCCTCGTAAAGTTTAGATGTAATAACTCATAAAATTTTCAGCATATTAAAAATGCTACTACTTCGTAAAAGCGCAGATGCTACGACTTGAAGGTGTTATATCTCTTTATTATTGGTACTCAATTTCAGAAAAAAATAGGCACTTAAAATTTTTAATGCCCCGCAAAAGTTTAAGACCGCGTTTTAATTAAATGCAGTACTGTCGCTTTTTATTCTTTGAAATAAAGCTATTTCGCTTTTATTTGAGGTATTTGAGGCATTTAAGTGGCTAAAGTGCCCGCCGTTTTTTGAACGAATATTTTCACTCATTCATTAAAACAATTTGTCATTAGAAAATAAAGGCAAAATTAGGTGTAGCAGCGCAAGTCTAAGTTGGTTTATGAGTCTGAGTTAACTGATTTGAGTCAACTTAGTTCTAATGAGTCTAAGTTGGCTGATGAGTCTGAGTCAACTGATTTGAGTCAACTTAGTTCTGATGAGTCTAAGTTGGCTGATGAGTCTAAGTAGGTTGATGAGTCTAAGTCAACTGTCTTGAGTCAAATAAGTTCTGATGAGTCTAAGTTGATTGATGAATCTAAGTCAATTAATTTGAGTCAACTTAGTTCTGTTGAGTCTAACATACCTGATGAGTTTGAGTCAACTGAGTTCTGATGAGTCTAAGGTGGCTGATGAATCCAGGTCAATTAATTTGTGTCAACTGAGTTCTGATGAGTCTGGGTCAACTGATTTGAGTCAAATGAGTTCTGATGAGTCTAAGTTGGTTGATGAATCTAAGTCAATTAATTTGAGTTAGCTTAGTTCTGTTGAGTCTAAGATACCTGATGAGTTTGAGTCAACTTAGTTCTGATGAGTCTAAGTCAACTGTCTTGAGTCAAATGAGTTCTGACGAGTCTGGGTCAACTGATTTGAGTCAAATGAGTTCTGATGAGTCTAAGTTGGTTGATGAATCTAAGTCAATTAATTTGAGTCAACTTAGTTCTGAAGAGTCTAAGTTGGCTGATGAATCTAAGTCATTTAATTTGAATCAACTGAGTTCTGATGAGTCTAAGTTGGCTGATGAGTCTGAGTCGACTGATTTGTGTCAACTGAGTTCTGATGAGTCTGGGTCAACTGGCTGATGAATCTAAGTCAATTAATTTGAGTCAACTTAGTTCTGTTGAGTCTAAGATACCTGATGAGCTTGAGTTCTGATGAGACTAAGTTGACTGATGAGTCTAAGTCAACTGAGTTCTTATAAGTCTAGTTAGCTGATGAGTCTCAGCCAATGCATTTGAGTTATATTTTCTTATTTGTTAAGGTGCCATATCAATGGTTAACATTCCTACTAAAATTTTATCGGCATTGATTGACTTTTGTCAAAGTTACGCTGTCTTGGGTAAATCTGCTATCGTTAGCCCATCGAGGATGACAATCGTAGTGGCAGACCGTCGATATCGAAGACATTAGTGAAAACATAAACAAAGTGAAGAAAAGCTGATCAATAACCGCAAATCAATAAATAATCATCAGAAGGCTGACAGAGAACTTGAACATTCCTTATAGATCTATTCCACGCATGCAGTTAATGATTTGGAGTTGCACTGTGTTACTGCAAAGTTGGTCGTAAAGAACTGGAATTTCATTCAAAAAAGGCACCGCTTTGATGTCGCCAAAAAACATGATTTCCAAAGTTGAATCTAACCCAATATTCATCAAACGCATCAATAATGGAGACGTGACGTATGTCTATGGGTACGACACGTAATTCAGACATCCGACAAGTGAGACGAGAGCTCCTAATGGACAAAAAGTGTGGTGCTTTTGAGGATTTTAGTGTTATGGATCAATGGATTGCAAAGGTATTATAAATTACACCACGAATTTTTCCGAAAAAGTCAAACAGTTACTAAGGACTATTATCTGGGCATTATGAGAGGTTTACGTGAAATGTTTCGCCAAAAAAAGAAACGATTCGTGGTAAAACAGCTCGTTGGTTTTGCACTACAATGACGCACAGTGTCCTCATTATGCGTGAAGAATTTGGCCCAGAACGAAACGAGTACCATCCAACAGCCAACATATTCACCTGATATGTTTCCCATTGCTTTTTTTCGGTTTCATTGGGTCGAAAAATCACTACGGAGAACGCTTTTTAACAGCCGAAAGGAAGTAATAGAAAAATACAAGACGGGTTTGATGGATATAATGAAAATAGAGTTCCAGAAATGTTTCTACAGCCGAATCAAACGCTGCCATAAGTGCGTTGTAGTTAATGGGCAGTGCTTTGAAGGCGATAATATCACTTTTGAGGACTAAGTTTGAATTTGGAATTTTCTGAATACATTCCGGGAACTTTTTTAACATCCCACTTTAATGACAAAATCCGATTTGATGGTGTTCACGCGAGCACTTTAGTGCATTTTTGGATTTAAGTTCTTAACCAGATGGGAGTATAAAGTGGCGGGTATGGTTTTGTAAAACATTCGTCCCTTCAACAACTTTTACACTTCAAGCTTGGCAAAACTCATAGATAATTTTGACAGACCTGAAATTTGTACCTTCTTATACTAATATTGAGCGGGCTGTGTAGGTAGGCAGGTATAGTGGTTATCGATTGACACACCTAGGACTGCTGTAGGCCCATTGTGGTACCATCAGGGCTGTCCCCTCTCCTCACTCTACATTGTCCTCATTGATTCAACCTGTGGCTTTATCTTAATATATCTTAAAAGACTTGTTATTTTTATGTGAGTGGGATATAAAATTTTATACCCAGAATTTTTAGGGAAAGAATAGAAAGTTAAAAATTTTGATGTATGTTTTGTTTTGAAATTTGTTAGGCTTTTGTGAGTTTTGTATAAAGTTTTAAGCTTCAAAAACAAAAAAAAACAAAACAATAATTAAAACTTTAATTCGTCGCGCTGCTATTAATTTAAACACAGGTATATCTAAATACAACTTTTTTTTTAATTGTAAAACGCAGACAGCCGTAGCCGTATGGGTTGGTGCGTGACTACTATTCGGAAATTTCCGGATTCAGGTCTACGGGACTGAAACATCTAACGATAGAAAAAAAAATGTTTTAACGGCGTCCGCTCCTCGGTGGGTAGTGGTTAACCTCCGAGTGTCACCAAAAACTTCCTCATAAACAATTAGCTGCCGTTCGGAGTCGGCATGCTACTGTAGGTCACTCCATTTGTGGAAACACACCAAGGCGGGCACCACAAATAAGAGGAGAAGGTCGGCTACACAGCGCGAATTATATATGTAAATGTACGCATATATATGTTTTTGAAATGTATATAACACATGCAGCAAATGAGCGATGTGTGCGTGCATCAATTCTTAGCCCTGCCTATTTCACTCATACGCCATGTCATTCCAAAACCATTATTCAATGACTATATTTTGCCTATGATTTCCCTATCAAAAACCTACCATTTCGACACTATAAGCAAATAATATCAAATTAAATTCTACACAGTGATAAGCATTTAAATTGTGTATTCCAAATATCATGCACTGTAATGCCAAGGGCTACAGGTGGCTGTATAAATTAGCACAAATGCAAAATAAATCCTGTAACTCTAAAAAGCATTGCATGACTAAGCAAAGGGTCAACAAACGCAGGAATAATTTACGAAAGTAAATAGACCCATATATGCATAAATATGTACATTAGACAGTTTTCACTATTTTCACTAATTAACGCCGAAAGCAATTCCCTCCTCTTGGTAAAATTATTATTTGTCGAAAAATATCTGTAATGCTCACATTTTTGACAGCTAATGCGTTGGAGTTTTATTTGATTTACTAGTGTTAGTTGCTAATTAGTGAGTAAAACTGCATGTAGTGAAAAATGAGAAAATTTGTATAAGTATTTATATGTACTCACATCTATCGGTAGTAGAATTTTTATTTATTTATTTTTTTTTTCAAATTATCTGTTTAGTAGAAAATTTAGTTTTGTATTTAACTAAATAATTTCGAATTCGCTTAAAACGCAGTTTGTAATGGGGGTTAGCAGTGGTGATATTATACATAGACAATTTTTCATTGGTACAGGAAATGTCTGCCTGCGAGCTGTTCATATAATTTTAAACGCCTTCCTATGCATTACTGCAATATGAAGATGAGACATCTTTCAAGGTAGAATTGCTAAATGAATTGAAACAAAATACAATACTACCTCGAAAGATAGTATTGCGATGAAGGATAGTTGTTCGAGTTACTCTGGTCATAAAGCGATTTATCTCTAACGAAAACCAAAAACGTCTTTCCTTCACCACGGAACCATATACAAAAGGATTCAATAAGACTACCGATCTTCTTTCATAAATAAAATATATTCGAAATATTTTTTTCTTTTAGTTCATCATAAAGGGTGATTTTTGAAGAGCTACAGGAACGCTGTTAAAAAAAACATACGTAAAATTCAGAAAAATTCATGAAATTTTTATTTAAATCGATAGTACAGTCCATATAATTTACAGTTTGAAGATTATTTCATGTAAATGTTGACCGCGACTGCGCTTCAAATGGTCCATCCGCTTAGTCCAATTTTGGCATACTCTTTCCAATGTTTCGGCCGGTATTTCACATAGAAATCCTTTAATGTTATCTTCCAACGCGTTAATTGAAGCAGGCTTGTCTGAATAGACATGAGTTTTAACATAGCCCCACAAAAAATAATACAAAGGCGTTATATCGTACGATCTGGGTGGACAATTGACAGGTCCCGAACGTGAAATAAAATGTTCACCGAACTCGCCTCTCAACAACTCCATTGTTACGCGTGCTGTGTAGCATGTGGCACCGTCTTGCTTATATATCATGCAAGTGAAGTGCAAGAGCTCTGGGCAAAAAAAAGTTGGATATCATTTCACGGTAGCGCTCACCATTCACAGTTACGTTACGATTCGCAGCATCTTTGAAGAAGTACGGTCCAATGATACCCCCAGCCCATAAACCGCAACAAACTGTTACCTTTTCTGGATACATTGGTAGCTATTGCAATTCTTCTGGCTGATCTTCACTCCAAAATCGACATTCTGCTTATTTACGTACCCATTGATCCAAAAATGAGCTACGTCGCTGAACACAATTTTTCGATAAAAAAGTGGATCTTCGGCCAACTTTCCAAGAGCCCATTCAGCAAAAATTCTGCGTTAAACCTAAATCCTTTCGCAAAGTGTTCCACGTTGTTGAGTAACAGAGGCCCTATTGCTGCGAACGGCGACGAATCGACAATTGAGGATCATCATTAACACTGGCCGATACAGCTGCGATATTTTCTTCAGTTTGCACTCTAAGTAAGCGTGTTGGTGGTTTGATGTCCAATAATGTAAATTCGGTTCTAAATTTAGTCACTATAGCTCGAATAGCCGCTTCAGTGGGTCGATTAAACTGACCATGATCAAAATGGAAGAAGCGCGCGATAAACTTGCTTAACAGAACACGCATTTTTATAATAAAATTCATTTCAAATTCGTTGTTCGTTTGTAAGACGATTCATGGTTAAGGGGTTAGGTGGGTTTGAAAATTTCAAAAAATCGATTTTTTTTTATCTTATTAAATAGTATAATATGTTCAAAATATTCTCCTAAAATTTCAAATTGATCCGAGTAAAATTCTACGAGATAGACCCTTCAGAAGTTCCGCCCATCAGTTGCGTGTTATTTCAATTTACAACTTTAAGGGGTTAGGGGTAGTCAGAGGCCCGAAAAAATGATGATTTTCACGAATTTTTTTTTGCTACTTAATTAATTTATTTAACAAAAATAAAAACATAGCATAAAAACATCATGTTTTAACTTGACTTCACCAAAATTTCAAAAAAAAAAATTAATAATTGCAAAAGTTATCGCTGTTTGTGTGAAGCCCGTTTCTCCAGAAGTCCCTTGCGGTGAACATCACAAGTCCTTGCAGATTCATCTAAAACCAATCGGACAAGAAAAATTAGTTTTATTAATAGATAATCTTGTGCCTGATCGAAGCTTTTTTTTCAAAATGAACAAAATGGCGGCCTCAGAAAATTTTTTCCAGATTTTAGAAAAAAAAACCAACAGTTAATTGTTAAAAAAAAATCCTTCGATCAGGCACAAGTTTTTTATGTTTTTCAAAAGCTGTATAAATTTTATTGTTACAGTGTTCACCAGTTTGAAAAACATAGTTTTGAGAAAAACGCATTTAAAGTTTTGCTATCGACTCCGGAGCGGCCGAGAGCCCTTTGTTAATTGTTGAATAACTTGAAAAGTATTTGTCGTATTCACTTCAAATTTTTACACAATATTTTTAAAACATTATACTTTAAGAAAATGCAAAAAAAATCGATTTTTTTAAAATTCTGACTACCCCTAACCCCTTAAACGCGTTTATCTCAAAACTCGATTTTTTAAGTCGGTGGACACGATTTCTCGAAAAGTTATGAAGCGATTTTGTTCAAATTTTGCACACATCTTTGGAATAACATTATCAAGTTATTGAACGAAGGATTTTTTTTTTTTTTATTACAACTAATTTTTTCGAGCCAAAATTTGACCAAAAAATGTGTTTTTTGTTCAAAGTCTGTCAAAAATTGAAATTAAATTTTTTTTTTTGTCCTTCGTCCAGTAACGAGATTTATCCATGTACTAACGAAATATTTTTGGTTTTTTGATTTTTGCTGTCCACGGCAAGAGCATTTCTTTGTGAGACGTTAAGGGAGATGAGGTACCAACGGCTGAGTTTTCGGAATTTTTAAATAAACATTTCACAAAATACTGTTTAAATATGCATCTTTGATATGCTAAATTGTTTAAATAAAATACATGATTGTATATATTAAAAAAATATTAAAAATACCCTTTTTTTAAACCTCTGTAACCCACCTAACCCCTTAAATTATAAACCAAACTGAAGATTTTTGACCGTGAAACAAAACACGAAACGTGCGTCAGCTGTTTAAACTAACTGTTTAAAAAGATAATAGCTAAAAAATCACCCGTTATTTGGTAGTGAATGGGATTTATGTATGAAACGAAATATTTGTTAAATCCCTTTTTTTCGCATTTAAAAAACACCGAAAGCTATGGGCACCGTACAAGCTGCTTTTAGGAGCTTTTGGCTGGTGGTTAATTAAACAAGTAAAATGCAGAATAATCAGCTGACAGAAAATAGAGCAGAGAACAGAAATGCCAATAAAGTCGTAGCGCTGCGCAGCCAGTATTCATTGCGTATACTAAATTCTTTGTTACTAAAGTTAATAAAAAATAATAATTGATTATTTTTTTCCGCTCACATTTGAAACCTGATACTACTTACGTTTGGACGATGTGGGAAAAAGTAAACTAAATTAAGCTGCTATGTAATATATATTTAAGTCAGCTAATAAAAAGCTTAAAAAGGTGACAAAAAACAAGTTTTAAAAAATTCGCTTAATTACTGTTTAACCGCTTACCTTTCACACTATTTCACCATAAGCATTCGAAAATTCGTAATTGTCATGACACTTATAAATGATTATAACTTTTTATATTCATTAAATTAACCAACAGCCAGTAATCTCTAAAATCACCAAAAAGCGAAGAGCGAAGAGCGCAACAGAAGGTAGGAAAAAAATTTGCAGTTTGCAGTTTTTACGCTTGGTTTTTATTTCTAAGTTACATTTTTTTATTTTTAATTTTTTATTTCTAATTTTTTTATTTAACTTTTTTTTTAATTTTTTTTTTTTTTTGTTTTTGTGAAAGTGCTTAATGCATGTTCACACTTTAAGGACAAACGCCGAGCAAACGAGAAAAAACGTGAACAAACAGAAATCAGCAAAAATGTTGCTTACTGTCCGTCGCGCACACATGCGATTATAGCGGCGTATATGCATCCATACATATGGTATATATATATCTACACGCCCACACACATCAAGTGACGCTCTCTGGCAAAGAAAGCAACAGGGGAGCCACAGCAGGGGACGAATGAATAATAATAGTGCGCAATTAGTCAAGTTGTTGCGCGCAGTTGCATTCGAGGTGTACGAGTGTGTGTGTGTCTATGTGTGTGTTTGTTCTACATACTGCCATAGTATGGGGACAAAGAGAAGAAATCAAGCATAACTAGGTGAAAAATATAGCACCGGAATATTCGTTTGCTACGCAGCGAGCTCACACTGTTCTATATGGACATGCACACACACACACACACACAAGCGCATACTTGCATGTTTTATGTTTTTGTAACTGCTGGCGATTTTTTTGTGTGATTACAACAAATGAAAAGACAGCAAAGTGGAAGCCGAGCAACATGCGCATGGAGACATCCCACTTAATGTCTTCTTTATTACATGGAATTTATCATCAAATCCGGGATTGTCCTGGATTCTAGTTCGTGTCATCCTAGATTAAATGTGTACATTTAACTCCACCCGTTGTTATGTGCATACATACATACTTATAGTAAAAATTAAATAAATGCATGCATGTGTGTGTGTGTGTGTGTAGGTACATTTAATGTATGCGTGCGTAAATGCTGGTGTGTGCGGGTGCAACCTGCTCACATACATACTTAATATGGACTTTAATTAAAGGAACAAATGCATGAATTTCGTGTAGTGATTGCAGAAATTTTTCCATAAGGTAACTTTTAAAAAATTAACCTTCATAGGATTAAAGAGATTTCGTGAGCACAAAAGTGCAAGAAATTAAATGAAAATTAAATAAATACACGACAAATAATCAACTGAATTTTCACAAGTTAGGTTAGGTTAGGTTAGCCTGGTTGGCAATAAGCCACGCATAGACCTTTTGGTGTCAGCGCTTTTGGCGAATCGAAGTAGAGCTGGGAGCTCCGCTTTTGAGACGTCCTCCAGACCCTCAAACAGTGGGGCTCCCAGACATTTTAAAAGCGTTTTTAATAATGCCAGACAAACGCACAGACGTTGTTCTAAAGTTTCCTCAACATCCTCTCTGCATTTCCTGCATTTGTCCGTGTTAGCAATCCCTATCTTGTACGCATGTGCAGTAGGGCGGGTCGATTTAAAAATCGCTCATTGCTCTGTGAAAATCGTATTCTAGGGATCAAAATAAGAAACTTTGCCGAAGGAACCATACCTCTAAAACGAATTCTGATGTCCCCAATTTGGGTCGAACGCAAAATCCCACTTTGACCCATTTAGAGTGCTCCAATCGAGTTCAAATGTATGACCGACCCCCACTAACTTTGGACGGCCGATCCACCCATGCCAGTGGCACACCCCCTGGAACTCCCCTGGGGGGTTCCCCATACAATCATTTCAAAATATCACCATTTTTGGCCTTTACATGAGAAAAGAAACTAAAAAGTTCAACCCAAATTGGGGGACATCAGAATTCGTTTTAGAGGTATGGTTCCTTTGGCAAAGTTTCTTATTTTGATCTTTAGAATATGATTTTCACAGAGCAATGGGCGATTTTTTTGCCTCCCCACAAATCGACCCAGCCTAATGTGCAGCCATTAACTTATGACCTGTTAGCATACCTATGATAGTTCTGCGGTACTTTCGCGAGAGCGCAAGTGCGAATTGCGTCAGTTTTTAGTCGTTAGCTCTACACATGACTTTTGCTGTTTTGCAGGTAGTTCACCTAGCTTCCACTCGCTCTTTTATGTAGTCGCCCATTTCGTTGCATATTGTATTTAACGATTTTGGTATGTCCTTCTCTTGTTCAAGTGGTAGTCTAACAGCACTTTTTGCTACCTCAACTACTATTTCGTTCCCCATAATGCCTTTGTGACCAGGTACCCAATAGATATGCAGTCTACTGTTTGCGGCTAGCCTTTCTATGGCCTCCCTGCACCGTCGAACATTTTTGGACTTAATACAATATGAGCTTATTGCTTTTATTGCTGTTTGACTTTCCACGTACATGTAGGCTAGCTCCGCGGCTTTCCCCACAGCAAAAACTTCCGCTTGGAAAATACTGCTGTGGTCTGGCAGCTTGATAGGCTGCCTTATCCCTAGTTTTGAACAGTAAATACCCGCTCCCACTCCGTCTAAAGTTCTAGAGCCGTCTGTATAGATGTGAAAAGTTCTATGGCTAGGCTTCATGCCTTTGTGCCATCCCTCTTTTTCAATTGTAGTGCGAAACCTTCTCTCCCAATTAAAGTACGGAGTCATGTAGTCCGTGCAACCTGAGCTCCACTTTCCTATTGAGCTGTGACCGAAGGTTCTGCAGGTGAATACCCCAGCAGACAATAACCTCCTCGTGGATTTCGCTACCAGGTTTTCCGCCATAAGGTCAATAGGTGGTACGCTGAGTATCATTTCCAGCGCCGCCGTTGGAGTGGTTTTCATCGCTCCTGTTATGCACAGAGCAGCGAGTCATTGAATCCGTTCCAGTGGCATTAAGTATGTCAGTTTTCTTGTCGCAGTCCACCATACTAAGGTCAAGTTACATTTTGAATAAAATTTAAGGCATTCTCTCATGTTAACGGTATAATTATGTATAAATAAATAGAAATCACCTTTAGCTTGAGTCTACAAAAGAGGTGGCGTTAGGAGCAAAACATGTCTAAAATTTGTAGTTATTGTTTGATTTGATGCATATTTAGAACTCACAAATATTAATTGAGTGGAAAAACTGTTGGCGCAAAATTGATAGGTAGGGGCATATCAGACTTGATATATACTGCGTTAAATAACTAGAGCATAGGAAGTTATTGACAAGTGATTTATTTCTTATTTAATTTTAATATTTTTTTTATAAATTTTAATAATTTTTTTCTCCTACAAAAACCATATAAATTCAAATTTAAAATTTTGTGCAAATTAAAATATTCAACAAAATTCAATTGAAGTGCCTCAAAAAAGTACAAAAAACTGCGAGAATTCGTAGTATGTGTTATCATGAAGCCTTTCTTTTTCAAATGCTTCAAACTGTCATAGCTGTGGAGTTTAAGGTGACATCTTTTAAGTTTGATACCTACAATCTTATGTCATTGAGAAAAAATTTTGAAAAATATTATCAGCATATAATTTTATAATTCAAATTTACTACCAAAAAAATCAGCTACAGATATCAGAGAAATCAATTCTGTGTCAACCACTTTTTAAATGTTACTTAAGTAGAATCAATATGAATTGTTATTTTTATTCCCATGCGAAGAACTTTTATATATATTAGAGAATTTTCTTCATGTCTACTTTAAGTTTGTTTCTGGTTTACCGTTTTGATTTAAGAAATTAGTAAAATAAATTTAAAAATTGTTTGTCCATGTGCCTTTCTTACAATATGAATTAAATTTTCCTTATTTAAATTCTAATATCTCTGCAAAAAAGAAACAATTTTTTTTATTTTTTTTTATAATTCTTTTATTTTACTTTTCTATTTTTGCAAAAAAATACCACTTTTTATATTTTTATTGCTTAACTTTTAATATTTTTGCAAAAAAACAAAAAAAAATATAATATTTTTATATTTTTTATACAACTTTTAATATTTTTCCAAAAACCAAAATAATTTTTTTATATATTGTATAATATTTAATTATAATTTTCTATTTTACTTTTCTATTTTTGCAAAAAAATACCACTTTTCATATTTTTTTTTTGCTTAACTTTTAACATATTTTTGAAAAACCCCAATTTTTATTTTTCATTTTTACAATTTTTTTTTTTATTTAACTTTTAACAATTTTTTTATATTTATTCCTAATTTTTTTATTTAACTTTTTATATTTTCACAAAAAAAATTTTTTAATTTTCATATTTTTGCAAAAAACAAAACGATGTTTTTTACATTTTTTATTTTACATTTTATATTTTCGCCAAAAAAAGAAATCTTTTTCATTTTCCTATTTTCGCAAACAAAAAACGATTTTTTTACAATTTTTTATTTTACTTTTTACATTTTCGCAAAAAAATAAATCTTTTTCATTTTCCTATTTTTGCAAAAACCAAAACGAATTTTTATATTTTTTTATTTTACTTTTTACATTTTCGCAAAGAAAAGAAATTTTTACATTTTCATATTCTTGCAAAAAACAAAAAAAAAATTATAATTTTTAATAATTTTTTTATTTTACTTTTTATATTTTTGCAAAAAAAAAAGGAATATTTTTCTTTTTCGTATTCAATTTCAATTTTTCAAAACAATTTTTTATGTTCTTTTACAATTTTTTTAATTAACTTTTCATATTTTTGCAAAAAAGCAAAAAAATATATTGTATATTTTTGCAAAAACCAAATTATTTTTTTATATTTTTTTCATAATTTTTTCATAAACTTTTCAGTTTTTTGCAAAAACCAAAAAAATTAAATTTTCTTATTTAACTTTTCATATTTTTGCAAATAAAAGGAATCTTTTTCATTTTGATATTTTTGCAAAAAAACAAAAGAAATTATATTTTTTATTTAACTTTTAATATTTTTCCAAAAAAACACTTTCTTTATATTTTCATTATACTTTTTTATTTTACTTTTCATATCTTTGCAAAAACACACTTTTTTATTTTTTTTAATTATCTTATTTTTTCATATTTTTGCAAAAAAAAACTAAAAAAATTTTTGCTAACTTGCAAGTAGCTTGAAAACGTTTTATTTTAATAACAAAGGGTAGGAAATTGAATCACCTTTAATTTGGTATATCATTTTCTTTGATAGGTCAACAGATTTTTCATTAAAAAAATTTTTCATATTAGTATTTTTTATGGCCTACCATTTCTTTTTCAATCTAAAACTGTTATCTGGCAATATCTTGGAATTCCATGACAAAAAAAAAACAAAATGAACGAATTGTCGTACCCAAAGACCGCTTTTTCATAGGAATTTTATTGTTTATTTCTTGGGTGAAAAATAATTTATCATTTGTAAACCGGTCTTATCAGTCCAAGTTTTGCAAAAACCGTCAGGCTGATCTGGAATATCAAGCATAAAAGACACACCAACCGAAAGAAAGTGAGCTATTATTGCTGGTTGGATTGCTAAAGAGGCTGCCATAGACATCACCAAGAACCTAATCGCCAATAGGTATCTCCTGTCGGGAAGAGGATGAAAACTGAACTGTTATTTTTCGGCATGCATATGTTATTTATTCATGTGTTTATCAACATTACATTCAATTAAATAAAATAAAACAAAATTAAATTCAAGATTCTTACGTCTTTTTACGTATAGCGTCTTTTTAAAAATTCAACTTTTCCGTCGTCTTCGTCTAAACTCTTTTCGTCGTTTCTTCGCACACTCTTCCAGCATTTTTGCTTTACTCGTTGTCTGGTTTTTTCACTTATTAGGGCTTAGAGTTAGGATTTCCACCCCACATTCATTGAACTAAGATGGCGTCTCTTTGAGTCAAATATACTGAGAACGGATGAGCTACATTCTCAAACGCTTTTCAAATTCATCAAGCGACAGCCGAGCATTCCACCACTGAAGCAGATTGGCTGTGGAGTTGACTGGATTTACAAACAGAATACAAGCATGAACGACTGAGGTAAAGCTCAAGATGAACCCAAACAGACGACAAGTCGATATCGAGCAATGATATTGCAACTTTCCGATGCGCCATTAGTCTCAAAGTAGTAGAGGATATTAGTAGCTTATAATCCTCATCGATATTAGAAAAGGACCCTGGACGCAGGTACCTGTTATGTCTGAAAGGCACAAAGAGTCTTTAGCAGTCGTAGTGTGGAATCAGCCAAGAGGGGAGATATGTTATGGGGCTACTAGATGTGACATCACTTTTGATGATGTTTCTGCCATTTCTATTTTAACCCCCTCTGGAAAAAAACAAAAGGTTCATCAAGCGGCTTGGGAAGTTTAAAAAATAATGAAAAGTTTAACATTCCCCTTCCCTTCCCATTTTCCTTACCCCTATAAATTATTTTCTTTTTTGGGACTTAATCGGGATTAACGACTTAATTCGGAGTTATCTCAGGAATTAAGTGCGCATTAGTTGCAGATTAACAAATAAACTTAATGCCCATATTTTCAGCAGATTAGAGGAATTTTCGATGGCAACATTGCCGAAGTTTTTAAAGAGATGAACAAGAAAAACTGAAAACAATCATTGTAAACGCCATCGTTTATCTACAAAACTCGCTTAAATGGGCAAACAATACTAGATTGCCGGAATGGCAACAAATAAAGCCAACCATCGAAGTCATTAGGAAAAATATGCATGCGCCTTTAAGCCTGGTTTATGAGGTCTGAAAATTGCATCTCTTTGCGATTTTTTTTTTAAGGAAAAAATCAATTTAGCACTGCAAAGTTTTTTCTATCTTTTAATGAACATTTAAAAACTATAAAAAAATTTTGTACTGGTTAAAATAAGTTAAAAAAAAGGTGTAACATAGAAATTAGTAGAGCCCTGCAATGCTGGTGTTTCCAACTGGCGTACAAGACACAGCTCGTAATTATTATCTAAAGCAAAAAATTCAAATGGATTTCTAATTATCATGATTTTTTATTCTAGATGAACTAAGAAAACTGAGGAAAATTCCAAAATTTCAACTTTTTGGAAGTTTTAAAGAAAAAAATGCCTTTCTATAAAAAAAAATTCTCTTCAACTAGGTATAAAAATCTTCATAAAAATGAAAAGTCGAGAAAAGAAGATAAAGTTTGTACTATAGCCGTCCGGTCACAGTGTAACTACCTAACGCTCACTTACCTTTGGCTTTGTATCTACGGAAATATTGAGAATTAGGCTCTGTAAATTTGTGTGAATATTCTGAAATATATTAGGAATCGCTTAAAACGAAAAAAAAAATTTTTGCCAAATTAAATTATATTCCTAACGCTAGTTGCATCACCCTTTACTTATAAAATTTAACAATGGCACTATCGCTTGTCCCTTTCATACTCGTCATACACATTTTTAAATAAATGCGTATCGGTAAATCTCGCATTTTCAAATCTCCTAAAAGAATTGCTTTTCTTTCCTTCCCTCAATAAAATGCGTTTTAACACTCAAACAGGAAAATAATATTTTAATAAACGCAAATTCATATAATTCACTTCAACTCTGCAGCCTTGCTTCTTCCCTAACTCCACCTCCTACCCGTCCACGCCATTCACCTTTTCACCTCTGCGCTGCTATTCAAGCTATCAAGTATTCTCCGACCAGCACTCAATTCACTGCATTTTAAGCGATTTCATAAATTACAATGGAGTACAAAAGTGTCGCATCAAGATGAACTACTGTCGCCAGCGCTAAAATTTATATTTACCGCGCACTTGAGTGCATTACAATGCCCAGCCCACCAAATGAAGTGCAGTGCAACGCAACTCAACGCAACAACGAGTTAGTAGGTAAATGAGTAAGTAAATGCGCAGGTAAGTGTGTGTGTGTGAGAGGTAATGGTGTAAGTAATGTATCTTAGTCAAACAGTAGAGCAGGAGCAGAGTAGGTGTGTGGCTGTGCAGCAAGTGAACAACGCCAAAGAAGTGCCTGCCAACCTTTCATCTTGTCTTGTGGCAACCGAGAGAATGGCCATCCAACACTTTGCCCCGACTGCCCTCTTTACGATCACCTGAAAATGATAAACGCACTTGCTACTATGCAAATTGTTCGCGGCACGTAAATGAATCGTAATATTTTTATGAGATTCATGCTGTGCACGGCTGAGTAAGAGTAAGTGATAGCGCCACTACGCCGAGGATTGGGTGACAACTGCTCTGCAAACCTCTGGTATGCTTTTCACGCAACATAAAAGGGGGTGTCAGTGTGATTGTGTAAAAAGAGTTGTGTTAAATAAAATAAAAAATTGGAGGAGAAAACTTAAACTAAATGAAATGTATAGGAGGAACATTTGTATACTTAAATAATATAGCTTCTTAAAAGATATTTTGCTCTTTAATGTTTTTAGGTAGTGAAAAAAGATTAGTAAGCTAATGCGCCTGAATATCATACACGGAAGTCAATCAGTCACCTGAAGGCTGTTAAAGAAATAATATCCAACTTTCTGTCCATCTTTTTGCAGAAAATATTTCTAAAACTCGCAAAAGTTCATGCACAGTATTTACCATCTGACGGCCAACTTTGCTTCTACCGTTTTTGTCAGTTGGCTGCAGTGGTAAGCGCTAGTCGAGAAAAACAGATCTAAACTACCCTGGGTTAAATAAATATAGCACAGAGACTCATTGCCAAATTTTGATAGTTTATTTAATTCTCACTTAGTTTTAATAATTTTTTGTATTAAATTAATAATTAATTTTAATAATTTTTTTTTTTTTTTGAAGTGGAACTTCTTAGGTGTCGATGGACGAGAGAGAATGGAGAGTAAAATTTCAAGGCCAAGCAACGTTTCGGGCATTTTCGTTCCGCGAGAGAGAAAAACGATATAACGTAGAGGAAAAGGAGAGAGAGAGCTATACCTTATATATATCTTAGATACACTTTAGCTATTTTTCCTTGAGTTTTTCCTAGTGGTTGCTAATTTCTAGTGAGTAATAAAACTGCCTACTTTTTGGCGCTTGTTTGTTGGTGCAAACTTGTAGGAAATATATTTTTGGAGCTTTTTTTTTTGGTGCCTATCTTTTGACGCTTATTTCTGTTTCCTGGCTAGTGTTTGTGCGTACTATAAAGTGTTATCCATTCCGGCGTCGGATTTATTGGTATTGCCTTGCGGTAATTTGTGCCGTTGCTGCGGCCCTGGAATCCCTGCGATTATGCGGGTAATAAACGCTCGGAGTAGTGCGCGTTGTTGCCACGGTTTTTTTCCTATTTGTATTCTCTGCAAATGTTGTGAATTTATTTAGTTATATATTCTTTCTCTCTCTCATTCTCTCTCGGGTCTCTCCCGCGTGCGTCAGCTGCTTAAACGAACTGTTTAAAAAGATAATAGCTAAAAAATCACCCTATATATATATTTATAATTGGCGCTTACACCCTTTTTGGGTATTTAGCTGAGCTCTTCATCCTATTTGATATGTTTTTTATGAGGAGCTTTTTAATGGCAGAAATACAATCGGAAGTTTGCCATTGCCTGCCAAGAGGCGACCGCTATTAGAAAAAGATTTTTCTTAATTTTGGTGTTTCAGCAAGGTTCGAACCTACTTCGGAATGGTAGTCACGCACCAATATATTTGACTACGGCGGCCGCTCTTGGCTTACATGCCTTTAAATGAAATCTCGTGCAAGAATTGATGCCAAATGATCGTCGTTGGCATTGCATTTTTGCTGAATTTTTCATTTAGATTTATTATTCAGATTTATTGAAAAAAGTACTCAAGAATTGGACTGCTCGAATGGACCATATAACTTGTTGCCACGGCAGTCATATGCAGGCTTTCATATTCAAAAAATAAATGCCATGAAACTGTCGACCAGATTATAATAAAACAAAATTCATTCCAACAATATTTCTGTTTTGTGTTGTTATTTTCAGTTTTCAACCTTTAAAAAAATACCCGATTATTTTATTTGTTTCTTTGCAGACTTATTGCATTAAATTCAGCAGCCTCAACAACAAAACAAACTTTGCGCAAACACAACACATACAAGTGCGCATACAAATATGTATGTATATCATCCCGCCTTGTACAATAAATACATTAAGCCACCGCCCAGCAACAAAGTAAGCCGCAGACATCACCCCATAAATTCCATATCTCAACAACGACGACTCAGCGACGTTGTCTCACTGTCAATGCGGCCACTTAACTTGAACTTTTCAATTTCGCACTTTACACTTTGCGCTGGTTGACTTGATTAGTATCAAACACTTGTGCCACGCAATCGTTGTGATGTTATTGTTGTTGTTGTTGTCGTGTTGTATGAGCAGTGTGTGAATTTGTTATTGCCTGGCAGTAGTATCTGCTGATTGCCGACACACCCACACAAAAAAGCACAGAGAAATGAAAAAACTTCTCGTAAGAAGATCATGAATGCATACAGACATACTCACACCCACACACATGCGAGTATTTATACACAACTTGCAGCAAAAACTTCACACTAACAACACAATTTATAATCTTTTGCGAAAAGTGCGAGAAACTGTTTTTTTTTTTCTTATAAGAAATGGAATTTTTGTTTGCCTTGTTGTTTGTTTATTTGTTTTAGATTTCTTTTTTTTTATATTTGTTTATATAAATTCTTTTGAAATACGCAAAGAAGTATTAGAATCAGTTCACGCTCACACAGTTCACAATTCAAAGAACTGTGCGAAAGTTGTCGCCGCCTTGAAGTATACTTTCAGTTCTGCTGAATGTCATTTCTGCTGACAAAACAATTTACGAAATATGATGTGAAACTTTTTCGGTACGGTATTCTGCAGGTAACGACGCCTAACTTTTTATAAAGTATTAAAAAAGAAAAGTTCAAGTATTCACGCCGTTAGTATTAAGTGTAAATGAAGTTGCCGTTAACTTTTTTCGCCAAAGAAAAAATTATTACGAATTCATGCTGAATTTCATGCTGGAAAATAATTTTACTAAAATAACGAAGGTACAGTAAATTTCTTCTTCTTATTATTCTTTTGCTATAGGTTTTCACCTGTTTTTCTTGATACAATTACATAGTTATAAATTACAAAGAATTATTAGAATTCAAAATGACGAAATATTATTGTCTTTCCACCGATGTCGAAATCCAGCTTTAGCGCCATCTCTTTGGTGGTCTTCCAGGTCCGCGCTTTCCATGCGGTATATAGTCCCTCGCTATTCGGATAATTCTGTCGTCACTAGTTCTAGAAACGTGATAATTCCAAGCTCATCTTCTTGCTCTTATAAACTTCACTACGTCATTTACGCCAGTTTCGTCAAGTCATGACCTCGCTTCCAATGCAGTCAATACGTGTTTTTCCTACGATGGATCGTAGAACTTGCATTTCAGCTGTACGCAGTAGCTGTTTTGTTTTTGCGTGTTTAGCTCGTGCTTCGACTCCATAGGTCAGGATTGGTCTCATTACAGTCTTGTGGTCATATATTTGTTCCACCATACAACATCCCTAATGCAACCTGCAATACGTGCGCCCTGCATACATTCTCTCTCTGACTTCCTTAATAATGTCGCGGTCACTGGATATTTCTATCCCCAGGTATTTAAATTTCATAACTTGCTCTATCATCGTGCTTTCTATTTCAAGTTTGCATCTGATCGCAACTACTAAACTTTTTGTTTTTTCTCTGTTTGGCTGTAACTAGAGTTGGGTTTCGGGAATTTCCCGACGGGAATTCTCGAGAAATTCTCGATATTTTTCCATCCCGAATCTCGAGAATTGAAATTTTTAGCATTTCGGGAAATCCCGAATCTCGAGAATGTTTCAAAATTTCTCGAGAAATCCATTTTCTTTTTTTAATTTTTGTTGTCAAATATTAAGAGAAAAAACAATTCTTTCAAAAGTAAAAGAATACACATAAATAAAAAAAATAAATAAATAATTGGCGCGTACACTTCTGTTAGGTGTTTGGCTGAGCTCCTCCTCCTATTTGTGGTGTGCGTCTTGATGTCATTCCACAAATGGAGGGACCTACAGTTTCAAGCCGACTCCGAATGGTAGATATTTTTATGAGGAGCTTTTTCATGGCAGAAATACACTCGGAGGTTTGCCATTGCCTGCCGAAGGGCGACCGCTATTAGAAAAATGTTTTTATTAATTTTGCTTTCACCGAGATTCGAACCAACGACCTCTCTGTGAATTCCGAATGGTAATCACGCACCAACCCATTCGGCTACGGCGGCCGCCTAAAGAATACACATACATATGATTAATACCTGGAAACACCAAACTGTAACGGCCATTATGTTACAAAGAATCGCACACTACATACTGTTTCGCAATTAGAAATGCTTTGAAAATAGTCAAGCAATTTCAATTTGTTCGCAGACTGCACAGACGACGTTTGTAAATTTATTTTTTGTAGTGAGCGGGTGCATTTCATTTTGTGGTACCTGATTAAGTATAAATTATACACCGTATAATAAAATATTTTGTGGTCCAAATATTACTTATTTTTAAGTTTTGAATCGACGTATCGTTGACTGTGAGTACCGGTTAGTTACTTCCGTTAAAAAACAAAATTTAAAACAAATTTTGAATTTTTAGCATTAAAAATCATGAGTTCAGAATACGAATACGACCAAGTGTGGCAGCTTTTCAAGCGATTTGACGACGAAGCAGCATGTTTGAAATGCAATAAAATCATTAAATGCAAGTCATCGTCACATGGAGAGGATACACAACATGAAGCGAAGGGAATATGAGGCTCCAAGAAAACAGCCACCAGCCAAGAAGACCCGAACTCTTCACAACTTTTTCAATACTTCTTCCTCGCCTGAATCGCTTGAACAAATTGTTGCAAAATTGGCTGCAAAAGATGGAATTCCAATAAACGCGATAACAAAAAGTGAGTTCATTCGTAATAGTATCAGCCGCTTAGGATTTCATCTTCCAAAGTGTCACAAAGCTGTTCTGGGTTTGGTTATGAAGTACTGCACGAAAATAAAAAGCGATTTGAAGATCAAAATTGAAAATTTTAAATCTGCACAGCGTAAGTTCAGCTTGAGCATCGACGAGTGGACAAGCGTGCGAAACCGACGTTACATGAACATCCATATATATTATGACGATGGACAATCTGACAACCTTGGCCTGGTTCGCATTCAGGAATCACGTCCCGCTGAAAAAGTATATGAGCTCGTAAATGCAAAGCTTTCAGACTTCAATATAAAACTACAGTCCGACATCGTGGCTATTGCAAGTGATGGTGCCAGTGTCATGATCAAATTTGGGAGACTATCACCAGCACATCAACAGATTTGCTACAATCACGGCATACATTTGGCGGTCATAGAGGTAATGTACCAGAAACGAAAAGTCGCAAACAGGATATACGATAGTGACGTAAGCGATGGAGACGATTCGGATGATAGAGGCTCCGATGAAAATGAAAACAATGCAGCCAGTACTTCATTTTCCGACATTAATGCGGAAAACGCTTCCGATGACGAGGACGACAATATCGTATTTGTTGCTGACAAGACGGTCACTATAAAGTCTGCATTTGAAATCGTAAAAAAGGTTCGCAAGATAGTTTTGAAATTCAAGAACTCGCCTGTACGGAATGCCATCTTGCAGGATTATGTTAAAGAGGTCGAGAAGAAAGAGCTTTTCTTGCTGTTGGATTGCAAAACACGTTGGAATATCCTGGAAACTGTGCTGGCCAGATACATTTGCATCAGCAAGCATGTTCGTAAGGCGCTCGACACTCTTAATTTAAATGTTATGGCCACTACTGACGCAGAAGAAAAGTATTGCGAGGATATCATAAATGCTCTTAAACCTATACGTGTTGCTGTAGAAGCACTTAGTCGCCAAAATGTGAACTTACTTGCTGCCGATTCTATTCTCAAATTTTTGTTCACAAAATTGGAGAATCAGCACACCGAATTGGGCAATCAATTCTTATCCAGCCTAAAAAAAAAACTTAACAGCTCGTAGATCTAGCCGTTTGTTAAATATTTACACGATCCAGTTAACAGCTCTAGTGACAAATCTGAATTTTTCCACACCTGTTCTAAAACAGAATTGATAAAAGAAGCCGAAAACTACTTGGTTCGTCTATTTTCTACGAGCATTCAAGAAGACCAAGCAGTGTCTAGTTCTGACGATGATGACGTATTTGCAACCAACAACGTCGATGAAGAAGATATGGCGAAACAGCTTGAAAAATACGTTCAGCAATGCTCAAAACCGAAAGCAGACATTGCGCGACATGCGGCGAACCAGATGTTTTCGTCGCTTAGAAACGAGCTAAAACTATATGAAAAAACTGGAGAGAAAATACAAAATGTTGAAAGACTGATCGGGGCTTTTAACACTGTTAAGCCAACATCGACTCAAAATGAGAGGAATTTTTCTACAGCGGGTAATTTTGTGTCCAAAAAGCGTACGCGATTGTCAGACGAAGCCATTGACAGTCTGTGTTTTTTAAAACACCACTTTGGGAAATAATGTTTACAATCACTTTTTTCCCCTATTTTAATAAGTATAATCTTGAATTATTTTTGTTTCACTTTTTTGTTTGCAATAATTGAAATAGTAATATTTTCAAATATTTTTTATGTAATTTATACTTTAATAAAAATAAATAATAATATTTTATGAAATTCATTGCTCTTACACTGGTTTTAGATTTTTTTTTTTAATTTTTTGGAATTTTTCCCGAATTTTCGAGAATTCTCGAGAAATCTCAAAAATTATTTTCGGGAAATCCCGCATCTCGAGAATTGAAATTTTCGTTATTTCGGGAAATCCCGATTCTCGAGATTGGGATTTTCTCGGGAAATACCCAACTCTAGCTGTAACTACAAACTTATGTAGTAATCTTTGCAAATTGACTTCAGAGTCCGCAATTAATATGGCATCATCTGCATAACATAAAATGGGTATGCTCATGTTATTAAGACGATATCCATCTAATGCCTTGACTTCTTTTATTATTTGGTCCATTATTGTATTGAAGAGTATTGGGCTCATCGAGTCTCCTTGTCGTATTCCGCTTGCGCATGGAATTTCGTTGATATATTTTCCATCTATTCTTATTTTTGTTTTGCAATCACAGTTCAGATTTTTAATAATGGTAAGAATGTCTGCTGGTTCACCTTTACATGTAAGATACAATTCATTGAAATTATGAGGATTAGAAATTTTGCACTACTTACAGAGTAAAATTCGTTGGTCTATCAAGAAAAAGCACGAGTAATTGTCGTAGTTTGAAGGAAAAAAAGGAAACTAAAAATAGTTCAATCTGCAATGGCGAGTCTTTCAACTTATAATTCAAGGTTTCATTCATAAATTACGGCGTGCGACAAAAATCAACTTTTTTCGTTATCCATTTTTATCCATATGAAATATCAATTAAAATTTAAGATTTCAGTCTTATATCACCATGCAACATAAATCCACTTTTTTTTGTTATTCAGGAACATTTTCTTATCCATGTGTTTCAGCAAAAAATGCATGGTTTCATTCTTAAATTACACTACGCAACAAAAATATTTTTTTTTATTCAGGAAAAATTCCTTATCCATGTGAAATGTCAGCTTACAATTCAATGTTTCATTCTTAAATTACACTATGCAACAAATTTTTTTTTAATCAGGAAAAATTCCTTAAAAAAAAAAAAAATAAATAATTGGCGCGTACACTTCTGTTAGGTGTTTGGCCGAGCTCCTCCTCCTATTTGTGGTGTACGTCTTGATGTTGTTCCACAAATGGAGGGACCTACAGTTTCAAGCCGACTCCGAACGGCAGATATTTTCATGAGGAGCTTTTTCATGGCAGAAATACACTCGGAGATTTGCCATTGCCTGCCGAGGGGCGACCGCTATTAGAAAAATGTTTTTATTAATTTTGATTTCACCGAGATTCGAACCAACGACCTCACTGTGAATTCCGAATGGTAATCACGCACCAACCCATTCGGCTACGGCGGCCGCCGTGAAAAATTCCTTATCCCTGTGAAATTTCAGCTTACAATTCATATTTCATTCTTAAATTACATCATGCTGCAAAAATCCAATTTTTTTTGGTATTCAGGAAAAGTTGTTTATTCATAAATTTCAGCCCAAAATTCAAGATTTCATTCTCAAATTACGCTGTGCAACAAACATCAACTTTTATTGTTGTTCTGGAAAACTTTCTTACCCATTTGAAATTTCAGCTTAGAATTTAATGTTTCATTCTTAAATTACACCATGCAACAAAAATAAAATTGTATTGTTGTTCTGAAAAACTTTCTTATATACATATTTAAAATTTCCGCATAAAATTCAAGTTTTCATACTTAAATTACACTGTGTGACAAAAATTAACGTTTTACGTTACCCAAAAAAATTGTTTTTCCATGTGAAGTTTTAAGTCAAAATTTAGGGTCTCATTCTCAAATTACACTGTGCGTATGTCAATGTTTTTTTGTTGTCCAAAAAAAATTTTATCCACGTGAAATTTCAACTTAAAATTCAAAGGTTAATTCATATATTAGACTGTGCGACAAAAATCAACTTATTTTGTTGTCCGGAAATGTGAAATTTCAAGTTAAAATTCATGGTTTAATTCAAAATTACACTGTGCGACAAAAAACAACTTTTTTTGTTATTGAGGAAAAATTTCTTATCCATGTGAAATTTCAACTCAAAATTCGAGGTTTCATTCTCAAATTATACTGTGCGACAAAATTCCACTTTTATGTTATTCCAAAAAAATTTTTTTTATCTACGTGAAAGTTTAACTTAATATAAAACTGAAGGTTTCATTCTTAAATTACACCATGCAAGCAAAAAATTTATTTGTTTTTATTTAACTTTTTTTATTGTTCAGGAAAACTTTCTTATCCCTGTAAAACTATATTTATTATATACTTAAGCGGCGTACTCAGTTTTCATATTTTCATTAATTTAATGTTTTTAAGTAGTTTACAGTTTCAAAGAGCAAAGCCTAATCAGAGGCAACCACGGCGTATACTTTACTTCATAGAACAAGAGTAATATAATTTTTTAACGTAACAGCAATTAGAGCGAAGTGTAAGCATGTTTTACTACATTTAACATATATTTTTTTACAGTAATTAAAAAAAAACAGGAAATTTCAAGGATATTTATGGACACATGCTTCAAAGAACATTATTGGACTATATAGCACTTACATTCGCCTGCTGAGCTACTTATGAACTCATAGACCTCTTTAAACTTTTACAATGTAGAAAGTACAGCATTGTCACTGCAAGCAAATATTATAGCAAGAGGCACAAGGAAAATATCTTCGAGATATTAAGTAATCACATTTTCAGCGAAACGCACACATAGAAACGCAGAAATGCATGAACATGCGAATATGTAGATGTGAATGTGAGTGTATCGCAAAGGCTTTTGTATGGCAAACACCAGAAATGAGTAGCATTATCTTATATCCTTACATAAATAGCCGAACTCGCACTCATATCCCGTTGCACGCTCCATGCAACATGTCACATGACAGTTAACACGCTGCAATTGCAACCACGCTACAAGCGCATACATTTCCGGTTACACGACGACACAAGCCACGAAACGAAAGAAAGACAACAATGAAGCTGCTAAAAATATTTGCAATAGACAAATGAAAAAGCAGAAAAAAGAGCGAGGTGCAACATTTCAAGCGTGAAAATGAAAAAAACGAAAAAAATAACAAAAGTAAAAACTCTAAACCGTAACAGAAGACAGCTTTTACAAGCTGTGACAACAATGTCGGGCGGCAGCATACTTCAAGGTGGGCAGAGTGTGACAAGCGATGCAAACATATGTATGCACGTATGTATGTATGTGTGAATTTTTGCCATTGCAAGCATATAAACATAAAACAGCGCCCTGCGGGCTACTGAACACGCTGCAGCAACAGCGGCGGGGGTAGCGGCAACAGCAACTGCATTAACATATCATGACAACGGTAAATACGAGCACACGTTTCTCGGCTGCTGACATGCGGACAGACAAACAAACAGTCCCACAAAAGCGCGCAGTGTGGCCCATCTCACTTTAGCCACTCACAGCACTAATACAAATGTAGTGCAACGAGGCGTGTGTCGGCTGCAATTTGCCTTGCAGCGCTGTCACTGCTGACATTGTAGTTGTGACGAGTATTGTTGTTGTTGCCGCCACAACTAGTTTATGCTTAAGCGAATTGCAATTGCAATTGCAAAATAAGCCGCTGTTTGTGCCTACAAGTGCAGGCAAATAAATAAATGCATGTAAAATGTACATGTGTGTATGTATGTATGTGTGTGTGTCTGTGTAAGCAAACATAGAAGGTATGTTGGTTTTGTGTCATTGCTATTGTTCACGCCTTTGTTGTTGATGTTCTGCATATCCTGGCACTTCCTCTGTGCACTTTATAACTCGCTTAGCAGCTGACAAGGAAATAAAATATAAATAAATTAAATAAACAGGTTGATAAGGAAAAAACATTTACGAAATAGTAACAAGAAAATCGCTTGAGGATTGAATGTTGAAATATTCATGTATGCCTCCTCTTGCTAGTATAATATTTGCGCAAGCTTGTTTGTGGAATTGCCGGACGGTCTGAAGAAGATGGGTGAAAAGATCCTACTGAGGAAGTACCGCTCAAGTAGTTGGTGTGTGTGCTGCAAATCAAAACACTGTTGACCTCATCCAACTTTAACTATTCATTCCATCTCTAGCAGAAAAAGTTAGCAGAAGTTCCCTTAAGAGTTGGAGAACGCAGAGTCACTACTATAGCAATTATTAAGTACCTCAAAATTATGCCAGACATCTGGACTACTATCAAGAGCTCAAAAGATGAAAATGCATAAAACGCTAGTGGGGCCCTTATGTACTAACATACAGCAGCGAGGTATGGATAAGTATCCCTCCGTTGGACACCTTTTATAAAACCTTTGGCTTGGCATCCGGGTATGGCCGGTTCCCTATGGTATTGGCATGCATTGAGCTACTTACAGAAGCAAATATAATCGCTGAAAATGTTTTGGTTTGTGTAAAATTATATTTATTTATGGATTCGGTAGAAGGCAAGTAAAATATGTATAAGCGATTTTTGAGACCTGTTGACATACTGGATTTTTACATACAATACAAAAAAACGAGATTTCAACGTAGCTTTTCGCCTCTTTGTAGACAAAGAGGGCAATCTCTCTTCGCTGTGAGTGTATTGGCTCCGGTTGGCTGGTTGACTACAATATTCCCAGGGATAGCAGTTGGTTTGTTGAAAAATAATTCCATAGTCAAACGAGTAGTGAATTAAGAAATAACGACTGAATTAATCATACGATTTTCTATGTTTGCAAGGACCAATGTGTTCGTTGAAGTCGTCAAAAAATTTCGTCTCGCATTACTTTTTCTGAGCCCATCAACTTCCTTGCGAATACAAAACGTTGACAATGCCATGAAATCCAACATATGGCAAGAGACAGCAAATTCCCATCTACTTGTTAGCCGTTCTGATGTGTGACTATTTGATCCATGCAATCGTGGCCAGATTTTTCTGCATTATAATAAATATTCGGCCGCTGTAGCCGAGTGGGTTGGTGCGTGACTACCATTCGGAGAACGAGCCATGGTAATGACTTAAAATTTTATTTCTGAGTTTCAATAATAATTTGACAAAAGGATTTGTGTATCAAGTGACTACCCATCACGTGATGGGTTACTATCATTACTGCACCGTACGACAAAAATCATTTTTTTTCTTATTCAGCAGAAATATGACATCCGTGTGAAATGTCTACTAAAAATTCAGAGTTTCACGCTTAAACTACACTGTGCAACAAAAATCAACTGTTTTGTTATTCACGAAAAATTTTTTATCCATGTCAAATTTCAACTAAAATTCAAGATTTCATTCTTAATTACACCATGCAACAAAAATCAACTTTTTTGTTATTCAGGAAAAATTTTTTATCCATGTGAAATTTCAACTAAAATTCAGGGTGTCATGCTTAAACTACACTGTGCAACAAAAATCAACTGTTTTGTTATTCAGGAAAAATTTCTTATCCATATGAAATTTCAACTAAAATTCAAGTTTTCATTCTTATATTACACCATGCAACAAAAATTAACTTTTTTTGTTATTCAGGAAAAATTTCTTACCCATGTGAAATTTCAACTAAAACTCAAGATTTCATTCTTAAATTACACCATGCAACAAAAATAAACTTTTTTTGTTATTCAGGAAAAATTTCTTACCCATGTGAAATTTCAACTAAAACTCAAGATTTCATTCTTAAATTATACCATGCAACAAAAATCAACTTTTTTGCTATTCAAGAAAAAAATTTGTATCAACGTGAAATTTTAACTCAAAATTCATGGTTTCATTCTTGAATTACGCTGTGCTACAAAAATCCACTTCTTTGTTATCCCACAAAAATAATTTATCTACGCAAAAGGTCGACTTAAAATTAAGATTTCAATCTTAAATTACACTACGCAACAAAAAATAATTATATTTTTGTTCAGGAAAACTTTCTTATCCACGTAACGCTATAGATTTTATTTAGTAGTGCTGCGTAATCAGTTTTTCCTCTTCTTATTAGTTTAATTTTTTAAGTACATTAAAGTTTCAAAGAGGAAAACGTTAACAGAGATATCCACGGCGTATACTTAATTTTAATTATAGGACAAGAGTAATATAATTTTTTAACGTTTCATAAAACAGCAAGTAGAGTGAAGTTGAGGTTTGTACAACTCAATTTCTAATATTTTTTTTCCAATAAATTCAAATAATAGGAAATTTCAAGAATGTTTAAGGACACACTTTTCATTATTGTAACATATTTGTTCTGGCAAAAAATAAAAAATAATATTAGAAATAAATATTAAATTATACAGTCGCACGGTTATAATAAAAATTACTTTAAGTCGATTTTTATATTTTAGGTTTTTCTGCTAATTAATTTGTATTTAGAAATAAAAGTTTCATTCGAAAATATATATTTTATAAATCATTCCTCCATTTTAATCACTGTGACGTTTTGTATTTGCAATCCAATTTAGCCACTAGAGAGTCTTTCAGGTTCGAGCTTCTTTTTCAGCGGTGCTTCGTTGTACGAAACTGGCAAGATAGAGGCTCCTAATATGACTAAATATCATAGAAAATTTAATCAAACGAAAACACGGCTTTGCTATGAATCCACTTGTGTTACTCTGAAACGTTTGATGTGACTAGATCGTAAAATATCCTGCCACTTTTCAAGCATCGTCATCAAATGGGAGAAAGAACGTTTTGCCACACAGATTATCACTTCAAGGATGGAATTCATAAATTGGAATCTCGTTGGAACAAGTGTCTTGATGTTAAGGGAGACTATACTGAACAATTCAAAATATACTTCATATCATATTTCATACCATATTTCAAACCATAAAATTGTATTTTTCTTTTCGATCCGGAAAACGGTCCATATTCCTGCTGCTAATAGGTAAATAAATTTGTTCGCTATTTAAGCACTGTCACATTTTTAATATTAATATTTCCCTTCAATGCATAAAATATGCAAGTAATTATGCTGAACATTAAGCACACAATTTTTGGGACAATTAGCAGCCAAAAAATATTCGTTCTGAAATTATTACCTACAAAGCTTAGCCACATACCAGTTCCAATACCTCCATCTCTCCCTTTCTTTTTCACTCCCTGTTTCAGTCTCCCTTTCACCTCCCGCTCACGCTCCTTCTTTCTCTCCCTCTCTCTCTCTCTCGTCCTCCAGCGCTAATTACGTATTACATAAGTGCACATTTTCAGTTTTACATTGTAACATTCAATCAATGGCTTGGAAACTTTCACCAATACGCGCCATTAATCCAATGAAATGCCTTTTACGCTCTGCTTTTTAACGATGCACCGGTTGTGCGGTCTCCTACCCACACCATTTGCTTTTTTAGCGGTTTTCTGTTGCGATTGTAAATATTTTCGCTTCGCCCGCCAGGCAGCAAACTACTCAACCAACAAACTTTACAGCTCACTTGGCGTAATCCACAAAAACCAGCCTCTGACAGCAAAAACTGCGCGGCCATCTGGCTTTGTGGAGAGCTCGCTTTCCAAGAAAATAATAGCGCTGGCGAAGGGTTCGTGCGATCCAAAATAAATGGAATCAATTTCGTCAGTTGCTACGCAAGACCCAGTTTGACTACAGTGCAGTACGAACAGCTTCTTCAAAACATTGTTCTGGAAGCTAGTGGAAAATCGCCTTTAATAATAGCGGGCGATTTCAACGCCTGGGCAACCGAATGGGGTAGCCGGCGCACAAACAAAAGAGGAGAGATGCTTCTTGAAGCATTCGCTCCTCTCCACATTACTGTTCTAAATAGCGGGTCAACTTTCACCTACCGTAAGATGGGAATAGGGTCAGTCATAGATATTACCCTGGCAAATGATTCCCTTGCTCAAAAGATCAAATGGAGGGTGAGTGAGGGCTACACGCACAGTGACCATCAAGCTATCATAATGGACATCAATGAAAGGAGGCTAAAAATTGCACCCAAGCCGACAGGTCCAAAGTGGAAGGACGCGATGCTTGATAGCGAAGCCCTAACATATATGATTGAGCAACTACAAACCCCTGCTGGTTCTGCTGAGAATAGGACGAAACTCCTAGTAGAAGGACTAAGAGAAGCTTGCGACGCCTCCATGCCCAGGCGAGTAATGCACCAACACATATACCCATGCTACTGGTGGAATGAAAATATCAAATCACTAAGATCTCAATGCCTCCGCGCTAGACGCAAGATGCAGCGCAGTAGAGGGAGACCTGACTTTGTTGAAAATGTTCAAAACCTTAGATCAGCCAGGCAGGCGCTAAAAAAAGCCATTAAAACTAGCAAGCAAGAAAGTTTCAAGAAGCTTTGTGAGGAAGCTGATATCAACCCCTGGGGCACCGCGTACCGGGTGGTATTATCCAAAGCGAAAAGCGTACACACACCCCAAATTACTTGCCCAATTAGGCTGCGCAAAATTGTTACTACTCTTTTTCCTCAAAGATCCGAAAACATTTTGCCATCCTACATACAACACGAAGCAAGCGACATCCCTCGTGTCACCGAGCAAGAACTCCAGGCGGCGTGTAATAAAATAAAGCCTAAGAAAGCTCCAGGCCCAGATGGCATACCAAATAGAGCCCTGATATTAGCAATTTCCAAACGTCCGGACATATTTCAAGCAGTCTTCCAAACCTGCCTTAACGAAGGCACTTTCCCAAAGAGGTGGAAGAAGCAAACACTTGTGCTTTTACCCAAGGGCAACAAAAAGCCTGGCGAGCCCGAGTCTTACCGACCAATATGTCTACTAGACACAATGGGGAAAATTCTGGAGAGAATTATTTGCGACAGGCTGTCGTCTTTCGCTGAAGACAAAGGTATTCTATCCACTTACCAGTTTGGCTTCAGAAAATCCCGCTCAACAGTGGATGCTATCAAATGCGTGGTAGATTTAGCAACAGAAGCCATTGAAGGCAAGAGATGGCGCGGCGGGAAAAAAGAATACTGCGCTGTGGTAACTCTGGACGTTAGAAATGCTTTTAACACAGCTAGTTGGCAGCGTATACTAGAAACCCTCGCAAAAATAGGGTCGCCTAGTTATATAATCAAAATAATTGAGAGCTATTTCAGGGACCGTAAACTGAGGTATAGAAGTGACAAAGGCGCTGAGGAGTATATCGTATCAGCAGGGGTTCCTCAAGGATCAGTTCTGGGCCCACTGCTATGGAACCTAATGTACGACGGGGTTCTAAGACTGAATATGCCCCCCAGAACTAAAGTCATTGGATTCGCGGATGACATCGCGGTGGTAATGGTAGCAAAACATATCCATGAAATTGAGAGGATCGCAAGCGAATCAGTAAGCAGGATCAAGACTTGGCTAAGGTCTATGAAGCTGGAATTAGCTGAGCATAAGACCGATGTAGTTCTAATAAGCAGCAGGAAGATAGTAGAAACTATAAGTGTAAATGTTGGGTCTGTAACCATTACTTCAAAACCTGCTATAAAATACCTAGGAGTGATGGTTGACAGCCGTTTAAACTTCAAAACACACCTGGAGTACGCTGTAAAGAAGGCATCGAGTGTGCAGGCCTGCCTGTCGCGAATCATGCCAAACAATGGCGGACCTAGCCACAGCAAAAGAATGCTATATAGCAGGGTAGTCAGCTCGGTTCTTTTGTATGCCGCACCGATCTGGGCTGATGCACTGAACTTAAATAGCTTCACAAAAAAACTGACAGCCGTCTATCGGCTAAGCGCTTTGCGAACTATCTGCGGCTTCCGTACAATTTCGGATGATGCTTCCTTCGTTATAGCAGGGCTAGTCCCCGTGGACATCTTGGCGAAAGAAATGCAGAGAGTGTACATAAGGCTATCTGAACACGACAGTAGAGCAAGTCGTAAAACTATTGCAGAGGAAGAAAGACGTCGTTCGATCGCCCACTGGCAAGACCGGTGGAACAGATCACCGAAAGGTAGATGGACGCATGGGCTAATACCCATCCTTACGACGTGGTTAGAAAGGAAGCATGGGGAAACAAACTTCCACCTAACCCAATTTCTTTCAGGGCACGGAGTATTTCGAAAATACCTCCATAGATTCGGCCATGACAGTTCCCCAAACTGCCCAATCTGCACGGATAGGGAAGAAGACGCTGATCACGTCTTGTTCCAATGCCCACGCTATGCTCCCGAAACTTGTGGTATTTTAAACGGAGAAAATATTATAGATTTTATGCTAAAATCGAGCGATAACTGGAAGCGAATCTGCGCGCATGCAAAATATATCCACAATGATCTAAGACGCGCGGAGGTTCGTAGACGAAGTAACTAGCAGCCTATGAGCTAACCAGCCCCGTGAGGTAATTCCTTCCTGGTCAGTTCCGCGGGGAGAGTGGTAGAGTGGAGAGGTGTTTAGTACGTAGGTGTAGCCGTGAGGCTACAAGTCGTGCATACTGCTATGCCGGTATAGCAGTACTCATGAGAGTTTCCTCTTCATGGGCGTCATCCCGAAAAAAAAAAAAAAAAAAAAAAACTTGGCGTAATCCACAAAAACCAGCCAGTGTCCTTGTGCACACAAGTACACACACACACACACACATACGTACGTGCATACCTGAGATGCGTAATAAATATTCTACTTGTTTTTATGTTGCTGGATTGAAGCGTTTATGTGTAAATATTTCTGATATTTCTGATTTTTGTTCGTGCAAATAATTACGTTATTTATTTTTGTTTCTGGTTTTTTCCTGGTTGTTTGCCTTTTCACAACTTTGGCGCACAAAAGCTTATTCGTAAATACTTACATGCGAATGTGTGTGTGTGTGTGGGTGTATGTATGGAAGTATGAGTATTTACCAATTGCAGCATTTTCAATAATCATAAATGCATACTTTTGCCGCTTGTCATACTCAGAAGTTTTCTCTGTTTGGTATTGGTCGTTTGTAAATACTTTCATATTTGTTACGAGTATTGTAGTTGTTGTTGGTGCTTGCCTGCGGATACAATTAAATCGAGACAAAATTATGTTTTATGAATATTCGGTGGCAGAGCGTGCATGTATGTATGTATGTATGTACGTAATATGCCAGAGCAACTCTTAACGAGTCGCAAAATCGCGCACAGAAAGTTATGTAATAGAAAGATAAGAAAGAAAAAGAGAGAGAGCGAGGAAGAGAGAAAAAGTTGGCGCTGCGGTCGGACCACCGTTGTGAAGTCACTGGCACACCTTGGCATGCCAACGGCCAGCAGGCAAGAAGTTACCACAATAATTGTCGAGCTATTGAAATTGTTTATGTGCATACTTTTACAAGGCTTACAGTTTTCTTCAATCGCACAGTTGTTGTTGTTTTCTTAATTTTTCTTCTTCTTTTTTTGTTGTTTTACTTTGCCTCCCAGCTCACTTAAATTTTGTTTCTTTCATCTTTTTTACATTGCTAAGCTACATTTAACTCGGCTTTAACAAGTTCGTGTAGATGCACTACTGAGCTTCGAACGGCAGCTACTTGCAAATGTCGATAAAGTATAATATTTATGTATATGCAAAGTTGTGTCCTGGGAAACTTGGTCCTTAGGGTATTTGAGAGGAGAAATCAGTGAAAAAAATACATAAGTTAAACGCTCATGGAGGTTCGTTTTGAAAATAAATTTACTTGTGAGAAATTTCAACACTTTAATTGAAGCCTGCTGGGTTGACCAACAAGGAACTGGGCGACTTTTTATCCAATACAAGTTTCTGTGTCTACGCCAAGCATCTGGCAGGCTCTTATGCTAAGAGGACATCTATATTTTTATAATGAATAGGAAGACGCAAACTTCTATATGCATACATTAGGTTAGCTCAAAAAAAAACTTTTTTCTTGATGCTACACCTTAATTTCAAAAAATTATACCAAATGCATACGAACTAAATATAGGTATTATTTTTTAATTTGAAACATCTTTTTAAATTTTTCTGGTGTTTTTCGAGATCCCTATGAAGAAAAGTAAACGGAAATTGTTTAAACAAAGCGTAAGATATGATTTGTTGCACGTTTGTGCAAAAAAAAATTAAGGAAGGAGGTTGAGTAATATCGATCTGCAAATATTTTATAACAAGCTTGAAAAAAAGTCCATGTTCCCATAGGGATTCATTGGTAATTTTCATAGCGTAGATGTCACAGGGAAGAAGATGCAAGGTAGTTTGGGGAAAAATAAATCCATTATTTTCTCGGTAGATGGCTGTATTGATCTATACTTTACGAGGCTTTTGGGGTTTTGTGGAAAAAACGGTGGAACATAACGGTATTGAAATATCTACAGATATATGAATAAAAAAGTGAGCGAAATAGTAAAAGATATTTAATATTGCCACCTACTTGGGTGTCTTTCCGGCCGACCGTCCGTCCGTCCTTCTCGGCACACGATAATTGGAGTAAAAATCGATATATCTCAGAGAAACTTGGTATTCAAATTAACATTGACAAAGGTGAATTGGTATTGAAAATGAGCAAAATTAGGCACTACATATAACGGTAGTTTTGCAAAATGCAATGTATTTTTTTGGTAAAAGAGAAATCCATTATTTTCTCGGTGAATGGTTGTAGTGATCGATATCTCGTTAAGTATCGATCAAACAATTTAAGGTTTCTGCTCGTTGCCAATGTGACATTTTACACTAAAAAAGTCATTTGCGGTTTTTGTTTGTTCCATTCAGTTGTGAGTTACAGGGCGTTAACAATGGAAGTCAAGAAAGAGGAGATTCGGTACATTTTACAGTTTTTCTTTACTTATATGTAAGTTTTTTTTTATAGTTTTTCACCTTTTCGAGTTTTTTATTTAATAATTTTTTATATCATATTTTTGTAGATTCAACTTTTCAATGGTATTCATTTTTCTTATTTATTTCTTATTAACATATTTTCTATTATATTTTTTTTTTGTTTTTTATAATTTTTGTTTTTCATATTGCTTTGATTTTTAATAATTTGTATATGATTTATTTTTATATCTTTTATAATTTTATATTTACTATTTTTACAATGTTTAATTCATTTTTTTTTATTTCTTGTAACTTTTTTTATTTTTTATTTTAATTTTTTTAATTTCATATGTTTTATGTTTTTTATTCCATATTTCTTATTTTATTTAATAGGACTATGAATAAGTTCGTGCGGTTTTTTTTCGAAATTTGAAACTTTATTGACGTAAAATGGTTACAAATTTAATATTCATAGTATTGTCCATCGCTTGCTATTACTTTTTCCCATCTTTCTGGCAATTCACGGATTCCCTTTGTGAAAAATTCGGTCGGTTTTGCCGCAATCCACGAATCGATCCATTTTTTGACTTCATCGTAATTACGGAAGTGCTGGTCAGCCAGGCCATGTTGCATCGATCGGAAGAGATAGTAATCGGATGGCGCAAGGTCTGGACTATACGGCGGGTGGGGTAGGACATCCCATTTGAGCGTTTCTAAGTATGTTTTGACCACTTGTGCAACATGTGGCCGAGCATTGTCATGTTGCAAAATAACTTTGTCGTGTCTATCGGCGTATTGCGGCCGTTTTTCTCGCAGTGCTCGGCTCAAACGCATCAATTGTCGTCGGTAGACATCCCCCGTAATCGTTTCATTCGGTTTCAGTAGCTCATAATACACAACACCCAGCTGGTCCCACCAGATACACAGCATAACCTTCAGGCCATGAATATTCTGCGCCGACGTCGATGTTGAAGCATGGCCAGTGTATCCATACGTTGCCCGACGTTTTGGATTGTCGTAATGGACCCACTTTTCATCGCCAGTCACAATTCGATGCAAAAAACCCTTTCTTTTGTGCCGTTGAAGCAGTTGTTCGCATGCCATAAAACGGCGTTCAACGTCTCTTGGCTTCAATTCATACGGCACCCAATGGCCTACCTTTCGGATCATTCCCATGGCTTTTAAACGTTTGGAAATGGTTGATTGATCAACTCCCAAAGTTTTTGCAACCTCTTCTTGCGTTTGAGCCGGATCTTGATCGAGCAATTCCTCCAATTCGGTATCCATGAACTTTGGCGGCGCACCCTCGCGTTCTTCGTCTTCCAAGCCAAAATCACCACTTTTAAAGCGTGCAAACCACTTCTGGCACGTTCGCTCAGCTAGAGCATGCTCACCATAAACTTCCACCAAGATACGATGACTTTCGGTTGCTTTTTTCTTCATATTAAAATAATGAAGAAGAATTCCCCGCAAAAACACATTATTTGGCACGAAATTCGACATTTTCAAGTGTGGTAAAAATATTGTTGTTTACGCTTCAAATAAAAAACTTATACTGACGTTTGTGCCTTACGACAGTAGCTCTCCAATGAATGTTTGGAAATGTGGATCGATGGAATAATAATCAAGTTACGCCATCTGTTGTAAAACCGCAAGGAACTTATTCATAGTCCTATTATTTTTTATATTACATATTTCATAATTTCACATTTGGAATATTACTTATTTACTGCATTATTTATTTTTTACATTTCTTATTTCCTATTTTTTATCTGCTTCATTTTGTTTAATTTTATTTCCTTCATATTATTTATTTTGTGTAATATCGTATTTGCATACTAGTTTTTTTTGTTTTGTTTTGTATTTATTTTTAATTTCATACTTTTACTGTTATACATTTTATTTTAAATTTTTTAATTTTTTATAATTATTATTTCATGTATATATTTTTTTTGTCGCAACATCAAGTCCTCCCCAAAGAGCTACTCATTACCGGAGTCTCCTAAGCCACAATGTGATCACTAATGTACGCCTACAAATTAACCGATCCAGCAACTTTAAATAAATAAGCCAGTAATCGAGCTCTCCCAGACGCTCAGGCCACACTTTCTCAATCCTCGATATCGGTTGTGCTCGAACATTTCACTGGGAATTATAAAATTTAATTGATTCAAGGTTTTAGTCAAATAAAAATACCCAAATTCCATATTGTATATTAAAAGTTTTATTTTGTGCAGTCGCAAAAGTCAATATGTAAATCCACGAATGTCATTCTTGCTCGCATAATTTTTCAATTCTTACCACTCAATGGCCAAATGTTCGCATTTAATTTCCCTAATGAGCTTACACAAGCTTTATAATGCCATGAAAGCTTCTTAGCAACATTCAGAAGTGAAGTCGCACTGGAGCTGATTTAAAATTTTTTGAGTATTTCGTAATTATTAAGTTTTTAGCGAAAATCAATAATTCATATATTTTTATGATGGTTGAAAAAGTTCGGCCAAACTTTTTATTGCCTACTGAGTGAAAGTTTATCGAAAGAATTAACAAGGTTAAAAGTTATGTCTAATATTGTAGTAAAATTAGGTATAACTTAAGAGTAAAGCAAAGGGAAAATGGAGCACATTTACAGGCTTAAGTAAACCAAGTGAGAGTCCAGGTTGAAAGGGCAAATAAAATATGAGCAAATTAATAACCATAACAAAGGAAAATTTAATAACTTGCAAATTTGTGTTTAAAACATGTTTGCTAATGCGGCAAAAATTATGATAACTAATGCACGCAGCTATTGTGCCCACACTTTTTAAAGCATCACAAACAATTCATTTTTTTTGGAAATTTACTTTTCATAATTTTTTTTTTTTGTTATGTAAATATCGAATTATTCCTTTAATGTTTGGATATTTTCTTGCTTTCTTTCTTTCAGCAAATAAAACCATATGCAACAAATAATGAATACACAAATCTGTAGACATTTTCCGTTTTACAAGTAAGTTGTGTGCCAAGAGGAAGCGCACATTGCAAAAAAATAAATAAAAAACAAAAACGAACAGTAAACAAAAAACAAAAGCGATCGCAAAAGTGCACAAAATCGAAGAAAAACATCTAGCGTTGGCGGCGATAGAGTCATACAAAAATGTAACATGAAATATGCAATCGATATGTCAGCAGCAAATTTATTGGCAATTCCACAATTTTCCCCAATTGCATACGCAAATGTATCGACAGCATTAGACGGCCCGTAGGCATCGCTCTCCATCGCTCTCCTTTCTATGCATATAATCCTCATGCTTCTTGCTTACATATGCTTACATATATACATAGAAACAAGTTACTTATACATACATACATGCATACATTTATACAGATATACAAATGTATGCGCCACATAGCAAAACTCTTTTTAGTTATTTGTGCAGTAAACAGAACCCGACCGGAAAAATTTGCTTTAGTAGTGGGAGGCCGTGGAAAACAATAATTTGTTATACGAGCCTCCTACTAAGTAAATAAAAGGACGAGTCAGCAGCATATCATTAATATCTGCAGTTGTTTCTTTTTTCTTATTTAAAGGCTAAAGATCGACCCTATAAAATTCCATTCAAATACAAACAAAATGATTGAAATGAAGTTATGTTCTTTAGATTACTATAATCCTGCTTCCGCCGCCAGCAGTGTGTGCTAGTCGATTCTAACATAACTTAAACATCATAAGCCACGCTTAAACATAGGGTAAAAAAACTGCTTCGACACATTAGTGATTTTGTTTTCATATCATTTACTTTCGGTTTTGTGAAAATGTCCAATTTTGTGCCGAATAATCGTCATTCGAAAAAACCGGCGGCTGAAGCGCATCGAGAGCTACAAAAAGTTTAGGGAGATGCTGCATTAAGTGAAACAACGTGCCGAGATTGGTTTCGTCGCTACAAAGACGGTGATTTTAATGCTGACGACCGTCCGCGTGAAGGAAGGCCAAAAACCTTCGAAAACGCTGAATTGGCTGAATTGGAGGCATTGCTCAATGAGGGCCCGTGTCAAACGCAAGAAAAGCTTGCTTCAGTATTAGGAGTGACCCGCCAATCCTTTTCCAAGCGATTGCATGCTTTGGGAATGATTCAGAAACAGGGGACTTGGGTTCCTTATGAGTTAAAACCAAGGGATATTGAACGTCGTAACGTCGTTTTTTCGCCTGTGAAAAACTGCTCCAGCGGCAAAAAATGCAAAAAAGGAAGGGTTTTCTTCATCGCATCGTGACGGGTGATGAAAAATGGATTCATTACAGCAAACCAAAGAAAAGAAAGTCATGGGGACTGCCCGGTCATGCTTTTACGCCGTTGCCTCGACTGAATATTCACGCTGCGAAGGTTATGCGTTGTATTTGGTGGAACCAAGTTGGTTTTATTTATTTCACTGGGGATCGGTATCGACTTCAATTGATGCGATTGAGCCGAGCACTGCGCGAAAAGCGGCCGCAATACGCTGAGAGGCATGGACAAGTTATTCTACAGCATGACAACGCTCGGTCTCACGTTGCCAAACCCGTCAAAACCTACCTGGAAACACAGAAATGAGAAATCCTACCCCACCCACCATATTCTCCAGATATTGCGCCGTCCGATTATCACCTGTTCCGATCGATGGCACATGGTCTAGCTAACCAGCAGTTCCATTCATATAAAGACATCAAAAAATGGCTTGATCCGTGGATAGCCTCAAAAGATCAACAGTTTTACCGCGACGGTATACGAGATATTCCAGAAAGATGGGAAAAAGTTGTAGCCAGTGATGGACAATACTTTCAATGATGAAAGCATGCCCAGCGACTGGCAAGTCAGCGTTCTCTGTCCAATCCACAAGAAAGGTAACTCCACGAACTACGCCAACTATCGTAGGATAAGCCTTCTCGGTATCGCATACAGGTCCAATCAAGCATACAAGTCCCTAACAAACCCCACCAGTGCAGTGAGAACTGGCAAAGACCTTTCTAAGCCATTTGAAACGAAGCGGAGTTTCAGACAAAGGGAATGCGATTTTTTTCAATTTGATTTTATTCGCACCCCTAACATGGACATCTTCGGCACTATTTTCTATAAAACTGTCATGCTGCTCGCTTACGCTGCTTATATCGGCATTGGCGTTTTAACGAAAAGAGGAGTTTTTGTTATCACTGCTAATTATTTTTTAACGATTTTAACGAAAATGAGGAGTTTTTGTTATCACTGCTTTACTTTACTTTTTAACGATTTTAACGAAAATGAGGAGTTTTTGTTGTTGTTGTTGTAGCAGCATAAACAATCCCCATACATATACTGGGAATGCTGCTGAAGTGACAGTCCTTGGTCAGATATAAATCCGGGTCGTTCCGGCTACGTGGAGCCGACTGCCGTGGGAACGAGGAGTTTTTGTCATCAGAGCTGATTACTTTTTAACGATTTTAACGAAAATGAGGAGTTTATGTCATCAGAGCTGATTACTTTTTAACGATTTTAAGGAAAATGAGGAGTTTTTGTCATCAGATCTGATAACCTTTTAACGATTTTAACGAAAATGAGGAGTTTATGTCATCAGTGCTGATTCCTTTTTTTGATAACGAAAATGAGTAGTTTGACCCATCATTGCTGATTATATTTTGATAACTGAAATGAGTAGTATGATTATTAGTGCTGAGTAATACGCGACGACGACAATGATTTCAATACGACAATATATTTCTCAGTTATAAGGAATTGGTAAAAGAGAGAATATCACACCGACAAGTGGAAACTATCTGAACTTTCCCACGGCTAGAACCAAAATGTGTGGTTTAATGAGAATAGTGATGACGATAATATGAGTGCTTATATGATAGCTAGCTGTCTTGTAGGGTCTGTTCAAAATGGGTGCCACGTTTGCTCGCTGTTGACCAAAAACAAGAACATGTTGATGATTCTGACTACATAAATTGAACTTCGAATTGCTCCCACATAACAAAATGCTCGGCGTTAAGAAATTTCACTCTAATGAAGAGGCTCTCGCTGAAACTGAGGCCTATTTTGAGGCAAAAGATAAATCGTTCTACAAAAAAGGTTTTGAAATGTTAGAGCGGCGCTGAATATGGCTACGTTAATGAATAAAGCTAATTTTCTATAACAGAAAAAAACGTGTTTCTCTTAAAGAGATAGCTGAGTCATTTCACCTAAAAGTAAAATGAGTTCTTGGCCATCGCGACATTGAGGGTAACTGTAGAGTCGATGAATTAGCGAGACTCAGCCGATGAGTATATAGGCATAGCATAGGGATACCGTCACAAACATGTAAGCTACTCATCTTTGAAGAAATTGTAAGGAAAGCAAACGAAAGATGGCGTAATGAAACCACCTGCAAAATCGCCCGTCAACTGTGGCCGGCTCTAAATGCTAAACGCACAGAATCTCTGCTAAGCTAAAATAAACCCAGTCTTAGCACACTGCCGCAGTCATAACGGGGTACTGCTTAATAGGTAGGCACGCCCAAAGGATGGGTGTGCAAACACATGACTTCTGTAGAAGTTGTCTAGATGAGGTCGAGGAAGAGACAATCTAGCACTTACTGTGCCACTGTCCCACTCTATCCAGACGTAGGTTTACTATTCTGGGTAGACAATTTTTGAATGAGTTAGAAGATCTCAGTTCTGCAGAAATCAGAGATATTCTAAAGTTTTGAAAAGCACACACTGGTTTTAGGTGAGATAGGGATAAGCTACCCACGCGGCATCACAATGAGCTGTCCCACAGGCAACCGCTTCAGCCTCACCTAACCTAACTGCCTAATTACTTATCGTAACTCAAAGCATTTTAGGTAGACGCGTCACTGCAACTTGTCGTGTTAATTTTTGTAATCAATTAGGTTAACTGTATACATATAAAGATTTGCTTATAAGTTGAAATCCCTCGAGGGTACTGCACATCTGTAGCTCATACGCCAACAACAAATGCGAACACGACCGATAGCTAAACAATCAGTCCACCAAAGCTTGATTTAAAAACGGAGTTTACGTATGTATGTATGTATGGGTTTATGTGTTTATGTATGTATGTATATATGTATAAATGTATGTTCATAAAAAAAATATTTTTTTGTACATGCTCTCAAGGCAATACCAAACGCAAATCGCATAGTTGCAATATAGCACACAGATGCTGCTACTGCTGCTTCTTATTCGATGTCTGTTGCCATACGAGTCGGAACTAAAATCGCCTGGAGAATACTCAGAAAAATGGAATTTTTTTAACAGCTCACAAACAGCCATACCTGCGTTTATGTACCTTGATGTGTGTGTGCGCGTGTGTGTATGTGTCTGCGTGTGTATGAATGCATGCGAGAAGGACAAATGCAAACTTTTGCACATCCCCGCAAAGAACATAAATACGTAGATGTGTGTATATGTGTGGGTGTGCGCGTGCATGGGTACAAACAAATGCATGAATATTTTACCAACTAACAACCGAACAGTCAATACTTGAACCGAACTACTAAATGGCTGTTCAATATCCTCCAGCATATTTGATGCACTAACAGCAGCGACAGAGTTCAAAATACAAAAAACAAAAAAAAATCAAATAAATACTCTACAGAAAAACGTCATAAACACAACTGATTCATATTTATTATATTGCCAAGCATAGCACGGCAAACGCTTGCAGCATTGCAAATTTTATCAATTTCTCAAGTAAAATATGTTAACAAATTTTTATGATTTGCCAGTGAAATGCAATATCCTCACTTTTTGGCTGCCTTATGCATAGGCAATGCGCATTCATGGCGTATCTGTGTGCCACTATAAATAATGCTGCGAACTGTAAGCGAAACATTTCGCAACCGAGTATGAACCGAGGCGAATTGAATATTGGCATAATAAAATGCAAATATGCAGGCCATCGCACAAATACACCCACATAGGCGCACTCATCGGATTACACACAATTAACTGGCAGCTATATTTGTATTAACTTGCATGCGGCGATTTTGCCTGTGGCAGCTGCTAGTCAAAATGTCAAATTTCGACATGATTATTTCATTTTGGCAAACTTTTACAGTTAACAGATGCAAAAATGCAAAAACAAAATTATAAAAATCTGCACTCACCTGTAAATACTCGTACGGCGTATCAAAGAGAATTAATTGGTTCACCTCGCAAATGCATTTTCACCGCATTTCAATTTTTGCCTCACATTTGGATGTTTCGAAAAATTAACGTTAGTATACCTGCCAAAGTTGTTGGATTTTCAGCTCATAAATATTATTTTTAGTGATATCTGTGCGCCATTTTCAAAATTGGAACAAGTGACTTCAAAGTCTTCCACAAGTCTGAGTTGCGTAGAGCCGTTCTTCTTTAAATCTTGCAAGATATTTTATATTGTAGATTTTCTACAATCGGTAAGGGAATTGAAATCTGTGACTGAAATTTATCAGCGATAACAACATCCGATGAAGCGACGCTGGGAGTGTTTGAGAGAAAGCTTCTGCGCAAGATTTTTGGAACTTTGCACGTTGGCAACGGCGAATATCGTAGGCGATGGAACGATGAGCTGTCTGAGCTTAGCGCAGCGAATAAAGATCCAGCGGCTATGTTGGAAGAAACAGAAGAATCGTAAAAATCTTTTTTCTAAAAAAACGTAATCGAGGGGATCGTAGAAGAGATTTTTAGATGGCCAAAAGCTAGCGTTGTTCAGGAATTTATTATATAATATAAAAAACATAACTAAGTTTAGCGGCATTTTTGGAATATTTTCATATGCAAATACATTTAATGTAGATTATTAAATTTTGTGTAACTTTCAAGAACAAACCACACTGATTTTTGAGAAATGGCATTTTTCGGTCGCAGTCTAGAGCATTTTCAACATTTAACGCGTACATAGGTTTTGTTAGGTAGTCCGTCTGTACGGCAAACTCACTTAGATCTTACTAGTCGGTTGTGATATTACTATGTGAAACGGGAACCTCATTTGTTTTGCTGCGTGGAACCATTTTTTGACCCTTATAAAATGTACAGGATTGGTCCTATCCCCTGGTCAGATAGCCCTATAGGGTGGGCAATGTAAAATTAGTTTTTTGAATCGGCTATAAAATAAAAAACGAATCAATATTTTTTCAAACTTTTTTGTTTATTTTGAAGATTGAACATTGTCATTTATGAATGAAAAATACATCGTTCAAATCACTGCCACGACTGGCTTTACAGTAGGCCATTCGATCAACCCAATTTTTAAGCACATTTTCGATTGTTTGGGCTCCAATTTCATGAATGGCAACTTCGATTTCGTGTTTTAAGGCATCAGTCGTCTCTGGATGGTTCTCATAGCATTTGTTCTTAACGGCTCCCCACAAAAAATAGTCCAACGGGCTTAAATCACAGCTCCGAGGCGGCCAATTGAAATCGGAATTCAAAAACGGTAGCCAAAAGTTCGAGTGTAACTTTCTTGTACAATGTCCTGTTGAAACCAAATGTCGTCCATGTCATCCTCTTCAATTTTTGGGAACAACTCGTTGAGCAGGTCACGGTAACGCTCGCCATTTACTGTAACCGCAACCCCTCGCTCATTTTCGAAAAATGGCCCGATGATGCCGCCAGACCAAAAACCGCACCAAACAGTGACTCGTTGTGGATGCATTTGCTTCTCTACAGTAACGTGTGGATTTTTTGAGCCCCAATTCAGACAATTTTGCTTATTGACGTAGCCACCGATGTGAAAATCAAAAAAGAAGAAGAATACTCACCACTTTGGAAATAGGTTTCCAATATTTCCCAATTTTGTTCAAGCGTATAGCGTCCCATTTCGTAAATGTCAAACCTTTAAGTAAATTATGAACACATTTGGCATGCCAATTGAAAAAATATTTACCTAGAAAACCTGCCCTAATTTTAACTAAGGCTGGACAATGGCAAAGGAAGTGCTCAACTGTTTCTTCCTCTTCCTCATCTCTACAACTGCTACAATATTCATGAGAGAAGACGTCTAGTCTCAAGTAATGCCTTCCGAATAGCCAATTACCGGTTATACAAGCCACGACCGTCGAGGTATTCTCTCTTGAAAGTCTAAGCAGTTCCTGTGCCGTTTTCTTATTCACGAGGTATGTTCAAAAAACGAAGTGAATTTTCCTTCTTCTCAAAAAATATTTATTTATTCATCAATTTCTATTTTAGCTCCTTCAAAATAGTCCGCCTAAGACATAATACACTTGTGCCAACGTTATTTCCAATCCTCGCAGCAATTCTGATATGCAGCTTTTGGTATTTCCTTAAACTCTCTCAGCGATTCGGTTTTTATCTACTCAATCGTCGCAAAACGCCGTCCTTTCATGGGTCTCTCCAATCCAGGAAAAAGTCGCTGCTGGCCAAATCTGGTGAATACATACCTTGTGGTAGGAACTACTGTTCCACTACGCCATGGTAATCGAAGAAAACAGAGAGCCGAACCTTGACATTTGATAGAACTTGGCGTCCTTTTTTTTGGTTTTGGCTATCCTGGACTCTTGAATTGGAACGATTGGGTTTTGATTTTGATGTCACAACCATATACCCATGATTCGTCACCAACTATGACCCTTTTAGGCAAGTCTGGATCATCCTTGACGTCATTCTACAATTCCTGAGCGATGCTCATGCAAAGCACAAAATTGACCAAAAGCACAAAATTCAGCTATTTTGGAACGATCTTCGCTGCGACACACGCTTGAAATTGAAATTTAAAATGGTCGAGCCAAGGAGCACCAAAAGAGATTTGGTGGCTCCTAAAACACTCAGGCTAAAAAGCCCATTGTATCATATTTAGAGCTCTGGAAAGCTCACGCTTTACGCCCAAAATTTCTGAAATGATTGCATGGCATGAGCCAACCGATATGCTGACATCCTCAGCAACTTCTCTAATTGTGATTTTCTTCACTTTCTCAACATTTTCATAGCTTGTTGATGTGCTGGGGCGTCCGTCATTCACATCTTCTCGATGTTCTGTGAAAAGCTTGTACCACTTGTAAACTTTTTTTGACTCAGAGTATTCTCAGCGTATGCCACTGTCAACATTTCAAGAGTTTTGAAGTACTTAATTCCATTTTTTACACAAAATTTTTTGCAACTTCTTTGACTCATTTTTTTCGCTAGCAGAAAATCGCAGAAAATCGCAGAACGCGCAAAACACTTGTCTAACTTACGCCTCTCACAAACAAACTAAGCATGCCATATTGCTAAAACCGTGAACATATCTTCCACACGGGTGTATTAACTTAAAAAAAATAGTCGAAAGTCGAATGTCCATAGCCCACGGAATTTTAAAACTCGCCTTATTTTTTTAATCACACCTCGTACACATTTTGTGTTTTAATTTGAGGCTACAAGGTGAAGTCAAAAATAAACCAGACTGAGCTAAAGTAGAAACGACAGGAGGTTTGTTCTGATAACTTCGAGTTTATTTATTCAAAGCAGGCCTGTGGCCTCGTTACACTGTATTGCGCGATCTAAAAGCTTATGGAAAGAGTGTTTCAAGTCATTGACCGGAATGACCTTCAGGATGTCGGTACAAGTCTTATGGATGGCCTCTACGGACGCAAAACGTTTTCCTTTCATAGCCAAATACAATTTTCCGAATAGGTAGAAGTCATACGGAGCCACATCAGGCGAATACGGTGAGTGATTGATGGTTACAATACGATTTCTAGTCAACAAATCAGTGACAAGAGTGGATCGATGAGATGGGCATTTTCATGCAATGAGCGCCAGCTTCCTTCTTCGCGGTATTCAGGACGAATTCGACGTATGCGATGCAACCAACGCTTCAAAATGCCAGGACAAAAAATTGCATTGCATGAACTCCTTGTAGACAATTCACTTGGAATGGTAAAAATAAATGAGCATCGACTTGCTTTTTGACTTCTCCAAACGCGATTTTTTGAGTAGTGGCTCATCTGGGGCCTTCCCCGGCACTTTGACGCTTAGTTTCATATTCATATTGGAATCACCACGTTTCTTCACCAGTTACAATGTTGTTAAGGAAGTTCTCGTCGTTTCTCGCCTCTTTAATGAGTTCTTTCGAATGTTGAATTCTGAGATATTTTTGATCTTCAATTAATTTGTGCGGAATGAAACGTGCACAGATCTTTCGTAGGGTCTTCATTTGGGCTCAGTTAAAATGCGAAAATCGATGTTTTGGAGATATTCAACTCCGACTCCATGAATTTCAACGATGATTTCGGTTAATTTTTGATAAATTTACGAACAATTTCGATGGAATTTTCGGTGATTACTGATTTTGGGCAGCCTGTATATTCATTGCCATTTATGTTCGCACAACCATCTCTCGAACGTGTAAACCACTCATGAACTCTGGCACGAGATAGACAATCATCGCCATAAACTTTTTTCATCAATTCAAATGTTTCGGTAAACGTTTTTCTTTGCTCGGAACTCATTTCTGTACCGATGACACAAACATACTAACACTTTAGACGCAATAACTTCGCTTCCACTGAACCGAATGTCACCAAGCTTTCATGGGAAGTCAGCCTGGGATGTAACTTCCAACGCACTAACTCATTAAAAAAATGGCGCCATCTAAAAGATTTCCATGACGCGAGTCTTGTTAATTTTGGGCTTTACCTTGTAAGACCCTCAATTACAGTAGGAGGAGCGACTCAATCCGATTTTAATAAATGCCTTGAAGTATTTTCTTTTCTCCTATTTAAATAGCCACAAACGTAGTTTTATATTTGCTTTAAAGCATTTCCTTTTTTGCTATTTAAGTAGCCAGAAATGCAAATTTCTATTTATTATTCATGTAAATTAATAAAAATTTAACACCCAACAAACTAATCCAAAATTCGAATTAAACAAATAAAATAAAACAAAAACTCTTGTAAAGTGAAATTATCTGCTTTTCTTCCTGCTACCCGCTTCCCACTCCACAAGCTCAACTCATTTCTTGCTCTTCGCATATTCCATGCCTTTCTTGATACTTTCCTTCAGTTCCGGTATCAATTCGTTTAGCCAGTCATCTTCGAACTTAGCCAAATCTGGTATGCCCAAATTCCTTTCAATACCCTTCCTGCCCAGTCTCAGAGGCGTAGCGAAGAATTCGCATTCGGTAACAAACGATTCTACAAACGAGCACTCAATTGGCTCACCCACACCCCCAAGACCCATCAGCAGTGAGTGCGTGAATTTAGCGATAGAGTGCGCGATAACCAGCGAAGCTGCACTATCACCCTTTGCCTTTGCCACCTCCTCTTCAGCCTCGCGAACTTTTTTAACTATCGGCAGCACATCATCCTCATCCTCGTACTTATAAATCGGCTTGCACTGTGTGATTACCGGTAGGATGGTACATTTTGAGTTGCCGCCAATGACGGGTACGTTCACTCTAGCGGGATCTATTTGCAATACATCACCCATAAAATAGCGCGTACGCACCACACTGGGCGTGGTGACACCGAACAAGCGGTTGGGATCGTAAGCGTCTTTCTGTATATGGAATTAGATGCAGGTTTAAGTATTTTTTTTTTTTGTATTATATTAGTTCAAATCCAGCTTACACACCGTTTTTAGTATCTCTGCTGCTAACGGTACAAGCGAGTTGATTGGACTTGTAACCACTGCAATCAATGCTGTGGGGCAGAACTCGGCGATTTTCGGCATAAGCTCTACAATAATACTGGCATTCTTTTTAAGCAGCTCATCATCCGCCACTCCCTTCTTGCTTGGATGGCCAGCAACGATAATTACAATTTCAGCGCCTATGTTAAGTGAATGCCGAAAAATAAATAGAAAATATTAATTCATAAACTTCTATTTTCTAGATTTTTGCTTACAATCCAGCGCTTTTGGTAGATTTTCTATTTTTTCGTGCCCTTCCACTTGAGCATTTGTGTCCATATGCCGAATATCCAGTGCCACACCAGTCACCATTTTTAGGTCGTACAGCGCGAGACTTGTCACGAGACTATCACGTTTCAGCAACAACGAGAGTGGTTGACCCACATTACCGCCGGCGCCAATGACACAAACTCGGTTCTTGCTCTACGAATGGTCGAAATAAAATGTAAATTGCATAATTTGATTTCATTTGAATGATGTCCTAAGCTGTATTTACCATCTGTGTTGTAGAGAATTGTCGAGCGATGCTGGAAAGTGAAGCTAGCAGAATATGCGTTTTTCGCAGCATCTTTGATATTGTCTTTCATATAGTGATAAGTATGTACATATGTGTCTATATATTTTGATGAATGAAAAAGTTTAATTATTTTTTTCTTGTTTACAATATTGCGTGACTTCCGTTGATGTTGCCTGAAATGCGACTAGGTTGAAAAATATTATTTGAAGATCTAGTGAAAAGTAGTTTATGTAAACTTAATATTTCATGCACTTCTAATGGAAATGGAAACAGCACACCTATTCTTCACTTTTGTGAAAAAATGGAATACATCTCCGAATATATAAAACATGGGCTGAAACGTTCCGGGCCTAATACATAGCTGGCACTAGTTTTATTGCATTCACCTCTTTTTCAGTTAGTACTAACCGTAGAAAAACAGCTGTTAAAATGTTATGATATTCTATTCATTTGTTCGTGAATTATTAGAGAGACGCTACTTTTGCTATTTTCACCGATTGCGTGTTTTAATTCTACACTGCTTCTTGATGGGGAAAATACCGTTGTTATGTTATGTTATGTTATGTTATGTTATGTTATGTTATGTTATGTTATGTTATGTTATGTTATGTTATGTTATGTTATGTTATTTTATGTTATGTTATGTTATGTTATGTTATGTTATGTTATGTTATGTTATGTTATGTTATGTTATGTTATGTTATGTTATGTTATGTTATGTTATGTTATGTTATGTTATGTTATGTTATGTTATGTTATGTTATGTTATGTTATGTTATGTTATGTTATGTTATGTTATGTTATGTTATGTTATGTTATGTTATGTTATGTTATGTTATGTTATGTTATGTTATGTTATGTTATGTTATGTTATGTTATGTTATGTTATGTTATGTTATGTTATGTTATGTTATGTTATGTTATGTTATGTTATGTTATGTTATGTTATGTTATGTTATGTTATGTTATGTTATGTTATGTTATGTTATGTTATGTTATGTTATGTTATGTTATGTTATGTTATGTTATGTTATGTTATGTTATGTTATGTTATGTTATGTTATGTTGTGTTATGTTATATTTGGCATGAATTGAACTTCGAATTGCTCCCACATTCATCGTAATCGCTGTTTTCTTTGTTCGGCCGGGCACTTTTCAGCCCATGTATTACACCTGGCTCACCCTAACCTCGAGCTTTAAGCCATCAGTGTATGCACGGATGGACTCATCATGTCCCACATCGTCCTGTTCCCACTCTTTCCTCGGGGTAGGAGAGTCATGAACTTTCTAATGGCAATTGTAGACGGAAGTGCATAGTCCACCAGTGCGGCATGCTCCGGATCTACTAAAGACCTCTCATATCGCGGTTTCACCATTTTCTAGAGATTTATTTATATTTTTGTATTTGCAAACAACCTCTTTATTTCTCTTCCTTTTTCTGTCACCTTCCTTGTTTGGATCCACCTAACCTAACTTTTCATTTTTGTTTACAAACCTTCGCTATTTGTGCCTTCTCTTCATAGTTCCTCACATATCTCATCTGTTCTTCATGTTCTATTATTATACTTGGCACCAACTGACTAGTAGTGACACTTATTCGGCTATGTTGTCTGCTTAGTACTTCGTTTTATCCTCGTCCAACTTCCTGCAGGGTGTTTTCAACTCGCCATATGAAGATGTGCAATGCTTATGTTAAAGTGGGCGTAGGTGTGCGCCATATTCATTCGGTTTGTGGGCGTCTATAGCACGTTTAACCTTTTGTGCTGCATTCTCGTTTGTGTGCAATTTTTATATTTTCTCGTATTTTTTGCTTATCTTTTTATTTGCACTTTTGTGTCACTTAGTGAAATGAAACGTAACGAATGGGCAATGACATTTTTATGCGACATTCTGTCGACTGCAATTTTCTGTGGATTTTTTCTCTTACTTACTTTCTTTTTACGGTTGCTTTGTTTTTGGCAAATTTTTTTTTTTATTTTTTTTCATATTTTTGTAATTTGACATTTTGTAGCAAATTCAATCACTTTCCATTTATTTTCCTCTCAACATTGTTTCATGCTTTTTTCTCTTCATTACAAATATTTGCATTTTTGTAATTTTTTCTCGTTTATTATTCCAATTTTGGCTCTTTCTCTCATTTGTGCTGTGAAATTATTTCGCAATTTGTGGCTCAATCGAGCATATGAATGTTGTTAGTGAAAATAACTACACATAACTGTAGATAATATGGAGTGAAATTTATGGAATTGGGAAGAGAATGCAGAAGCAAATAGAATTTGCTTTAGTTCCTTTGAAAATGATATATTTATAAATAACTGTGATATGAGGTGTGTGGAATGCGATGAATGGGTTTCTATGCTCACTATGCACCTGTTTAGAATATATTTTCTATTTCATTATATAATACAAAAGGCAATATGTTAAGTCAATTTACAGGGTCCCGCACTCGAAGTGCAATCAATTAAAAAGGCCATAAATTTAGTTTGGAAAATTACTTTTATTCAATTCAAAGTAAAAAATGTGTGAAAATAATATGAAATTAAGAATCAATTTACTTTTGCTCGATATGACCATCTTTTACCTTGACTATGGCCTTGAGACGATCCAGAAACGAACCGCAAGCTGCCCAAATGTGACTTGCAGGTATTTTGGCCCACTAGCGGACGTCGCGTCGAAACTGCTAAAGGTGTTAGTTCGGACTGTGGTCCCCAAATTGGTACAAAGGGAATAATATATCGCGTCTGGTGAATTTGAGAGCCATTGTGTGGGCGTTATGAAGTTCGGAACATTGTTGTTTAGCCATTCTTAGCTCACTCGAGCTTTGCGAGACGGTACCGAGTCCTGTTGAAACGTCTATGGTCTGCCACCGAAACGTTTGTCTGGTCACGGCTTTAAAGCAACCTCCAAAAAACTTTCCCGATAATATATCGCATTTACCTTGTCGCCAGGCTCGATGAAAATGATTAAAGGGCGCCCATCTGCGGTTACAGCGACCCAAACCATTACCTTGGCGGGTACTCCCTCCTGGTGGCCAATCAATGGCTCAAATTCTCGTATGAACGATCGATCAAATAAACCCTATCGTTTTGGGAGTTTACGAATTGCTTAATTTGAAAAATTTTCTCTTCAGAAAACACAATGTTCGGAAATTGACCGCTTGCGGCCAAGCGAAGCAACTCCTTCGCTCTCTCAAGTCTGACTTGTTGCTGCTTTAGTGTGAGATCGTGCGCCTCTTGGATCTTGTAAGGCTTCACTTTGAGATCATTTTTCAGTATGCGGCGGATGCTACGGTCAGATATTTTCAGTTCTTTCGCCATTTGATTGGCACCCCGTCGGGGATTTCGCTCAAGTCGCTAATTCACTTTTTGAACCATTTCACATGACATTGCAGTCTTTTGATTACCACCTCCATGACGTTTTGTGATGCTACCAGTATCTCTCTCTCTCTGTGTCTCTGACTTATTATTCATCATAGCAAATATCCTATATATATATGGAAAGCCCATAGTTTTTCTTCGTTTTGTCCCTTAAGAAAGTGGCATTTAAGTATCTGTATTATTATTATTATCTGTTGCTGTCGTGCCAATTAGAAGCGCATAGTGCCAAAACAAACGATTGTTAATGTTGTCGATTATTTGCATTTGGAACCAACTTAGATTTTCGTCGACTCCTAAAAACTCGTCAAAAAGGCTATGCCGCCATGCTTGAGGACGTCCTCTAGAGCGATATATTTGAGGGTTCCAGTTTAACGCCGTTAAGCTTATTTCGTTAGCTGTCTTGCGTATGGCGTGTCCAATCCATCTCCATTTCATCATCTTGGCATTATAGTCCGGGGTGGGCCATTGCCTTCTCTACAACACGCTTCCATTCTTCTCGACAATTTTTCAAATTGAGCAATTCGTAAACTCCCAAAACGATAGGATTTATTTGACCGACCGTTCATACGAGAATTTGTGTCATCGATTGGCCACCAAACTAAATTTATGGCCTTTTTAATTGGTTACTCTTCAAGTGCCGGCCCTGAAGATTATGACTAAATGTCTTAAACTTATTTTATGTAAACTTAATGTTAATTACATTTCAATGTACTGTTAAAGGGTTATGCGTAAACAGCAATAAGGTTAACTTAGGTGGAAATAGGCTATAAGCGCAAATTCAATATAGTTTTATTACTCTATTATTTTTGCGCATGTTGATGTGCGCATTGCTTATGGCAACTTTTGTTTTTATGCAAATATACCTTTTATTATTTGTAAATCACGCATGGCTAACGGTAAACAGATACAAAACAACTCTGCACGCAAACATTTTAGGCAATTCTCTCTTCATTCAACCTTTCTCAACACCTCTATGCTACTCAGTCAATCGGTGTAATATGCAACACACTGTGCAAAATCTTGCTTTCACTTCACGCACGCCAGAGTGTTGCATGTAAGCGCCAACGTTGACACTTTATCTGTTATGCTTTTCACTTACACTTTTCAGTCAGGCAATAGCATACATAATGTATCTACACATACGGTCATTGAAATAGGTATGCCCCACGTTCATACAGAAAATACCAGTTAAGAATAACAAATATTCAATTGTATATGGTTTTAATTTCGGGGTTAATAGAGGCTGCCCCAAAGCGGTGTGCTATCTACATTGATCCTATGGATATACACGGCTATGATAAGGCCTTAATATCACGTATGCATCAGTGGTCTAGATGAGTAGACTCTCTCTCGCTAGAGTCAGGAGACTACAACGCACTGTGGCCATCTGTTGCACCAGAGCTTTTCTGACTACTTCAGGTCCGGCACTGGATGCTCTGGTTAGTCTACACACAACTTCCTTGACCCGGAGCCCGTCCTGGTATTCCCTTCTGTAGCCACCAAATCCACGTTTAGCAAACGGGTTACTCTAACCCGCAAACGAGTTTGACATCTAAGAGAGGCTGCAGATGGACTAAACTGAGTTTACCTGTCATGTCCGACCGACTGCAGACAGCTTAGAGTGCGGTTGGAGTAATGACGGACCACTTTTTATGAGCAAAGTACATGAAAAAGGTGGGCTTCTCATACAGTGCATTCTGCCCAGCTTGTGAAGAGGAGGATGAGACGGCGTACCACTTTCTGTGCGTCTGCGCGGTCTTCGCTCGAATCAGGCTTGAGGTCTTTGGCACTTATGTGTTAAGAAGCGACCACCTTGACTCCTTGGTTCAGAGATCGAGTAGATTTAAATAAAATTAAAAGGGAACCCGAAGCAGTACGATGGACTTAATTGTGTCTGAGTGCTGTACTTGCTAGTCTGACCCGACAACAAAAAAAACAAAAAAAAAAAGTGATAATGGGAACAAAAAGGAAATATTTATGTGTATTGTGTTTCAGCGGAAGTGGAATACCACAATTCTTCAATTTTTTGCCATAAATCCTTATTATTTTGTAATCCATTAATCCATTTCGTGAGATTCAAGTACAGCAGCAAACTTTTTATCACTATGACTGAGTTTGCACTAATTTGCTGCAGAAAGAGCTTACCGAAAGAGCGAAGTCTTGTTCTGGCTAAACCTGGAAATTCGCATAAATAGTGTAAAAGACTTTTTTTCACCCCCTCCGCCTGACAGCTTTTGCAGATGGGATTGATTGGAGTGATACGTGAGATGCTTGAGCTAAATTATCTTAACAGGAAATTTGTCCTCTGGAAGTTGTACTGCGGCCATGTTTTTGTTGTTGTAGTGCATGTAGTTAAATCTTTTGGGTGCGCAGGTAACATTTCTCTTATCTGGGTTCGAGGACATAGGAACATTGAGAGAAATGAAATTGCTGATGACCTTGCCAGAAAGGAGATTGAATTGGCCTCAGAGACCTGGAATGGAGCTCCATTTCTTTATGTGCTATTTCGGAAACCCTTTGCCCCCAATTGATTAGCTTTGTTTGAGACCTCATTTTTACCCAACACGCTCTTACACGTGTAAAGTCTTATGTCAGCTTTCTTCAGCCTGTAATCTATATTGAGGCTATAGCTGTGTTTGGGATCCAGGATAAGTTCTAAATATGTTGCTTCTTGGGCTCGCATAAGACTAACGCCGTTTAATTTTGGGAGATTAAAGTTTGGTATCTTGGTTTTCTTGGTGAATGGCATCAGTTCAGTTTTACACGGATTTACACTTAAACCGCAGTCTGCGGCTCATTTGCTGAGGAATTCCAGAGCTCTTTCCATGACCTCACTGATTGTTGGCTGACTTGTTGGAAACATTCCTGAAACTATGATCACTATGTCATCCGCATACGAAACTGCTTTACTTGTAATTCCCTTTTAGTCGAACTTGTAAAGAATGTTGTTGACGCCTAATAACCGCAGCAGAGGAGATCAAACTCTTCCCTGTGGAAGGGAACTCCACTGTTGACAGAGCGTTTGGCTGTGCTATGAGGTGAATAGCTCCGATGAATTGGCCAACCGTGGATCAGCGGTTCCCCCACAAGAGCCAGAGTCAATAATCGGAATCAGTTCGGCAGGAATCATGAATTGGATCAACGATTATGTAGGCAATCTACATAAAGAGTGATGGTCCCGTGTAGAACGCTGCAGAGCTGCAAAGTGTTTATTAACAAGTGCGAACAGAAAACTGTCAAACTTTCTACTAAAACTTAGAAGGAAAGACGTTCGGTTGATGGTCGGTATTATTACAGGACACAACCCATGGGGTCAGCATATGACCACCATTGGAATCATCGAGGACCCGGTATGCCTGTCATGCTTGAAGGAGGTGGATAGCACTGAGGACTTTCTCTGTGAGCCTCCTGCCTTTGCTAGAGCACGGCTACGAGTTTTGGGTTCCGATGTCATCAGAATGAGTAATATTCGTTCTCTAAAACTGGAGGATATTTACAGATTTGCCAAAGAATCTGAAAACTTTTCACAGGACGAACTATCTCTATCTCTGTCTCTATTCTTTCCTATCTCTTTCTCTGATACTTTTCTCCTTCCCTTCTTGACTATCTACCCCCTTTCCAGAGTTTTAAATACAATGGGCTTTTTTAGCCTGAGTGTTTTAGGAGCCACCAAATCTCCTGGGGCTCCTTGGCTCGACCTTTTCAAATTTCAATGCTGCGCACCAGCCATCTTTGAAAGAAATTCATGTTATTTATTTATTTATTAGTTATTAAATTAACCAAAAAATCGCTACTTCCGTAACATTCAATATTTTTCACATAATATGTAGTTAGTTAAAATGCAAGAGCTAACCGCAAACTACCTATTTTAGTGCCCACACAAAATTACACTACCGAATCTGTGCAACCAATAACGCAACTTAATATAACGGATATTTTAAATTCACAACGAAGGAGTTGACATTTGTAAAAAAAGCGAAATTTCAATAATAATTTAAAATTTTTCCTAGCGTCACATGGAAATCGTTAGCTTAAGGCAACGTACCTATTTTAATGACCGTATGTGTATATGCTCACCTAACTACTACAGCTTTAAGGATTGAACGGCTTTCGCTTAAAACTGCTGCAGCTACTTAGCTGCTATTGAATCAGCAAGCCACTTGTGCACGGCAAATGCATTCAGTGAAAAAACCTGTAAGCTCAGCACAAAAACAGCTTTCAAGTTAATAATGCATATTTTAAGGTGCTAAGCAGAAGTTGCTTATTTTGCATGCAACCCAGCTGGGACACGAGTAGTAACAGTTACATTTTTTCGTTTTTTGTTTTTTGTTTTCTTTTATTTCGCTTTGCCACGCTTACACTTCTTTTGAGGCCGCAGACGTTCCTTATAAAATCTTCCGCTCAAGAACTGCAGCAGCGGAAGGCAAGCAGAGTTTATGTGTTTGTTGTTGCGCATTTGTGTTGCTGTAAGCAGCTTAAGTGAAAATAAATTGGGGATTTGGTTGTTGTAGATTATGATGCAAATATGCACGTGAACACTGAAGATGTGGCAGCTAAGAACATAAGCAAAATGAGCAATTTTTTAAAGCAAAAAAGAAATAGTCTCCTGTGCTGTAGCGAAACATGGCACAGCCAAATGTTGCAAGGCGCGTTGAGCTCAGGAAGCTGGTATGTAGGAAGTGCATATGCAGGCAGTGATACAAAAGGTTGCATAATATTATAAATATTATGATGAGAGCGCAACAACAAACAAGTTAGCATGCAAATGTGTATGTGCATGTATTTGGTGATAAGTACATTTGTGTGTATTAGTAAGCCGGGGAAGGCAGATATACAGCAGCAAGCAAAATGTTCTTGCATTTAAGTTTCACGTAGGTCTGTGTGACAGATTAAGCACTGATAAATATGCATATTTTCTACATATATTCTCATACATACACAGTATAAATACTCATACATACACACATTTTTTGCTTGTATATTTACCGGTGCATATACATGAAGTAAAGCGCTGAGAAGCCGTGAGAGAACTTAAAATTTGAGTAATTTTAATTGCTCTGCAGGGGAAGGCGAAACTACTCAGCACACATTTTAGTTCATCAACAAAAACAAATGGCAAAAACAAATATTCTTCTCTTACTCTAAAAATAGAGATATTTCAAATGTTAAAGATGCAGGAAATGTCAATTATACGAGTATAAATGTTGAGAAAGTCATTTGACTACTTTCTTTGCCAAATAAATTTTTTTTTATATTTTCAAAATAAGGTGTATACAGTGTATACTGCGGTCAGAGTAATAGTAGTACCCACACAGTAGGAAAGAAATGTAGAATAAGTAAGTTTTTTTTGTTAATTTTTTTTTGTTGTTATTATTTAGAAAAATTATTCATTATAACGTTATTTATGTCAAATAGTAGTATGATTTTCTTGAATAAAAAAAACATTTAAGGGGACCAGAGGGTCTATAAATTTCACAAAATCGATTTTTTGTTTTCTCGATATTTCAAAAATAAAGTATCTTAAGAATATTCTGTGAAATTTTCATGCGCGATTTCCCAATATTATAGCTTATACAGCCCAATTAGCTAGGTAGCGGTCAACATGCTCCTGTACCTCAAACTTTAAACTCATTTATCTCGAAACGACTTTTTTCGGCACGGCGGGGATGAAAACAAAAAAACTATTCAACCGTATCACTTGAAATTTGGATATGTTGTTCACAACAACGCTATCGTCGAAGCTAGAATCATAATTTTATTGAAATAATTTCCTATTTTTTAAACTACAAAACTAGTGAAAAAAACCCGATTTTACGAACTTTTTTTCAAAAGTGTGCCATTTTGTCAATTTTTCATTTTTTCGATTTGTTCTAATTCCGACCATAACTGCACTCTTTCTGATTAAGAATCTTTTGAATTTTGTGTTTCAGATGAGTAGAAGTCTCGAAATCATCTACACCGTCCGGGTTCGATTTTTCGAGAGGGTCATCTTCAGCGGCATTTTTATAATAATAAATATTGTTTCAAAAGTAAAAAAAAAATTTTTGTATGCTCAATAAACGTACTAATAAGCTCGAAAAGTTGAAACATCGTTTTTTAAATTTTTAATGGAAAAAAAAAATCGTGAAAATAGGTGAAATTTTCGTGCTCTAGACCACCGTTTACCCTTAAGGGGTTACATACGTCCAGAATTTTCCAACAATTCACGTTTTGTTTTTTCGATATTTCGAAAGTATAGTATCTTAAGAATATACTGTGAAATTTTCATGCGGAAATTTCCAATATCATAGCTTCTACGGTCCATTAACTAGGTAGAGAGCGGTCCGCGCGCTGCTGTACCTCAAACTTTAAACTCGTTTTTCTCGGAACTACTTTTTCCGGCACGGTCTGCATGATAACTCATACAGTTTTTAATACTTTTTGATGTGTTTTTTTTTTTAATATTCGAAAGTTTTTTCTCTATAGATTTAATTTTTAATATTTTTATTAAAAAATTTTATAAACTATATTAAAGTGGGACATTTATGACGTAAAGCGCATACTTTTGTTAATATGCCGTAAATTGCAAAATTTTTCAAAATTCAAAAGCCCGGCTTGACAGACTATAACTACATATTTACATACAATTTTTATTTACAAATGTTTTCTACAAACTTATAATTTGTGTAGAATAAAAACAAATGATTATGTTTCTATTCTACTTAATTTATTTTAGAAAAATTATTTATATATTTTAAATCGCTACAAAAAATTTGTAAAGACAAAAAAAGTTTAACCTCAAAATAGCGCGCACTGAGTTATAACCTCAAATTTTTTTTAATTTGTTATTTTTTTTTTGCTTTTTGTATAGTCGTGCCAATTTGGCAAACATTTTTATACGGTTTAGATATCAGTAAAACATAATCAAGAGATAATTTACAAATTCAAACTAAATTTTCACCTAAAAAAATTTTTATTGTTTTTTTTATTAAAAATATTTCAGCTCGCAATTTTTTTGCTATCATCAAAAATGTTGCATTGTTTACTACACGAATTTATGTAACATATAATTTTTGAAAGAAACTTTGAGATCTTCAAATTTCAATATAGCCTCCACAAATGGAGGGACCTACAGTTTCAAGCTGACTCCGAACGGCAGAATTTTTATGATTTTTTATGAAAAACTTTTTCGTGGCAGAAATACACTCAGAGGCTTACCATTGCCTGCCGAGGGGCAATTAGAAAAAACTCTTTCTATCATTTTGGTCTTTCATGTACAGAGTTTCGAGCCTACGCACTTTCGGATGACAGTCACGCACCAACCCATTCGCCTACGGCGCCCGCCAAAAATATAGTAAAAAATTAAAACAGTGTATACGAATATGAAAAATTATGAAACTCCATCCATAGCCAAAAAAAAAGATGATTGCATAGATGTCACAAAATTTTCGAAACATGCGATTCAGTTCTCTTTGATGTTGGATATATTAAACCAGACATTTACACATTTTCAAGTGTATTTGAATTTTATTTAACAATTTCTAAAATAATTAATGTGAAAGCATCGTTTTATTCTTGAATTTTTTCTCCAATATGCTTTCATTTAAACTCCTGCTTCATTTCCAACTCACAGATACAAAAGTAGTAGTGCTGAAAATCTTTGAAATAAGCACATATTGTCAGTTCGACTAATTTGCGCTGGCCGATCGCAGTGTAGCAGCCACATGTGTGTGCTTTTTAATTCATTCGATGCAATTACCCTGCCACTTAGGCCACAGCTGAACTCTCCAGCTTGTATGGAATGCCTGCACTTCAGTTGGCCCATATGCACTACGACTAAGGGTGCAATGTTACTTGAATGCACGATGAATATGCACATATGCGTGCAAGAGCTATTCACAAAATCTCTGCGCACAGCTATGCGCTTCCGAGGCCATGAATAAGCAAATGACCAGCAGTGACTTCAGCTGCTTAAACCTTTCAACTATGATACTTCGTCGTCATCTGCACCGTCAGCTCATAATTGCTTGTTATGTTTATACGTACGTACGTACACACATACATACATACATCCATACGCCGTTGATTCATCAACGTCAATTTGAATTACAGGGAGAATTGCTCCATAACTGTTGACCCATTAAAAGCAAAATGGTTCTCTCCGCAATGTCACAGTCGAAAACAGATTTCATGCTGAGTTATACATACATGGGTATGTATGTGTACATTTGTGCATAACTGTGGAGAGATGTAAAGAGCTGTAGCTGGGAGTATTCAGTTAATATTAAGTTTTTTACTAATGAATTCTATCAATGGTATGTGTTAAGGCAGAGAGAATACCTAAGCAAATAGTTTTATTGAAGTAATGAGTTACAGAAATGGTCAATATTAAGAAATGGAGAGGACACAAAAACAATCAATTGATGTGAGGTGACATGGAAATGTATGATAATAATAATAGACTCATGCATATCGTGTGGAGTTGCCTGTCTCCCATCAGTCGCATCCCAGGTGACGAATAAGGGAACGCTCGGCAGATATGCAAGGTAGATGGAAAGTAAAATACCACTCCCGGACTACTTATTCAAATCTAAATTGCTAATGAAACGTCAGACACGCTATGCTTCACAAGGAATAAAATCTTATATATTTATACACATACATATGTATAATTATATTTATTTATAATATACATATGTATACAAGTATTAACCTTGAAAGGCATTTAGACTAAGTTACTCCTCTTGGTTAGGGTGTGAATCTTGATGTGGTTTTACAAATACCTACAAATTTATTGCATCTATGAACTGTAGATTATTTTTTCTTTTAATTTTTATTGCTTTTCTATCTGGTATTCCTAAAAAAATACTGAACCTTCCATTAGCAAAGCTTGTCTTTTCTAGTAGTTCGATAATTACATCCATCCAACATTTTTTTTGTTTTATTAATTACATTTTTGGCATTATATCATATAACCAAATTAATCAGAAATAACCTAAGTAATAGTTGTGTTCGATGACAAAATTAACTATCATCAGCCGTAGTCCAAATATTGAGCGTAAGCTAAGATTCTCCCCAAAATGAAGAAAAATCAAAAAAATTAACAAAAATTATACATCACTTTGAAAAACTGCTAGAAGAAGACATATCTCTCAGCTCAGTTTGTTTAAAAATGTTTGAGTTGTATAAAAAAATTACCATGGGTTAGGTTGAACTGTATGACTTATAGTCACGTATAGACCGGTTCAGTTCATGGCAAAAATTACCATAAATACAATTAATATGTTCAAGCTTTTCTTGATAAATTTTCCATTTATCGTTTCTGACTATAAACTACAAATTGCAAACCAACTCAAGGACAAAAGTACACCAAATTCCCGATTCCATAAAGAATAAATTTGTTTATTTACAAAAATCTTAATCATATGCTTACAGATCATGGTGAAAAGAATTCAAACAGTTAACCGGCTCTCAGCGAATTCGAAGCCAACATCTGATTGGCAGACGTAACTGCAGCATGACATGTAACAATTTGCTTACGAAAAAACTGAGGTTGTGTTGGTCATATACGAAAAAAATCAACACAGTCTTCGCTCATATAACTTCGTACCCGTCTGAACAACGACTGATTGGTCAAGAGTGTGAATACGTGAGAAAAGAGCAGACATAGGTATTTCTGTTGCCGAGTGCCCGGTGACGTGGCGGTGGAAGTTACTCTGACAAGAGTACAGACGGATTCTCATTAGGTGATACGATGATAGACGAAGGTGGAGACAAATTAATTAGAGGCTGTTCTGATTTTGCAGTAATGCATTTGTTGTTGTCCTTGTTCTTAGCGATTTGATGTTTATTTTTTGCAGTCAAATTCTTGTTATTATTTTTCTTAGCTGCACTGGGATTGCTTGTATTTGCATAGTTAGCAACAGCATTGCGTAAGTTTGCATTTAACGAAGAGATGACCGCATTGTTGTCATTGTTCAGTGCGTACAGAGAACGAACTTCAGCGAACAAGCTATCACACTTTTGGGATAACTGAGAATCAACACTGCTCAGAGCAGTTATTTCGGCATTCTTTGGTTTATGAGCAGTGATTTATGTTGGCTATTGGCATGATGGAAAGAATAATGAGATGGCGCCTATCATGGTACCGTTACTTTGCCCTCAGCAAATTTGATAATGAGTGATGTCGTATTAGCACCAGTATGGCCAGATTACCATTTTTGTAACTTGATTTAGCATTTTTTTTTGTTATTTAGTCTCCGAGTTTTAGTTCTATCTGTCATGCACATTTTTCTAGCCTGTTTGTTTTTTTGTAAAATATACATTTTTTTTAATTAGTTCAGTAATTCACTGAGTTTTATTCAGCTCTATCTTTTTTTAACATCGTCGCATTGCCCGCGATTGCAATTGTTGTTGGTGTTTTTCTCCTTTCAGCAGTCAAATCTTCCTCTCGCTACTGCAGTGTTGCCAAGCTTTGGATAAAAAATGCACTAAAATGCCCATTTGAAGAAAATGAAATTCCAAATTTTTATTCAATTTGATAAAGAATTTTGTATGCGTGACAAATTATTTTTAAAATGTGGGTTTGTTTTAAATAAATATGTTATTGATACGTACAATTTAATTTATGAGTTTGTTTGTTAAAAGCAACTCTTTTGTTAAAGGAACGTCTTATTTGCTATATTTCAGGTTTGTAACAAAATAAGGTACTCTTTTTGTAAAAACTCGTTATACTTTATTCAGTATTTTCTAATATTTTGTTGCTTATTTTACTATGAATACACCTCTTGATGCCCTATGTCCCACTAAGGATTGAGGACCGGAAGAAACGATTACACCTCTATGGTTTTAATTCGCATTCAGTTAATTCAAACGCTTTTTAAAATGTGTAAAAAGGTGGTCAATGTTAAGAAGAGTTGAGATCTAATATTTTTGCGTAACCCCAAAAGGGGCAAAAAATTAAATTTCCACTTTCAAAATATCAAATTTAATAAGAATCAACAAATTTTCATTAGCACTAAAATCTTCTCAGAGTGACTTTTTTAACCATATTTTGTTTAGTAATACAGTTTGTTTTTTAACTTACAGTTTCCGTAGCTTTAAGGGGTAACACCACTGTACACGCGTAAAATAAACACGATTTTTAAAGAATTTTTTTGTATAGAAGGAAAGGGGAAACAATCACTCTGATTTGGGAAGTTATTACTTATATATTAAAATACAAAACTACAAAGTTTGATCGAAAAATTTTATAAAATGGCGGCATTGGAGACATTTTTGTAACGTGGTTTCTCTTGAAGGAGCTCCGCGGCACGCAGCACAGAGGGTGCAAATTTTAATCTGAAACAAAGAAACATTTTTTTCTAGATAAGAATAGCTAGAGAAACACGTAGGAGACTTAAAAAATATTTATTTTTGTGGAATTAGCAAGAATTTGAAGGAAAAAACTCTATTTTGGACTAAAAAAACGGCACTTAAATAATTATAACAATCGTTTAAATTAATCTATCGAAAATCCCCTACGCTCTTCTCATAAGAAGGTTATTATACAGACGTAGTGAAAAACCTGATTAAAAATATTTAAAATTGTTTGAGTTATGCTGCGTGCCAATTTCAGAAAACGTGTTTTGAGAAAAACGCGTTTAAAGTTTGGAAATTTGGAGAAATCGTTAGGTAGCAGTCACTAACGCTTGGTTAAAAGCTTAAAATATTTATGAAATAGACTTCGGTAACGTATAAAACTTTTTGTTCTGTATTGGATTCATCACTTGAATTGTTACTATGCTCCAAATTTTTATCTGCAATAGAGACAGCAATAGGAGGCGAAAAATGAATAAATGCTCGAAGCTCAAGTGAGTACGAATAATAAAAATACTCTTTATTTGATATGAGCAGAAAATCAAGGTCAGCCGATGACATTTAACACATTCCAAATGACCTTTGACAAATGAAAACACCTTCGGCTGATTACAATCAACTTTTTTTCGCAAGCACTCGGCTTTCTCAATTTCATTTTAAATAATTAGTTTTTATTCGTTAGTTAATTAATTTCCTAGGATTAATTTCCAAAAAGAGTCACTGTCTCAGAGCATGAATAGGCACGATTTTAATTAATATTGGCGAATTCACTAGGAAATTCGCACAGACTGAGGAGTGAACGAAAACACATTCTTACTCGTATACTGCAACATTCAAAACACATCTTTGCTTACAAATCGTATGAAATTTTTAAGTGTTGGGTAATTTTATGGGGAAAAATTGGAATAACTTTCTACAAATTTTTGTGTTATCGAAGACGACAAATAATTTTATGAAGTACGAAATTATTTTTAAGTCGACTCAGCGCGGTTCTTTCCATAGAGTACGCCTCAAATAGCCTTTAAAACCCTTTTCATATGAAGTGGGCCCCAAGATTGCCTGAGACGTTTGTGACGATGACAACAATAATTAATTAAATGATCAAAGCTCAGGGGAATTGGAGTGTTAATATCTCCATGAATACGCATACGCACCTACATACAAGTAAAACTTGATTGCAAAATTTCAAGCCCATTAAGATGCATTTGTATATCTCCTGCCGTGTCGCCTCCAATCAGTAAATGCTTCCACAATGCGCGGATATTACCTAAACTTGACCACGTCAATTGCATTTGCTGTTATGAACTCATCCATACATTTGCCGCGTGTGCAGCAAAACAATAGTGCTCATTTATACCAATGCTCACACAGGCATTTGCGAATACCCTGCGGGAAATCCAATCTACTGGCGTGCTTCTAGTGAATTTAGCACCATGACTCTCTCACGTTCCATTTTCGCTCTTTTTCATATGTATAAGCATTTAGAGAGTTTTACATAGCAATGGCTTAGGAAGTAGTTATTAGTAGTGCCACGCTCCTTTAACATTTTCGTTGGTTTTAAATTATGCTCTGCATTCCATTTTCGATAGTTCTGAACCAATGTTAAATTTTACTACGAGAAATAAAAATTAACCTAACTGGAAGTACTGCTGTTGTTTAAAGTGGAGGAATAGCGTACCATTTAGGAGGCCCTTGATTCGAAAGGCAAACTAATTTTAATTTTTATTATTTTCTTCTTATTACAAATTCAAGTTTCTAAGTATAAGTCTTACTTGAACTGAAACCTTCAAAATTTAATGTGGTCCTCCATTTTTTCGGATTGGATATAGGAAATTAATCTTGGGCCGCTAAGAACTGATTTCGGTTGATATTTAGGTAGGTGGAAGTAACAGTCGGCCTTTAAACCCACTCACTTAGGCCGTCGCCAATCTATTGTGATACCATAGTAGCAGTTTACTTGCTCCTTCTCGTTAAACCATTTTCTTTCAATTGCAAATCCATTGATCTCGCTGACACTTACTTGTATATCCCCAAGGGCATCAGTATTATTCAAGAGCCCATTTAGAAGCTACCTAAACAAATTCGTGAATTTTTTATGTGGGAAAAATCCACAACACTGTGAAGGAAAGATATTATAAAAAATCACCTGGATTCTTTAGCAATTTCAAACTTCAAATGCACTAACTATATATTAAATTATATGAAACTGCGTAAAAAGGTCAGAATTTTGATAAAAATTTCTTAAGTTTTTCCAATTTTTGTGTAAAGTTTAAAATTTAGATTTATGTGGCTTTTTGTTAGACTTTACTTTTACACAAAACAAATAAATATCAAAAAACAAGAAAAGTAGTGAAAACCGGTGAAAATATTGAGGTGCTATATTTTGTTTCGTGGACCGTATACATGCATGTTAGGCCGGGTCGATTTGTGGGGAGGCAAAAAAATCGCCCATTGCTCTGTGAAAATCATATTCTAGGGATCAAAATAAGAAACTTTGCCGAAGGAACCATACCTCTAAAACGAATTCTGATGTCCCCGAATTTGGGTCGAACTTTTTAGTTTCTTTTCTATAACTCACTTAAATTAATTTAATTTACATATTTTCTGACTAAATAAATTTCTTAAGAGAAAAAATAGATATTTTTATAAATATTATTATAAATAAATAAAAATAAAGAAAAAATATAGCCATTTAAATGGTGATATTTTTAAATTGGGGGACATCAGAATTCGTTTTAGAAGTATGGTTCCTTCGGCAAAGTTTCTTATTTGATCCCTAGAATACGATTTTCACAGAGCAATGAGCGATGTTTAAATCGACCCACCCTAATGCATATGTATGTAAGTATTTGAAAAGATTAAAGTACATTTTATGGTCTTTCGTATACAATTGAGGCTTTGTGGAATATATCTAAGGAACTTCGAAATGCAATTGACTCTTATGAAATATATTTTGCACTTTCTGAAATAGAATTGACTATTCTGAAATCTATTTTAGGCTTTTTTAAATAGAACTCACTAGTCCGAAATATATTTTGCATAATCTGAAATATTGTAGAATCGCCTTTTCTGAAATATATTTTATGATTTCTAGAGAAACATTTACTATTTTGATATATATTTTGCGCTTTTTGAAATAGAGTTAACTATTCTGAAATCTATTTTGCACTTTCTGATTTAGAATTGACTATTCTAAAATATATTTTTCACTTTCTAAAATAGAATTTACTATACTGAAATATATTTTACACTTTCTTATGTAGAATTAACTATTTTTAAATATGTTTTGCACTTTCTCAAATATATTTTACATCTTCTGAAAGAGAATTTATTTTGAGCTTTCGGAAATAGAATTTACTGTTCTTAAGTACAATTTACACTTTCTGAAATATAATTGACTATTCTGTAACCTACTTTAAGATTTCTGAAATAGAATTGACCATTCTGAAATATATTCTACGCTCTCTGAAATACGATATAAGTATATTATAACCTTTTGAAGTACATTTAGAAACGTTTTTCCAGCTGGGTATGCATGAGCATAAATCCATGCGTGTAACTCTCTTTAGTGCATGCGTTATTTACTCACCGTCTAGGCTTGCATTGCTGCTGTTGATTGTATGGAAGAGCCTAATTCAATGTTTGGGAATAACAGAACAAGCCACAATTTGTTGACGGCATCGTTTGCTTAGGGGCTAGATTTGTACCTATTTGTGATTGAACCCATGTACAGATGTGCCAAAGTGTGTTACCATAAAATGCGTATATTCACCGTTGCACACAAGAATAGGGTCAAATATTTAGGCAACGGGCAAAAAACAAATTTCCCTCCAACAATTTGTACGGTCACAAGACGGTTGGCGTAGTGTACATTGAGCACAGCTGTTAAAGCTGCTGTTCAAACAAGCGAGTGTGGAAATTAAATTGAAAACTATGTACACAGTATTATGGAGTATATCTATTAGTCATGGGGAAAAAGTAAGCTAGTTTTTATTTTGCTGAGCTTGCAAATTCAAAGTAAATACTCAGCATGTCGGGTGGCAAAAAAGTTACTGCCAGCGAAAATGCAAGCATTCACCGCTGAATGCGCTTTTTTTGGTTTAGTCTCATTCAAAGTTTTTCTCAATTGCTTCTTTGAAAGTATGCACCAAAAGATATGCGCTACATTTCCAGTTAACCGCCGAAAAAAGGTAAGCGCTTGGCAAAAGCGAGTCAAAGAAGTGAGCCAATCAACGGAACAACGAGCAACCAACTAACAGCAGCCAGCAGCCAGCAACCAACGCGCTGTTTTCGGACAGCGTCATTCGTCTTTGTCGTTGGCCACATAGTGTTTTTTGGCTGCGTGTCGGCAACGAAATATGTATGTATGTGTGTGCGCCATTACACAGGTATACAACTACAAAGTACCATCCGCACGAACACTTTCGCAGCCACCTCCGTTTGTCGTCACTTGGAGAATTCAACAGCATTCAACTCAAAAAGATGAGTTCACAAACAATTTAGTTGCACGCGTTGGTGGCTCTGCCACTAAAATTAGGTCAAATGGCATGCAACACTGGAACAAAAGGCTGAAAAGATGCAGCCAAAGAAGCCGCCGCTAAGGGATGAGGCAAAAGCTCAAGGCAATGAATGCCACATAATTGAAAACAACAAGGAATGGGCAAAAATAAAACTTTAAGCAAAAAAAGGACTCTTACAAAAAAATATACGCGCAGCTGAGGAAAGTAAGGGAAAAACTTGCAGAAATTTAAATGCAACCAAACGCGAATGCAAAGTTCATAGTGAGCAAATGCGCGTAAATGCGGAAGAACCGAGTTTGAAATATTGAAGCGAAACAAAACGCAAAAACTTAGTTTGGAATATGCGTCAATTCGTAAAAATAGCTAAAATCGATATGTAAATGTAAATTTTTATGAACTATATAAAATTAGTAGAAATAAATTAATAAAAATAAATAAAAATAAAAATAAAAATATAAATAAAAATATAAATATAAATATATAAACGCAACTAAGTTCCCGATGTTTGTCAATAGATGCCGCCAGCAGTGTGTGCTAGTCGATTCTAACATAACCTAAACATCATAAACCAAGCTTAGACATATGGTAAACAAACTGCTTCGACACATTAGTGATTTTGTTTTGGTATCAATTATTTTTGGTTTTGTGAAAATATCTGATTTTGTGCCGAATAGTCGTCATTTGCGTGAAGTGTTGATTTTCCTCTTGCATTCGAAAAAAACGGCGGCTTAAGCGCATCGAGAGCTACAAAAAGTTTATGGAGATGCTGCTTTAAGTGAAATAACGTTCCAAGATTGGTTCCGTCGCTTCAAAGACGGTGATTTCAATGTTGACGACCGTTCGCGTGAAGGAAAGCCAAAAACCTTCGAAGACGCTGAATCGGAGGCATTGCTCAATAAGGATCCGTGTCAAACGCAAGAAGAGCTTGCTTCAGTATTAGGAGTGATCCGCCAATCTATTTCCAAACGGTTGCATGCTTTGGCAATGATTCAGAAGCTGGGGACTTGGGTTCCTTATGAGTTAAAACTAAAGGATGTTGAATGTCTTAACGTCGTTTTTTTCGCCTGTAAACAACTGGTCCCGGAAAAAAAGGAAGGGTTTTCTTCATCGCATCGTGACGGGTGATGAAAAATGGATTCATTACAGCAATTCAAAGAAAATAAAGTTATGGGGGCTGCCCGGTCATGCTTTTACGTCGTCGCTTCGGCCGAATATTCACGCTGCGAAGGTTATGCGTTGTATTTGGTGGGACCAAGTTGGTGTTATTTATTATGAACTGTTAAAACCAAGCGATACCATCACTGAGGATCGGTATCGACTTTAATTGATGTGATTGAGCCGAGCACTGCGCGAGAAGCGGCCGCAATACGCGGAGAGGCATGAAAAAGTTATTCTACAGCATGACAACGCTCGACCTCACGTTGCCAAAACCGTTAAAACCTACCTGGAAGCACTAAAATGGTAAATCCTACCCCACCCGCCATATTCTCCAGATATTCTCCGATCGATGGCACATGGTCTAGCTGACCAGCAGCTCCATTCATATGAAGACATCAAAAAATGTCTTGATCCGTGGATTGCCTCAAAAGATGAACAGTTTTACCGCGACGGTATACAAGATCTACCAGAAAGATGGGCAAAAGTAGTAGCCAGCGATGGGCAATACTTTCAATGATTCACGTGCAACCACTTTTTCAGAATAAAGTTTTATTTTCATCAAAAAAACAGCGAGAACTTAGTTGCGCACCTAATAATAAAAATTTTAAATTTTAATTTAGTGATTCATAAAAAGAGCTGAAGTGCTTAGTGCTCAAGGAATAGATATTACACTATGCAACAAGAATCAACTTTTTTTATCCCGGAAAAATTTGATAGGCACATAAAACTATGGATTTTATACAGCGTGCATACGATATTTGTGACTAAATGTGGCTATAACTTCCCGAAACCACCATTTTTCTTTTTTCTCCCTTTCAGAAAGACATGGAGGACTACAACTTAACGCGAGAAATATAAAGACACGCAGTTATCGTCGCTTCATGTGCAAATCACACCGATTTAAAAATCACGAAATTTCTTAAGTGCGCCCGTTCATTCATTCACAAGGTTCACCGTGCATTGGAAGCATCAGGCGGCGATGCAGAATCTGTTGCAAAACGCTAAAAATACGAGGAAGTTCTGTTACTTTCCGTTCCAAGCGATCATTGACGAGGATCTTGAAAATCAATGAAGGCCCTTGCGAGGAAGCTTCAGGTTTTTGAGGGTCTTAACCGTCGAGTTGTCCACGAAAATCTGCGGTTTAAGCTCTACATTTAGCTCAGAAGACAGTTTGTGTCGGAGCAAACATGAGAACAGCGAGTTACCTGATAAAAACGCCTTCTAAACAAAATTACATCCCCCGAAGCGCCTGAGATGTTATGTTTTTTTTTTTGACGAAAAAAATTTTGATCAAGACGAAAAGACCAACCGCAGAAATGACCAGAATGACAGATGGCGAGATTCCAATCCTACAGTGGTTACTGTTGTCATCACACGAAGTTTCCAGTCGCTGCTGTGGTTTTCGGTGTTGTAAGCAAGAAAAGACACACTTCTTTACTCTAGGATTTCTAGTGAACTCTGCTGCATATATCGAATTTCTACAGACGGTAGTGAAACCCGGGATTGAAAGTGTAAGCGGTGACTGCTCATACACCTTTCAACAAAACTCTGCTCCTTCACAAAAAACGATGGCAGCACAAAATTGGATGGCTAAAAATTCCCACGACCACTTAACACCGAACTTACTCCCTCACCTAACTCCCCAGACCTTAGTCCGCTGGATTACCACATATGGGGCGTAGTTGAGCGTGAAACCATTAAGCATCCTCATAACACGGATTCAACAAAATCAAACGTTTTCCAAAACAACAAGGTTCCAGCAATGGAATCTGGTAGAGCAGGGAGAAAAATTACGTATATTGGCGCATTGATAGTTTCCGACGGAATTTTAATATATTTCTGACGACTCTGTTAAATTTTTAACTTTAGTATATTAATGGACTTATAGTAGAACTTTATGGCAAATATTTTTGTGGCACATTTTAACCCGTTATTCTCGAATTGCTCCTCTAGACTCTCAGACCGGTGAAGCGTCTTCCGAGTTGAGTTCTACGTTATAGCGTGATAAATACAAGACCAGGCGAAAATGATAAGACTAATGGACTTACCTCCGTCAAACCTTACCATTTTTGTGGATAGTCACGCAGCGATCAAGGCACTGACCACAGCACGCATCAATTTAAGAGGTATTAGAGAATTCAGGAGATCGCTCTAGCTTATGCAACAGCACAACACCACACTTTGTTGGGACCCCGACCCCTATGGAGTGAAGGGAAATGAAAGAGCGAATATGTATGCAAGTAAAGGCGCTGAGCTTGACCTTCAGCGAGTGATAAAGGCCATAAGCATTCCTCTAAACGAATTGTACACTATGGTTGACTTGCCCGTAATAGCGTAAACCAATAGAAGTTGGTCTCTGGCTACTAACTGCAGGGGCTCCAAAGGGATCTGGCCAAAACTGAATCTTAAAAGGACAAAATTTATGCGTGGATTCAAGAAATCAACTACCAGTGTCCTCACGGCTGTTCTAGCCAGTAGAATGGGTGTACCTCACAATGACTTCTGCAGGAGTTGTGGAGATGAAGAAGAAATTGAGTCAGTACAACACCTCCTCTGTTAATGTCCTGCCCTTCAAAGAAGTCGTGTCAAATATCTTGGCGTTTATTTCTTTGAAGACCTGAGAAATTTACAAAATGTGTCACTATAGGGACTAGTTCTTCTTCTTCTTATTAATTGGCGCAATAACTGCCTACGCGATTTTGGTCGAGTTTAACAAAGCGCGCCAGTCGTTTCTTTCTCGTGTTAAGCGGCGCCAGTTGGACACACCAAGTGAAGTCAAGTCCTTCTCCACCTGATCTTTCCAACGCAAAAGAGGCCCTCCTCTTCCTCGGCTACCACCAGCTGGTATCGCATTGAATACTTTCAGAGCCGGAGCGTTGGTATCCATTCGGACGACATGAGCCAGCCAACGTAGCCGCTGGATCTTTATTCGATGCGTTATGTCTATGTCGTCCGTCGTAAAGTTCATAAAGCGCATTGTTCCATCGTCATCCTACGAAACTTGCCGTCTCCAACATGCAAAGGTCCAAAAATCCTACCCAAAATCTTTCTCTCAAACACTCCAAGCGTCCTTTCATCGGATGTTGACATCGTCCACGCTTCTGCGCCATACGTTAGGACGGGTATGATGAGAGCCTTGTAGAGTGTTAGTTTTGTTCGTCGAGAGAGAACTTTACGGGACTAGTTACCTTCTTAAAGAGATCTAAGTGGTATAAGCAATTTAGATAGGGAATGGAAATCAATGGCATGTATCACAATGGGCCTTAGAGCCACCAAGTGTCTAGTCTTTGACACCCTAACCCGTTATATCTCTCTGTTATGAGTATTTTTTCCGCTTTTCCACAAAAGCGTTAAAAAGAACCCATCTGGTGAGGAGTTAGAGGGTTAAAATGCTCTACAAAAATGTTCCCCGATATTTTTTTTACAAAGAACTGCTAAGCACATTATATATCTAAAATGGAAGGATAACATATTTTCCTAAGCCGATTTATCATTTCTTTCACATCGCTTTCAGACGTATAAGTTTTGGTCCTCTCGACCAAAGTCCATTGTCGGAACTTTGTTGTGTTATTTTTTTTTTTTTTGGTTGCACAGTGTTATTTTTTATTTTTGTAGGCGGGTTATAAATTTTAGAACCTTTAAGGGGTTAAAGTTAAATTATTAAGCAAATTGGTTTTAAGTGAAAGCCAGTTAAATATTCTCTCAAAACAACAAGGCACCTTAAGTTCGAGGAAGTTCGCTCTCTAAAACTGGAGGATATTTGCAAATTTGTCAAAGAATCTGGAAAATTCTCACAGGTCTAACTACCTTTATCTCTATCTCTATTCTTTCCTATCTCTTTCTCTGATATTTTTCGCCTCCCCTTCTTGAATATCTATTCTCTATCTACAGGGCTTTTTTGCCTGAGTGTTTTAGGAACCACCAAATGTCTTAGTGCTCCTTGGCTCGACCTATTCAAATTTCAAGTTCCTGAAACTAAACTTTTGCTCGTTATTCTTGCTGCAAAAATGATCCATATTTGCAATAGTCTGGCCTCAAACTTTAACAAAATCAGAACAGTACCGATTAGAAGAGCACAAAACTTAAAGAATATACTTTTTTTTATTTTACTGAAAGATCACCAAAATTTTAAAAATTTACGTCACTTTCTCAACTAAACTCGGGAAGCGAAAAACGTTTAGCCCATCCATTACGCTATAAGTATATATTGTTTTCGAAAAGCTGTAAGAACCACGAAATTGGCTGGACGATTGTGAAATTCTAGTACGCTCAAGGTGCTAACAAAATCTACAAGATCCCCAAAATTCTAAGATTTACCTCACTTTCTCAACTAAACTTGGGAAATGAAAAACGTTTGTCCTATCCGTTACATGTGGTTTTCGAAAAGCTGAACCACCCCTGGACTCTTGTGAAATTCTGAAGCGCTGAGGATGTACTTTTTTATGAGTTTAACGGCTAGCGTATATTTTTTTTAAGTCGATTTTTTGAAAGTTTCGTCGGGTGCGTAATTTTCAGATAATTTCATCATTATTGTATTTTCTGAAAATATAATTGGTGCGTACACTCTTTTGGGTGTTTGGCCGAGCTCCTCCTCCTATTTTGTGGTGTGCGTCTTGATGTTGTTCCAAAAATGGGGGGACCTACAGTTTCAGCCGACTCCGAACGGCAGATATTTTTTATGAGGAGCTTTTTTTTCATAGCAGAAATACACTCGGAGGTTTGCCATTGCCTGCCGAGGGGCGACCGCTATTAGAAAAAACGTTATTCTTAATTTCTCTCAGTGCTCTCTTAATGCACTGTACTTATTTGTAAATAATCAATTTTGCCATTTTGCTCCTTATGTACAGCGCAGCAGAACATTCACGCAGCAAGAGCAATTCTGCCTTAATGTATGTAAATGTGGTAGTGAAAACTCTCATGTACTCCAACAACTGACGCAGCTGCATAATGCACAGGAAATAGCTGGAGGAGCGGCAAAAGAGAGCGAAAACTTTAATGAAAAAGCAGCATTACGAAATTATTGCAGTTGCAATTGAAAAGTTAAATGAAATTATATGCAAAACTGTAAAAATAAGGTTGCCAGTAACTGTATAAAAAGCGCAACAAACACACAACGTAAAACAATAGATGGAGCAAAATGAATAAAAAAATGTATATAAAAAAAAGCGCACAAAGACAGAAATGCAAAATTTGCGTAGCAAAGGGTAAGCGGCAAACAAGCTGTTATTTGTTGTAGCAAACTTTTATTTTTCTTGTTATTTTTCTCATAACTTTTTCTGTTTGTTTCTGCAACTACGGCACACAGCAGCAATGACTTTAAGTGGCAGTTTGACATGCGCTGAACCAAACTTCCTGCTTCGTTTGGCGTTTGTCAACTTTTTGTATCATTCGAGCTATATTGTGTGTACATAAATACTTATATATATACACCCATACATATGCACATAATAAGTCTATAAATTTGTTTTTTGTTATGGTTTTTATTTTCTACTATTTCTATCTGCTTTTACTATGAAGCGATTACTTTTACCCGAATTCTTTGCATTATTTTTCATGCCATAATTTCCCTTAGTGTAAAATTTTTTAACAAAAATGTTGAATGGCGGCATTCAAAACGTTTATTGCAAGTGCTCTCAAAAGTTTTTACAGGTCGCAGCAGCTATTGACGGAAACTCTTTGGAGACGGAGACTCGCTCTAATGGCTGGGGAATTTCATGGTAGAAAAGCGAATTACTATAGTCTGTAGATTCAAGTGCCTTGAATTTAAATTTAAATTAAAAAATATATGCTTACATTCAATAGCACAAAGAAGCTTTGGAGGACATATTTATTTGTTGAAAGGATTTTAAAAATATGAAAAAAATTATTATTATAATTTTGACTTTTGTGCGCTCAGTGTGCCGCCAATTATGCGAATATACAAGTACTCGCTCATTATATGCTATACACTTTTAATATGTTTTTGTAAAAGCAACAACAAAGCATGCAGTAAAGTACGTTGAACTGTTTTTTAACTGACCCTTTCGGTCGTTTTAACAAAAAAAGCATTTATGAGGAAATAAATTATAAGAATTAAATGTGGAAAAAATTAAATGAAAACCTACAGGCACTCAAGCAGAAACGATTTTGTAGGGAATTTTCTTGAAAAGACATTTTAATTTAACTATGATTGTATATTGAAATTTGAGCAAAATATTTTTTTATCTACAGTCTAACGAAATTAAGCGTTTATCGTTTTGACCTATTGCTGGCGTTTGAGTTCAATTTGGAGCTTTGTAATGTTAAGAGACTTATAGCAGAATTTTATAGAAATTTTTTTATAGTGCATGGGTTAACGGAGGGGCCCACCTTTATAAGTACTTTTTGCGCTTTCTCTAAAATGGGGCAAAAAAAGCCATCTATTGGGCAGTTAGAGTGTTAAAATGTTCCCCTTTGTTTTCTACATTTAGTTGTTGAATATATCGAATAATTTCGAATCGATGCCTATTTGCCATAAGAATGGGCAAACGGGTGAAAGCTTTGTTCTACCTAAATCAGAGGTAAATTCAAAAAAAAATCTGGTGTACTTGTTGTTCAATATTTCAAAACAGTAATTCAGAGAGTGCTCTCAGAGAGCACTGCCCAACAAACCGGCATACACGAGCAATGGAGCAACATTTCTCGTTCCCTACGTGCCGCCGCCGAAGAAGAAATCGGATTCCGGCGAGCCCGAAAAAACAGTTGGTACGACGAGGAATGTCATGTTGCCGCAGAAAGAAAGGATGTCGCCACGGGAAGAGCCACGAAAGGAGAGCCACGCTGCTATCGGGCGCAACGCGAGCCGTGTGGGATAGCTACAGAGAGCTATTATCTAAAAGAAGAAACGAGAGGCCGAAATACGTGAGTGCGAGGAGCTTGAGATGCTGGCCAATAGGAACAACGCCCGAAAATTCTACCAGAAAGTTCGGCGGCTTACAAAAGGTTTTAAGACCGGGGCGCTTTCCTGTAAGAACAAAGACGGCGAACTGGTGACTGACATCCAGAGCAATCTTAAATTATGGAGGGAACACTTCTCGAACCTGTTAAACAGTGATAGCTGCGCATGTCACAGAGGATGTGAAGATCCCGATACCCCAAACGACGACGACGGAATTGACGTTCCGCTACCCGACCATGACGAGGTGAGAATAGCGATAAGGTGTCTAAAAAACAACAAAACCGCGGGCGCCAACGGACTGCCGGCTGAGCGATTCAAACATGGCGGCGAGGAGCTAGTAAGGTGCATGCATCAGCTCCTATGCAAAATATGGTCGGATGAAAGCATGCCTACCGATTGGAATTTAAGTGTGCTCTGCCCAACCCATAAGAGAGGCGATCCTGCAATCTGTGCCAATTACCGCGGGATTAGTCTTCTAAATATCGCTAATAAGGTTCTAACGAGCGTATTGTGTGAAAGGCTGAATCCCACCGTCAACCAACTGATTGGACCTTATCAGTGTGCCTTTAGACCTGGAAAGTCTACCATCGACCAAATATTCACAATACGCCAAATATTGGAAAAGACCCACGAAAGGAGAATCAGCACACACCATCTGTTCGTCGATTTCAAAGCTGCATTCGACAGTACGAAGAAGAATTACCTGTATGCCGTGATGACTGAATTTGGTACCCCCCAAAACTAATACGGCTATGCAATATGAGGTTGCTCAACACCAGCGGCGCCGTCAGAATTGGGAAGGACCTCTCCGAACCGTTTGATTCCAAACGAGGTTTCCGACAGGGTGACTCGCTGTCGTGTGACTTCTTTAACCTGATGTTGGAGAGCATCGTACGAGTCGCAGAACAAAATCGCTCAGGCACAATTTTTTATAAGAGCGTACAATTGTTGGCGTATGCCGATGATGTCGACATAATCGAGCTTAACAACCGCGCTGTTAGTTCTGCCTTTTCCAAACTGGATAAAGGGGCAAAGCGTATTGGTCTGGTGGTGAACGAGGACAAAACGAAGTACCTTCTGTCTTCAAACAAACAGTCGGCGCACTCGGTTATCGGCACCCACGTCACTGTTGACAGTTATAATTTTGAGGTTGTAAAAGACTTCGTTTATTTAGGAACCAGCATTAACACCAATAACAATGTCAGCCTTGAAATCCAACGTAGAATCTCTCTTGCCAACAAGTGCTACTTTTGACTAAGTAGGCAACTGAGCAGTAAAGTCCTCTCTCGACGAACAAAACTAACACTCTAGAAGGCTCTCATCATGCCCGTCCTAACGTATGGCGCAGAAGCTTGGACGATGACAACATCCGATGAAGCGACGCTTGGAGTGTTCGAGAGAAATATTCTGCGTAAGATTTTTAGACCTTTGCACGTTGGCAACGGCGAATATCACAGGCGATGGACGATGAGCTGTATGAGCTTAACGACGACATAGACATAGCGCAGCGAATAAAAATCCAGCTGCTACGTTGACTGGGTCACGTCGTCTGAATGGATACAAACACTCCGGCTTTGAAGGTATTCGATGCGGTACCAGCTGGTGGTAGCAGAGGAAGGCCTCCTCTGCGTTGAAAAGAGCAGACGGAGAAGGACTTCGCTTCACTTGGTGTGTCCAATTGGCGCCGATTAGCACGAGAAAGAAACGACTGGCGCGCTTTGTTACACTCGGCCACACGCGTAAGCGGTTATCGCGCCAATTCAGAAGAAGAAGAATTAATCTAGCCGCCGTAGTCGAATGGCTTGATGCATGACTACCATTCGGAATTCCGAGAGAACGGAAGTTCGAATCTCGGTGGAAGGCGAAAATGAAGAAAAAAATTTTTCTAATAGCGGTCGCCCCTTGGCAGGCAATGGCAAGCCTCCGAGTGTATTTCTGCCATAAAAAAAGCTCCTCGTAAAAAATATCTGCCGTTTGGAGTCGGCTTGAAACTGTAGGTCCCTCCATTTGTGGAACAACAGCAATGAGATCGGTCGAATACCAGAAAAAAGGGGCACCAATTATATATGTATATGTATATGTATATATAAATCATTCATAATAAATAATATTTTAACCTATTTTTATTTCAAATATTGAGTTTATTTAAAAATATTTTTTAGCTGTAATTAATATTATTTATTTTAACTTCATGCTGAAGTTTTTATGTTTGCTTAACTATGTGAACCGTTACTCTTTTGGCTGCCAATTACATGCCATGTTGAATATGAGACCAATATCAGCCCGTTAGCCGGCTCTCAGCAAAATTTGATAGAGTCAGTTGATGTGCTGGCGTAGCAGGGGTGATGAAATGGTTTGCTTACGAAAAAAACTAAGAGTGTGTAAGTGATATCTAAAAAGCTTGACACAATGTCACTTCGTTGTCTTCTGAACGACGCCCGATTGGACAAGTTGTGATTACCTGTGATATGATCATGCAGGCGATGATATTTTGTTAGTGATATATGAAAAAACTCAACACAGTCTTCGCTCATGTTGCTTAGTAGCCATTGAACAACGACTGATTGGAAAATCGTATTTTTGGCTCAATTAAGTTCTTATTCAAAATTTTTCATATACATTCAGTGGTTTAATAACTATAGCGCAGGAGTTTGTGGGAAAGTTTGGAAAATCTATTTGTTTCTACTTTAATTTTAATAATTTTTTTTTTTAATATTGATAATTTTTCTACAAAAACTATAAAAATTCAGGTTTCTAAATTTATGCAAATTAAAAAAAAAATTTAACCAATTTTTATCAGAATTTCAAACTTTTTAATCAGAATTTTTGGAAAAACTTTGAGTCTGCAGTTTTTTAGCACATCGAATTCCGATACCATAAAGTGCAAAATGGAAGCAGCTAAAAATTAAAAAAAAAATTTACGAATTTTTATCAGAATTTCAAATTTTTTAATCAGAATTTTTGGAAAAACTTTGGGTATGCAGTTTTATGTCCGATTGAATTCTGATACAATAAAATGCAAGTTTGAAGTAGCTAAATTTATTTAATATTTCACTTTATTTTTTTTTTTTGCTGGTGGTGTTGAATGCTTTTTTTGCATATAAGAAAATTATGAGCATTAATTTACTCGTATAAAGAAAATGCGCAAGACCGCATCAGACTAAGGTCATCAGTATCATTCAAGAAACAGGAGCCAAAGTATGTAAACCTTGTGGACTGTGACAGAGAAGATGTCTGACAGTTTCTTCCGCCTTCTCATTCTTTCCGCTTCTGCAATAGTCGAAATTAGGTAGTCCAATCTTTGAGCATGGCGACCTAGGAGACCGTGGCCTGTAAGCCAAGCAACTGACATAGAGACGTTTTTCATTGACCGATTGAGTAGCGTCTTTGAGCGCCGGGCGTGCCATTTCGGGCAAACTCTTTTTGTAGCGTTACATGTCAGGCTATCAACCCATCTCGTGTTGACTGAAATGGCAATGTTACTTGTATTACGCAGCTGATAGGTTGAAAGGGGTGTACCTACAATCTCCATATGAACAAGGAAGCGAGTGGTAGTGCCCCCTCTCTAATTATTTGTCTGCCTTACAATTCTTTGGTATGTCACCTTACGATTCCTGGCTCCCATATCAAGTGGATGGCAATGGATATTCCTCCATTTCGTTAAGCATTTGAGAGCAATGATGGAATTATAGTAGTAACAGACCCACCAAGAGATTTAATCCCCGCTTGGCTATCGTAGTAAATATAGACTTCTTTAAAGACAGTTACATTTTTGCCTAACCAGGCAGCGTCGCCACTGATGGCGAGAATTTGAGACGAAACGCATACTTTGGCTACATACAGACTTCCTAGATGCCAAAGCCAATTTTACTGTCAAGTTTCGAGCCCTCAGTAAAGAACCGTAAGCAGTTTTTCCGAACAGATATATTGTCAACCCACTCACGCCTGGCTGGAATTTTAGTATTAAATAAAAATATGTGTATGTTAGGGCGGGTCGATTTAAAAATCGCTCATTGTTCTGTGAAAATCGTATTCTAGGGATCAAAATAAGAAACTTTGCCGAAGGAACCATACCTCTAAAACGAATTCTGATGTCCCCCGATTTGGGTCGAACGAAAAATCCCACTTTGACCCATTTAGAGTGCTCCAATCGAGTCCAAATGTATGACCGACCCCCAATAAGTTTGGACGGCCGATCAACCCATGCCAGTGGCACACCCCCTGGAACTCCCCTGGGGAGTTTCAAAATATCACCATTTTTGGCCTTTACATGAGAAAAGAAACTAAAAAGTTCGACCCAAATTGGGGGACATCAGAATTCGTTTTAGAGGTATGGTTCCTTCGGCAAAGTTTCTTATTTTGATCCCTAGAATATGATTTTCACAGAGCAATGAGCGATTTTTTTGCCTCCCCACAAATCGACCCGGCCTAATATGTATGTTACAAAAAAGAAATAAATAAATTTCATAAAATTCAATTAATTAATTTAAAATATAACACATTTTTTATTGAAATTTTTTTATTTTTATTTCTGACTATGTACAAGGTGGCGCAAAATTAATCACCCTATCGCAAAATTTATAATTTTAGCAAATATCGGCGTACATTAATCATATTTGACACTTGCAAACTAGGCAGTTTTAATATATGTATGTACAAACATACATACGTAAAGGTAAAATAATAAATTTCCTTTACTTAAAATATTTTTTTTATTTAATAAAAAGTTATTCAAAAATATCATAGGGTGATTAATTTTGCGCCACCTAGCGCATAGTCAGGGTGAAAAAACTTTTTTTTGAAATACAACTCCTTAAGCAACAATTAAACTCTGTCGTGCTTCTTCTTCTTCGTCTTCGCCAAGTTTCCTTAGTTGGGGTCAGTCCTCCTCGCACGTAATCTCCAGGCTACTCGGCCCTGGATTATCCCTTAGTTGACTTCGCTTCGCTGCATATCGTTTTTAATAGTGTTTAGCCAGCACTTTCCCATTGATGGTAGCGGTTGTGTTCCCAATTTCTTTGTTGCAAGCTTTTGAAAAACTTGGGTTTGTTCTTTGAGAAGTTGATAGAGCGTTTAAGCCTTTAAGGGCTAGACCCTTTTGGTGTTGGTGCCTATTTGTTGTGCCAATACGGTTCTTTTGATAGTTTTTCCACTTTCCTAAGCCTTTCTTTAATGTGCTGTACAACCGATAAACAGATCTCAGGTACTAATCTTAACTTTATCTAATCTGTCTTCTCATAATGTGTCTATACCAGCACAAGCGATTTTCTCTCAATTTTTCCATTAGCCACATAGCGGCTACCTCTTCTATGTTTATTGCTCATCTTATTCAGTTTTGTTACGCCCGATGCCCATCGCAGCATTCTCATCCCCGCCACTTGGATTCTTTGTTTCTGTTTAACAGACAGCGGCCAGCATTTTGAGGCATACGCCGTTGCAGGTCTAACCACGGCTTTAAAAATATTGTCATTTAACTTTGTTGACATCTTTTTGCAACACAAGACTCCTGACAGTGCGCGCTAACTTTGCCAGTCGCCTTGTATGCGGTTCATCACTGCGCAGTCAAGTGAGCAATCATCGCTTGGGAGCCAAGATATTTGAAACTTTCAGACCCGGATACCGTTTCAGCATCGATACGAAATTTTGATATCTGGTCACTATCATTAAAAGCGAAAGTGGCGTGCTCTGTTGTCTGTCTGCTTATGCGTCTCTAAAATGCAAGAAACCATTTTTTGGATTTTTTGCATTTTTCTAAATCCATGCAATTGGAATTTGGTGGCCTTATTGGAATATTTAGCAAGACTCCTTATATAATAAATCACTAAATCAAATCGTGTCCTTCACTACCACTAATACATTTTTATCGAGTAATTTATAAGCGCGCCCGTACTCGCAGTAACCTCCACAGGCCTTGTCTAGAAATGCAATTATAATATGCATACATGTATGTATACATGTATGTGTGTTAAGCCATTATTCTCATTTGCGTATATCTTCTGATGAAACACCATTTCAAATCCTCACCGCCTGCATTTAAATTGTAAGGGCCATCGTTGTCGCCATTTAACCACTTTGCTTCCGTTTAAATGCGGTCAAAAAGTTTTACTCATTTCCACACACACATACACATGTACATATATAAGTACACACATTCTTCTGCAGGCATCTTTTATGCTTTTGCATTGCTTTTAACCCATCCTTTCTGATTTGCTTTTTGTCTTTTTGCGGCTCTCTGCGGTATTGTTGCGTCGGTGTTGAACATGACACTTTGGCAAAGTGGCATGGTGGCAAAGTGCAACCACACACAAAACTGGCAAAGTTTTGACCAACAATAAAATTGCGAATGCACTTAAACTTCGGTTTCAGCATTCCATTTCCATGTGGGCAAGCATTGAATTAAATTAGTTTGGACTACTGTTTTTTTTTTCTTTATTATCGGAAAGAAACTTTAAATGGATCCACATTTCGACGAGCTTGAATTTGAATGTATGTATGTGTGTGTAAGTATAATAATAATAATGTGTAACTTTTGTTTGGAAGATAGAAAATACGAGATGTTTGGTTCGTACGCAAAAACTGCCTGAAACTCCCAAACCGCTAACATTACTTGCTCCTACTGCTTTTTGGCCATCTTCAACCACGACAAGGTAGCCGCACAGAAAGAAAGTCTCATTTTGCATGAAGTATTGAGAAAAAAACTCACAATTAATAGAGTAGATCAGCACTACAACACCGTTGTATCGTCTCATCAAACAAAGAAACCTACCGAAAGCAATAAAGTTAAAGCCTTTTGAGTTCATTGACCCAAAAAGAAAAAATAGAAAAATTCACTGAAGCTCCTAATATTGAGAAAACTGCCTTGAAAGTTTGCAATTTTCTATTCCTTCGTAACTAAAAATAGTGGGACACTTTTATTAAATACCGCTAAGAATTTTTTATGCATCCCAAAAGAAGCACCAAGTGAAGCCAAGTCGTTCTCCACCTGATCTTTCCAACATAGAGGAGGTCTTTCTCTTCCTCTGCTACCACCAGCTGGTACCGCATCGAATACTTTTAGAGCGGGAGCAGTTATAACCATTCGGACGACATGACCCAGCCAACAAAGCTGCTGGAGCTTTATTCGCTGCGCTTTGTCTATGTCGTGGTAAAGCTCATACAGCTCATTGTTCCGTCGTCCAAGGTCCAAACATCTTCCGCAGAATCTTTTTCTCAAACAGTCCATGGAAGGCCTCATCGGATGTTGTCATAGTCCAACCTTCTGCGCCATATACAGCACAGGAAAAGAGTTGGCAGGCATTTTTTTTTAATATTTTTTTAAACTATGACACTCCTCTAGCAAACGAGCGTTTTGTACTTCAGTCAGCGTACGTGGATGGACAAATATTGAAGTAGATCAATTGTGCTCTCTACATTTCAGCATACCTCGTCCAGATCCAATAACCTTAGGGGTTCAAGAAGGCAGTAGATTGTAGCATTTGCTCTTTTCTCGTCTCCATCTAGAGATGGGGAGCAGCTGGTTTATTGATGCATATGAGACCAATATGAGTCATTCCTCCATATCTCGGACTTTTGCATATGACTTTGCAATCTGTAGTGTCCCATTAGGTGGCTTATGAAAAGCTTGAGTTTGTTCTCTGAGAAGTTGATAGATATTTAAACCTTTGAAAGCTAGACCCTTCCTGGTCTCGGCTTATTATTTTGTGCCAATACAATTCTTTTCCTAAATTTTTCTTCTTTTCTAAACCTTTCTTTAAAAATGTGCTGTCCAACAGATAAAGAGAGATCAGGTACTATTAATTTAGTTTCCTTAACCTTTAGCTAATCCATTAGCTTCCTCGTATTCATTGGCACCTCTCTGACCCATTAGCAATTTTAATCTCTCTATGCATCCATCTGACATCTAGGGAATTGTAAGACAGACAAATTAGCTAGAGGGGCCACTACCACTCGCCTCCCTTTTGGTGTGGAGATTGCAAGTATGCTCCTCTCAACCTGTGGAATGCTACTTGTACACGAGGGTTGATCGCCTAACATGTAATGCTACCAAAATGGGGCGTCCAGCGCTCAAAGGTGCTAGTCAATCGATAAAGAAAATCGTTTTTATGTTAGATGCTTTGATCACAGGCCACTGCCTTCTAGGTCGACATGCTCAAAGATTGAAAGTAACTCATTTTGGTTACTGCAGAAACTCCAAAAATGACGAGATGGAAGAGTCTGTCAGACATCTTCTCTGTCAGCATCGTGCGTGACATCCATTCGATTTAGATAGTTTGACTCATCGTTCTTGAGTGATATCGATGGCGTTAAGGATGTAAGTGTAAGCGACATCCATGAGTTTGCTCTAAAAACAAAATGGTTTAATGAGGAGTAGCAGGTTATCAGCTACTGTGGTATCACAATAGAACAGCAGCGGTCTAATTGAGATAGTTTAAAGACCGACTGTCACTTCTACTTACCTACCTACCTATGCTTTCCAGAATTAATAAGGATTTTCCCCAAACCATGCTGGGGTTTTGTATGCACCTTGACTATCACTTTAGATGAGGATGAGCTCATTATCGCTTGTTTAAGTTTATCTTGGTACATAGGTAGATGGCGCACACCACCGTTTCAAAAAATGCTTGAAAAACTACCCATCTGGGATCAAAAATCTGCGTCTACCAAAGGAGTATGCGTGCCTCGATATGGCTGTGAGTTATTTTTTTTTTTTTGTTCAAGTTCGATCTTTCGAAAATAAATTTGTAGTCATTTTGATTTCATCTCGAGCACGGAGAGCTGTACTTTCTCTTTCCTAATTATAGTTACTAGGGTTCGTTTGGCAGCCTATTCTGTATTTATATGTAAAAGTGTTAGGTCGGAAATCCTCTCCATTGGAGTCGCTGAGCGTATACCTATGCGTATGTCATAGGATACTACGGGCTTCGCAGTAATCTTAGGCTATGGCGTCAGCATTTGCCTTTCAGACACTTGTTTAACAAGCGGGATCTCTTATCTCTCCCGATTTCTTAGCTTCCCAAAGTTATTGTTCTCTCTTCTCGTAAGCTCGCTTTTTATTGATAGAAATGACTGTCCCAGTGCACCACCTCTTCCTCTTATAGTCACTCCTACTATAATGACTGAGTCATGCACCCATTCGCGATAGCGTTTGTAAAACCAAAAGCATCATCCAAAAGCAATAAATTAAACATTGAAGTCGGTTAGGTAGCCCTGAATGTTGCGCCGTGCTCGGTTCTGGAGCCATCTGTGAAAATGCGAAAACAGAGTTTGCCGAGCTCATTTTTAGAGTTTGACCACAATTCAGCACTACATTGCATTTCTTTCAAAGTACGACTCCAATACTCTAAGTACGAGTCAAAGGGCATGGAGAGAATCGTTGAATGAAAGTCCATGCCTTCTCTGTTAATCCAATGCCAGACAAGGGTTGTACCGATTACCATTGTGATTCAGCCTGCAGATGGCCTTCAATGCCTCTCCTTAGATGAAAACATCAGGTGGTGGTAGACTAACCAGAGCATCTAATGCCGAGCCTGAAGTAATCGGAAAATCTCTGATGCCACAGATGGCAACAGTGCGTTGTAGTCTCGATAAGGTCCTCCTGACTCCCACAAGAGAGAGACTACTCATTCAGACCACTGATGCATAGGTGATAATAGGTCGTATCATAGCCGTGTAGATCCATAGGATCTTCCTAGAAGAAAGACCCCACGTTTTCTCAAAGACAGCCTTGCACTGCCAGAAGGTTGTCAGTGCTTTGGATGTCTTTGTTTCAATGTGTGACCCATTAGGTTAGAGCTTAATGAGACCAGAGGTTAGAGCGAGTCCACAATCTGGATTTGAGCTCTGCAAACAGAAATAAATTTGAGCGATAATTTAACTTTTTATCTCTGTCAAAATTAACAAAATTTTAATGAATAAAAGCGTGAACTGCATCGTGGCATGACGGCCGCCTGGCTTCCATTAGAGATAAATTCTTTGTGTTTCATGTCACTTTCTAAAAAACAGAAAATTTTTATGACAAGCTTTTTTCATGACGGCCAACATTAGCAGTTTTTCTAACCGTTCGGTATTTCATGTCCTTCAAGAGTCATGTCCAACGAGCCCACAATCTGGATTTCAGACTAACCCCTCGTATGCCCGCACATGCACAGACAATTGGATCTCGCACTCGCGTATACCCGCATAGCCTAATCGCACATACAACTTTTCGCAAGGTTATATCCCTACTTGTAGTCTAGGCTATTCTTGCTTCCTACCAAAATATCGTTTTCGTATATCATTGCGTTAAAATTGCATTTTTCCAAATGCAAGTGACAGGCAACTTTCTCTAAGCACTTAGCGAAAATTTATGTAAATGTTGATATTTCTGCTCTACTTGTAATGTGCACACATACATACATACATACATATGCACTCGCACTATGTAGAAATGTGTACTTATCTTTGAGCTAATCCTTAAACTATGCGCTCAAGCGTATTTCTCAGATTTCTTACGTTTGTATGTTTTGTGTTCAAGTACAAATACATACATACATGCTATATATGCTGAATGTGAATGTAGAGGCCTCTTTGTTTGTGAATATCCTGTGAAGTCTGCAGTAAATCGAATTAGGCTGCAGACTAACGAGGGACTATGCCATTATGAGACAAAACTGGTCCGCTTATTTAGTTCACGTGGTGAAGCCTTTGGCTGTAGGAAATTTTCATATTTATTTCATTTTCCCATCAAAGCGGAACACCAACTAGTTCTTTCTGCATCTGCGTACACCAAGAGTTCATAAGCCGTGCAAGACAAGCAGGTACACAGCGCTACCTCAGGGGCTCTCCAATTCACAAAAAGTCGTATTAAATTTGCACTTCGATCTTCTGCGAAAAAAAGAAAATGCATTTTTAAAAGGATTTGTAAGCCACACAATTTATCAACTCTTTCGGCGCATTAATCTTTACGGATGGCTCCAAGGTAAAGTATTGGGTCGGTACAAGAATTAACTCAGCAGGCATATACAGGGTGGACCATATAGCGTTTGCTTTTTGAACCACCTATTTTTTTGAGAATGGTAACACAAATGACATATTAAATGTGTTCATAATTTACTTAAGGGTTTGAGATTTACGAAATGGGACGCTATACGCTAGAACAAAATTGGGAAAATGGGCAGAAAATCGTTTGACCGAAGATGAGCATTTTTACTGAAAAATCATCTTTTCTGATGAAGCTCATTTTCACATCGGTGCCTACGTCAATTGTCGGATTTGGGGCTCAGAAAATCCACACGTTACTGTAGAGAAGCAAATGCATCCACAACGAGTCACTGTTTGGTGCGGTTTTTGGTCTGGCGGCATCATCGGGCCATTTTTTTTCGAAAATGAGCGTGGAGCCGCGGTTACAGCAAATGGCGAGCGTTACCGTGACATGCTCAACGAGTTTTTGTTTCCAAAAATTGAAGAGGATGACATGGACGACATTTGGTTTCAACAGGACGGTGCAACTTGTCATACTGCCAAAGTTTCACTCGAACTTTTGGCTACCGTACCACCCTATATGTTGAAGAAGATTTTCTACTACTGGATTTAGTGTTTTTTTTCTTCCATTCAGAAGCCTTTGTTTCCGGGCACTCTGGGCACCACATCAACTACCTGATTAAACAGTGCGGATAATAAATCACAGCCGGTAGATAAACTCTGCCCTGATTTCGGCACACGACATACGAATGATCGGAGTAAGGACCGTGCTCAGCACTGGATATGTTAGAGATAAAACGGTTTATTTATTTTTAAACTGAAGCCTAGCTGAGCTAAACGACGACATCAAACTTCAGAAAAAAATAAAAAAATAAAAATAAAAAAAAAATAAATAAAAAAAAAACTAAATAAAGAAAAAATAAACTTCTTATTCAAAAGTTTTTTGGAAAAAATATTTTTAGAATTAAGTCTAAGAAAAGAAAATAGAAAACAAATTGTTAAAAAGGTTTTAAGAAAAAATTTGGGAAAAAAATTTATTTTCTTCTTCAAAATTTTATGGAAAATTTTGTAGAAACTTTTTTTATAAAATTTTACTGAGAAAATTTAGAAAAAAAAATTTTTGGAAAAATTTTTAGAAAATTTTTTTATAAAATTTTATTTGTCGGCTTGAGTGTAAGAAATAAACTAAAAAAAATTTAAAATTTTGAGATTATGCAAAGCTGAAAATTTTAATGCAAAGTTTTTAAAGTGAAATATCCTCTATTCTTTTTAACATGTAAAATGTACGAGGGCGGCCCCGAGTTTGCTAACAGGGGCGTTCCTGCAGCAAGTTGGTATTAGCATCGTGTGCTGCCATCTATCAAACGACGGCAAAACAAATTTCAGACTGATTGATAGGTTAGATTGGATTTGGCAGCTATTCGAGTAAGACGTAGTTTCGGATGGAAAAAGGGCAGTATCGCTCGGTAATTCGCTTTTTGTTTTTGTATGGGAAAAAATACGAGGAGATAAAAGCAAAGTTGGATGCTGTCTATGGGGCACTTCGCCATCCACAATGATACATTGGTTCAACGAATTTAAATGTGGGCGAACATCCGTTTTTGATGAGGAGCGACCAGGACGCCCGGCAGACGAGGAAATCATTCAAAAAGTCGACGACATGATTCCCGCTGAGCGACGGACGAAAGTGCGCGAAATAACAGAGGTGTGTCGACCGGAACGGCAATTAATGTTTTACATGATAAGTTGGCAATGAAAAAATTGTTAGCCCGATGGGTGCCGCGATTGCCCACGGTGAACTGCAAGTGGATGCGGCGGTTAGCTTCGAAGCAGTGTTTGGAGCAATTTAAGCGAGATCCGAAGTAATTTTTGCGTCGAGTTGTCACCGTTGATGAAACGTGGAATCATCATTACACACTAGGAACTAAGCAACAATGGATTTCTGTCGGTAAATTTACTCCATGGAAGGCGAAGACCGTCCCATCGGGCGATGATTTTTTGGAATGCGAACGGCGCCACCTTCATGAATTTTTTAGAAAAAGGAAAGAACGATCCCTGGAGTTATTGAACCGCTTTCACAAAAAATGTAAGTAGACACAGCCGCATTTGACGAAAAATAAGGTGCTATTTCACGACGAGATCACATCAGCACATTCATCCGGAGTTTGCGCCACCAAACGGCATGCATTGCGTAATGAATTGCTGTTGCACCTCCCGTATTCAGCTGATCTGGCTCCCTGCGACTTACTTTTGTTTCCTAGCATGAATAAATGGCTCGCAGAGAAAAAAATTTAGTTCAAACGAGGAAGTCATTGCCGAGACAGAGGCGTATTTTGGAGAGCTCGACAAATCCTATTTTTTGGAGGGGTTAAAAAAATGGCCGTAGCGTTGGGAGAAGGTAATCTTTCTGAAATAAAAAAAAAATGTGAAAAAATGGTGTATTCATTTCTAACACAGGTACCCCTCGTATATGTGAAAAATTTATAAAATCTCTGAAAATTTTGTTAAACAGCAGATAGGTGTGCCCATAAACATGTAGTATTTGTATATATCAAGCAATTTTTTTGATAGACTCGTCTAAAAATTAATAAGCCAGCTTTTGCTGCCATTGTAATCTATAAAGAATTAGGTGGAAAATTTCTACACAGCACCAAGCCTCTGAAAAGTTCCGGAGCAGCGAGTTTCCATTCCCGTTAGATCTGACTTCAAGCTCTGAAACTCACGCAGAATATCTCCTCCATTGCCCCAATTTGTTTACAAATAGAACCAGATTGGGATTCCAGCGTAAGTCGCACTATGAAAGTTCGTCAAAAGTATGAAATTGCCCTTGAGTAAACTCTTACTTTGATCAACTTTAATAATTTTTTTATAATTTTTTTTTTTTTTTTTTTTGAATAAATCGCGCTCTGCGTTAATGAGACAGTAATTGGAGTCATAAAATGGGTGTCACATCAACCAAGAAATGCCGTAAAAATTCAACCAATAAAGTAACCAGTGCAAAACTAGTCCTTTTCTGACCTCATATTAATTTCGACTGCTTACTCATTATGTGCACGTTTGCTTGTGCATTTGACCTCTGTGGCCAAAGGCGAGCAAATCATTCGCTAAATGTGCACTCAAGTGCGTCGTACTTATATAATTGATAAAATATGGCAAAACTTTGTGCGTAATTCAAATGTAATGTGTACGCGCGAGCATTTTTGTGACATAATTGTCCGATTTAAACATCCACGCACATACACACACACAAATTTCTCCTACCTTGTGCTTTTCACTCGCTACAGCAATCAGCAACAGAAATTTAGTTTTTCGTATTTCGAAGTTATATTGCGCTGGCCTCTTTGTGTAAGGCTGGCGCTTTAATTGTTTCTTACTTTTAATATTTAATATTTCTACGTAGCGATTCGGTTTGAAAATCAAAACCTTATTATTCCTGCTCCTTTTTTGCTGACTTAAATTCCGATGCAGATCGAACATAAAAAATGGAATTTAGCCAGTTGCGTGGGTTGGCTGATGGGAAAACCGGTTTTGCTTATTGGAGTAGAGTTTTAGATTTTTTCCTTCTGGAGGCAATACTTTTGACAAAAAAAAAATGTTGGAATTGCAATGCAGAAAAGGCCTTTACATTAAAAAAAAGAGCAAACCTTTCCCATTTTCATTTTTTCTTAGTATTTTTTTATTTTCTTTTTTTTTTGTGCGCTATTTGCCTATTTCCCTAACAAACTTGACGGGCATATTTTACTAGAAAAAGTTCGCTGTTGGCTAACTTGAACTCGCATAGCAGATTTGTGGGCGTGGCATGTGTTTTGTTTTTCTATGAACAAAAAACATACTTTCATCCTGTGTGTATTAGCACATCCTCCGGTAAATACATTACGGTCCAAACTTACCCCTCTCCCAGACTCCCATGCACACACCGAGAGCATACACACCAATACGCTAGAATATGCGCGTCAACCTTTGACGTGGCATAAAATGTGTCGTCGTGCTTATTTGTAAATACCGTCACAAAGTCAGTACAACCCCCGCGGTTGTTTACACTTCTGAGCGCATTTAAGCATAAATTTACTTAACTGAGTTTATACACTTTAGTATGTGTGCGCACGCTTGTGTATGTGTATGCATGTATGTATGTAGTTAAAAAGTAAAGCACAAATAGCACGCATATTTACGCGCACCTTACAATTGGGTCGTCGTGCTCCCCATTCTATCTTTACCCGACAGCTCCGTTCAGCCCAACTCAACTCACCTCAATTTACCTCAATGTGAGCACTCACTCTCACTCCTCTGTGACATTTTACTTGTGTACGATGCAATCAGTTGTATTAATCTTTGCTCAATTCGGCTTATGGCAATTTCAGTCCACATGGAAAACACGATTTAAACCTTTTAAATACCCATTTTATTTAATTTTATACAACACCTCCTCTTCCGTTCGTTACAGCAACACCAACAACATGTACGTATACATGTGTATGTATGTATGTATGTACGTATACATACATTTGCTATTCGTGTGCTTGCTTTCACCTGCGCTCAACTGCTCGCCTCGCTGCCTTCGACTTTGCCTTTGTCTCTGCCCTTTTCCTCTGCCACTGCCCACTACTCCTACTCCTACTTTGCACCAGTCAGCAAGAAATCACTGCGGCAAGGCAGTATTGTCGTCATTATTTTTATTTGATCCTCTGCTATTTTTCATTCCACATCAACGGGCATTCTGCCGATGGCCTTCAGCACCTCTTTACTGCAAATCGTTTTGTTGTTTTATGAAGAGGAGTAGTGCGGTATCCGTGGTGTTATTTATTATGTTCCCACACCTACTCAAAACTTAAAATCACTGATTACTTGTTTGTTATTATTTTTGCTGTTAATTTGAAATTATTTTATTTTTAATTTATGTTTCAATGATGCTTAGCGGGTACAGGGTATTTCATTAAGAGCGATCGAACTTAGAAATTAGATAAAGCAATTGTATTCTTATTATTTCATATTTGTTGACATTATGTGTGGAATCTAACGCGAAGTTAAGAAAATGTCTGAGAAGATGGTCGCTACATACTATCGAATTTCGAGCAGACCTATTGGAACCCCTTTTACATATTAATCTTCATATATTTGTTCAGATCTTTTGTGCTATTTCTTACCCGAGCTAAACTGCTGGCCTTTCCGATTTAATTAAATTAATGCGTTTATTGCCAATAATGTAAGAAAAGTTGCATAAAAATAAAAATAAATAAATTTCATGTTGTCATTATGTACTGGCCATTAGGTCCTTTTATAGCTTAACACTCAACAGCACAGAATTCACTCTAAGTTCTATCAAAACCAGTAATAGGTGCGAAGATTAAAATATATTACATTGTGTGTTTTCCTTCGTGCCAGAAGCAGCCCAGCCTTTTTCTCCAGGTCAAGCTTAGTCCACATCTTTCTTTGAAAACAAAATGACAAAAACACAAAAAGAAAAAATTAAAAAAATTTTAAAAATAAATTTAAAAAACACATAGAAATAAAACAAAAAATTAAATAAAAATTAAATTTAAAAATTTAAAAATAAAAAAAAAATCAAATAAAAAATAAAAAACATTTAAAGATAAAAATTTTTTAAATTTAAATAAAATTAAATCAAATAAAAAAACTTAAAAAACATAAAAAGCTATTAAAAAAAAATTATATATGAAAAAAGTAAGATCAAAAAAATTAATAAAATAAAATGAAATTAAAAAAAAAATTTTAATTAAATAATAAGAAAAACCAAAAATTAAATTCAAAAAATTAAATAATATAGAAAAACAAAATTAAATTCAAAAAATTTAAACAAAATAAAATCAAAAAAATTTACAAAACATATAAAAATTACAAAAAATAAAAAATATTAAGAAATAAAATAAAATAAGATAAGATATAAAATAATAATAACACTAAATTAAATTAAATAAAAAAAATAAATAAATTAAATTAAGTAAAAGAATTAAATAAAATTAAAAAACAATTAAATAAAGTTAAACACAAAGAAAAATAAAAAAGTTTAAAAAATATAAAAAATAAATTAAAAAAAACACATACAAAAAAACAAAAAATTAAGTAAATAAATTTAAAAACATATGCAAAAAATAAAAATAAAAATTAAATTAAAAATAAATATAAAAACAATAAAAAAATTAACAATAAAAAATATATTTAAAGAAAAAAAGTTTTTAAATTTATATAAAGTAAAATCAAATAAACAAATTTAAAAAACATAAAAAAACTATTAAAAAATTATATATGAAAAAAAATAAGATCAAAAGAATTTATAAAATAAAACAATAATATTAAAAAAAATTTTTTTTTTTAATTAAATAATATGAAAAACAACCAAATTGAATTCGAAAAATTTAAATAAAATACAATCAAAAAATATTACACAACAAAAAAAAATTTAAAAATTAAATAATATGAGAAAAAACTGAAATTAAATTCAAAAAATTTAAATAAAATAAAATTAAAAATATTTACAAAACATAAAAAAATTAAAAAACCTAAAAATTAATAATATAAAAAAAATATTAAGTAACAAACAAAAACAAAAAATTAAAATAGGATATAAAATAAAATAAGATATAAAATAGTAATGAAATGAAATTAAAAAAATTAAATTAAATTAAAAAACAGCACGAAAATCTTGCCCCCTGACAAAAACAGGAGGTAAGCATAAACCTTTTTGGTGGACTCCAGAAATCTCAGAACTTCGCAATCGAACTCGGAAACTCGTTAACCAATCTAAAATAACAGACGAATGGGAAGAATATCGACAAAGTCTCAAAGACTTTAAGAAAGCTGTCAGAAGTGCAAAACGCACATCCTGGCGATCATACACTCAAGAATTAGAGAACACTTCAGAAGTAAGCAGACTACGCAAGATTCTTGCATCAAACCCAGTCTCTCCCAGTTTTATCATGACTCAAGATGGAACTTGGACTACTTCAACTGACCGCACTCTTAGAATACTTCTAGAATCTCACTTTCCAGGCTGTGTTGCCAACTTACTTGCACTTCCCAGTACTCTTCAGAGTAATTATGGGAATAGATCAGATCTAATCAGCTCTAATAGCATCTCCACAGCAATACTAAGCTTTAAAAAATTTAAATCACCAGGTCCTGACAACATCATTCCAGCAGAACTTCAAGAAGGACTGGAAATTCTACTGCCTTGGTTAACAAGGATCTTTAACAAGTGTTTAAATCTCTCTTACCTTCCGACAATTTGGAAGAAATCGAAGGTAGTATTCATTCCGAAAACGGGAAAGCCTTCACACTGCAAACCAAACGACTTCAGGCCCATTAGCCTAACCTCTTTTTGCTTAAAGGCTTTTGAAAAAGTCTTAGATGAGCAAATCAAAACCCAACTTGATACTAAGTTGATCTCTGAGGCACAACATGCCTACACTAAAGGGAAATCGACTGAAACGGCACTTCATTCACTGGTGCAAACAGTGGAAACTTCCCTTCACAATAAAGAGTACTCTCTTGTCGCATTTATGGACATAGAAGGTGCTTTTAATAATATTGAACACAACGCTATTTTGTCTGAAATGGCCAAATTGGGTATCAATTACTCCATCCGAAAGATGATCGAACAAATGCTCCAAAATAGAATAATCACTTCAGAGCTTGGGGTAAGCCGCATGAGAATGTACGCCGTCAAAGGCACTCCTCAAGGCGGAGTACTTTCACCCCTTCTCTGGAATCTCGCTGTAAACAGTTTGCTTCGAAATCTCGAAAAAGCAGGCTGCAAGGTTGGAGCCTATGCAGATGATATTGCTCTCTGCGTGTCAGGCAAACACCTGAATACCCTCACTGAGCTCATGCAACGCTCAATCAATACTCTGTCAAAATGGTGCACCGAATGCGGACTAAATGCGAATCCAGCAAAGACAAATCTTGTTCTCTTCAAAAGGAAACAACAATCTCCTCCACTGCAAACAATAACTTTAAAAGGGGAATCATTACTTCTATCTGATTCAGCTAAATATCTAGGAGTTATTCTAGATAGGAAGTTGAGTTGGAAATTGAACATCGAAAACAGATGTAAAAAAGCTTTCATAGCTCTCTATACTTGTAAGAAAGCTATAGGCAAAACCTGGGGTTTTTCACCTCGGATCATTTATTGGATATATACCTCGATCATCAAACCGATACTCTTCTACGGTGTGATTGTATGGTGGACAGCACTCGGAAAACGGTGTAGAGTAGCCACAATTGATCGAGTTCAAAGAACAGCCTGCCTTCTGATAACAGGATGCTTAAGTACAACACCTACTAAGGCTCTAAACACGTTGCTTCACTTGTTCCCTATCGATTTGGCTGGCAAAGCGATTGCAGCGAAAGCAGCGACACGCATGAATGCTATATCGAAATGGAATAAGTATCTTGGCCATTCGGCCATACTGAACAGGAACACTGTTATCTCTTCCGACATAGACTATCATGTAAGTCTTCCATCACCACCCTTGCTATTCTCCTGTTCACTCCCAACTAGGGAAGAATGACAAATCCCCTCACATCAACCTATCATTTAGATTACCCGACTACTGTAGCGTATTCCAAGCGGAAGTATGCGCTATCTGGTATGCTGCGAAAACTCTCTTAGAAAATAGAATATCACTAGAGGATATCCGCTTTTTCACCGACAGTCAAGCGGCCGTTCGAGCACTCAGCTCCTCTTATACCCACTCAGATGTGGTTCGATCCTGTCTCTTATCTCTTAACGAGATAAGTGTTCAGAATTCTGTCCAAGTTATCTGGATACCGGGTCACAGTGGATTCGAAGGTAACTGCAAAGCTGATGAGCTCGCAAGAGCTGGAGCTGCGCAATCATATGTTAGTAACTTACCCACAATCCACATTCCGCTCTCAACATGTAAAATGCTCATCGATCGAGAATTTCACAGCATTGCTGATCGGAGGTGGCGAGTGGAAACTACTTGCGTTACGACCAGACAAATCTGGCCATCCTACAATCTGAAACAGACAAAAACCCTTATAAGTCTTTCGAAACACGAGCTAAGGCATATAACATCTCTTATCACCGGCCACTGCCTTTTGGGCACTCACGCACGTCGGCTCGGGGTTCCTCAACGCGACCTGTGCAGATACTGCGAGGACGAAGATGAGGAAGTATCGAGCAGACATTTGCTGTGCAGTTGTCCGGGTCTAGCCAGAAGTCGACTCGTTCTTCTAGGCTCTCCAACAATTGACAATCTTTCAGTACTCTCGGACCTGAAAATCGAATCTCTCATCAAATTTTCGAAACGAATTAATATCTTTGACCAAAATCTACAATAAAAATCTCGGTTAGGTGGGGAAATCATTTAAAATAATGAGCTCTAGGGCAACACAACGGACCCAACTTGCGGTCTATGTGGCACTCCGATGCGGGGTCACCCTTAAACCAACCAAATTAAAAAACTAAATTAAATAAAAAAAATTTAATTAAATTAAAAAAAATTAATAAAGTAAAATACAAATAAAAATAAAAAAATTGTATCAAGAAAAAAAAAATTAAATAAAATAAATAAAAATTAAAAATAAAAGAACAAAAAAAGTAGGCAAGCCAAAAATGGCACTTCGTCCTCGTATAATTGGTTAGATTTTTGATCATATAAAAAATTCGAGCATGCATTTAATTGTCAACTACTAACAGTATTTTGTGGTATCTTGAAACATTCCCCTTGTTATTATTAATGGCCTAAAAACTGCATACCCAGAAAAAATCCAAAAATTAGAAGGTTTAAAGTTTTGATATTTTAATAAAAAAATTACAAACCTTGAAATATTGCGTTATATGATTTTTGTTGGGGTACGCATTAATTATGGCTAGGGCAAGTATGTTGCAAATAATTATGCAAAATTATAACAATGAATGAAGTGTTCTATAGGTTCACCTAATAAATATGAAAGTTTTTAGAATATAATAAAAATCTATTAAAAATTTATAAATAAATATAAAAAGTTTGATATTTTTCACTAAAAATTGTAATAATATATTAGGTATTACCAGTTGGTTGAAACAAATCTTACACCGCAATTTACAAAGGTTGCAGCGCTCTGGAAACAATTACTGTTAATTACAGAGCGCTGTTATTTTCCATATGAGATAAAAGTTATTATGTGAATATTTGAAACGGTTAACTGTTATCTGCTAACGCTGCCTAGTAGGAAAAACGAAGTCAGAAACGTGGGGAAATAAGTCAACTTTTTACAATTACAACAAACGCCACTACTGCCATCTACGGGAAATTAAGTAGCCAGCTGCTAAAATAGGTAACTTTTAGCTCACTTATTAAGGTAAGGCTCGAGTTTAGTCAAATAAAATAAGTATATATGATATTTTATACAATATTTTAGCGTTCTCTAAAGTGGCTAGCCTTCATTCATATAAAAAGATATTGCGGCCTCAGCTCCATATTTATCTTTTGCTGTTTCAAGCTCACTGCATTATCCACAGTTAAAAAACGTCTGCTTGTGTATCGCACTATAAAACGTTACAATGATATTTCCTAACATTGTGTTTTCTGATGCAAAAAATTTCCCAATTGAGCAGTTCATAAACACTCAAAACAATCGTGTTTACTTGACCGAACGCTCATACGAGAATTTGAGCCTACGTATGGCCACTCGAAGCAATTTCCCATCACAAGTAATGGTTTGGGCCGCAGTGACCGCTGATGGAAGCTCTCCAATCGTTTTTATCGAGCCTGGTGTCAAAGTGAATGCGACTTATTATCCGAAAAATGTTTTAAAAGCTGCTTTAGAGCCGTGGACACGCAAACATTTCGGTGGTAGACCATGGACGTTCCAACAGGACTCGGCACCGTCTTATAAAGCTCGTGTGAGCCAAGAATGGCTAAAAAATCATGTTCCACACTTCATTTCGTCCACACAATGGCTTTCGAATTCGCCAGACGCAAATCCGATATACGAGATTGGGCCAAAATACCTCAAGATCACATTCGTGCAGCATGCAACTCATTTTTTAACCGTTTGAAGGCTATAGTCAAGGCAAAAGGTGGTCATATCGAGCTAAAGTGAATATATGTTAAAATTGTAAACATTTTTGTACAATTTTGCCTTTGAAATCAATAAAAACTAATTTCACACAAAAACGCTATGATGTTTTGAATTTCGTTCACCCAGTAATATAAAAAATATAAAAAACGAAATTAAATAAAAATAAGTTTAAATAAATAAAAAAGTATAAAAAATATATATAAAAAAATATATATAAAAAAATATATAAAAAAATATATAAAAAAAATATAAAAAAATGTATAAAAAGATATAAAGAAATATTTGGAAAAAAATAAAAATATATATACATAGGTACTTACGTATATAAAAAAGATATATATACATTAGGGCGGGTCGGTTTAAAAATCGCTCATTGCTCTGTGAAAATCGTATTCTAGAGATCAGAATAAGAAACTTTGCCGAAGGAACCATACCTCTAGAGTCTAGACGAATTCTGATGTCCCCCAATTTAAAAATATCACCATTTTTGGCCTTTACATGAAAAAATCAGCTAAATGGCTATGGTTTTTCTTTATTTTTATTTATTTATAATAATATTTATTATTTATTTATAATAATATTTATTATTTATTTATAATAATATTTATTATTTATTTACATATAATAATATTTTGTTATTTATTTATAATAATATTTATTATTTAAATAATATCTATTTTTTCTCTTAAGAAATTTATTTAGTCAGAACATATGTAAATGAAAAAATTAATTTAAGTGAGTTATAGAAAAGAAACTAAAAAGTTCGACCCAAATTGGGGGACATCAGAATTCGTTTTAGAGGTATGGTTCCTTCGGCAAAGTTTCTTATTTTGATCGCTAGAAAATGATTTTCACAGAGCAATGGGCGATTTTTTTGCCTCCCCACAAATCGACCCGGCCTAATATACATATATAAAAAAGATATATATAAACAAATATTCATATAAAAAATATACATATGTATATATAAAAGAAAAAAAATTTAACACATAAAAAATTAAAAAAACAAAAAAAAAAAATAAAAACGAAATAAAAATAAATAAATTTAAAATTTTTTTTTTTAATATACTCGTATAAAAAATATAAAAAAATAAATTAAAAGAACTGTTATACCGTTTCAATGGCTTATGTTGGCAGTACGTATACCCCACCCCGACAAAACTCGATATAGGTACTACACTTCCAAGGATGAGTATTCAATCCGCCTTGCAACGCTACGTCAGCGTACGTGGAATAGGTTGTTGTTTGTGAGGATTTTTTTCGTTTTTTTTAGTTTTTTTCGTTTTTTTTTTGTTTTTTTCGTTTTTTTTAGTTTTTTCGCTTTTCTTTATTTTTTGTATTGTTTTTTTCGCTCTTCTTTGTTCTTTTATTTTTTATATATTTTTTATTTCAAAAGGAAAACGTTTGTTTTTTCTCGCTTTAATCTATTTTAGTGCGTTGTTTCACTCCAATTCAATTCAAACGAACTTTTGGAGTAAAATCGTTTTGTGTGAATTTTTTTTGTATTTATTTATGAAAGTATGTTTGTACATGGTTATATATATTTTCATTATATTACTCATCATCTTACTATAGTCACAAAGCTTAATTAAGTCAAATTCTCTTGCTTCATTGATTTATCCACATCTAAACAGCTGTCATCTGTCGACTTATTTGCACTCGCTGAACTCGAATTCAGCTGTGACGTATTAGCTGTTAAATTCAGTTTCGATTTATTGCGACCCTCGTCATCTGAATCCTCATCGTCGGGATCCAGTTTAAGCATTAATTTTTTAAAATCTAAATATTTGATAACCAGATCCATCCGTTCGTCGTCATTTAAATTGGTTTTGCTATTCGCAACATTCGAGGTCAACATCGCCTCCTGTTGCTTCTTAATAATATCTATTGTTGTTTTAGGGTTAAAATCTTGCACTGTTTTACGAACTACTGCCTTCTCGTACAACTTCGGCTCCGACGGTGAGTACCTTGATATTTTACTATCCGTAAGACTATACATATGCTTCAGATGATCCTTTAGAATTAGTAGGAGCATACACGCTTGTGAAGACATTATGCACTTTTGCATCTCAAATGCATTCTCTGGCAGACGCTTGAACAGCACATCGGGATCATCTTCGTCGTCATCATCTTCCAAAACGTCCCCCACATTGACGCTGGGCTTTAGATTTTCCTTGAAAGTGGTGAGCAAATTAGTGCCAACAATAGAAATGAGTAAATCGACTTGATGTATCAAATATAGTGGCTCATCTTGCACCACATACGGGAAGTAAGACAAATTATCCGCTATGTATAGCATTTGTTGTAATGATGTTTTTTGATCATCGAATTGCTTTATAATCGTTTGAACTAGCGCGCGTCGCTGCGTCTTGATTGGGCGCAAAAGCGTATATAAAAAGTCATTCAGCGCTGTTGGCATTGCGTCCATGTGTCTTTTAACATAGCCACGTATGACTTTTCCCTTGCCCTTGAGGTTGTGCTGCAAAATGCCCTGCAATCTGAAACTAAACTGCAGTCCCAGCTGCGCTTTCATATTCACAAAACCATTGTACATCTTATCGATGTCTTTCAACAAGGCATCCGCTCTGTGCGCAGACTCCAATTTCGAATCTGTGCTTAGGCATATAAGATATGGCACAGTCTTGACCGGATGCACGAGGCCTTGTCGCAGCACGATTTGTATAACTTTGACGGCCCATAAACGCACGTTGTCATCACTGTTTAGGAAACATTCGAAGATTTCTTGCAGATACAGTTGTATGATACGACTCGACATACCCGACGACACGTCGTTCATCTCCTTAAGATCCTCGGTTTTCGACTGTTTGTCCCAATCCTTCTCCTTATTGTACATATGCATTTCCGACTCAGTCAGATAAATCCAAATATTGCGCAAGCAAATAATCTTAATGCCAGCATCACTTGTTTCCGAGAGTAGCAAGTCGCAGTAGTAGCGCTTCAGCTTCGTATTCGTAAGATAATCATCGTTCATCACACAAAATGAGCCCAACGCTATGAGCGCTTCCTTGCGTATGTCGTGACTTTTATATTGTGCGAAGAACATCAAGCAATCGAAGACATCGCTGCATATTGTTGGTGATAAGCCGTTTGTTTCGCCTACCACCTCTTTCGACTTGAAGTCGAAATAACGCATCAGGATGCCAATGGTGAAAAGGCTCCGGCGTATAGCTGCACTTAAATTATTAATTTGCCTATTTTGCAGTATTTGACTTCTAGTTTGATCTAAAATGCGATAAAACTTCTGAAAGCAATCTCTTATCAAAGCGTAATTCTTCGTGATTTTGTTGACGATTGCGCCCAAGCACGAGACGCAACTCTTTACCACCGCTTGATTGAGTGACACAACCAGTAACATCAAATGCTCTTCCAACGAAGCCAAAAACGATTCGCTAGCGTTATTAACCAGTGGAACAACCTAAAACAAACAAACCACAACGCAATTGACAATTTTCGGCAAATAAAAATATTATAAGAATTGAATACCTTTTCCAGTATATCTGCCACTGCGCAAATAAATTTCGGTGCTGTTGTGGGGTGGCATTTGATGTTCAGATAAGGCTCTATAGTAATTGCGTGCTGCACCAGCAGTTGGGGGCGCACCTTCGCCAATAAATGCAATGTGGTTATGCAGCCCAACATGCGCGTGTTGTCCGTGTCCTCGAGTTCGATCAAACGCGCGACCAAGCCGTCGGCCAATTGCTGGCATGACAACAAAATATCAGCCGGCGGCTCAGTTTTCTTGTGCAGCGTGTCCTTCATGCCGTCATCGCCCTTGGCCGTATTCTCCTTCGGCTGAAATATGCTATTCAACAGGCCCTCCAACCAGGCGGTGCCGGTGTCGTGTGCTATATTAACTACATCTATAATCTGATTAATCTTCAAATGTATGCCGTCCTTGTCGTTTTTATGCAACGGCGTAAACCACATTTTCATGAAAACCTCCGTCACCAGTTTTTGTATGCCCTCCTCGTCGTTCACCCGCCTGATCATTTTCACGCATATTTCCGGAATCTTCTGAAACGTCGGATACTCAATGCATATGTCGCGCAGAATTTTGATGACACGCTTGCGCACAGACACGCCCGTGTCCAGAATTCTAGTCGACAACATATCGTAATACTGGTCGATCAGCTCTTCGTTGCTCAATACGAATTTACCAACTAAATCTACGGCTGCCTCGCGCACCGATATTGCAGCGTCCAAGAACTTTTGGTTTACGCCCATTTGCATGTCCTTGCGCCTCAGCACCATGGGATCAACTTCGACTATGTTAGCTAAGCATTTCATGGCGCGTGTTCTTATTGCAATCGACGGCTCATTTACAACCAATATTATCTTTTTCAGGTAGCCATCAAATGACTTGCTAAATGGTCTTTTGCTGGCCAAATATTGTGCTATTAAAAGTGCATTGTTGTAATCGATATAAGTTTTGATGTGTTGTGCATGGTTGGAATCGCCCAGCGTTGAGTATGGATTTATGTTATTCAGCAGGCATTGCTTGCGTTTATCAAGCGCATTGAAACGCTCCATATTCAGCTCCTGGTCACCCATAGTGCAATCGCCACCGACACGACTATCAACATTCACGAAATTAATATCATCACCGCTGTCGTCATTCGAGTCACTGCCGGACAGGTCGGCTTCCGTGCGCCTTTTGCGTGAGCTCTTCTTTCGTGACGTGTCGCGCTTGGCGCCTTCGTTAATATTCCGGCGCTGATATATTATATCACGATACCACTGAGTCAAATAGAAGTGTCTGGCGTAATCCCAGATGGGATTATCCACGTGTGCATTGGCGGCTAGAAAATCCAGGAGTATCTTTTGCAGAAACTCAACGCGCTCGTCTTCCTTTAATTCGACCTTGTTGTTGCTAGTGGGCAAGTCGCCTTCTTTCTCTTGCTCCACCTTGATATATCTGATCATTGAGTCTATGACATTCACCTTGTAGCGCGAGTCTACGGCATCCTTGCGCAAACGCGCAGCCACTATGCCCAAATAATCCAGCGAAACCAAACGTATGCTCTGCTCTATAGATTTGTCAGACACATAACGCACCAGCATCGTGCCCAGAAGCGAGAGCAGTAATTCGGATGAGGGCCATTCTGGTTTGTTTACGGTTGCCAGGAGATCGTAAATAAAATTTTCGAATATTGGACGGAAATCAGTTTCATTTGAGCGCGACTTGCATTTATTCAAAAACGTTGTTAGAAAATTGCCTCCTATGCTTATAGCAACATCGTATTTCTTCAGAACAATCACATCGATGTTTTGACGATCGGTTTGGGTGGAGAAACTGGAAGCCTGACTAGCCAGTTCTCCGTATTGTGGTAATGCCTTCCGTTTGTTTTGTGAGTTGCTGCTCATGACATCGGGTAAAATGGTAACGCACTGAATCAGTTGCAGCACCAAAGCGGTGACCATTTGTATGTTGCCACTGTTGTTGATTAGTTTGAAAGGCCGTAGGTTTTTCTTCGAAGACGGCAACCGATCTATTGAAGTCAATATATCGCCGAGTATACTACTGCGTATTTTGACGTACTCCTCCTTGCGAAATATGGTTGTGACCAATTCGAGGCAAACAAATTGCAACGTTTCGATATTATCAACAAAGAATGGTTCGATGGACAAGGTGGACAACGGCAAAATAATGGTGTCCACAAATATGTATTTATCGAAAAGTGTAACGAAGACTTTCATTAGCTCAGTGGCTTTTGAGTAGAGCAACTGCAAGCTGCGGTTATAATTTTGATAAATTTTCGATTTCTTACGATTATCCGTCTTCTTCATACTCTTAACTGTATAAACCGGATCGTACGACGGAAAGATTGTTTCCCGAAACTGAAAGTGCATGAATTTAATGATAAGTGAAATGTTGTCCTCTTGCAAGAATTTGATATCTTTCGAAGTGCAATAGATGTTGCAAATTAGCAGGCAAGCTTCGATGCCATTTAAAATCTTTTCCATAATTTCATCGTCCACGATATCGTCTTCGTCATCTGGGCCTGCAGAATAGTTTTTAGCCAAATAGACATTTCGCATAGCGTAATTAACTAATAGGGCCAATTTGTTTTTCGGTATAACATCTAAGACATATTTTGCTTTTAATTTAGCGATGTCGTTGCTCATTATGTTTAGCATTCTAGACGATATACATTCGATGTTTTCGTCCACCTCATCGGTATCGAAATTTGGGATTTCTGTGTCGTCCAACGTTTCAATAATTTGCTCCAAGTTTCGCATAAACTGTTGATAGGTCTGCGATCGTAAAATTTCGTCCTTGGAGCTTTTTGCGGAAGGCGTGGAAACGACGCGCTCAACACAACGTAATTTCGGTAGGGAGTGTATTTGTTCTGGTGGAACTTCGTCAACGGAAGGTGGAATCTTCCGTTTGATTGCTAGTGGTTTGTCGTTCGTTTTCATCAAGGTAAATGCATCATCGCTTTCTGCTGCTTTGGTAGTTAACTTTTTAGCATTTAGCGCAGATTCTGTAGCTGCCGTTGTTGCAGCCATTTTAGCAGGTGCTGATGTCGGTACTGGCGGTGGTGCTGGCGTTGCTGTTGTTGGTGTCTCCACTTCAGGTGGAGATATTAAGCCAAATTTTCTTGCGGACTCTGGTGATTTCTTTACAAATTTTTGTATGCTTTGTTGCATGAGAGAAGCATCCTTTTCTTTAAGTCGATTTATACATACCCGAACATTGGATTTTTCAGCGGGTTTGCTGCTCGCTTCAGTATTGGTCTTGGGAACATCATTTACGATTTCACTCTTAATTGGCTCCAGCGTTGCATCACTATTTGATTTAACTTCTTTTGCAACTGGAGTTTCTGGAGTTTGAACAGCAGTTCCTGGAGCTAGAGCAGGAGTTCCTGGAACTAGAGCAGGAGTTCCTGGAGGTTGAGTAGGAGTTCCTGGCGCAAGAGCAGGAGTTCCTGGTTCAAGAGCCGGAGTTCCTGGAACTAGAGCAGTGATATTATGTTGGGTATATCCATTATTAACTTGGAATTGGGCATTGGATACAACGGGCGTTGCTGTGCAAATGTTGTCTGGCATTGGCGCGGAAAATTGATTTTGATGGTTTTGAGTATGCACAATAGGCTGCTGAATTGCGGTTGGTGGCGCTGCATTGAATTGTTGCGCAACTATATTTTGTTGCGTTTCGGGACTTATTGAATTCATCGTTACCGATAAAGAACTCGCATTCTGGAAACACGCCATATTTTCGAAATCGACTTTTTGTTGTTCGACCGGAAGCATTTGCCCTTGATCCGTTATTGTATGTTGCTTACGTTTCTTCGGAGTTTGAATATCAAAATTATTATTTTGCATGGAAGTCATTTCCATTGTTGGAAAAATCCCACTTGGCAAATCATTTGATATAGTTGAGTTATTAACATCCAGTGGCGATTGCTGTTGAATACGTTGTAGCTCGTCGTGTTGCAACGTTGAATTGCCGCCTCGTTGACCGTGCACTACATTGTACCATTGTTGTTGCTGTTGTTGATGAGTTTGTTGCCTATTATTTTTCTGTAGATTTATTTTGCCATTATTAGTATTAAACACTGTGGGACTATAACTGTAAATGCCCTGTAGCAGTTCCGGGTATGTGTTTATATTAGTACCAAATTGTTCAATGGCATACTGGGATTTAAGTTCTATTATTTCAGAGTTTGTCTGTTCGATGGCATTAACCAGTTGCTTCACGAGGTTGTCATCCCGCACAGACAACAAATTGTTCGATTCCTTAGCCACTAGGGTGTGGAATAGCAGAGATTTATTTAACGAAGTCACACTCGCTAGTGTGTCTGGCACTGGAAGTTCGCTAAGTAAATCTGACAAACTTGTCAAGCAAGCCAAAGTTGTAACTGGAACACTGGGAATATCGGGGTCAGTCATATTATTTACTATTTTTGCCAAATGTTCTTAGCACAGAGCAAAGCGTATACTCTTTGGCTGGTGAACCTTAATCTATATATCTTAAAAATCAGACGCAGCTTCCTTCCAGTGAGTTTAGATATCCCACAATTGTGTACATTCGTAAGAAGCGCAGCTGTGTGTAACGTTAAAAACTAAGTTGTTTCACAGTGCAGCTGATTTGCGCAATAGTTTAGCGCCAGTTTATATATGAACATAACTTGAAATGATTATCGCAAAAACCTAAAAAAAAAGAACAATTTAGGAAATTCTCACAAAATATTGGATTTTTACCTCTTTTGCTGACACAAAATAGCTGACACAAGAAAACTGGAAATAAAGTGACATTTGTTACCGCATTGCCAACTAAACGACTAGCTTACCTTATAGTTGCCAAACGCAATTCCAACGACCAAACTAAAGGATGACAGTGTTGAAAACCAAGCTACAATTGCTCCGTCTCCAAACTTTTTTTTTCAGTTTTATTTTTAATCAACACAGGTTTACTAGATTAACTATTTTTTTTATTAAATTAAGAACAATTGATTCATTCACTACAACTAACAAATTTTTTTGTAACTCTTTAAAAACAATATTCTTTAATATGTAGTGCATGTACTCTCATTTCTGTTAAAC